>NC_083498.1:9437082-10719086 GCF_905332965.1 Bombus pascuorum | reverse complement strand
AAATAAGCGAGCCTCTGGCGCTATGGAAGCACGTCTATTTTTCTTACAGCCTCGGGTAGTCTTTGCTCGAGCCTAGTCACCCCATTCTACTCATAGCGTGTGTTATTCAACGTACTCGCGTCCCAGTCGACGCATAAACGCTGCAGGAAGGGACGGAAGTCTCGGTGGGACTACCACGAGTTCGAGAAAGTCGATGCAGACACCCGAGAGACACGAAAATTGCACGACCACTGACCCGTGCCACGAATCCTCGTAATTCGACGAAAGATTCCCCTTTGCTACCTATACACGCTCGCACATAGCCACACGTGTAGCTACACAAAGACGATTCAATTGTTTCATGAACGAACAACTGAGCAAGACCCCACGAAATTGGAGGTTCTTTGGGTTTAGGTTGCCAAACAGCTTCTATTCTATTTGAATCGTACGCGTATTCGCTTCTGACCGAGGGAAAATCAGAGAGATTGAAATCGGGTGGATATTTAATGCGAAAGGAAACACCATTTTAGAGAGGATTTTCAATGGAGAAATTAGATCTGTCGGTTAGTCCAGCGTGAGATGGGTTCTCTATAGAAGACAATGGATTTTAAGTAGACTCTTCCGTTTGCCACGCGACGATTTAAAAATAATTCGTGAAATTTGATGAAAAAGTCGGGCGGAGAAGCTCGGTGGTCTTCAAAGGTCTTTACGAGGCTTCTGGTTCTTTGTCTCTGGTTTAAAGAACGTCTCTATGGAATATAAATGATTTTAATTCGCATAGCCAGCGGAACGTTTTCTCGATAATTGACAAGACTAGGAATTCCTCTTTTATAGAAAGATGGCGAATCTCGTTGAAAGGAAACAGGTTACAGCTCCTTCAGCAAATCTTTCGTCTTATGTAAAGGTCAAAACGAATAGATCGACGAGAAATATCGTTCCAATAATCTCGATTCCAGTCCTAAAAACTTTCCCTCTCGTCACCCTCGCTCGACTCTCGTGTTAGCTGCTTTGTCTCTTTGTTCCAGTTAAGTAGTTCGATAAACCGGCATGGTTCGCTGAAATTCCTCGATGCTTTTTTCCCGCGACTCGTTTCAACGCCTCATTCCCTTCGTAGTTCGTACTTCCAGGTTATTCTTTGCCATTTGCTTAATTTCTTCGAGTTCCGCCCTCTGTTCGACTCCTTTGTTTCCCTACGATTGCTTCGCGAATGGATCGACCGGCGATTTTCATCGCTCTACTTTGATTCGACCGCCTATCGCGCCGCTTTTATCGCAGGCCGTTTAATTAAAATTTATTACATCCATCGCGAACAGCCGCTCACCCCGCTCTCTCCATTAATGCTTCATATCATTTTACGCTCCGCTCTCTGTTTTTAATAATATCGCGATAGCTCTTCAATTACCGTTCAAACGGCGATGTACGCCCAAAGGTTTCAGATGAGAATGTTGGGCACAAAGCGGATATAACTTCGATTAGAAAATGAAGCTTTGGTCACTTGTGCAATCGATATCTCTGTGGCTATTTGGTTCCGCTGCAATTCGTTTTTATTATTATCATGGACTTTTTATCCCTTTTCTAACGAGTTTGGTGCATCTGGAACGATGATAATTTCCATGTGAGATTCCTTAACGATATAATTGAATTTAGAAATTGCTCTTTCAGAAAAGAAAGAAAAAGAAGAGGCAGGAAATATGACTTCTCACCTGTGATCTTCAAACGTATAAAAATTCTCCGCTAACACCGAAAATCAAACAACACCAGCACTCCTGTCACCAAAATTACGGAAGTCCCTGCCATACCAAAAGATTTGGCAAAGTCCACCTTACCATTTCTCCCCTGGGCTAGTGTTAATACTCCATTAAATTCTTACCACTCGTAAATGAGTTGGAAACGCGGATTCGAGGCACGTCCAACTTTGCTGGTCTCGGACCGACTTGCGTATCCACTTGGCGTAGGTGATGACAGGGGTCGTAAAGGTGGATGGGAGGCGAGGTCATCGAGGATATCAAAGAGACGAGAAGAGAAGGAAAAAAAGTACGGGTCCGTCGGTGAATTCAGAAAGGCTACCGGCGTAGCTTCGTTAAAATTTCAGCGTGCATCAGTAACCATCCCCCTTGCTACCCCTGCTTCTCTTACACGTAGACGTAGATAACCACGGTACAGGTTGCGACGTCGTGTTTCGTCTATTTTCTCGAGTATTTTCTACTTTTTTCTACGCGAATGGAACGCAAGAGGATAAGGTCTGGCGTCTGGAATAACCGACGCTCGATTAAAAACCCCCGGAGGCCTTGGGAGCGCTTGCAGTGAAAATTATTCACAGGTTTCTCGAACAGATAGCGCTCGATTCCTGGCACGGTCTATTTAGATATGCGCTGCTTCACGCGATACTCTTGCAATTCAGCGTACCTATACATGTATATAGAAGGCTAATGCAGTAGTCCTTGTCGTCTTTGCACGCCCCGAATTGGGAAATTGGAAAGAGAATGGAGGGGGTGGTTTCGTTTCAAACAGGTTGTTTCATTCGGACTCTGGTACTCTTCGTCCCTCCTTTTCGATTTCTGCATTTTGTACCAGCAGGGTGATGTTATGTAAATCGTGGCTGTTACTCGTGTCCCGATAACGATAGGTTCCGGGAAATTACATTTCCCGGCGAGACCCGCTATCGATGAATTTCTACCGTGGCTGGATAGATACGGCACTATTCTACTTAGCGGTGAATTCTCCGCTGCAGCGCACCTCGAAACGTTTCCCTGGCGGTTTTCTAATGACAACGGGGAAATTTTGGTCAATTTTGTCAATGTACCTACGTCGAATCGTTTATCAAATTTTATTATCAATTCAAAACTAACGCTTTGAGTCTCGATAGGGATTTCCTGCAGTTTAATAAATCTGTGTCTGTAAACTTTCTAAAGTACCAAAATTCTAACTTGACGTTTGCCTTGAAATTGCTCTGTGTTCTAAAGAACACGCAGCGATCCCAAACTCTTAACCAAAATTATACAAAAATAAAAAAAATATATATATATAATATATTATGTATACGTGTGTCTTCTTTCAGTTAACTAAGTGGCTAAAGGAAGGAATTGGCGTAAGAAAAACTCCTGGATATTCAGTCATCGTAGCGTCTAGCTGCCATTACGCCTCTTTCCATCTCCTCTTAACTTTTTTTTTGGTCGTTCATTTCCCGTTTATTTCTCCGGTGGTCGTAAAAGGGGTGGCTGACGGCGGCATGCGAGCCGTTTAAATTCGAGTTATTTCTCATGCGAGAGAGGGTTTCCCGATGCCGAGAGACGACGTCGGAATGACTGTCTCCCCGTATCTTCCTCGCATTGACCGTTTCAACTACTTTCTCGCCCTCTCCGTCGTTTCCTTCCGCTCTTGTCTCTCCTGCACCCACTTACGAGCCGGGAAACAACTGCACGGCCATTTTGTAGATACTCCTCGCGGGGTAATTCGATTCCCAAGCCGTTCCACCTGACGAAATCGCGTATTACGCGTCGGCCGGATTTCCTGTTGGATCCTGGTCCTCTGCGCGGTTCGTTTGCTGCCTTTTACGATTTTATACCACGATTTCCAACCCTCTACGATCGTTTAACGTTGAAAAAAGTTTGGTAGAAACGGTTTCTGAAAGTGTCATAGGAAATAGAATACGACTCGTTCGTTTTTTTCTTTTTTAACAGACCGTACATTGGAGGGTTATTTCTTTTCTCGGTATTCGTTGAACGGTTGAATAACAGATGTTTTATTTCACACAAATTTTTGATAAAAATGGTTCCTGAGTACGTTAGCGAAATATCGTTGTTACAATAGATATTCTTTAACAGATTGTAAACTGAAGAGTTATTTCGATTTCCTTTTTGGGGCGGTTATTTTTCGTGTTCATTGAATGGTCGACTAGCAAATGTTGAATCGGTTAAAAAGAATGGGAGAGGAAGTGAAAAATGGTAGCATCGCGTTTCAACTGGGAATAGTAGCGAGAGAGCTTGACATTCCCTTTTGCACCCCTACTTAAAAAGAAACAATTTCCACCACAAAGGGTAGCTCGTGTAACGTGAACATGGCCCGTGTAACTTCCGGCAGAACCACTTTTTCATATCGTTTCACGGAATAAAGGAAGCGCCTCAAACGAACCCACCTATTTTCTCTTGTACTTTATCCTGTATTATTCATTGTGTTCTTCGTTCTTTCTTTAACTGTACAAATTGGTCAGAGCTTTGTTGATCTGCCTTCGATCTTAAGGTGATTCTTTCATGCGCGATATTGTCAAAGATGATCGTCTAGATCGTTTCAAGGAACTCCGACAGGGATAAATATTCTGAGAATATTTACAAATGCTGGTATTAAAAACTCATGTTTTTCTAATTACTGAATGCACCTAATTTGTATTTTACTGGAATTTCATTTAACGTGGTTCAAACAAAAAAAAAAAAATAATTCTCTTTCTACACAATTTAATTTGATCAAACGTCACGTACACGGTGCCCTTTTACAAATGTACTTTTGAATTTAAAAACGTCACTTTGTACTCGAATTTTTTTATGCTTTTCCAGGAATTTGCATTTTGTTGACTAGCTTCTGCTATTTCATGTTCCTAATTTTCATATTTTATTTTCCTATTTTCTATTTTATGGAAAAATTGTAGGAAACACATTTCGTTTAGAACAAACTCGTAACATCGAGTTCCGAGAATTTCCGCGATTCAGTGAATTACGCAGAATTATCCTCAATTTTACTTTCAACCCAATTGTCTGTATTTTTTATCTTGTGTTTGAAGTTACTGATCGATCGAGCAAAAATTAAATCTACATTTATTCGAGTATTTGTAGCGGATTTTCACGTTTCAAATTAATTTTTTTATTTTTTCACATGCACTCTATTTTTTACACGTTTTTTGGACGAAGCTACCTACCATGCAAAGAGAGAATCGCGTGCAAGTTTTATATAGAAAATTTTTATGAAGTAGAAAAGCTCATAGAAGGCGGACGATGAAATATTTAATTTTCTAAAATTTGTTGCAGGTATTTCCTCTTCTAAATATTGTACAAAATGCATCGAATAAACGTCGACAAGTCGATTTGATTGATTTTTTCCGTGTTAATCGTTCTTTAAAAATTTATGCGTATACGTATAACATAGAAAATTTGTGAATCTTCGAACGTAACATATTGCAAATCGCTTAAGGGGATAAAAATTCTTCTATCTTTCATCTTTCATCATACTCTTTTACAGAATAGCGTAATCTCTTCAAAAGTCAGAAAATAACAGCCTCAAGAAGTGCACACTTTCTTGCACCCTTTCCAACTCAAACAGCCAAAGAAACGAAACCGATAGAGAAAGGCGAAGCGCGTCTTACTACCGGAAAGATCGTGCAGTCTTTTCAAGGCACCCTTCTAACGACACCATCTATCATTAAGCGATCATTAAACTTTCATATCTAGTTAGATACACCAGGACACCAGCCTTTCAACCCTGGCAGCCCGTCATAAATTACATCGCCGGAATCCGGCGAGTTCTTCTATTTACGAAGGGTTAATCCTGCGCGTAATCTTCCGAGACATTAGCGTAAGGAGGACTGATAATATTTGCGACGCGCGGCAACTATGCCCGTGATTGCTGAATTTATCGTCGTCTCGCGCGTATTTCACCCCCGTCAAGCGTTAACCCTGTATCGTGTCGGGAAATTAGTGTGTCTTTGCTGCTTTAACGAACCGTCCGAACTACTTTCTCAATGACAATAAAAAAGGAAAGCTTATTTTTTTTAATTCATTGCCCGGAAACGATTACGTTTTACGTAAAAGATTTTGCTCTCAATCTTTCGTTCGTCTGTCAAAAATCGAATATTAATGCTTATTATCCAATCTGTTCATCGCATACCACGCAGTATGTAAATTCTGCAATTTTAGTAGAAAATAACTCGTGGAAATTACACGCAATCTACGTTTCATTTTCCAAATGTTCGTCACATATTATCCTGAATTCAAACACGCAATCGAATCAAATGTCCACAAACCGCATCTCCGTTCCTTGAAACAATCAACACGCTACCTTCATTTCCAATGCATTTCCACCGTCATTAGTCGAAAACGCGTTTTACCAAAGAAACGAAAGAGAGAAAGACCGGTCGAAACGTAGTGACAAAATTAATTCCGCTCTGGAAATTTATTTCACCGAGCGACTCTGGCGGGCGTCGATAAAGCGATAAAAGTTAGCTCACAAATTCGGTGAAGTCAGGCTGAAATTAATTTCACCGAGGTCTGGCATTGGCCAGCTATTGTATTTACGCGGGTTTCGCGAAGCCTCGTAACATCCCGTGTTCCTGACCACGCTCGATCCTCGTAAAGTCGAACCACGCACCAAAAGCGTTAGCTTAGAAGATGTGCGCGCACACGTCACGAAGAAGCTGGGAACACGATCGTAAGTAACTTGTGGAAACGTTTCCTTTAATTCCATAGCAAACGTGTTCTTCTCCATCGTTGGGGAAATATTATTAACCTACCCGTGGTAAGTAGCCTTTTAAACGTGAACCATTAATCACGAAGAAGGAGCACGAAACGAGATCGTTAAAATTTCCTTTCCAATCGATTTGCTCTTTCGAACGAAACATAATTCATTAGTGGGTGATGAATTATCGTGGTCTTGCGACTGGACATTGGCAAATTACTTCTTTATTTAGTAATTGAAGCCTGCGGATCTGGCGTATGCCATTGTTTAAAACGAACCGGACGTTTGTTTATTTCTAACGTGGTTTTAGCTATTTTAATGGGAAAATTACAGGTGAAGCGAGCTCGAATGATTTTATCCCTTCTAATTATCATGGCAATTTTGACACATAGAATTTCACAGCAAGCTTTATATGAAAATCCAATATAAGATGTCATAACTGTAACAAGAAGATAAAATTTGTTCGCGAACCGAACAGCAAACACAATTTTTCAATAAAAGAGCGGTCAGCCACACACCGGTGGCGGCAGTGGTTAATTTAATCCGCCCCTGTCCAGTTAAGAAAACGAAAATCCACGACGATGCCCGGGAACCAGAGGCTCCGTTGACCATGACGGAAATAATGAAGCGAGTTTCGCGATATTTGAGCTCATCCACAGTTACCTTACCGGAGGTAAATAAGACCGATGAGCTGGAACTCGCCCTCAACGTGCTTTCTTCTCGAAGATCGCTTCGCTCCTGCGTTCTACAAAAAGTATTGCGAGGGTTAATCGATGGGAGTGGATGAAAAGGACTCGACGTTTTCCATCCCCTATCTCGCGGCTCATGGCTATTGACAAATCGAACAGAACGTACTTGATCCCTGATGAATCGACGATCGTCTATGATATTGCAAAAGATTATTTTTTCTGTGTTTTCCGTTTGCATCGATTTAATTCGATCTGACAGATCTCATAGGAAAGTTTCGAAAGTGCGATCGTTAAACTGCCCACTCTTCTTGGATTTGTCTCACATTTCGTTCAAATTGGACACTTCAAGCTGAAATCTACTCGACAGTCTTCTCGATAATTCCAAGAGCACGATCTTAACCAAATTTCAAACTAACGATCTTCATTACCTTTTGACAGCCCTTACTTAGCAACTTGCCTCTGTCCAGAAATTCCATCGCTCGCTTATCCTGCATCCGTTTTATTCAAACCATCGTCTGAATCCTAGTTAAGAACCGACTGTAGAAACGCGGAGAAGAGGAGAAAGAAAGGCATTGGAGGTACGCGAGATCCTATCACGCCGCTGATACTATTAATTAGGTACTCGAGGCTATCGTGGCTACGATGTTCCATGGAACGATACGAGTCTATGGATTCGAATCTCGCGGATGGACGTGCTAATTCGACGTTGGAGCCAGTCGACGATCGTTATTGTTCCGATGCTCCTCTTTGTGTCAACTCGTTAATAAAGCCGACCTGTAGTGAACCCTTTCAAATTTAAGGAGAAAGGAGGAAGAACGAGACTGAACTTTGAATATGCTCGAACGTACACGTGGCACGAGGAAGTGAAGCAAAAGGATGTCTCTGCATGGTACACGCGTATGTCCATCGTAAATCTGTACACAGGATTATTCATAGGAACACACACGAAGGGAGTGTAAACCGCGACGTAAATGGGGTGCCTGCTTGTCGGGGAAGGCTGTTTTATGATGGAAGTTTCTTTGAAGAGTGGAAATAAATTTATTCTTACCTCTGATTAATTTTAATACATTCGCAAATTGAGGTAGTTGTGTAAAGTCGACTTTTCGAGATTTATGGGACGATATGTTTTAAGATTACTTTGGGGACGGCCGGATTGTTGGGTTGTTAGAATTTTTCTGTCATCACTGATAAATTACGAGCCCTACTTCGTATGGAAAAAGGCAGGATTTCTTGAAGGGCTTCTTGACCAATTTATAGCATATTGACATAAATTCTACGATTTTTCTAAAGTCAATAGGTATATTACTCTTACAGTTTTCAAAGAAACTCGTTGAAACGTCATCGACTTGTTTGCGATATTTTACATAATATCAAACGTATCATCTTATTTATTTATCTGGCTGCCAAAGAATAATTATTAATAAAAGTATGAGATCTAAGCTTCTCTCTAGACATATATCATAAAATACCTCGTTTAGTTAATATCATAGTTCTATCTAAAAATCAGTCGAAGAATATAAAACGAATATGATAAAATTATTAAGAAAAGTATCAAAATACAAGAAAGAAGCGTCCTTCGCAAGCACTGAAAAATAATTCCAGTTGCGTGATACAAATCCCAATACAAATTACCATCTTAAACCCACTGGAAGGCAACAGGGAGATCATCGGTCGTCTCCACGAGCATTCCCGGCTGAAATCACTTAGAAATCGAAACCGAGCAACGATCCCAATCCCTTTACCCTTCGCGAAACAGGATAAATCAATGGGACCATCCCTTTTTATCCGAACAACAACGATAATGCGATCGTCGTGTCGTAACTCTCGACCGTACAATTCATCCCCTCCGTTGCAAGACTTTCTGATTCCTAGCGAAATACGGGCGCGAGGAAATGAAACGAAACGGTAATTTTTCCTGCGTAAAAAATGCGGGATGGTGGATTTTGTCTTTGACAAGCGTTCGTTAGCTTTTCACCGCGATTCCTGTCAAAGGATACATCTCCACAACGATCCTCCGCCTCGCGGCCAAGTGAAAAGGAAGATCTGCTCATTAAAGTCTTAGTTAAGCAATCTCGTTGCGATCCGCCACTCAGATTCCATTCCTCTTTCTTCGTCTTTTTCTCCTTTCTCTTTTACGTGGTTTCCATTCCCTCGAATTGTTGCTTCCTGTTTATTTGTTTCTTTTATTATACGGTAACCGTATCAAAAAGAGCGCAGCCTGCCAATTTCATCGTCGAACTTTATGTATATTGTCATTTTTTTTTAAATGATGTATCGGTTATCTTGGAACAAATTGCAACAGCTTTATCCCAAGAGATTTTAGTTCGCAACTACTAATCCTCAGGAATCTGGGATAACGAAACTGCTTAATTATCGTGAAAGTGTATTAACCGACGTGGAAGTTATGTTGTTTAAATATACGTTAAGACAATTGAGCATAGTTGAAGCGTTATTTAACAAAGGCGTGCGAAAATCCAAAAATAGTTGCGTTTTCGAGAACTCGAGTCATATTTAGAAATTAGCTACACTGTGTCTACTCGTAACAATATTGTATGAGACGGACCAATACAGAAAAACTAATTAGCCTAGCCGTCCCTAGCGTCGGGTTTCTCGTCATTTTTGAGTCTATTATTTAAATAAACTATACTTCGCGTGTATCAAGCTGATACGTTTATTATCTGTAAGCTGTCGCTTGTTATGCGAAAAGCATGGCAGAGTGTGGGTTTAATTGCGTTAGATGAATCGAATTAAGGGACAAAGAAGGTTTCGTTGTCACAGTTTTCGAAGAGAAAGAAACGAAATTCGATTTGCCAATATTGAAGATTGGCGATTTAATATTCCGCTTTATGAAGAAAGAATTTCTCGATACAGTCGCACGTTTCAGGAATGAATCAACGAATATTGGCAAATTCTTTAATTAAATTAAACAATACGTCGTGGCATAGTTTGCCTGGATGGTAATAACTTTTCGTTGTCCCTTTGATATACGCTCGTTTGAATCACTCGCGTTATACAACCCGTATACCGCAACATTTCGCTCTTTCTTCGCGATACAATTTGATTTTTCAAACTTTGTTATCCGCTGAATATTACAATTATAATTACGCGCATACATAAAACTGAATTTTAATCAAATTTAAGTAAGTCAATGGGATATTCAAAAAATATTCAGTCACAAAAATATTCGCTACTTTAATATTTTCAAAATATCACGTAATTACATAAAATATTATATTAATGTTTTTGTATAATACACACTGGTCGGTTAAATACATCGATCGATTCTATAAATTTGGCGAAAAGGGGAAAATGATTTTTAAAAGTTTATCTTGCAATTTATGATTTAATACACCAACAGCGATTGGCGAAATCAAACGTTCGGAAATTCTGCTAATTCCGAATCGAAGTCAGGCTTCTGTTTGCGCGCATTAAGTTGATTTGATTTACTAAATAACCGGAAAACGGGGGTCTATATCTTTCGAAACAAGAAAGAAACGACGGTGAACCGGTTCTTCTTGAAATAGAAATCACCAAACGTCAATATTTGCCGGCTTTATGAAAGTTGGTTATTGCGTACGTATCGTACGTAGAGACATCGTGCTCCTTGCCATTTTTATCAGGAACATAATATCAATTTCCTTTCCGCGAAGCTTCTCCTGGCCACCTGTTATCGTTCCGCGAAGCAAAGCAACCGGAATCTTTCCTCAAACTTTCAACCGATATCGTATTTGCGACTCGATCGCTTTTTCCCTGCTTGAACACTCGAAGCTTCTTTTCCTCTCTTGCAACGTTGAGCGCTTTAAACACACGGAGAAACGTGGTTACATGTGGTGAAGATGGTTAAGAGGCGGAGGGTTGGAGAGGTAGGTTTCTTGTGGTCTCGTCGAGTTATGACCCTCTTCATCGCGAGAGCCCTAACGAGGCCAGGCTTAAAGACCACTTGGATTTCTGTAGTGTGGGATTATTGGAATCTGTTGATCGGATAGCTAATTTTCTCTCTGTTTGATGTAGCTGCGGAACAGAATTTAGCCATGTGATCGAAACCCGTCATTTGATAATTATAGAAACATAGAATATATTCGTAGAAAATAGAACTTACGTTGGATGACGTACAGTGAAATAATTTGAGAAAGTAGAAAAATGGATCTTCTTATAATTAGAATGAAACTCTTCGTAAGAATGTTAAATGTGTGTGAAGAAAGAGAGAAAGAGAAATATCAAAAGATAATCCTAACTCTCAACATATCGAAGAGAATCGATAAACACAGAGTATACCGGACGAATCAATAATCCATTAAAAATGTTAACCATAATCCGAGCCAAGAAAAATCCTCGGAAGCAAGAAATTTCTTGAACCATCAGAAACTTGGGACGTCCGCAAAGATCAATCGGAAGCTTCATATCGCTTACCACTTGTTCCCGAACGACCGTAAACAGGGATGAGGGATAAAAACAGGCAGCTTAGTACTTTGGTTCCCTTTTGTGATCGAAGCTGGCTGTTAGTCGGTTGGACGATAAATCGGGCAAACATTAAAGCCCGAAAGTTCGACTGTACGATGGAATTACATTTTCTCGGGGCTGTTGGCCGGGGCAAACTGCGAGGGTAAACGTTATACATAACGGGAGAGAGGGGTGAAGACGACAGACGTTCGACTCGGAACGAAGAGCAGAGAGAAGAGGGACGTGGAGAAGGGTGTTGGCGAACCGAAAGGCGGCCAAAATCGATCCGACCTTCTCCCCCTTCCCTCTTTCTAGGCTATAAACTTTCGACGTGTCAGAGGTAATAGCGACTTTAGGAACGTGAACTTCGTTTAATCCTGCCTGGCAACTAGGATCCTCGTACGGGTTACCTCGTGCGGGAAAAATCGCGGTAACGTCACGATCCGCCCTTCTACGATCACTAGCCATCGAAATCAGATTCACATGCAGAAATTTGACTTCATCGACTATAAGCAATCACACACGTACATACATGCAGTGTCGGATAAATGGTGATTACCGTCGTTGGTTATCTAAATTTATTAATAAATATGTATACGATGGTTTACATTTTTGTCGATGAATATTAATAGATATTAATAAATATTCCGTTCATAAATATTAACAAATATCAAAGGCGATAATTAATCCAGATTGTCAAAGGAACGTCGATCGGAATTGTAATCCGGAGTGCAAAGTGAAAACTTGGAACTGTTGCGGATTTTGTCAATACCACCTAATGACAAAATCCGCAATCACTTAGTTGCCAACGCGATAAAATTTACTCGCGTCTTTGAACTTTACCAAAAAAAAAAAAAAAAAATGAATGGTATTGAAAATTTACAGCGATCCCAATTTGACGATCGGGCTGTACACTCTCGTGTTCTGCGATAGAGAGACGAGAAGGGAAGAGGGGTGGAAATGGGTGAGCTAAGCGAACAGAGAATTCCTTCGAGCTGGATGTAACGAGCCAACGCGATTCTCGTTCACCTGAGGAAACATCGACCATGCGGGGACGGGGAAACGGAATCGAGAGGATGGGTACTTGGGGTGGAAACGAGACTGCTGGGCGAAGGGATTGAAATAGGGATAGAATCAAGAAAGAGAGTCCTGGGGAGTTGACGGTGCACAAAAGCGAACGGAAAAATGGGAAATTTCACCTTAAACTCTATGATACACGTGAAACGAGTTTAGATAGGATAGATGGCTTTCGAATAATACTGGAGAATGTGTAAAAAGTTCGAGTACATTGGGAAAGAATTCTTTTATAAAGAAATAACGAAAGAGAGGGAATTTAGGGCCGAAGAAGAAAAGGGTTGCATGGGTAATGACTAGAACGCGACGAAGTTTTACGCATTTATGATAAATTTGAAAACGCAAAATTACACAGAATCCACGTAATATGAAAATATATTCCCAAATGTTTTCTATAATATTTGATAGGTGAGACAATTTTATACCGCGTCTGTACTTTTTTAACTATATTCTGAAAAAATATGAATTTGCATGAAAATCCACAGTCTAGTAATGACACATGAAGAAATTCAGAGAGGAAATTCAAAGAGGGAAGGTAAAGATGAGTTTGCAGTGAGAATTTCTTGCTCGTATCCATCGAGTAGCCTCAACTGTCTACGTCTCTCTCTCTAACGTATATGTTTCCGAATCTTGCTCGCTCTCTTCTCACGCGCGAAATCCTTAACTTAATGGAAGTTCGGAGAACTCTCTTCCATCTTGGTTCTTGAGTGCTCCTCAGCGCTGTAGGAGCACGCGACTTACCAACAACTATGAATGTTGTTACGTCGACGACTGCCTGACAATTTTGCTGTCTTTCTTTTTTCTCTGGGGACGATGCATGGGAATTGACTAATCTTCACGATGTGCATCTTAGCTCGCACTATAAAATAATAATTTCCGCTGAACTTTCTATATCGAGAATTTTCCATTTTTGAGAGAATTTTAAGATTCGTACAGTTATACAACTCGAGGATTTCGGACGTAGTGTGATAAGATAATTCTGCGAGTCTTTCCCTTGATCAAATTTCCAACAGGTGAGATTGTTACTTTTCGATCACATAATAAACAACAATTTCCTCCTCTTTCTCGATTAATTTCCCAGCGAATGTGTTCTTTGAGAGGATCAAACAGCTTTCACTGGGTTCACCCGCTCGAATATTCGCGCGCGTTGAGAGGGATTTTAATACGAGCACCTCGGTTCTCCGAGCTTCACGTTCCGGAGTTCGACGACTCGGTGGAAATCCGAGCTTTATATCACGGACGGCGAATAAGTCGAGCAGCCTGCGGATCTCGTCCCCTCTATGGCGACCTTATCACGCTCATGGCTCCGGCTTATCGACTCCTGTTTGTCTTGTAACGTCGCGACGAACCTCGATTCCACGAGACCAGAGATCTGAATTTCTATCGCTTTGAAGAAGCATCCTGGAACTATCGACGATTGAAACGTGACCCTGCTTTTCTCCCTGCACACCCTGCTCGCATTTTAATTGCATTTCCACAGCCTGTTTCTTACTCTAAAAGGGTATATCGTTCTAATTTTTTCAACAGATCGAATCTTTTCTTAATCATCTAACAGTTTCAGCATCGAGTATAGGATTCCTGCTTAGAGAGAAAAGAGCTGAGAAAAGATTCACGTAACAGTTTGTGGTAAACGCAGTGTAGTACGAAAGAAACGAACGCAAGGGAAATGTAACGCACTAATACGCTACAACTCAAATGTAAATTAAAGCTACTAAGTACAAAACTAGACTCAACCTTGTACCGTACACGAATTTCCAAGAAACTCGAGGCGAAAATTTATTAAATGGCCGAAGGTGAATCGAAGATGGTGCGACGGAAAAGAACGGAAGGAAGGTGTAAAGTCGCGTAAACGACGTTGCCGCTGAATAATTCATGGAAGAGAGAGAGAAAAAAAAAGAAAAACTACGAACACAGGGCGGTTTTTAATTATCATCCCCGTGTATTTGCAGCTAGTCGAGAAGGATTACGCGTCGACGCAGCGAGAGTACAACGGCATAACTCGGTTTTTACGATCTTAAGAGCCTTTCCCCGGCGGAAAGGGAAGCTTTATGGAAGGAAAATTGTCCTTCTCGGGGCCGCATCTCCTTGTTCGTCTTGCTTGCTACCGAGCAGCTTCCCGAATACGCGTTCGAGTCTAAAAAATGTAACGTGTTTCGAAGAATAAAACTTTATATCCTTGACCATCCAGAGAAATTATATTTTCATCTTGTACTTCTCTCACGAAGTACTCGTATCTTTCAACGTTGGAATCGTAGCTTTTGAAATGATGTTATTTTTCACGTTAACGTATTCCGTGCTTATTCGAAGACTAAAGGGCAAAAACACGATAAATCATATTTGCCATTTTTTACAAGAAAGCGTCATTAAAATTCAGTACATTGTCGATCGGTCCCATATTACCAAAATTATTTTCTTATTCGCTTTTAAAGCGAAAAGTTGTTCCTATCATCTTGTATAAAATTTTTAAAATACGTAATACCAGTATTTGTATGGAGTCTGAACGATCAACCTGAACTTTGATTAGTCTGAGCGAAACTTAAAGAAGATGGATGAATTTGAACGAAGCGAAGGTCCCTTCGTCTCGACCCAATCTTTCACCCAAATCCCGCAAAGGTGAACGTCTGTTTGTTCTGCAACGGTACGTGTGATTTTAATTAAACCTACCGAGATACCAGGTGTACGTTTCAAAGTACTTTTTTGCGAGTCTCGTGCTCCGTTTTCTCAGATGGTTGGTACCGGGTTACACGAGGGTCGAACAGCGATGGTTCGAGCAGTGATTTTCGTTTAGTTAAATCAACGTAAATTACAAGAAGATTCTTTCGTGCGATAAAACGACAAATTCAAGTTTGAACTGCTTTCGATGATTTGGAAAACCGTCTTAGTTCTTTGGACTGCACTCCATCTTCTATTCAAACTTTCGTACAACTTTTTCAATCTTCCTGCCAAAAGATTAATTTTTTAAAAGCTTATGGAAACGATAATGTTTCTTCTTCCGCAGAAAGAATACTTTGAGAATCTGCTGTTCAAAAAAAATTATGTTTCAACAGCTTCTAGAAAGAATAATCAAAAATACAAAAATCTAGGTAGACAGTTTCCAGTCTAGAGATACGATCCAATTATTCGAAACTACAAAATTTTATTAAATAGCTTTCTCCGCTATTCTAACCAAAGATCCGCAAACTCCTGCTCACGCGTATTACCATATGAATAACAAGACGAGGGGAGGAAAACAGAGGCGCCTGGCGCTAAGAATCGCGAGACAGACTTCGATTATCACAGGCAGCCGACCCGATTATCGCGGTACGCGATGAGCATTTTATTGGTTAACGAATTTATGCACCGCCTGGAGCGGCCAGTAAAATCTAATATAACGAGACACAGTTGGCACCGGGTTGCCACCTCGTAAAACATCAGGACGCTATGTTGGCTCGAGCATAGAACGACGCTCTGGGGAGCGGCGCGTTTTCCATCCCCAAAAGAGGGCGTCGTGTCACCGCGCCGCCACGCGACACGGACTTTTTCTCGTTTCGTCGTCGAGGTAGCTTCATCGCGACCCTTCCTTCCTCGACAGAGGGTTGAATGGCTTCTGAGTGGCCCGTTCCAAACGAGGGTGAAATTCGTTGGGGACGTTTTGTCAACACTCTCTCTCTCTCTCTCTCCCTCTGTTTCTCTCTCTATCTCTCTGGCCTAGTAAGTTTACGTTAAAACATGTTACCGTGTCTTTTGTCTACAATATGCTTCGTATCCCTTGTGAAATATCGCGAGACGAAATTTTTGGCAATTTCGTGCGGAATGATACAGATTTTAGAAAATAGGAATCAGGATGAATAAAGCGAAATAAAAAATTTAACGAGGGTTATCGTACTTGCAACTGTTAGTTGATCTACTCCAAGTATTACGGAATTTCTAATTGAAATCATACGAAGTCAGTACGTCGTCTGCGACAGATTAAGTAAAAGACAGAAATAATTTGCGTTCTATAAGATCTCACAAATCACAATCAAAAATATAGTAGCATACAGAATTAAATAGAAATTAAACGAATCAAACAAGTATTGTCCAAAAAACTAGAAACTTGATTTAAAATTAAATAATCCGTATGCATTCTGTCAAATCTTATAATTAGCCTCATAAAACGCAACAAAAATACGAGGGAAAAAGTGCAGTAAAATCTTATCCAAGCACCGTATACCATAACCCGATGGATTCGTGCCAGTAGATTAACCCCGTTCATAGTCGGACGCACGTTGCGCGGCGACTCTTGAAAACGATATCATTCCCGTGCAACCTGTCCGACCACGGTACAACAGACACAATAGCGTGCATCAGAAAACGTGTCACGAAAACGCGATCACGCCAGCTTTCTCTCTACGTCCGTTTTCAAAACAACGTCCAACCATTACGGAACGATTCTACTGCGGGCCCCGAAGCGTTTCCACGTACGAGGCACGAACGCTTCGCTTCGCTTCGCACTCGCCTCGTCCCCAAGAGTCGCAGAAATAATAAAAATGTGACACCGTGAAACACGGAAGAGGACATCGAAGCCAGAGGGTAAAAGGAAGCAGAGGACTCGGAGAAAAGCGACGTGCGAGTATAGTCGGATCGATTTGTTTCTTGGAATGGCGTCAAGCCTTTTTGCGACGCGCTGCTAAGAAATCAACCCGTGCATCGCGTTTCCCTTATTCTCTACCCCCTTTCTTTCTTTATACCCCTAGCTCTTTTCGTCTAATCTCTGCTACAGATACGTGGAATTCAAGCGCGCTACGTGGTCACGTATCGTCTGAGAAAAAGATATAGTAAAATCTGGAAAGTGATAAGAAATTTAAAGTAACATATGTACTTGTTGTAAATCAAACCGAGCAGTTGCTCGTTCGATGAATTTCTTCGTTTCGCATTAATTATTTAGTATTGAAAAATAGTTGGAGTTTAGACGTCGCTGCTTGGCACTCGAGAAACGTAAATTGATCGATTTCTTGTCTTACGAAGTTCATGATTTCATATTATTTAATTAGCGTTCAAAATTCAGTTGCGTATTATTCATTATATTTTAGATTTCAAATTTTCACGATGGCGAGGTGCCACGATATTGATTTTCGGCAACAATCGTGCAGCCGTTGTACTTGCACTATGCACGTACGCTTCGCTCCAACGTAGACATTGACGCAGCCGTAGACGTCTTCCTAGACGTTGCAATCTACTTCTTCGAGGCAGATCTGGCGTTTCAAGTTTCTCGAAGAACCAATATCGTGACATTATTTATTATACTTCTTGCAGTAGCAATGCGTATGTTCGTACGGACGTATGTCGTTTCCTTTAAAAGTGATGATAACATTCGATATCACGAATCTCTCCCTTGCGATCTAGGATTTCTCCTTCATTCCCTTAGAGCAAGGATCGATTCCTCGAAATGAACGTGTATCTTCCACGGACTTGCTTCCAGGAAGATGGAGACGACGACTTTTGCGATGCAAATGTAAGATTGTCTTGTGTTCTCTGACTGTCGGTGGCTGAAACACGTCCAACAAGGTTATTGCGCGATTCCTTCGGCGTCTTGGGTTCAGAGATGAATCGTTTGGACGTCGGTGCGGTAGATTTCGAGTTTATGACTGTCTGGGTGAATCACGAGGCTTCGATTAACCCACAGCAGTCTTTGACGAGTACTCTGTTCTAGATGGAAATTTTAATTTAGTTTCATAGGATACCCGCAACTTCTAGATTTTAGAATTCGAGAAAATCTCCAGGGAAGACCCTCTTGAAATTGCTTTATTTTACTGGTATTCTTACGAATTAATTTGCATCGATTACAGTGATAAAAGTACCGTCTTCTTTAAATTGTATATTATGTCTGGCCTTTTTCTTTGAATTATATAAATTTCTGTATTCGTTGCTCGTTATTATCGTTAAATTATCGTTCATTAAACATCGATCGAAGTAACACTGCAGCCGATTTGTCGCGATAGCTATTACTGAAATATATAAATTAATGAGAAGCAAATGGCTAATTACGTATTGTCGAAAATATTGAAATAGGTAGTTATGGACAATAACGTATTCGCGCGTTGCATAATTCTACATGTTGATGTAAATAATAATGTAATGTATAATTTATATAAAGAATTCCTAACGTTAAAATCTTGAAATTTTGCATTTCATACGTTACGAGCTACTACATAATCCATAGGCAGATTGGGTAACAATAGAGAGTTCGTAAACAACATAATCCCCGAAGACACCGTCTCCAAACTTCTCCAACCCTGTATAATCCTATTTCTAATACCGCAGCCCTATATCCAAGCCGCGGAAACTTCCGTCAACGAATCAACACGGCCGTCAAACTCGATGCACGCGTTTCGTTACGCCCTCTTCTCCCCGAAAGTTACACCGCGAAGAAAAGTGGCAAGCGTGCAGTAAATTTTCCCGGCTGATAATCCGTTTATACCGCGTTGCGAGCTGATTTACGAGATCGCGGCTGTGGTTTACGCGTTTATCTCGCGATCTTAACTTCTCCGTTCAGGCTTCGTCGAGGCTCGTTGTTTTAAACTCGAGCACACAACCAACCTCCATCCCCGACTACCTTTCCTCTCGCTAATTGTTTGTTCAGCCAATTAATTCCCTTCTTACGGATTAGTCGTTGTTTTCCGTCCGCGCCATGGTAAATAAGGATAACGAAAGAGACCAGACGTACACGCAGCCAAGGGATTTCGCTTTTTTCTATTCGCATAGCTGGCCCGGTCCCGTTTAGAAATGTTAATTAAGCCTCTCAAATATTTACTTTGCCCCTGTGCACCAAGATAGGAGCGCCGAATTTCGTCCTTACTTTCTGTATTTTCATTCGCCAACAATTTTGATAATTGGGATAATTGGGGATGAAAAACTTTTGCGGCTAGTTTATGGTAACTTTGAGAACTTTCCGCGTAAAGATGGTAAAGTATAATGTGCGCAATTTCTTGCTTAATGGACAGAGGTGTGACAAAATTTCTAGTCACATAGACTTCGCGCTTTATATTTTGAAACGGATGTTCGAGTGTATCTCGACTGAAATTAAACGAAACGAATCTTACATTCTAGACAAATTCTCCAATCGTACGTAATTCTAATTCAATTTCTAACCATATTCTTCTTGACATCGCGTAATCCTACAATCAAAAATTTTATACGTTACAAAGCTTAGTAATAATGGCGGGTAATAAATTTTCTTTGAGCTCGTTTTACCCCCTTATCACGAATGCCACGCGTTTGAAGCTCTCCAATAGAGAATCTAGGTAATAGCTCTCATTTCGTAAGGAACATTTTGTTTGACGAAGTAACAGTAGAAAGTGCAAGATTCAGGTTCGACTAGAGTGGAGGTAAGGTAACAGGCGAATAATGGTAACCAGATTCGAGGCAATTAAAAGGCATAGTGTCCTCAAGATCTGGTTACAGCGAAAGCTGGAACGCGTGGCTCGATATCTGGAAGCTGGCCCACGTAAATCATGCCTCAAGACCGAGTTCCTTCGCTTTGCAATGAACATCTTTCGTGTAACGATGCCATAACCGTTGTTATAGCCCCCCATTGCCTCTATTAAACCGAGGGTCGAGTGATTTCGCGTCCGTGTAATTTTTCCCCCTCGCGATTTTTCCACTCCCTCGCGTTCCAACGGAAGGCATTTTACTTTCGTAACTTCGATAAACCGACCTCCCTTTTCCATCTGATAAACCGACGAGGACTGTCATAAACGAGCCAGTAAAATTACTCAGGAAAGATAAGATTGAAAATTTCCTAAGGATTTTTCCTTTTTTTTTTTTTTTTTTTTGAGTTGATGCGAATTTATACAACCGCAGGTTAAAGGGATGGGAAGTTTATTTAAAATATAAGAGAAGAAACTCAATTAGTTTTGCAGGAAGAACAAGAGTGGCAGTGTATGCACGTGTGTTTTTTAATTTATATTCTAATGCCGAGAGTGAGAGAGGAACCGTGGTTCTCGATAACGCGCAGTTTGTAACGCCGCGCTCCGGCCAATTTAAATTTCGATCACGTTGATTTAATTCACCTTGAAATTGGCCGCGATATTAGTGGACCACGATCGAATTCAGATTACTATACCTTCAGGGTGATCGTGGTCGTGTATTTTGATGTTATATAAAGAGCTCAATGCGTGGAAGAATGGTATAAGCGTATCTTTTTTAGATGAATAAAATAAAACAGCTCCGCGCTAGCAAATCAGTTTCGAGTTCCTTAACTTCGAATCGCTTCGATTTGGATTGCTTCGCTAATCGGAGAAAGATCGTTGCAAGTAGTACGAGTCAACGATTACCACTACGCTATAGTAGAAAAACATTTTCTCTAGTTCCTAATTCTAATTTTCCATTATACTTACGATATTTATCCTGTCTGGAATTACATCAAACAGGTAATACCGATATACCGATAATCCAATTAATTTGGTCAATTAAGCAATTAATATGGGTCAACGGATATCTCTACGCTACAAAAACCAGTTTTCTTCTTCCTCGTTCTTATTTTCCAACGATACTTCCGTCGTGTATTTTATCTGTAATTACATTCGGCAAGTAGCAGAAATAATCCACGAAATCAGCATAGAGTTGCAAGTAGTACGACTCAATTACTCGCCGCCGCGTTCAATCGCTAATTCGACGATTCGAGAGCGGGCGGAAATAAAGGGGAAAAAACACTGTGTTTCTTTCAACTGCGATCGAAATACAGGACGAGTACGAGTTTCAGGCGAACGTACCGTCGCACGAAAAATTTACAGGGCCGTCCGATGTAAATCACAGGCACAATCAGCGCGGCCGAATCAACAGACGAGAAATCCGCGTTATTTCTCTGCCGGTCGGTCGACCGGATCGTAATCCACGAACAGAGACAGAACGAAAGCGAGAGAGGAAAGGGAGGAAAAGCCTCGTCAAAAGGTGTAAAAATGTAATTCACCGATTTCACGTAGCTCGTGACGAGCTACAGTGCGTTCCTGCAGACGAGCGCGCGCGCACGTGCACTGATACAACATTGTTTTCAGGGTTATCGGGAAAATGGAAAAAAAATGCATCCGCCGTTATCCGGATTATTCGATTCACGGCCGGTCACCTGCGTCTCGTTCCGACGGTTCGACAGCCACGATCGAGGGATGAAAAAGCGATCCTGGAAGGTATTTCGTCCGGCAGCGATTGTTTTCTCATTTTTTCCTATCTTTTTTTCCAACCCGGTTTTTTCCTTCTCTCTTTTTTCCCCGGTTTTGCTTGGAAAGGTCACTATGCAGCTTTTCTCACACTCTCTCTCTCTCTGAGAGAGCACGCGTACGCGGGAATGTTTCACAATGTTCCCTGACGATATTCCGCGTCGTTGGTCATTTTCGCTTCCGGTGGATATTTGATTCGAGAGGCTCTCAGCGAACGATAGTTTTCGATGTAGGCGTAATTTGGAGACAACGATTTTCTCGTTTCTCAGCTGCTTATCGAGGCAAGATTCTCAATACAGAACAACAGCTTAATTACACTCGCGGACTAAATTCGTTATAGCTCGATATTTCTTAGGAGAAAACATACGACGGCGAAATATCAGAGAGAGAATGAATCTATTGCGTGTACGGTAAATTATCGACTGCCGTCACAGTTAAAGCGACAGTTTAGAGACACGACGGAAGAGAAAGAGCATTGACTAGTTCCGCCGCGACGTAGATAAGCAACTGCGCCGGAGGGGCGTTCGATAAATCATCTGGTCGTACCACTGACTAACGCAAGCACCGGCAATATTGCCCGGTGAATTATTGACTCGTACTACTGCCGAAAGTAAACCTCTCGCTAGTTGCAGCCAAGGAATTTAAGGAATCTACGAAACTACGGAAACCGGAAACAAGCGCGCAATTTTCAGCCGTTTCCTAAAATCGGCCACGTCCCAGTGAACCTTCACGAAGTGCGTCGTCCTTTCGAAGTGGAAAAGGATCCAGGAAACGGCGTGTTCCTTTGCGAAACGTTTGCCATGACGGAAGTTATGAGACGGTAGCTCGTTTCTCGAAACCATCGCGAATTGCCGAAACTTTCTCGACTCTGCAACTTCCTCCTACTGTCTTCGCCTCGTACCAAGTCCTCCACTTTATACCGATTCTTCCGTCTGGCAACGAAACAATCCGTGTAAAAGCCGGTGGCCGGATGCGGCGAGTATTTACGCGTCGAACCACGCTGGCTAAACGGGCCGCGTTTTCGAGGCAAACAACCGGCTGTCCGCGCATCGCGACGCATTAACAACGCGACGTCTTCGAGTTGAATGCGTCTCCGCTGCCTTGTTTGAGACAAGTATTGGAACAAGGAAGAGAAGAGAAGGGAAAAGAGCAGCGAGCAAGTTAAGGGAGAATAATGGGTAGAAAAATATCTTCGTATTGTATTCCATGCGTGAACGTTTCGTGTTACGTTGATATCAGTGACAGAGCGAATTTCACAACAGAGAATCGAGCGAAATTCACGAACAATCTCTACCGACAACGATACTGAAACAATTAGACTGATATAAGTATTATCCGATAATTTTTATTAATTTACTTCACACAATAGTATCGCATCAAGCTGCGTAAATATTGTGTAAAAATATTCTTGTAAAAAGTCGAAAATGTGACGTATCGTAATGTCGTTAACATAAATATCTCGCAATTGTTCCTTAGTATGGTAATCGATGTAGGCTAATTTTAGCGAGTTCTACCGAATAAAATCTGTATCGGTGATATCTTAGTGGATGATTTCAATGTAACCCGAATGTACTAACCGGCGATCTCGTATCTCTGGCGACTGAACTCGTGTGGAAAAGTCAGTGCGGGGTTAGACAGAGCGGAACGAGACTAAAGGGTGTGGAATTGTGCGAGAACAGAAAGAAAGACGTGGAATAACGGGTGGAGGTTGGGGGTGGAGGGAGTGCATGGCGGCGGGAAGAAAAGTTGGTCCGAAGGAACGAAGTAATTTAAAAAGTTTCTGCTCCATGACATCTCGCGATAACAAATTATCCCTGGCCCATTATCCACAAATGCGATTATGATAAGAAAGAACCGGCGGGGGTAAACTTTAATGCAGTGAGTTCCAGTTAGCGGCCTGCGGAAGAATCGCTGCCGCTGGATATTGTAACGTCTGCGTGCTCGCAATTCACGCGGACAAGCCAACCCCTTTCGCGTTTCACCACCCCTTTTCCTTATTCTTTCATCCCCCTTCTCTCTCCCTCTCTCTGTCTCTCCCTCTCTCTCTCCTACGAGAAACGTACGACGAACAGGTTGAAGAAAAACAAAAGGCACAAGTTGTAGTACGATTCCTACGAATTCTACGAGAGTTTCTCTGGAAAACTGGAAACAGCCTGCGTGCGCGCTACGTTCCTTCCGATTAAGTAGAAAAGTAGCTAGTTGGCCTCGTTATTGTTTGAAATTGATGGTGGGCAAGATAACAAGCTGTTTGAGAATTTTTCTGGAATAGGTTGTCTGGTTCTAAATGAAAAAGGACGAGTTGGATATTTATGGGGGTGATTGTTTGTCGTTGATAGTGAATCGTGCTTTGGTAAGGTAAGATAACAAGATTTTTCTATAGAAAAGATTCTCAAGATCTAGTATTATCTCGAAAACTTGAAAACTTCAAAACTTGAAGAAAACTTTTACGATGAAGAGAAGGATAATTATTGATGGAAATAAGTACAAGGAATACTGTTTTTTTTTTTTTTTTTGAAGTTGGTAATGAAGCCTACCTTGCAATGCGTGGTGTCACATAACGAAAAGTATTACGTACATCAATATCTATTAACGTATTAGATTGATGATGGTGAAATTTATTTAGATGGACTAAACGATAAACAATCTTGTACGCGTATGATTAATGAAGCATTCGCGTATAATAATTTAGACTTATCTTGCGGTAAAAGATATATGATGTGTCTTCGCTATAACTTGAAAATTCAAGGCTCTAATACTCTTAAGCCAGGGATACTTAGTCATTATCACAGTAACGATCCTGTATTATAGGCCCGATTTAACATTAATTTAAATTGCGATTACTTTCGTATCATTTCGTAATTTTTTACCAAAAAATAAATACATTAAAGTTAGAAACATTTGGTATTAATTTGAACTATTTATTTGGTTCGATATTATTAATACCAATTTGTTTTCCGATAACTTTTGCATGACGCTGGTTTATTTGCTGAACGTAAACAAACATTTCAACGCGTTTTATAAAAGAATGGTCGAACGTTAAATTAAATTGCTCGACTATCTATTTTCTCTTTTTCTACAGATATGATTTATTGTTTGTAACTAAACATCCGATAAAAGGAACGATCGTCCTTACTAGGTTACACGAATGTCGTCTCTCTGTGAAATATTCAGTTCGTCATGGTCGTGTAATGCAATCTCGATAGAACGAGGGTTTATCGAGTTCATAGAGTCGCGATGAATATCGTAAATTGGGAAGATCGAGGAGAACGATCGTCGTTATGACGGATAAGGAAGAACATTCCGAATGGTCTACTGAGATGGAATCCTAGAGAAGATGGAAGCGGTTTGATGTCTAATCTCTTCCCAAAACCTAGCGACTGTGGATGATTAATGTGGAGAAGAGACTGACTATCTTGACGAAACCTACCATTGTACCCTTCATCTCTACCTAAACTATTTATGAGAAATCTGAAATTGCAAAAATACACGTGTTGAAAATTGTGGATCTTTGGAATTTCTGTAACACGTTAACTGTATTTATCACTAAATAATTTGTGACGCTTTTATTATTATATTCTGTTAAGGTTATTCAGTGGATGGAATTAAAGAAATGCGTGGGCAAACTGCAAGGTATTGAAAGTATATATATTGTGAATAGTAAAATACAAAATATGTGGTACTATGTAAGCCGATCCAGATCCTCTCGCTAGCAACGTTACCCTGAGACTAAAGACAACTGCCGAAACCAACGTCGCACGTGTACCGCTTATGGTCTTTCCTCGACGCATTCTTTTGTCTATGCGCTTTCGAAGACCTTAGGCGCTTGAGAAATCGAAGACCAGATGTAGAGTTTTCTCAGAAGTGACGATCACTTCAACATATTCATTATTGTTAAATATACAAGCTACATTAACCTGTTAATACAGTTTTAAATTCGTTGAACCACCTCTGTGATCTTAACCGAAACAGGGAACGACTAATTCGCGGCGTCGATCATACGAATCCTAGCGAGAATTCACGCCTCTCGCTGACGCGTTTTCCTCGCGATCGCGTCTCTCCGCGAACGGTCGTAACATTATTCATTTGCATAAATACCCGTGGGTCTACTCACTAACAAAATCACCAAACTATTCGACAGAGAATAAATGTAAATAAAACGGTAATGATAAACCAGTCAAAAAACTGCCCTGTACATTTGCTACTTATGCTCGACTCCCGTGTCTGCCTGTAATTAAGGATTAATTCGGGATCACAGAGGATAATTCTGTAACAAGAGACAGAAACCTCTTAATCTCTGTACAAGGCTCTACAGTTTCCCTCGTACTATCGATATAACTCTGATAAAAAAGAGAGGAGAGAAAGAAGAATGAAGCAAAAAGTGAAGAGAGAGTTTTCGAGTGACAAAGGGGATTAAACGAGTGAATTAAAAGCTGTATTCGGGAGGATGAACGAACACATGATCGAAAAGGAGTGGGGGAAGGGTGTTGTAGCTGGTTTAATTGACGAAAAAATCGTCAGCTGCCAGGAGGCGGATTAACGAGAGACGCGTGTTACACGTTCGCTAGCGCGTATTTGTTCGCGAACGCGATAAATCAGGATAAGTGTATTTCTCTGGCGATGATGGTCGATCGAACGATAAATTTCTGGTCTGGCCTCCCTGGCAAATATGTACCGTATCCGGGGCAATTTTCGCGGACGTCGTTGAATCAGAAACACTTGCACGCTGCACCAATTTTCCAACGTTAAACAATTTTCCCAGCCGTTCCACGTTTCGCGCCGGTTCAACGTCGCGTGTGTGCACATGCGATTTAATGATAATTGGCCGAGCAGAGTGCTGGCCGATTAGCGGAATGCAATCACGAGAATACGCGGACATCGATGATTTACGGTCTTGCGCGAGAAAAGAAAGCAAGAATAAGGAACGCGTTTTCGAAGATATTTCAGGAAATCTTCCTGATTAGCTGCTTATAAGTGTGCATATTTTATTAAAAAAAAAAAAAAATAGCATTAGTTTTACGTTCAAGGAAGAAAGTGAAAAAGGAATTGAAAGTTCGCGATATCCGATAAAGTAAAGATTCGATGATCTTCCATCGTATCCGACGAGAATACTCGATTAAAGATGGTGTTTTCGCTTTGCACAAATTTTATCTGAAATTATAAATCATCAGGTTTGATCAAAATCCTTGAAAATGAGATCTAATGGCTTCCTGGAAGAACACGAAAAAGTTTAGCCTATTTTCTCGAGTTGCTCGGTCCCAAATAGCTTCCGTTCACAGCCAGGAAACAGCCAGTGCAGCGTTTAACACGAGAGGACCGTTGAATTACAATGAAACGCGAGAACGATAATCTACCGGCCGTTGTTTCTTAGCATCGCCCGTCGTCGAGGGTTGCACACCGAGGAAACCAACTGGCGAGAGCACTTCGCCCATGCAATAAAATTCACGGGACTCGGGAACGTCTCCCTACGAAATGGATATTTACGAAATAGCGTATCGATCTTCTACGCTTCTTAGACTTCGTAAACATTTCGTAAACTTCGTATTGTACAGAGAACTAAGCGAATTGCCAAAGCCTTGTACCAAAGTGTCGATAGCAAAGTATCGCGAAGCAAGTGGGAAACAATTTGGAAAATGCATTGGCAGACTAGGATTCGTGGTATCACGGAGAAATTTAGCGAAATGCGATAAACATGTTTTATCAAGGTAAAAAAAGAACTCGGTTTCCTCTGAAATCTCATTTCTCCGATCGTGTAAAAATATGAATTTGCATAAATATCCGTAGGCCAATTATTATTACTTTATTTGTTCGTTCGATCGTCGAAGGAAGGAAAAGTTATCTACGACCCAACATTGTCACAGCGTCTTGTGATTTGTAGTTGACCAACAGTGGCGAAGGGAAAGAGAGACAGAGGAGGAAACGCTTTAAGGGAAACGGAGAATATCACGAAATTCCATGTCGGTTAATTTATGTCGATGGGACGCCAAGAGGAGATCGATGGCAGAGACAAAGTTGGGAATGATCGAAGTTCGCCGCGGAAAACGGAGACGCAGCCGCATCCATCGAGAGTGATACCGATGAAAACTTTACCATCAACGTGAGCTGGAGCCAGGAAGCGAATCACAAACGCGAGGCGAGTTGCAGACACGGTGAGGGAATGTAAAAGCTTTTGTAAGATTTGAATTTCTCCTTCTACGATGGGTCTTACTATAAGCGTTGACGAACCGTGGCTTGCAGATCCTCTGAAATTTTTCTTTCTCTGAGAAACTTTGAATGATTTCGCTCGTTGTGCTTGTATAATAATCGGTGATTGAAAGATTAGATAGAAATTCAAATATAGTTGGCTCACGTACGAAAATGATGAAAACCAATTCCCTCGTTATATCGTCTTTGAACTTCTCTAGTAATCTTTCTCTTGGAGATTTTATCCAGTTATATTCACCGTCTGTGTATAACGTAACTCTTTTGATGTTCTATCAACAGAGATTCAAACGCCTAAAACATTCCAAATTCCTCGAATGAACTAATCGAATTTTTCGATTGATCAAAGAAGCTTCGTTTTCGTACGAGAGAGAATAATTTGCTTCGAACCATTTTATTAATTAATTTATCGAACATAAAGCAGAGCCTTCAGATCAAGATATATAACTTCTCTCTATTCTTATTTCTCAATCTTTCATACAAGAGACCATTTACAAATTCTTCGTTAATCACGATATTTCCAATAACCGCTTATGCCGTGCTCCTCGCACGTTCCAAACTCTACAGTTGGACTCAAACTTGTATCACCCTTGTTCCCATCGCTGATAATAATGCTGCACATGAGAAGTCCATTTAGAGTCACAAATAATCGATCAAATAACGTCAACGACTACGTAAAACGAATTAAAAATATCTAAAACGGGAAGCTGCATAATTCAAGGAATAAAATTCAGAGCCAACTGTTACAAAGTCGGTAAGAAGCACGGGATTCTGCCGTTTAAAATGCTTTTTGTTGCAAGTCGATACGACTTTCCGTTCCCGAGATATCGTCCTTTAAATCCAAACGTAATTTTTGCCGTCTCGCTGTTTCTATCCTCGTCGCGCGACTCGCGTCTCTCCCTCACTCCCGACCACTGACCTATCTCACGCCTGGCACTTGTGCGCTGGTCAGTGACGGACGCCGAGTCAGCGGTTTTTTTTCTACTATCCAATACTACTACTACTACGCCGCGTGCGTATGCCGTGGGGGAAAAATGGGTCACGCTATTTCCGGGAATTTCGGCTGCCATTCACGCCATCTCGTGCGTTTCGAACCGCGCGCTTTTAAAAGCTGTATCTCCGTAACGGATCGTGATATCGGGACGAAACAAAGTGCGTTTTAAAGAGTATGATTTCCTCTATCCACGAGGCAGTGTTTGTATAAAATTTGGAGATTTTTTGAACGTGTTTTGAAGGGGTAAAGATAAGAGTAGAAGGAAAAGCGTTAGAGGAATACGTGCGCTGACTTTTGAAGCGGAAGTTTCATATTGAAATGGAGTTGGATACCTGAGTACATATTGATCTTAATTGAATAAGTTATTTGTAGAATTTAGAAGGTTTTATTTTGTAGCCATCCTCCGATAGGTAAATATTTAACGAGGGGATGGATTGATTTGCAAATTGGCATGGCAGCGTGGAAAAATATTTCACGTAGTCGATTGTGCTTTCACGAGAAACAATAAATACAAGAGAAAAGCAAAATGAAACACTCGAGAGAGAAAGAGGAGGCAGAGGTGGTGGAGGGAGTGGCCTCTTTGTACGAAACCTTCAACATTCTGGATTCTCGGTTTAACGAAAAAAACGTCGAATCGGACGAATCAGTAGCGACAGAAGAAGTAGACGCATGCGGGGCTTAAACACCGAACGAGTTATCGGAAATCGCCGATGCGATACGTAACAGAGAGCTGATAAAACAATCAGAAAATCGGCTCGGTTTTTGTATCTCTTGAAAACAGTTTGCGCGAGACCCAGTGAATTTAATTTCAAGCCTTTGTATCAAAATCGTTACAAAACAGGAATTTTTATGGAAAAATACGTCCTATTATACAGGATTTCGAAGTTATGCAAATTTCAAAATGTTTCGTATAACACACACGATATATTCGTAAAAGGTGTCGATAAATGATCGAATATTATACTTTCCAACTGTATACGAATATTACAATCCAGTGATTACAATTCATCTTGCCACCATGATATCCCATTAGAATCGCACGCTCGTCCGCGGCAGAAATCACCATAAAATAAAAACAAACTTTATTCTATATGAACTCACATTTATCGAGCGATTTTCGTCGACGTTCGCTTTCGACAAAACCACACCCATCCTCTGCTGTTCATAGAACCGTATGAGAACGTAACGTCGACGTACTACGAACCGTGAAATGGACGAAACACCAGCCGATACTCGTTTCACGTGGAAACGCTACATTTCGCGGACTAGCTTCTATTTTCTCTCTCTCTCTCTCTTTTTCTCTCTCACTCACTCACTCACTCACTCTACGAACAAACGACAAGGCCTCCAGACTAGTCTGCCAGAATTCGCCCTTCCTCCTTCTGAAACCCACCCTTTTCCTCCACCTCATCAACCAGACATTCTCCGTCCTCATCTTTTAAAGGAACATCTCCTATTTACGTTTCGCTTCTTCTTTCGTTGTCGTCCCTCCGACGAAAGCCATTATTTCACAGGGAAAGAACAGTGGAACGGAATTATTCTCCTCGTCTGGTAAGATCGACTGCTTTCCAGCCGATCTCATCATCGAATGGATCCGCGTCCCGACCGGCACGAGCTCGCAGGAGCGGAAAGTTGCATGTACAGCGAAACGTAATCCCCCTCTGGAGATGTTTCGAAATTCAAATGACTGCGATACGCTCCCCAAGGCCTTCCAGAGGAACCATCGACGACGGTCAAACGAACCTGTAGCCTTCGCGTTAAGCGAACACCCGGCCACTGCTCAATATTTAACAGCGTTTGAGAAACGTGCCAGTGAAGTCTGGTGACAATCTAGTTTTGACTTTAATAACTATCAGCTACGAATGGTTTCTGTGGGTAGGGACCGAACCCCTTGACAGATACGTTCGGAACTCTGCGAATCTTTTTCGGATTAAGATGATTTTCTGTTTGCCTTGAAGAATGCAACGCGGTGACTTTACGACACAGCGAAGCATCGTGTACATTTTAGTTCGCTGTTCGGCAAATTTCCTTAGTTAAGCGACACTTAGTAAAAATTCCTCCCGTTAGAAGTCGGTCATTCTCTTGTTAAAGTGCGTATCGTAACGTAACATCGAGTTTTGACCTGGCGGAATCGTTCTATTGCAAAACCGTCGTCCATCAGTTTCTTTCTTCTTTTTTTTTTTTATTTTTGTTGAGATATGTATAATCTTTCGTGCTGGACTGGGTTAAATGCGTGTTAGAGTTACTTGTATGTGAGTATCAGTGTGTGGATACATGTGTGTAAGCGTCGATGAGCGTCCAGGCTTTTGTCAGGACAAATGACGATCGGCAAGAGTTTGGAAGCATCTGGAAGAAGAGTCGGTTAGCGGTCGAGTGTAGAGAGGGTACTGAGACGCGTGCAAGTGTGAATCGAAGAATATGTGAGAGATCCTTCTTGTAATAAATGTATTATTATTTAAATATTACATCCCAGTGTATAGTCAATGTTCCTGCAACATTATTTCGGCACCAAAGATCCACAATTCTTAACAATTTTATTTTGGTTATTTTACAATTTGTCCTTATGGACATTTGGTAAAGTGTTATATCTTATTGGTGAAGAAAAAAATAAAATAAAATAAAAATAAATATAGCATGTGGGTAGCTACCCCCAGTGGGGTGCCAGTGTCACGTAAAATAATAATGAATTTAAGGAGAAAAGAAACTTTTATTTTTCTCTTTTGTTTACAATACACTTCCGAGCTCTAGACGTGACCGTTCAAGACTATCTGACTGCTCTACTGCTCTTACTGAGGAAAACTCGGTGTGGGTGTTCCCTTTGGAATTCAGAACGCGGATTCGTTGTCCACACTTTTTGATGGAAAAGTGAAGGTAATGATCCGCGATGCCCATTGGTAAATGAATTAGGTAGTAAAGACAAGGAGAGCTAGATATGGCTCGTGGGCATCCTTGTTCATGGGAAAACTCTTATCTTGCCAGACACCCGCTTTCTCCGTATTAGGTAAGAGCGTGAAACAAACATAAACCGAAAATGTTTACGTGAAGGAAACTGAAACTGAACAGATTCGGTTTATGTCGTCTTCCTAGGCCTGTTGCGAGTTAATAGAACAATAGATAGGTCTTGGCGTCCGGACTACGGGGAATCTCGCAAGGACCGTCACATCTGGCGTGCCACATGGTAAAAAGGAAAATTGATTCGTGACACCAGCTTCGTTTTTTCTAAGTTATATCTTTTATGTGTCCTCCATCAGTGACTGACTTTTTTACAAAAAGCTGCTCGAGCAATACGTCTCGCTACAGACCGACTGCAGGAGGTGACTGCAAAATTGGTTGTCTCTTAGACATAACCAATTGATCGTTGATCGTCATTCTTAGTCGCTGGTTGTCCTCTTTGATCCTCACGGAGTCGACACTCATCGATAGATGGCTACTTTTAATTAATCGGCGCGTCACGCGTAAGATACGACGATATTCGATCAACCACAGGGGTAAACGAAACAGGGGTAAATATCAGCATCGTTTTCTTTAAACGTGTATATTTTTTGTCTAACTCTGTAAAGTTCAATCTTCTTCGTGTACTAATTTACTAAAAGGCTCGAACATTCGTACTTTTTCCATTAACGAATCCAAGTTCCTTTCTTATCAAACAATAATAGCAAACTTTTGAGCGGCGGTGTATTTAAAAGCAAGCAGTCAACCGAGAGCTTTGAAAACTTATACTTGCAAGTTCCAGCTCCATTAACTTCATTCCTTTGCTTCTTTTTTTAATTTTAACCCCGTTTATGTCAAGATGCAATTTGTAGAAGAATCCTCGAGCAGCTTGTTAATAAATTTAATATTAATTTCACCGAGCAACTGGAAACAAATTTCCTTCGAATAAACAACGCTAACCAGAATTTATAATCAAATCGAGACAGCTTTATCGGAAACGAAATGAACAGCAGAATAGTTAAAATATCAATAACATCCGATATATATGAACAAAGTTTCCACGCGGGATTCTAGCGTAACAGCGCGGCTCGGAACGAGCATTACTCATTGTAGAAACGAATGTCGCATTCTGCGATACGTGACAAACGTTCCATAAATTATAACTTTATACCGCGTGTTTAAAACTCATTTGATTGTGATTGATTTTGAATTGGTCAGTTAATTATTTATTTGCATTAATGGAAAGCGCTGCTTGCCTGATTATCGCAGCAGTTCCTTCGGTTATAACTTGGATCAACTGCAAAGGAAATTTTACATCGATAAATTAGAATGCTGTATCTAACGGGTGAATTTTTTCTCACAAAATTATTATGCATCTTTCTGTAAGAACTTTTTGTACGTGTCACGCGTATAGAAAAATCGTTACCCTATCAAAATGTCTGCGAGAATCTTATCCTTTTTCCGTGCAAGATCTATTTCCAGAAATTTTCCAGCTACGTTCGCGATAGATAAACAAAACGAACGAACGCCGTTTAAAATACCGCTAATAAGCTTAAAGCTTATTTGGAAAGTTCGTGGTGCAGGTTGTTTCGTTGAAATTTTGAAGGAGCACGGATTCCCTTATCGCGTTTGCGCTCGATTCAACGTATTCGTGTATGCATCCTGGTACGTGCAAAGCAATAAGCATCCAGGCAGCGTCGAAATTTGTCGCGACCTTAATGCGATTATGTTCGTCAGCGTTTCCACGTTCTACGCGTGCATAATGCGAGTCGAATTCGACGAGGGAATCGTGACACGATTCGACTGTTGCATGAAGGAAAAGGAAGCCTCTGTTAGCATTCTATAATCGGACTGTCTCTATACGTGTACGTTCGCTATAGTCCCTTTGTTGTTAAATTTATAGTCTTTCAGCTGATTCTTCTTGATTCGTTCTTGGAAGCTTTATTTTTCTCATTTGATCATCTTTCGACTTTTTAACATCCCCTATTCTTCTCTAATATTCTCCAATTTGTTTAATTATTAAACTCTTGCCAGGAATATTACAAAACAGACGTTCGTTTATTTGTCGATTAGCGAGGCATATGACTTTCTCGTATAAAAATTACAATTTTAAGGTAGATGTTGTAAACTCTCTTTGTCGTTGTAGATTTCTCAATAAATTCCTCGCCAAATAGACACCATATATCATTTTCTACTTTGTTAAATTCTTAATGAAAGATCCATACTGGATCGAAGGTAAGCAAAATTCTAAATTTATTCTAATTCTCAAATGCGTGGTAATTTCATATTTTATGCAGAGTATATTTTGGCAGAATTCGCTATTACGAGAAATCTTGTCGGAAATTAATAGCAGAATATTGAAATCTTTCTCGATCGTCGAATCCTTTTATCTCGTTTCTCCGACATTTCCAGTTGGCCCGTTTTAAATCACGAGATCAGAGGATCCCGATCTAAGGAAAAGAGAATATTTTTTGAGAAAAATTCCCGTCGATTCTGTGACGGAAAGGCGTGACTCGTCACGGTCGATCGCCCGCCTGAATTCGCTCCACCATTCTCGCTAGAAGGATAATTCGCGAGCCGGCTTCTTTTCCCCGCCCTGCTACGTAAGAACCGTCTTTCCTCTTTACGAGCTCGTGAGGCCCGCATCTTATCCACCCGTAGCTATTAGCCCGCGAGATTTCATAAAATGCGCGCGGATCTCCGCCAGCTCGCGCGAAGAATAGCTGAATTCGTGGTAATTTACTGTCGTCTGTCGTCAGCCTGTGTGATCATGAAATAATACCTAAGAAGAGAAAAAAAAGAACGTTCTGCGTTGACGAAAACTTTGGTCAATCTGGGAAAAGAAGAAAATTCAACTAGCATCGTACAATGTTGTGAATATAAACTAAGAAAATTGATAATGGAAAATGTCCTGCTATAATCTACAAAGGAATGTAAATCAAAAGTGTAAAGAAATGTAACCGCCAAACACAGTCGAACAAGAAGATTAACGGCGTAATATTGAAGCGTAAGAAGAAATTGAGAAAAATTTCGATAGTAAAATAAGGTAAAATAAAAAAAAAGGGTGCAACTTTCCTCGAAGGATTTCTTCGCAAACGATAAATCCAAACCATTTAGCATTTCATGGTGAACACGGTCACCGGATTGGACACGAAGTAACATGGTGTCCGGTAGAAACAAGCTCGATCGAGAAAAATAACGAGGTATCGTGGCGCTGCTCGTTCCCCGCGGCAATTAAATTAAAACCTATGCTAATGAGGATTGATTCCGATGTATTGCGACCGGTGCGCACGCACCAGCCAGGTGTTAATTGAGGCATAGATCCGCTGGTCAACCAGGACCGATCGATTGGCACGATTTAGGCGGGCCGTTTGTTCCGTTTGATTGTTTGAGTTGCCACACGCGTTTGTCGCTTCGATCCTGACTATATCGATGGAGAAAATTGGTTGAAAATTGAATCGATCGCTTCCGATCTGTCAGCTTGCGTTATTTCTCTCCTATTACAGCAGATAACAAAACTTGTAACGCGAAATTGTACGATTACGACGCCACTATTTGCACGAATATTTCCTGCATTTTGTCATTGATTTCTGTAAATATCGATGGCATGGGATATTCTGAGATAAAAAATTTATATGCTGAAAGAACAACGGTACGATTGTTAAAGAATAATCTTCGAGAGATAAAACAAATCAATTTTACTCGGCGATGCTTCGGTGATTAATCCTGTGCAGCGACTGTCATCAAGCTCGATCCTCAGACATATAACAAATTATTTTCCCACGTCTCTTTCTAAATAATAGAATTCCTCGGGAATAGAAAACGTGTATAACGAAAAATCCTGGAATATGGATTAAACATTTTTCAATTTTCGCAAGCTCAAATACGGCTAGGTAGATCTCAGGTAACGAGGTTAGATCTCAGCACACGGAATCTCCATAAAACTCTGCCCTTAAAATCGAATCTCTGAAACGTCAGTATTTGGACCAAAGAGCCCGCTGAATCGGCCCTTAGCAGTCGCAATGCTCGATTAAACCGTGGGATCCTTCGAATCCTCTCGAGAACGTCGCTGAAGCTGCGTTTAAACTGGTGGCTCGATGATTTCCCGCGGATTTCCGGAAATCAGCGTGCTGAGAAGAGCAAACAAACGCGATAAAGCTGGTCCTGGTCGACGAACAACGGAACACCGATGCGTAATGAAACGTTTTCATTGGCCGTTGTTAACCAACGAACGGGAATTGTGTCTACCGTGATAAACAGAGGAAAAAGGGAAGGTTAAAAAATTGGTGAAAAGAGGGAAAAAATAACGACGAATTACGCGAAGCGAGAATTATCACGGATGAACGATCGATAGTTAATTTTGGCAAATTTGGATTTGTATTTACTCGGAGGTGTGATAGATTTAGTTTTACGCCTGATGAAATAAACATATTGAATAATAGATCGATTAGAACCTTCTGATGGTTTGATTGTGAGGATATGAATTATTGTTGGTAGCAAATATGGGATGAATTCTATGGAGAATTTATCGCAGGCTAGTAAACGGATGATTTAGTTCGTTCTGAATTTGGATGGAAATTGTAAAGTATACGTTTGATAATTTTATTAGATATTCACTCGAGAAATAATTACAAAGTCTAAGATTATTATTATTAGAGAAAGATAAATATTAATCGAATTAAAATTCTCTGTTCTAAAGAAATACGATACGTTTCGCAAAATATTCATTTAATCGATACTTCTGCTAAATTCCATAATCGCATGAATTTCCAAATTCGAAACACAAAATTCTTCAACCATCTCCACGAAATATTTTCCCATTAAATCGTTGAATCGTCCGAGGGTGATTCGTTATAGGGTGTCTTATGCTCATCCAGTTATACTTCCTCTTTCATCCGTGGCACCGTACCACTTGCATCGTTACTCTGCCTTTAAATCGTTACACTTTTCCCAGTTAATTAATGATCCTGTGGTAATTGATTATTCCGGAGGGACGAGGCGCGCCGTGGCCATACATTGTCAATGAATTTATCGCGGTTATGAGGGGAGGTTTTTACCTCGCTTTTCCAACCGGTATTGCGGCTATCGATACGGCCAGCCACAATAGATCGTTCGATTAATCGAAACGTGGTATGGAATGTAAGACGTAAATATCGAATATCGAGGTTTCCATGTGAACGATTGCTTGGAATATTTTCAATATTGTTGGAATAATTATTGATACGCAGAATTACAAATTCTGATTTGACTTTGTTACAGATTAATAGAAGTTGAATTGTTAGTGAAATTAATTTTAAAAAATCGTTCGCAAATAGCATATGTAGAGCGCATTGTCTTTTTAATATTTCGTGTCCACGTATTAAGAATTAAATAATCCATTTGAAAGAGATGGGTGGTTAATTCGATTCTACTCTCCAAAACATTGCAGTTTGCCGTAACATGGCCATAAAAAAGACCTCGATCCGATACGATAGCTAAAAGATACGTAGAAATTCTAAATAAATACGGTCACTCTGATAAAGGGAAAAATTAATTAAAACGTCGTGGCCACGAACAAAGAGGAAATAAAACTCTGCCATCCGATTGCACGCAACAACGATTCTCGAATTCCTCCCACTGGAGTGTACGCCGAGATTTTTATCAGATACAAGGGGAATTGAATTAATATTCATTCGGACTAGGATAGTGAAATTTCCGTACGGAACGACTGTTTTGATAGGCAACAGAAAAGGGTGGGAGCAAAAGGCGAGAGTCCGTACACGTTTCGCAACTTCCACCCTTGAGTACACTGAATGCCTCCATACTCCCTCGTTTACTCGTTCTTCTCGTCCTGCAACGATGCCCGTTACAGCAACGCTGGTATCGCGCGTTAGCACTTACCGGGTGACCTGGAAGTAATCCTGCAGCACGCCGTTGCTAGCCGCCCATCGTCAGATTTTTCGTAGTTTCTGTTAATGAAAAACCCTGGCTGCACGATCCTCTCGCGGAATTAAAAAACTTTCGGCGCGTTTTAAACGATTTTCGCCCCGAAAGAGAGAGAGAAAGAGAAAGGCAGAATGTGTAAGAGAAAGGGAGGATCGTTGTTCGTGTTCTCTTCGATTCGTCGCTTTTACCGTGTATCCTACGATTTTGCATCGTCCACCTGAAACTTCGATAGCTTAAGCATACTAGAAATTTGCGTTTTACCCTTCACGCAAGTGGTAGTTTTAACGTAGTGGGTAATAACAGAAGACTGAAATTTTCTTGGAAGTTTCTGACGCTTTGTTTCTTCGACGTTGAAACAGATTCAACATTCCTTATATCGTAACTGACAGTTGTTTAACGTTAAGTTACTATAGAGTGGGAATTATAATTTCTATCGGGAACTGTGTTTAAAGAGGAAGAAACAAATATAGTGGAATAAATAGGAGAGACTTGAATGCGTGGAAGATACGCGTAGTAAATTAAAGAATATATTTGAACGCTTACCGTAAAGGAATTTATATTATATAAAATATTTTGAAATTTCATTGGCACACAATAACATAAGCAACGCATTTATAAAAGGTTTTCGTAAGTGTTGGAATATTTTTATAAACTGCTGTAAGTGTTAAGGGATTTGTCGTAAGATGGCGTGTTCCACCCTGTAGACTTGGACACGATTCACTAGGAAGACTCCCTAGATACCATAGAAATACCTCGGCGGGTACAGTTTCCGTCGCAGGAATGAGGAAATTCCGGATCCTTAACACGGCAGCAAACCGGTCTCGACACAAGTGCCAGAATTCTGAACGAACTACGCGACATGGGAACGACTAATTAGCGACGACGATGTAGATTATAGATCCTTCCTCGTTTCGATTTATTCCAGTCATCCTTGGATTCTCTTGCAATAATTTACTTGACAATATTATTAACAACAGAATTCTTCTATTTTACGCCGAATAGCCGTGGTACTTGCAGCGAATAGAAATACCCAATAAACGACTGATTTCAATTTTAATACCTAATTTTAATAATTATCGAATAAACGAAACTCGCCAATAATATTAAATCGTACGAGAGGGCGTTGATGGAACAAAAGAAAGGAAACACGGTGACATTCTTAAAATGGCAGTGTTCGATATAAAATTCACAAAAAATCAGAGGAAATATTTGCATCGATACGTGGTGCTCGCGATTCTAGCGAGTCTTCTTATCGGATTTCTGCTGTTTTTCATGGGAATGATTGCTTCGTTCGTGATTGCGACGAAACTGCGCTTCGACGACGAGAATCTCTTCGGGCTTGTGTTTAAAACCCTGACGTTATACGGTCTTTACGTGCTCGCTCATAATCTGGTGGGCGTGAAGCTGTGCTATAATTACTTCCACTATGCCGAAGGGTAATTGTAGTTGAGTTAATAAGATTTCACTTTTCTGTGTCTTCTGTATCGAGGAAACGTGTGACATAATTAACGAAGTGCTCTTTTTTTAATCTTCTTATTCCTTATTCGTATATTATGTTCAGAAGATTAATTGTTTCATGTAATCCTTGAGTTATTAATATAGTGGGTTGTAGGGATTAATGAATAATTAGTAAATCGATGACACAATTAAAAATATAATTGATTGGTTTATAACGTTTGCGGTTAGGTTAGAAATTTCTATCATTTGAGAAGCTTTTTTAACAAATTTCTTGAATACTAAAATGACTAGCCTGAAGGAAATTGAACGGTACTTTTGTAATTTACATCTGTTACATCGTCTAGATTATTTGTCTCGTATCTCGTATATAATCTCATTTATATTCTCTGTAACCTCATCTTGATCTTTTTTTATTTCTCTTGAAAAATGCATTCGTAATCGTTACATTGGTAAACATTTTGTACGCGGCACGTAAGTAATCGCGATAGCAATCAACGTACATCGCTCGAACTTAAAATATTCAACGTGGAAACGCGCAATCACGATGTGTACACGAAGAAGAAGATGACATCGCGACTTAATTAACGACCCAGAAGATCCACGCGATCAAAGGTACCGCGAGCGAAATTCCTCCTTTAATTTCTTCGGTTCTTGCGATAGCCTCGTGAAAGAGAAACGTTGTAAGAAAGATAAGTTCATTTTTCTGTAAATTGCTCACTCCTTGCACGTGTATCGGCTTCGAAAACGAATCACCAAAGAGTATCCTCTTTTCGAGTCTTAATTTTATGATAAAATATTCCAGAAATGCTAAAATGTAACCGTAAACCAATTATTGCCATAACACAAATTTCCAAATTACATTCTGTCGCTTTTTGTAATTTTAAGTCGATTCTGTTCATAACAAATTTTCACGTCCAGTTATACGTACAAATTGGTAGGTTGAACATGTTTGCGGTGCGTGTAAAGGTTCGGAGAATTTTTCGATTTAATCGCGTGTTTCAATTCTTCAAAGTGTCGTCCCTTTAGCTTCGTAATTAATTAATTTGTAACTTTGTTCTCTGCCGCAATACGTTTTCATGTAGTTATTTGAACGTTTCATCGGTACGCGAATTAGTACAATTAGAGAAATCAGAAGACTGAAAAAGGGTGGAAGGTTAAATTTCGTGGTACAATACCGGCCAAATTGCGAATTAGCCGGATCGGAGCTGTGATTTCGCGTAAATTAGTTAACGAGAACAACGACAGGATATTCTTGATATTTCCCTGCGGAAACCGCGCCGCGAACGGAAATTCACCGGATTGAAGCATTCATTAGAGATGTCGAGTGTGCGTGAATACAATCAATTGGTCCTTGTAATCGGATCTACGCGAACACAATGTGCGTCTCGGTTGCTATTATACAAAATCCGCGAGAGATGGAGACAAAAGTACTAAAAAATTGGAAACTGAGATTTTTCCCCGAAGAAAATAGGATGTACGTAAAATTATATGGTGAAAATCCAAACAAATTCATCTGTATATGGTAGAGTATACACTTTCAGAAAGACGAAGAACTCTTTCGCGCTATACCAGTCGAATAAAATTGACGAAAAATCTCAATGGCATATCGATCAACGAATTTATCGATTAAACTTCGCAATCGTCCGAGTCTAAGAAAAGGATCTAACCTGAACAACGACGATCGAAGAGAACATCCAGTTCATTCGATTCTTTATAGACGAGACGAAAGGGAACGATAGATGGGCAACGAAAAAGGGCTAGGAGGAAAAAGAGGGTGGCGAAAAGTGGATTCGAGCGTAACCTCGTTGGAGAACGACCGGAGAATTAACCCCTGGCGTGTTTTTCTTAATTTTCTTTCTCTCCGTCGACCGGCCGAGTACGAATTGGAAAACGGCCGCTTGCCGAAGTCCGATCGATTTGTCAGAATTTTCAAGTAATTTCACCGATACTCCGCCAAACTCCGTTTGTTTTAATTACCCTTTCGCTCGTTAATGTATCTCCGCGGTATCTAATCGGTGGTTAGAATGATTTTCGCGCCTCTTTTCAATTCACACACGTACGCGCACATTGATGCACCCGTGTTTGCATCAAAGTGTGAAAATTGGAAGACGGAATTAATCGCGACTGGTTCCTTGCTGAGTTAAAAATGGACCGGTTCTAGTCTGTCTTAAATAAAGATTATAGATTAAGCCATCCAGTTGGTGATAACGGACGATTCGTCTGTTTCAGGCCAGGGATGAACCTGAGATTGTTCCTATGGACCCTGATAGGCTTGTTCGTGGTACTTGTTGGCTGCTTCATGGCCAGCATCTGCTTCTCTACAGCGGATCTTTTAACGGTTCAACTTAGGCAAACTCTTCGCGAGGGTGAGTTTCAGAGTTTAAAATAATATTGGGGGAGAGTAAATTGGGGAAAAATCGATTATGTCTATTTGATTTGACTCTAAGTGGAAAATTACTTTCTGCCGCTTATTTTTTATGGGCATCGAGTTCTCACTGTTTTATATCGCTTTGTCTTCGTCTCTAAATTCTTAATTTCTCGAGTAATTTTCTTTCTTCTCCGAACGATTAATCTCAAACAGATCTATTTCCCTAATTTCCATCCGTTGGAACAATAAACGCTCGCAGGCGTTGCACGAAGCCAACGATAACTCCATTAACGAAAACGAAAGCAAGGCAAACGGTATTCGTCGGTGGCCGAGCCCGGATAACCCATTTTCCGAAAACAGAGAGACAAAGCGAAACCGAGGCAAACGCCGGAATCGTGAAATATTCATCGACGAACGATGTATGCGAGCGATATTCGCGGATCGGCAGTGCGCGAATTCATTTTGTCCGCGCGATCGCCTCGTGAACGCCTATCCGTTGTCCTATCTTTTTCCCCCTTCCACGTTCCTCTCCCTTCTTCATTTTCCGCTGGGCCGTCGTTTTTTCGAATTTGAATATTTAACAAAGTAAACAGAAGAAAGAGAAAAATAGGCGAAAGATTGGATGTATACGAGGCACGCGAGGCACGCTGGATCCAGCAGAATATCGTCTCAATATGGCAGGCAGATGGTGGAAACGGTGCGCTTCCGCGAAATAGTATCCGACTATGTAATATGCAAATCGACGGTCGAACGCGACGCACACCGGCTGTCCCGTTCGAAATTACCGATGGAAATCTCGTTTGGTGTCTAGCTACTTAATGAATAGATACGTGACTCTGTGGATCCTCTTGCTCCAGGCCTCGAAATTCGAAACGTTTGCTCCCGATAAACTTGCAGGCTGATGCGTCGCGTTCCGCTGCGTGCTCTACGCAAATTTACCCTAATTAGCTGGAAATTGTGAGAGATATGGAGATCGCGATCGACTTAGTGCTTCTGGGTGACTGCTGGTGAAGAATCGTTTATGTTGCAGAACATGTATTGTATATTTTGTATCTCGTGAATTTAGTGATAATGACAGAGTTCAGAATAGTACAAACGTTAATACCACTGACAAATTATATAAAAAGAAACAATGTAGAGCAGTGAAACGTTTCGTGTTGATCGAATCAACAGTTGTTTGGTCCACGATAAACATATATTTTACTTTGATTATCCGCGAATCGCGAACTATACGAAGATCTTTAGTATTTCTTTATCTTCCTTTGACGAAATAAATTTAGAATGAAGCATAGCAAGGTTAAAAAAAATAGAATTGTAATAAAACAAAATTATCTATGGGGAATCTTCGTATTCGTTATTCTACCCTTGCGTTAAAATGGAAAGATCCACGTGATTACTTTGAAATCTCCTAAACCGCTAATGAAATCGCTATAAACTGCTCGATCTCGCGTGAACCTTCAATCACCATTATTTAACTATAATCGACATTTGATTATTTCGATCACGGGTTTTTAATTAATACGTCGAAGGTCTCGACCGCGAAATGAAAATGAAAATTTCAATTTTCCACGGATCCAACCGCTTCGACAAATTCCTTCGATAGGATATAAAATATCGGAAAGTCGTAGGCTAATGCAAAATATTCCAGGCTACCGGCCACCGTTCCGTGGAATTTGTCGGCGCTTCCACAGAATACCGTCCCACCTCGTGTGAGAATAATCGAGATTCATATACGCCCGACGATTCTTCCATTCTTTTTCATACACCGTATGTCTCGTTCCCAGGAGTCACTTTATTGGTCACCCATGGGAGATTCAATCATCGTGCATAGGTTAAATATTATTTGCGTCTCTCCTTTAGTGCCATTTAATAATTATGATTTTTTTAAGATAATACGAATGAATCGTGTTTGATCGTATTCTAGAGAATTAGTTCTATTGACATATGTATAATTTTATGTGCTAGACTAGATTAACTACGTAGTAGTGATACATGTGTGTAAATATGAATGTGTGGAAGATGTGTGGGGAAGTATGTGCGCGCGCGGCGTTTCGAAAACAAAGGAATGTAAACCGTTCAGTCAGTTAACAGTCTGGTATGGAAGAAGGTGAGACAAAGAAAGTGCTGAGACGCGTATCGATGAATATCCTTGAAATTGAATTATTTCAGCAATTAAGAGCCAAAATTATCAACAAGTTCCTTCCAAAATTCGTCAAAATTCATCGTCAAAATTCTCCGTATTCTGTGAAACAGGTATGAAAAGATACTTCACAGATGTGTCATGGAAGCGAAAAATAGACAGCATGCAGGTTAACATGCAGTGTTGTGGAATAGATTCGTCCGACGATTGGCACAAGACATATTGGCTGCAACGGGAGTTTCTTGTGCTTGACTCGCCGGATATCTTGAGGTAATTATCGGTTAATTATGTCAAGACAATCGAGGGTCGATGGCACCTATCGATCGGATACACCATAAAATCTATATCCTATCCGCGTTTATCGACCATTATCTTCTCACCTACCCTCCACCATGGTTCATGGACAATGCGAGCTTTATCGTCTTACGATAGTCGTGTTACTTCCAAGGAAGTGATCCTGCTTAACCCAAGTGGAACATCTTTCCAAGAAAGTAGTATATCGAAATTTTATCGCGGCTATTAAACTGTTATCATAAGAATTCATACGGTGTTATAATTATAATTAAAATTCTAACTGGAAATTGAATTTCTTTGGAAAGATACGAACTGCAATTTAATGCAAACTTAATGTCCGTACAAATTCATATTTTTATAGACGTAACAAAAGGAAAATGGAATTTTGCTTTCGTTATTTTATTTTATATTTTCGATTATTTATTTCATACATAATATTTTTATTATTTTGTATATTTTGCATGCTGCGCGCTTAACGTTACGAGAACTTGTCTGAACGTTCGTTAGAAACTGAGCGTGAACAGCTTATAATTCCATTGTTATCATTTTCATTTTCTTGGGAAAAGGGAATTGATAAAAAGCGTACTCCAATCGTCCCAAATACCCGTTTCAATTATATGATACGACACGCGAAGAGTTGCAGTCGCTCCACTGGCAACAAAAGAGTGTAAAGTAATTCATGATTCACCCTGTATAAAACTATGAATGGAACATGAACCCTAACCTGAATTGCAGGCAAACACAGGAGAGTATTACTATTCTATGAATATAAAATAGAACACCAGAAATCACACGATCAAGCGCATTGAAATTCAACAAATCACGACACCCATCCCATCGCGTTGGTAACATTTTTTCCACGAGCATCCGCGCAATAATTACACGTAATACCCAGGCCATTTCTGTCCACCGACGACGAGGAACAAATTTTCCAGGAACTTTAATGGAAACGCAGAAAGTATGCCAGGATTTTAATTACGACTATACGCGTTCCCACCGCGTAGAAACGAAATTTTAACGGGAGTAGTTGACCGAGAGGGGTGGTCCCGTCATACGGTTTTAAAGCGGCCATCCACGATTCTGCAAAGCTGTTCATACTCGCTACATCGTCGCTACGTCGTTGATTCCTAGGGGTTTCCATTTCTTAATGAAACTATACGTTATGTTAAAAAAAAAAAACGTATTCGTGGTCTTGATTTTTAGAATCACGCCTTATACTTACAGGTTGTTGCACGTAGGATGTTTCTTTGGATTCAAACTTTAATCATGCGTTAAAAATATCATCATACGTTTAATCAGCGTGAATCCTACGTGATTCGATGCACTCCACCAACTAGTTTACACGAACCTAATATATCGTCCACTTTTTCCTAACACCCTGTATATCGAAAGAAGAAAAAGCGCAAGGAAGGGCGTGAAGGAGATGAAACGTCGTGCTTCCAAGTTCCAAGGCTCGATGTTCTACGCCCTCCACGAGATGCTCCTAGAAAAGGATTTAAAACACTGCTGGCTCCTCGGCAAAGTGCCCTTCCATGGCCAGATTATTTCCACGCCGTGGAAAGGGCCTTTCACCTCAGGTCTGGCCCACCTAACTCACCCTCTGAGGGTTCCTCCGTGTGTGCTTTTACCGGCCACACGTTACGCCCATGCGAAAGCATTCTCCATCTGGATTTAGAAATGGTTTACGGCCGGTGAAATGTTGCACGTTAATGCTCCTCGATCGCTCAGATTCGTTTGTTTCTTTAGAAAGGAAGTTGTATGTAACGTGGAGGAATTTTTAAGCGAGGTCGTGAACCGTTATATTCTTCGAACCAACCTAGACGTCGATATGAGAATTTGTGAATATATTAAATAAATTTCGACTATCGTTTCCGCGCTATTTATTTCATATCATCAAAAATAGGAGGACGATTGGCGTGTCTGGCCATCGGAATATTAATATTGGATTGAGGTGGATAGGTCGTGATATGTGATATGTGAAAAACTAGAGTATAGTTAACAATATATTTATTAACAAATACTCTCGATGTACACTTTACGTAGAGCTTGCAATTACCGTGTCGAGTTTTCTCTTGTCCGAAAACCGGTGGACGGGTTAGGTCCGGAAATTCCGCCAAGAGTCGATGGTAAACTGGTTCGCCGATTATGGTTTTTATTGATACTTGGTCGGCCGTGGTAGCGTATTCTATTGATGACAATGGATTGTCGCGTCGAAGAGTCGTTTGTTTCACGAATCCACGAGCAACCTATAGCAGCTCAAAAAGTCCATGCCGATGATGGGCGTTTGAACGTCGGCTACTATACAGCGCCATTTGAAGGCTCGTCTTAGGGACAGGTTCAGGTTAATCACGATGGTATGTTGCGGTCCTGTTGGCCGCGAACAGTTCGTACTCGCTTCTGTTCGCGGGTCTGTGTATTTTGTTGCGCGGATATACGCATATATCGGCGCCGGTGTCCACTAGGAAGGAGATCTTCGAGTGCCTGTTCATGACGAATATGCAGCGGGATACTAGACCGTCGTCGCTTGCCGCGTTTCCCGTATTCCAGATACACGGAGAACGACACTTCTTCGCGCGTTTTAGGAACGTCGCGTGGTAGTAACAGAGTCCGAGCTGCTGTAGTCTGTTTCTCGAAGTCGATCTACGACGACTCCGGCTTCGTCTTCCTGAAGGAAAGGTACTACCGAAGCTCAGCGCACTTATTTGCGTCTGCATTTGGTTTAGCCTGTCTTCCATCGCGTCCAAAACGGTTTAATCGTTCGCTGTCCGTTGCCGTTCTTTCTGCGCTGACCGCGACAATTCATCCTGCCTCCGGGTAGATCTCGTGTATACTATCGGCGATCCGGGTTAGCGTTTCTGCTTTCTTCTCGTCCAGGACGTGTTGCACATGCACCGGTAGTCGGCTCTCCCAGAGCGTGAGGATGGAGTCCGATGTCGAGGAAGTGGCAAGATTTTTTAAATCCCGGTAGAATTGGGACGGCGCCTTATCGTCTATGCGTTCATCTTCAAGCGTCTTTCGCACTCTGTTGGAATCCAAGTCCCCCAATCTCTTAACGAGCTCCTTCTTGAGGTACTCGTACTGTCTCGTCTCCGGCGAGGCGAGCAGCATGTCCCGAGCTAGCTGCACGTGCGGCGCGGTAATATTCGCGACAGCGGTCTGAAATTTCGTCTTGTCGCTCGTAATCCGGGCAGTTCCGAACTGTGCTTCCAACATCGCAAACCACAGCGCAACATCGTGTGACCAGAACGGTGGTACGGGGGACGGTGTGTTCACCACGTCTATGCCGTCGTACGTTTGACTCCGTCGATGATCTGGCAATCATCTTGTCCGTAGAATAGGGTCTTTGTGTAGCAAGCCACGGGACAAATTAATTAGTAAATAATTAATTAGTGATACGCGTATTTCCCTTAATTCTCTGACATCATTTTGTATCTTTATAATATTCTAATTTCATTTTGTAAAACTTCCATCGTACCAAATTACCGTATTCCAAACTCGATTGTCGTGAAGATCGATCACCTTGTGGAATGACGAAGTACATAATTCGTGATCATTATCATCGCTTAAATTACAAAATATCTGGCAATAATGTTCTTCGTTGGAATCAGCGTCCAACGATTATTAATTAAAAATTAGAAATTTCCGCAAAAATCTTGCACTTTGTGTAATTATTCTACAGAGTTTTCCGATTGTAATAAATTTCTGATAGTTAACAAACTATCTTTAGGATTTTTGGTACAGATACCGTGCGCTTGATACCTGGAATTGTTGAGGTTAACGAATTTTGCTGGCTGCGAGTAGAGAAGCGGAAGTAACGGATGCGAAACATTTGAATGAAACAATTCATGCAGTCGGGGCGAGTTCGCGTTGCTTAGAGTAGTTTCGCGGTAATTGCCTAATAGTTAGGTTTCTGTAGGCTGACGTATGTGTGCATTATGTGGTAGCGGTAATACGTTCGATAATAAAGGGTTAATAGCGCGTTCCGAATAGAAGCCTTTGTGTCGTGGCTGGTAATCGCAGATAGAACAGTGGGTTATCGATTTCTCGTTATGTTAATTGCAGAATTATACCTTCCACTAGGATCGACCCCCGGTTCTCTCCTCGTCGCCGCAACTATTCCCCAAGCGTCAACCACCCCCTTCTCCACGTTGATCTCGTAAAATCCATTGAGATTATATCATATGCACGCGACAAAATGGCTGACGCCATGGGTTAATTCGATAAGGTGTAACGTGACATAACATCGTTTCAATTATGAGAGGCAGCATTTCGCTCGGTCGATTGCTCGAATGACCTAAATACCTAAATTTCAAAGCAGTCCTTTCTTCGATTCTTTGTTAACGGTTTAACGTGATATAACATCGTTTTAATTATGAGAACTACCATTTTACTCGATCGATTATTCGAACTTCCTGGATGCCCAAATTTTAAGGCAAGAGTTTCTGGAATTCCTTATCGCTGCTTTCGGCTTGTATAATTGAAACATCTTAAAACACCTAATCTAATTTGAAATCTACTTTTCGCAATATTTTTGCAACTAATGCCGTGTTATCGATACTGTCTTTTCATTTTTTTTTCTTTAGTATTAAAAGTCTATCTTTACCATCTGTCAGGTACATTTCGAAAATATCGATTATTATAACGATGGTAATGCTCTTTCCTTAAAGAATTCTTACAGTAGTCAGATTTGCTAGCAATTTTTAAAAGACTCTTACATCCAATTAGCTCTCGACGGAATCTATAATTCATGGGAGCAACTTTGCGAAATGATCTTTCTTCAATTTGGCATCGCGAAATCCAAGCTCGCCTCCGTCGGTGTCCATAAACCGATTCAAGCCGCAGATCGATGCCACCGCGTTTAATTACCCGAACGTAGCCACCGTATAGGACACGTGAAAGTCCTGTGGTCGATGGCCGCTTTTCGCACGAAAACTTGCCACGAAAAGCCACGGTCGAGATGGTGTCGCCGGTCCAGGAGGGTACGCGACACGGTTCGTAGCTCATTCTGTACTTCGCAGACATGTTCGCGTACAAGTTCGAATTAGCAAGTTCAACAACTTGCGGAATGCCAATCGGTGGCTCGTTTAATGTTCGCTATCGACGTTCCCCGATAATTTCCTACGCCTGGCGTCCACTGATCCTGGCTTTTTGCTATGACTATGCAAGAAGTAAAACATTGAAGCGTTTGTCAGTACCTGCGAAGGTACGTGATAATTTCTTTTAATTTTTAACTCCCTTCCTAATCGCTCTACAACCGTACCTAACGATTTTTTCTTTTTTTATTTCCTAATTGTGATATTATTTTCGTAATCAGAGACGAAAATATTCCCGCTAAAGAAAAACCTCAACTGAAAATCACCACTTCCTTAAAACAAACTCAGTCCATTTACGGCATAACCATCTTTCCCTTGTCCAGCTGTACCGATGTAGCAGCCAACATCTTGGAAACACGTTTCGACCAAAGTATAACGATTCTTCTGAACGACACCGTAGAGACCGGGATAAGAAGGAGAGCTAGAGAAGCAGAGAAACGTAAAAGAGAGAAAATGGATTGTACGTGAGGAGGCGATCCGACACGTAGGAATCTTGTTTCAGGTACGCGAAAGTGGATGGTCGCGTGACACCGCCGGTGGTGCCGTGGAGTTGCTGCCGAATCGACGTAAAGGGTCCGTGCTATCACGATCCTCTTCAGCTGCCAAATTCGGAACAAAACTCCACTTACGACAGCCTAAACCCTCGGGGCTGTCTCGTCGCCATCAAGAGCGTGCTAAACGGAACGCTCTATTCCACCGTAGTCCTGATCGCGTTTCTGTTTGTGTTACAGGTAAATCAATAATAACGCGCCGGCCGGCGCAAACAATTGCTTAGTCGAATCGGGATGGCTGGGATTAAGTGCGTTTCGCGATGGACCAAATTTGTTATCGAATTGATGGTTGGACAACGTCGAATCAACGTAGATTATTCTTTCCATTGTAATTTCTAGATACGTTTACGCCAAAGACTATACTTGATTTTCTACGCTGCGAGTCAAATATCCATCTATTTAAACAGAGGAAATTTCTAAAAATCTGTTGAAGAAAAATGACCAAAGGGATTAAGTCGGCGTAATTCGCGAATTTTCCAAAGCTCTTTTTTGACAGGTGATCGAATGAAAAATTACAAGCGTAGATAGGAGCAATTTTATCGCTGCAGCTATTCGCGGATCTAGAATAAACAAGCGCGACAGTGGAGAGCTGGAAGCGAGTCGACGAGAGGCGGACTGAAATAGCGGTGGATTATCAGATTCGTTCGGAATTATTGATTGCCCGGACGCGATGATACCACGTGTCATCGAAGCCCGCAAACGCGTAATATTTTAAGGTGAAAGGCTGCTTTTCACTCCAAATTTCCATCGTTTCGTTGCTCTAGTAATTCAACCCTCGATCGTATTCATCCGACAAAAATATTCTATGAAATCTAACAAAACCATCTTAGACATTATACCTTCATTGACTAGACGTTGTACTATGCGAAGAAAAGCTCGCGTGGCAAATTATCCTGATCCAAGCAAAATTCTTTAAAATCTGATGTTCTTCGACTAAGATAACGTAATAAGATAATGCGATAAAATAATCAACGTAAAAATTCGTGAATATTATACCTCCAATTGTCTTGATGGCTGTCCGCGAATACTTATACGGTTCAACTTATAATATAACACATGAAACATAATGAAACATGAATATTTCCATCATCTGACGACCACTATCATCTGTTCCATGCCTCCCCGGTCGCTAACCACTAAGCTTTGCAAGTTTTGTCTTGCTAACTGTCCACGAATTCTCAAAATCATGACGCGCAGCGTTCAACTTATGACATAACATATGAAATATAAGAAAACATTAATGTTTCCCTCGACTGACGACCACTATCATCTGTTCCATGCCTCCCCGGTCGCTAACCACTAAGTTTTGCAAGTTTTGTCTTGCTAGCTGTCCACGAATTCTCAAAATCATGACGCGCAGCGTTCAACTCATAATGTAACATATGAAATATAAGAAAACATTAATGTTTCCCTCGACTGACGACCACTATCATCTGTTCCACGCCTCCCCGGTCGTTGACGACTAAGCTTTGCAAGTTTTGTCTTGCTAGCTGTCCACGAATTCTCAAAATCATGACGCGCAGCGTTCAACTTATAACATAACATATGAAATATAAGGAAACATTAATGTTTCCCTCGACTGACGACCACTATCACCTCTTCCACTGCTTATTACATTTAATCCGCACTTCATTATGTGTCCTCGCACCGTTTTGTCTTTTATCGATCTCTCTCATCGCTTTGGAAATTTGGAAATTTGGAAATTGTCTGCGCCATATTACTTATTGTTAAAATATTGGTATCTTACTGAACGTAAAATGACGTGGTTTTCCTATTCTAATACCTATACTTTGTTATAAGCACGATAGTCTTTTGCTGTTTTAATTATGTTTAACTATGTTTCAAAAATTTCGTTTTATCGTTCGGCTTACTTTCAGCTATCACATATCGCTATTCCAGTGATGTAAGCCCTGAAATTCGACGTTAGCTAATTTTATTATTAATTTGAAGTTAATGCTACAGATTTTAGGCAATCCTGCAGGTCGAGGCGATTATTAATATGAAAGCGTTTTAATACATAGTAAATAGGATTTGTACTGCCATATCGAACAGTTACTAAATTACGCCACTGACATCCTTGCTTTAAGACAAAGTAAAATTGAAGCTCTTTTCTCAAATTCTTGAGTTCTATAACACGTAGTTGTTATTATTTATATTATATATATTTTTACATTTATTCATTATATTTGTATTTTATTATAATTGTTATACCGATACATATATAAAATTAATTACAGACAGCATTGCAAGTGCAAAGAAAAATTTGCAACATAAGAAAATGCTTGACAAGAGGAACAAATTTTATAGTGCAAATACATACAACTAACGTACGGAAATTTCTTTTCAGATTTCGGTGAGCGTATTGTCGAGGTTCGACTTCACTGCCGCGAGGAATGCGGTGGCGCTTGGAGATCGGTGGGCAGCTTCACCGGGTTGGCTCTATGGCCGTCTGGATTTTGGCTTAGCCAGCGGACCTAATCTCTGCCAGATCGATCGGGTTAGTGAACCGGCTGAATTGAATCAATCGATTCCCCGGATGAGCCATCAGCGAGTCGCTCGACGAACGATGTTGTTCGTAAATGTGCGAAAGATCGGTGTCAATCTAATGAACGAGGAAAATTTCGGACGATGAGGTTTTAGGTCGATTGAGAAAAATGAAATAATTTAATTCGAACAATATTTGTCCAGCTCGTGGCTATAATAAGCACTTTGCATCTAGTACCATCTAAAAATCGGCACGTTTCTCTCATAATTAAATAGCAACCGATAAAAATCAAACTTTCCTTCAACCACTTTGCGCGTGTACCAAAATTTCAACAAGTCTCCAAAATTCAATTAACAAATGAGAAAAAACTGTCCTCACTGCATTTAACGTTTCGACTACTCGTTCGTACATTTTTAATGTCTCTCTCAGACAGTTTCATCCGAACACGCTCGTTGCTGTCTCGTTTTTCGCCGGAGAGTTGCTAATTCTCAAACCCTACATGTGTAGACCGAGCAACTTGCTGCCAGCTGAAAAGAGTTAAAGGGAAGCTACAGTAACTTTCTAACTTGGCTAGAAATATCCACGGAATGAAGTTTGCGCCTCTGCGTCTATGTATATGCGGCTGTATGTGTTGTCGGTGGAACACTTTGCTCAAGCGGCGCCGCTCCGGTTTTATTTGTTTAATTTTCTAATTTCTCCGAGTTAGAATGGAAGCGCACGCGCGCTACTGAAAGAAACGGAGACCCGCGTCGGACTTTCATTAGAAAGGCGACCACGTGATGAAGGAAAGTTTTTAAACTTTGTAGCTACGAGTGTTGGCTGAAATTTTATCTCTTGACATTTCTTACTTATATCACGCAGACACCGCGTGAACGTTGCTATTTTATTAATCAATGGGTAGGTGGATTATGGAGAAACACGTGCAACGGGTAAATTGCGCGAAATTAACAATTCGGGTAGAAAAATTATAATCTTATTATTAAGTCTAGTTATAAAGATTAGCCGAGACTTATTCATCAAAAATTCTTCCAGTCTTCGTTTCCTATCTACTGCTTCTTCTATTTATCGAAAGCAAAACTTTCTTCCAACAGTCTAAATTGATTCTAATTATTCTTGCCCCTAATTGGACGATTCCATTTTCAATCTCCCCATAGAAAAACAGCGGACGAGGCGATACGATGATCGATCTACGTCCGCTTGTATATTCCAGCGATACGGACTGAGACCTCTGGAAGCCGAAACAAACCAGATAATAAAACCAAAACCGTCGAAGAAGAATCATATTTCCACGTCAGACACTTCCTTCACAAGCTCAACAAAAATTCCCCCACCTTTCAACGCAAATATATAATACGGTTCCGTGTAAGCATCGATCAAGTTTAACTTCAATCGTAGAGATCTATAAGAATCGAGGAACGTTTCTCGAAGCTTTTATCGAAATGAAAAGCCATCGTCGGAAGACAGGCGCGTTTAACGAAGCAACGCGCGCGTCCTCCGCGGGGATTAATCGATCATCGATTACGATACACTCTCGAAACGGCCTCTGAGGAACAAACAAGGTTCGTTTAGAACGAGAAAGACGATAAAGACGCAGACCAGAGCAATGGACGATAAGATAAGAGTTCGTAGAGTTTCTTTCTCGCAGAAGTACGTCGCCAAGATTCGACGATAGCTTTCACTATGATTACTGGGAATCGGTTAATCGAGTCGCGCCACTAAACCGCTCGTTTTCCCCGTCGTATCGAGTCGAACGATCGATGGGTCTGAACAAAAGAAAGGAACGGATGGAGGAGAGATGGTACGGAAGCTTCGAAAATCTCGACCGGGGACCGCGACGATGATAAAAAGCCGCGTTCACTGTGCTGGATCGTGTTCCTCCCCCGACGAATCGAGATATTCGATGCGATAGATAAAGGAATCGGAGAAACTGAAGAACAGGTGTAATTACTAGAGTACAATCGTTGGATACCGATGGTTAAATGGAATAAAGCTTACATTACCCCACTTCTTTTTCTTTTTGTTTTTTCTTTTTTTTTTTTTTTACGTAAAAGAATACCGTATCGATGGATAATAAAACACTATAGTAAAGATTTTATAATTCTTTGTTATATGAAAAAAGTAAGATCCGAATAGAAAATTTAGAAACTGTCAAATCAATCTGTAAGTTCAGGTATAATAAAAGGTCAAAAGAATACAGAGGTTCCTTTCGATATACGATCGTGAAATAATTCGAAAGTAATTAATTGACAAAAGTTGAATCAATAATACCGTAATATCTGTCAACGACAAAAGTAACCGAGAAGGATATGAAACGCTAAAAAGCGTGGAGAAATGGCCAAAATTCCGTCGGAAACAGGCGAAACAGTTCGACTGTAGCGTCTGCTAAAGAAAATTCGAGGATCTAGCTTTTTGTTCCTCGAGGCTGACAGCAGGAGGTGGAAGCGAAGAAAAACCTCACTCCACCCTCGTCACGTTTAGAGAAAGCTCGAGGTTCGTGGTTCTCGTGGAGGAATCGGGAAGTCCCGAGGCGGGAGAAGCGACCGACTAACAGAAAAAAGCATAATTGCGTGCTCGTTCCGATGACGCGGACTCGATTTAAACTGCTAGCCGCGTAGCTCGCAAGAAGCAACGAAAACGAACAGGGATCAAGAACGGTAGAAACCCTGGGGGATTCTCGCGAACACGCCTCGTTTCGCGCAGCGGTTTCGCGCGTACAAACTGACGAGGGTGCGGTTCTTTCGTTGCAGCTTACAGCTGTGTTCCGTCGCTCGTGTCAAGCGAATCGAGGCTTTCTTGCGCGTAAAACGAACGATCGATAAACTTCGTACAGATTAGTCAAGCTACAGTGGCTCGCGAAAGTATTGGAATACTTTTAGAAAGCAAAAGATTTGGAACAAATCAAGAAATACGTAGATATTACAAGATATTTATTACAAGCGTATATTTAGTAGAAAAACTAGTGTAACGAGCGTTAAATATGTTAACCAATATATTATTGTTATGACCGAGCTTATTCTACTTTATTTTATTATTATTTTATTCTTTTACTCAGACGCAGGGGTTAGATCGCAATTCAGAATTTGAGAATATTGCTGTGAAAGGTTTTCAGGATTCAAAGGTTCGCAACCTAGTTTGACACTCTCTATTTTACAAGGCATAAACAAAATTTGAATAACTCATTACACCAGCTTGCTGCTCCATCATTTTCATCCGCGACGACTCGCGACAAACATCAATATTCATGATTCTATCAGGGCAGCTTCAATCTTGACTCGAAGGCTCTTTTGAATCATCACATTCTTTGACCAAAAATAAAAGGTAAAAAGCATATTTAACCGATTTCTCTTATCTACTGGAAACTTAAAACTTCATTTCTATGCGACACACTTGCCTGAATATTTCTCAATTTTCCACAAAAACGGTGTATTTACCCTTTAAAAGAAGTACGACCGTATTTTGCACGTCCATCGCTGAACGTATCTGGAGTTTGTCCCTGTACACTTTGCAAACCAGTAAATTTGCACGCGTGATACTTATAAATAGGAACATCAGTGGGAATATTAAAACGCTGAGTATACGACATATTATACTTAGAATAGGAAGAAAATATTGGATAAAGATGAAAGAAGAGAAGAAATTGGTGAAAAGGAAGCAGAAAGGATCTTTTTCCCGTTTCTAGAGGCAGGAACTCGCTCTGGCTGGAAGCAGGCGGACCGCTTTTCCTGCCTCTTTCGTCCTTGTCGAATTTAATAATGGCAAATTTACAGGGTGCGACGGGTTTTTTCGCGAGTCGGTGCAATTTCCCGCGACAGTGGTAACGAAGTTCTTACGATCCGCACGTTTCCCTCGTATCGCAGTAAAGCAACCAGTTTTACGCGACGTCCAACGTATTAATGTTAACGGAGCAAGCGCATGCCACCACCCTGTCCGGAAGTCGTGCAGAAAGTCGTTATGGTGCCAAAATCTCGCCATTATTTCTCGAGAACACTTGAAAATACATCGTCTGTTATTTGGGTCCCATTTCTTTTAGTAAAAGTTGAATATTATACAAAACATTAATTATGCGTACGTTCTTTATGCGTTTGCTTAGAAAAAGCTTACTATTTCAAACTCAAATAATTTAAACACGTGTTTCAAAATTTCCAGTAAAAGTTTAAAAATATAAAAGATCCATATTCCGATGTAAAATTTCTCGAGCTTGAAATTTCCTTGAACATCGATTTTGGAATTGTACGATGCTTTCGGTATATATAATATTTGAATATTTTATTATTAAATAGACTCGGTGGTATTTTATAATATTTGTAACTATAGTTGACACTGTAAGAAACAGTGCTATAATCCATGTGACGTCGATCTTTTTGAGGAACATTTGGTATATAAGAGGAAGCCTCGAGAAACCTGGATTCAGTGTTTGACCGACTCAGAAACACTTCACTCGTTCTTGAGACGCTCTCTCTTCGATCCTGCTATTCTCGTCTCTTGTCTGCTCTCGTGTCTGGTGATTTCTTCCCACGTATTCCGTATGTAGGAACTTTGTCTGTTTACATTAAACAAAATCTCTGTTTTATTCTGTTCTAGAGGATTTTCATATCCAATCTTCCTGTTTTCTATTTTGCACAGAATATTCATACTATATAATTTCCATCTCCCATTTTATATAAAATTCTCTCTCTCTCTCTCTCTCTCTCATTTTTCTTAGAATTTTTACAAAGCATCTCTATTCTCTACTTTACATGGAATTTCCATATACAACCATCGTGTTTTACTTTATCATGAATTTTTATACTGCGCTCTCATTTTTTACATTACGTAAAGTCTTTATACAACGTTTTCATATTCTTCCTACATTACCTTCAACTAATTACAACTAATCCTATTATATTACGTCCTTTCTCTTATCGCCAAAATATCAATAAGTGTCATTTTAAAAATCAGCCAAGAATAAAAACTTGTTCGTTACTAAACGGACGAACCGTTAATAATGTCCCGCTTCGGATCAATTTCCTGAGAAACCAATTTAATTCCTAATGAAATTACACGTCGTCAAAAAGTGGGCAACGGTTGGAACACTTTGGAACCGTAACGCGCAAAGGATCAAACGATTCGCTCGCTCGTCAACAGAACGGTAGATTCCGCGTGAAATTCACAATGTTAGCACGCAGGTTACACCATGGACGCTCGTGTACTTCGCGAACCGTCATCAGGATTCACGACCAGAGACCCGTATACACCAAACCGGTCGACGATTTTCGGAAAATCGAACGTACTCGTCGGAGGAACGAGTTCGAGCAGACCGTACGTGTACCGGTTATTCCGGTGGTCATTGTTTCCGTTGAATTCGATCAACGGGCACGATCGAGAAAACAGTTAGTCCCATTCCCATGGCCAGCGAACCGATTCGAGAGAGTGCAAGCTGCACGAGACAGCGGAAGCACTCGAGGAAATCCCTCGATGCTGGGTCCTGTCCGGCAATCGATTGCCGAAGAAAAGCGTTCCAGGAGAGAACGATGCACGCCTGTCGACAAACAACCGCGGACCTCCACGATCAACCTGGTCTTCCCACTCTTTCGCCCTCTGCCACTCGCTAAATTGAAATTCGATTCCACCGCGGAAAGAGACCAGTTCCGTGTCCCGCAGGATTCTCTCCGAGCGTGATACGCTGTGACAAAGATACTCTAATGCGACTGTGTTGAGATGAGCCGTGAAAGAATGCAGGTGATTGTACAATTTGAACGTACAGTAGTTGGAATCGTAATCGATAGGCGATAATTGTGATCTTGGAAAGATTAAAGGTGAAAGACTTGATTTTAGAAAATCTAGAGGATTAATTGCTATTTTTTAATTTATCTTTTATTTATTTTTATATATATTTATTATCTGTATACCAAGAACAACTATAACGCTTGACGATAATAAAATTTATTACGATGTACGTTTGATTTGTAGATTGAAGTTGCATTAAACGAAGGACCTAACAAAACGAGTAAATATAAAAACTGCATGTTAATCCGCGGCGGAATCGGCTCATTAAATCTTCCACCGTTTCATTTCCCGCTTGTAAATATTTCAGCAAGCGGTATAGCTTCAACCATCCGAATTTAATAAGCATCTCGCTTTTAAACGCAACAATATTTCAGTGTTTCAGTTAATCACTAAACTTAATTTATACAACCATCCCTCCAGCATTTCGTTATCCGTAACCAACCCGGTTTCCGGCCAACGAAGCGTACTTTTAACGCTGATACGAGAACCATTGATACACTCTACGTATTTATGCAAAATTATACTGTGAGGAACGTAAAAATAAATCTTCGATTTAGTGTTATATTTACTAAATTACGACACCGTTCGGAGGTCTTCGAAGCTACTCTTTTATCGAGATTGCGGATATTTATGAAGATTCATATCTTTACAACTAAAGATATTCGACATAAACGTTCCACGTCAGATCTTTTTATTTAAATTACTTGAAATCTATGTAGTTTCGAGGCAAAATATAATAGTAACCACCCTAAGATTTTTTAAAAGGGGTGTGCATTCACTGTAACTTCAATCTAGACGAAAAGCTTGATACTTTCTATGACACGGTAATCCCAGAACAGGATTTTCTCATCCTCTCGTCTCTCTCTCTCTTTCTCTTTCTCTTTGAACCATCCTGAGGGAAGCCGGCAAGGAACATTAAAGCTGTTTTCACATTGTCGTTCGTGGAGGAACTCTCCGCCCGAGTACTTGCCATGGTAATCAACTGGAAGCCACTGGCTGGGTCCATTCCAGATTGCCCCTCGTTCAATTAGCATACATACGATGGCTACGCTCGCTTTCGGTCGCCCGCTGGCCCTTCGACCTATTTTCTTCTGAAACAGAAGTATCCCCCGCGCGTTAATTGATTTGACGTGTGTTCTTCTTCCTGTTCTTCGTGCAACGCGTTGTGTGTTTGGATTAATTTGGATTAAGCTTCCGAGGATTTTCTTTCGATTGGACTTCGTTGACTCAATCCGAAGTTTCGAGTATCTTAAAACTAAAACACTTTCGACTATTTTAAAAATTCGTTCAACTTCTTCGTTGAATTGACAGACAGCGATATTTGCGAATGATTCGCAAGTTTTATCGATTAGCTGGATAGACATAATATAATCATCTGTAGAAATCTTCGTACATTTTATAAAAAGACAATTTACATTAAAAAAAATAACGACAAGGAAGAAAGGTAAATTATTTGAAATCTCTTAAAATATATGCATACGATACATATAGAAAGATGTACGCAGTTTTCACTTTAGCTGTACACTTTTACTTTCAAAGACAGTCTTTCAGAATGTCCCTTGATACACGTCAAGGTGTCTGTATAAAAAGACACATTAATACAAGAATCGCAATTTTCTAAGTGTCGACGACGACGAACTTCGCCTGCGTATTCGTCAGAAGCTCGTGCTTTTGTCAGACGAAATATAGCAAACTGTTCCGCCATTCCTAGTCGAAGTTTTCATACTTTCACGAGCCATTGGGACCATTCGTTGGTTCTTCTGGAATTTCAAAAAGTTTCGCTGACTACCATGGTAAAATAACAGTCGGAAACAAAGAAGAGACGTCTGTCGATGGCTTTTAGCGAACCTCTGGTTAACCGAACTATCGGAGTTACGTAATAATTTCCATTCGCCATTGTTACCAGGCGAATAAGATTTTCAGTGATTCACCGTTTATCGTTTGTATACGAGGTGTGGTATGCAAAAATAAGACAAAAATGCAGAATATAATTCTTTCATTCGATGTCCCGTTTCGGAGAATATTAGGTTTGAAAAGTTATTTCACCAACTTGGTTAGTTCCAGATTGGAGACAAGTGGATAATCGACAGGAGATTATTTTATAGACGAAAATAAGTAAAAAATGGAATTGAACTTTTTTCGTTTGAAGCTTCGTTCTAGTGAAAATCGAGTTCGTATTTGTCGAATGTTGAAACTGGATTTTGTCGAAAATCTAGCTTTACGTGAAAAATTCGTATTCTACATTTTTAACTTATTTTCGTAGGATAATCTTTTGCCAATTATTCGTTTGTATCTCGTTAAAAGTCCATAAATTCCAAATTCATATGCGTTTGATAAACATTCGAACTCGATTTTCTCGGAAAAGCGATTCGAAGTTAAAAAAGAAGTTGCTCTCTTCGTATTTCGCACGCAGAATGACTTTTACACGGGCACTTTGCTCTGTAACACTTTGAAAAGTACAATAGGCAGTTGAACGCGACTTTAAAATTAAAAAAAGAAGAGGCGATACAAAATACATCGATATGACAATCTCATTATACAGATTTCCTGTAAAGTACGGTTTGACTCGGCGGAAATTCGCTAATCGTTTTAAATAGCCCATTATTGATAATTTGGATTCGATGCTGCCCCCAATAATTCCACGATGTGCGTTTAACATTTTAAATCGCTGCGTTACAACACACTTCGCGTCATTGGTAAATTCCCTCGAATACTCCATTCGATCGTTTCACAAACCCCCGATGTTTATCCCATCGCGACCATAGAACATCCTCTTGCGACAAAAGCGAGAGATTGCTGATGAAAGCAAAATGACCTCGTACGTGTACGTATATCTCTGAATTAACTTGGAAAGCCTACGTAAATTATTTCACGATTTTTATTGTATTTATTCGTTCGTTATTTCCCCTTAATATGATTTCTCAACACGAGATTTTCCGGATTAAATTCTAAAATGTCGCAAACTCTTCGCTGATGCGAAATGTCACACAGTTTCTCTTTGTGCATTTGGCACTGGAATTAAAAGTTAAGTGTGTAATTTACAAATGGTTTAATTGATATAACTCGTCCATATGTCTGTACGTGTATACGTATATCTCAAATGTGGTTTAACCTGTTCTTATCTATGATGAACAACAGTGGAAACGTTGACAGAAGATTGTAAGGCACGAACGATCTTTATAGGGCAATAGACAACTAGTAGGAGGCGTGTATTCGCCCAACCCGATTAAGTTTCGTGTAAATTTCAGACGGATCCGTGTACCCGTGTCGTATTTCATAACTCGTTGCCCGTGTACAGTTCTCGTTCCTTTAATTTCCGCCTTCCTGCTTGGCCCCGGTACGATATATTCGTAGTTACCTCGCACCACAGCAAATTCATCTGGCGGCAATTACGAAACGATCTCTAGCAACCGATAAACCTTCCGCTGCAAGCCGAGCCTTGCATGCGTTCGGCTTAATGTAATTGAATCACGAATGAAACGATCATAGAATAAAATAAAAGAAAAGTCGAGGAACAAGCAATATCACGTTTATTGTGCGGATCACGTTCGACCGATCGAGCATCGTGAAACATTAAGGAGAACAAGCTTAAAATTTCTCCGACCATCTTGCAAAGTAGTTGTTCCAACCACTTGCGTTTCGTATGTGCACGAGAATTAAACATTTTTTTAGCTTTGTTATTGCGAGACGTCCTGACCTTATCCTGGCTTATTTCAAGGTCCTGTTGTTACACGCACAAATGTACACAGTTTTTTTTTTTTTTTTTTTTTTTGGCACTTTGGAAACTCGTACAGAAAACTAGCCACGATTTTCCAGGATTCTCTTTCAGCATCGTCGGCCAAGAGCCAACCACAGGGAGGAAGGAATGGTTTCCGTTCCCTCGGTTCATTGCCGAACATTTTTTCCGAAAGATCCATGTGCGGTCAGAAACATTCCCTCAGATAGGACCGGCGGCCTTCAAGGAATGTCTTTTTTTATGCTGCTCCAGCTGGCAGAGGATCGCTTCTTCGAGATTCCTTCCGGTTCCGATAAGCCGAAAGACTGATGAAGCTTCGAAAACCAAGAACAGATCTACCACTGTGCGATGGGAAGCTTCGTAGACTCTACGAGTATCTTTTGCTCCATCTAAGATTGACAGAACCATTAGTACGTCGAAAGAATTCTCTTTCGCAAAATTGTTGATGGTTTTGTTAAAACGATTCGTGAATTTTTAACTCTGCATCGATAATTATAATAATTCTCGGAGGATCTTGTTCTTTTCATATTTACAAAACAAAGGCAAATTTCGTAATAATTCTTCTTGCAGAAAACTCCTCGATCGTTGGTAATATAACGACATAATCGATATTCATTGGCTTGTTTCGTTGAAAGCTCGATAAGCTATTGGTCTTAAGAAAATTGGAAAACAATTAACGAAAAGATCGTCGTCTGAACTTACACGTAGCATAAGAGTCGTTTCTTATTAATCGTTGTAAAGAACGAATATTCATTGACTCGTAGGATTAATGATACCTCGTTGGAGGATAAAGTCGTTTGGTGCGCGTGTCTGATGTTTTAAAGGCTAAAGGGGAGCACGCCACGCGTTAAATGGACGACGGAAGAAGATGGAGGATGATGGATAGAAGTAGAAGCCTCGATGCTAAGGTGTTTCGTCCCGGTGATAAATAGCGGTGCAATAAAAGTGGGCCGAGTAATTCGGATGCCACGTTATCCGATCGTTGCGTTAAGGGAATAATAACCTGACTGGGGTTGCATGATGGAAAATGGAAGTAGTGGCTTTGCAGCTCCGCAGAATTCGTTTTCGATATAGCTCGGTTCACGAAGAGAAAGACAGGAAAATAACAAATAGAGTGACTGGGAAATTCTCTTCGATCGTTAAACGATTACTAACGACACTGTGGAGATCTTATTTCTCCTAGAGGATTTTAAAACAGGTTTTACATAAAAGTATACTAATTTGATCCGTAATTAGAGAATTCCAGTAAACAGACAGGATAAAACAAAATAATTCTGCTATACTGTTTGTTACGACCGTTCGCGGAGAGACGCGGTCGCGAGGAAAACGCGTCAGCGAGAGACGTAAATTTTCGCTACGATTCGGCTAGTCGACGCTGCGAAATAGTCGTTCCCCTTGTTTCGATTAAGATAACAGGGGTAGTTTAATGAATTTAACACTGTGTTAATAGGTTAATATATCGTGTATATTCAACAATCAAGCTTACGATGCTCAACAATGATACGAGCGTCACAAAGTATTTGGCGATGAGTACAGTTAATGTGTTACAGAGAAATTCGACCCGACTTTACGATATCTCTCGATGAATTCGTTGGACTAAGCGACTTTATTCGTCGGAGCTCTCGACTTTAGAAACCGGAATGATTTAAGGGTGGTACCGTTATAGACCGGTTGACTGCTCTGACGACGAAAACGAACTGACTTGAAAGCGACGATACTGTGTCGGAGGAGAGCTGAAGAAGGGTGTGTCTAACGCACGGGATCATCGGATTTGTTGATGACAGTTTTTGGCCGGAAAAGTGAGGGTAACAGACATTGTTTCTATTGGCTACTAAGACTGTCGATGGACTAGGAAGGGTCTTAACCGCCCTCGATAGAGAGTTGGTAGTAGGAAGCATCGCACGCGTGCAAAACTAACTTTCACGTGTTTTCCCGAAAGAAACCACAAACCTTAGAAAACGCTTTCGTCAAATGATCTTTGTTTGATCTGAAAGACTTTAACTAGAGTTTTCTGAGATTTATGGTCGGTCCTTGAAAATCTTAAGGGTATGCGATAAGGATGTGCGGATATCTGGCTGCCATCCCGTCCGCGATGTGAGGCCCGGTCCAGGTAGAGAGTCGGCCGACGTAACGCTGTTGGAATACAACGATATTTCACGCACAGGCACAATACCCTTACACAGACACTCACACAGCCATTTGAACAGGACACTTATACAAGTCATATTCGTTACTGTATAGAGAGTGGGGTTCAAAGTATTTAAGGGATCATGGGTTACTACTTAAGTCTAGTCTGAGAATAACTGGCCAACGATCAACAATTCTTGTATACGTTGTTAATTATATCACTTGCTTATATACATCTGCTTCTGTAGTTCTTATTTCAACACAAACATTGTGTCTTCCAAAGATCATTAATCTCAACTTCAAGATTAAATTCTAGCATATACAAAATCCCTGAACAGCACGAAACAAGCTTCGGTTCTCGATTCCATACGACGACTATCTACAAACACGCTTCCTACGATATACATTAACCGAGAAATTTATTGCGCGTATATCTTACCATTATCTCCAATTTTCAGATAACCAAAGCATCGTGTATATAATGCCGATCAATCGAATACCAAGCAAAACGACGTTCTCTGCACCGTACTAGTAAAAATGCTCGTTACAACGATGATGGAACGACAGTCTCAACAGAGAGAAAAGGAAGTCGATGGAAGAAGAATCGGTGTGGGGCTGGTGAACAGGATGAAGGGAAGAGCTACAAAAGGCTGGATATCATAAACGACAATGAAACTCCCGAAGGAAGCTGGAACAAAGCGAGATGGTGGCGGTGTATACGTGTGCAGCTTTGAAAGGACAGTGACGACGTACAGCGTGGACGTTGGATCGAGGAAGGAAAGAAGGAAAGAAAGAAAAGGGCAGAACGACACGCCGGGGGATCGCTCGAGTCTCTCTGATCGGTCAATAACGATTTCCCGGGAATATAAATGTCTCCGCGAGCAGTCGTCCGGGCTGTTCGATTCGGCCCGTGTCCGGCATTGCCTTTTAATCTTGTAGCTTTGCCTCTTTTAATCTCGTTCCATCGACCGGCTGCACCCTTCCATGCCGCTCTTTCCCGTCCACTCGTTCATTCGATGCAATTTCTCTTTTCGTACGTACGCTCGAAATCATCGCTCATTCGACTGTACGAAAAAACCTGCTGGTTGCATGAGAATCGTTAATCTTGACGGATGAACCGAAGATGGAACATCGTTTCGATGTAACGATTGGAAAATAGTAATTATTCGGTGTATAATCGCGTCTTGATTCTGCTTATCGAATTAATTTCATCGGTCGCTTTCAAATTGAGAACGAGTTTCAGGCATAGAAAATTCAAGAACCGTCTAAGCATAAGCTAAATCTAAGAATCCTCAATTCCTGTACTACTGTACCATTTTCGATAGGATCGCGATAAGATTCCAATTGCCTCTCACATTCTCGCCATCGATATTCCACCAAACTTCTACAGCTCTAAACGCACACCAACCTACTGAAACAAAAATATAAATAATACGTTTACCAACATTTTCTTCGCTCTCCTTTTATTAACGGAGAACCGATTCGTCAATCCGATGAGATCTTCAACGGAAGACAGTTCGATTCTGATCCAAAGACTTCAATACCCGGGACGATTCTTTGCTTTGGCCGAAAAAGAAGCTGTTCTCGGTGAGTGAAATCGTACCTTAAAGTACACGTATTCATACGTAACTTCGAATCTTCTTCAATTTTTCCGATGATATACCTCTAAACGCCTCGAAACGATACTATGCGCAAAGCTTCTTCCGGTTCTTCCTCGAGCTATCTTTTACAGGCTTCGAAACGATGTATCGGTAAAGAGAAAGATTGCAGCGAAGATTTGGAAGAGTAGATTCGTCTCGGGGCAGACTGAATTTCCTCGAGGGAGAAATTGTTGCAGGCAGCAGCCTCGACGGTGCTTTCATCAGCGACAGATTTTTCTCGTCGAACGCTAAACTTGCGGGGCGAGGTGTGACGCGCGTGCGAGGGCCTGTAAAGCTGGCTTTTGTCACTTTCCCTGGCTCGTGCATCGAAAATCCACGCCCTTTGACGCCTCTGAAAAGTTGCTGCCGACAGCGATCAGGTTTGACGAGCAATCGACACCGATAATCAAAGGTTCGTTCTTTTTTCCTTTGCCACTGAACAATTTTTACGTAGAACGCAAAAATTCAATTACACCACCTGAACCACTCAAGCTTGCAACATTTTTCTTTTTTCTTCCGTCTTTTTTTTTTCCTCTCCGCGTTTAGAAGTAACTTAAACAGCCAAGAACCATTCTACCATTTACGATGCAGCGCTATTGTTAGAAAAAATGAAGTTTCTGTGCGCGGCTCTTACCCGATAACCGCAATTTATATTATAAGCAAAAAAAAAAAAAAAAAAAAAGAAAAAAATAGAAAATGAACGGAGGGAGTGAAAATACAGAATTTTGAATTTTAGAGCAATCCGCGATGATCGAAACACGGATAAAAGTTCAATATCGCAAATATAGAAAAAAGAAACATTCGTATCAGGACTGAAAACGCAACGTCCATTGTTCCCCTATATTTCCGGTTATTTAAGCTTATCATTGGCCCGACGATTCCGTGGGATCATGGGAGATGGATCAGGATATTTAGAGTGGCGCATCAATCTCGCATCGAGCTCCCGAATGGCCGTTCGGTTGCTCGCAAATCCACGTCGTTTCACCGGCCGGTGCATTAAACAGGATTTATATTTCCTCGAATAGGAACCGATGGGATCGATCGGTATTGTCGACTGAAAGTAGCGCCATTTTGCATCTTATTTAGAGGAACCGTGCACATGCGAGCAATTCGCGATTCAGTAAAAAGAACCACCTCTATACATTTTCAAGTTGGTTCCAAATTTTATCGGTACAATTACGACAGCCGTGTCTCGTTACAGCGCGAATAAAAGTTCAAAATGCTTTGTATAATACATACGATACGAGCATAAAGATTTGTTATATAAGTATTCAAATATTTTCGTGAACCAATATATCCACCACATTATAAAAAATTCTACTATACTCTGTTTAAGGCAGTGAGTTTACGATATTTCCATTTTTGTGTGTCTTCGTCCCATTAAGTTTCGATTTTATGAATTCTTCGTTGGTTATTACGGTTTGCACCGCACCTCGCATGTAGATCTACGATATTCTGGTTGAGTTTACTGGTACCGGTGCAAGGGATCGGCATCCGTATACCGGAAACGATAATCTCAGAGGGTGAAACCAAGTCTTGTAAATCCGTGGAATAACACGATGTCTGGTTGTGTCGTTGCGTTGAGGAGGGTCACAGGATTTTCTACGGATAAAGGATATACACTGGGTTAGGTTACGCCTCCGAAAGCGTTAAAGCGATTAAAAGATAGGACTCTGAAGGGGAATTTGAAAATCAAACGGTTCGGTTGAAGAATATTCATTAAAAATTCATTGCATTCAGCTGTCAAAACGCAAATAACTTACTTCCATTCATCGTAAAGACGTTATTTATTGCGAGAAGATGGCGCAGACGTTGCTAAATTTTCAGACAAATTTTTAGAAACGATATTCGCAACGTTACTTTTCTACCCTTTTTCACTCGATGTAACCTTTAAAATCTCTATAATCTGTAAATTCTGTTGGACGAAATAGCGAAATTTCAATCGTGAATTCAGCCACGAAAGAATTCGCGGAAAACGAGCGGAGAATGCGAGACACGCGGTGCAGCAGCGACAGAAAGTCGACTCTCGATTAGGAGGACAGGCGACGATCGAGCGAGATCCCGTCCGTCAGAGTAGTTCCCGGTGGAGAATCGAGCGACTTGGCGTGGCTCTTGACAATATCTACGGCAAGAAGGAAACCGACGAAAGGGTTCGGTGGATCGTGGTAACAGTCGGTCGGGTCGCATAAATCAGCTGCACGAGACCCTCGAGCGGCAGAGGTGTCGGGGCCGGCAGGCCGAGCCGTCAATAAAATGCAAAGTCGGAAAGATAAAGTTAAAGATAAGCCGCCCTCGGATCCACACAGAGAGTACTTGGACGCTGAGTCCACCGACGAGGAGGAGAGACAACGTAAGATTTACGAGAAAAATATTAAAGGCTTCTTCTAGCGACTCTCCTCTGCAATCCAGTTTCTTCTATTTTCTACGTTTCTACCTTCCGCTATGTAGCTCTCCTCCCTTTGCCAATTCCTCTAGTTTCCCTGTATTTTTCTTCCGATTTTCCTCCCCGATTTTCTTATTCTTTCCAGAGTCTCCTTTATCTCTTTGGTTCTTCGAACCTGTTATTCCGCGATGAATTATCTCGAGATGTTGGTATTCGCTAACCTTCTGTGCAGGTTTGTCGCGTGTGATTTACGATACATTAGTTGAGTATTTGAAAATTGTTATTAATACATTCTTCTGATGAAATTCGATGGAATTTTGATGGAAGATATTCAAATATCGCGTAGAATTTGTATCGGATTGTATGGAAAATTTGTATTATTTTCAAGATTGGAAGATGATTATTTCATGTACATGAATTTCTGTGAAATAATGGAATGCTGAATTTACGTACAGCTGCCCCTGGATGGATATGCCGTTGTAACACTCCAGTCGGCATACTTGTAATTCTCAACGAGAATTAATTGCGACGTATTCGGTAATAAAAAAAGAAAATTAATGAGAAGAATCAAGATCGGTCGGTACGGAAAATGTTTTTCAATCGGAAAAAGTTAGATCTCATGTACCAGTAAAGAGCACGCTATAAATGTTAAATCTCGACTGAAATATTTAACTACATCCGTTCCATTTATCAGATACATCGTTTGTTTTAATCTTTTTAAAACTGAAATTCCAGTTTTAAATAAGTTAATCGTAACACGAATGTTGCGCGACATTATAAAGTAAGAGGATGAAATTAGAGAGAACAGTTTAGCAAAGATTCTTCGTAAATTCTTTTTCGCTGCGTTGGAATTTTTATTACGATGTAAGTGAAACTACGATGAAAGTACAGCAATATCGAGCCGCGAAAATGAAGAGTGGTAATTGGCGGAAAGGAACTCCACCAGGTCTAATATTATGTATAGCTCGCCCCTCGATATTCAATTTACCGTTATTAAATGCCGGATACTCAAAACAAGTAAATTAGAAAGTTTTGTTTTTCACAAATATTACTCTTCTTCGATCATTCCTTCATCCTATGTTGCAACACCTTCTTTGATCGCTATAACTACTTTATGTACTATATTTTCAGTCACAAAAGAATCATTATAGTTAACGAACTTTCGATCTATTTCAAATATTTTCCTATATTTTATAATTCGCCTCTTCAACCCCCCTCCCCCATTAAAATCGTTTAATTTCGCTAAACTTTCTTATACAGTGTGACGCGAAAGAAAGTTAGAGTCATTCCTATCGATCATGTACGACAAAACGCCATATCGATCGCACGTGCAAAGATCTTAAACGATCGACGTTATTGATTTTATATTACAATGAAAATGAAATATATTTTTAGAAAACGTTCTTCGTTCATGGTTCCCTTCGTTCATGAATTTAGTAAGATGTTATCGAGACAGAAGCGTTTAATGAAAGGTCTAAGATTTTTGCTCGGCCTTGTAGCTCCAACTACACCCTTGGACAAAAAGATAGCACATGTGTGCTATCATTAATTTCTCATAGATAGAGTCCGAATTTCCCAAGTTTGACGAATGGCATATAAACAGTACCTTGTAGTAATAAGGTATATGAGCTTGAAACTGTATCTTCGCTATTCCTCTTGTATTTATCAACAATGATTGTGAAATCCGGTCGGCGAAATGATAGCACACCAAGCATTTTGTTTCCATTCCTTAGTATTTCTGTGTATTCTGAGTGGTGTAGACGTAGTGAAAAGTAGAAGAATTTCATTAGAAACCTTACAAATTTCGATTCAAACAATGGGACGTGGAAAACAGCTAAATAGTGAAGAGATTCAAACAGTTTTGAAATTAAAGAAAGAAAACTTTACTATTTCTAAAATTGCAAAAGTTCTCAGTAGAAGTCGGAAAGTCATTTATAATTTACTGAAAGATGTAAATAATTATGGAACAAAAAAAAGCAGTGGGAGACCTTCCGCGATTAGTACTCGTGAAAAACGTGCAATTTTACGTGCCGCGTCAAATTCGCTTCTCACGTCACGTGAAATTGCAGAAAAAGTTGGCGTAAAAACTAATCCTCGGAATGTCAGACGTGTACTACAACAATCCGCGCACATAAAGCGGATGAAATTAAAACGAAGACCAGCTCTAAAGCAGATTCACAAGGAGCATCGATTATATTTTGCAAAAGAACATATACGGTGGAACAAGAAGTGGAGGAAAGTTATATTTACAGATAAAAAAAGATTTAATTTAGATGGCCCAGATGGATTCAATTTTTACTATCATGATGTAAGAAAAAAAAAATTGTCACAAATACGGCGTCAAATGGGTGGAGGTAGCATTATGCTTTGGGCAGGTATTGGGTATAACGGAAAGACTGATTTAATATCAATTCGCAGCAAGATGAATGCTATAACCTATCGTAATTTGATACAAAATCAAATTGCAAAGTACGCAACACATATTGCGAGACAAGATTTTATTTTTCAGCAAGATAATGCTGCAGTTCACACCGCTAAGGTTGTGAAAGAATATTTTTCAACAGAAAATATTGCAGTTTTGGACTGGCCTGCATGCTCCCCCGATTTAAACATAATCGAAAACTGTTGGAGTAAATTAAGCAATGCCGTTTATAGAGAAAATAGGCAATTTGAAAGTATTAATCAGTTAAAAAAGTGCCTTGAAGAGGAATGGAGAAATATATCGCTGGATTATATTAGAAAACTATATCGTTCTTTGCCGAAACGAATGCTGGAGGTGGTGGAGAATAAGGGAGGATCCACACATTATTAAATTTTAAAAGGTTTTTTATTTTTGTACAATTTAGTAGATAATAAACACTACAACTTTTGAAAGTGTGCTATCATTTCGCCGACCGGATTTCACAATCATTGTTGATAAATACAAGAGGAATAGCGAAGATACAGTTTCAAGCTCATATACCTTATTACTACAAGGTACTGTTTATATGCCATTCGTCAAACTTGGGAAATTCGGACTCTATCTATGAGAAATTAATGATAGCACACATGTGCTATCTTTTTGTCCAAGGGTGTAACAGAAACTGGGGAGAAGATCGTTCGAACGAACCTGAACAATGGGGTAGCATCGATACGAGTGCGCCAGGGGTTGAATTATGACGCTGAAGGTGGCCGCTCTGGTGGACGATTAATCGGCGTATCCAAGTTCCTAATTTGTCTCCGGGTTTATGGTAATTCGAGAGCCGTTTCTCGGACCGAATCGAAGGAGAAACGTGGCTAATTCGTTGCTAGTTTAGAAAGTAGGTAAACTGGATAAACCAATACCTGTCTGTCGAATAACGAGCATTCGAATTGTGAGCACGGGGCTTTATTCGAAATATCCAGCGGGTGTCTGCAAGGAGATTTAGCAAGCATAGGGTGGTGAGAAACGGAGGAAGGGAGAAGGTTGAAACTACCCTGCGAACAATTAATGTCACGGACTGGCTGTGGATGATCGAGGACGGCAATTCGGCGCCGAGGACTCGTCGCAAAATCGCCAATGGGATTTAATTTCATATTAACCCCTTCGCAGTCGCTCTTCGTAATTGAGGGGATGAAATCGTGAATTACGTAGGTGCTAGAATCTTTTTTAGTGCGTTTGAAAAATTTCGTTGATCTATGCTTGTTAATTTTTTTATTTGCATACATTTTAGTCCTGTCTTGTGATAATTCTAAAATGTAGAAGATTATTCCAGTACCTGTAGCGTTGTTGGTCGTATTCAGCGTAGAAGTTTACTTGTTCTTCCAATTGAAACGTGATTACACAGCAGGCAATTATTAAACACGTATACCTATTTGTTTCTATTACACCAGATTAATTACGATCATCCAGGCATAGTGTATTTCTTGTCGTATATTCCAAGTCAGCAACTTTGTCAATTAACTCGACGAGAAATAAAGCTGCAAAGTTATAAAACTCATTTACAAGGCACTGACACATTCTTATCTTACGTCCTCGTTCTGAAATGTCAATTTCGATTTTATCAGGAAAAAATGCTATTCTATTCGAAGGCCGAAAGACTGAAATCGATGCTTATGATCTCGGCACCATTAACACCATTTTAAGGAGAATCATCTATGGCTAATCTCTGATCGACCTAGAAATAAGCCAGAAACGAATCTACAAAATCACAAATATCAATTGCAAAAGGATAAACACATTGTTCCTGTCGTATCTCTTCGTTCCTCAACTTTGATCCTTCCTATCGCGAAAAAAAATTGGTTTCCATTCGAGGAAGGAAAATTTGAAATCGTAGCTTGTTACACAGCCTCAATGGCTAGCAGAGGATGGCGAAATAATTTCGCACACCGCGCAAAGTGCCCGTAATTACGTCGACAATGGTCGCTATGTCTGTGGCGCTCGCACGCGTGTTAATACACCAGCATGGCCAAGCAAAAATGTTTGCCACGATATTCACCGGGGTTCGATCGTGTCCCACCCCGGTGGCACCATGGTAAAAAAAAAGGAATTACTTTCGCGTTGAACGCGTAACGAAATTGTAACGGTTAATCCGCTGGACGAGAATTTTATTGCGAATCGTTATTGCCGTGTCCCTGCGAGCCCAACCCCCGACCAACCCCCACTCATCCACCGATCGATACAATGTTAATGAATTTTAATAAACAGAACGACTGACTTTTCACGATCACCACTGGGAAATTCGCGTAATCGTGCTGCTAATCGAGTGGTTCACCTCCGAATAAATCCCCGAAAAACCACGCCCTCCTTCCGAAAAAAATAATTAACATTTTCGTCGTGTTTTTACGATCAGTAGTCGTGAATTTTAATGAAGAGGACATTTTTTAATCATCGCTGACAAATAATTTCGCAGCTAAATTAATTGCCGAGTGAATAACTATGCGAAAATTTGCCGCTCTCTAAAAAAAAAAAAATAATAAATATATGGCGGAAATTAATTTTTTGAATAAAGATTGGCTTCCTGTAATCGTCACTGAGAAATTCTCATAATTTCGCAGTTAATCGGGTATTTATTCAGATAAACACTCGAAAGTCGACTCCTATTTCAGATAAATTAATAAAAATCAAATATTTTTTCAATAACAACCATTTTTCGCCAACATTGTTGTAGAATTCCTATAATCGCGTTTCTAATGAAATGACTGGCCAAATAAACCTCCGAAAATACCAACCTCTCATTTAAAAAAAAAATGCAATAGAATTCGCGTATTTTTCATAGCATCGCGATAACGTTCCTTCCCCTTGCAATTGCAACGCTGGTATGAAAAATTCAATGGTAATTCGCCGATTCGGCGATGATCCTCCGCACTGACGGCAGGCCGAGCATTTCCATGCGTGTCGCGAGAATGTCACTCTCTTTTTCCGGTGAAAAACGCGGCTGGAACGTGTGCCTTGCTGTTCTTCCTGCTGGCAATACATTTTCCATTATCGGCCGATGCTTCGCGCGTATCGCGCATTCCGCGTAACGCTGCGCGGATTATCGATGTTCCGTGCGAGATCCGGGAATTCACTCGCGATGCTTTTTAGGGAAAAAAAATGTTCAAAATGATAGCGATTAAAATTCGAATTGTCGCAGTTGGACCAAGCTGTAGGAGAAATTTTTAGGAAGAGGAAAAATTTCGAACTGCTGGTACATACGAATGGTATTAGATTCTTTTTGGTTAGATTTGCCTTCGGCTGAGAATGAAATATGCAAAATGTCTTGAGTTTTTTAAAAGTTTCCAGAAGATAAAATTCGCCTGGAACATGGTGTTAATATAAAAGGAGTACTTGACTCTGGCAAAAAGGATAATCCATTTGCAGTAGCAAGAAAAACGGGGAAGTATCTTAATTATGATTATGGAACTCACCCCCAAATAAAAAAGTAGCAAAAAGATACTTAAATCTAAGGGAAGACAATCACAATAAATTAGAAGAAATGAAACAGTAAACAGGTTTGGCGAAACAATCCTGTTAAGACGTAGAGCATCGTAAAAGTCGGCAAGTTGAAACACTCGCTTGTGTTTTATGACACACGGACTGTCGAGCAGCCGAAGGCAACAAATTTTCACTTCCAAACCTGAAAAAAACCCATATTCCAGCTTTCTCCGTCGTTACATCCCAAACACTATCCGTTCTCGCCATTTCCTACCACTTTCGTCGTAAAACAACCTGTGCAAATATTTTACAAATATTTGATGTAGAAACCTTGTAAACAATACATCAGATGCAACAGAAGCATCGCGCGAACAAGATAAAATAAATTTCAGAAATCTTCGTTCGTTTTAATGTCTTTCTGAAGTATCTTTTACTGTACAGGTCTGGAACTCATAAATGCGTAGTCCAAAGTTCTATGATCTAAAGATTTAGAACTCGAAGTTCTATAACCCAAAGCTGTATGATCCAAATTGTTGTCATGAATTCGTCATTCGAAGATATATAATTCAAAATGCAAAGATGAACTGAAAATCCGATGGCTAATAGCCACGGTCAAAGCACAACGTTTCCGCGCGATAGGCTCCTGTTCAAATTCCTGCAGATATTTCCGCCCTATCATCTCTTGTGCAAAATAGCCAACAACAAGTCCTTGGATGGCGTTGGAAGAGTCAACAACCAGCAACCTTCGCAACCTACAGTCTCGTCAGCAAGTGACGTGCTCCTTTCGCGAATACATCTTTCGCGACTGCTGAACAAATTTGTGAAATCCTCGCGTCACTCGCATAGATTCAGCGAGGGAAGAAAAGAGAAACGACGAAGAACGAAGAGCAAAAGGGAAAAAGCATACCACGAGGAACGTGACAGGATCACGATGTAAAATTTGTGAAAAATCATAGGCAGGGAAAGCTGCGTGACAGTAATAAGTCCCTCGGGTTGAGAGAATGTTTCCTACAGCATAACAAAAGGAAAACGAGAGAGAGAAAGAGAGAGAAGAGAGGGAGGGAGAGAGCGTCGGTACTATCTACATAATACTCGCTATCATAGTCTAATAAATTATGGCAACGTGTCCTCCCGCGGCGCCTCGATCACCCAACGTGTTTCCTCTTCCGCCGATTCACTAGCTGGCCGCGATTTATCGTTCCTGTTAGATTGCCAGCAGCGAAGTCGTATCCTGAGGGTGGCACAGAGGGTGTGGTGGGTTTGGTGCTCTTCTGGTTGTATGCGCCTTCGAGAAAGCGGGGCGGAGAAGAAGAGAACTAACGAAAAACGATATCGGAACGGACAGGAGAGATTCTTAGAAACGAATGTGTCCGATTTAACTCTCCCGTCGGATTTAAGGAGACCCATCGCGATCGCTACTTGCGATCGCCGTCTAACGAACGATCTTTACGATCGGAGAAAATTTGGTCCCGGTGCAGAGTCGTTCTTTAACTCTTTGACAAGAAAGACTCGGGGAAAATTGTTAGATACATGCAGTATGGTAAATTTGATATTTTATGTAGTATCATAGATAACGCGGTTGTCGATACACACCATGGTCCTAAATTCACGTTACGATCGGATTTCACGCGAACTTGATCAATTTTCAAATTCGATGATCTTGCGCTCCTGAAAAGAAACAAGTTAGGGAAATAATTATATATTTGGTGAAGTGGATATTGATTGACACGTTGATGTATTCTGTTGCAGGACACGAAGTCGATGAAGTTCAAGAGGAACTTAGACCGGTCTACGATGAACAGGAACTGTCGAACCTAGTTAGTAGTTTAACTGGGATCTTAGAACATAAAGACGGATAACGATCGTGAAGAAATTTCTTAATGCACAATACCGGATAGATTCAGCCTTACCCTAAATACCGACAATTACAACCTTCGCAAAAAAGAAAATAATAATATTAATTATTAAAACTCGTATCATAAGTAAAAAGAAAATCAATCCTTTGATATTAACATTAATCATAATTAAAAGATTCAGCCAATAAGTGACAAAAATCTTCATCTTCTTCCAGGTCAACTGTGTGAAAGACATGACGACCCTGAGCGGAATAAGGAAGGAGGACTGGTCCTACTACTTGGAATTAACAATTCGAGAGTTCTTTCTAAATCCGAACTTCACCACCCTGACCATCTATTATTTATACAACAGGCTCGCTGCTTCTCTGTCGTTCCCTATCGTACCGGTATACGAGCTCACCTACTTCATCAGGGAACCACAAGAGATCCTGCGAGCGGACACATTTCGGGATCGCGTGTTGTTCGGCTCGGTGAACGATAAAGTAGAGCAACACGTGCTGTCGGTTGTTCAAAACGTGCTGTCGCCGATCTTCCTCAAGATCGAAACCTGGCCAGACAGTATCCATCCAGAGAGGATTCTCGCTCGCTTTGTTCGGTGTTTAACTCGTGTTTAATTAGTCGAGGAAAGTTTTCCGGGGAGCACGGTATCGTAACGATACTTCAACGAGCTGAACCACGAAACTTTCTTGTCTCCTCCAAGACTTTCTTCTCTTTTTGCTCTCCTTCCCTCTCTTTCTGGTAAACAATCTGTGGGTGTAAAACCGCCAGCTATAAGTTTAATTGGGTAGCAGTGGACGCTGTAGAATCTTCAGGGGGCCAATGTCCCGCGTCAATGGCGTTTTCCGAAATTCAAATCTGCAAAATTCAGCTTCCTACTTGAGAGAAACTTGTCGGAAGCTTTTGTATAGTTTAGGTACGGACTTCTCATAATATTGCCACTTTGGGGTAACAATTTCGAGAGCGATACTTTTAATTCTGATGCCTGAAATTTTCCACGTTCCTGAGCCCTTGAAAGTAGGAAGTTTCTAAGTTAATGATAGAGTTAACGCGGTACTTCGAATGATCAGGTTTCATGGAAATTTCATAAATTTGTAACGACCTAGTTTCATAACTTTCTCTGATACTTTATTCGTGTCTTCGATTCCAATTTAGACTTTACTTATTTACAGCTCTACTATTAACAGGCATTGAACGACGATCCACTAATAGTTTGTCTGCATCGAAACTAACAAATAGCTTTCAGTAACGAAAGAGGGTTTGGAACAAAGGACGATCGGCCAACATTTGCACAGTCTCCTCGGCTTAAGCTCGCAACAACCCCGACTTGACGACGTTACCAAGCGAATTTGTAACTTCGGCCGCGCAATCCCTGTTACCGCATCGCGCCGCGCGAACTTTCGGCCCAGTGTCGACCAACAGAGCGAGAGAAGAGAAGAAGGACCGAAAGGAGAGGGTGAAACAGGAAGGGTGGAACGAAGTTATTATTACCATAATTTTCAACTAAATGCACTGCGCAACTCGCCGCCGGTAAATTCAGCGTCGATGTTTGCACATGTACGAAAGGCCACGAACGACGGATTATTAGGTCCACCTCGAGTCAGAAACGATTGCATTGTGTTTGGCTGGAAGTCGTCTCATTATTTCTAATGGATCCGCGATTCTAACTGAATCGAAGGAGCCGTTCTCCTCTAATTACAAGGACATGGTTTTAAACGAGGATTCTAGAGATGAACAGGACCTGACACTTTTACCAGTTTCCATCTCTGTGAATTAGTCTGTTCTGGATCTCTCATAGTTTCTCGAATCATAATTCTTAATCTCTGCTTTCGGAATCATAAAAATTAAATTTCAGTGGGAAATTGTTTGAACGAAATGGAATAAAATAGCTGAATCCTTCTTTTTTTAATTATATCGCGATAAGTTATAACGAAAGTATTGGAGGAGCAGGGAAAATAAAAATAAGGGAAAATATCGATAGAGAGGCTTATTCTTCTTCCTTAACCTGAGATACATGCGTGAAGGCGGACTTTTACACGAACATGGACACCTTCTTCTGCAACTTAACAGACCTTACGTACAAAATGCTGGGCTTAACGGTGATATATGTACCTCGTGAGGGTAGCAACCTGACCGAAGAGGACTGCACCGATAAGGAGTTGGTCAAGAGGATGGAGAGTGTGGTAGCCTACTGGACCACCCAAATAAGGATAGCCCTCTCAGACCAAGAGCAAGCGACACCCAACGAATTGTTGTGTCTAAAGGACGAGTACGACTTTTGGATTTATCGATGTTAGTAATTTCATTTCGTAAATATTTCAGCAGTATGTATTTGCTTGTAAAGCATATTAGGTCTGGGATTTCTGGATAGCTCACTAATAAATCTCTGTACACTGATTATGGAATATTAAATTAATATTTTATAATCTGAACGTCCGAATTTGAATATTTCAATGTAAATTCTAATAAAATGTGTATAACTCCAACTCCCAGAATCTAAGCTTCCATTCCTTCTTCTAAACATATTTGTACCACAGAAAATTCTTTCTCTAACAGATGACAATCTCTGCGGTCTCAACCACCAGCTTCAGAACCCAACGGTGAAAATAATAGCAGAATTCCTATTAATAAGTCATTCGACTTATGCTCGCCAATTCTTATCATTAATAGATGAGATCGAAGACGGCGTACAGGAAGCCAAATCTAACATCGAGTACCTTCAAATCTTGATAGATCCCTCTGCAGAATTAGAGAAATGCACTACACCATCAAGCATCGAGGAACATCTGATGTTAATCATACATCTGTTCAGAATAATCTGGTTGAATTCGCCGTTCTATAGCAGTCATGAGAGAATAGAGAATCTCTTCAAGGCTCTTAGTAATCAAATTATTATCCTGTGTCGAGATTACATCGACTTTAATGAAGTATTTTCTGAGAAGCCTAGAAGATCCATGCAAAAGTTCAGAGAATGTATAGACGCCTGTGAAAATTATAAAGCACTGTATGACAAGGTAATAATATTCATTTTTCTTCGTAATGAGGCATTGAGAGCAAAAGTGAACTAACTCTAATATTCAATAAGTCGTATAATTCATTATAAGTAACACTTGCTACATTTTTATTTATGAAATATTCCCTATTATACTTTCATATTCCTTATTTCATCTCGACATTTTATATTCTCAACCCTATATCTCGTGAACTCGTGATAATGTGTAAATTTCTATATCTCACGTTTCCTATTCCTTATTCCGTTTCTCAAATTCTGTGCTTCATATCAAATATGCACAATCTAACACATACATCTAATGTTCCCTACCCTACATCACTACTTCATTCCTTACATTCCCTACCGTTCATTCTATTTACTCCTCATTTCGTTTTCCCTATCCTAGTTCGATGATTTCACCCTTCCAATTTAGACGCAAGACAAAATTCAGAAAATATTCACGAAGAGTATGTTTCCTACAAAAGATAAAAAGCATCGCACAAACAGCGCGTAAGAAACCGTCACTTTCCCCAAACGAAATTCGCTATCACATAAAATGAAGTTCATTTCCTATAAATTTCCCACAAAACCCACAAATAATTGACACTTCTCACAAAATGAAGTTCATTGTCCCATAAAATGAAATTCCTTTTCCACGAACGAAATTCACTAACCCACGAGATGAAATTCTTTTCCCACAAAATGGATTTTTTTCCCAACGAATTTCCCACAAACCGCGTCAAGAGCCGGCACTTCCCATACTTGAAATTCGTGATCGCTAACATAGATTTAGGAAATTTGTTAGTTTGATTTGGAATATAGGAAAAAGTAGAGTGCAGGATTTGGAGTACAGAGAAGAATACACCGGGTATGGGCATAGAAGGTGGAAAAAGGGCTGGTGGAAAACGTATGATAGGATAAAGGATATGGAAATATAAAATATGAGATGTCGGATGGAGGTATGTGCTGTGGGAATAAGAATGGAAGATACGTTTCAGGGATACTTGGATATGGGACACAGAAGAGGAAATAGGACATATGAAACGTTAAACGTAGGAAGAATAGATGTATATGCTACAAAAGCAAGGATAAAAGATATTTCCTAGTGATACGGGATGTGGGATATAGAGTACCAGAAAAAAAAATAAAATATGGGATATGGAATGGAGAAATGAAGTGTGAGAAGTAAGGTGAAAGATACGGATATATGTTAGGAATACTAATAGTTGTAGAATATAGGATATGAGATAAGCTTTATGAAATATGGAATGTGGGATGGAAATGTGAATTGTGGAATAGCTTTGGGATTGTAGGTATTAGATGTTGAATGTAAAATACAGAGTATGTCAATAGTATGGAAAGTGAGGTAGAAATCGTGGAACCTAATATGTAACTTTTGAGATGTTAGGTATAGAAACTAGTTGCATGATACATAACATAGGATGTGGGATATGAGATATAGGACATAGAAGATAGAATAGGATACAGGATTTGGGATGTGTGATCTTGATGAAATCATGATCTAAATATAATTACAATTTGATGTTATCCGTAATATTATAATTAAAATGGATCTTGTTAAAAATAAACAAGTGTCTGAAAAAGTATCTTAACGATAATATATAAATGTACTTCATAAAAATGTAGTAGAATCCACTTTTGCTCTAAATGCCTCATATTTCGTTAATCGTTCGATATTTGCTTTTACTTTTTGAATACATATAATGCTTTCGAAAGACTGTTTGAATGTTCACCGTGTTATCGCGTACAAATTCAGTCGACGGTCGGTGTATTAAGGGACTATTAAACGACGTGTGCGGAGTTACTTTGGATACTTAGGAAAGAGCCGTTAGGCAAAGTGAGGAGTTCCCGCGTTAAGCGGAAGTCACGGTAATTGTACCCACCCTTTGGCCGGTTCACAATGATCCCCGTGAACGCGGGAACACGCTCCCATCCCTGTTAAAATAATATTCGCCGAGGCGAGCGGCTCGAGCCTGCAATTAATCTTATCTTCCTTTAATCGCGACGAATCGTGGTAAAACAACACGCGAGCACCCATGCTACGTGCAAATGAACGTAAAAGTATTGCTAAGCCCACTGCGCGACTGATAATTTTAATATCGTCGCAAATTAAACGAAGAACTCAGTTGAAAAAGTACGATAAATAAACTGTACATGTTTATACATTTGTATTTAAAAATTTACAAACTGGACACGATATTCAAAAACATGAAAATTATTCAAAGTACCGGGGCATTAGTTATAACGTTTCAAAATTTCTATTTGAGTCGTGTTAGTTTATCTGCATTCATAAAAATATGAATTACCATAACATCGCAGTCTAATGATGACTATTTATCTAATCTATTTTCGTCGATATTTCAATTTTGATACTATTCGGTGTACTTGATGACTGAGACAAATTTATAAAATTAAGAAAGAAAGCAAATCACATCTTGGACTGTCATCGAACAACCTCGTAACAGAAAAGGCTGCAAAAAGGGAAACGTTCGAAGATAATTCGTCAATCTCAAAATTAACATTTTATCCTGTGCAGCGAGGGTAGCGTGTGTCGCCGAAGGGAGGGTTGCCTCTGGAACCGGGTCAAGTTTTCGCGTTAAACGGAAGTCACAGTAACCTCGACTTAGGCGTTCCCCGTGTGGCTAGATAAGCGTCGACAGGGATGAGAATTGCCATGGGCTACGTATCGCATCGTGGTTATTCTCGCGAACTGAGGGCGCAGGAATCGTAGTCAAAAGGTTTGAAATTCTCGATTTTTCCGTGAAAAATCTCAATAGTCATCCTACGAGTCATCGATAGAGAGTGAAACAACGTTTCTCAGGGGATCACGAAGAGTTCTGACGACGAATTGAGATTGGCAACGATACTTTTTATTCTTTGTAAATGTTAAAGCGTCGTGATGTTAAAGATTATGCAAATTAAAAAAGATTTTGTACATCTAATTAGGAGATTTCTGATGATAGCGCATTTGTGAGAAATTTAAAAGCGTACAAATATACAGAGTGCGCAATATAGTGCGAAAACAATCTCAACCCAAATTATTAAAAAACGGGCGTCACAGCGAAAAAAATAGTACGATAGCAATGGAGCAACGAAATAATATTGCAATTTCGATATTCCGATTGTTTATGAAGCTCTCGAAAAACGATCAAGTGCGTCCCTTTCGAAAATGAATCGCGATCCCGCGATTGATCGTCCAAATATAAACGGGAAAAATATAAAAATGGAAGAAAGCCAGCCTGATTGTTGACAAGATACGAAATGACGTAACAACATCATGCACTCGAACGCTTTGAAATTGAATCGTCTGGTGTGTCAATGGCGTTCGTAGAATGATGTTTGACAAGAGAAAATTCTCGTGCACCCTGTAACAATACGATACGATTTTATATAGAAAAGTCTATAGTCCGCATTTCGAGGAATCGTAAAAGCTTCTTCAATGCTATATATCTGGAAGATATCTACTTTTAAAGTATCACTTTCACTAAAATGAACGAAATGAAATATATACCATGATATAGAGATAATTTATAGAACATATAAAACATCTATTTATATGTAATAGAAACGAATAAAAGAATAATATAAATAGACATAATAGAGATAATAGTATAGAGATAAGAACATAGCATGAATGGAATATACTTATTGTCAGAATTCAAACGACTAACAGTTTGATAGTGAAATGACGAATTGACTAAGAATTATTTCTTTATACTGAAAGTTTCTGATATAAATAATACAACTTTTAAACTTTTATCCACATGGAGATAAAAATAGAAAGAAATATTTATGCGTATGTAATGTATGTAATATGTAGAATAGAAATAGTATTAATAATTCATACGATAAAGCATTAACGCGAGATAAACTAGTTGATGGCGTTGAAAGGGGATAGTAGAAGCGAATTATGACACATTCCCTGTTCATTCACCCCTGGTAGACTGAAAGGAATGTATACACCATCCCGTGGAGATGGTGGCGAACTGTTTTCACTGGCAGAACAGCCGATAATACAGAATAAAATGGGATAAGCGTATATAGAGGGTGAAACAAAAGCTCATTTAACGGCTTAAAGTCATATTCTCCATCGCGGATCGATTTGAATGCGTCACTAGGCCGGATATTAAACGACTGACTCGATCGTGCGTAATATTTTCACGAGACAATTCTTTCGAATAACAGTGATCTCTGTGTGTTTGTCTTGCAGATAGCGCAAGCCCACAATAGCCTAACGGACATACCATGGGATTTAGACAGGGACAATATATTCCAGCATATTGATATTTTCATTAGCAGGTGCCACGACATGATTGAGATCTGTCAGGCGATGATCGATTTTGCCAGGTAATCAGTCTGCACCTCTTCACGCCCGTCGACCGACGATTTGATCAGGGATTAACCCATTGGCATACTAAGCACAGAATAGACGAAACAACGGAAATAATGAGACCGCTGTTCGGTGGAACGAAGGGAGAGGAGCGCGAAAGGGTGTGTCAAAAAATCGAAAGATTATTTCACGAGGCACTGCAGAAGATCGAGCAGGAGTCCAACAGAATCCTCGATGTTCATTACGGCATGTGGCACGATGACATGTTTACCTTTCGCAACGAAATGAAGGATCTAGAAGTCATCATTGAAAACCTAGTCACGTCGATTTTCGCACGCTTGAACAGCGTACAGGAAGCAGTGGAGGATTTTCAGAGTTTCTACACTTACATGAATCGCGAGAAACTGAAAGCTCTGTTCGATGCTAAAACGGTCGAGGTACGAAGCTATTAAAATCTCAAATTTTCAAAATTAAATAAGATGTCTTATAAAAATTACATGGAAGCGAAAATTTAAGGAAAGTGAGATAACGGAAAGATTTCGTTTCCTCCATAGATATGGAAGCTCTTCAGTGAAGATATCCAACGAACGAAGCAGGAGATACTGGACGAAATGGAGGAGTATCCTTCGATGACTCCATATTATGCAGGCAGAGCATTGAACCTACGACTGAAAGGTGCTCGTTTGCAATCAACAAGAGAGACGCTCGAGGAGGCCATGTGGATGCCCTTTTGCGGTCTTAGCGAGGATATCTACTATCAGCACGATCTGCTAAAGAAATCGATCGAGGATTTCGTTAGCGATATATACGTGAAATGGATACACGAGGTCGGCGAAAATCCACGTGTCAAGCTTGATCGTTTCCTTATGCGACGCAGCGACTCGTCCGCTGGATTACTATGCTGCAACATCAACCCGGACATTTTGAATTTATGCCGCGAAACCGCCTATTGGATTACTCTCAAATTCACCATCCCTGTTCAAGTTCAGATAGTTTACGATAAATGGGAAACTCTGAACTTCGTTTACGAGAGCGTCCTTGCTGTAGTTATTGGCTACAATAAGGTGATTAAAGGTCAGTTGGTTGCAATATTAAACTATTAACAAGCTTTTAACAATACGCCAAAGATTCATTAATACCACACTGGGAATTTTACATGTAATTTCAGAATTTTCTATTGAATTTTTTCCAATCACGATCGTCTATTATCTCCTCGATTATTCTAATATTTTGAACTCGATCAGAAATAACAACGGTCATGGGAATTTCATACGTATGTGAATTAATGCAGATTGTAGAATAGAACGAACTTTGAGGTCTTTAAGTGACATTAAACGATATTGTAAATGAAATATCGTTATGTTTCTATGTTCCGCAATTTCTTAATTTTCTTCTTCCTTTCATCGATGCCGTATACTTCGATTACGAAACCCGTAGCGCGTGATTAATTAAAACTCACTAAATTGCTTCTTCCAAACTCACTAACTGACGTTCTCCACGTCATGGCAAATTCTATTAAACGTATATACATTTTCTGATGCATCAAACCCTGTGAATACGTCGAGTTACGAAGCAATAATTAGTGGCGTGGCGCAAATTCCGGTTGGACCTTCATTTTCCAAAGACCGCGGCGTGTCCGCTATTTATCACGATGGATTGACACTTCCATCGATCGATGAATATTTCTAAATCGATGAAAATACACTGGCTGACGAAAGTATTTGAACATCTACTTTATTCTTATCTGGAATGTTATTCATCTATTTTTCTCTTGTTTGATGTTTCTTCTTTATCATTTGTATAAATCTAAACAACTCGTAGACACGTGTTGGAACAAATTCTAGCAGATGTTTCGAAGTTTCAAACGTTGTGGTGTGCACGAACTTTCCGTTTGTATTTCGAGTTCTGGAGATTGCGAAATAGTTGGTCAAGTACATTTCCCTTAGAAATACCTGGCGCGTCTTTCGGCTCGCTCTTAACGCGCCACTACGTGTTATTATCGACTAGAGAATCCCGGCCATGATTATAAAATATCAAGATGGTAGGTACAAAGTTTATGAACACGAACACGCTAGATTATCCTAGTTAATTAAAACGATGCTCCTCGCTCTCCTCGAAATTCCTCTGAAAATCTGTTTCCCGATAAATTAATTTCCTTCTGAAGAATCGTCGATAAATTTAACGAGTTCGGAACACAATCTACGAATAAAAAGTTCAATAGAGAGTTTCAGTGAAACTTCATTCATCTATACCGTACTATCTATATTACGAAGACTGTATCATAAGAGCTAGGAATAACATAAAAGTGGAAATCGGTTTGTTCGTTGTCAGCCAAGTAGTTCGAACCAACAGCGTCGTAACCATATAATTTCATCGTACATCGTTACATCGTAACCTTGTATCTCTGAAAAGCGTGCGCGCTACTTTAAAAAAATTCTCGAATAAGAGTACGTTTGAACGAGAATTTTGAATTGATACATCAAATGGTAATCGAACGATCGAATGTACGCTAGAGCGAACAGATTCGGATAATCACGTTTCTGCTGCGGTGAACTGTGTCGAGTGGACACATGCGCGCATAAACGAGTACGTATACGTATTAATGTACATATAGCATATTTGTGTTTTTCAGCGTTGTCGATGACAGAACGCGATCTGTTTCGCGAACTAATTCGCCACGTAGACAGGAAGATCAATCCCGGCTTAAACAGGCTGACATGGAACACTGAATACGTGGACGCATACATCGAGGATTGCTTTAACCAAACGGCAAATGTACGCTTCGTTCTATCCCTCCTCCGTTTCTGGTTACCGTCGCTATCGTCCTCTTCGTCCAACCTAAATCGGTCGGAAAGGGCGACGCCTATATTATGCGCTGCAGAAATTTATGCAACGAGTCCGGCTCTGTCCTGGCGAAATTAAATTTTGACCCAGCCAAGTGGGATCTGTCCGCAGCCTTTGTTTGTTTAATTAAGCAAGAAGAGCGCGTGCTGGCGAAACGGAATAACAATAGCGGATATCCGAGGCCGCGTTTGCGGTCATTCGTTACCCTGTTCAAATCGACGGAATTTGGTCGAAGGACAAAGCCGGACACTTCATTGCCTTTTGCTAAACGGTGCGAAATTCACCCCTTTTCGGTATGGTGTCTTGTTCGACCTTGTTCGCTTCCTTGCCTTGGTCTAGTCACTCGAACAGCTTTGTAAAAAGAATCTTACTCTCACGAATGAACGTTTTTTTTTTTATTTTGGTTTTTTTTACAATTTGTCCTGAAGGACATTTGGTAAATATCTTATTAGTGAAAAAAAAAAAATAAATATAGCATGTGGGTGGCTACCCCCAGCGGGGTGCCAGCTTCGTTTTTTCTAAGTTATATCTTTTATGCAATGAACGTTGATAAGCAAATGTATAGACACTTGTGTCTGGTTCGAACATTTCGCAAAATTCTTAAATATTCCGACACACAGCAGGTGTCAAGGTTGTCAATGATTCCTATCGTACGTGTCGTCGTACAGCTTTCTCGATGTGGAACGAGAAGTGGAAAGGTCGATTTCAATCGCACGTATTCTCTTGCAGCTTCAAGAGTTCATTGACGTTTACAAAGAATCGAATCAAGATATCATGAGACTATGTGAGAAGATTTGCGATACGCCGATGATCAAGATCAGGCAGAATTACACTTACGCTTTGGAGGATTTACAGCAAGAGTTACTAAAAACCAGGTACGATTTGAATGGATCTAAACTGAGTATGGTAAATTTTGAAGGTAAAGGATGAATCATTGGATACGTATAATGAATTATTTAAGAGACGAGACTTTCGAAGTTCTGCTGGGCTATCACAGAACCATCTTTCAGTATATATTGGTTATTTTGGATGGATTTAAGGATGTTCTCGAAGACGTAAGTGTTTAAAAGATTGTTAAATATCTTTTTTATATATCGATTGTTTTATATATTTATTCCTACAGTTTATAAGACTAAAGCTTATAATACTCAATTTGAATCACTCGTTGTCGAAAGCCAAACTGACCGTCCTCGTAAAAAGCAACCTTGATAACATAAATCGCCATAGAGGAAGAATGTTCGCGTAGATGCGAACTTTTATGGCGACATAAAATCTCTCCAGGCATTCAGTGTCCAAGTATTCGGAATATTTAGCATCCTTTCGGGTGTCTACGCGGCCAAGTGTCTGTCCACTAGGGAAAAATATATATCGTACGAAATATTTTATTAAAATGTCTCTTTATACTTCAAACGGTGAACGTAGAAGAGCAACGTTCCTGAACACGACGAAATAACAGCGAGACACAGCGTCGTTCTGTCCCGACGTTTTCATTCTCACCCAGAACTGCTCGTTTCTTCCTTGCATCGACAACAAATGCGGCCATTCACGGAGTAAAATCCGCACGAAACATTCTCGCGTTATCCCTGTAGGCTATACGGTGCAATTCTTACGGCACTCTGACGCGAGAACCCTGATCAGACCCATTCGCGTAACGATATATCGCTGCGCGAAGCGATTGCCGTGAGGAACACACGTACTCGTTAATCCGGAAGTGCTCCTACGCGCGTTGTTTCCATTGTGATATGAAGATACGCCAGGAAACATGGATAAGTCGGTTTTTCTCGATTGACAATTATATAATATCGCGGAAAAACCATTTGAGAAAAACTCGATGAAGTACGGTGCAGCAAAAAGTGAAAGTGCTGACGGGCCGAGAAGAATGGGAAATCCCAATGGATCATGTGGTCTGGCAATATACTCGTGGCCCTTTACAACAATAGGTAATTGAAAAAGGTGTACGTGACCATCTTGGGTCATTAACAACTATGATACACGTGTGCGTGGTAGGAGTACTAAAACTGGTATGAAAGGACCTTTTGGTAGAGAGAGTTAGTTAATGGTGAGTCGATTGTTGCGAGTGTGTCATGAGTTGTGAGTTGTGAGTTGTCACTCCTGAAGTTAATTAGTTGTACCAATTTAGTTATTTTAGTTGTGTTACGTTACTACATTAAGAAATAGCTCTAATCAAATAACCATCGTCTTCCTGCTTCAATCGCTTTAAGTAGATCTGTCAAATAAATAAAGTCACCATAATTAATTCTGAATTTTATAACAGTTGACAGTTATTAATTTTATTGTTAGTTTATGACAATTATTAGTATTTCATAAAAATCTGTTAACAGTCTTTGCAAGAGTGGAAGATTTACCTAAGCAGGATGGACCTGCTCATAGGCGAGGCTTTCAAAATGTGCTTGGTCGCGTCTCTCGAGGTCATGTACGTTGCTCTTCATGGCGATGGTACTACGCCACCATCGCCGTTCATTTTGATACACGTAGAGCTAATCGACAACAAGGTAGTTGCACCATATTCTTTTTCTATTCTTATCCTGTTTGAAATAGAAATTAAAACGGGAAGAGTCAGAACTGAAGGAAGAGATTGCTATGATTCTTCTATGTCTAGATAAAATTCCTGCCGGACCTAGCAAACATCGCCATGGAAGTTGCAGTGATCTTTGACAATCTTTTAGAGCCCTTGAAAAGAATAACTCGACTGATAGACAAATTCAAGTTCGATTTTCAAATCCCACCATTCTGGAAAATATACGAGAAAGATCCAGAATTGCTCGATCTTCAACAGAAACTCAACGACGGTTGTATCCTCCCCTATCCTTCATACTTGTTCTTTTCCTTCGGAATAACTTTATTGCAGTTACTATATTAAGTACAATAACTATTAATACAAATTTTCAGAGGTGAATGCCTGCTTCGTTCAGATGCAAAACTACATGAAGACTTGGGAACCGTTCCAGGAAATTTGGGAAATAAATAGAGACATGTATCTTCAGAGGTATTCACAAAATTTCACAAATATTCGCCTATAGCATAAAAGATATAACTTAGAAAAAACGAAGCTGGCACCCCGCTGGGGGTAGCCACCCACATGCTATATTTATTTTTATTTTATTTTTTTTTCACCAATAAGATATAACACTTTACCAAATGTCCATAAGGACAAATTGTAAAAAACCAAAATAAAATAAATAAAAGAAAAAAATTCGCCTATGTCGTTGACCACAATGAAAGCTATATGGATTTATAAAATTCATAATTAGATACGAAAAATTGAAGCCTACCGCGGAAACGTTCGACTCGGATATCAGTAGATACACGATCATCGCCAATAACGTTCAGATGCAAGAAACAGTGATGACTGTGCACTTCCTCGACGTGAATGCCGATCGACTAAAAGGTGCCATCATCGAAGAATGCTCGATTTGGCAACAGAAGTTAATTGAACTTCTGTTACGGCAAACTCACAATATGGTGCATCACGTGTATCACTATATCGCGGACAATTCTAAGAAGTTAGTAGCACGTAAATTCACCACATAATAATAACAAAAATCTTTGCGAGGCTGAAAATCTCCATGGAGTTTCCTAAATTTCACCCGATACTATTAATCGTCTTTATATTAATCAAAATGTGAACTCATAGACGAAATAGACATTCTGAGACCATTAATGATCCATAACATAATCAAGCCGATATAATTGAATATAATGAAATTTATGGCGGTTCTGTGTAGCTCGTGTCCATGGGTTCGCTATGCCCAAAGGACTCACGCAAGCAGGATTCAACCGCGAAACCGCGGACTGTGTCCCGGCGGTCCTCCCTGCGGGAAGATATAACCAAATCCGAATCAAATCTAGAACGAGTCTAAATCAAACTTATCCCAAACCCAATTCGAAGTTATCCCAATTGCGCGACCTATGCTGTATGCAGTCGATTTACAAAAATTTCCCCATAAATCATGCAACTCGATATCCTCGAAATCTTTAATATCTCTTATGTCGTCAAAATAATTACAATAAATTCCTGCTCAGATTTCTACTACATTTAGCAACTAGTCGCAACTGTAAATTTATTCGTTCGCAGAATAACGAAAGAGCCGACGGATCTTATCAGCATGCAATACACGATGCAGTTGTTCGAGAAGCTGAACGCCGATATTCCTCGAGAAGAGAGCGAATTCCCAAAGATCCGTTATCAATACGAGACTTTGGGTAAACCTCCAAACGATTCTTAGTTTTCTAAGCCTGTGAGATCAACGGTGTTCTTCATATCGAAGAACGCCCGATAGGCTTGATCGTTACGTGTTGTTCTTTTTCCTTGCAATTTCTATTCGTTCCGTTTTCTCGATCTAGAGAAGTACGAAGTGAGCTTCACGTACGACTTCATGCGGAAACTGCACGACATACAGCCTTCCTGGACCGCCTATTTAGTTCTTCTTGAAGAATGCAAAGAGACATTGAAAGCAAAGAAGGCAAGTATTCGTCTATAAATTGTTTTGAGATTTATAAATTTACAAATTGTTACGTCGCGCGAGATGGTGACCGCCAAAGCTGACCCGCAATAAACCCAAGGAACCACCATAAACCGAATCCATTAGCTTAACTTCTATTCACATAAATATTTTCGGTTTGTGGATGGTCCTTTGAATGGTCCTTGGGTTTGTTGCACGCTCTTGCTAATTACGAAGAAAGCAGGTGTGCCCCACGAAACAGCTGGTTTTTCTCAGGAACAAGGACACCCATGAGTCACATCTGCAGGAGACTTTCTCCTCGTATTTTATCTATTAATATTGGCTATAACCAATGGACATCGCGAATCGTTACCCTCACTTTTCTACCGAAAAGTGTGAACAACGAATCCGCGTTCTTAGTTCAAAAAGGTATAATTATTTATTTCAGGAGGAATTCAAACAATTACTACTGCAAGATGCCCTCATGTTCGAAGACGAAGTATCAGCTCAAGTGGCGAAATTTTTCGATACTGGGCCATTCACGTCCACTTGGACGACGCAAGGTGAACGTATTCGCAACTTGGACAGTTATCTGAATTAGTAATCTAAATAAACCACGCATATTCGTCAACTTATCATATATTTTTCGTGTAATCTTTAATTGTGTTTAACTTCCATCTTAATTCTAATTTCGACGACACAGATGCGTTCGCCTGGATAAGTTACACAGAACGGGAAATTTCGGCACTGAGAAAGAGAGAATCCAAGCTGAAATCGCAGCTTTTAGTGTTCGACATCAACCAACCAGATTCCTTCAAATTGATACAATTAGAGCAGGTAAAATGATAAACGTTCGCCGTTCCTTTCGTATAGACGCACGAAAATTATTTCAATAGGACATGAATGCCATCCAATTGGTATGGGAGATCACTAACGAATGGAACGATGCTTGGGAAAAATACAGGACGCATAATTTCTGGAAGATTGAAATGGAAGAAATGGAGAACACCGCGAATATTCTCTTCAGGAAGCTGAATCGTCTTAGCAGGGAGCTCAAAGAAAAGAACTGGGAGATCGTCGAACACTCGAGGCAACAATAAAAATTATCCTGTTCTATTCTGTCATTTTCTGCTTCTTCTAAAATCATATTTTCGTTAATGATATAAAATTTCAAAGACCGCTGTTTCTTGACATTTTACTCTGATAACAAAATGTATAGAATAACAAATTATTCAGGGGGAGAGTGGACAGATTCAGGCGTACCCTTCCATTAATTACCAACCTGAAGAATCCGGCGATGAGACCTAGGCACTGGACGAAAGTCAAAGAAATTGTAGATCGTGATTTCGACGAAACATCTGAGGAATTCACTCTCGATACCATCGCGGAGATGGAGCTGCAAAATTATGCAGACCAAATTGACGATATCTCAAACTCCGCTACTATGGAATTAGCTATCGAAATCGTAAGCGTAACAAGTTGAAAAAGGTATATTAGATGTAAGAAAGTAAAAGTTAGGCAAATGTACAAATATCTAATCGATCATAAATAGAATACACCTTTATCTCGAATAACATATCGTAAAAGAAACATTCAGGAATGTCTAAGTAGACAAAGAGATCCTGTCTCATGTTCATCAGGGTCTGAAAAATATTTCCGAGATCTGGGTAAACATGCCTTTGGAGATGATTCCTTACAAAGACAGCGGGATATTCAGGATAAAGTCTATCGACGAAATAATGCAATCTTTGGAGGATCATCAAATTCAATTATCAGCCATGAAGGCAACGAGGTTTGATAAATTGACGTGCTCCAAGGGAAACTCGATGGGATACTATGTGTAAGTGTTACAGGTTCGTTGAACCGTTTGCCGAGGAAGTTGATTACTGGGAGAGAACCCTTTCGACCATCGGGGAGGTTCTCGAAACGACTCTGTTAATTCAGCGCGGTTACATGTACATGGACAACATATTCACCACGGAAGACATCCGAAAACAGCTCCCTAAGGAAACCAGCGAATACGACAAAGTGACGAGACAGTGGATCGCAATTACTTCGCGGATGGCATCCTACGGTTTGGCGTTAGAAGCCACTCATAATCCACGTATGTATTGTGAGAAAACGAGCGTACGGCGAGTGACGAAAGTCTACATACACCTATCGAATTTTGCGTATCCGACTTAACGACAGAATTAAAAACGCATTTTGTTGTAAATTATTTATATTTACGTATTTTAATGTATTTCTGAAAGGAATTGAGAGGGTTAAAAAAGTTAACTCTCGAAAATCATGGAACAAAATTAAAGAAAAATTTCTTAAGCGGCTGTAAGAAAGAACATAAGCGAAAGAAAAACAAAATAGGCGTATCCAATAAAATCGTCCAAACATAAGACGCGCGTAATGCATTGTAATTCGAACAGACTGTTCGGAATATTCAGACAAATCGAACAAGCGCAAGGAAAGAAAAAGAAGAATGAAAAATGTACGACACGTCGTCGTCGTCGTTTGTTGGAACGTGAAAAGGAAAAAAGGGAGGGCGAAGCCGCGTACCGACACGAAGACTGCGCTATAAAATAATATAAATCCGGTCCACCGGAAGCATTTGCATTTTTCCTCCGACTCGGCTCACCTAATTTCTCTCTTGTCTTCGTAGCTGGTCTGCTGGAACTTCTGAATAAACTAAATGACAAGCTCGAATCGATGCAACGTGCTCTGGAACAGTACTTGGAAACCAAACGACACGTGTTTCCAAGGTTTTACTTCATTTCTAACGACGATCTACTGGAGATCCTGGCGAATGCGAGGAGGCCCGAACTGATACAGCAACATATTAAGAAGCTCTTCGAGAATATTAAATTTCTGACCACAACTAGGGTAAATTTAACTTGTTAGTTGAATTTATATTCATTGCTAAAAAAAAAAAAAAAGATATGGGTATTTATCTGTCACACGTGTCTAACTACACGTGTTTCTCATTAGAAATGTCTTCGTTGTAAATATTGGACTGTTTGAAAAATTCACAACGTTTCTCGTTCATTCTAGTAGATTTATTTTATTATGTTGTATATTGTAATATATCTAATGATATTTCGTGTGACTTTGTAGTCCATAATTGGAAAGAATTTGGCTATTGCGATGAACTCTAACGAAGGAGAATGTATCGATTTTGACGCGCCCGTTCTTCTGGAGGGCCAGGTCGAGAAATGGCTATGCGATGTTGGTAAGATGTTTCTCTTATGATAATTATTTCGATAAAAATCAGTTTGAAAAAATACTGATAAGCTAAAGCTCAGTTTCAAAATCATCTCCGTTAATATCTTAACGATGGGAACTGTGACGCAGCAACTTTACGTACAATCAAACTGCATGGAAGTAAAAAGACCCAAACATCTATCATCCATCTCATTCGAAAATCAAATTTGACACTGTACGAGTGCATCCGGCGATGAAAAAAAAAGGTCAACCTGGTATCGTTCGGGGCGCTTTTATCCGGCGTTTTCAAGGGGCCATTTGGCAACAATTTTTCATGAAAGGCACGCAATTTGTACAGGATGGAAGGGCATAGCGCGGGAACGACAGCGGTAGGGGTAGATCGTGCAGTGGAACGACGGGGAAAAAAGGGCATGGAAATGAAAAAAAAAATAAAAATGGCGATTTCGCAGAGACCGCGATGAGGACCAGTCTGCGCGAGGTGCTGAAGCAGTGTCGTAGCGCGCTGCGAAAAATGTCCGCGAAACGCGACAGGTGGGTGAAAGAGTGGCCAAGCCAGCCTGGAATTACGTCCACTCAGATCCAGTGGACGACCGACTGCACCCGTACCCTTCAACACTGCAAGTGAGCCTCACACATGCTGCTCTGGATGAAAATTTAGCGACGACGTTGGTTACAGCAGTCTGTAACCAGAACGATGGACCTGAAATTGAGAGGGTGGTGGGTATGGTTGAAAAGAGAGGAAAGGGGGTGATAAAGATAAAGGGATAGAACAGAAGGAAAACCGAATCTAACGGCTTAAAGGCTGCCTCTGCTCTGTTGGAGACAGACTGAACGAGGGAAGAACGGAGAACGAAGACGCGGGCAGAGGGAAAGTGAAAGATACGGGGGTTGGATTCGCGAATAAAGGGACACGGTAACTCTAATAAGGGGAATTTTGCATATTCCGGCTACCGTGTTACGATCCACAGTCACACCGACCTAGCTGAACACCCTTCCTCCCTCGTTTGCATATACTAGCCGTACTGCGAATAATTTAACCCACACCCAACGGTGGAGAAGGAAATCCCTACGTCCCGGGACCCTGTTCCAACGTTCGTCCGCGGATAGAACAGTTATCCGGGTCTGGGTGCACCCAGAACCTTCTCGTTGGCCACAGGGATGCTACTCTCGTTGAAAGAAATAAAGGGATACAAAGGTGTCGGACAAAGAGGCTGATTATGCCGCTTGCGAGGAGGAAAAATTTCCTCCAGCTACGACGCTTTACTGGTAGAAGTTTAAATGTAGATGCGGAGAGGTGATACTGTCTGACGAGGATAATTAATGTCTCTTTTCCTTTTTCGATAGTCTTTGAGCTTTTTTTACGAACGATTTTGTGGATTGCGTAGAACGAACGTTGGATCGATTAGAAGTATGCGATGTTGTAACGATAGGAGAAAAAGGGTTTCGCTTGAATTTACTAATAACGAGTGATAAACGTATTTCAAGGTTGGTGGACTCGAGAAGGCCGCTGAAAAAGCTACGAAAACGACAGAACCAGGCATTGAGCAAGTATACGGAAGCGATTAGAGGCGAACTGACCCATCTTCAACGATTAAAGTTCAAGGCGATCGCGGTGATTGAGATCCATGCGAGAGACGTTATCGAGAAAATGTACCGAGCTAGTAAGTGATCCCTCTGGCTATCCAATTTAACCAAATCTTGTATCTTTTTTGCTTTCTTCTTGTCCTTGGTCAAACTCTTCTTAAAAAGAACATATCACAAACAGCTATGTCAAACAGTATCGGAATAATATTTTAACAAAAATTCCCTTTAGCTGTATAGCTTAAGACTTTTACACGATGTCATATTCGCGTTATAACGTTAGAACGGCAACACGGTTTTCAACGGATGGTCGTCTGTCCTTCAGGATCTCGTGAATTCATTGGGCTGTATCGAGTCGAAAATAGATGAATAGCCAGATAGATTGGAGCGCGTATTATCCTTGTATCCCTGGAAACAATTTAGCCCGCGCCATCGGCAAATATTGCTAAGTGAACAGGTGCAACGTTTGTCCAATGTATTCCGTAAATTCGCGCGTCAACGATTTGTCCGGGGACGCGTCGCCAATTAATGCGATTTCGTGAATTAAACTAATATACGAGGGGTCGACTGATTTCGATGTTTCATCACGCACGACGCGATTCGAACAGGATTGTCGAAAATACGTTTTCGTTGCAAAGCCGATTTTCGACCTCGTTTACAGACTGCAGAGACGTGTCCGCCTTCGAATGGCTGTCACAGCTGAGATTCTACTGGGACAAAGATATCGACGATTGCATCGTCTGGCAGACGAACACGTATTTTGTCTACGGATACGAGTATCTTGGAAACACGGGACGTTTGGTAATAACGCCGCTCACCGATAGGTAAGATATTCAATTTCCTGTGGTTTATGGTAAAAGAAGGAAAAAAGGGATAGCATTGGATAAAGAAACGAATCTTTTGGGAAAAGAAAATAAGTATTTGACAAATCGGTGTTATTATGCTGGAAGTCTAAATCATATAATAATAGTCTTAAGTCTAGTAGTAGTACCTGCAACAGAATTTATTTATTTTAACTTTCTATGAAAACAAAGTATGCATATTATCGATATATCAAAATTCGACCCTAATTTAACACTAAACGTGAGGATAACACGCATCAGTTCAAATACCGCTCCTAAGAACAACCCTTTTCTAGAGACGGAAACTTACAAGCTACTCGTCATCGCGATTGGCAACAGGAAACAGGGTCACGCGTGAAAGAGATTACGAATGCGTGAATCATTCGAGAGGCTATTACACGCGAGTCGGATGCTGTGATATGGGACAATTAGATCAGAAATCGCGACGATTACCGATAGCGTGCGAGCTTACTATTACGCGCGATCTCGCAGTGATTCACACTCTATTACCCTCGTCCTCGAAATATTAACTTCGTTAGACGTAATGAAACAAAGCATACATGACACCGACTGCAATTCGGGACCAAATTGCTTGAAACTTCAGCTACTCGCAATATGAGATTTGGTCTAGCTGGAGTCGCCATTGATCTCTACCTCAAACTATTAAACGGAGAAGAGTTTCTAACTAATCAGATTGGCAATCTCGTGGATATAGTAATTTCTTTGTCCAATTTCTTTCTCTAAAAATTCACCCCACCAATGTGTGGAATACGCAAAGTAGCTTCATTCGCTTCGTTCTGTTCCACTGATTCTACGATACTTAAAATAAGGATCGCTAAATGAAGATATTTAAACAATCTGAAAGCCTCGTGCAATAAAGTTTCGTTACTATTATCGTCTATTAGGAGGAAAATTAACGGAACTATGGAGACAAGCGTCTTTGACTCGTTGAAGGTAATTCGTTTTTAGTGGCTGTTTCGCATGTGTCGTTCCCTGATCGAACATTAACATCCGAGTTTTCTCTCATAATTGATGAACTTACATCAAAATCCAAAGAGCTCGTCTCTTCTCTTCTACGGGGTTGCGAGAATCTCGTTGATTAACGTTAATTACATCTCCGCTGATGTTCCCCCGGTGAAAATTTGTCGCTTGAACGTTTCTTCGCGAATGTCCACGAAGTTTCGCGAACTTTCGAGGATCATACTCGTCGTCTTGAGTCCAAGAACCATCGTTGATTAATGTTGATTACACCCTTTCGAGAACGTTTCGCAACTTAAACCATCCTCCTTACCCTCTCGACAAACATCAGAACGATCATTGACTTTTTAACAAATTCGTGTCCTTCCGCCGTCTTCGACATCGATGATATTAATATGTTGCTATCGTTCATTACCGTTGTTTATTTCTCGCAATTGATCGAATGCTGCGATCGTTCGAGGTTGGTTGGCGTTTGCACGTAATGCGCCGATTAATAAAACTAACTAGCTCGAAGAACCATCCACCACTGTGAAAGATAATCGTTAAAACGATTGCTAAAAACTAGAAATGACAAGTAAATAAAAAGCAAATATCGTAGAATTTTTAAAAGTTTGTGCTAGAGGATGTGCGTTAAATTAGGTTGAAATGTTTGACAAAACAACGCATGATCTCAACGATTTTACACGTAGTATATCAATTATGTGTGGAGTTTATCGTTGGCAGACGAAAAGTAGAGAAAATTCGCCACGACAAAATCCTACGGATCTCCAAACGCAATTTCCTTGGTCCAGCAATACGGACATAAGCTCAGCTTGTGTACAGAACCGCGTAATATACGTCAGTTAGGACAGGATGCGATACAATCTCTCATGGTGGTTGTTATCGAGAGGGAAGAGCAGTTTGCGCGACAAGGGACATCAAAGGAAACGGATCGAGGGGTTTGGAGGACAGCAACGCCAGCTCAGAGAGGATACTTAACGCGGTATCGATTTAATCGCGATAAAAGGGTTCGAGCCGCTCGGCTCTAATTTATGGACAGGGCCGGCCGTCCCGATACATTTGTTCTCCGGTTCCGAGAATTTGTCTTGCGGAAAGAAGAACGCAACGCGCCCTCCGAGAAGCACGATTCCTCGTAGTAGTACGTCGCGTCCCACCCTTACAGCCGTCGTCGACTCGCCCCTTACTCTAGAAACGGATTAAACGATGAATCGCTGCGTGTTCGAATCTCTGGAAACGTTCAACGAGAGATCGGAGATGCTATAATGTCTGGAAATACAAATTTTTGGCTAGTCCTGCCGAATAATTTATTGTAAATTCTTCTCATTTCACGCAAAATTGTAAAACTGTAAAAACGAAGAGACCACTAAGATATACAATAGATCATACTCTGTTTAATGTTAAAGCAAGTTTAATGTTGTATGCGCTATGCTTAATATGGAAATAATGTGAAACATGATACGATTCGAATTATCGACTCGATCTAATAACTGTCATAATAAATTAATAGCGGCCCTTTGAGAATAATTCTATTTCGATGATAGGTGTTACATAACTCTCACCACAGCTCTACACTTGTATCGTGGTGGCAGTCCCAAGGGACCGGCTGGTACAGGGAAAACCGAGACCGTGAAGGATCTAGGAAAAGCACTGGGATTCAATGTGATCGTGCAGAACTGCTCCGAAGGGCTGGATTACAAAAGCATGGGCAGATTATTCTCTGGACTGGCTCAGACCGGTGCATGGGGTTGCTTCGATGAATTTAATCGGTAAACGAGAAAGATCATCCAGTTGCTTTCTATTGGTTTCCTATGCCCTTTCGTTATATCCACGCAATACTACGTCATCTTGAAAATAGTTGCGTTTTCGAAACACTGACTTTGCCAGAACTACGTTTCGCTGGTTTCGATGTTGTTTGACCTTCGTGCAATGACACTTGATGGTCGCTACGATTGAATTCGTTTTCTCCACTATAGCATAAACATCGAGGTGTTATCGGTGGTTGCACAACAGATACTATCGATTCTCACTGCGCTCTCGCAGAAACTCACCAGGTTCGTGTTCGAAGGCTATGAAATATCGCTGGTGCACACCTGCGGCGTCTTCATCACGATGAATCCAGGTTACGCAGGTCGCACCGAACTGCCTGATAATCTGAAATCCATGTTCAGGCCAATTTCAATGATGGTGCCTGACAGCGGAATGATCGCCGAGATCAATTTGTTCTGCGAGGGTTTCGAACAGACGCGAATTCTCGCCAAGAAGGTTCGTACAATCCTTCCGTGAAATATATCCTTTTATGAGACTCGAATTAATCTATTTTCCTCTTCCTACTTTCTTCTTTGTAGGTTTTCACGTTATATACGCTGGCTCAGCAACAATTAAGCAAGCAATTTCATTACGACTTTGGTTTGAGGGGAATAGTGACCTTGACGAGATACGCAGGAAAAAAGAAGAGGCTTTATCCGAATCTACCGGACGAGGAAGTAAGATTATGACTGCAGAGAATACGTATTTTGATGAATAATTTACATATATAATTCAATAACGATTAATATTCTTACTAGTATATGTATGTATTTCAATCTTCAGATGTTTCATTCGTTAGAGTTCGTCAGAACACGAAAGCACTGTAACGATAGCTTAACCATTCCCTTTTTTCGTCCTTTTCTTTACAACAACAAAACCACATAAGGACAGAAAAATCCAATTTTCCATCGCCTCAGCCTTCCATCGTTTTACACTACAGTCAATCCCCGCCCTTTATACCTTTACTTTGCCATTTTTCTCTCGATTACCACTTTGTTTACACTCCTCTCTCTAAAACAGTTTCTACTCTGTCGCCGCACACCGTGTTCGAGATAGATTCGAGACTTACGCGACTACGTTTATCCGGTCGCTTTACCGCGATAAACGTGGCGCGATCGTTCGATCCGGCATTAGACGTTACGTGATCGGTAAAACGAGGGAACGATGAAAATATATGGTGAATGGCGCGCAGGTAATCATTCTTGCCATGAAGGATATGAACATCGCTAAACTCACCTCGGACGACTTGCCGTTGTTCCTCGGTATCACCAGCGATCTCTTCCCCGATGTGGAGATACCAGCGGTGGATTACAGCGAAATTATCGGTTACATAACCAAGGAGGCTATCAAACTGAAGCTCCAGGTAATCTCGAACGCCTCAGCCCCATGCATCGAACGCGGAACGACGTGCTGATCTTTACAGGCGTTTATTTTTTAATAAAAGAACCTTCGATCGAAGAAATATTACCATGTTCGTCAAAATGGTAATCTTTAGTACTCGCATACTGCACGCTGACAATCAGAGTCCTAAGATTCGAGCTGAGAATAATGTACTCGATAAATTATTAAACTGCTCCATACATCCTTACGGATATCGATTTTTTCATTGCGCGTTAACTTTTAAAAACGAATTTTATCGCGTCGTAAAATTCTATAGCAGCTACAACAAGGAACACGATCAACGCGCTTGTATATATGCATTTATTCCTGCTCAATTTAATTTAAAAAATATATTTCACACCAAAGATTCGATTACCCTTAATTGGACTGTCAAAGCAGCCGAAAATCAACTGGAATCTCAATTCGGTCCCGAATTTCAGTCGATCGTCTTCAGACGCCATTAACGTCGCAATCTAGGAGGCTGCGTGAACTTCTGGAAGTGCACGCGCGCCAGTTTGCACAGCTAACATTGTTTACAGCCTATTCCCCTGATACTGACGAAAGTTATCGAGCTGTACGAGACGATGAATTCGAGGCACTCGACGATGATAGTGGGCGAGTCGAACACAGCGAAGACGGTTACATGGAAGGTGTTACAGCACACGATGACGAGCATGAAGAACGACAAGAAACCAGGATACACCGCCGTTCATGTCTATCCCATTAATCCAAAGGCGTTGAGCCTCGCTGAACTTTACGGCGAATACAATCTCGCCACTGGCGAATGGCACGATGGCGTTATATCGTCGATCATGCGAAAAACCTGTTCCGGTACGCAGAATTCTTTATATTTTTTGGCTACTACGGTTTGGTCGCGGCAAATTGGACAAAGTCGACAGAGTCTCGTTACTTTTGACAGACGATAGCCCTGACACGAAATGGATCCTCTTTGACGGTCCAGTGGACGCTGACTGGATCGAGAACATGAACAGCGTAATGGACGATAACAAGGTACGCTTCCTGAAAGCTCTACTTTCTCGAAAAATCCAGATATTATTTAGAGAATTTCTCTTAGTTCATAACTTTCGAATAGAAGGAAATTTATATTTAAAGGGAGGGGTCTAGAAGTTTATAACTCTAGATTTTTAAACTTACAAATAATAAATTAACAATTGTTGATTACTAAATTGTATAGATTGTTACGAAATAAACGTGTCTACAGGTTTTAACTCTCATAAATAACGATCGAATCACTTTGCCGAATCAAGTGTTGCTATTATTCGAGGTCCAAGACCTCGCTGTCGCCTCTCCAGCGACGGTCTCGCGGGCTGGAATGGTATATAACGATTACAAAGACCTTGGTTGGACACCTTACATGCACAGCTGGCTTCAGAAGCTTCAACGACAGACAGAATTCGTAGAAGAAGTAAGTCGCCTAGTCTTATTACAAACTTTGATAGAAAAAGTCAAATTAGAGATGTGAAATTGATGAGACTACTAAAGTGAAATATATACTACAGATAAAAAAATTGTTCAGTACCCACGTGAACGATACTTTAGAATTTAAACGACGAAAATGCGAGGATCTTGTCCCAGTTCCCGAACTAAACGCCGTTCAATCATTATGCAAGCTTCTAGAAGTGCTTGCCACCGCTGAAAATGGGGTTGAGTTCACGGGAGACGTAGACATGTTCGCCAATATTTGCAGAATGTGGTTCTTCTTCTGGTATAATTTTTCAAAAAAGATCTCACATCCAGAAGACACGATTTTTAGATCTAACTTTACAGAGACTTGATTTTGTGTTAGTTTGATATGGTCTATTTGTGCGTCGGTTAACGAAGAGGGTAGATTTAAGGTGGACAATTTCATACGAGAGATCGAAGGCACGTTCCCACTACGAGACACTGTATACGAATACTTTGTAGATTCTCGACTACGATCGTTCGTTTCCTGGGAAGAAAGATTGCCTCCGGTATGGAGAATCCAGTCAAAGTAATTTTAAACAATTTACATTTTATTATCTTTCTAAGACTTTCCAACGAAAGTGTATGTTTCTATTTGTGCCCCTGTATCACACTATCGTATACCAAAAGAATTTTATTTCTCTGAAAAAGGAAATTAAAATCACCGTATATTTTTCGAAATAAAGATATTAAAGTAAAACGAATAAAATAACTATGAATAATTGGACATACCAGGACGCCGTTCTACAAGATAGTAGTGCCGACCGTAGACACAGTTCGATACGAGTTCATCGTGAACTCGCTGCTAAAGAACCAATTCCCAGTTCTTATAGTGGGTCCCGTAGGCACGGGAAAGACGTCGATACTCCAGTCGGTATTAAACTTCCTAGACGAGGAGAAATACAGCGTGCTGACTCTGAACATGTCCGCCCAGACGACTTCGAAGAACGTACAGGTGAACCCGCGATTTCCTACGAAAGATTCGCTCGTTAAGGAATGCAAACGATGTATTTGCATCGGAACAAGTTGACGAAGTTTCGCGTGTTTTAGGATACGATTGAGAGCAGACTCGAGAAACGCACCACACGTGTGTACATTCCTGCAGGCGGTAAAACTCTGATCGCCTTTATGGACGACTTTAACATGCCTATGAAAGAGATATACGGCTCGCAGCCGCCATTGGAATTAATTCGGCAGTGGATAGGATACGGTTTCTGGTACAATCTCGTTTATTTTAACAATTGAGCTCATAATATTTTATTACGTAATATTATTTGATGAATGTGTCAAGGTACGATCGAGAAAAACAAACGCAGAAATTTATACAGAAATTACAATTAATGGCAGCCATGGGTCCCCCCGGAGGAGGTCGGAACGTTATTACGAATCGCTTGCTGACAAAGTTTAATGTAATTAATATGACGTTCCCGGTCGAGAAGCAAATCATCAGGATATATGGGTCGATGTTGAATCAACATTTCAGTGAATTCCATGCGGAAGTGAAGGGAATATGTTAGTAGACGTATCATTTCGTCTTACGAGATCCTTATTGAAAAAAGATGTTTCATCTTTAATTTAAAATTATCGTAAGTAAGGAATTAAAGAAAGAGTGTTCCTCTTAATCAGCCAACGAAATAACACTTTCCACCATCGGCTTGTATAACAAAGTGATCAGCAAGATGTTGCCCACGCCAGCAAAGATACACTATCTGTTCAATCTAAGGGACATATCGAAGGTAGAAGCGTTACTTTGGGACCTATATTTTCTCGGTGACTCAATCTTCGATATTTTTGCCAAACAGGTTTTCCAAGGTCTGCTACGAAGTCATAAGGATTACCAATTTTCCAGGCAAACCTTCCTTCGTCTATGGGTGCACGAGACGTTCAGAGTCTTCTCCGATCGATTGATCGACGAAAAGTAAGCGAATCTCAAAAAATCTTTCCAAACACTTTCTCGCAGAAACGAATCTTTTTCTTCTTCAGAGACAGAGAATGGTTCGTAGAACAAATTGGCGAGCAACTTGGGAAACATTTTGAATTGACCTTTCAGAATATCTGCCCCGAAAAACGATGTCCTTTATTTGGTAAGTTGAATTGACCCATCAAGGGCCAAACGATAGTTTATTTAATAAGATAGGTATTAAACGAATCCGTGAAATTTCCTTTAACAGGCACAATGTTAGAAAATAGAACTTGATTCTTGAATGTAAATTGATTGTAAAAGAAAAGTTGCAAATGAAATGTTGCGTTAGTGTAGTGTGATCCTTAATGGATTCTGAAGAAAGATACCAAAGTATTCCTAAGTTGAACTTAATCTGGCCACGATTTAACCCTAGCTCCGTGTAATCCAGGTCTAACTTGGGTTAAACCTGAGTCAGTTTATTCGAATGTAACTCGAATCTAATCCAGACTTAATCCACGACACTCGCAGGTAGTTTCATGAACGTTTGGGACATATACGAGGACCTTACGAATCTTACTGCCGTGAGGACTTATATAGAGAATCAAATGGACGAATATAACGCTTCCAGTGGCGTGGTTCGCATGAATTTAGTTCTTTTCCAAGACGCGATTGAACACATCTGCCGTATAGTTCGCGTGATCTCTCAAGTCAGTAACGATTCTTCTAAATCTAGAATAATAAAACTAGTTAAGCTAATTAGAAAAATGCATTAGGTCGCGTGGAAATCGATTTGATTAAATTCGTGATGCGAATGATTATTTTCAAAAATAAAGGATAACAATGGAGTTATCACGATAGAAAATGATATGAAATATCCTTCAACAGCCCCGTGGGAACATGCTGCTAATAGGGATCGGCGGAAGCGGAAGACAATCTTTATCCCGAATCGCGAGCTACATATGCGAACTGACCACCTTCCAGATCAGCGTTACAAAAAACTACAAACTACCCGAATTCCGCGAAGACTTGAAGGTCCTATACTCAAAAACAGGCGTGGAGGAGAAACCCACGACGTTCCTCTTCAACGACACGCAAGTGACCGAGGAGCAATTTCTAGAAGTAATAAACAGTATACTGAGCACGGGAGAAGTGGCGAATCTCTACAAGAGCGATGAGATAGAAGAAGTATGTTTCCTGCCGATTCCCAATTCCATCCACTTCCTGTTCCTTCCTACCGAATTCCATTTGCGATATCTATTACCCATAATGAAATTCTTGATTATGGATGTAAAACGTATCTAGAGACTTGCACATGCATAAATTCTTCCTGTCCTTCTGTGCGACAGATTAAAAAGAAACTGACAAAGGAAGTAGTACGTGCTGGACGAGTACCAACGACAGAAGCGATCTATTCGTTGTTGATCGAGCGGGCGCGTGCCAATATGCACTTGGTGGTATGCATGAGCCCGATCGGAGACGCGTTCAGAAACAGATTACGCCAGTACCCGAGCCTGATCAACTGCACGACCATCGATTGGTTCCTGGAATGGCCGAGGGAAGCCCTCCTCGAAGTTGGCAACAAGTTCCTCATGAATCTCAATCTGACGCTCACTATCACCGGCGAAAATAAAGCGGTTGGTCTTCGACTGCGCCTTCTACCGCCCCTTTCCGGCCGATCGATTCCATTCGATTCCGATTTCTCCGGAATCGAGACACTGCCTTTAAAGAGAAAGAGAGAAGGAAGGGTGAACCACATTCACGTCCTCTCTATTTCGTGGAATCCGATTATTTTCCTCTCGACAACTCACCCTCGCCCCGTCTGGCGAACTTCCTTCCGAAACGCAATCGTCCGAGCGTTTCCGGCAACCAGGCGCTTAATATTTTTAAATTTGCCTCGATCATGTATCCTCCTTCGAGTGTTCGAGCATGGAACACCGGCGACAGCAAACCCAGATTTCTCTTACTCTTTATTCTTATCTTTTACTTGTAATTTGCTTGCTTGGTAGTTTCCGAGTCTCTTTCAAGTTAAATATTTGTCAGATTATTCGTATGTTTATTTTTGAACAGATCATTTAACGATTAAGTGGAACTATTTCGCTTTAAAGATTCTGTCTTTCCGTCCTCGCTCTTTCTCCTTTATTTGTATGTTGTTTCTTGGTATCGTGTGGTTTCGTAGGCATATTAAGCATATGAGCATAGTTATGCGGTTAAATGGAAATTTGATGAATCGTACGATCAATGTTAGAACTTACATCGGAAAACCAAAATGTTCTACAGGAACCTCGACAATCGGCGACAGCGATTCCTTTGCCACCGCTTCAAGAGCGAATGCGGGATGGAATCGCGGCTATCTTCTCTCTGATCCATAAGACCGTGTCAGAGTTTTCCAACAGAATGGCTGCTGAGATGAAGCGCTACAATTACGTGACACCAGTGAATTTCCTCGAACTAGTTGCTGGCTATAAAACGTGAGTCTCTGCCACGCTAGCCAACAAAATCTCTTTAACAAGGGTTTTCGTTGAAAAATTCACGAATCTCCTTGCAAAGTGAGACCACAAAAATCTTTGTAATAGTATTGGTAAAATTCTGTAATTTTCTGCGTAGTTAACATACGTAGATATTATTTGAAATATTCTTCTTCTGGTCGCAATTGTTTAAAAATATTTTTTGAAGATACGCGTGGTTTAATAAAACTTGTATAAAAATGGGAAATCACTTGAAAACGGGAGACAACAAGGTAAACGACACGTCATGTCAGTTGGATGACCCTTGGTTTCAGAATGCTGGCGGAGAAGAGAGAGGACTTGGCGATCCAGGCGAACAAACTTCGCAACGGTCTCTCGAAGATCGACGACACCCGCGTTAAAGTGAACGAAATGGCTACGGAACTGGAAGTCACACAGGAGCAGGTTCATAAATCTACCAGGGAATGCGAAGAGTTTCTGGTAACGATCGGTACGTGTCATCCTCTCAACGCTGATGTATCGTCATTAAGTGCAATTAGATCGATCCAAGGAAAATTAGCGCGATCTTGACCCACGTGATAATTTACTCGTGCTAATCTTCCTTTCAGAAACGTAGAACCTTAACGCTATATATAATCTGATTTAATAATAAAAATTCTATCACTCAAAATATTTAAACTACCCGGAATATACTTAAAGTTGGAAAATCCGTCTCTGTTTCAATTATCACGTGATTTAATAGTGAATCAACGTCGCGACGCGGACGAGACGCAGAAGACAGTAACCGCGCGTTCGCAGCGGATCGGTGAAGAACAAAAGGAGTGCAAGAAGCTCGAAGAAATCGCTCGAGCTGACCTCGCAACTGTTGAACCAGCTCTGAACGAGGCCATGAAGGTACCTTCCCCAACATTAATTCTTCTATCGTCTCGGTAATATCGTTCCGGTTCGTTTGCTACTGGTGATTAAGCAGCGCGCTACTTCGCCGTGAATCGAACGGTGTTACGCCTCGAATATTCGGTAAAATGGTGAATTCGATGGCGGACCCCGGTATACGTCCTTATTATTTGCAGCCGTCGCGTCCGACTTTTCCCTGCTCGCGACGACCGCTCGGTTCCTTCAACTTCGCGTTTTATGCACGCCGTCCGAAAAAGTTTCTCGCCAAAGTTGGTCGGTACGTTTTATAGACGACAGTAACACCGGACGTGTTACATAAATTCGTTCCATGGACTGCTTTGTTAAGAAAAATCCTGGAGGAAGTATGGCGGCGACGCAGCTCTCGGCTTCGTCGTTCGATCGAGCATCGATCGTGACCCGTATAACAGTATTTCAACTAGTTGAAGGAAAATTGGAAAGTTCGATTCGATTAGAGATGGAATTTCCAAACATATATTAGTCAAACGTAGTAATTAAACTGTAGTAAGAATAATTTCGCCGGCTGTTGTACACGCTGTACAAAGTAAAATCTCGATTGTTCCCATTCGAATCCTTTATCACAACATGTACGAGTTCTGCCTTCGAAATCGCATTCGTCCATATGTATAGTCGAATTTATCGGTACGGTACTGGCCTTGTATCTCATCCTATCAATTGTTATCCGTAACACAGGCCCTGGATGCGCTGAGCAAGAAGGATATCGCGGAGATAAGGTCTTTCACGCGTCCTCCACCGAAAGTCGAGATGGTAATGGAGGCGGTGATGATCCTGAAAAACTCGGAACCGAGTTGGACGGAGTCGAAGCGTCAACTAGCCGACGTCAACTTCCTCAACACGGTAAGGGAAAGCACACAGACCAACGATCCTCTTCCTACTCTTTCTATTCCAAAGAAAATTTCACGGAATATTCTGCGTCTGCACATAAATTTTTAGCTGCGAGATTTCGACAAGGACAACATCTCCGACAGGACGCTTCGACAAATTAGCAGGTACACGTCAAACCCGGAATTTGAGCCAGAGAAAGTAGGTTTGGTGTCTGTGGCAGCCAAGTCACTCTGCATATGGGTCATCGCCATGGAAGAATATGGGAAACTTTACAGGTAATCTCTGTCTCTTGGAGATTGATATCTCGAATGGGAATAGAACAGCGGTTCTCAACCAGTGATCGTGAAGGTAGCTAATGATAGGTAGACATATTTCGGAGAATATACGAGAAATTCACGATGAATAAAATTTTCTATCTTTCGTGGAGCAGCAATTTATTAAAATCGAGCATACTTTGTTTGGTCTGGATTACTTGGTATGATCGTATACGCGCGTTTTGATGTTCTCGTAAATAGCACGCATTTGCAAAGAGGTTGAGAAGCGCGGAAACAGAGGAAGCTCTAAAACACAGAGTTCCTTCCTCTATTCTCAGTTCGAAGGAAATGAAAGAAATTGCGATAGGCTAGATAAGAATACGCCATTGAAATCGCAGAATCGTAGCACCGAAGAGGGAAAAATTGCAGGCTGCGTTGAAATCTCTCAAAGAGAAGGAACAAGCGTTAGAAGAAGCGATGCAACAGTTGCAGAAATTGCAAGAAAAGCTGAAGAAACTGCAGGAGATGTACGACGCGAAGATGAAGGAGAAAGAAGAGTTAATTAAGCTGGCGAGTAGCTGAATAATCGTCTCGATTTTCAAATCGGGGATTCACCCCATCTCGAAACTGAAACTACACGAACGTCTAGTGGTCTCGGCTGTGTCTCACCCATATAGTTTTATTTGCACGGATTTGCGCTTTGGCAGAAAGTTTCGTTTGCTCGCTATTTAAAGACCAGATATCATCAGCATCGCGTATTTACACTGGCTGCGTTCAGCGCGAATTTTCGAATTACTTTTTGGTCCTGACCCGAGAAAGTCCCTCCACTGATATTTGTCTTACATGTTTGCGGCTCTTTCGCGGTTCAAAATTTCTTTCGATATCTTGCGATGACGAGTCATATCGTAGTTAAACGTTGATTGGGAGAAATGAAAGCTTTGTATATTTATTATATAATATTTATATATCTGCTTTAAGTTTCATTCGCGCTATTATATTTTTTTCTAATTCGATAAAAATTCAATTCCAACTTCTTCGATTCTATTTTAAATATATTTTCCAACGAAATAACTCTGCGGCTCTTTCGGCTCTGACCAGAATTCCACAACGAAAGTCGAATCGATAGGGTGTACTCGAACGACCACAGCTGATCTGGTGGTCTTATTTCGCGAACGAGCCAACGACTAAATTTCAACTATGCTGACTCGATTCTACTTTCAGTTCCGCGTGTTTTCAGGCGGAACTACTGAAGCTGAAACTGGAGCGAGCCGCGATGCTAGTCGACGGTCTCTCAGGCGAGCGAATTCGATGGGAGAACACGGTTGCTTCGCTGGCCAAGTTCTTCGACTGGCTGCCAGGTGATTGCCTAATATCCACCGCCTTTGTGTCCTATTTGGGCCCGTTCGTATCCAATTACAGAGAGGAACTGATAAGCATCTGGATGAAAGAGGTGAGTTAAGTAATTCCATCGTTTTGGTCGAAAGTAATCATCATAATTCGCGAATGTGTCCAAGAGAGCAGAAAACCTTCCGCGTCCGTTTAAATCCAAGATGGTTAGATAATCTATATTATGTATGTTGCTGTGCAATTGTGAAAATAACTTTTTACATATCAGCTCTTTTAATACAAAGTTTTATTTAAATATGACTATCATTCTTCCAGAAAGATGATTGCAAGATAGTTTTATTCTGAGATTTCTGACAGCAAGATGATCGTTCAACATTTTTCTGGAAAGATGACCACTTTTTTTGAAAAGTAGTCGGCAGTGATATAAAATTTAATAAACCAAAAGTATCGATGTTTTTGTTCTCTAATTTCCAATGGTGTCCGCGAACGAACTCGAAGGTGCAAGAAAAAGAAATTCCAACGTCACCCCAGCTCGATGTGAAACAATTCCTGGCCGACCCTGCGGTCATCAGAGACTGGAACATGCAAGGATTACCATCCGATGATTTTAGTACTGAGAACGGTATCATTGTGGTCAGAGGAACAAGGTGGCCGTTAGTAATCGATCCACAATGCCAAGCAGTGAAATGGCTGAAAAATATGGAGGCAAAGAACGTAAGCATTTGCGATCCAACCCAAAAAACAAACAAATTACAAAAGAATCTTAATTACACAAACATTCTTAAGCGAAATCTCTTCGATCTTCTCGCGATCGTAGTCTCTAAAAGTGATCGATTTCGGCCAACCAGACTTCGTCAGAGTATTAGAATACGCGATCCAATATGGTAAACCAGTTCTACTAGAAAATATCGGTGAAACAATCGATCCGGTATTGAACCCGATCCTTGAACGAGCAATAGTGAAAATAGGTATGTAAAAGTATCATGAAATTATTGAAGTTCAATAGCAATTCAAATGAAAGAAGAATTTAAACGTAAATTCAATAAAAACGCTGCTCTCTGTGTATAATAGTTGTATTCAGAATAGTTTTTGTCTTATAGAGAAGATATAAATTCTGCAATGATAATTTACAAATAAATATTCTGTTTATAACCTTTTATTAAATCCGTATATATGATATTAATCCCTATTGCTTTTTTCTTAATAAATTAATAACAACTTCCTAAGTCACTGTATGATCGTCAAAAATTAATACGTATACTTTTGAGGGCAACAGGAAGAGACAATTCCGAATTGAAAGTCCTTATCCCTCTAAAGGCTTGTCCAATTGCATATTTTGGCACTCGAAACGTGTAAACTTTAGCCTCCAACGCTGTATCGCATCCATCTACAGTACGTGTTCTCTGATTGTGCAGAGAACCAGATGATGATCAAGTTCAACGAAAAGATGATCAGCTACCACGACAAGTTCCGGCTCTTCATCACGACGAAACTCGCGAACCCCCATTACGCCCCGGAGATATCCACTAAAACGACGTTATGCAACTTCGCCATTAAGGAACAGGGTAACTAATTGTCTTATCGTGCGTCAGTTGGAAAAGGGTAGATAATAGAGAGCGAAAGAGATAGACACAGAGAGAAGGATGAAAGGGAAGCGAACTAGATCGAGAGGGCGGTAGAGGAAGAGGTAGCCAGAGGAGACAAAGTCTAGAACCTTATTATCCTGTGCGCAGGACTGGAAGACCAGCTCTTGGGAATCGTGGTCAGAAAAGAGAAGCCGCAGCTCGAAGAACAGAAGGACAATCTGGTCTTCACGATCTCGTCCAATAAACGAACTCTCAAAGAACTCGAGGACAAAATACTCCAGTAAGATATCCTTTGCTTCTTTTGATCCCTTCCTCTGTAACATGATAATAATACGATGGAAATAAAGCGCACGTAACACGAGAGTTAACCTTGTGGAAGTTGCGGAACTAACAGTTGGGTCAAAGATCACGGTATACTTGAAAAGATGTTTTTAAATCTATATCTTTATATCGCAGCATCGATCTTTGCGAATGGATACATGATACCATTGAGAAGCACCACCAAACACTTGCTTGTTTTTAACAAGATATGTTTCAATTACAGAATTACGGATAGATCTAACCACAATGATCAGAATTAACAGCGTAACAGGATATTACGACCGTCTTTGTGATCTTCATACGAAAGCTGTTCTTTGTCAGCAACTTTTACGATATATCCATCTAAAGACATAAAAAGATTTCACAACTTCCAAAGAGTTACGGAAGCATATGGTGTTTATGTGTGCCGTGATTTCATACAGTCTACTGAACGTGGCCGGAGACACTCTACTGGACGACCTGGATTTACTGAGCACGCTGCAATCGTCAAAGGCGACCTCGACCTCTATCGAAGAATCGTTGGTAGTCTCTGAACAAACGGAGAAGGAGATAGACCTCGCCAGAGAAGAATACAGATCCTGTGCACATCGTGCCGCGATCCTCTTCTTCGTCTTGAACGACATGAGTTTTATTGATCCGATGTACCAATTCGCCTTGGACGCATATATTACCTTGTTTATGCTGTCGATCGAGAAGAGCGCGAAAAGTACAAAGCTCCCTGAAAGAATCGAGAATCTAAACGAATATCACACTTACTCATTGTACAAGTACGTGTAGCCCTATACAGAATGTCACGAAATATATGAACAACGTTTATAGATTCGATCGTAAAAATCAAAACGATGAAATAAATTCATGTTGATTTTATGTTGCGCTATTACCACTCAAAGACAACTCTCGTTGAATCAGGAACACGTGTCGAGGTCTCTTCGAACAACACAAGTTACTCTTTTCCTTTAACATGTGTATGAAGATCTTGGACGCACAAGATAAGGTGATTCCTAACGAGTATGCGTTCTTGCTTCGTGGTGGAATCGTTCTGGATAGGGAAAATCAGCCGGATAAGCCGATTGCCTGGTTGCCCGATGAAACTTGGGATAATATCACAGAACTCGATAAACTGGCTGGATTTCATGGGATTGTTTCTTCGTTTGAACAGTTCCCACGAGATTGGCATAATTGGTGCGTTTCCTGTAAATTGTTATATCAAACAGTCCGATTTATTATTTTTCTGAAATATTAATTATAACTTTATTTAATATTATAAAATGTTATAATAATTTTATAAATTGAATAACATTTAATTATATTAATACGAAACCACATGATTGGTAAACCGTCTAAAAGTCATTATTTAAAAATTTACTATTTTTATAAAATAAAATTTTATAAAATAAAAATTAAATAATATTTAGGTACGTTAACACGGAACCAGAAAACACACCCCTAGTAGCAGAGTGGGAAACGAATTGCAACGTGTTTCAGAAGATGCTAGTGATACGTAGCTGCCGTCCTGACAGAATTTCCTTCTGTATCGCGAACTTTATCGTGCTGAATCTCGGTCAAAGGTTCGTCGAGCCACCGGTACTCGACCTGAAGGCAGTGCTCGACGATTCCGTAGCACAGACTCCGCTTATATTCGTCCTCTCGCCCGGCGTGGATCCTACGAGCACCCTGATGCAACTAGTCGACAGCCAGGAAATGACTAACCACTTTATGACTCTGTCTCTGGGTCAGGGACAGGCGCCCATTGCCACTAGGTCGGTTTTATACAAAAGAAAGTCGAATTTTAGACTTCTAAGGAACGTGTCATTCTGTAAATTAATGTACTTGAAAAGAAAAATCCAAATTAATCGAACGATACTATATTTCAGGAATAATAGGGATTTAACTACCACATTCATAAGAAATAGAATTCTATAAAGCATGAATATATAGAAAAAGACTCATTTCTTACATAATTTCCACTTTGTTTTCTTTGATACAAATTTTATACTTTAAACTTAGTAATAATATCAATTTTAATACTAAATTTAATAATAGTATTATTTAATAATAAAAAATTTCACAAAAATCTACTTGCAGAATGATAGAAGTAGGTGCAAAAGAAGGGGCTTGGGTGTTTCTAGCGAATTGCCATTTATCGCTAAGCTGGATGCCGAAATTGGACAAGATTGTGGAGACCTTAGGGGCCAGTAAAACCATACACCCGCAATTCAGGTTCGCGTTTGATCGCAAGTGTCGCCTGAGTTGATAATGAAAGGGTCTCGAATCGATTGCAGATTGTGGCTTAGCTCGAGCCCAAGTCCCCAATTCCCTATATCGATCCTGCAGGCGGGTATAAAGATGACCACGGAACCACCGAAAGGTTTAAAGGCAAACATGAAACGACTTTACAGCTTAATAACCGAGACCCAGTTCGAATTGTGCCAAGCAAAGTCCAAATACAAGAAGCTTCTGTTCGCCCTGGTATTCTTCCACGCGATTCTCCTCGAGCGTAAAAAGTTCCAGCAATTGGGCTGGAATGTCATCTACAGCTTCAACGACTCCGACTTCGTGGTAATTTCACCGACTGGTTCGCGATTGGACCATCAGCAAGATTGAAATATTCTACTAACAATGTTACCAAAAACTGATTTTTCTCGTTTGTTCGATTTCTTAGTTACAGACGTTTCTGTTTTTGAAATTACTTGACAATTTTATTTATTAAATCGCCGTTCTATAAGAGTTAATCGAGTATGGAGAGCTAAAAATTATCGTAGCGTAAATCGGTTCATGCCAATTTTTATAAAATAACTTGATACTTCTAGAAGTTGAAATTCTTAAAATCTTGTCTTACATCACTTTGATTTTCAGTCCATTGTATAAGTACTTTGTTCAATAATATACAAATATAGACTTGATCGTTAAAACTTCTTAACCAGATCATGATAATGAAATAAAAATTCAATCTAAAGACACGTGTGATCTGCAATTAAGAACTACGACCAAAATATCGATTTGATTCTATTTCCTACAACTAAACATCAAAACAATGAAATAATTTTATTCGTATGTTTCTTAAATTCAATTATAAAGATATATAGAAACAAGATATAATATGAGAAACATTATAAGGTGGAAAATAGTAGCTGTACGATTGACTTTTCGTTTTAAACGTAGGTATCGGAAAATCTCTTGCAAGTGTATCTTGACGAATACCCAGTGACACCATGGGAATCATTGAAGTATCTCATAGCAGGTGTTTGTTACGGTGGACACGTGACCGACGACTGGGACCGTCGTTTGCTAATGACATACATTCAACAATATTTCACCGAGGAGGCCCTGACTGTGCCCTATTATCGTTTATCATCGCTACCAACCTATTACATACCGAGGGATGGTTCGTTGGCATCCTATCACGATTTCATCACGGTCCTACCGACCATCGACAAACCAGAAGCGTTCGGTCAACACCCGAATGCAGACATCGCCTGTTTAATCATGGAAACCAGAAATATGTTCGAGACTCTGATGGGACTTCAGGTCCAGGCAGTTGCCATAGAAGAAAGTACTAAGGAGGAGAAGGTTTGTAAAAACTGACAATAGGAAATTTCAATTATCTAAACTCTCTAGGAACAAACAGTTCACATAACGTTTCTTTTACTAGATTCGCTAGATTCTTACTGCTAGAAATAAAATAAAATAAAACATAGCAGCTCTGTCATTAATTGTTACTGGAGGTCTACAAACTAGATCGAGCAATAACTCAAATTTCGTTCTGCTATAAAAAATTTAACAGACATAAAAATCAACATCAACTTCTCATTTCTCAAGGTTACTCATTTAACCATGGACATACTATCGAGAATACCAAACGACATCGATTACGAAACAGCTCAGAAATTAATAGGTCCAAAGAAATCACCATTGGACGTGGTGTTGCTTCAAGAAATACAACGTTACAACGTTCTGCTGCAAAAAACTCGCAGTAGCTTGAAAGATCTTCGACTCGCGATCCAAGGTTTGGTGTTGATGTCATCAAACCTTGAGGAGATCTTTACCTGTGTACACGAAGGTCGAGTCCCTTCGATTTGGCTGACAACGTATCCGTCGTTGAAACTGTTGGGTGCTTGGACAAGGGATTTAGTCAGCAGGGTGGAACACTTCAATGAATGGGCTCGAACTACTCATCCGCCGCTGCTGTTCTGGCTGGCCGCATTCACGTTCCCAACCGGTTTCCTTACCGCTGTATTGCAGACATCCGCCAGGCTCTGGAACGTCTCTATCGATTCCCTGTCCTGGGAATTCAGCGTTTTTACCATAGACGAGTCGGCCATAATCGAACCACCGATGGTAATTTCATATTAAACACATCTTGTTATATCTGTCCTAACTTCAATCGACCTCATATTTCGAACTTTGAAGAGAAGTTTTAAAAATCAAAAAGAACATAAGCAAAATGCATCAAACATGCGGAAAATCAATCTAATTATTCTGATTTTCGGTCACCGTTTGAGCGTTCCTTCGATGAAAGAGGAAACCTACCGCGGAAAAACAGATGGGATAAAAAATTCATCGTAGTGATATCGCTAGGAAAGTGGCGGCGTGTGTGCATGCTTCTAACCGTGTGTACATTCCATTACAGGACGGCGTGTACATACGCTCTATCTTTCTGGAAGGCGCTGGCTGGGACAAGAGGAACAGTGTCCTCGTCGAACCGTCCCCTATGCAACTTGTTTGCAACATGCCGGTGATTCACTTCCGACCCGCGGAAGAGCTTAAAAAGAGAACCAGAGGTAACGACGACGACGACGATATACAAACTATTCGAAAAAAATTGTTCGCCACATTGATAAAAAAGAATTTTCGTTTGAAATTACCATTTTTTAATTAATTCAAGTAATTATATACTTTTTTTCGATTTCTCTGCACAGGACTCTACACATGTCCCTGTTATTATTACCCCCAAAGAAGCGGCGATCAAGGAAGACCATCGTTCATAGTAGCGGTCGATTTAAACGCAGGTCCAGTAGGATCGGACTTCTGGGTAAAGAGAGGCACTGCCCTGTTATTAAGTCTCGCCACGTAGATTCATATTAATTATTATTATCATTGTTGTTGTTAATTAATTATTAGTGTTTCGAGCGCGATCATTGAAAAGGTACGTCAGTTCTACTCTCACTTTCCTTTTGATTTCTTCCTCCTGTACTTATCTCTTTGTTAGTATGTAATAAAAGATCATTTCTATAGATAATAGAACATATACAACAAACATAATAAAAAAAAGTTGTAATTTCTTTACATGCGAATTTGAAGCCTTGATACCACAGTGAACACATGGAGCGAACTCGCAAGACAAGGAACAATCAACCAATTCGTGAGTTTTTTAGGATTATCTGATGATGATTCTAGTTTAATGGCACTAATCATCAGTGCTGCGTGTTTCTGGCTGTCGATGCCTTCTAAAGCATCTGAAATTGTTTTATTTATTCGTAAAGCGTATTGGATCCATTTTGTGGACGGAGTCAGGCCTGAATTCACTGGTGGTTCAAGATCAGACAACTTGTCTTTAGCTTCGTACAAAATCCTCGTCACATTCCCTGTTTCTAGCTGAGCTTCTTTCTTTAAACTATCCACCAGATCCTTCACTATAAAATTCAACTTCGTTTTGAAGCTAATCCAATCAGCTACAGTTTTGTTATTATAAGTATCCTTGACCAAACTCCTCAGAACTGATATTTCGTTCTTCAGATCGGTGAAAGATTCGTTGAACATTTCGTGGAGATCATCAAAGTTAAATCTATCTGTTGTATTCGCAGTATTAAGAATATTCATCACAGTATCGTTAATTTGTTTCTTAAAGTCGACCCATTCATCAGGGGGAATGACTGGTTTAATAAATTTAATATAATCAGACTTAGACGAGTCTTCAGGTTTGTTAAACTTAGCTTGGAGATTCGAAGAACTTTTATTTGGTTGTAATTTGCTTATTTCTGTAATCCATTCAGCCTTCATACTTCCAATTTCATCTTTTAACTTCGCGAAATCAGACTTAGTGGAATCTTTGAAAACAGCCCAAGCAATAGGATCAATCTCTGTTGGTTCCTTGCTCTGAATGTCCTGGATCACTTTACTTAAGGAATCGTTGACTTGAGCTCTGAATTGTAACCAATCATCAGTCAAATTAGATAATTCCATATTACTAAATTTGGCTGCTGAAGAAGTTCCTAGATGTTCGCGTTGAGAAATTTTATTTATGGTGGATAATGTTGCGGGTTCTGTAGGTGCTGGAGTGCTCTTGAAAACAGAGAAACTTTTCATAATCTCATCCCTGTACGTAGCCCATGCTGGATCAGCTGGCGGTGGCATTTCGTTCTTAATCCTATTCACAGCATCGTTTACAGTCTTAATTATATCAGATTTATAATTTATCCAATCGTCATTAATATCTGATTTCCCCATAGCTAATTCAGTAGGAACTGTAGTAGATCTCCGACTATCGATCTTGTCCCTAGAAGCAGAAAGTCGGTCTTTAATATCATCTCCTAGAGTAGCCCAAGCTGGATCACCAGGTGGTGGCATATCGTCGCCTATATTCATGATACTATCATCTAAAGAGGATATAATATTATCCTTAAAGTTTTTCCAATCAAAAATTGCTGGAATCATAGCATTCTTGATACTCGAAGTCCCTATTAATTTATTCTTATTCATCAAAGCTTGTTCTTGCTCTTTTTTCTTCGTCTCTAATTTCGGAGTAATTTCTGCCTTCAAAGACGAGATCTGGTTCTTTAAATCAGCGAATTGATCGATAATATTCTGTTTAAAAGCTATCCATTTGGTCACAGCAGCTGGTCCGCCACCCATCATCTGCATGGAATCATTCAATGACATTACCAGGTTATTTTTAAATGTGATCCAATCTTGATACATATTTGGTGATCGTGGGGCTCTTAAAATGAAACTATCAGAATCCATTGATAAGTTTTCCATGGACGTAGGATCATCTACCTCCAGGGGATGCAAGCCAGATAGTTGGTTTTGAAGATCAGAGAATGTATCGTTTATGTAATTCTTGAAGGCTAACCAGTCAGTGTCCATCATAGTCCTAGAATTATTGATATAGGTCACGACTTCTCTGATTGTGTCGTTAATATTGTTCTTTAATAGCGTCCAATTGACTGGCATGAAAGGAACTTGTAATTTGGGGGATGTTGAGTCGTATTCTCTCCATGGTTCGAAGGATGGTCCTGGGATGTCTTCACAGGACATCATGGGGTTCTCTGCACTTGTTGCTCGCATCACTTCCACCTGAGTTTGTATTACACCGTCGGAACAATCACAGATCAACCTTGCCAGTGAGGTTTTACGTAATTCTGTAAGCTGGTCTGAAAAAGGAAGAAGAATGGAAACGCATGAATAAATATTGCGATACAATATAAATTTATTATACGTTGTGACAATCGCATGTGACAATCTTATCTAATCTTGTCTAAAAGTTTGGGAAAGTTTTATTGAAAAATGGAAAATAACAAAAAGTTCAGTTATAAATTCCAGTCAAGTTTAAGGTACTTTGTTTTTTATTCAATAATTGTTCTGATCGATTAGTAATTGATAAAAAATTCTCTTTTTAAAAATAATTCGATTCTAAAAAGATTAAGAACTTCTTCAGACATCTTAGTACTCAGAATATAAATTTTAGGTATAATGAACAATTATCTTACCTTCTGTGAAGGAATGCGGTTGTCCAGGCATTTCATACCAAAACCTATCCCCTCTCTGCAACCTAACAAACTGATCAGCGATCAGACACGTAAAAGTGGGACCAACGATACCACCAGCCCTAGGTAATTCAGCCAAAGCTCCAGTATATAAATCAATATCATAAATTGACTCATACAACGAGGAAATCTCTTGAAGGGCCTGCGGATCCAGGTGTCCTTCCAAATCAGAGAAAGTTTTTAATTTCCCCAATCCACAATATTCCCTCCATTTAGCGTAACCAGGAAGTCCATGATCCCTCCCACGCTGAATATTCAACGATACCAAATCCAAGCCACAGGGAACAGTAACATTAGCAATAGGATCTTCGAACAAGTGATTGGTCAATTGAGAAGTGACATGAGTAGATGTCATCTGAATCATATTTCTCGTAGCTGAGGTGACTGAACTCTTCACTCCACCCTCTGCGTACAAACTATACGGATTGAACAACATTCTGTGCAGTTCTACATACGAAGAGGTTCCTTCTTGCTCGTCAGTCATTTTCATTAAGCCAGGTAACAAAGTATGAGCAAACCTAAAGGCAGCTGCTGCAAAACTATTAGCTATACTTGGGTTAATATTAGAGTCATTTACGGTCCACTGTCTATAGCCGGACCTGAGAGGCTTCAAATCACGTAGATTCGTTTCTTGCTCTCCTAAGATGATAGGTATGAATTCCTGATAGGTAATATGTTGCAGTTGAGCACCCACTATACGTCGAGACTCTTCGTACAGCGTTTCGTCATTCCAAGAAGGGTTGATCTTAGTCAATTGCTCGGCGATTCTATTGTGCTGTCTCGCCCAAAGCAGATGCATCGTCGTCAAGTGCAGGTTCTCGTTTGCCCTGGCGTCGCCTGCTGCGAAGCAGTACCTGCCCCTCAACTTCTCAGTTTCACGATTACAACCGTCGTTAGGATTCATGCTAGGTGGTAAGAGAGTTCGATTGTCCGGAGTCAACTGCATCTTTAGTCGACCGCCAGAAAATTCTCGCAACTTACGAGCTGTATCCTGATCAGATCCGTAGATCGCTGAGCCATCAATAAACGCAGTCACCTGTGCAAAATAATATATATTCATTTTGAGATACGAAAGGTTTGACTTTTTGGAATCAAAGAGAAACGAACAAGTATATTTAACAGTGTAATTTTGTTCCCATTGTCTAAATCACTATTGTGCGATATCATTATTACGGAGATAACGAATGCGTCATTACGATCGAAACTCGCCTCATCGATGCAACGATAATCGAGTTAATTAACAACGCGACGCGCCGATCGCGCATTGTTCCAAGGGAATTTTTCATCCATCCCGATAGCAATTTCTCATCGCCCTGTATCACGACTAACACCGTCCTTCGAATGGAATCTCATTATACGTCAAGAATTAATGCTCATAGCGTTAAAATGTCGATTTATGCGGACAAGCATTAAACTTTGAAACAACGGAAGTACACACCTGATTCAATTGTTGCCTGGGGCCCAGTTTGCACTGAGGTGCGGGTGCAGATCTGACGAAATCCATACACGTTCTCCCAGCTACATCGAAGACAGGATCTCCAGAAGATACAGGAACAGGAAAACACTCGGGATGACCAACAGATGGTGGACAACAAGAGATAGAAGTACCATTGATACCCTGACTAATCGCAGTAGCGGTGATATCATGATCCAAAAATTGTCCATAAACAGCTAACATCACTGTGAAATGAGGATTGCTACTTGGTGAAGGCTTGTGAACCTTCAAACTAACTTCCCTTGCTGAGGGTAACTCGGCTCCTGTAGTTGCTCTACGAGGAGCTTCGACACCATCGGCATAGTTAGGCGCTAGAACTCTTCTGAACGGTGTCATGCTGGCTCCCCACTGCATTGGTCTGTTGCAACTTCCATCGAAGGTTCTATATTTACTAGATGGACAATCTGGGGTGGTGAGTTGCTTGCAAATACCCAGAAACTGCCAGTCTGCGTCGAAGAAGCTTCCAATGGCAGAGGATGCTCCAGAGATTGTCCTTGAACTTTCGATACTTTTAGTCGCTGCAAGTTCTGCTACAGCCGCTAAAGCTAGTGTTCCAACGCTCGTGCAAGTGCTTACTGCGTAACGATGCCTCATTTCAGGCGATGGTGAAGGTAGTGGAGACATCAACGCAGTGGCGTCTGCAAAAAGTCGCTCGTTTACTGCTTGGCGACCTGCTTCCAGCCCTATCTTTATCTCATCGTCTGTTAATTTTGGCGTAGCGGTATCTTTTGTGTTTTTGTCAGACACAAAGATAGAATTAGAAGGTGGGACGATGGAAGGATTGCTGAAGAGGGTGTAAGACCCAGATCCAGGAGCAAGGCCTAATTTTAAAGTTCCTGTGAGATTCATAGTAGACTCGGAGGAAGAGGTGGTGAAGTTTGGACCGACGTCTATCGTATCGTGGCTCACGGAGTAGCTTACTGTCACTATGAGGGCCATAGTGAAGATCGCTCTGAAATAAAAGTGCAACAAGAGCTTAAAGAGCTATATTTTGATAATTAGATATAATTTTTTATCCTTCATAGGCAAACTGGATTGTTTACATCCAAAGGTAAATTTTGTACTGTTCTAGAACTTATAAAACATATAAAAAGCTTCTGTGATATCAATGACTTTTTTTTTAATTATACAGTGATTCGTTAAGCCAATTACCTTTAACTTTTTTCAATAAAAATAAAAATTCGCTTCGAAGAAAACGGATGAAATTTCGTCACTTTGCCTAGAAAATGTTTAATTTGTCAAAAGTGCATAGAAATTAAGATAGTCATCCTTCGATAATTCCTCGACAATTAAGATAGTTATTTTTCGATAAATTGTGTAATAACAGCTCATAAAACACAAAAAACTGTCAAAACGAACTTTCGTTTTAAGAATGGCGTTCAATATATAAATCAGACGAATCGTACAAGTGAATTTATCGAAGAAGCGTCGATTTAAATACCACCAGGATGGAATAACGTATCTTAGAAGGAGTTGTTTGAAAAGTTGTAACATTGGTCAACCGTACTGTCACCGTACAATCACGCATGTAATCAAGGCCGACATCACGTAACGCTAATCAGCCTACGCGCAAGACGCCGAGTTCCATGCAAAACTGTTTGTACGTCGTAAACGAATTGCAAGGTGTTTTACTCTGCAAATGAGATAAGGGCGAGCTGTTGTTCTTAATGCTCGTTGATGTTACGGAAAATCTTCAAACAACGGAGGTTTCTACACGTATAATCCACTGTCTTATTATCTGAGGGTATTTAAGTGAATATATTGAAATTTGAAAGCTTGTAAAACGAAACAAAGTGGATGATTTCTAATGATCAAGACACAATTGCCTCATGATGAACCTGTCGGAAACCCGTCTCACGTGTTCGAGTTACGCCCAGACGAAACCGCAGCATAGAAACCGCGGTTTCGTTGTTGCACGGATCCACTTTACTGCGATATAATCTGAAAACTCTCTAAAAAGTTAGAATCGAATCAGATACATAGACTGCACTAATCATTTTACAAATGTTATTCGTCGAAAGTACCAACAATCTACGAATAGTGAAATGGACCGAAATCGAAAAACATAACAGAAACTGAATTATACAAGATGAAAAGTGTCAAATTAACAATCGCACGGAAGAGGACGACGTCGTTCTTCTATAACAAAAATACCGCACATATAATAACAACCGACGAATAATCAAAATTTGAATCTCGATCAAAAGATAAAAAATGAGACTAGATGAAACCAAACCGAACTATATTATTTTCTATATGATTCTAAATATTATTTTTCATTTCTACTCATTTGATAAAAATCACAAGGTGCGCGAGATTCAAACTGGAAGCGCAAGAACACAAACAAGGACAACAGGATAGAAGCAAAGACGATGGAAATGTGACTCACACCGCGATCGTGTACATGAAACATCGTAGCCGCAGCCGTTGCCTCCTGTGATGGGAATAAAATGGCAACGCGTCATGCACGTAGTACACCCTGGCTGGCTTGTCGCCGGTCAACGAGGTCTTCTCCGAGGAAAGCATTCCTGGTTGCACGCGTTCCAAGACCGAACTGAAGCGATCGGCCGATCAGCCGGTGGTTCGAGGTGAGCGATGATTTTACGTAAGTATCCGCTTACGGTGGGGACTCGATGCACAATGGTTTTTTTCCCTACACGAAGTGACGATGGTAATGGTCGATGTACTAGTGAACTCGTACAGCGTTCCTTTATGTGGATTCCGAATCGAAAATGCGCTCAGACGTCGTCTCAACCGTCCCGGACAAAAGGGTTAACTTGGAAAATTCAATTATCTCGGTATCGTGCGGTATCATAAAAAATTGATGAATTCCTGATTGTTGTTCCCTTCGTTTTTTTATAATTTTAAAGTTTTACGTCGAAGAAGGTAATTTGTAAAATTTGTTTGTAAAGTTTTATTTGATTTCTAAATTTGTTGCTGTTATAGAAGAAAATGTATTATTACTGATAATTTTTCATTCGTGATTTGTACAATATCATTAATAATATTGGTTTAATTGTACGAATATTTTTAAGTAAAAGGTTTTCATATTGTTTATTTGATTGCGATTAATTACCTATGCCTCATCCGCATGTTATTTGTTTAAACGACTGGTTGCGTCGCATCACGCGTGCAAGGTAGCCTTCTCTTGTAATTATATAAACACGTTTAATTACAGACGCAAATTCTTAATGCTTTCGAACGCTGGATTGGCATCGTCCAGTTGCAAATCGCATCTTATAATACATGTAAAGCATCGAACATTCCGGCGACAGGCAATAATACGCTTATCATCCCTACTGGAAAATTATTCCAATCCAATTCGATATAAAAAGATACACTCTGAGAAATAAAAAATTGTTCGTGACAATTTTTGTTAAAATTACACGAATAAAGAAATAGAAGAATAAGAAGATCCAATAGATGACACAAATAAAGGAGTGTTCGTGTTTTCTTTCCAAAAAAATGGTAAAAATTAAGTCACACTAACAAAGGAATGTTAAACGATAAAAAGAATAAAGATAGTTTACACTCGTACTCCAACCTTTCTATAATTTTAACAGGTTTCTTCGTCTTTTTAAGGAGAAAAATAAAAAAATATGACAATATTAAGAAATACCTTGACTAGAGAGAACCTGTCTCCGTACTTCAATTTTCAGATATTTTCAACAACCATCCCCATCTCTTTAAAGAAAAGGATAAAGAAATAAGAAAATATTAAAAAACAGAGAATTTCTTCTCGTACTTCTTCCGATCTCTCAATATTTCCAACACCTCTCCACATGTTTTTAAGAAGAAAAAGATAAAGAAATATAAGACAAGCGAGGTCTTTTTTTTCTGGGGAATATAGGAAGACTTACATCAAAGTGGCGCAGATGCAGCACTGAAACTGTCTGATTCGAATCTTCCGGGTCCTCAGCAGGCTCGCGAATTCCACGTAGTCCGGAGAATCCAGAGGTCTCGTGAGCGACGTCCTTTCATTAACTCCTCTATCCGCGTACATGGTCCGAACGACAATATCTCACTGGCGAACGACAAAAAGAAATCTCGAGGAAAATACTCGTAGTATGTTGATGATCACAATGGCGAACAAAAGTGAACTGGCGCGGACAACTGGCAAGTTTCGCAGCTCGACTTCGTTCGGTTCGAGTCGACTCGGCTTACCGCGGAGGAATCGACGCGAATCGGAACTTTCTGTCCTCTTAGGCACCCCTCTTCCTATCAACGTACAGCAAGATGCTTCCTGTCGCTCTCTACGCTGCATCCCTTTGTTAGAAAATTATTAATACTATTTCTCATTGTTTGAGAACGTTGAAAAATATTATTACCTTTACCTTTAATTCTTTAATCATGAAAATGGAAGATTGTGATATTTATTAATATATTATCATCGAGTTCGGAGATTATAATAAGATCCATCTTGTATCAACATCAAGATTCGAGAAATTTAGAGATGAAAAAATATATGGAAAGTATATAATATGCAAAAATATGTAAAATATACCGGAAACAGAATATTTATGATGATATTCAGCAAGGGAAACAAACTTAACTACCATTTCTGAAGTTGTGTTTACAAGAATCACATGACAGGATCGATGCTCACTCTTGCCCAAAAAATTGTAAAAGCTACTGACAGATGAAAAATGGAATAGCAGTAAACAGGCTCTAACTCGATGGTGAAACGTGATACGAACGATACTGGTCTCGATACAGTGACGAAGTATCATATAAATTTCCAAACACCTGAACGTTTCAAAATCCACCACTATACGAAATCATTCTTATGCAATCAATCAAATTCTAGAATATTCGAAACTCTCAAAAGCTCACTCCTAAACTTACTCGCGCACCAAGAATCGGAAAAATTCGAATTCCTACGAATTAGGATCGTAGACGCGTGAATAATGTCGAAAGAAGGAAACGAACGCGTAAAAGTTTCTAAATAGGCTATTAATTAGTCAAAAATAAAGGCAATTAAATCGGGATTATTCTTATCATCCGCAAATTCTCACATTCGCTCGTCACAGTGAGTCAAGCAAGTTTGAACGCCTTGACGGGTCGCCACTGCTATCGAGATATCTATTATCCCGCGAGCGTTCTATGCTTAGCGCACTATACATTATACATACAGTGCACTAGCTACGCAAGTTGACCGATTCGTGTTACATAAGAAGAATCGAGGATCGACGTACTAGAATGAAATACAAGCCGCCTTGTCGCATTTTTATCCTGCGATGTCTACGGGTCGAAGTCGAGAAGCGGAACTTCGTTCCGAAAAAGATTATCGACACCTTTGCATCTTAAAATAGCGATAACCTACGTTATAATAATTAAAAATGTAACTTAGGAAAACACCAAAGGAATACACGACCAATTTCAAAACCGCTTATATCGTCAAAGCTATCTATACTCACGTTTTCACGAGCATTGGTACATTTTCAGAAACGATTATTAGCGAAGCAACGCGATGAACACGAGTATTTCCGCAGTAGGTGAGGAAAAATCGATTTATCAGTGATAATCGTGGGAAATCCGATGGCCTGCTGTCACGTGTCGAATCGACGATCAACCCGAGCAACGCGCTCCCTGTTGATTATCTACCTCCTCTCCGCATAACTAGGCAGTAATTATGAAAGCGGCTGAACTGGCGCATCGATCGTCGTGCATCCACCGCTAATTACAATCTTCGACGCGTCGTAAACGTGACAGGGTGTAATTAACCGAGTCCTTCCGCCGATCAAATACGAAAATCAACGGACCAACGATAATCTAGACCGTTTCATCACGGTAGACCTAAAAAAAAGCGTTGCGTTAGATTCCAAAGCAAAGACTCGACTAATTTCCAGCAGGTAGTCAATGGTCGACGTTCAGCTAATTAAATCTTATACGACGTATTGTCCCTTTTTATTTCGTAACGTATGGAGATGCGTAACGTAATACGTGACGCGCGAAGGTTTGCCGAAAGGTTTCCTTCCCGTTGACGGGCTTCGCAGACGCATAACTCGCTTGAATTCGCGCCGGGAATCTTCCGGCTTTGTTGGAACAATACGCGCGCGTAATTAGCCTATATAGGTTACGTAATTCGTCCGTAACATTGCAGTTGCATCCAGATACTCGATATTCCTATTCAAGTTTAAATGAAAAATGAAAGAGCAAGCGCGAAAAAATAACGAAGACAAACACAAAAACCTACTAAGACAACTAGAATAAGTTGATGAGACATCTATCTTTAAATCGATTTAATAAAGATTATAGCAAGTTGATTTTGTTGATTAGTTATTATATTGTTATAGTATAGTTGGTTTGGAAATGAGTAACCTGAGCCTAAATATTAAAATCTTATGATTATTTTCATATAATAAATTCGTTGAAATGTTTTGGTCACTCGGTGCAACAAAAGTTGTATCTTTTCGAGGCGCGAAGCTCCAGCCATTGTTCCTGGTTGGGGACGTACATTTCCGCTGGCATGCGTTCCAATCCCGGGGATTCGGGCGATCCACGCTCGTTTGTTCTTCTGTCTGAAACATTAAATAGAGTAAAAGATCTTTTCTTACCACTTCGAATTCAAGTCACCCTAATTTTATAATAATTCTATTTCGTACTGAGTCTTTTACGCATAGAAATAGCCTCGCCAGGATGTCGAAGGAGCAATCGACCCACTCCTTCACATCGTCGCAGCACTTCGTTTTTCAAAAGATGATCTCGTACATTTTGAGAAATAATCGGGCAATTTGTCACCCATTTCGATACGTACGCAAAGTCCGTAAGCAATTGCAACGCACCATATTCGCTAAAAGATATTTTTAAAAATGTAAAATCTAACTTATATCGTATCGTGTTTCTATTTCGCTTCTTCTTGTCACTTTTTTTTACCGGAAATAAGGATCAAGATGAGCTGACGATTTACCTAAATTTAATACGGTGCAGATAGATGTAATCCAGCCATGCCTCGCACATAATTTTCAAAATCATATTCGACGTCTCGGGATCTTCGATAACTTCCAACACCGGAAGCAATACTTTCTCTGCGGAATAGACAGCTTTAGAGAATCAAGCGTACGTGTAAGAGGGATTTGCTTACCGAAATAAGACTCCACGTAAAGACTAGCAGTCACTGGAGCAACGTCGCCCCCTTTCCTCCAGTAACTTGACCGCGGAAAACACATGTGCAGATTCGCTAGGCTGACCACGCGGCAGATTTTTGCCAGAATTTCTACACACTTTCCGGAACACTTCTGTGGAAAAACAACAGGAAGTATATAAAAGCAGAAACCTCGGCAGAGCTGCCGAACACTTACAAATCATCGCTTACCTGGAGTAAATCTATGTTGACATTTACTTCAGACACGATTTTCGCTCTCATTTTTGCGCAAACATATACCTGAACACTCACAGAATCCGTTGACGATGTACTCGTATGATCAGCCAGCTGAAACATAGAAAATAATTTAACACGGTGTAAAAACTTTTACTAAAGAAAATTATACATTAAAGAAGAATATTAAAAAATAACTAGTTGTTTAATGAGCCTTTACCTTTAAATATGAAAGTTCTTCAAGACAGTTCACTATGTCACCTTTTACCAAAAGAAAGAACACATCCAGTTCCCATGTATGAGCTATGATTTTCGCCTCCTGCACAATCCATACTCTCGCTGTATGTACCGAATGATCTAATCGATGGAGAATGACGATCTGTTCTGATAGTGGTAGTTCTATCAATGGTGCTCCTATCACCCATTCACCGCCTGCCTCGCATTCGTTGCTCAACCTAACGAGCAGTTGGAACAATTCTACGAACATTTGTCCCGTGTCAGACCCCTGGAAATTCACACAAACCCTTTTAAATCATTCTATATGTTGGGATTAGGAAGGCATGGTCCGTAGCATTTTAATTTGTAGAGAACCCGATCGCTGAACCTAAACACTATATATAAACGGAAGTTTTTGATATTTTTTTTTTCTTTTCTTGAGTATTTTTTTTTTTTTTTTTTTTTTTTTTTTTAATAAAAAGAGAACTTACCTCCGTGAAGGAAGCTTTCGACTGACATTTAAAAGCTGATGTATAAGCCAGTCTAAATAACTGATCCCATTCTGTAATCGTGGCGTGGTAACCAAGTGCATCACAAAGATTCTGTAACGCTGGTCTCACCGTCTGTGGTACTAAAATTTTAATAAATATACATAATTATTTGTTTTACGTGAAACTTTCAGCAGTGTGTTTTTCATATTGATATTTCTTTTATACCATGATTCTTCTGGATGAATTGACTAAGCCAGTCTTTAAGCTGCTGTGCTCCATGATTATGACGAGTAGCCAGAGCCTCCGAAGACCACCAGAGAACCACGTGATCCAGAATACCTGATAGAGCGCCCCACGCAACTTCTTGATAATAATTCTTCACCTTCTTTATCGCAGTGCTTCTCAATCTTGTCTCGCCTTTCACGACCGTGAATATTTTATAATGTTTCAACACGGATTAGTAATTAAAAATGAAATTTAATCCGCAAGTACAGGAGGCTAGGTCCGATTAATTCTGACACATACAGTCAGGGAGAATTCGACGAAATATTCGTCGTTAATTACTTTCTAAACTATATTTCTCTGTTACTATTCTATTAAACTATATAAGAAATTTTATTTTTTAAGTAAATTTCATCATCACGTAAAGGTAAAAATTCTTTTTCTTTAAACCTTGGCTTTGTTGCTGTAAAATAAAGTTCTAATTCATTCTATACACGTGATAAAAATGGCCACACCTGCGCCAGGCAAGAATTAAAAAATGAAAAAGATTTTCTTGTTTACCTTTGCTAGTTTTTAACGCATCAGTGCCAAATAATTTCGGTGAAACATCTTGCACGACGTTTAACAGCCTCAGTACCTGTTCATTTTGAGTATTGACTAATGTCTGAATGCTCTCAATATTTGATACCTCCAACTCCGTTCTCGACGTGGAACTTTCAATCGGCGGCGTTAAGTGTCTCGTAAGCGCTCTACGAAACAATTTTTCGTGAAATACGCGACAAAAATAGAATAGTCTTTTATACTAATTTAATACTGGCTGCCCTGACCGATAAATCTCGATACTCGAATTTTCAGAAACGTCGGCGTCGCCAGATATTGTCGTAGAGGGATCAGTTTTCTCGCGGGGCTTGTAATTTGCTAAAAGGCAGTCAATGAGTTCGTGGCAAGATTCTTCCGCTCTATTTCTGGCCAGCACCTGGAATCAAGTCGTGGATCATTTATTGTTCGAACTTTGATCTAGAAAATTAATCGAACAATCTATCGACTTAACTTCTAGTATCATTCTATTCGTTTTGTCGAATTTGTGCCAAGGAATTCACGATTTCGTTCATTAGAAATTTGAAACACTATAGGTTTTAGAAAGAAAGATTGAACGAACGAAATTTTCATAGTGATGTAGTACAATTTTGAGAAAAACTTTCACCTGTAATATTCGAGTAACGGATATCTTCTTCATTGGTTCCAGCATATAAGGACAATCGTTACAGAATACGCTTGTTGAAGGACCAGAAATGTCGATATCCATGTCTAATATATCGTTATAAATGTTCACCAACCTAGAACCAATAGGTTTTTATTAATCGAATGAAAATTGAATGTACAGCCCTACGGTATTCACCTAAAAATAATCCTAAGCAGCTCGTCACTCTTACAATCGACGATTTCGTTTATCAAATTGCGAGTGAACCTTACGAGTACGTTCAATTTTCGTTTTAGTATCGTCAAGAAATGACGCATCTTATACTTGTAAATCGGATGTGTACTAAGGCGGCTCGTCGTACTGATCGATTTGTACCCTTTCGTTATCTCTTCTAGATCGTTTGCAACTTTCTTATATATCTGTATATAAAATACAAATAAAAATTCGTTCAATTCAATACAAAGATAATTCGACAATCGTCATAATTATTTGTGAATATATTGTGGATATTAATTCAATTTTATAAATTAATTTTGATTGACTAAAGAAATAAAATCTAAATAAAGAATCCAAATCGAATCTAAAATTCGGTTCATCTACTAGATGTTATAAGATAAATTGGATGTTATGTATATTTTTACATATTATATGCGTTCTGTGCATTTTTTAACCTTTAAATTTTCCATAAATACATGAACATTTGCAGTCTATTCATGAAGGTATAGAAGTACCTTTTTACCTAAATTATTCTTTATTTACGAAAAATTTCAAAGATCTTACGAAAACCATCTTTATGAAACTTCGTCTATACTAAAAATATTGATGCTATAAAATAATAGAAATTTTCTCAACGATATGAAAATAGAAAATAAAATTTCAATTCTTTATTTTTGGATACAGAACAAAAAAAAGCAGGGAATACTTTATTTAATTCGAGCAGCTTCCGTGGAAATATCTTTCATTCGCGACACCAAAGCGCATATTGCATTAAGCAGGCTAATTTCATTAATCGAGCGGTCCATAATGAGAAATTAAAGTACGACCAGTATTTTACCATGGAAAAACATAGAAGGACTCATGTTTCGCACCTTGAATTCATAGATCTGTGAATCTGTGATGTCCTGGATGATTAAGGCTATGGATTCAACAAGATTGTCTATGCTCTTTGTAACCATCGACGAGTTGACAAACCATTTCTCGAGAACGTCGCCTGGAGGTGGCAGCCACTTGCCGATATTTGCTCTGTAATTGGTATCCATGTGGCTAGGCTTCCACTAGCGAAAATTTATATGTATCAACTCTTCTTTCAATCGATCATTCGGAAAACCATATCGTTTTTATTGCTCATCATACATGTACTATGTACTATAGTCGTTTTAACTCCTTTGGAATGCAGACACATTTTTTTTTTAATCGTAGCCAAAGGTAATAATTCCAAATCGAATGTCTTTTAGATGATGATGATTAAAAATTCATTGTAAATAATTCCTTAAAAAGCTGATTAAATTTTCCTGGTAATCTTTCGATTCCACCGAATCACAAAACTGTCTTGCGAACTATGAGATTATTCATAGATATTTCAGATAGAAAAACAATCAAAAATACTTAGACAAAGAATGTTGAAATGTTAAAGGATAGAAGTTGAACTAGGAAATCTTATCGCATGGCAAAGTAGTCGTATGTAATCTGAGTAGAGTTGCCAGGGGAACGCCTAACGACTGACAGTCCGCGTCTAAGAACCAATTCAGCAACTATGCTAACTCATTCTTCATGATCAAATCATCTGGGAATTACCAAATGTTTAAATTTATGCTCAAATGCACTCAGTTTTGTTTGAAAAAAGAACCTAATTTTTTTACTTCTATAAGATTAATACTGCATCGCACCCTAGAAATATCTAATCTATTCTTACAGATAACTTATTTTTAATGATAACACATCAGTTATAATAGTTTACCAGGAAGTGTATACATTTAATTATTTTCATACAGTTTGTATAAATTATATTTATTCATGTACGATGATTTTTTTTTTTTTTTTTTTTTTTTTTTTTTTTTTTGACGAAATGAATTGCTGTAGAATATTCCCCGCTAAATTGTCAATTAAAAAACTGCGCCAACGGGATTGGTCTAGTCATCTAAGAGACCAAGCCAATGACGGTATGATTGTAGAGGTTAAAAGTTGTAAAGAATTTTAAATACAGTTGTTGCAATAATGGGTAACTACTTTCTATGTATAAATATGTAATTTCTTTGTATAATAAATTTACTTTTAGGCAATTCACATAATAAAAATGCTCCGAAGAAAAGAACTACAAAGGTACCTTACGTCAACCTACCTGCGCCATTTATGACTGAAGAGGAATTCTTCAAAAATTGGAATACTTGGAAAAATAATTTTCTTGCATTTAAAAGAGAGCAGAATAAAAACAATTCTGACAAGCAACAATGGGGAAACCTATTATTAAATTTAATGGGTCCAGTTGGACAAGATATTCATAATACATTTGTATTCAATTTTCCAAATGACAAAGAAAATATAGATATATTAATAGAAAAATTTGAAGAATATTACATATTTTCAGGAAGAAAGAAGATACCTTTAGAAAGTGTTTATAAATATATAGAAGACCTACAGGTAAAAACATTTAGAAATTTATAACAAAAATTATTCTAAGTTGGACACTTATGTATAGTAAGTTTTTAAGCATTTTATAATTCTCTTTCCTAGTTGATAATCAAAGAAAAAAATATTGAAAATGAAGAAGAATTAATAAAAAAGAAAATTTTAACAGAAATTAATGAACATCAATTTACAAATGCTGCTAAACAATTAATTCCAACATTTATATTTTCTCCTGATTTCAACAAGTTAACATTAAAGGAAATCGCATTTATTTGGAAATCATACACTAATATCATCAGTTGTTTATGTTGTGGTGGTAATCATTCTGAAAAATGTCCAGCATTGGGAAAACAATGTGTAAAATGTAACAAATTGAATCATTTCCCAAGACGATGTCCAAAGCTTTTCATTTACAATTGCAATTATTGTGGAGGTGATCATATGCGTAAGAAGTGCCCAGCTTTTAATGAAATTTGCACAAAATGCCAGAAATTAAATCATTTTAAGTGGAAATGCCATCTTGTTCAAATTGCACAATGTCGCTTTTGTGGTTTAAGCCATGCTGCATCTAGATCACTTTGTCCAGCAAAAGATAATGTTTGCTCTATTTGCAAACAAATAGGGCATGTTCCTTCAAAATGTAATAAGAAATTTTATACACATAGACATTAGAATGGCAATACTCTTTCATATAATTGAATTGAAGAATGGTTTCCTATACTTATTATGCATACAAAATATTAAGTAAATATTAAACACTAAAAGCACATTAATCAAAGTATCTGTTCATAACAATTTATTAACAATTTTATACATACTTTAATACATAAGAAACTATAATATACTTTTTGTTATAAGTATATATTTATGTATGTTCACAACTGATTTTGAAATAATATATTTTTTCAAATGTTTATGTCTTTCTTTATAACTCGTTTGTTTTCCTTTTTCATTCTATCCCATTGTAACTGTAACATATTACTTTGTCCTTTGGTACGGTAGTAGCTAAACATTAGTAACATTAATAATAAGATAAACATTAGTAATTATTCATTCTCATTTCTTATAGATAAGTATTCTTACTGGCGATATTCTGAACGTGCAATTATGCTTAATGACGCCATTACATTCCATGTACCTACAACATCTTGTACTGGAACCAAATGGGAAGCCTCCAAAACATTTTCTAATCCTTCCTTCTTTAAAGTTCCATATATTTTAAATATACTGCATTTTTTCTGAAAAAGAATTTTCCGTGTCATAATTACATTATAAAAACAAGCAAGAGATAAATAATCCTTAAAAGTAAAAATCTTACCCATATTGGGCAATATATATCATTTGAATCTTTAATGTATATATTTCCAACTTTTAAAATTTTGAGACTAACAGAAAATGCAGAATTATTTCCAGGTGTCACAGATAAAAGTGTAGCAAACGTTTCAGTTTTTGGAATAAGTTTTCCTACTGTTTGTATTGTTTTAATCCCATTTGTCTCATAATCTTCAAAAGAAATATGTATAAGAATGTTCTCTACTAGCATAGGAACATATGGAGTACCATTATATATCACATTGTTTCGTGAGGATAAGGAAATTCTCCAATCTTTCAAATCATGTACCTCATCCATCTTATATTAACTTTTCTATTCAAAATTGTAACTCCAAATCCAAATACCTTTTAAGATTCTTCTACTGCTAACTTAACCTAAAACATAAATTAAATAAAATGAAACTTGACCTAAGAAATAATTATCTTTGACATTAATTGATATTCACAGAAAAATGATAATCACTGAGAAAACTATGTTTAATAATATATTATTCTATTCTCATTATACTTCAAAGCTATTTAAAGTTTATAGTAATTTGATTTAAACTTGTTACCAACATTAAAATTAATAAGTCAACTTAAAGCTTTTTACAATGTTGACACACACGATCAATCGTCTTTTTTTTCAAGTAGGCACACTTAAATAGGTAGGGAAATACCCTTCAAAAAATGAGTCGTCGATATGACGAAGTCATATTGTGATGATCTATAAAAGTGAGAGATTGTGTTCATGTGATACTGTGCAACACATTTTTGATAATCAGGTATGTAATTATATGTCTTTGATCATTATAAAATACAATATATGTAGAAAAAAGTAATTTTTTATTGTATAATAATAAATTATATGTTATATAATTGTAAAAATATATACAATATAACAAACATTACATATATAAAATAAATGTTAAATAAATTAATAATATTTTCAAATCTTTTCTGAGAAGGTATTCATAATTTTACAATATAATATGTCACATAAAATGACTTAAATCATGATCGATCCGGAATTTTCCTGATAATTGACATCATCATATTGAATGATATGCAATAAAAATGCTAAAAACGTGTGGGAAGTTGTGCAAAACGGAGAAACTGGAAAATTCGTGTTCGGTAAATAGATAGTAGGACCCTTTTACACTTTGACAAGTACCGGTCATTTTGACTGGCATTGATATAAATAGCCATGATACAAAATTATTTTGATTTTAAATAAATAAAAAAATACAATAAAATTCATTACATTATTCCTTTAGTTGTTGCTATAAAAGTCATTACATCATTATAAAAAAAAAGTACTAAGAAGTAGAAATTTTAAAATAAAATTGTATATTTATTAACTACTTATATAGTAATATCATACTTAAAATGAAATTTTTTCATTTTTGTGTTAATATTGTAGATAATAAATTACTATCAACATGGATATATATGTACGACCTCCAGAGCCTTTATCTGATAATGGAGATATGGTTCAAAATTGGCAAAAATGGAGAAAAGATTTCATGATATTTATGAAAGCAAGTAATTGTATAAACAAAGAACAGGATTATCAAGCTTATCTTTTAAGAACTCACATAGGAAAGATTGGTCAAGATGTTATAGAAAAAATTGTTTCAAACCATTTGAAGGGGAGAGATGATATGAATATATTATTAGCAAAACTTGATGAATACTTTCTTCCTCCCAAAAATGAAGTTATAGAAAGATATAACTTTTTCAAGTCACGCAAAAACTCTGATGTCTCTATTGAAAATTATATTGTTTATTTGAAAGTAAGTTAATTTTGAAAAACTATATATATTTTTAGTACACTTTTTCTATGTATCTGTTAATTTCTAGAATAAAGCAAAAACTTGTAATTTTGGAAATATGACAGACAGCATAATTAGAGACAAATTAATTATTGAATTTGATGATAAACAAATGAGACGAAAACTTTTTAATGTGAAAGATCTTAATTTATCAGGATTTATATCAATTTTTAATGAACATAAATCTGCCATGCAAAAGAGGAAACAGAAAACAAACCAAAATGGGAAACAGGATACAAACCAAAATAGGAAACAGATAGATGACAATAATATTAAAATTGATAATGTATCTGCTAATAATGTTACACATTCTAATAAAGAGACTAGTAATTCAAATAGGAATGAAAAACGGGTAAGAAGACGAAATAAAAAGAACTGTAGCAAATGTAATCAGAGGCATCCTATGCAAGCCTGTCCTGCTTGGGGTCTTAAATGTGAAAAATGTTACAAATATAATCACTACACTAATTGTTGTCCAGTTCAGCCTACAGACACTGAAAAAATGCAAGTATGTATAAATCCATAATTTATTCTAGTTAATATATGTATTAAACTTGTTTCTTTACTTTATTAACATAACACTTTTATTTTGATAAATTTAAAAAAGAAAACAAATATTCCTATTAATGTATATCTACAATAGATAATAATGATGATAAATGAAAGAGTACTCTTTGTATCATTTATTTATGTCTAAATAAAAAAGTAATAAAAGATTCTTTTGTAGCATCCCACTGCTCCACCATTTTCTGATATTGAGCACGTGTCGTATCCAAATTTACATCATATCAAAACCTTTCAGGAGACAATGGTACGATTTAAAACAAAAAGGGAATGAATAAAAGTTAAATAACGATTTCTATTTTTAGGACACACAGAAATGGTCATGGATGGAAAATAGATCTAGAATATCAAATGAAAAGTTGCAAAGAAGTCAAGCATCATCGGTGAGCAGCTTTTTGAAACATTTGTATTGTAATATCTAATTGAATTATTAAAATTATTAAGACTTTCCTGTTTTCATGAAAGCCTCCAAGCACAGAACAAAAGACAATGGAAACTTCTAATGTCAAGAAAGATAAAATTCCTGAAGTATCTAAGGATAATTGCCGACTATCATGAGGAAACATATGAAGAATATTGTAATATTATAAAATAATTTTTTAAATTCTTTTATCTTTAATAAAAACCAGAATTGTCAATAAATGATAAATAAAGGATTTTATTATATCTAACAGTAAATAAATTTTAATTTTGACAATATACGTTATTACATTGGTCCCTAAATTAAATTTAACTTAATCAAGGTGAACACTAAGGAAAGTAAATGGCACGATAAATACGAATTATAACAAGTTAACTTTCTCTTACGTGATTATTAAAAAGTCAATTACAGCCAAATGTATAATTGTATAAATATATAATTATATAAATATATATAATTGTAGTAATTTCTTGTTTATTTCATTAATTTGAAAAGAACGAATTTATTTGTTTTTGTTTTATGTGAATAATGCGTGATATAACATTTCTTAAATGACATATACAACCTATTAACAAAATAAATAAAGCACTAATCTCTTTGGTATGAGACTCACATAATAATCGCAATTTAAAAAATTATATAATATTTTATAATCGAAGATACGTTTGCTTTTTCTTACAAATTTGTTATACATTTGCATGTCAAAAACAAAAACACAATAATCCTGTCGAATGATGTAGTGCTTTATAACAAATTTGTATAATTGTATAAAAATACATAAAAATTTGTTTCGTTATAAAATATTCTGTCATGATATATAAAAATTGAGTAAATAAACATGCTATAAACTCTATAATATACTGATTGTGTACTGCATACAAAGTGACTTATTTTTTTATTTCAGGATTATATAAAATTAAGTCTTCATTGTTTTAAATAATTTAACATTTTAAACATCATCTTGTCAACTGATTCGTAAAAACAAACTTTTAATTTATATTAGTACATCACAATAAATTGGTAATGCTTAGGTAATAGTTAGGTATTAATAATACTATGGTGTATATATAAAATCGAGCTTTCAAAGAAAACAGATATTAAAAAATTATTTCAAATTTAAAAACAGCTTTCTAAATTTTATCTATATTAAAAAAGATTAGCAACAATAACAGTATAATTTGTTCAAAAATGTTATTACAGCGAAAATCGAGTAAACACGTATTATAAAAATCTATAAAAATACGCAGTGAAAATTCTAATATCTGCTTCTTAAGAAACATATTATGCATAACTTTTATATATATATATATATAATATATAATATATATATATGTCTTGTAATGAGTATAAAGTCTTCTATAAATGAAAGACTTTGATATCAATGGCATTAGTAAATATGCTCAATATGTTAATTAACATTTGTGAATACAGGTATATTCCAAACTTATACTTCTATAAATGTATTTATAAAATATAAAGTGAAGAATTTATAATATATATGCATATATAAAGATGTTTTTCCATTTATAAGTATAAAATTATAAATTGTAAATTTTTTTTAAAAATTGTTATACCTTTATCATATTTAATAGCAATATATTCAATTTATTCAAAAATTTCTCGATTGGATGGAATAAAGGTAAAAGTATAAAATTAAATCTAATTCTCAATACATTTGTCATGTTACTGAAAATATGCTGAACTACTACTATTCTGTTATCCTTAACAGTGATAGATAGTTTTTTACTTTACAAAAAGAAAAGGTACATAATAAGATGTAAATGGTAACTTTTTAATTTCCTACTGTAACTAGAGCCTATATGTATAACCATTATATGTAATTTTCAGTATACTGGCAAGACACATGATCATCAAATAATTTGAATCAAGTTACGGACGGGTCTTGACTAAAATTATCTATATCTGAGGGAAGAATAAGTTTGTTTAAGCTATAAGGCGGCCTTTTTGGCTTCGGAGGTGGAGTGGGTGGCTTTGTTTGAATGTCAAGATCGTCTGTAGGGGTTGGAAGTTTGTTTTTTGACCATTGTCCTAAAGATCGATTAAAGTTATTTAGGCTACCTGTTCCACAATGCTGAACAGGCAATTCTTCTGGAAGATTACAATAATCAGCCTCGCGTGTTTTCATAGGTAAGGGTGGTGGTGGGTCATCTTCAGACGCTGTACTGTCTGTAGTACCAATACTATCTCTATTTCCTTTCCCTAAACTACTTGAATCCATTCCATTGTTTATGTTCCTTAAATAATGTTGAGATTGCCCAGATAAACGATTACTTATTCTTCTTTCCTTTTCTACTTCCGACCTCAAAGGGCGTTTAGGTGTTAGCTAAACAAGAATTATATTACTATTACTATTATTATCATCATAATCATCATCGTCATCATTATTATTATGGTCTAATGTTACCAACTATCATTATACTGAAATATTACCTCTTGACGAAGTTCGAATATTGGAGTAGTAGGAAAACTGGACATTAATGGAGTGACAGGGGACGACGTAATTTGTGGTACATCTGCTGTAGTATACCACTGACTCGTCGGCTGATCACTTTTTGTTGATGCAACTGAATCACTCTTGCGTGAACTTCTTCGTTTTGAATCTTTCTTTTTATTTGTCCCTGGACTTGGACTTCCTAATGCCTTTTGTAGAGATGCAGTTGATAATATATGTGAACGTATTGAACAATTCCTGCACAATAATAATTTTTATTACAAATTTAATTTTATAAATATATATATCTCAAAGATATTATGTGTTAATTTAATTCTATTGTAATAACACATTATTTACCTATTTAGCATGATAATCGGTTGTATATATAGAAGTTGTTTTACTTAAGGACAAACATGGTAATACAACAAAAAGTACAAAAAGTATCATGCAAATAAATAATAAATAGTAAAAGAGAAAGAAGAAGTAGTATGTACAAATATAATTTTTTAAATATATATGTACATATGTGGTATTTCTTAAATGTTTTATACATAATTTCTAAAAGCGTTTTTATAGAATTATAATTAATTTAACTAAATAATACTAAAATAATTAAAATAATTTTAGAATAATAAGCTGATTAACATATATTAGGCAATAGGCAATATATATATATATAAATATATAAAAAAACAAGTAGGGTATATATAAAAATTTGTACATATATATACACATGTACATATACAAAAACTGCTATGCGCGAAGGAAGGATAATAGGATACTGTGTTTATCAGGCCCAACAGCTAAATTCCTGAAATTACATATGTATATGTTATTCTAATATTCATTCGTAATATTGAAAATTAGATAAAATTATATAAGTATTTTTTAATTAATGTTTTACTATATTTCTCCTTTCAAACTAAACAATTGGTACATCATTCATTTATTTAATAATAATCGTGCTATCAACAAACAATTAGTATGAATATATAATATATGATAGCACTGATAAATCATATTGATGCTAGGTCTACAAATAGTTGATATAAAATAATAATAAATGAGATAATAATAAAAATGGGAGATGAAAAAAGACTCAGAAATTAATTAATGCTATAATTATTTTTACACATCATCATTGTAATATCTTTACCTTGACAAACTGACGTTTTGAGTACCAGATGAAGGTATACTGTTGTTAAAATTGAATGAGGCGAGCGACTTGAATGTTGCAACTTGGGATCTTGTAAGAGAGGATACCCTGGAGTGAGTTCCACAGCTGAACGAGATAATTACAAAGTAACCACGTAACATTACAATAAAAAAATATGGAGAAACTTACATAGGATATCTTTTTGCTTATTCTTATATGGAATATATGTTACAAATTTCAGGGTATTTTCAGTTTTACATGCATATTAATCTTTACTAACGTAAATAGTATTTAAAGAAAAAATGTGATTATAATCTCATATCAAAGTTAATACCGTTTAATAACATAATAATGAATCAGTGAAATTGTTAGTTACAAATAATAGCAGTATTTGCAGCAAATTACGCAAATAAGTGTATACATTACTTACTCTGAATTCATAATATGTGATTCAGATAATCGATTATTCTCGCCTCTTGAACTTTGATGTCTTCTCATCATAACAGGTTGAGTTAAGCTTTCAATTTGTAGATCGCATGTCTGCAATTCATGGATAATTAATTTTTTCAAAGATTCCTTTTTATAAAATGATATCTAAATTTACCCTTTTCCCATATTTCGCCTCTACTTGATTCCGCATTGATGTAAAACATTGCTCCAAACGTTGATGAAACGGAGTCAATTCAGGCGGAGCACGTACTTTATGTAATTGGACACCAACACTCAGTAATGGAATTTGTTCAGCGATTAGCCCCTCTAGTTTTAAAAGATCGGAACTTTCTTCTAGATGAGCACTGCGATATTCAGAATTAAGGAACGCTTTCTCATAATTATCTATACCACCCATTACCGCTGGATCTAATATACCATTTAGTTTCATACTAAGCGGATTTAGCGGAATATTATTATCAGCTCTGTGTGCTAAGATTAAATCTCTTAATGTAGTATTTGTAGCTTCCATTGTTTCAATTGCATTACGAAGGGGACTAACTAAATAGGTTTCACTAGATGTAACAGGGAAGCATCTAAGAATGCCTGGCAAAGGGTGACTCGTAACGAGTACTGTTCTTTCTAACCATAGTGAAGCAAACTCGTTATTGGTAACAGTATTCGTTTCTTTATCACCAGAATTTGCAGTAGTAGAGATTAAATCTTTCTTTGGTGCTGGTCTTGAAAACCGAAAACGTTGAACGTCGTTCACTCGATGATATCTTAAATGTGAGAAAGAAGACAGACTTTAATTTAATGTTATAAACTTACTTTATTTAATCATATTTTACCTCAAAACTGCTTCTGCTGTTATAGGTTTCCCACTAAGACGATGCCTTTTTTCATCCATTAATGGATCTACCCTATTAATTTGGACATATTGATGATTGGATTCTAGCATTTCCGAAGTAGGAGGAGACAATTTATTCATTTGTTCTGCATTTGGTAACTGATTTAATGTTCGTGAACAAAAATCACTGAGACGCTCATACTCTTTTCCACGATAAATAAATACCTATGATTAATTATCAGTAACTAATAATACTCAAATAATTAATTAAAAGGTACACAAACATTTCATGACTTACCTTATTTTGTAAAAATGCTGGGTGACCACGTCCATAATACGCAACTCTAAAATATTCAGGCTCAGGCCTTAATTGTTTTACTATTGAGTCATAAAACCTTGCCATGCGCGTCAATAATACAGAAAGTTGGTAATAATCAAATGTCTCTTCTTCGTATTGTGTAACTAATTCTTTACATACTGCAAGCGCACATTCCCACATTTTACCTTTATCAAAGTATTCGATCATATCATTATATAATGCCTCTTTTAATTCACGATGCGTTTGACACGCTAAATATCTATGCGATCTTAAAAGTGGCGGTAATGGTTGATCACTCCAAGCTAGTAATTGACTATGAAGTTTCAAAGAATATGCTGCTTCAGTGTAGTTGTCACACTCCAAATGTAGCTCACAAAGCTTATTCACATATCTGTAAAATAAACATATCATTTAACATTTGTTTAATTTTTTAGAAACAATGTAATGAGTTTTAATTAACAAAACTGTTAACTGCATATATACCTAATATACATTTCTTTTCTATTTATTTCAGAGTAAAATTCTAGTAAGTTTACAATACACAGCATTCTATGTTCCTGAGACTCAGCATGTATGATATCACGATATTGTAATAGGCGTTCCATAAGTTTAGCTACTGTATCAACAAAGCGTAATCCTTGTTCTCGCATAGTTGAGTGCTTTTCACAAAGATTACCCATTACTTGAATCCAAAGCAAACGAAATTGTTCATCTCCTCTGCCTCCTTCAACCTATTAGAATGTACATAAAAAATGATAAATGAATGAATAAATAAAAAATATATACATTATAACATACCAATATATCTAATTTTGCAATCATTTCATTTTCATATTCTGTGAAATTAGCTTTTATGTGAGCCGGATCACGTTTAGTATCACCATATCCTTCAACAATACGTGAACTATAAAATTCACATTGCATCATATCAAAAAATATAGGAATAGTAGCTTTTCTTAATTCACTTTCTGGAATTAATGCCATTTCTAATATTGCTCCAACTAAACCCGGAACAAATAATATTTTATACTGTCCTAAATTAAACCACATTGATCGTATTTCAAACGCTGTTTCTCTACAGAAGTAAAGGAAGATATTTTAATACTTGTTACACATTTGAAAAATAAACTAATTTGATATACTAATCTATATTCATACCTTCGCATATCATTATAGCGTAAAACAATACGATTGCGTTTTGATGGCGTGAATGTTTCCAACTGTAAGGCTGGTTGAGTCAAAAACGCAATTGCACAATGAAAAAAATTGGACCAAGCTTGCTGTTCAAAATCAGTAAAAAAATAATCCCTAATAGTACCCGAGAAATAACGCAATGACTTTAAAATTATACTATTTTGAAGCATAATCATTTCACACCAGTCTCCTGGAAATACACTTTTTGATACTAAATCTTTAAATACTAATAATATTTCCATGAGGAAATCAAGCAAATCAAATTTAGTTCCAAAGTGATTTATATAAATTTCATAATGATGTTGTGTCATTTGTCTGAAATATATATTTAATATTAAACGCTCAGATCCAGTTCTTTTTAAAAAAAATTTATATTTTTACGTTTTTCAAATAAAAATTTTACTATTTTTACCTGAATATTGCTAACATAATTGAAACTAAATTTCCTACTAATGGATTTTCTCTATCCATTGATATAACTGTCTGTATAATGGTCCGTAGAGCAGTAAGCATAATTTGTTTCACATCCTGTATAGTGCTTCCTATATCTTTCCTAAATGTTAATTCCAGGATGTCAGATAAAATCTTGACACACAATTCTACCTATATAAACATAAAATAAAAACATGTTCTTCATCACTATTATAGATTATCTATAAATATTCTTGTAAAAATAATTAGGTACAACAAAAAAAAAAGAGAAAAAAATTAAACAACACAACAATAAACACCATTCCTGAAAATTTAACATAAAATACTTATCATAAGTAGATCACTGTATCTTTCATGACATCATTAACCATTGTGCCAGTAATCCAAAATTTACTTGCAAGTAACGCGCTCGAGTTCACGATGTATATTTCAACAATTACCTCTTCAGAGTAGCCACGGTGCTGGTTGAGTCGGTGTCGTTTTTCGCCGAGCAGCCTGGCTACCTTCGCCACGCTATTTCCAGGCGTACTTGACAGCCCCTTTTATAGGCCAATAACCAAAACCAAACCAAACACAAAAATGAAATAGCCCTATGTTAGTGAGAATATAATGCCAATTTATGCATAAAAAAATATAGTTATATCCTTAACATTGTCCATCACCTAAGGAAAATTGCATTATAAGACTGCATGCAAGAAGAATGCAGTGCCCCAAGCAATAGAACAGTTATGAAAGAGCTGAGAAACTACAACAAATACTAGAATTCCTATAAAGATACTTTGTTTAATGCTTTTCGAAGAGTTATTCAATTTCTTACTTTGAGAATATATGTTCTTATAATATCCAATCTGAACATGAATAAGATGAGAAGTTAGACACAAAAGGAATAACTTACACTTTATCAATGCCTTTAGAGTAGCTGGAAATACTATTTTATGATTACATGCTATAACAGGAAATTTGATTTAATTCTCATGCTATAGTAAAATTTTGTAGAGGATGTCTTTGATTTCATTATATTTCTTTGTCATTTCAATTTCAAATTTACTATCTAGACCAATAGAATATTATTTTACAATATAATATGTCCAAAATAATTAAATGTATTACAAAAATAAAGACATCCTGGCTTAAAGAATAATACAAGATTGATGAAATTCACAGAAAGATGCGTGGCGGGAGGATGTCAGGCTGCACGGAAAGCACAAATAATGACACTATTCACAAATTGTGTGTAAGAATGTTTTAAATGCAAATCGAAAGCTCCGCTCACATTTTAGCTATATCAAATGTGCAACATATATTTGCTTTTTAAGCTTGATTACGATAATATTAATATGAACGAAGCTTCAACAAGAATGACGTTACTCAAAATAAATTTTACATTTAAGAAATCACCATGATACATTTAAGTGTAACAGCACTTTTAAATTATTTCATATGTACTTCAATAAATAATAATTCGCTCTTTTAACATTAAAGTTAATAAATCGTAATGATTAATGACACGACATATCTTACCTCTTCTTTAGCTTCCAATAAATCACGAACCAAAATAATAATTCTAGGTAACAAAATTGCTCTGCATTCTGCACTTAAAAAAAGGGGGCTATGAACAATATCATTCACTGTCATCATTTTTTGTTTAGTTAATCTTCCTACTGGTAAAGTAACTAATAAGTCAGTCAAAATTGTGCTCAACTGCTTGCCACTATATACTCGTAACAAATGGGGTATAGTAGTTGGTAAATATTTCAAGCATGCTCCTTGAACTAATAAAGTACTATCTGTTTCGTGCCTCATGAGTTCAACTATAGATCTCAATAATTCTGTTAAAGTTTGAGAGAACTCCTCTTCATCTTGATTTAACCTGTTGTAAAATAAATAATATATATGATAACACATTTTTAGTACATTTCTAGTATATGATAATGTAAGAAAAGTAAAGCATACGCAGTAAATAAAAGACGGGATTCTACAACAAATCTCATGCAGTATTGAAGACTTTTCATTGTCTTGAGTAATATATCACGTTCTTGTCCGTCATTATTAGTTGCATTATCTATACGTTTACGTAATACACTAATCAATTTTTTGTATGCGAGCGTTGCAGAGAAACTCTCAGAAATATACAAATCCATTACTGGTTGAAAATGTTGGTATTTTCTATCAGACACAAGCCCAATAATATATAATAAACATTCAAACACCATATCATCATAAACGTCACTATCTGAATTACTCATTAATATGTTAAACAAAGCATCTAAAACATCCTAAAAACAAATTTTTGTACAGTAATATTTATACTTTGTATTCATATTATATAATATAGAAAATTAACTAACCTGTAGGAACTTCACTACTTCTTCACCATCAACTTTCATTAAAGCAATCAGAGATTCTCTTAAATTTGTATTGTGCGATGCCCAGTTCAATAAACCTAATAAATCTACATTTTGCGTTAATTTTGTTGAACAAATATTAGTCGCTATCAGAAAACTGTCTTTACTACTTAAAGTAAGCGCTCCTAATGTTGGTTTTTTTTCTAAATTTAATTCAACCTATAATTAAGAGTACTTAAATTTTGTAATATATTTATGTGTAAAAACAGTTAAATTTTTTGCAATATTAGTTTTACCAATTCACCCCTTGTAGATGGCAATTTCAAATATGAAATATCAATTTCTTCATATTTCTTTTGGTCTAATTTATAAACTAGTAGCTCATGCTGTATATCTTGCAATGTTGTTCCATTACGCTGCATCAATTTCACATAACTTAAGGCAAAAGGTTTTTCGGATTTATCTTTTGCTTCATTTGAACTTCGATGTTTAAATGTAAATTTTAAATGTGCTTGTTTAAATTCTTCAATTGGAATAGCAATTTTAAATGTTTCACACCATCTAGGTTTATCTTCATGATAATAAATAACACTATGATATTCATCAATAGGTGAAGCTCCACCACCTAATGTCATAACTCCTGGTATTGGTACACCAAACTCATTGCATACTTTAACCTACCAAAAAATAAGTTAATAATATAATTGAAAATATCATTCATTTTTAAATAATACTAACTGTAACTTCAACATTTTTATCTGTAGACTTTGATCCTTTATTAAATTCACCACTAATCAATGTGAGGTACAAATCATTCCTCACATCACCTGGTAAAATAACTTCTGGAAATCCCATTTTTCTTGCAATAGCAACATTACCAAGTACTAGATGTGGATTTTCATCACGTACCTAATATTAAATTCTTCATAAATATTAAAATATATTTTTAAATCTCATTATTTATCAAGTAATTTTCTATTTACTTGTTTTGGATCTCCCCTAAGCAACTTTAAGCTAGCCCATAAACCTTGACCACCAGCAAAGCTGCCACTATTGCCATTACTACTTTTTTGAATATTTATTTCTTTTTGGGAAAGAATTCTACGTAATGTACCATCCAAACTTTCTTTCTCACAACATCTGGAGCAATGAAAACAAGCCCAACAAAACGATCTATTTTAACTGTATTCATAAGAGGTTTCTTATGAAACAGTTTATATTCAGAATATAAATCCTAACAAAATTTCATACTTACTGTACAAATGGAATAAAATGATGATGATCTGAATCACCCTCAAGTTTACCAGTAATGTATAAAGTAATATCCATTGCTGCTACACCAAATGGTCTTCTCATATTTTCAGTATTTTTGACTTTTTGATTAGTTTGTGCTACGCTTGAACGTCGATGATCAGCATCTTTAGCTTCCATACCTCCTACTCTAATTACATAACAAACTAAGTAAACTTTATCTCTAGTTAAATCTCGAGAACCAAGGTCTGTAAATAAAACTCGAAGATTGTGTAATTGATCTATGTCTCTGGCAAGTCCTTCCTTGCTCCATGACACAACATAATTTTCAGTAACAGCTTTCATTTCTCTCCCATCGTACAAAGTTAATAACAATTCTACATCTTCTGCCATTTTACATACGAAGTTTCTTACACTAATAAAGAAGATATGTGAGTATACTGGTGCTTGTGGTTTTGAAGGCTTATGTTTTGTATCATTAGCTGCCTTTCTTATTCTTTCTGCAGCTGTTTCATGATGATAATATAATTGAATTGTACTTGTTTCTTCAGGATTAAGAACATTCCCTTGATCATCACGTACAACCATATCCATGCCCAATAATTGATTACCAGTATCAATTCTAGCTGTTGCTAATCTTTTCACATCCTTTAATTCATCTACTGTCAATGTGCCACTTAGAATTTTGCTTCTATATCCTATTAACTCTAAAATCTGTTGTTGCATTGTTTTGAAGTGCATAGAATGAATCTATACATGACAAAAATTATGTTATATTAAACATAATTTTACTAATTAAATATTTTATTATTCTGTATATACTAACTACATATAGATGCTTCCAATGGTGTCCCCATTCTCGTAAAACATTAGTGATTTCATGTATTAAACAGTCCATATTCACCGATTGTTGTAAAATGTGTATATAAGATTTTGGGAAAATCCCACATGTCCCTTTAAATTTACTACGTCCATAATACCAATCTCCATATTCTTCTAATATCTGTACCATTTCTCCAACAGTTAATTGCATTGCATAAGGAGTCCCATGTACAAAGTTATGTATAGCTACAATTAATAATAAACAGTTAAAAGCGCTAGCAAGTGTTATTTTAAATATAATGTTTTAATATTTCAATTAATCAAAATATAGCATTAATGTGATTTACATTACAGATACAAAAAACAGGAAGATATTAAATAAAGATATTAAATATTCAGTTAACATGTACTTCCCATGTATATATTATCCATATATATATATAGTTATATATATATATATATATAGTTATTATATAAATGATAATGTCATGAACAATTTATAGTTTCGGTAATATCCGCCATTTAATTAACTATTTTCAAAGAATTTAAGTAATATATTCACATTTAACATTTAGATACTTGTAATCAAAATAACCAGCGAAATTATTATAAATTAATATTTCGCGCGCAAACAGAAACTAAAATTTTATCTGATTGGGGCACCTCCCAGGATGTTAGATCTTACAAAGGCTAAATTAGCGATTTATTTCTTACCAACTCCTAAGTGTTCTTTAACTTGCTTCCATGCCATTGTCATTTTAATTAAAAGCTTATTATAACAAGGTATGTACACTAATTACATTTCGATACGCACATTTGTTGTGCGAACAAAATACGACTTTTTTATCTTGACATCTAACACAACTATAATGCAAAACAGGATGACCAGTGCTTGGATGTTATCACGATGATGAGAACACGAAGACCACAAGTACACCACGAAATATGTCCTAGCTTATAGATATTCAAATGTACTGTATATTTTTTCACATCAGAAACCGCGAAAAATAGAATTTCTTAAACTGACCCTACCACATTTGTAGTAATTTTCAATAAATTTATTCATATAATATTTGTAAGCATTGATTTTTATATTTACAAATTAAAATCCCATATATAATTAAAGGTATGCCATAAATTTGAACAAAAACGATGTATAATTATGTTACCAATAAATTATATTTTATTGGAGATTAATTTAAAGACACGTGCTAATTCAAATATAATCGAAATACATAGAATCAAAAATAAATTTATTTTATTGTAACAAAATAAATCTATTACGGCTTCTTTACTTCTAATTTTTAATTGAAACTTCTAATTGATATATTAGATATATTTTTTTGATTTTACAACTTATAGTTTCGTGTTCATTATATTTGTTTGGTGTAAATTGTTCATTGCACTTTAATATATGTACAAGTAATACTAGATATCGTATAACGTCGTAATATAGACTGTTCGAAATTCTTTGTCTACCTACATTTCTGGATTTTTGCAATTGAATATTTTTCATCTAATTTATAAATCACGTTTATAAAATCTAATACGCCTATACATTTTTATAAATGTACCTATAATTGATTAAGCAATATTAATAATAAAACGATGGCATTTCACGAAGTTGATAAATTGACAGAAAACAAATCGTCTAATGAGTAAGATTAAAATATTTTTAACAATTAACTTCGAAATCAATTATCTAAAATTTATTTAAACGTTCTCCTATATTTTGTTTTTTTTTTATATTATTATATTACTTACTTTTACATGATTATTATATGTCACGTGTATACATTTTTAAACAATAATCAAATAATTTTTATTGATTTTGTAAATTTCTATATCTTTTTTGCATATATAAATTACAGCAATTTTGTTTTTAGTGAGGAATTTACGTTATACGTAAATGATTTACCTGGAGAACTAAATAAGGTATGTAAAATTATTAATAACTTTTTTATTATTACTAGTATGTACAATTATTGATTTCTTACTGATTTAAATACTTTTAAGACTTTTGTCACATTTGTAAAAATTTTATTTAAAAATAATAATAAAATGTATATAATTTGTGTGAATATCTGGATATAAGATATTTTATAAATGGATTATAATATTTTAGCAAGGCTTATTAGAAATTTTCAACCATTATGGAGAAGTTAAAGGATATTTTTATCGCCCAAATGCTAATTGGGCTTATATTACTTATGGTGCATATCATAATGCTGAAAATGCTATAAAAGATTTACATAATGTACCACCACTACGTCTGAAGATATCATTTTCTAAAGAAAGAGCTAGGAGTGATATAGCAAATACAAAAACATTTTCTACTAAAGATATTACAGAAGAATATGAAAATCATAATATAATAAATGTTACAGTAACAGATAAGCAATTGTAACTATATATTTATAGTCATTGTTTTTGTCATAATTATGTAATATAAGTTATGTAATATTAATTTATAAATATGTGCAGGATACAAACAAGAGGACGAAGCAGGCCCTTAGATGTATTCAAAAATGTGGAACCGAATCCAGGATTACCAAAATATGCTTATACGGCAGATAATGATTTATTGTATCCATATCCTTCTGACCCATATACATATAATCCATATGAAAATGCAGAGCCTTATGCAAGTACAAACACATTATGGACAAGGTATTGTTCAATGTTAAGTAAAATGTACATACATCATATATTGTTATATGAATTAATATTTATTGAAAATATTTTAGAGGACAATTAGCTATTACCCCAGATGGTAAGAGACGTGTTGCACTTGGTCGGGGTTATACAATGTATGAAATCCCAGATCCTGATCCTGAAATACATAATCACATTAATAAAGTATATGAGAAACGTATTTCTGTAAGTAGGGTAATATGAAAGATTAAGAAAAAATATTCTTTACAATAATAATTTAATAATATATGATTTGATGTAATAGAGCCTATATGAATATGGCAAAGACATGTTCCAAGATGCAATTGGAACATGCAAAGTATGTTTGAAAAAAACAAAGTATACATGTGAAAGGTGCAATACTTTTTATTGCAGTAGAACTTGCCAAGTGACTAATTGGTCAAAACATAAGCTTGAATGTGAAGCTATCCCGTATGTACTCTCTCATAGTATTACATGTTGATAGTTAAGAAATATATGATACAATTAGAAGGCAGAAATACTTCTGGACTTTTAAATTTTGGTATCTTATTTTTAGAGCTTTAGTAACGACTATCCGTTCTATGCCTGTACTACAATCAAATGATGAACAGCAAAGTTCTCCCAGAAATGTTTCTAATATTCAATTACCTCTTCGGCGGCCAAAAACGAATGCAGTAACAAAATCAATTGAAATAGAAGAAACAAGAAACTGTACAGGAAATAAGTCCTCTTTACAGAAACAACCAAATCGAGAAGAAATTTTCAACAATAAGACTAAAAATCCACAAAAAGTAAATGATCAAGAAAACGATAAAAAATGGCAAAATTTTAGTGTCAATGATATTCAAGTGATAGAGAATGATATATCATTCTCTAAAAATACATTTTTATCAAAAACTGAATTTCAAGATGTAACAATAATTATAAAACAAAATCGTGAATGTTTTGTTCAAAAAGTAGAAGATCAGGATGCTATTTCAAAATTAATGACTGAGTTACAACATGAAGCACAAAAAGCACGAAAAGTGGAACCAATAGTTGGAAATATTTATGCTGTAGAATATGAAAATGTATGGCATAGAGGTATAGTTACATGTTTAAATCCAGTAAAAGTACACTATATAGATTATGGTAATGAAGAAATTGTCGAAACAAATGATTTTCGTAAAATTGATAAATATGAGAATATTCCAAGATTTTGTGCTAAAATTCGATTATCTCAAAAAGCTTGTGAGAAATATAAAAATTTCAAATATGAGGATATAATAAGTGTAAAAATGATATCAGTCGATTCCAACAAAGTAATTAATGTTGAAGTTCAAAATGAGAATGATATATCAACATCAGAAGTAATTCAAACAAATAATGATCGAAATCTAAATACCTCAACCATTGCAAAAGTTGGTGATGAAACTATAGTTTCTTCAGAAATATCCACTAGTAGTAAAGCATTATATTTTTTATGCAAAGAAAAAAGTATAGTGAATGCCCTAACTGTTGGAGAAATTGGTATTCTAGAAATTCATGCAGAAATAAAGAATAATGCTTATGGTATTACATTATTGCCTAATAATGCAGTACCACATTATGAAAAATTAGTGGCCGAATTACCTACAATGTGCACGCAAGCAGCAGAATGTTCAAATCATAGGTAAACAATACCAATATACTATACATTATTTCAACAAATTAAACGTTAATATAGTTTGCAAAATTATTAATTTTTAGACCAAATGTAGGAGATTTAATATGTGGTCAAAGAGCTGACGGAGATTGGCTTAGGGGATATATTTTATCTCTGCAACCATCTTTAAAGATGGCTATAATAGATGAAGCTAGAATAATGCCAATTAATAGGACTGTCACATGCGACAAAGTCTTTTCAGATATTTATGCATTTGGTGTAATATGTGAAGTAACTGATGCTAAACATAAATTTAATGTAAGATTTATAATATCTCATATGCTATTAAATATAATATATGTTAATATATAATCCTAATCTCCCAATTATAACTTCTAGGAAGGTGATGTATGTGAATTTAAAGTAACAGAACAAACAGTTAATAATGAGCAAGGCAGAATTGAAATAGAAATTTTTAAAGAAGAGGTTAAGATAAAAGCTGCTGTAAAGCCTTGGATACCAATGCCTGAACAAAAAGGATTACAGTATGCTGAATTAAAAAATGAATCTGAGGTATGATTTTTGGTTTTAATTTAAATAAAAATAGTTATTATTCTACTATTATTTTATTTATTTCATTATTGCTTTTGGAAAAAGTATCATTTTTTTTATGAAAATCATTTTTTCAGGTATGCCTTACTTCTTATCGAAGTCATATACTTCTATTTGTTCGTTCCTTAGATACTGTAGGTTTGGAACACTATAACCACGTTATGCAAAATGTTGCAAAATGCGCTCAAACATGTACGTAAAATAGTTGATAAGATTTAGTAAGAATTAAACTAACTTTGTATAAACTTGTATAAAATAGAAACTTTTCTTTTTCCTTTCTAAAGCTCCATTTTTAAAAGAACTGCCAGTTGTGGGGCAAATGGTAATAGCTCAGTTTGCTGACGAAAATTATTATCGTGCAATTGTTACTAAGATACAAGATGATAAAATTATAGTTTCATACGTTGATTTTGGTAATACAGAAGTTACAAATATAAAGAAACTTAAGATTTTATCTGATAATTTGAAGGAGGTGGGTTATAATTTAATATATGTATTATAATATAGTTTAAAAGTATTTGTATCTATTTAATCTATTAATCTAATTTTTAAAAAAAGCTCCGATCTTGTGCAACAAAAGTCGTACTAAAAGATGTTCCTAAAGATGTTCCTATGACGAAAGAAGTAAATGATTATCTAGCTCACTTAGTAGGAACTGAAGTTCCTCTGTTATGTACATTTGATGGTATACCTTCCAAAGACGGTGTATATCTGAAATTTCATGATGGAGAAGACATTAATAAAGTGATAAGTAAATTACTTGAGCCGATATCTAAGGAGGCTGCTGAAGCAGGTAATTATTAAGAAATGGATAACAAGTATTTTTAATAAATAATATCATTTAAATTAATATTAATTCCCCTCGCAGATAAAACCTGTTATATGGCGGAGAATGTAAATACTGTTGATTTGGGAAATGTTGGTGATATCATTGAAGCACTTGTATTGCATCCTATTGAAAATGGTTACAGATACGCAATATGTCTCTTAGATTATGATTTAATGACTCATGTTTTTGACATAATGCCAAAGAAGGTAATTTTCGATTTCATAAACTTATATTCTGGCATAATATAAAGTTATATATATGTGTAACGCTTTTACAGATGGCTGCATATTGTGAAACAACTGATTACTATATTCCTCGCGATAATGAGTTATGTCTCGCACTTTATGATGATGGGTGGTATCGTGCTATATGTATAAATCGTAATTACACACCTACAACATGTGCCGTGTTTTTTGTCGATTTTGGAAATACGGAGTTCGTCAGTCATAAAGATTTACGGCTTATGCCCAAAGATTTTACAACACCAGATACGCTTGCAAATATTTGTAACATTATTAGTACGTACAATGTCGACTATTATGTATATTTCAGTCATTATTATTTTAATGTTTAATTATTATACAGTTACAGTTTTTTTTTTTTTTTTTTAACATGATTTCACAGATATCGCACCTACTGATAGCAATGGACGATATTCTTCCCAAATCGAAAAACGAATCTCAGAATTAGTTGTTCCTGATAGTTGTATTAAGATAAAAATTATTGAGCGTGATCTGGAGTGTGGAATGTACAATGTGGAATTACCATTAGTTAAAGCTAAATTAATTGAAGAAGGTTTAATATCAGCTTGAAAAAAAAATGCAACTCATTATGCAAAAGAAGAACGTCTTAGTTATGTATAATGTTTAAAGCTAAAACTGAGATATTTTTAGTTAAAATAGTTAAAACATGATTTGTTTCTTGAAAGTATTTTAATATTTGTAGAAAACATTCCTCACTTTGATATTATTATACCTCCTGTTATTTAGCAATTCAAAAATTTGATATCTTAAACTAAAAATTGCAATATGTCAATCAATTACTATGTAAGATCAGTATTTTTTTAACACTTTTTTTATATTTACTTTTGTCAACATTATGTTTTATTTCCGTGAATCTTCTATATTCAACATACTTTTTGCTAGACTTGTATTTTGTGTACAATTTATAATAAATATGAAATGAAAATAAAGAGTTCGCCCAGTTTAGTTAATTCTATACTGAAAGATAAATTTGTTGACTGTAGTAATCCTTTCACCAATAAAAGTTATAAAGCTTTTATAATTTTATAATAGGTATTTTCTGTGAGTTCAGTACATAATTTAATTGAAGTTATAGCTGATTTAACGATTTATCATTCTAACCTATCGTACAAGCAGCTTAGTAACTTTACTGCTCGATGTGTCTGTTCAGATGACAGATCATTGTAAGCAACTGCCCGATTTAAATAATACGAGGCTTCCAAACGATAGGAATAATAAATAATGAATGTTCAAATAAGACACCCTTACGAGGGTCTATTACATAAGTATACTAATGCCATGAAAGGATGGCAATATCGTCGGTTTATACTTGTATCAGAGACTGGAAAATGTCATGTAATGTAACACCTCATCAGTTACAAGCTCGTTTATTATGGTAACCAAAGTATAATATTTATGTCAGCGTTTATTCATCAATACAGGTTACATATATAATAATTAATTATTATTAATAAGGCGTTCGCTATTAAAACGTAAATGTTTCCGTATAAGTAATACATTTATTCCATTCTGTAAAGAAAACATTTCTTTCGAATTCATATTTATATCTGTTAAAGTAAAAGGAAAAGGTCAAGACTGCAATTCCCTCGGAGAATAAATGTCAATGACACGAAATTAGGTGAAGGTGCACAAGCGAGTGTTTTAACGTGTTTAGAGAACAGACTCGATCAGTTTCATTATTGCATGGCCCTCGTGAACATCATAACATTTACATGTTCGCAATAATAAAAATTTAAATGAATGTAATTAATAGAAAGTCCCGGGAAAACTATGTCTGTCGCATCAATTTCGGAACATCTAACTGAAGTTGCAGGTGATAAGATTTATATGACGGAAAACAGTACGTCAATCGATACAGCCTTTACGGGGGAAATTTGTATAATATTGGAAAATATAAAAAACGAAAACAATCGGTAAATCTTGCGGATTTCATTTAACAAAATCAAAATAGGATCGTTATCCGTGGATGAGCCATATCGAAACCGGGAGTCTTGATTGAGAGGATCATGCTGGACATAGCTAAGAATAAGAAAAACAACGGAATAATTTGTTTTATTTTATCTGTTAAATGTTAGAGTCAGTGATTGTTTAATTATTGTCGATGGAAATGATTTAATAGGATTAACAATAATACAAATAGCGGCTTTAGTGCATCACTATGAAGGATGTGATTTGAAATTATTTATTTGCAGATACATTAACGAAGGAGAACAAAATAAGTCATAGTTGTGAAAGGACCATTGCCAGAAGTGGCCTGCAAACTTGCAGATGCAGATGCAGTAGCTGGAGTGGTCTGTATACTCTGATATTAAATAGTTACTTTATTATTAATGAATTACTCTTTAAATTCGGCTAGATGCACTTTACGATATTTTAGAAAATTAATTATTAAATTCATCTAGACCCGAGTTTTAGAATGCTCAGTTTGTCCGGAAGTCTCACTGTCATCAATTCGTCGGTGTGTTCATGGTCATATCATTTGTGTTGGATGTAGATCGAAAACACGTCAAATCGAACGTCAAATCGTCAAACAGAAGAAAACGTCTGCTAGGATTTTACATGATTGTTTATGATTTATTCATTATCCAACAACGCAAATAGTTCTTAACTAATGCCAGTAAACGTTAATTTAATTGAAGTTTATAGCATTAAAAAACGTGCGATTTATATCTTCGAAATGTATGTCTTATGTAAAGAAATCGAATACGAAATTTGAGAGTGATCACAGTTATTATTTACTAATAATTCCTACGTTTGATCAATAAACTTGTTAAATAAACTTTGTTCATTGCCTCGGCCACGCTGCTGTATAGTTAAAATCGACGCGGTAGCTTTTACCCTCTTGTAGTACAAGATATTTACTCTAGAGTGAGCCACATGCTTATACTGGTTCACAATGTTCATATACTGGTCATGCATGTTTTTCACATTTGTAAGTAGGTCATAATTTTTGATGTTCTTTTTCGATTCTTTCGCAAATTTTCAAAATAGGTTCGGAATAATTTAACTTAAAATTGATAAATACGAGAATATTCCAAGATTTTGTGCTAAAATTCGATTATCTCAAAAAGCTTGTGAGAAATATACAAATTTCAGATACGTGGATATAATACGTGTAAAAATGATATCAGTTGATTTTAACAAAGTAGCTAATGTTGAAGTTAAAAATGAGAATGATATATCAACATCAGAAGTAATTCAAACAAATAATGATCGAAATCTAAATACCTCAACTGTTGCAAAAGTTGATGATGAAACTGTGGTTTCTTCAGAAATATCCACTAGCAATGAAGCATTATACTCTTTCTGTAAAGAAAAAAGTATAGTGAATGCTCTAACTGTTGGAGAAGAGGGTACTATCGAAATTCAGACAGAAATAAAGGAGAATATATATGGTTGTACATTATTGCCTAATAGTTCAGAACCTGATTATGGAAAATTAGTAGTTGATTTGCCTAGAATGTGCTCGCAAATAGCAAAATCTTCAACTCATAGGTAAATACTAGCAATATATTATACATTATTTCAACAAATTAAACGTTAATATAGTTTGTAAAATTATTTAGTTTCAGACCAAATGTAGGAGATTTAATATGTGGTCGAAGAGCTGATGGAGATTGGCTTAGGGGATATGTTGTATCTCACCAACCATCCATGAGAATGGCTATGATAGAGGAAGCTAAAATAGTGCCAATTAATAAGACTGTTAGATGCGATAAAATGTTTTTAGATATTTATGCATTTGGTGCAATTTGTGAAATGCCTAATTCCAGACATAAATTTGAAGTAAGATTTATAATATCTAATATGCTATTAAATATAATGTATGTTACTTCCTAATTTCTCAATTATGACTTCTAGGATGGTGATATGTTTGACTTTGAAGTATCAGACGAAATACATAATACGGAACAAGGCGAATTTCAAATAGTAATTCATGGAGTATTGAAGGATCATACTCGGGAACTAAAAGCTATTGTAAGGCCTTGGATACCAATGCCTGAACAAATAGGATTACAATATGCTGAATTGAAAAATGAATCTGAGGTATGATCCTTGATTTTAATTTAGTTAAAAATATTTATTATTTTACTATTATTTTATTTATTTCACCATTGCTTTCGGACAAAGTATCATTTTTCCATGAAAACCATTTTTTCAGGTATGCCTTACTTCTTATCGAAGTCATGTACATCTGTTTGTTCGTCCCTTAGATACTGCAAGTGTGGAACACTATAACCATGTTATGCAAAATGTTGCAAAATGCGCTCAAACATGTAGGTAAAATAGTTAATAAGATTTAGTAAGAATTAAACTAACTTTGTATAAACTTCTATAAAATAAAAACTTTCTTTTTTCTTTCCTAAAGCTCCATTTTTGAAAGAACTGCCAGTTGTGGGGCAAATGGTAATAGCTCAGTTTGCTGATGAAAATTATTATCGTGCAATTGTTACTAAGATACAAAATGATAGAGTTGTAGTTTCATGTGTTGATTTTGGTAATACAAAAATTACAGATTTAAAGAAACTTCAGATTTTATCTGATAATTTGAAGCAGGTGGGTTATAATTTAATATATGTATTATAATATAGTTTAAAAGTATTTGTATCTGTTTAATCTATTAATCTAATTTTTAAAAAAAGCTCCGATCTTGTACAACAAAAGTCATACTAAAAGATGTTCCTAAAAATGTCCGTATGACGAAAGGAGTGAGTGATTATCTAGCTCACATAGTAAGAACCAAAGTTCCTCTGTTATGTACATTTGACGGTATCCCTTCCATAGATGGTGTACATCTGAAATTTCGTGATGGAAAAAGCATCAATGAAATGATAAGTAAATTATTCGAGCCAATATCTAAGGAAGCTGCTAAAAGGATAGAAAAATGAATCTCAGAGTTAGTTGCTCCCGATATCTGTACTAAAACAAAATTATTAAGCGTGATGTCGTATTTGTGTGTCGTATATAATGTGGAATTACCATTGGTTAAAGCCAAATTAATTGAAAATAGTTTAATATCAGCTTGAGAAAAAAAAATGCAACTCATTATGCAAAAGAAGAACCACTTAGTTATGTATAATGTTTAAAGCTAAAATTGAGATATTTTTAGTTAAAATAGTTAAAACATGATTTGTTTCTTGAAAGTATTTAATATTTGTAGAAGACATTCCACACTTTGATATTATTGTACCTTCTGTTATTTAGCAATTCAAAAATTTGATATCTAAAACTAAAAATTGCAATATGTCAATCAATTACTATGTAAGATCAGTATTTTTTTAACACTTTTTTTATATTTACTTTTGTCAATATTATGTTTTATTTCCGTAAATCTCTATATTCAACACACTTTTTGCGAGATTTGTATTTTGTGTACCATGTATAATGAATATGAAGTGAAAATAAAGAGTTCGCTCAGTGTAGTTAATTCTATACTGAAAGATAAATTTGTCGACTGTGGTAATCTTTTCACTAATTAAAATTATAAACTTTTTATAATTTTATAGTTGGTATTTATTGTGAGTTTAGTAAATAATTTAAATGAAGTTATAGCTGATTTGTCGATTTATCATCCTAACCTATCTTACGATCAGCTGACTAACCTCCTTGATGTGTCTGTTCAGATGACAGATCGCTGTAAGCAACTGTTCGATTTAAATAATACGAGGCTTCCAAACAATAAGAATAATAAATGATGAATGTTCAAATAAGGCACCCTTACGAGGGTCTATTACATAAGTATACTAATGCCATGAAAGGATGGCAATATCGTTGGTTTATACTTAGACCAGAAACTGGAGAATTGCACTATTTTCTAAGCGAATCCGAACGAAATCAACGGCCACGATGTTCGATATATTTAGCTGGTGCAGTGATTGCGCCTAGTGATGAAGATTCTAATACCTTCACCGTTAATTCTGCTACAGGTATTTAGAACTTGTCATGTAAAATAACACCTCACCCTTTACAAGCTCATGTAATATAGTAACGAAAGTATAATACTTAACATAACATTTATGCATCAATATAGGTGATATGATAAAATTAAGAGCCACAGACGCCCGAGCTCGTCAAGAATGGGTTGACAAACTGCGAGCTGTTACAGAAATGTATACCAGAGCAATAGCTAGTAGTCATCCTCCTTTACCTCCAAGAGAACATTCTGCCAATTCCAATAGAAATCCAGTTGCCAAACTGGAAGTTTTAGATGCATTTGCCAATTGTCAGGAGCAATTAAGAAAAGTAGAAAAGCATAATCTTGCATTAGCCCAAACCATTGAGAACTCAAGTTTAAATTTAGATCCTGATTTGTTAGTACTTAAAGCAACTGCACATACTACTTTACATATATTAAATCAATGCCTCAATATATTATATCAGTAACTTATTAGAAATTTTGTTATCATTCATCAAAAACATGAAAGAATTACTTTATCAATTATTATCAGAATGTAATGCATTCCATTTAATTTGTATAGGATATATTTTTAATTTGTTACTGATGATCCAGATGTACGATCTTCCAAGTGGTATGTCAGTGGTATGTAAAGGATTGCTTTCTTATTAATTGCTAGATAGAAACAAATAATTACCACATTTGTAAAATTTTCCAATATAAGGTCTTGCTATGGTGTGGAGTTGTTTCAAACATTTAAATCCATATATATAGATACTAATCTGATTAATATATAATTAAACAAGTGTTTGCGATTATTATATGTACACATGTGAATAAATAATATATTTATATATATAGTAATTAATTGTTATTAATAAGGCGTTCGTTATTAAAACGCAAAGGTTTCCGTATAAGAAACACATATATAATATTCTGTAAAAAAACATTTCCTTTGGATTTATATTTATATCAATGTTGGAATAAAAGGAAGAGATCAAAACTGCAATTTCTTCGGAGAATAAATGTCAAGGACACGAAATTAGGTGAAGGTGGAGAAGCAAGTGCTTTAACATGTTTAGAGAACAGACTCGATCAGTTTCATTATTATATGCATCTGGTAAAGATCATACATTTACATGGTCACAGATTAAAAATTTAAATGAATGTAATTAATAGAAAGTCCCGGGAAAACTATGTCTGTCGCATCAATTTCGGAACATCTAACTGAAGTTGCAGGTGATAAGATTTATATGACGGAAAACAGTATGTCAATCGATACAGCCTTTGAGGGGAAAATTTGTATAATATTGGAAAATACAAAAAACTAAAACAATCGGTAAATCTTGCGGATTTCATTTAACAAAATCAAAGTAGGATCGTTATCCGTGGATGAGCCATATCGAAACCGGGAGTCTTGATTTAGAGGATCATGCTGGACATAGCTAAGAATAAGAAAAACAACGGAATAATCTGTTTTATTTTATCTGTTAAATGTTAGAGTTGGTGATTGTTTAATTATTGTCGATGTAAATGATTTAATAGGACTAACACTAATACAAATAGCGGCTTTAGTCCATCATTATGAAGGATGTGATTTGAAATTATTTATTTGCAGATACATTAACGAATGAGTAAAAAAATGTCATAGCTGTGAAAGGACCATTGCCAGAAGTGGTCTGCAAACTTGAAAATGTAGTAATTGGAGTGGCCTGTATACTCTGATATTAAATAGTTACTTTATTATTAATGAACTATTCTTTAAATTAGGCTAGATGCACTTTACGATATTTTAGAAAATTAATTATTAAATTCATCTAGACCCGAGTTCTAGAATGTTCAGTTTGTCTGGAAAACTCACTGCCACCAATTCCTCGGTGTGCTCAGTCATTTCAATTGTGTTGGATGTAGATCGAAAACACGTCAAATCGGACTTCAAATCGTCAAACAGGAGAAAACGTCTGCTAGGATTTTACATGATTGTTTATGATTTATTCATTATCCAACAACGCAAATAGTTATTAACTAATGCCAGTAAACGTTAATTTACTTGAAGTTTATAGTATTAAAAAACGTGCGATTTATATCTTCGAAATGTATGTTTTATGTAACAAAATCGAATTCGAAATTTGAGAGTGATCACAGTTATTATTTACTAATAATTCCTACGTTTGATCAATAAACTTGTTAAATAAACTTTGTTCATTGCCTCGGCCAGGATGCTGTATGGTTAAAATCGACGCGGTAGCTTTTACCTTACCTGTAGTACAAGATACTTACGGTAGAGTGAGTCACAAACCTATGCTGTTTCAAAATGTTTGTATACTGGTCACACACATTCTCCTATTTCAAATTAGCATGTAGGTGATTATTTTTGGTGTTCTTTTTTGATCCTTTTGTAAATTTTCTGAATGGGTTTGAAATAATTTAACTTAAAATCGATTAATACAAGTACATACCAAGATTTTGTGCTAAAATTCTATCACCTCAAAAAGCTTGTGAAAAATATACAAATTTCAAATACGTGTATATAATACGTGTAAAAATGGCACCGATTGATTCCAACAAAGTAATTAATGTTGAAGTTCAAAATCAGAATGATATGTCAACATCCGAAGTAATTCCGACAAATATTCAAAATCCAAATACCTCAACTATTGTAAAAGTTCATGAGGGAACTGAGGTTTCTTCAGATTTATACGCTTACAATCCAGCATTATATTCTTTCTGCAAAGAAAGAAGTATAGTTAATATTCTAAAAGTTGGAGAAGCGGGTACCCTCGAATTTCAGGCAGAAATAAAGAATGGTGTATATGGTATTACATTATGGCCTGAGAGTGCAGACTCTGATTACGATAGATTATTGGACGAATTAGCATCAGTGATCCCAGAAGCTACTCAATGGTCAAATCGTAGGTAAATAATAGCAATATCCTAAATATTGTTTAAACAAATTAATTAAACAAATTAAACCATAACATACTTTGTAAAGTTATTAATTTTTAGACCAAGTATAGGAGATTTAGTATTTGGTCAAAGGTTGGACGGAGATTGGATTAGGGGATATGTTATATCTGTGTTACCATACTTAAAATTGGCTATGATGGACGAAGCTAGATTAGTGATGGTTACTAACCTTGCTACATGCAATAAACCTATTTCAGATATGTATGCATTTTCTGGAATATGTGAATTATCTGATGCTATACATAAATTTGAGGTAGGACCTATAGTATCTAATATGCTGTTAAATATAATGTATATTATTTCTTAATTTCTCAACTATAATTTCTAGGAAGGTGATGGGGCGCAATTTAAAGTGACAGGTCGAACAGTTAATGGGGAACCAAATGAATTTGATATAAAAATTATTAATAAAGATTATGAGATAAAAGCTACTGTAAAGCCTTGGGTTCCAATGGTGGAACAATTGGGAGTACCATGTGCTGATGTGACTAATGGATCTGAGGTATGATTTTTGGTTTTAATTTAGATAAAAATAGTTATTATTTTACTATTATTTTATTTATTTTAGTATTGCTTTTGTCAAAATATCATTTCTTTATTAAAACCAATTTTTCAGGTATGCGTTACTGGTTATCGAAATCATATACATCTGTACGTTCGTCCCTTAGATACTCTAGGTTTGGCACGCTATAACTATGTTATGCAAAGTGTTGCAAAATGCGCTGAAACATGTATGCAATATGGTTGATAACATTTGATAAGAATTAAACTAATTTTGTATAAACTGGTGTAAAATAGAAATACCTTTTTTTTTTTCTTTTGTAAAGCACCATTTTTAAAAGGACCACCAGCTCTTGGGCATACGGTATTAGCTCAGTCTGCTAATGGAAAATATTATCGTGCATATGTTGCTAAGGTAATAAAAGATAAAGTGCAAGTTATATACCATGATCTTGGTAATACAGAATATGTAGATAGGCAGAAACTTAAGATTTTCCCTGATCGTTTGAAGAAGGTGGGTTACAATTTAATATATGTTTGATCATATATCCTAAAAGTATTTATATCTATTTAATCTATTAATCTAATTTTTAAAATAGCTTGGATATGCTATGTCAAAAGTTCAACTACAAGGTGTTCCTCCAGATATCCCTCCGTTAATATCAATAATTAAAATTTTGGACAACCTAGTGAGAACTAAAGTTACTCTGATATGTACATATGATGGTATACCTACCACAGACGGTGTATATCTGAAATATCCTGACGGAGAAAGCCTTAATAATATTATACTTAATTGTCTCATGCCGAAACCTTGGGAACCTCCTGAGTAAATAGAAAGATGAATCTCATTATTAGTTGTTCCTGATAGTTGTATTAAAAAAAAAATTATTGAGCGTGATCTGGAGTGTGGAATCTACAATGTGGAATTACCATTAGTTAAAGCCAAATTAATTGAAGAAGGTATAATATCAGTTTGAAAAAAAAAACTGCCACTCATGCAAAAGAAGAACCACTAAGTTAGAATGTTTGAAGCTATAATTGAGATATTTTTAGTTAAAATAGTTAAAACATGATTTCTTTCTTGAAAGTATTTTAATATTTGTAGAGGACATTCCACACTTTGATATTATTGTATCTTCTGTTATTTAGCAATTCAGAAATTTGATATCTTAAACTAGAAATTGCAATATGTCAATCAATTACTATGTAAGATCAGTACTTTTTGAACACACTTTTTATCATTATTAATTTTGTCATTTATTTACTTTTCTTATTTATTTATTTTTGTCAATATTATATCTTATTTCCGTGAATCTCTATATTCAACATACTTTTTGCGAGATGTATTTTGTGTACAATTTATAATAAATATGAAGTGAAAATAAAGAGTTCGCCCAGAGTAATTAATTCTATGCTGAAAGATAAATTTGTGGACTGTGGTAATCTGATCACTGATAAAAATTATAAATATTTTATAATTTTATAATAGGCATTTATTGTGAGTTCAGTAACTAATTTAAATGAAGTTGTAGCTGATTTGACGATTTATTATCCTAACCTATCTTATAAGCAGCTTACTAAGCTGCTCGATGTGTCTGTTCAGATGACAGATCGTTGTAAGGAAGTGTCCGTTTTAAATAATACGAGACTTTCAAGCAATAGAAATAATAAATGATGCATGTTGAGACAAGACATTCTTAAGGGGCTCTACAACGTAAGTATACTAATGCCATGAAACGATAGCAATATCGTCGGTTTATACTTGTATCAGAGACTGGAAAATGTCATGTAATGTAACACCTCATCAGTTACAAGCTGGTTTATTATGGTAACCAAAGTATAATATTTATGTCAGCGTTTATTCATCAATACAGGTTACATATATAATAATTAATTATTATTAATAAGGCGTTCGCTATTAAAACGTAAATGTTTCCGTATAAGTAATACATTTATTCCATTCTGTAAAGAAAACATTTCTTTCGAATTCATATTTATATCTGTTAAAGTAAAAGGAAAAGGTCAAGACTGCAATTCCCTCGGAGAATAAATGTCAAGGACACGAAATTAGGTGAAGGTACACAAGCGAGTGCTTTAACGTGTTTAGAGAACAGACTCGATCAGTTTCATTACTGCGTGGCCTTCGTGAACATCATAATATTTACATGTTCACAATAATAAAAATTTAAATGAGTGTAATTAATAGAAAGTCCCGGGAAAACTATGTCTGTCGCATCAATTTCGGAACATCTAACTGAAGTTGCAGGTGATAAGATTTATATGACGGAAAACAGTATGTCAATCGATACAGCCTTTGAGGGGAAAATTTGTATAATATTGGAAAATACAAAAAACTAAAACAATCGGTAAATCTTGCGGATTTCATTTAACAAAATCAAAATAGGATCGTTATCCGTGGATGAGCCATATCGAAACCGGGAGTCTTGATTTAGAGGATCATGCTGGACATAGCTAAGAATAAGAAAAACAACGGAATAATCTGTTTTATTTTATCTGTTAAATGTTAGAGTTGGTGATTGTTTAATTATTGTCGATGTAAATGATTTAATAGGACTAACACTAATACAAATAGCGGCTTTAGTCCATCATTATGAAGGATGTGATTTGAAATTATTTATTTGCAGATACATTAACGAAGGAGAACAAAATAAGTCATAGTTGTGAAAGGACCATTGCCAGAAGTGGCCTGCAAACTTGCAGATGCAGATGCAGTAGCTGGAGTGGTCTGTATACTCTGATATTAAATAGTTACTTTATTATTAATGAATTACTCTAAATTCGGCTAGATGCACTTTACGATATTTTAGAAAATTAATTATTAAATTCATCTAGACCCGAGTTCTAGAATGCTCAGTTTGTCCGGAAGTCTCACTGTCATCAATTCGTCGGTGTGTTCATGGTCATATCATTTGTGTTGGATGTAGATCGAAAACACGTCAAATCGAACGTCAAATCGTCAAACAGAAGAAAACGTCTGCTAGGATTTTACATGATTGTTTATGATTTATTCATTATCCAACAACGCAAATAGTCATTAACTAATGCCAGTAAACGTTAATTTAATTGAAGTTTATAGTATTAAAAAATGTGCGATTTATATCTTCGAAATGTATGTCTTATGTAACGAAATCGAATACGAAATTTGAGAGTTAACACAGTTATTGTTGATCAATAATTCCTACGTTTAATCAATAAACTTGTTAGCCAGGCTGCTATATAGTTAAATTGGGTATTTACACTAGAGTGAGCCACAGGCTTATACTGGTTCAGAATGTTCGTACGCTGATCAGGTTCACACCTATGTTCTCCTTTTTCGGATTCGTAAGTAACTGATAATTTTTTATATTCTTTTTGGATCTTTTCGCAAATCTTCAGAATAGGTTTGGAATAATTTAACTTAAAATTGATTAATACAAGTATATTCCAAGATTTTGTGCTAAAATTCGATTATCTCAGTCGATTTCTCATCTTTGTGAGAAATATACAAATTTCAAATACGTGGATCTAATACGTGTAAAAATGGCAGCGATTCCTTTCAAAGAAGCTTACACTATTGAACATGAATATGAGAATGATAGTTCATCAGAAGTAAATTTTGAGACAAATGATGGTGAAACTCCAAATACACCAGATCTCTCAGATATTGAGGAAGCTATACTTAATACAGATTTATTCGCTTTCGATCCATCGAAATGTTCTTTCTGCAAAGATAAAAGTATAGTTAATATTCTAAATGTTGGAGAATCGGGTACCCTCGAATTTCAAACAGAAATAAAGAATGGTGTATATGGTATTACATTATGGCCTGAGAGTACAGACGATGATTATGAGAAGTTATTAGACGAAATGGATATAGTGATCCCCGAAACTCATGAATGGTCAAATCGTAGGTAAATAATAGCGATATCCTATACATTGTTTAAACAAATTAATGAAACAAATCAAACGTTAATATACTTTGTAAAATTATTAATTTTTAGACCAAAAATAGGAGATTTAGTATTTGGTAAAAGGTATGACGGAGATTGGATTAGGGGATATATTATATCTGTGCTGCCACACTTAAAACTGGCTATGATCGACGAAGCTAAAGTAGTGCACGTTTCTAACATTGCTTCATGCAATAAACCTATTTCAGATATGTATGCATTTTCTGGAGTATGTGAATTATCTGATACTACACATAAATTTGTGGTAGGACCTATAGTATCTAATATGCTGTTAAATATAATGTATATTATTTCTTAATTTCTCAACTATAATTTCTAGGAAGGTGATGGGGCGCAATTTAAAGTGACAGGTCGAACAGTTAATGGGGAACCAAATGAATTTGATATAAAAATTATTAATAAAGATTATGAGATAAAAGCTACTGTAAAGCCTTGGGTTCCAATGGTGGAACAAATGGGAGTAGCATGTGGTGAAGTACCTGATGAATGTGAGGTATGATTTTTGATTTTAATTTAGATCAAAATAATTATTACCTTACTATTATTTTATTCACTTTACTATTGCTTTTGGTCAAAGTATCATTTCTTTATTAAAACCATGTTTTCAGGTAATCGTTACTGGTTATCGAAATCATTTATTTATGTACATTCGTCCTGCAGATGCTATGGGTACGGCACGCTATAATTTTATTATGGATACTGTTGCACAAATCGCTGAGAGATGTACGTAATAAGGATGATAACATTTGATAAGAATTAAACTAACTTTATATAAACTCGTATAAAATAGAAATACCTTTATTTTTTTCTTTTCTAAAGCGCCAATTTTAGAAGACCCAAATGTTGCGCAGTCGGCAATAGCACTGGCTCCTGACGGCAAGTATTATCGTGGATATATTACCAAGGTAGACGAATATAGAGTGCAAATTATGTACCATGATCTTGGTCGTAGGGAATTTGTAGATAGGAAGACACTTAGGGTTTATCCTGAATTTTTGAAGAAGGTAAGTTATAATTTAATATATGTTTGATAATTTATTTTAAAAGTATTTATATCTATTTAATCTATTTAATCTATTAATCTAATTTTTAAAATAGCTTGGATATTCTATTACGAAAGTCTATCTACGAGATGTTCCTAAAGATATCCCTCCGTTCATGCCAATAGTTAGAATTCTGGACGACCTAGTAGAAAATGAAGTTCGTTTGGTATGTTCATTTCATGGTGTACCTACCATAGAAGGTGTATATCTGAAATATCCTAACGGAGAAACCGTTAATGGAAAGATATTGGATTCTCTCGAACCATACAGAATCAAGGGACCTTCTGAGTAAATAGAAAAAAGAATCTCAGGATTAGTTCCTCCCGATAGCTGTATCAAAAACAAAAATTTTTAAGCGTGATGTCGTATCTGTGTGTCGTATATAATATGGAATTATCATTGGTTAAAGCCAAATTAATTGGAGAATGTCAAAAATCAGCACGGGAAGAAAAAAACAAAAAAATAGAAAAATGCAACTCATTATGCAAAAAGAGAACATATTAGTTATAATGTTTGAAGCTAGAATTGAGATATTTTTAGTTAAAATAGTTAAAACATGATGTTTCTTGAAAGTATTTTAATATTTTTAGAAGACATTCCACACCTTGATATTATTGCACAGTTTGTTATTTGTTATTTAACAGTTCAAAAATTTGATATCTTAAGTTAGAAATTGCAATATGTCACTCAATTACTATGTAAGGTCAGTACTTTTTGAACACTTTTTTTTTTATATTTACTTTTGTCAATATTATGTTTTATTTCCTTGAATCTTCTATATTCAACATACTTTTTGCTAGACTTGTATTTTGTGTACAATTTATAATAAATATGAAGTGAAAATAAAGAGTTCACCCAGTGTAGTTAATTCTATACTGAAAGATAAATTTGCTGACTGTGGTAATCCTTTCAATAATAAAAGTTATAAAGCTTTTATAATTTTATAATAGGTATTTTCTGTGAGTTCAGTACAAAATTTAATTGAAGTTATAGCTGATTTAACGATTTATCATTCTAACCTATCTTACAAGCAGCTTCCTAAGCTGCTCGATATGTCTGTTCAGCTGACAGATCGTTGTAAGCAACTGTCCGATTTAAATAATACGAGACTTTCAAACAATAGAAATAATAAATGATGCATGTTCGAATAATACACCCTTACGGGGGTCTATTACATAAGTATAGTAATGCCATGAAAGGATAGCAATACCGTTGGTTTATACTGGTATCAGAGACTGGAGAATGTCATGTAATGTAACACCTCATCAGTTACAAGCTCGTTTATTATGGTAACCAAAGCATAATACTTATGTCAGCGTTTATTCATCAATACAGGTTATATATATAATAATTAATTATTATCAATAAGGCGTTCGTTATTAAAACGTAAATGTTTCCGTATAAGTAATACATTTATTCCATTCTGTAAAGAAATCATTTCTTTCGAATTCATATTTATATCAATGTTAAAGTAAAAGGAAAAGGTCAAGACTGCAATTCCCTCGGAGAATAAATAATGTCAAGGACACGAAATTAGGTGAAGGTGCACAAGCGAGTGTTTTAACGTGTTTAGAGAACAGATTCGATCAGTTTCATTATTGCGTGGCCCCCGTGTACATCATAATATTTACATGTTCACAATAATACAAATTTAAATGAATGTAATTAATAGAAAGTCCCGGGAAAACTACGTCTGTCGCATCAATTTCGGAACATCTAACTGAAGTTGCAGGTGATAAGATTTATATGACGGAAAACAGTATGTCAATCGATACAGCCTTTGAGGGGAAAATTTGTATAATATTGGAAAATACAAAAAACTAAAACAATCGGTAAATCTTGCGGATTTCATTTAACAAAATCAAAGTAGGATTGTTATCCGTGGATGAGCCATATCGAAACCGGGAGTCTTGATTTAGAGGATCATGCTGGACATAGCTAAGAATAAGAAAAACAACGGAATAATCTGTTTCATTTTATCTGTTAAATGTTAGAGTTGGTGATTGTTTAATTATTGTCGATGTAAATGATTTAATAGGACTAACACTAATACAAATAGCGGCTTTAGTCCATCATTATGAAGGATGTGATTTGAAATTATTTATTTGCAGATACATTAACGAAGGAGAACAAAATAAGTCATAGTTGTGAAAGGACCATTGCCAGAAGTGGCCTGCAAACTTGCAGATGCAGATGCAGTAGCTGGAGTGGTCTGTATACTCTGATATTAAATAGTTACTTTATTATTAATGAATTACTCTAAATTCGGCTAGATGCACTTTACGATATTTTAGAAAATTAATTATTAAATTCATCTAGACCCGAGTTCTAGAATGCTCAGTTTGTCCGGAAGTCTCACTGTCATCAATTCGTCGGTGTGTTCATGGTCATATCATTTGTGTTGGATGTAGATCGAAAACACGTCAAATCGAACGTCAAATCGTCAAACAGAAGAAAACGTCTGCTAGGATTTTACATGATTGTTTATGATTTATTCATTATCCAACAACGCAAATAGTTCTTAACTAATGCCAGTAAACGTTAATTTAATTGAAGTTTATAGCATTAAAAAACGTGCGATTTATATCTTCGAAATGTATGTCTTATGTAACGAAATCGAATACGAAATTGGAGAGTGATCACAGTTATTATTGACTAATAATTCCTACGTTTGATCAATAAACTTGTTAAATAAACTTTGTTCATTGCCTCGGCCACGCTGCTGTATAGTTAAAATCGACGCGGTAGCTTTTACCCTCTTGTAGTACAAGATATTTACGCTAGAGTGAGCTACAGGCTTATACTGGTTCACAATGTTCATATACTGGTAACACATGTTCTCCCTATTTCAGATTCATAAGTGGGTGATAATTTTTGATCGTTTTGGGTCCTTTCGCAAATTTTCAAAATAGATTTGGAATAATTTAACTTAAAATTGATTAATACAAGTATATTCCAAGATTTTGTGCTAAAATTCGATTGTCACAAAAAGCTTGTGAGAAATATACAAATTTCAAATACGAGGATATAATACGTGGAAAAATGACATCGATTGATTCCAGCGAAATAACTGATGTTAAAATTCAAAATCAGAATGATAGCTCAACATCAGAAGTAATTCTGACAAATAATGTTCAAAATTCAAGTACCTCAACTATTGCAAAAGTTGACGAGAAAACTGTGTTTACCTCAGAAATGTCCACTAGCAATAAAGCATTATATTCTTTATGGAAGAAAAATAGTATAGTTGATACTCTAATCATTGGAGATTTAGGTACTCTCGAAATTCAGGCAGTACTAAAAAATAATACGTACGGTATTACATTATTGCCTAATAAAGCAGAAGATCATTTTGATAAATTAATGGGCATATTAACTAATATAGAAAATGCTCAAAGACCAAAACATAGGTAAATAATAGCAATGTGCTACATATTATTTCAACAAATTAAATGTTAATATAGTTTGTGAAATTATTAATTTTTAGACCAAATGTAGGAGATTTAATATGTGGTCAAAAAATGAATGAAGAATGGGTTAGGGGATATATTGTATCTCAGCTACCATACCTAAAAGTGGCTGTTATAGACGAAGCTGTAATGGCAACAATTAATAACATTACTACATGCGATGAAATCTCTTCAGATTTTTGTGCATTTGGTGCACTATGTGAAGTAACTGATGCTGGGCATAAATTTGAAGTAAGATCTGTAATATCTAATATGCTATTAAATATAATGTATATTATTTCTTAATTTCTCGACTATAACTTCTAGGAAGGTGATGTATATGAGTTTAAAGTAACAGGCCAGACAAATAATAACGAGCAAGGCGGATATGAAATATTAATTCTTACGGATGAGGTAAAAGCTACTGTAAAACCTTGGATTCCAACGCCGGAACAATTGGGAGTACCATGTGCTGAAGTGGATAATGAAACTGAAGTATGATTTTTGGTTTTAATTTAGATAAAAATAGTTGTTATTTTACTATTATTTTATTTACTTTACTATTGCTTTTGGTCAAAGTATCATTTCTTTATTAAAACCATGTTTTCAGGTAATCGTTACTGGTTATCGAAATCATATACATCTGTATGTTCGTCCCATAAATACTGTAGGTTTGGAACACTATAACCATGTTATGCAACTTGTTGCACAATGCGCTGAAACATGTATGCAATATGGTTGATAACATTTGATAAGAATTAAACTAATTTTGTATAAGATAGTATAAAATAAAAATATCTTTTTTTTTTTTCTTTTCTAAAGCACCATTTTTAAAAGAACCACCAGCTATTGGGGATATAGTAATAGCTCAGTCTGCTGACAAAAAATATTATCGTGCATTTGTTACTAGGGTAGAAGATGGTAATATTACAACTTTATATCTTGATGTTGGTAAAAAAGAAGTTACAGATATGAAGAAGCTTAAGATTATACCTGATGATTTGAAGGAGGTGGGTTATAATTTAATATATGTATGATAATGTAGTTTAGAAGCATTCATATCTATTTAATCTATTAATCCGTTTTTTAATAAAGTTCCAATATTGTATGACAAAGGTCATACTAAGAGATGTTCCTAGAGATATTCCTCTGTTGGAAGAAATAGATGAATTTCTGGCTTGCATAGTGACAAATGAAATTCCTCTGTTATGTACATATGATGGTATACCTTCCTTAGACGGTGTATATCTGAAATTTTTTGATGGAGACACCCTTAATAATATGATATGTAAATTTATCAAACCTAAGGGAGCTGCTGAGTAAATAGAAAAATGAACCTCAGAATTAGTTCCTCCCAATACCTGTATTAAAGTAAAAATTATTGAGCATGATCTGGAACCTGGAATGTATAATGTGAAATTAACATTGGTTAAAGCCAAGTTAATTGAAGAATGTTTAATATCAGCTCAGGGGGAAAAGAAGAAACACAAAAAGAAAACATGCATCTTATTATGCAAAAAGAGAACATATTATTTATAATGTTTGAAGCTAGAATTGAGATATTTTTAGTTAAAATAGTTAAAACATGATGTTTCTTGAAAGTATTTTAATATTTTTAGAAGACATTCCACACCTTGATATTATTGCACCTTTTGTTATTTAACAGTTCAAAAATTTGATATCTTAAGTTAGAAATTGCAATGTGTCACTCAATTACTATGTAAGGTCAGTACTTTTTGAACACATTTTTTGTATTTACTTTTGTCAATATTATGTTTTATTTCCGTGAATCTCTATATTCTACATACCTTTTGCGAGACCTTTATTTTGTGTACAATTTACAATAAATATTAAGTGAAAATAAAGAGTTCGCTCAGTGTACTTAATTCCATACTGAAAGATGAATTTGTTGATTGTGATAATCCTTTCACTAATAAAACTTATGAAGTTTTAGAAGTTAATTTTATAATAGGTATTTTCTGTGAGTTCAGTACATAATTTAATTGAAGTTATAGCTGATTTAACGATTTATCATTCTAACCTATCTTACAAGCAGCTTACTAAGCTTACTGCTCGATGTGTCTGTTCAGATGACAGATCATTGTAAGCAACTGCCCGATTTAAATAATACGAGGCTTCCAAACGATAGGAATAATAAATAATGAATGTTCAAATAAGACACCCTTACGAGGGTCTATTGCATAAGTATACTAATGCCATGAAAGGATGGCAATATCGTCGGTTTATACTTGTATCAGAGACTGGAAAATGTCATGTAATGTAACACCTCATCAGTTACAAGCTCGTTTATTATGGTAACCAAAGTAAAATACTTATGTCAGCGTTTATTCATCAATACAGGTTACATATATAATAATTAATTATTATTAATAAGACGTTCGCTATTAAAACGTAAATGTTTCCGTATAAGTAATACATTTATTCCATTCTGTAAAGAAAACATTTCTTTCGAATTCATATTTATATCAATGTTAAAGTAAAAGGAAAAGGTCAAGACTGCAATTCCCTCGGAGAATAAATGTCAAGGACACGAAATTAGGTGAAGGTGCACAAGCGAGTGTTTTAACGTGTTTAGAGAACAGACTCGATCAGTTTCATTATTGCGTGGCCCTCGTGAACATCATAACATTTACATGTTCGCAATAATAAAAATTTAAATGAGTGTAATTAATAGAAAGTCCAGGGAAAACTATGTCTGTCGCATCAATTTCGGAACATTTAACTGAAGTTGCAGGTGATAAGATTTATATGACGGAAAACAGTACGTCAATCGATACAGCCTTTACGGGGGAAATTTGTATAATATTGGAAAATATAAAAGAAACGAAAGCAATTGGTAAATCTTGCGGATTTCATTTAACAAGATCAAAGTGGGATCCTTATCCGTGGATAAGCCATATCGAAACCGGGAGTATTGCCGATCATGCTGGACTTAGGTAAGAATAAGAGAAACAACGGAATAATCTGTTTTATTTCGTCTGTTAAATTTTAGAGCTGGAGATTGTTTAATTAGTATCGATGGAAAGGACATAATAGGATTAAAAGTAAAACAAATAGCGGCTTTAATCCATAATTATGAGGGATGTGATTTAAAATTATTTATTTGGAGATACATTAACGAAGGAGAAAATGAAACAGGAATAGCTGTGAAAGGACCACTGCCTGAAGTGGCCTGTAAACTTGCAAATGCAGTAGCTGGAGTGGTCTGTATACTCTGACATTAGATAGTTTCTTTATTATTAAAGACTTATTCTTTAAATTTGTCTAGATACACTTTACGACATTTTAGAAAAATAATTATTAAATTCATTTAGACACGAGCTCTGGAATGCCCAGTTTGTCTGGAAAGCTCACTGCCTCCAGTTTCTCAATGTGTTCATGGTCATATCATTTGTGTTGGATGTAGATCGAAGACACACCGTTGCCCGATTTGTAGAGTTAAACTGGGTCAAGGAAGGTGTTTGCTGGCGGATAAACTTCACAAGTTATTTCAGGACATTTTTGACATAAAAGGCAATGTAAATAACAATGCAGAATGTCATACGGGAAATCTTCAAGATCGGCTTTTTGGTAAAAACAAGAGGAAAGAATTAAAACAAACAGCAGAGAAACATGATTTTACAAATGCGAAAACACGTCTATTATTATTAAGCAAAGTATTTCGCGGTGGATTGGAGAAAGCTGCTTCAGCGGATAATTTAACAATAGTTTCCAATGAAAAGCCAAATGCAAATACTGCAGCTGTAAATTTAAATCCTGATGAACATGCAAGTTTGTATGATCGAACAAAATCTGCAAGTACTGGAGAATTGTCAAAAGAGACTATGAAAGATGTTGACAATCATTTGCAAACTGATGCAACTGTTACCTTAATATCAAGTAGTAATAGTTTAATGTCAAATGTATCTCCCACACCAATTTGGGGAGGCTCTATAGATTCTATAACCTGTACCCAAATAATGTGTCCTCTTTCAAGGCAAAGTGGATGTAAAAGTATTATTACACCTGATACAGTATTGGAACATTTGAGTGGAATTCATGAACTACCACAAGTTCATTTTTATTCTATTTGCGCTAAACTTCCAGTACCTCTTCCATTTGGTTCAAAAGCTGTTTACATATTACACTGTGGTGAAGATCTCTTTTTCTTTCAGGTATATTTTTTAAGCTCAATACAGTTATTTATTTCGTATACAAAATAATGTTATCAATCATAAATATACAGCGTGAAGATGAAATTGTTTGGATCAGTAGTACCAGAGGGGGGAAAATACCATGGGAATGGACTCTATATGGTAAAGGGCAGAATGGTACTGAGATAAAAATGCGTAGAAGTGTTGCAAGTCTTATGAATCCTATGATGTTAACATCCCAACACATTGCCCCCTTACCAAATGCTTTGTTATTGTACACATTGGACATTCAACTAATAGAATGTCATTCAAATGAACAGTTAGAGATATAGAATATACATAAAAGCTATTAAAAATTAAAAAGTACATTATATTCTAGTGTAAAAGATATACAGTATCACAATATTATTAATATATATATATATATTACGGTGCATTACAGAATGAACTATAAAAAAGCATAGTCATCTATTAAGATCAACATGCAGTAACAAATGAAATTATTAAAATATACATTATTAACTTTGTAAAATATATAAATAGATAGCATATTATAAAACTATGTTTCTTGTTTTTTTTAAACATATATGTGAAAGATACAGCATTCATGCAAATATGCATTTAGGGAGTTTTACGCAATATATCATCCATGTACGGTTTAAAAAAATCAAGCTGACCAGTTTTTATTGCTTGACCTGCCATGATGTCATATGCATACTTTAATACAGCCAAATAGTTTTCTTTCCCAACAATATTTAATTGAACATTGAAGACATGTGTATCACAGGAAGGCATCATTTTTTTTCCAACTGGTATACAAAGTTTTCTTTTTTTTATATCAGGTTGTACATCTGTTACTTCAGCTTCTTCTTTCTTCTTATCTCTTTTGGGACAACTACAAACTCTAACAGGAAGTCTTTGTCGACCCAAAATTCTTCTATTACAATTTTCCAAAGTAAAAATTAGTTCTGTTGGTCTGCGATTCATTCCAGATGGACAACTGTTTTTACATAAAAATTTGAAGCACACTGGAACATATTGAGAACCAGGTTGTGGTCTATTAAGGGGTACCACTATAGACAGATGTTCACTTCTTTCTTCATACATGGTAAGATGGTGTGTAGAACGAACAACATGTTTGATCACTCTGGGTGCTACATCTCTATTACTTGGATTATTTGGTGCCATGTGATTATGACATCTTCTAACTGGATCACTAGCGTACTGATCTAAACTAAAAACCATGGCGGTACGTAACAGAAGACCATCTTCAGGTGGTTCCCACTTAAAACGTAATGGCAGTGTTTCTTCCATGTTAATAAATACTTTTTTTAATACTTGTGAATACTATATAAAATGAATAAACTTAAATTACATATTTGAGACATTATTGTATGTAATTAATAACAGTTTAATTATATACTTACTACCCAATTTTTACTGGAATCCAGATTACCCAGTGAAACCTGAAAATTATAACGACCAGGAAACTCTTCTTTTATTGGAATGGCAGGATCAAGTTCTTGAAAATACTCTTCATCTTGTTCTTCTTCTTCATCTTTCATTTGCTTGTTAGATTCCAAATATTGTTGTGGCAAATCGTACTTTTCCTCCATTTCTTCTGTTATACTTTGCATCCAAGATCCACTAAATCCACTAAATAAAGCAACATAACATGTAATATATTAATACAAGCGAAAACTAAAATATCGATATGCATGAGAATGCAATATAATAATTATATATCAACACTTCTTACATATCCTTTACTAGTGCCTTATATTCTTCTTCGCCTAATATATCAGACTCTTGTGAGTCTGAAAACCCATTTGCAGTAGTCATATTCCATCAAATATTTGCTAGATTTGTCACAACAAACCCATATATAAATATAAATCACGTTACGGTGAAAGAGACGCCATTTGTATCCGCGGGAAAATCATTCGTTGAAATAATGGTCGATTCTCAATTTTTTTAAAAATCGCACCATCTTTTGGAGCCCAAGTAATAATGTATTTTACATCTGAAGGGCTTCCAGGGCAAAGAAATAAACTCATTAACTCGTTAACTCATCTCAAAATCAAGTTATACTTATAATATGACTTTTCATGAAATAGTAATATTGTATAACCGGCGCTTCTTAATTTATAGTTTTTATACATGTTCATTTAATTTTTACCTTATTAATAAAAATCTATCTAGATTTAATTCTAACGGAGTTTCTAAATTGTGTCGACCAATTAAAAAGTATCAAGCTATAATCGAAGACGCTTACATGCGGATACTTCATTCGAAATCGTATAATTACCAAAACATCGGTAACAGACAACGTTGATTTCTTAGATAGCCACGTTAGCCTCTTCCGATCGTATAGAACAACGAGCAAGATGGGTCAGTGGTCGATGTTAAAATTACATTGTTTTTAAAAGTGTAAATTTGAAATTAATAAATATGTGTTGTTCTCATCGACTGTTGAATTTGTTTTAATTATAGTTTTGTCAAATGTTTAATAGAAGATTTTGAAATAATAAAATGAAGATGAAATGTATTAAACAAAAATGATACATAACCTAACATTTTGATTTACAGGTAAACCTCGTGGCCTTCGTACTGCGCGTAAGCATGTAAACCACAGACGCGATCAGCGATGGAATGATAAAGATTACAAAAAAGCTCACTTGGGAACGCGGTGGAAAGCCAATCCATTCGGTGGTGCTTCTCATGCTAAGGGTATTGTTTTAGAAAAAGTGTATGTATATTTATATTATTAGTCTCTTATTATATCATATTTATATTAATCTCTTCGAATTGGAATAAATTTCTATATGAAATTTTAATTGAACGATTGTATGTTTTCAGTGGTGTAGAAGCCAAACAACCAAACTCTGCTATTCGTAAATGCGTACGAGTGCAACTTATCAAAAATGGCAAGAAAATTACTGCTTTTGTACCTAGGGATGGTTGTTTAAACAATATTGAGGAGAATGACGAAGTTTTGGTAGCAGGTTTTGGTCGTAAAGGTCATGCCGTGGGTGATATTCCAGGAGTTCGATTCAAAGTAGTGAAAGTTGCTAATGTTTCATTACTTGCACTTTATAAAGAAAAGAAAGAACGACCTAGATCATAAAATCATTGTCATGTATTTCTAACAAATCTGTAAAAGATTTCTAAATCAATTAATATTTTATTAATTAGCCGTTTTAATTAATTACTAATTTACCCGTACCTGTAGAAGCTTTTGCTCTTACAAAAGTACAAAAATACAAACGCAAAGACCGACGTTTTAAAAAATAGTTAAAAGAAAATTAGTATTACAAATCAATAAGTATGGAAATATGCATTCTTAACTTCTACAATATATGTAATAATAATATTTTTAATAATTTCATTCAATGAAGTATTTAACTTTCCTATTGTGGTACATTGGCATTCAATATTTCCCTTTTTGCTTGTAGGAACTGAACATCAAATAATTTTTATTTATATAAATTAATATTAATTGTATTAAATATAAGTAAGTGTATAAAAATATACAAAATCTGCCTTAACGATAAAAAGTTTGAATTTATATTATTAATATCAGCATTCCTGCAGTATAATGTATTCTTGATACTTTTTGCATTAAATGTGACCATGAATCAATGGATTAATGCGCGCGCTTCCATACAATTTCTTTTCTCTTCATTAAGTAACAAATCTCAATCATTTTCATTAGTTGGTACAATCAGTAAAGGAATGATTCTATATTACAAATGAACTGAAAAAGTAAAACATAGTTTTCTCATTTCTGGTTCATTTTCAGAAATATACTTTCTTATAAGGAACCATTCTTTTTGTAGTTGTAAAATTAATTATAGGCAACTTTATATATATTTTTTAATGACATTATTTTTGAAACCTGCTCTATTACATTGTTGCGTGATCTTTAAGAGATTCTGAGGATTTTGGCGGGGTTGCAGCCTGTGTAGTGCTGAGGCACCCTGCTTGTATTTTAACTTCAAAAAATTCGAAAAACTAATTCGACGTTTAATTGAAGAATCACACGCCAAGAAAAATTAACTCAAACAATAACTCATATTTAAAATTGTATTATAATAGATTAAGTACATTAAAAAAAGTTTTGCCCTTTAATGAAATTTATTTAGACTCTGAGCTCAGCGTGACGGTTCTAATGATACTACGATTCAACGATTCTAACTTTTTAGGTCGCAGAGCAGTCTATCTCTCTGCTCGGATTATACATGACTATCTATGATTTATTTATTATCCAATAACACAAATAGTTTTTAATTAAAGCCAGTAAACCTTAATTTAATTGAAGTTTATAGTATTAAAAAACGTGCGATTTATATCTTCGAAATGTATGTCTTATGTAATGAAAGTAAATACGAAATTTGAGAGTGATCACAGTTATTATTCATTAACAATTCTAACGTTTAATGAATAAATTTGTTAAATAAACTTTGTTCATTGCCTCGGCCACGCTGCTGTATAGTTAAATTCGTCGCGGTAGCTTTTACCCTATTGTAGTACAAAATATTTACGATAGAGTGAGCCACAGGCTTATACTGGTTCACAATGTTCATATACTGGTAACACATGTTCTCCCTTTTTCAGATTCACAAGTAGATGATAATTTTTGATCCTTTAGATCATAGATGCTCATTTAGATCCTTTCGCAAATTTTCAAAATAGGTATGGAATAATTTAACTTTGGTTTAACATTACACATGAGTATACTTGAATCTTCATTGATATGATTGTGTATTGACGTGATATTGATATGATATATACATTTAATATATTATGAATAGATCAATGTCCATCTACAATTTGTATGCTATGTGGATATACATATGTCATGTTACTTTATGGCGGGAACATGGCGGGAATAACATGTGGCGCACCACGGCAATGTACGTCAAATGTACGAAACAAACGACTCCAATATGGCGAATGTGAGGGACAGTGATACGTCGTTGTGGCTTCATAACAAGCTTGGAACGTCAAATGATAGCTGGACTGGAAGTTCAATTTGTTCACAACTCAACGCAGAAGTACTGCGGAACATTAAAGACTGTTTTCCAGATCTTCAAACGCAAGTTAAGCTTAAATTACTTCTTTCATTTTTCCACATTCCAAGACGGAATGTCGAGGAGGTAAGGCACAGTTTGTTTGTTACAAATATCTAAGGCGCGAAAAAGTGCAGCAATTTGTTCTTAAAATACGCGTCAAAATATTTATAACGATGGCTTCAATACGTTGAATATTGAATAATTTATAAAATAAATTTATGAATTTTAATTATTTATACTTCAAAAAAATATGTAATGTATTCCTTCATTTTTAGTGTAATTGATATTTGATATTTGATATTTTAAGCTTAATTTCTATGTATAAATATAAATATAAATAAATATATATATTTACTATATATATATTTATAGTAAATATATTATATTATAGTAAATATATTATATTATATATTATTTTATATAGTATATATTTACTATATATATAGTAAATATATATATTTATTTATTTATTATTTATATATATATATATATATATATATATATATATATATGTACGTTTGTAATTTATAACTTTATTGAATTGTGCAGTGGCGTGTTGAATTGGAAGAAATCATTGAAGTGGCATCATTGGACAGCGAATTGTGGGTATCAATGTTATCCGAAGCGATGAAGACATTTCCATCAACAGGTTCTTTGAACACAGATATTACTGATTTAGATGAACATAGGCCTATTTTTGGAGAATTAGTTAATGATCTTCGGAAACTTTTGAAAAAACAAAATGATCCAGCAATGCTTCCATTGGAATGTCATTATCTTAATAAGACTGCTCTTACTTCTGTGGTTGGTCAACAGCCTACCCCAGTCAAGCATTTTACTCTAAAAAGAAAACCAAAAAGTGCTGCATTAAGAGCAGAGTTGCTTCAAAAGAGTACAGATGCTGCGAGTAATTTGAAAAAAAGTACTGCTCCTACAGTGCCTGTGAGGAGCAGAGGAATGCCTAGAAAAATGACTGACACAAGTAAGCTTATATTTGTAGTTCTAGTTAGGATTATCTTGAAAAAACAAAAAGAATATGAAAATATAAAATAATATATTATTTGCAGCACCTCTGAAAGGTATTCCTAGTAGAGTTCCTCCAAGTGGTTTTCGCTCTCCCTCACTTACGAGCTCTTCAATGTCTAATAGGACACCTCTTAGTAATAGGATGCGCAAAGATGGTGGCATTAAGTTATTAGATATTAACGAACAGCCACTTGGCTATGCTCAAGCAAAAAAACGAAAGAGAATGATGGAATTAGAAGAACAGCAGAAGAAAGTTGCAGAAGCTCAAGCAGTGGCAGCTGCCGCAGCATCAACAGCTACTGCTACAACAGAAACATCGACGACGCCAGAGTATGCTCAGGGTTTAACTTCGATTAATCCACCTGCTACTCCAATCACTCCTGTAGCATCTATACAATCTTATACGACATCTACTCCTCCAAGTGGAGCACCGGCAGTAACCACGCCGCAAACTCGTATGTTTTTGTATATAGTTACATATGATGAACAGAAAATAATTCATTTCTTTCTTTAATACAGCTACAACACCAAGTACACCTTCAACTCCAAGTACAGTTGTACCTGTTGCGGCACCGACAGTTATTACACCAGTGGAAAGTACACCTGTCGGAGTACAAACGGTTAGACCAGCTCAGACAGTTACACAAATTCGTATACAAACTACTGCACAACCTGCCAATGCAGCAGCAAACACAAGAAAAGGCTTGTCTCTCACGGTACGTAGAAATATTTACAATATAGGATTCATACTTTCATAAGATCGTTAATTTATTTTGTGTATTTGTAGCGAGAACAAATGTTGGAGGCGCAAGAAATGTTTAGAACAGCTAACAAAGTAACCCGACCAGAAAAAGCTCTTATTCTAGGTTTTATGGCTGGCTCAAGGGGTATGCGCCTGTTTGTTAAAATCTCAAATATCTTTTAATATAAATACTCTTATCTATCATCTTTTATTGTTTAGATAATCCTTGTCCGAAATTGGGTAATATAGTCACAGTAATGCTCTCGGAAAATATAGAAGAAGTGACGCAACCGGATGGTACAAGTGTACCTATGTTAGTCGAGACACATTTTCAAATGAATTACACGAATGGTGAATGGAAAAGGATAAAAAAAAATCGACGAATCGTTACAGAAGAATCAACGTCCGCTATAACCCCTGCTTCCAATGCAACCGCAACGGCTTCCAATTAAACAAAAAACAAAAACAAAAAAAAAAAAAAAAAAAAAGAAAAAAAACCGAAAAAAGAGATCTTTTTCGGATCGCGATTATATAAATCAATGACATTGCCGTTGTTTGGATGACTGTTTTTAGAGAAGCTCTATTGTATAGATAGCTAAAGAATTTGAGTGCAGAAGGTAAGATGTGGCCTCTGTAAGCAGACCTGTATATCATGTTTTAGTAGTAAGGCTTCAAAGTGCGGTGTATATTTTAAAGTTATAAGAGAAGAACTTGTGTTACTTCAGAAAGATAATATGTAATAGTCAAGAAATACATCGTTTCCATTTTTCAAAATAGAGGATGAGTCAAATGGCGAATGCATTTTTTATTGGACACAACGTATATAACGTATGAACGTAATTTTCAACAGATTTCAAACCCTATCTGAAATAAAAATCTCTATTTTTAACGCGCATCTGGTTTCACCGACAATGAACAAATTATCATGAATCATCGGTTAATTATAAAGTTAAATATTATTTATCAACGGACATTGTGATATTTTCCATTGTAGGAGAAACCAAACGTTATTAATTTATATGCTACGATTATCGTTTATATATATATATATATATAATATATATATATAATATATATTATATATAATAAATATTTATAAAAAATATATATATAATATATTATTATAATATATATTATAATATATATTATATATATATTTTATATATATTTTATAAAATATATATATAAAATATACATATAAAATATATGTTTCCCCATTGAATAAGAATGAACATAAAACTTATAATATTGTTATTTGAATAAAATATGGTTATATTGATAAATATTTAATTTTATTAACAGTTATACCTTATCAATCAATCGAGTACGATCGATTATATTGTTCGAGAATAATTCAAGTATCGAGTTGGATATCGAAATATTGGCGATTCCAAAGATCGGTTTTGAATTTTAATCGTACGTTTGTCGCCCTCTAACATTTTACTGTAAGGAGGGATATCCTGATTTCTGAAGAGAATATTTCATAAGAGATTAAACAATTATTTTTATAATAATTTGCACGTGAATAAATCTGTATGTGATTGAAATAGATACAGTGATTTTTCGTAATTATTTCTTATTAAAATTGCGCTGTTCACAAGAAAAGTGAGTTATATAACCTCTTTAAGAGCTACAAACTATCAAATCTTCGGAGAGTAAGTTTTGAATAAGTATTATTTTGTGAAGTAGTCTCGTGTTCGTTTAAATACTTCTCCATCCACGTAACCGGTAATTTATATATTAATAATGCTTCGATTGTTAGCATCTTTACATTCCCAAACATGTAAAGCGGTAAGTCGATTAATTTGATAGAGATATCAATCATTTAATTTATTTAAATTCTGAAGTTTATTTTAATATGTAACGTAATATATACATTTACAGATATTTGTTACTGCATCAAATTTGATGTTTAAAGCTCGACAGCCGACGTTAGTGCAATACGCTCGAAGTTTTTGCGTTAGTAGCAATCTTTTTTCCTGTCAGCTTCAGATTCAGAAACCTGCACCTGAGTTTTCTGGAACTGCCGTGGTTGATGGTGATTTCAAGGAAATCAGCCTGAGTGATTACAGGGGAAAATATGTTGTTCTTTTCTTTTATCCTTTAGACTTGTAAGTTTTAACAATAGAGAACGACCAGAGAAAACCAAATATTTTATACACTCTAAAATAAATACAATACTTTATTTTTAGCACATTTGTATGTCCCACTGAGTTGATAGCGTTCAGTGAGAAAATTTCACAGTTTAAAGCTCTGAATACGCAAGTGATTGGAGTTTCTACAGACTCGCATTTTAGTCATTTAGCATGGACTAATACGCCAAGAAAACAGGGAGGCCTGGGTGGCAATTTGGGTTATCCTCTTCTAAGTGATTTTAACAAGGAAATATCGGCTAAATATAATGTCCTTCTCCCAGATTCTGGAGTTGCTTTAAGAGGCCTTTTCATCATAGATAAAGAAGGAATATTGAGGCAGCTTAGCGTAAACGATTTACCAGTAGGCAGAAGCGTAGATGAAACATTGAGGCTCATCAAGGCATTTCAGTTTGTTGAAAAACACGGAGAAGTCTGTCCTGCCAACTGGCAGCCGGATTCCAAAACTATTAAACCAAACCCAAAAGATAGTAAACAATACTTTGAATCAGTTAATTGAACATTGTGAACAGATCGTTTTCATAAACGTATAACGTATAATGTATTGTAATATGGAGTAATAAAAATAAAATATTAATATATACTCGCAAATATCACGAAGACGGGTTAATATGTGTCTTATAACCTTACATAATTTTTAAAAATTATTCTTTATTTTAATTTCTTTCTTTTTTTTTCAAGCCGTGAAAAATACAAACGATAATATGCGCGTTTATGTAATCGGGCCGCTCTTAGATGGAACCTTTTCAGCTACAAGATGGAGGATATATATGTTCAGACTCTTGAATCAGAAGCAAAGGCCATGAGGGGACTGCTTGCCATGCTTGAATTGAAAGTAAGAAGGGGGAGAAAAAGATGCGTGAACAGTCTCGTGCATACGTGCGTGATACAGAGGACTCAAGGGTCGAATCTGGAGTATCAGTATAGAATTAGAACAGCAATCTTGTATTGGTCAATTTTATTCTTTATGGCGATGAAAGTAACGACGATAGGACAAATTTCTGAAAGTCTGTTTCGGATTAGCTTCTCTTCTTCGTCTTTCCGCAGTGTAAATTTGTGTAAGAAAGGAGTAACGATGGAAAAGTATAATACAGATTATTATCATTACAGCTTAAATGATTAAGGGATAATTTCATTTAGAAACCGCTTAATATCCTCTACTAATATAGAAATATTTATTTTATCGAATCGATGTATTTTTTTTTTTTTTGCAATCAATAGGAAGTTTTACATTTAGATTGATATTGATCGTTATCAAAGAGGTCTGAGTGACGGAAAGGAGGTAGATCTAGGGAATCGGCGGGACCGCATTAGCGATGAATTTAAGAGAGAGCTTATTATTTCATAAAGAAGATACCGACGCCGGTAACGCCCCCGAAAGAAGGGATAAAGTAACCAAAGAAGAGGGGTTGGAAGACGAACGATGTATAAGATAGACCGGGAAGCAGGGAAAAACTGAAAAGCGACGCCAGAGATAAACGGCTCATCCTTTCTCGCCCTACAAAATCCAATCCTGTCTTTTGCGAACCGAAATCTCAAGATTAAACATATTCCGTCTCCTCGAGTCCTGTCGAGTCGTCGCGCATCGATAAGGGATATTGCTCACGTTCATCGAACAAAATCTATTCGATATCTATCAAATCATTAAAATATTGAAATATTTATTTTCTTCATTTACAAAAAAAGATAAAAAAAAACCAAAAACAGTTTTTTATCTTTCATTCGGAAACGTAAATATGGCTTGATCGCAGAAACGCTGAAAATAAAGAGATTTCGTTTTTTCGCGTTCAAGCGTACCATTGTTACAACGTGCTTCGTGTCGCAATATTTTTTTTTTGTAGAGAAAAGTAGAAATACCGATGGACAAAGAGGTCAGACAAACGCTGAATAACCGACTGAAATCGTGGCACGCACGCTTGAAAGTACCAGAAAGGAACTTATGAATTCAATCGTTGCCGCGATAGCAAAATAGATTTTTTCGTCGACTCGCGCCTTCGTCTCTTAGAAAGTTTGCGAAATCGAATTACATTCTGTTCTCTTTCTTTCTTTCATTCTACTTGCCCGTGATTGTTTCGCCGTAACGATTATCGAACCACATTTTTACGCTCGCCAATTCCGTCGTAATGTCTGTCCGATTAAGAGTGAACGTGGATTATGTCGTCGGCAGGCGAACGCGGATTTTCCTCCTCTAATCGACTTTCTAGTCGCCTATCGTCGTCGGTTTGTTCCGCCCCCGCGATTGTTGGGGCTGCGATCATACGGCTTCTTGTTCTAATTGCTCCTTTTGTTGCCCGTAACGAACGCTTAATCGACCTTAACATTTATCCTTAACGTCGCTGTTCGCTCTAGTCTGGTTGTTAAACTTTCATACCGAACTCGATCCATTAATTTCGAAATATAAAACGAACGGTGTTTAGACACTTTAGATTAATGCATTAATTTCAAGATGAAAATGTAGACGGAATTTAGGATAGATTTGTTAGAAATATTACGTCGTTCTACGTATAACTAATGCGATTTTTTTGGGAGTTGAATGTAAAACGTTGAATTGAAAACTGTTGCTATGAAGGTTTTATAATGTTGGAATAGAAAGATTAATAAAAAGAAATAAACAATTGATCGAACGCAGGTAATCTTTTATTTTCATCTAACATATGAAAAAAAATCGTACTACTTATGGGGTGGTGATATAAATATAAAAGAAGATACTAGATCATTTTCGCGATAAAAATTACGACAAAAATCATGCTGAAAGTAAATCTCAAACACTTCGACGCTCTGCTCGTAATCCCCGTAAATTCATCGGTGCCAAAGATCTCACGCTACATTCTGTCACGCGGATAACAATAAGCGGCAAATCGCTTAACTTTGTTAGCATCGTCTTCATCGCGATTATAGTCTATAGTCGTGACGCTGGTTGTGCGCGCGTGGACAAGAAGTAGAAGAAGAAGAAGAAGAAGAAGGAAGAAAGCGAGTCGACTGGCGAACCGGCCGGTTGTTGTCGAGCGGAGCCGATCGAAGCGAGCGAACGCGCGCGTCAAAGAGCATCCTCTATCGTTTTCTCGTGAAATAGAACTCGCTGGTCGTTTGAGTATCCCTTTCTCGTCCTTCCCCTTGCTCTCCTGTCAGCCACTCGTTTTTTCCCTGCCAGGGATAGGAGCCGTCTAATAACCTCCCGGCCGAGGAGTACCGAGAAGCGAAAAAGGAACATTTTCTTAAAGGAGCATTCAGAGCGCGGCTTGATAGGTGGATATTATAGTAGCTGGTGGTAACCCTCGCTGCCTAGGCCCGGTCGGTGGCGAGGAAGCAAGGCAAGGAGGGAAAACGTGGCGCGGCCACGAAAACGAGACACAGAGAGGAAGATAGAGAGAAATGGAGCGGCGGGGTTGTACCTAGTGGAGGCAGGGGAATGCATCCATCCATATCCATCCCGGGGTGGCTACTGGGGCTTTGATTACTTGTTTTAATCTTCCGACTGCCGACTGGGCGAGCATCTGTCACTCAAAATCCGTAATTGCACCCGCTACCGCGGCGGTGTGCTCTTCCACCCCCTCCACCAGCCGTTGATTCGTGGCAGAAAGCCCGCCCATGTTGCTTTCGAAAGGGGCTGGCTTTTTGCTTTGAACACACTGCCATTACTTTCTTATTGCTCGTTTAGCACTTTCACACTGGCTTTCCGGTTACGAGGCGCATTCGGAGGTGATCGGCTAATCGGATTACCCTGCTGCAGCCGCTCCACGAATTCCTCCTCCTTGACTGCTATCCCCGTTCGACTGCATCGGTGTTCTCATCTCTCTTCAGATGGATCGTCGCCGTTCCAAATGGGACACGTTGGCAACGTTTCACGGTTAGATTCTCTTCGTTGCACGAAATCGCCAAGAGACTTTGAAAGAGACCCTGGTCTATTGAGAAGCTTCGATCTAGAAGCATTAGGGAAAGAATCGACCACGCTAGACTCGCGTTAATCTGGCAGTTAGCATTTCCATCGATTTATCCGATTCTCGGTCTTGTCCGGTCTTCGCCAATTAAATAGTTCGTTTCGTTTCCCTCGTAAACGTCGTATTCGAGTCCTTTCCTATACCTTTCGAGTAACTCGAAAAGTATAGAAAAGCGATCATGTTATATACGTTGCTGTTTAATACGTTGTGTAAATTTACCTTAGGACGGATGAACTTATGCAAATGAACCATTTCTTTCTTGAGAATCGAGCGTCGTTCGTGTATTTATGTAGTTTAACTAAGAAATGAATAGAAACTCAGTTGGATCAATTCGGTTTCCGACAGGTTCGTCTAGTGGTTACCGGAGGAAGGGGAAGAGAGAGAGATAAGGTCAGACAAACAAAAAAGATGGAAATGGCGGAGAAGAAAGAAAAGCGGCAAGTATTAAACGAACGACTCCCTTATGTAGGCAAGCTGTGTTCGACAAGGTACCAGCGGCAGTCCACTCTATCCACTTACCGCACGAATGGACGAGGTGGTCATCAGATCGATGAAAAGAGATTCGCGACACGCCACCGGTACATCGTTGCACGCTAAAACTGGCCTGGTATCGCGTTGGCTTACAACGAAGCCAATCCCGGCCCCCTCTGGCTCGATAGGGGGTCGAAACTATAGCGCCGGCAGCGTGATCTAATTGTACCCACTCAAACCGGATCAAAACAATGCGGCACGCGGGCTCGCGCCTTGCATTTAACTAAATGTGTCTTTTGTCATGGCCATTGCCCACCCACCGTGTCCCTGAATTAGACGACAAAGATCGGTTTCTCGTTGTTTACGTTGCCTGGCCATTGTGTCAGCGCTCGTCAAAGCCCGCTTAATGGCGCATTTAATTACAAGTGACCCATCGATCTTTCTATCTCTTGATTTCTTCTTTCCATTCGAGGAGGTGCTTCGGTAGCGATGGGATCTTCCATTTGATTTTCCGAGAGATCGAGAATCGATAGGAAGGTATGGAGCTTTTATCATTATCTGTTAATACGAGTAATTTAAGCAAACTTCGCGTAACGTATTATCTTTGTCGTTTTAATTTTTAATAATTAGTTTACGCGTGTCACGAGACGGAAAAGGATGGAAATCGCTGCTTTATCCTACAGGCAGATACTTCAATTCCAGCATTAATCGTCGATCCAAGAGAAATTCAAAAGAGATTCTAATTCTTTGGTCCGCGGTAGCGAGTACCAGCCCCCGACGCGCATTATTTCCGTCCAGACAGGACGTAATCGTTCCTCCGACCGATTTAATCTGGCCGATTCCACCCCATAGCAGGCAGGCGCAATCTCCGCGATCGCGTGAGCAAGAAAAGAAGAAGCTCGTAAAAGCGCTTCGCCGGGATTTCTGCTCTCTAATTGTCGGAGTCATTCGTTCCTTTCACGAACAACGGAACAGATGCACCGACTTTGTATTCGGGAGGCTGCGTCCGGGGAACCAGGGGGGTCCTGTGTCTCTTGGGGTTATTTTCAGTCGATTATCCGGCCGAGCGTGGGGTCAACGTCGTGATAGTTTCGCCTGACAAGTAAAAGAGTACACGAGGACGACTCTATTAGTAGGTTGGAATAGAATGACGGGGGGGGGGGCGGGGAGAATAATCGGGCGGACGACTTAATTTTTCGTCTTTGCCCGCATCGATCAACCTTCGCGAATCATCCACGCGTCGCCCTAGAATCGGCTCGATCCGATTGTTTCGCTGGTGCTTCGTCGACCAATCGCCGACACGCGACGATTCTTTTGTACTGGCGAGAAAGCGGCTTTGGTGGAACAATCGGTTGGTTTTAGGGGTGGAAGAACTAATAAAATGAAATTGTCCGACATACAAAGACACGAGCCGAACCAAGAATTTCGTTTATTTTGTCTTTGAGATAGGATCGAGAGTAGAGCAGAGGATATTAAATTATTCGATCAATTTATTTAATACTGTCTAAACATTTGGATTCTCTTTGCCAAATGTACGGATGCTAAATTCACCGTTAAAGTTCCATTCGTTCGTATTTCCGAGATACACACACCTATCGATAAATCGGAGAAAAGTTTAAACGAAGTAAAGTACGAAGCGAAACGTATCGAGAATAAACCATCGTATTTTTAAGCGACGGCACATGCTTGTGATTCTCCTTTTTCTATAACTTTAATTATTATCTTGCACTGCTCGTTGTTCTCGGCTGTGTTCCGCGGTGAAAAGCGTCGGGAAAGAGATCGCATGCAGCAAGTAAATGGATGGATGAACCGGGGCGAAAAAGGGTGCCTTTGAGCCGAAGCGAGTCCGTTGCTGCCAGATTAATTAACGAAGCGCTCGCCCGGGGTCCGGAAAAGGATCAACAACTCCGATACCGGGATACCCGGAGCTAATAGACAGGTGGCCCTATCTGCTTAACCATCGTTTCGCCTGGATCGATCGCTCGATGCTGTGGTAATCGCGAATCAATCGTCTCCGACCCTCCGAATCGCGGTTTTCTCTATCGACGGATAAGTATCTGTCTTTTGAACTGTTTTATAAAATATGAAAACCGTGCAAAGTTATTTTTAATGTTTCAGATTGTCACGCAAGTCGATCATATTACAATTTGCTAATGTAAGATCAGAGTAAGTGGAAAAATTCGTAGAATATAAATTTAGAAAGTTCGTTTGAAAGGATGTTCTCGATCAGTTTGTTCGATTTCCGAAGTCCTTCGCCTCTTGAATCTGTTTGAAACAAAACAAGATTGTAATAAGCGTCGTACAATTCCTTTAATTTATTTGCTTTCGATTCGCATCGAAACATAGAGACGATCATCCTTTTCAACTGTTGTAGAAATTTCGATTCATCATCCGTGTAATAGCACACAGAAATATACGAAACACGTTGCTTTTCTGTAATTTATCGCCAATCCATCGGCAATTTCTAAAACGCTTATTGTGCATTGTAAATTTGCATACAGGAAATTGAACAATGTAATTTGACGAAGAGAGGGAGAGGCGGGGGCGAATTAAGAGATATTTTCACTCGTCTATATACCAGAATATCAGGCGTAACTGAAACTTCGATAGCTTTGCTTGTACAATATTAATTACACGCTCGTTCTCGGTTTCGTATTATTTCCTTTCTCGTCGCGTTTCGACGCGCCAATCGCTCGACTAATTGCTCAACCCGTGGCAATCGCAATTACCATTCGTCCTCTCTATCTGCATGGCAACTTTCATTTAACATGAAAGTCGTCGTCGTTGCGGCGCGCGCGACGATCGATCAATGAAAAATTCATCGAACGGAATAAATGATCGGCTCGACCATTATCAATCGTTCTAATGCTCGTCCCTGTTTTCGTTCTTTTTTTTTTTCATCGGAAAGAAACGTATGAATAAAAAAAAAAAAGAAGAGGAACAAGAACAAAAATAGGATGGAAGCGTTGAAAATTGAAGATAAACTCGAGGTAATTAACTAGGGGGATGAAATTGAACGAATTCTTAAAACCGAGTATATACGATACGATTTTTATTTGCCGTGTTGAATCGGGGGCTCGTGTCAAAGGTTCGTCCATCTAAGTAATTACCGGAGCTTAGGAGCGTCACAGTTGGGTTCAACGATGTCGATTAAATGCGAGATAAGATACAACTGCTCCACCTTTGCACGGTTCGTGCGTCCCAGAGTAGTCTATTCCTTTTCACAATGCTCCCTTAATCGGACGGTACGTTTACTTGAAATGCTATAAAATTATCTCTCGACGATTATCGTTTATATCTCTGACACCGAAACTAAACTATAAACGACCACCACCGAAGAAATCAAAGTGAGAAATATACGAGAACGTACGCATGCGAGATGTAAAGCAAGCTTTTATTCGTATATGCGTTACAAAATAATCATTCCAGTGCCTCAAAATGCATCGTTTATCGAATCGATCGTTTCGATCAGTTTGCTAGCGTATAGCGTTCAAAGTGAGAAATCACAAATTTCCGACAACGAACTAAATTTTCTCAAAATAGAAAAATTTCATTTCACCTGGCAAGTCTACAAATTTGTAGATCCTTGCGAATAGATGCTCCACGCGATTTAATTAACCGAATATGAATAAAACAAAGCGGCGATATTTAGCGCTATCGGGTGAAACCGCAAGTATGCCGATTGAAATTTCGTCAAAAGGGTTGATTACTGCCGCTTTCGGTATTAGTCTCTGGCCGCCGGTTTATCGTGAATGGTAATACGATCACGAGGCATTGTACATGTTCAACATATGCGGCCTGGTACAGGCTCGCGCTCATCGTGCACGCCGTCGTGTGTATGCAAGCGAAAAACCGGTGAACGGAGAGCGATGCACTTTTCGGAGAAAGGAAGAGAAAGCGAGCCGCGTGTTATTTCGAACAATGGTCTCGGCCGATTTAACCCCGGTCTCGCGACGACACGCCCGAGGAATACACCGTAGCCAGTAAACATTTGCGCTGCAATTGGTCTGAAACGTAATTCTGCGAGCAGCGTTTTAAAATACGCCAATTTGTAGGGAGAAACGGTACTTGGCAAATGGGGAAAATGGTTGTTTCGTGTCAAATGTTAAATGAATTCTACAATTTGAACGATCGACGAATTTAGACGATACGAAGAGCGAAGAATCTGCAAATTTGTAAATTCGAACGCCGCAAGATTCGAAGGTGTCAAAAATTTGATGATTCCACAACTGGCAAAACCATTCAGGTAGGACGAATCGAGTAAGTAGAAGCGGCAAGTAATAGAATCGCGGTTGGTCGCCGAGTAGAAAGTCTGAGTGATACTACTGGTCCGGGCCCTCGGTCGCACAGAAGAGAGCCGCTCTGACACGACGACAAAGCGTATAAAGAGGGACGATGACAGACAGCTCGGGCAACAGAGCAAAGAGAGGGAGTCAATGGGTATAAGCACTAAGCACGTAACTATGAAAGAAGCAGGGGGTTGCGAATCGTCGCTAGATTAAAAAGAGGCTCCCTTTTTCGCTTGCTCTTTTATGCCTGTGCGCCGCGCCCCACACGCATCATGTGCCTCCCATGTTCGTACGTGTATCTGTGCACTGTGCGTGCTGGCGCACACATATCCACGCGAATCCGTACACGCAACGAACGTCTTCTCATGCATGCGTGTACAACAAACGTGTACGAGTATACACACGACCACGCGTTCGATATCTCGCGACCGTCCGCTGTAAAAAGCAATTCGATCTGCCAGCGCGGTCTATAAGCTAAACCCCCCTTTCACCCCTCTCGTCTCTTTTGGTGGCAGTCTCGCGAACGCGTCAATCTTCCTGCGGGATTCGACTTTCGGTGTCTGCGTTCTGGAATGAAAATCGACCGATTTCGTTGGTTACTATCTCGTCAGCGATACAGAGTATTCCGTTCAAAATTAAACGTCGCTTCCAACCAACGCTCGTTTAAGCTCGCAAAGCACGCGTGTAGTTCTGCAGTTATCCTATGTACAAATTTATCCCGATACAGAATGTTCGATACGATCGGAACCTTAGAATCAACTTTTCGCCATTACATCTCTCCTCGAGTTTCTCCACTTTCGTATCATCCGCGTCACCCTCTACCAAATCACCAAATAAAGAACTTGTTTCGTTGCTTTGTGACTAAACGAGGTTCCAATTGGAGTGACGCGGGAAGGGTGTGGCCGCTGTAAGCATTCCATGCTGGAAGGTCTCGATAGATTTTCCAAAAAATTATTCCATTAGAGTAATTGTCGAGCTGCTGCGGAGGCAGGTAATAATAGTCACGGAAGGATCGCGTCCGCGATAATGGCCGCTATAAATTGGCCGTGTTGCTCGTACGGCAAAGCAGAAAGCGCGGGGCGCAAGGAAAGAGACGCAGGATTCAGGCGTCATCTGCGCGGCCTGCCCCTTTTTTTTTCCTTGTTTTTCTATCCAACGCAGCTGTTGCGAAGTCGTCCGCGCATTATCAGCCTGATAATTAACTCGATTAGTCGGACGATGAAGCTTTATACAAATGAGCCTCCTTTTACGGCTACAGCAATTAAGCCGCGTTATCGATTGTGTTTCATCGCGAATCACGTGAATTACGCGCACTCGCGTGGACGTTCGACCGCTGCGTGTGCTTAAACAGACGTTGGATCACGCGATTTCCACCGTTGATCATCAAGGACCGCGTTTAATTTACTAACGACCATCGTCGTCGTTGTCGTCGTCGTCGTCGTCGTCGTCGTCGTTGCGATCCCTTGCCCGCTCGTCCATTAGGAATTACTGATTTTTTGTTCTGCTCTGGTCTCTCGATCACAGTGACAAAGACAAAAGTGAGTGTAATACCGCAGGTGGTCTATAGGACCCCCATGGTTCTGGAAACTCTGGTATTCTCCCGAGGAATGGGTTTTGCTTGATGTTTTGATGGCACACTCGAATCGATCACGAGATTTGTCGGCGGACAGCGACAGGATGGATTTTAGACGGATAACTGGCGGTTAGGGGAGCCTGAAATCGGTAATGGTATATATCCACGAGATATTCGATGGTTTCGCGGGTCATGGGATTTATCCCATCGTTCAATCGCGCAATCCTATTCGCCGCTGTTCCGCACAGATTCTGTAATTCGTCGATGAGTCGTAGATTATTTCGTTCTCAAGATTGGCTTTGGTCCACACGCGCCCAATTATCGTCGCGTTTCCACTAATTTGTCTGGAATTCTTCGAATGCCTTCGATTTAAGATAACGTATAGAACTTAAACCTAAACTCTAACGAGCAACGAACCGACTTACATCATCGTTACGATTTTTACGTTGCATCGTATAACGTGCTATCGAAGCAAAGAAACATTGTACAGAGAAATAACTTCAAAAGCAAACTTGGCGACAAATATCGCCAGAAAAAAAAAATTTCATCACGCCTACGGTAATAACTTCCACCTTCTACCACCACTTCCCCATTGAGAAATTCGAAAAAGGTCTGGGTATCAGGGCAGAAGTAACGAGACCAATCATTGGGAGGGTGGTCGAAGAATAGATTCTTCGAAAGATTTCGTGAGTTTGCCGGTGTAACACGATCGTCACTTATACGAGACCCCGTAGGACACGGGCTTCGAGACCGTCGTCATCCCCTTACGTGTTAAATTACCCCAGGACGGGGCGCATAGAAGTATTGGGAGAGGGGAAGGTTGCAATTCGACTCTAGATTGCAGCCGACAATGAGCTGGTGAATTTTCGATCCCAGGGACAAACAGGCTCCTAATACAATTTTTTTTGAATCCCGTGCTAGCTCGATTCAAAAGTATCAGGGGTGGGGGGTTAATTGATAGGACGGAGAGGATTTTCGAAAGGTGCGAAGATCCATGTGCTCGATTTTAAAACGACCATAGAAAGCTTAGTGGTGAAAGAGTAGAAGCAACGTGTTGTTTAACAGGCAGCTAGTTTGCGAAACATATATCGGGTATCGCGAGTGTTTTTGTTAAAAAAATCGAGAATTTTACAACTCTCTCTCTTTTTTTTTTTTTTTTAACACACAGAGAGATTCGTGGAGTGGTAGTAAAATTATTTCAGAGGAAGTATCTCTAGTTTCTTGAATTTCGAACACACCAATTCCCATTATTTATATATTTATACAAATTTATTTCGACTCGTTCACGACGGGTATTCCGTCGTGGTTACGATTCCGATGTTAAAGCAGTCTCATTAAATCGAAAAAAATTTCCTGTCATTTGACGACGCAGCATCCAATGGGAAGAAATAGTTTTTTTTCCTCCTCCTCGTCCAGCTTTTTTCCCTCTTCTTTTTTTCATCCGAACTCCAGAAGCGATATCGACGAACGGCTGAATTTTCCGATCGGCTTGTTAGCGATAGGGAAACGTTGTTCCGCAACGAAGGTAACGACGGAACAAAAAGGAACGAAATTGAAATCGATCGATCAACGCTCCTCGCGGGCTACGCCGTTTCATCGCAATTACCGAGTTAATGAGTCGCTTTAAATATTCAATGCCATCGCTTATTAACGCCAATATAAATCGTGTTTAATCAATCGAACCGCGTTTAATCCATCGGCGACGGTTCCCGGCCATGCGGAGCTAATATCTTCGACGTCGTTGCGTCACGAATACCATTCGCTCGAATTCTTCAACGTGCTTCCATCGATGTTTCTCTAAACGACCATTTTTCCGATGCATTTGCGTACCAAACAGACGTAGTCCGCTACAGTCTTCTTTTTCAAAACAAAATTCCGCTTATAGATTCTTAAGTGGATAAAACTAAAAAAAGGTATCAGAATTCGTCGAGCTTAAATTATACTACACGTACGATCCAAGCTTCAACGTCGATCCAAGGAACTTCTGCGAGAATTGGCCAAACAACCGTTTCGCTATATCGCCCATAGAGATAGTTGAACACGTCGAAAGGACACTTACCAAACAGCTTGGTAGTGGAAACTCAAACGAGACCGCAGACAAACCTGCGAATTCGGACACCTCGATACGATCGAGTCCTTCCTTCCACTCAACGTGTTGCTCCTAATCAATTTACCTATCGAATCGATGAAAATCACCCTCGTGAAAATCATACGAACAGTCGCCGATATTTATGCAAATTCGTATCTCTACGAATATAAATTAAAAACGTATAAAAATGTTTTACCCACTGAATACTATAACGAGTATTATACTTTCGTGCATTGTATGCGCAAGATTCGTCCACCTTTAAACTTCTTATAAATGCATGAACATCGGCTATCTACTTGTAAAACGATTTATCATTCGTGGAACGCATCTTCGGGATGACGCTGGTCGAGAGGGGAGACGGGAGACAGGAATCGCAAGGATGCAGATCGAGATACGCAGACAGTAGCCTCGATATAATCGAGTCCCTGGTCGGTTTGAGGCGCGAAAGGACACCGAGTGTCGCAGAAAGGAAAACGGTAAACGTCGGGTAAAGAGGGCGCGGAGCAGAGAAAAGGGCAACGTGTGCAAGCGGAATAAAACTAAAACGAGGGACACGAAGGCCGTTTGGGAGGTTGGAGGAGGTTGGAGGTGGAGGATGTAATCGCTCGGTGGATGAAAGGTTCTCGCGGAGAAAGAGAGATCAGAGGCGAAAAAGAGGCGAAGGCGCGATGGCGCGCGACGGCCTGTGAGAACGATGATTGAAGTGCACGTACTTACGTGCGCGTACTTACTCTGGATGCTGTGCGGCGTGTGCAGATGCAGAGAAACACGGCGGTACGGACGCATTGTCGTTCCTGCTCCCTCGTGGTCGACATCCACCAATGGCGCCTCGACGTTTTCTCCTCGAAAGCGACGATGAATCGGCTGAACGTGCCTGTGAACCACCTGACACAGCATCGCCATTCTACACAGCGCTAAAACTGTGTCGCCCGTTCACCGGATATCCTCGCGAAACCGCCCTGTTCCGCCCCTCTATACTCTTTGATCGTGTTTGCGCGAACGGTCTGGGTTTATCTGTCTTTGGAGACGATCGCGGGGTGGAGACATTGATCGGGAGGAATTGTTGGGAATATCTGAGGGATGTCTGGTTAACCCTCTTTCATATTCCCGTTTCCATTGTGCTATTTTTTAGTGGCTATACATACTCGTCGGGATTACTTTTGCATCGGAATGCGTGTAACTTGAAATTAAATTCACGATTCCAGTTGGAATTTTTATCTTTCCAAACGCGAGAAGGAAATAAAATAACGTCTAGTAGAAGCGTAATCGTGAAACTTTTTTCTCGTCTGTAGCCTTCGAAACTTTCTGGTCTCCACTCCGGCAACAGTCTCACCGACACGAAGTCGAGCATTTCACGGCTACTTCAGGCTTTCAGGAAATTCGAAATCAACGCATTTGAGAATGTTCAACAAGAACGCAGGAAACGATTAAACGATGGAACACAGAGTACAATACGAACCGGGTACGGCGGTGACAATCGACGAGGGTCTATCGAGCACTTTCCACTTCACGACTACTCGATTACATAGGCGTTCTAGTGGGAAAACATCGGTTGACTTTGTCGAGAAGCGACATGTTGCACGGCGTGTTAAGTGGTCCACGGGATCATGAATATTCGCGATCTTATTCGAAGATATTTCGTTGATCGTTCGATATTTTTCTAGCTTTTCGTCTTCGTTGGTACATCCGAAGTATCGTCGATTTTCTCTGGAAGCGTTCAACGACCGATGGTTGATTTTTTCTACCCTTGAAATTTGATTATTTTTTGATGTCTGCAGCTCGATATTCGTAAGATTCGGGACAAGAACACGCGTGGGAAGGGACGATGATGCGTGAGAGATGGGATGTTGAACGACGTGGACTGTTGCGTTATGGTTCAACGATCATTATTAGCGATTACGAAACGATCAGCTGTACAATAGTCTGCGTGAATCTCAGATCACAAACGTCCGTACAAAACACGACGCGACAAGCGGTGTGCTTTGCCTTTCATTTTCCTTAATTGACGTCTATAGATTAGGTGGAGAGATATACAATGCGAAGGAGAGGAGAGAGCCGGTATTTCGTAACTATACCGTTCGTTTAATAAAATTAATCGTTTAAATACTTATCACAACAGGTAGAATAATGTCGTAGGAACCCTGCCTGTGTCTTACGGTGTATCTAACAATTAGTTACAATCTCATAGCGGTTACATTTACATTTTTCTTTGAGATTCCTCGTTTCGTGTTTGCAACGTTCCCGATTAGAAAGAAGACTAAGGAAAAGAAAGAAATTAAAATTCGTGTCAACGGTAGAAACAAGTTTCGTGTCACGTATTTAGAAAAGCGTATAAACGAAACGATAGAAAGACGTAAAAGTGAGCCAGACAGCTATAGAAACAGAGGGAAGGACAGAACTGCGTTTGTCCTGCGCTCATCGACAAAATATTCTTAATAATCGTTCCACGAGCAGTTTCTTATCGACAAGTTGACAGACTAGATACATACTTATATTACAATTGTTCGACTTGCCGGAAGTCGCCAGTCGCGTTGAACCGCGGCGAAAAACCCAACCTCCGACACCGTGACGATCCTGTCCTCTTGCGTTTCGATGCATCGTCGCTTGGAACGGAACGCGGATGCTAGTACACGGGCATGGAACGTGCAATTGAAAGACGTGGCGCGACGAACGTGGATAAAACGAGATCGTTTCGTTGCTGAAACGGAGACTCGAGAGCCATCGATCGTGTCGAAACTTAACGAGCCAAACCCGCGATTTCAGCGATGTTGAAAAGCTTTCGGATAGCTTGAACAAGCCAGATCGTGTTTCGGTTAAACCTCCCTCTGTTTTTTTAAAATCGTCCGTTATTTTGTTTTACTTTAAATTCCATCATTTTGCATTAACTCTCGGTGATCGTTTTGTTCCTTCCTCTTCTAAAGATCCCAGTGACACTCTTTCGTATCGTTCAAATAACTGTTTTTCTCAGTTACAATTTCCCACGTAGCGTTTTTTCATTTTTTAACATACGTTGTAATATTTGAAGTTCCTCGTGTCTTTCCCCTTCCAAGTAAAGTTACATCGTATGGAGTGTTACGTAATCGCGATTAAATGTTTTAAACCGAGTAAGGAGAAAGAAAGATGGTAGAAAGTATATGATAAAATTTTGTCAAGTTTCCGCTCTCGGTAAGATCTGATCGTGATAAAATATCGAATCACAGATATTCTCTGATCTACCGATTTCCAGCAAACTTTTGAAAACAAGACTAAAAACTTACCCCAGAATAGCGAAAGATCAGTGTAATTGACGAAAAAGGAAACGTTGAAAGGAAGAGATTGTACCTGGCTCGATCAAGTTCGCACGATCGACGATCGAAGATGACCGAAACGGCAGAAGAAAACGTTTATCCGGACAAGGCGATCGAGGCGAGTCGCGAGAGGGAGACCGCGGTGTCGGCGGTGGTTGGTTGCAGCGGGCCGACGGTCTCGTGAGCCGGACGGTGTTATTGCGAGGAGGATTGGGGTGGTTGGCCGTTAGGCGGCGGCGGCGGGGGTGGCGGCGGTTGTGGGTGTACCTGGTGGGGCAGGAGAGTGTGCGCCTGCACGTGAGCCGGGTGATGATGGTGGTGCTGATGGTGATGGGAGTAGAAGATCGGCTGGGCGGTGGTAGGGGGGCAGGAGGTGCCGACGCCGACACCGACGCCGACTCCTACGCCGACCGAGTGGGAGAGCGCCGACGTGGCGACCGACGCTGGCGCAGCGGCGGCCGGCGGCGCAGCGACCGACACCGAGACACTGCCGGACGTTCCGCTTCCGGCGGACGCCTCGTGATACAGTATCGGCACCCTGACTAGTCTCTGCGCCGCGTGCGCCATGTTTGCTGCCTCCAATTCGGCAGCGAGTTGTCTTTTCCACTTGTTACGACGATTCTGGAACCAGATCTTCACCTGAGTCTCGGTCAGCCGTAACGATGCAGCGAGACCGGCGCGTTCAGAAGACGAAAGGTAGCGTTTCATGTCGAACGTGCTTTCTAATTGAAACACCTGCGACCGCGAGAACACAGTTCGCGTCTTCTTCTTTCGTTTCATGCTGCTGGAGTCGCGACCATCTACGCCAACCTGCACGCTGTTCTGCCCACCGCCACCACCGCCTCCACCACCTCCGCTATTCCCTGTGCCACCGCCGCTACCACCGTGAAGACTCGTCGAGTTTGTGGATTCCCCTTCGCCGTCCGCCTCCGGGCAGTCGTCCTGCTCGCCCAGATCGTCATGTCCTTCGTCGCCCGTCGACGGACTCCGTGTCCGGTGTAGACGCTCCTCCCCGTTCTCGTCGTCCAGGTCGTCTGCAGGAAAATCATACACGATTGCTTGAAAATTGTTAGTCTTCCTTGGTCTGTCGAAAATTGGTAGCCTTTGGACAGTTATGTACACTGCCGACCGTAAGTATTGTATAAGGATACCTACTCGTTGCGTTTACTGGAAAACTGGAACAAAATTTTCCTTTATTCGGTATTGCCAATTACAAGACGAAGATTCGTAGTAAACTGATTGGAAACAAAAGCAGCGAAAGACGCTCGGTTTGTACCGAGTATCGGTAGGCGACAGCGTACATTGTAAGAATTTGATTTTGAGTAATAAGATAGGAGCAACCCAATTCCAAAGTTTCCGAGTAAGATTGAAATCGTCGTTCTATAATCGAGAATCGATTCCGTCGTAAAGGAGAAACTGTAAAGGCGGACGCTTGAATATCTTGTCGTCTAGAATGGACGATAATCGATGCAAAGTAGCGACAGGATAAGATAATGCGTTGGCTTTTGGTAGCCGCAGGAGGTTGCTCATCGATACCGATTAACGCCTCAATTTTCCCGATAGGCGGCCACGCATGTCGTAATGGAAACATATGCTTCCAATGTCAGCGATGATCGGTAGTTCGTTGTCATTGTGGCGAATGCAAGAGTCTAAATGGATACTATCGCCAACGACCGCGCTATAAATTGTGCCGCGCTTCCGACGGAAGATACGAAACAGTTTTAGTTGCGATTTAATATTAAAATTACCAATATCTAATTATACCTAAATATATCGTACATCGATTATTACGATTAAAGCGGTACGAAGGAAGGAAACAGTCTAGTACGTTAATATCGTCATTTATAAAAGCTTTTGTATAGTTCATAAAGAGGTCATTTTTATTAAAATAGAATGTTACAAAATTTCCCTGAAAAGTTAGTATGTTTTGTGGCAAGACAAGCAAGAGCTGTCGTACGTATATTGAGAAATAAATATGTCCTGACACATGGTGTATTTAAATAAAAAAAACGGTGTTTTTATGGGACGTACGGAGATCCTTGTAAGTGAGTGTATTTTAGGGAAAGAAAGCATTATTTTTGTTAAAAGTGTTGGCATAATTTTAGTAACGCTGAAAATAAAATTTAGTAGCCACGGTGTTAACTAATTGGTAGACTGCTTGGGAAATTTAAACGTGCAAAAATATACACAACGTGCATGATGTGCAAAAATACGACGAAATATTCAAAGTAAAGAACTCGTTATATCATTTAGAGGGTGAAACAAATTTCTATTTAGCCCTGCTCATAAAAATATGAATTTGCATAAGCATCCGCAATCTACTAATTTATCATAGTCCTAAAAAAATCCAAATCAACAAGTATGTACAGGACTATGTGTAGAGTGGTTGATCGTGAGATTTATTAGACGAGATTGCTCGTTGTTGAAACCTTCGAGTATATTTACAATGTTAATAAAATAAGTACAGAAGGACGCTCGTGCTAACGGATTCGTTAAGACAGTGTATAATCGCTAAATATAATCGCTGATAACTTGTTTACAACTTTGATATTGATTCGCGCGATTAACTGATAACTGGTTGATAACTGTCTTCCTTACGATCGCGTCTGTGTATTTATATTGGTCGGAGGAGAGTCGGAAAATTCAAATTCGTCCTTGTTCGATTTACTTGGAATTTATTTTTTCTGTTAGAATTTAATCTTAAAGTTAAGATTAATAATCCGTGGAAGACACAATGTTTATGTTAAAATAATATTCGGTGATGTTTATCAAACAGAAGTACAGAACCAAATGAATATAAGCGAGTGATATAATTAACAACATATGCAAAATTGTTGATCGTTGGCCAGTTACTCTCAGACTAAACGTAGGTAGTGATGCACGATCCCTTAAATATTTTGAACCCCACTCTCTATACAGTAACGTCAGTTACAGTACAGTAACAGTACAGTACAGTCTGTGTGGGTATCTGTGGTAAAAGAGAATTTGCGCCTATGCGTGTAATATCCTTGCGTTCCAACATTTTCTTACATTATGTGTATCCTAACGATATTGATACTCCGAGGCAAAAGAACAACATGATTGGAATTGTCCTGTAGCTCGTGTGCCGCTGCAAGTATTTCCGCAAACGATAAAAATCGAATATTCATTGGAAAGAACGCAAAGTGTTCTCGTAGTCTAAATTCGTTCGATTTAATTTCACGATAAAGAGGTCATTATATAATAACGATGAAATTAGCATATTAGAGTAGGAAACGGTGTCTGCAGTTTAATCTTCGTTTCACGGTTTCAACTGGGTAATTATGGAACGCGATATTACTAGTACGATGGCGAGTGACGAATCCACGCGCGCCAGCATAATTTCACAAATCGTCCTATTTATTCGGGCGATCATTGAATGTTGGTGGAAACGTTTTGGCATATGCTAAACGCGTTAATTAACCGATCCTTTAAAGCGTTTTCGTCGTTGGCATCGGTCGAAACAGAATCGCAGAGATATCCCTTTCGGTATCGTCGATCAACCGGGCCGAGAATATGTGTCTATAGATTGTCTTTGGCCAATGAATTCGATAAATCAATCGGAGCTATTCATCTCGGCCGGCCGTTGCATTTAATATTTAGTCGATTGATAATCCGCTAATTAATATTCTATTTATCCATTTTGATATAATTGCCTCAGATATCGGGAGTAGCCGTGTTTCATCGCTCTAATGAAATATTTGTCGTTTCTGCATCGGTCCTTCGCGCCTTCCACGCGAAACTCGGCTCATCGAGTTGGTTGTACCGCGATCTCGCAAATCCATCGTAAACATCTCGTGTTTCGCGCCTCCATTCTATCGGTTCACTCGGAAAACCTACAGTTTCCACGACTGTTCCATTTTACCTCAAATTGTAAAAGATTATCATTTTTCTGTGACACACACAGGAAGAATATCTTGTGTAGGTAAAGCACGTTTTGTAAAAGACTTTTATTTTAGAAATCTCTATGTAAATCTTGACCTATTGTCCTTTTCTATTCCTTTGTCAAGATGCTAAGAACAGAATTTAAGGTATTTTAGAATGCCAACTGTAACGCGTTATGTGTTGCGTGAAATGTTGTTTAGGATAACGATCGAAGAAGGTGAAAGCGACGAGGTGTTTACGAAACTATCAGCGGCAGGTCTCGCCGTAGGTGCAAACGGTCGTCATCTAGCAGGCTGCCAAGTATTTTGGCGAAGTGGCAGGAGTAAAACGATCGGCGGGTAAGGCGATCGACGTTGGTTTGTCGTGGTGGAAGCCGTGGAAGCCGTACTCGTCGCCGTCCACGCTCGCGTTTATACACTTACGTACAACGCGTACGAGCCCTCGTCTTGCCCTTTTCTCTTTTTCTTATACCGTTTCCAGTTTCTTTTACGATGCTCGCGAATTCCCATCTTCCTCCCAAGTGTATTTCACTGCGGATCAATTTCTCTCGTAAAACATCCCTTATTTATACTTCCTTGCAACCAAACAGTACGTCACTTTTGCACCTTCTACCTCGCATAAAAATCGACCATTTATTCAGAAGCTACAGGAGGAGGATGGTTTCTTTCGACCGTGATAATCGAGTTTCGTCGATGTACAAACAGACCGTTTGCAAGAAATTATGTCAATCAATCGATCACGTACTCTCCGCGCAATTTGGGATTGATGTGCAACGATAGATGCATCGTTGATGTCCACGTTCATTCAACGGTCTATTCGCAGATAGAGCGAGCGCACGATTTTCAATCAACGAGTTGTTCCGCACGAGAATGTTTACAAGCCTCTATCACGCACGAGTAGCCTAAATTTATGATCCAACAAGTCGACACGATTTCACGCATAATCATACTAGTAGAATGTTTGTAGAATATTTGTACGAGTATATGTATATTCGATAGAAGTAGCTTTCTGGTCAAATTGTCCCTAATCGGATCATTTATCGTGTCATTTATGGGCGAATGTATCAAGGATAAACGAGTATGCCGTTGTCCTGTTACATCGATTTCCATTCGAGAATCGAATATAGAATACAAACAGAGATAACGTTACTTGTTTTAAAAGTAAGCTAATACTCCAAAATTAATCGATTTAATCCCAACTATCGTTCATCGCCTATCACCTAGTGATACTAAGAAATATACCTTGAATCGTTGGTTCAACTTCAAGAATCACCTTCAGTTTCCTAATTAAAGACTATACCGAAATTTTTGCCTGGTGGTAGAATTCTCGATTCTTGGCATTGGAAACTCACCCCTTTGCGGAAAGGACGCGGAAGCGGGACTGACGCGGCTCAAGCTGCCGACGACGTCGCTCGGCGACGGATGTTCCAGCGTCTGCAGGCCGTGCGTCGGCCTCCATGGAAACGGCCAACCGGCGCCACCGGGTAGAACGCCGCGGATGCCGTCGGCATCGACGATATCCGATTGGCCGGTGACCTGAACGGCGTTGCTCAAGGCCGACGAAGCTGCTGCCAGCCGCGAGTGATGTTGGTGTTGCTGTTGTTGGTGAAGGTGTTGCAACGTCGACGGAAAGAACACGCCGCCGACGCCAATTCCGACCGGATATCGGCCCGCTATCAACGACGACATCAGGCCCAATCTGAAAACGGAAGATTCGATGAAGTTCGAACATCGTATCGAAAGACGCGAAGATACAGTGGCTAAAACTCTGTCGATCATTTCTCTTCGAATATTTTCCAGTATCGCGTGTCTCGTTTAGTTGATAAATGTGTTTCAAGCGAGTATCGCTGAAAAATAAAAAACAATACCCTCTTGCTCTGGTTATAAGAAGTTGGTCCGTGAAGGAGTTGTGATTCAAGAGATTTTTCAACGATCGCTTCTCTTTTTAATTAGTTTTTGGTGCTACGAATGTCACGGGGATCGTGTAATCGTTTTTCACGGATATAAAGTCTCTTCGAGAAGGATTCAATTTATTTTCCGCGATACGCTGCTTGTTTGAAAAGCAAAGGAAACTTTGGTCGTATCGCCGATCATAATTGACAGAGTAATCTTAAAATTTCGGGACTGACATCGTCCAGTGACGCCGTGCTACTTAAACGAGACACCAGGCTCAACAACGTGATTATAAAGATCGCACGAGTCCCATCTTATCAGAACTTACAAAAAAGTCCTCGAATCTCGTATCCTTCGTGCGCAAAACATTTCCGAAGACGTTTGCTCGGCAAAACGAAAAAACTTGAGGGATTTGGGATTAAAGGGTGGTTGCGATGGGTTCGATTAACCCGGAAGCATTCGCGTAGGATCGGTCACGTTTCACCGAGAGTTAGCTCTGCCGGATCATTTCGGGGCGCGGCGGCGTAAAAGTGAAACCGTTAGCGAAATGTTTGCGCCGGTTGCGAGCCGTTTAAAGCCGCGCTCTAAATAAAACAACGCTAAAAAAAAAAAAAGAGGGAAACAGCGGGATTAAAACACAGCGGCCGCGTTTCCAACGGGTTGAAGCGTGGCTGAATGCGAGCGTTGCGAGGCTTTACACAGTTGGAACGTGGCCGTGTCCGAGGCGTCGGCCACGATTCAACCTGGTCCTCTCTCCCTTCGTTTCCGCGCTCGAAAAACCGGCAAACGGTTCCAAACCCATTTATCCGGTCCACGGCCGTTTCGTCGAAAACGAGCTCCATTCTCTTTCTTGTTGCGTTACTCGCGAAAAAAGACCAAAGCATTCTCTCCGTGCAACCGATTCTTCGCGATCTTCCGAAAGCCATTAACGTCTGCGCTCGATCCTTGCCACGATGCAAAGGAATTTTTCGAGAGTTATGCCTATTAAGGGCGACGCGAGCCGTGCCCAACAACGACACCAGCCATGGTTCGCTGTTTGTACAGCCTCGTTGTTAACGGTGAAAATCCGCTTACGGGATTCCGATGAATCGGTTTACCTTCGTCGAGGATTCTTTTATTCGTCGTCTGTGATCGCAAGTCGAGAGCGTGAACGGAGAATTGGGCATAATGGATCTCGCGAGTGAAACGTATGATCGATGGAATCGTAGGTCGTGACTAATCGAAGATTGTTTAGCGATCGAGCGTTTGGATGCACGTGATTTTTGCAGAGTAAAAAGCATCGACGCGTAGAACGGAGTAGAATCGCGAAGACGATGATTCGTTAGAGTGGATCGTATTTGGACGACGGTAATTAGCTTTCGGACGATGGTTCGAGCGGAGAGCGAATATCCGGCGTTTGCAAGTTTTCTGGTAAATAGAGCTCTTTGTTACCGGGTTCTTGAAGGTGCTCTTAATTGTAGATTAAGGTAAATGGAGCTCGTAGTGATACCTAAACCTGTCTAAACCAGGGGCAAATCCCCAAATCCGGATATTTGTAAATGGAAGGTTACGTTCTCCTAAGTGCTGATCTCGGCGAGGATATTCACGGCTGGAGCACAGCCGCTCTACAGCTTTCGCTTTTCAATGTACACGCAACCGAATTGCTCCTTGAGCTCTGGGTTCGTGAGCTGCAACTCGAGCTGCCGACGCATCCAAGGTCTCAACTACAATTAGAACTCCATTCTATAGATCATCTCGACTAAACTTTCACCGAGAGCGTCGAACTCTTTCATTCTCCGTACATCCACGCGGCTTGATTATTTTCACTTTTCGTATTAGTTGAACTACGAAAAATTTCCAGTAGCTCGATGAAAATTTACCAAGACAGAAGACTAGCAAAACTGCTGCCACTTCGAACTTCTCAACGTTAGTGTCTATCCTCGAATAATAACAGCGACACTTTTCAATGGTGCTCAAGTAGAAGTTTCTAATTAGATCTTACCGCAAACAGAGCTGCCAACGTCTAACTATCTCAGGGCGGATCCCTGCTCTCGAAACAGCGAGCTCTCAATTATACCGGCCATTTTGCCGGGTCGTGTGTAACAGCCTGGCGATCGTTATTCCTGATCAGCGTTAAGTGCAGCTGCGAACGCTTGACGTTGCGCTCGGATCGAAAGAGAAACAGAGATAGATAGATCGAGATAGAGATAGATAGAGAGAGAGAGAGAGAGAAAGGGAGAACTTAACGCTCTAGCGGCGATTTGCGGCCGACGATTTAGTTGGTCATCAGAAATGTAGGTTCGAACACATCGTCGGGAGCCGGTACGGCAAGAAGCCCACCGATTCGGAAGCCATACCAGCTCCCCCGTTGTTCATGACTCGTTCTTTCCTTCTCAGTCCGGCCACGAGCTACGATCTCTGATCGCCGAATCGATGCACTTTTCCTCCGGCTTGGTTCATGCTCGTCGACGATCGCCGACCAATCCTCCGACGGTCGAAGCTTGTCGAGTCGACACGCTGCTTGCGGTGGGATTCCTTAATCGTTCGGAGTTGTCGAGAACTGTTCAGGGACACTCGTTTCTCATTTGACGTTGCCGATGTTCGTTCGTACATACTTGAAATTGATTTTAACGAGAGTCTTGTCGTCATTGTGCGCGCAAATGTTTGCAGAGCTCGAGTTATACACTTAGACCGAGGATATTTATGCGTTTATAAGAAATTTCAACGCAAAGATCGACTCCGCTTGCAAGCGATTACTCCGTACGAACATTCTCGACGAATCCCGAGGAACGTCAGAGTGAGAGAAGCACGCAATTGCAGTTGTCTCGCATCGATAACTGGTAGGGTGGTCGACGCGGCTAGTCGCGGTATAAGAAAAAGAAAACGCAAAAGAGGAGTAGCTGCCGGGGGCATCGGCCATACAGATGCCCCGGCAAAGATAAAAGAAATCTGACAACCGCCTGTTTGTAAGCATCTACTCGGAGGGAGGCCGTTTTCTAAGGAGCCAGGTATAAACACCAAACACTCTGGGCCGTTCGAGGAGCGTGCTCCACCTTTTTCTGCCTAATTCTTGCGCGGCTTACGTCTTCTTAGGTAGCCAGCGGAATGAATGGCCGTGAGCACAGGCTTTCTTCTCTCCTTTCTACGGGCGCGACTCCTCTTGCTCCGGCTTCTTCCTTCGCTCGATCGATTCAACGAGGGTCCTCGACTTCCTTCGATTCTACTTTATCAGCACAACTTCAATACGCCACATCCCTTTCTTTCTTCTCGCCATCCACTTCTTCTTCTTCGATCTCTCTTTCTCTTCCTCCGACTTGATCTTTCCGGTCGGTCGGTCGGTGATCTTATTGGCTCGATCGAACGTCCACAGGAAGAAACTCGTTGATTACGAGCCATCCCGGCATAATCGGATACGGACAGCTTCGATGAAACGCGACGATGAATATAATCGGAATCGAACGTCGAACCGACGATATTCTCTGTATCGATTCAACAGCCGGTCGATGGTCAAGCTTTGATTCTTCGATGTGCACATCCACCACCAATTTGTCCGTTAAACTTCGCTCTCCCCTATACAGCCATAGTTCAATGGATATATTATCCCTTTTTCTGTATTGATTATTATCCCACCTTTTTACTCGGTCATATCGCCCGCTTGCTCGTACGATTGTACGCTGGTACTCGCGCGCGCGCGTTCTAGGGCGAGCGTGCGCCCAGTAAGTGGCATTCTCGAATATAAACTCTTTATGCCGTGGTTAACGATCGCCCGTAACCCGATACGTTTTTGTCGTGTACCGTTACACTAGGGGAGGTAGTTTTCGGTGCGTAGTCCGAAGAAGGAGAAGTCGATTACGCACGATGGCGGCCAATCGTTCCCGCACAGCTTTACACCGCCTCGAGACTTCGCCGATTTCCGCGGCGCAAGGGTTTCACAGCCTCGCTGGTAATTAAGGGCTCTCTGCTCGGAGACCGATCGTTCACGCCTCTCATCTTTCTTCTCTTTTTTCTCTCTTTTTTTTCGTCTCCAGGCTTTGTGCTAATTCGTCGTCGCCGCTGGTGGTTAAACGAGAACGAAGGGTTTTCGCGAAGGGTAGTGAATTGGCCTGAAATGCCAGAACGTTCGAAATAAAATCGTACGAATCTTTTGTTCTGAGTAATTTGAAAAGTAATTTGCATTTTTCAATGCAAGTTTCCTCTCAATTTTATTGCCGGAACGTACGCAAAAATATTGCGCGAATCTTGATATTGACGAGGAAAGCGTGTTCTCTTCTTATTGAAATAAAAAGAAGATCGCGTCTTTGCGTGAATCTTAGTATCGATAAGGGAGCGAGTTTTGTTTTTCATCGATTTGCCTAACAGCGTTCATGGTTACGTACTGACTTATAAAGTGTCATTACGATGACCCAACAATGAGTTATTGGCTTTCAAAGTACTCGGCTAAATCCGCTACTTGGCTTCATTCCGCTGGCTGCCTGTTACAGGCCAAGTGGAGGATTTATGCTTGTGCTTACACAGGAGACAACTTCATTTCACTGGATTTCAAGGAAACAACTTAATTGCTTTAGCGCGACGCTTGCAGGCTTTAGAAACCCAGACCAGGATACATTCGCGGATTAAACCCATCGCCAGGGGGAATTAATTACGCCAGACGCCGCCAAGATTTCTTCTCCTATTAAAAACTTGTCCGTTTCCGGTATGTACAGTTTAACCCCCGAACGGGACGTCTCGTACCCTTCAGGATACGTATTTCACTCGTAATGCTAAGGAAATTTCACCAACGTAAGTTTCCCAAAAATATTATGATATCCGCGTAACGATGACAAAGCGAAGAAACGAAGAATCGGATAAAAATCGTTCGATTCTAAACAAACGGTTTTGCTCGTGGCGTACAAACGGAATAAATAACGGTAGACTGATCGTTTAAATAGCATTTTATACCGGAGTGGTTGCATATCCGTGCTTTCGAAATCAATTTCCATGAAAACATGGAATAGTGCCGACAGCTACTGCTCTGCAATTTTGGCTCGTTTTTCGACACTCGAAAATTCATCTTACGCGATTAACAGCTCTCGTATTTATACCAAAGTTACGCTACATACACAGTTAAGATTATTTACGTATAATTTCTATATAACGTACATACAATTTACGTATTAACATACGCAATTTTCTTGTTGCTGATTGTACCACGAATTTAAGTGTCCGCTGTATATACGTAGGATTGTTCGACCTGTTAAATCATGCATCGTGGATACTAACAAAGGTAACTTTAAAAAATTGAACGTTTCGCAATCATCCCCGTGAAAGACCAGACTGGCGAAATATTCCAAAGTACATGCTTCCTCGGTTTCAGTCGGGATTTTCGATTTCGGCGAGAGAACGGAGGCGTCATCAGCGTCAACGGTAGAATAAAAGGGACGAGAGCCCGAAAGAGTAGAGAGAGGAACGAATCGAAACGACACACGTACGTACAGAGAGGAGAACCGAGGAGGGAAAAACGAGAGGGAGAAACGTGAAAAAAAGAAGGGGGTAGAACGGGAAAAGGCGGAGGAGGAAAAAGAAGGAGAGATAGATGGAAGGAAAGAAGGAGAGAAACTGTGTTTCGACGCGATTATTATTCGTGGTCTATTCCCAGCTACCGTTCATTCCACATTTGTTTCCGACGCTGTAATTTACGGGCGATCATACAGAATGGGCTTTATCGTACCTTCCTTTGAAACTTGCAGCACGATCCCACGCTAATTAACGAATCATTCATCGGCGCTGTAATTAACGAGGCCGACTCTGTCGCGGATTATCCCGGCCAGATCTTTTGCGCATAGACGTCATATGCCTGCGGTTACGTTACTGAATATTGTTGCCCCCTTGCAAAGGAGCCCGCGCGACTTTTGCACCATTGCTAAAAGAGTAGACGAGTAGGCGAGAGGGAGAAAATAAATATATATATATATATAGCGCATATATAATATAGTATGCACATAGACGTATACAGATATACATACATCCTTACGACGCTTCCTGTATCTGTAGCCAGTTTTCAATGCCGTGTTCGTGCGAGATTTTTTCTCCTTCTCTCTTCTCGTCTATCCATCTCCTTCTATTATTTTCTTTTTGATGGTTTTTCCTTTCTTTTTCCTCTTTTTAAACGGAATACTGTTACATTTGTTGCGCTTCGTTTCCCGGGATAAACACGCGGTAATTAGATTGGACCGCGAGGAAAATGTTGAAGATAAACGAGAAACGCGTTTCTGTTACGCGTCGTCCTTCTGATTAATTTACAGACTCTGACGACGCTCGCACACACGAGCTTCTACCTCTCATCACTGGGATATTATCAATTTTAATACGGCTTTGTCTCGCGCACCCACCGCCCTCCACCCTCCCACGCCACTCTTTAAACCTGATAGCTTCGCGCTATACGACAACTCCATACAACTTGAATTATTTTCGACATTGCTACTCCTTTCTACAGCTTTTTGTTTCCTTGGAGCAGGATAAGAGTCTGTCTAATTGTTCTTTAAGCGATAAGGATCTTGTTATAGAGACAGGAGAAACCGCGGGATACGTTTCAGTTGCGTCCATAAAAATATTCCGCGTAAGCATTCGCGGTCTAGTTATTTCATAGGGGTAAAAAAGCTTTCTAGACTCGTTCTTTTTACAGCTATAAAATAAAACACTCGTCGCTCGCGAACAATCAACCAATTTCCACCGAACACGTGTTAATTAATAAATCGACTCTCGCTCCTTTTGTTAATTTTCACGACTTTCGGATCGCGGCGCAGATATCGATACAGAATCATTTTCAGACACGTCATATTTTTCAATCGATCCCTTAAAACGAAGAACGGTTTAGATCGAAGGGTGTAGCGGCAGGGGGTTGTTAACTGTTAACGCGCTCCCGCAAACCCCTACACGCGTGTATATGCAAAAATGCGGCGAAACGGAGAAGGATGCGAGGTAAATTCACGGACCGGCTAATTCAGGTAATATTCTACACGGGAATCCTTTCTACTGAAATCTCTTCCTCCCTGGAAATGCTATTACCGTATCAGTTCAGCAAAGGGATAGAGAGAAAGAGAGAAGGAGAGAGAGAGAGAGAGGGTTGCACGTTAAGCGTCGAGATGGTCGGGGAAGATTTCACGGTGCAAGCTTTTCGTCTACTTAGCCGACCTTGGTGAGGCCAAGACTCGGATGCCGTAGGCAGCGATTTAATAATAAATCAAACCAAGAAGTGTGTTCGCTTGCGTATGTTGCTCTCGCTTCCTTCGCGCGGAAGACGCTCGCTGGGGTGGCCGAAACGGGACGGGATAGGTGGCCGTTTCTCCCGGGAACCTTAGGCTCCTTAACTTCCACTACGCGCTGCCGTCTCATCCGCTGATGTATTATGCACCCGTTGCCTAATTGATTCTTTTCTACTTTCCGCGCCTACGTTGATATTCGATCTTCCATGGCGTAGAGTCTACGGAACGGGGTGCGATTAGTTTTTGTCTAATGGTCTTCTAGAATGGACTTCGTCCAGTCATATACCGCAAACGTGTATTTCAAACAGTGTCGCAACACGAGATAATTTAATCTCGCGTTAAAAAGATATGAAAACCATCAGAGGGGTATTTCAATGATGTTCTTTGTATCCTACTGATCGTTCGAAAGGTAATTCTTCGATCGTTCGTCGAATTCTATAAATTTACCGATTATCGGAGACATTGAAAATATTTCGCGAATCTACCGAATTGTCCGAGCGATACCAAAATCTAGAAAACTCTCGCGTGTTCTACGCGCGTGATACGTATTCTGATATTTCGCAGGAGCAGTTCCGAAAATCGAGGAGCACAGCGATGGTCGTTTAACGCGCCACTATTTTATCCATCTGGAAAATTATCGAGTGTCGCGCCATCGAAGTACACCCCCTTGTGGTGACAAGCTCGTGCCCCGGAATAATCTTTTCTCTCGATCGAAGTGACGGGTCCCGATGCACCGTTGGTTCGAGTGCAACTTAATCAAATGGTAAACGGGTGGAAAACAAGCAATTGGAGGCATCGAACCGTTACAAGAGCGAGTAAGCAAGCAAGCAAGCAAGCAGCCGGTTATATAGCGGGGACTCGTCAATCGGAAGGGGGTGTAAATCTGATAAAATCATCTCGAACCCTCCCTCGTCTCTGGCAGCCCCTTGTGGCTCGGCTTGGCCCGGCTCGAGTTCCTTGCCGAGATATATCCGATACAGAGCCGGACGGCCCTAAGTAACGTAAGTAATGTAAGAGGGTGGTTGTTGCTACGGTTGTTATTAAATGAGACAGCCTAATAGGCCCATTACGGACCCCTCGGTCCATTCCCACATAATATAATCCGAAGCTGCAGCCACGCGTTTCTCTTTCCGCTACTTTATCACTCCCCTACCACCTCCAACCACTCTGTCCTTCGACCAAAGTCCACATATATATACCATTCATACGACCTGTGTATGTTCACCAAAAGAGCGTTCACTCTGAAAGAAAATGTCATTTGTGGCTGAAAATCTTTCGTTTGATTCTCGCGCATCGTCCAATATCGTCTTCTGATTTTGGATCAACGGGTGCTCGGATATTCGGTTCTCGGTTGAGTGTTTCGGATCATTCTTAATAGTGTTATTATTGGAAGAATTGTACTTTGAAGTGTGGCATCCTAAACAGAGATAATGGTCGTCTGTTGAACATCCTCGAACGGTAGATGAATGCAGTTGACCGAGATCTTTTTAACGAGTCTGTCTTGCCTTTGGCGTGCGAAACGGTTGCTGGTTTTCTCCCTCGATGAAGTTTTGTAAGATAAGCTAAAACCAGAGAACAGCGTCGCGGATCGTTTCGACGCCACTTTGGGAAAGTTATTCGAATAATTTCGTTTCCATTTATGGCGTCACGAACAGTGATAATGGCACTATACACGATGCCCTCGAAGAGAAAAAGAAAAGTCGAATTGATCAAGATCTTCCTTCTGAATTTCTTTCGCGTTTGATCGTTTGTTGACGTTCCCCTCCGTTAAGTCTGGGGAAAATAAGGGAGAGACGAGGATAATATCGACACTCTTTCGATAAGATAATCGAAAAGCAGGATTTTAAAAGTAAATAGCGTTATTGAAGAAAAAAGTTGGCATACGCGTATCGATTGCGTTGATTGTGGCCAATCGACGTTAATCGTATGCGGCGGCGCGCGATCGTCGATGAAATAGTTATCGCGCTGGCGGTCGCCGCAGATATAAAATTGATGGCGCGCACTAATTCCTTATTAGTAAACATTGATACCTAACAGCATTTAATGGCGTTGACGTATTAACACGAAATGATAGTTCCACTGGTATGAACTATATTCGACATCGGTGCAACGAATAGATGCTACCGTCGCGTACCCGCCATTCGTTCGACGAACGCGCTAAATTATTCTTGGACGAGAAACGGGGCAGAACTATCGGTAAATGGTCGATTGTTGCGCGTTTCGAGGCTGTTTACATTTCGACGATAACGGCTGGATTTACGATCCTTGCAATTTAGAAATCATCAGTCAGACATAGCATTATCTAGGTAGGACAAAAGGCGGCTTGGTCGCTCTCGTACGATAAAATATCACGAGACGAACGATCGCAAAGAGATCAAACGGATTTTCTAACATCTTGCATAGACGAAAACTTTTACCAAACTCAAATTCTTTACATTACGATCTGTCGTAATACGCGGTACTGTCGAACACAGCTCAAGCTATTGTTTGATAACCGTTCCACGATTGCAAAACTCAGTCGCACAAACAACACGATGAAACGCAAAGCATCCATCAAACCACGGGACCGTTCAGTTCGGTGGACCACCAAAAATTGGTACACTGAAAACTACAAAAATAACCACGCTGAAACCGCACGATATTCAACGTTCGGCGGCATTCTATTGTTCCAATTCAAGTTCCATTGAGTGACATACACTGTGAAAAAAGAAACAGATCGATAGAGAGGAAAACATACCTCGACAGCATCGCCAAGTCGGCCGACGCTTGATGACCGAGCAGAGGGTTCGTGGAGGCGTCGCTGGGCGGAGAGAAAGTGGACGCCGGGCTGGTAGCACTGGTAGCACATACGATCCCCATGTTAGTAGCATTGTTTCTGTTGTCTGTCGTGTGACCGACCGACGAGACGCCCCTTTGATTGTTGGAAAATCTCAAGGACGTAGGCGAGGACAAACCCCTCGCAGGGCTGTCACAGGAGGATCCGATTCTCTGGGAATTCTGAGCGTTCGTCGTTGGCAATGGCGAACCTCTGTCAACGTCCGACGATTGCCTTTCGGCGGACACCGTCGATGTAGAGTCTATAGGAGGTGACTCGGGTCTTCCGAGGATGCTAGAGATGCTGAAGGACGTGTACTGAGGGTTACACGCGGGCCTGAGTGCCGGTTTGCCTACGTCGAAGCTGAAGGAATGATGATTGTTCAACCCACAACCGGACTTTCCGTTTTTCTCTTGTAGAAGCAACTCCGCCGGTGTCGAGCTGCTCCTCGAACCTTCCAGTTCCAAATCCTCTTCGGACACTACGGATACCTCGATCTCCGTTTCACCAGACATCGTTGACTCGCGTCCAAAGAGTCCGTTCCAGCGACGTTCACGGTTCCCCGAACGGAACGCGTCAGTCTCGAGTTCTGTTTCCCCTGGAATGGCACACGATTCGAGCAAACAGTCACCCGTTCCACTGAACACGGCTCGTTGTACGCGTTCGTCCCGTCAGAAGAGCACAGGATGCTCCTCCGCCGACGGTCCGACGGCAGAACACGGTCTATCCGACACGCGGAGCGGTTCGAATCGCGGCTCGCGTCGCATATCAAGCGGAGAGCGTAACACGATGATAATGTTAAACTGTACGGTGTAGACTAGCGGGTTCGTCGCAACGCCTTCGATGGCAGAACGTCCCTGGTCGTGCTGGATCGGAGACGGATCGCTCGATCGCGCGACATTCGTAAGCGATACCCTGGACGACAGGATGATAGGAGACAAGACACTTGGAAGGCCCACCCTTTCCAGAGCCACCCTCTTTCGCCCCTCTCGTCCTTCAACCACCTCTGTCCACCACCACCACCACCACACCACCACCACCACCACCACCACCACTACCTTTCGACTTTATTCGCGCGTCACAGTGTGCGTTACACTGTGCGTATATACAGGCGAATGTATTTGTGTTAGCGTGTACGTGCGTGTGTAATTGCGAGCTTGTGGTAGCACTTCCTCCCACCACCGCCTACCAACCTGACACGTAGCCGTTTCTCCTCTCTTCCTCACCCCAAACCGATCTTCTCTTCCCCTCTTCGACCCGCTAGTTTATTCGCGAGACGTTGCCGTACGTGTAAAACCGCGAAGAGCAACACGGAGTCACTTCCTCGAGTCACTTTCTCTTCCACTGATCGTTAATCACTCGTTCGCCGGTGCTCCGCTTGTATTTTTTTCTTTTTCCCACGCAAGCTCGATGGATCGCATCCCCCTGTTTCTTTTAATATTTACCACTGGATCGGATCGGATCATCGTTACACGATTTACGAACCATGGTCAAGTACTCTTGCACGAAGATGCACGGTGAATCGCACAACAGGATGAACGTTTGGAAGAATCGGTAGGAACAACACGGTGACATCCACTCGCGGAAATCGTCGGCCGCGAGCACGAGCAACGAGGTGAAAGTAGCCGAGAATCGCGAATGCGTATCGTGGCGAATGATGGACTGCGGATGGGCACTGTGCTCGCACTAAGGGTAGGAAAACGCCGGAGAAACCACAGGTCACACGAACGAGGGCCTTACTCGAACATTCGCGCACGCAGCCGGAGCGCGCGGAGCGATGTAGGGAAAGCGAAGCGGAGACGGAGAGTGCGAGCGAGAAACAGCGACGAAGAAGGAGCGAGAGAGAGAGTGAGTGAGAGAGAGTGAGAGAGAGTGAACGAGAGAGAAGAAGCATAGGCAGGGTGGAGAAAGAGAAAGAGGAGGAGAAGATGGAGACGGAGGAGGGTGAAGAAGGATAGAACGTGGAGTCACGCTCCGAGACTCACGGGGTGGTAGTGTTGCGCGTCGGATAGATAGACGACTACCGAAGGACAGACGAACGGGCCGAAGGGATGGTTGAAACGAGAGGGATGAAACACGAACGAAGATAGAAGGGCGGCGAACGCGTTGGAGGGGAGCAGGGAGGATGGCTAAGCTGCAAGTTGCCAGAAGGGGTGTCGTTGTTGGAGGGGCAGGGGGCGGGGCGGAGCAAATGGCTTACCGTGGGGGATGGATGTCGCGATTTCTCATAGGGTGGAGGCGCGATCGATGACTCGTGGCAGAGTGTATCCGGCACGGGGGTAGCCGTAGGTGCGGGCCAATCGCGTGAGCCGCGTCGTCCTTAACTCGAAAGATACTCGCCCTCGACGATCCTGCGGATCGCGGAATGGGGGTGGTAGCGCTGCCTCACCGAACCTACCTACTCTGCCAGAGCCAACCAAGGGGTGGGGATAACACACAACTCCGCTGGCTGGTGGCCGTGCCTCGCCGTGTTACTTATCCATTATAACACTCCAAGATCTTGATTTAAGCCTGCAGCCAGCGGTGAGCTTTTAACCAATTAGCCTTTATAGCCTACCCCCCTCGACACCCCGTTCACTCTACTACCCCGTGCTTCCCTCTGTCCTTCCCTGCTCGCCACCCTTCTCACCCCTCGGCTCGCGTTCCTCAGTCATCCCCCTCTCCAACCGCCCATTTTAGCTTGCCTCGTCGACTACTCGCTCGCTCTCTCTTCCTAACCGGTGTGCCACACGATGGTAGTTCTCGTACACCTATATCTGCTATTCTATACCAACGTCCTCGCCGCAGTCGCGCGATGTACCCACCTAATCTACTGCTTCTCTCCCTTCCACCGCCACCCTCTAGTTACCTCTATCCGTTAGCTCCCTCTTTTTCTTCACCGTTCCGGCCCTCCTTTCTCGCTCTCTATAACCACATGCATTATGCGCGTCGGTGTATCAGAGCCGCGTATTCGCGCGTGCAAATACCCCGAGAGCACGTAGCCGGCCGCGCGGGGGTGAGTTTCTCGTTCCGAGTCAGGAACCCTCGTCGTCCTCCCGTCTCTGTCCATGCCTCGCTGTCGTCTTCCGGCTCTATCGCTCTTTCGCCATACTCGCTCCGGCTTAAATAAGCGCCAGGCGACGGAAATTAAGAGTGGACCGCGCGATTCCATCGTGATACCGATATCGTGCTGTCGCTTTTTCTTCGCTCTTCCGCTGCTTTTGTCCACGCCATCCTCATCTTCGTCCCACAAGAGAGACGCGACCGAGATAGAAATTCCGAGCAAACCATTTTAACGAGCAATTTTCCCCGATAAATAAATTTTTTCGTGTAATTTACGCGACAAAGGGAGCAAGTATCGCTTCGGATCTCATCTCGCACCTCTTTCTGCGGAAGAATCACCGAAGGCACGGCCGACTAACGAGTCCGGAGGGCTCCTTTAACGACCCTTTCATCCCCAAGTTAACAAAACGCGCGCGTTGCGTGGCATAATGGGCCGGTCCTCCCGCGGATCCAGCCGGAAGGGCACAAAAGCGATTCGAGCGTCCGCGTGAAAGCGCGGCCTGCCTCTCGAAAGTAGGAGAGAATGATTACACGGCCAGCGGCGTAGGCGAGCGCCACGGAAGGAAAGCGGTCCCCGGTAAAAAGGGTCAAACGCGTACGTTCTCGTCTCGCGAGCAACTCCGTCTAAAGCACGACAAAGCGAACCAACGACCGTTTGTGTGTCGTCGTTCACGTGTCTGCTACCCCACGGAGGTCCTCCGCCTACATAGGTAACGAGAAACCGTTGACCAACCTCCGGAGGAACGAACGGAAAGAACCAGAGGAACGACTCTAGTTTCACCCTACTGTAACGAGGTTATATCGAGAGGTACATTCGTTCTAATCGTATCAGCGTTTCGTGAAAGCGACGCTTTACGTAGAAAATTGTTCATGAAATAGTTTATTCGACACGTTATTTGCGAGCTTAATTTTTTCTAGCCAATATTGATCGGGTAGTTTTATCGGTTTCTCCATCGTCTATAGTCTTCTAACGCATTCCTCGCTACTAGAACATTTTGTTCTGCGATGTTAGAAATTCCACATAAAACTGATTGTAAAGGACAATAAAAAAATCCTGAATCCGTACGAGAATTACCAAATGATCGAAAATCTTCTAAATCATGTTATAATCTGTAATCGTAACGATTTATTTCAATTTTTCTCTCGACAGAAGAATATAATATATATATAGATAATAAAAGTATCGTGAAAAAGGTTAAAAAGTTAAGAGCCTCACGGATTTACAAATTTAGCTCGTCGATTTCCGAAATCGACCATGTCATTCTCCGAAAAACAGTCTTTCGTGTAACCGGCGAGGCCGGAACACGATGCGACGGAGCGGACCGCCTTGTGTTGTCCGTATTTTACTTTGTGCCCGGTGCGTAAGAGGATTATATACTCTCCGCATGGAGACGGAGATAGGTGTTCGTGAACGTAGGCGAAAAGAGAAAGAGACTCGCGGGAACGATCTGAGAGGGCGAGCGTTTGCCGAGAGACATAGAACGAGACAGCCATCCGGTATACGAAAGACGCCGGAAGATAGAAGATAGAGAGGGGTGATGGTTGAACAGGGAGGTAAGTGGTGAGTATGCTTCACTTTTCACGGGGGCGCCATTGTTCCCTATTATCCGGCGTGATTAGTCGATGATGCAGGTAAGCTACCACGGGGGGTCCCATTATACTGCCGGCAGAACTACTCAGTCATCCGCGAACTGCGTGAGTTTCGCCTGGAATATTGCGACCATCCTCTAGCAACGTGTCCTCTGTCCCTCCTCTTCTGTTCCTCGCATTCTACCTTCGTCTTTCAACCAGTTAGACGGATCGGTATTCTTTTTCGCAATGGTCCTTCAATGGCCACCGATGCTTCTTCCTCGTCTGTTTCGGAGGCTGCTACCGAAATCGGTCGTCCCGCCGACCTGCTGTGAAATTTATACTCTTACCGTGGGCCGCAACAATGATCGTGGCCTCTGCCAGGCGTTTTTGCACGGCCGATTTGTATTATCGTGCCGAAGCCGCCCTTTATCCCCGGAACGCGAATCTGCTTTGCCGAGTAATTAGACCGTGCGCCGACCGTATCATCGTTCTCTTTCCCTCTCGCCCTCTCGTTCGCTCTGGACAACGTGCACCTGGAAGATCGATCGGGAGGATCGATCGACGACCGCGTTTAGCGAGATCTCTCCCGTGGATACGGAAAAGGCTGGTTTTTAGCAGGCACGCTAATTGCGCTGGGAATTCGGTGCAATTGATGAAGCTCGTTTCTCAATTTATCGGAGATTATATTCCACTTATGAATACGTAAAGAGATGAATTTCGTAAATAGCTGCATAGGTATTATACGCGAGAACGAGTTGATTCGAGTTGTTACATCGCGATTGTTCCTTCCGGTTGGATGGCTGTTGTTTCAGTGGGAAACTTAATCGCGTGATCGAACACTCATAACACACGACACCCCCGCGCGTGCAACACAATGGCGGAACGAGACGGAAGAACGAGGCAAGGCGGCGCTCGACGGAGATCGATCAGAGTCGAACAACCGTGACATAATACCTTTAACGAGGGATACACGCAGCTGACAGGTAAAGAAGAAAAAAGAAAAGCGTCAGCCAGGTTACTGGGAGGGCGGGGAGAGAGTTGGAGGGAGGAAAAAGATTTCAAGAGCAGCGGTTAGATAACAAGCGATTAACGGCCGGTCACACAGCTTGAAACCTGGTGGATGGGATAGGGGAGGGACATAATGGCGACGGAGGTAAACGAGGAGCTACCGAAGGTCGTGGAACAAGGAACAACGAGAAGAAAAGCCACGGTTCGCCTGCCGGCTCTAATACCTTACATTAAATCCGGAGAGAGAGAGTAAGCGACTAATTACTTGACGCCGTTCACAGTAAACGCGAATTAAAAAGGGACCGGTGGCTCATTTTTGCGAGCAGGAGGAGAAGAGACGTTGCTTTTGTCTTGTCCGAGATGGAGCGGTGAGTTGGTGTCCCTCTACTGGTTCCGCGCTACTTTCGTCCGAGCTAATCTCCGTGCGAAGACCGATCGAAGCGGACGTCCAGATCCGCCGGAAAAAGGAACTAGCTCGGGGCTCGCCGGCCCGTGCTCGATCTCTCGTGAAAGAACCGACGCGAGAGAGATCCTCTCGTCGTCCCGGCCAAACGACCGTTCACTCGAGGAAAATTAAACGGCCGGACACTCGATCGATTCGTTTACCTAGGAATTATTCAAATAAGAGGATATTCTAACTTCGGGAATTTCTAATCTATCGTACAAGCAGGAGGAATTCAAGTCTTGGGAACAGTTGAGGGTGTTAATATTATAGAAGTTATATCGGTATTGAATATTAAATGTCCCTAGACGCCTGTTGCACGGCTATCGACACTACCGCTCGATTTTCAATGTTTTTAACGTGTTTGCGTTCGATATGCGAATCGAAGGCTGCGACATTTCGTAAAACTATGGAATATACGCAAAAGAAACGATTTATAGAAAAATATTAAGCGAATTCTCTTTCACAAGCACGACGTTGAAAAACGTAGGATTTTCATAACGTGTACCGATTTATCGATTAAATCGTTAATATTATCTCGTGACTTACGAACGAGAATCGTGTACAACGAAGTATATTTCCAGAAGGAATGATCAAAAATCGCAATCTTTCTGAATGACCTAAACATGCACCCTTCGTTAGCCCTAATCTAGCATCGGTGATTACGTTATCATCTGACGAAATCATCGTCGAACACATCATCGCAGGGCGAAGGGTGACTAACTAACGTAAGAGATAATTTTTAATTCGGCGGCCAGACTAAATTAAAATTGTGAGGACGATACAACGAGAGGGGTGACGAAATGTTGTGGTCAATAATGGCGTTTTCACGTTTTGACCGTCGACGCGGGGGATGCGATCTAAATTTCCGGGACGAACACCGGGGGTAGTGTTAATGGACGAGGGCTAGCGTATTCCCTAAGGACAATCGTGCCGGTCAAATTAGGTAACTTTCGTAAATAGCCCGGGTGTATGGTTTTCTGGTAGGGACGGCACGCCAAGAATTAAAGGTTGCTCATCCGTGCCAACTTTCTTCTTTTCCCGAGGTGTTTCTGTGGTCTGCCAATAATTGGGGTAATTACGGTATTCTCGATACCTGAGAAACCTAAGAAACGTAAGAAAAGAACGAGACGTATATCGCTCGATAACACCCGCATGCTTAAGTCGATTTGCAGTAATCGCGCGTGTCGCATATTTCTTTAACATTGCGTGATTTTTCCGATTGCATATTTAAATTCGATCAAAGTGTAGAAATTAGCGACGAATTAATAATTCGAAGCACAGCATTTGATATCTTTTTACGGACGCATCAGTCTGTAAATTTAATTCGTGCATTAGCGAACCTAGCAAAATTATATTTTACTAGAAATGTTGGTATATCTCGCAAGAATGTTGGCGTTGTTTATATAAATCTCACTTACAGCATTGGTGATTAGACGTACAGGTGAATAATTCGTTATAAAGCACGCAAACACGAGCTTTTATATTCGGCTTGATTACCAGCCGAGCAAAAATTATGGAATAAATGAGCGATCAGATGAAAAAGAGGCATCGTTATTTCGTCGGGGGGAACAATGCAAATGGACTTGTTTGCCGGCCGGTGCATTATGATTATTTTAATAAAGGAACATTCACCGCGTGTTCGATGAAAAAAGGGAATTTAACGAAAAATTCACGGACGAGCGCGATTATGATGGTACAATTACGTAAACAATACCTGTGCGCGAAAATAAGGCTGCGGCTCGTTACGATGGCTGTGCATAAATGTAATATTAATACAAAGGGAACAAAAATTGCCGGACATTTTACGAACGGGGATATCATTTTGTGCGAAAGCGAGTCGATCCATCAAAATGTTCCGATACCCGATTTCATTTAAAACAGCAAACGCACCCCCTCCCACTGCCTGTTCTCCTTATTACAGCATCATAAATGAACAACAATTATTCGCGATCTCGCGGCGAATACATCTCGCGATTAATTAAAAAAGTTTCCTGCCTGAAAAGTCTCTGCTCTTGCAGCACTGGTCAAGCGAAATAAAGAAAACCAAAAAAAAAAAAAAAGAAAAAAGAAGAAGAAAAAAAAAGGAGAGAAAAGGGAGGAAGGGGATAGGAGAGAAAAAAGCGGAAGAAACGAATACATATCACGGCGTTGGTTTTTCGAAAAACTCAATCTTCGATATTCGTTTCACGAGAAGGGGAAACATTACGCTGTATCCATAATAGAACGCGTGCATTTCACAAAACCAATAAAAACGTGGCGAATAAAAGCAACCGAAGGTTCTCGCGGTATTTCGAATCGTATCTGATTCGAACGCGAAACTTCCTTTTAACTCTTTGTGTCTGTACGTTAGCGTTCCCTATTCAATACCAGATTATTATTTGAATAAATTCGTAGGAAAAACGATTCGTAACATGCTCCGCAGTTCTCATTAAATTTGTACAGAATGCGATAACAATGCTCTTAATGGTAGATAAGGTGCGTTTAGATAATGATAGGAAGCAACGATATTATATATATATAAAAAGGACCGATATCACGTGAAAAATTATTCCCATCGATCTAACTTCCGTGGAAACCGCGACGACTGTGAAGTTCCCGCACATTCCCGTTGCCTTTTTCCGCGTACATTTTCCAGATGTATTTCGGACGGTTCCTCAACAGGATCGGAAGGAAGCCGGAAAAATTCGTCGGACCGAGCGTTTGCCCATCCGAGTCCACGAAAAGTCGTAGTTTCGACCCTCGAGACTTAAGGCTTACACGCACACCCCTGTTAAAATGCGTGTCCGGCATGTACAAACTGTGCAACAAATTTTTGCCAAACGGATTCGCGAATTTCATACGATTCACGTGGAAATTTTTCGGACGATTGAAATCAAGTCGAGATCGGACGATTGCGATGATTAAATTGCGTGTTTAATGGAAATACGTTTAATCACGTGTCGGAGGAGGACTTTGGCCCTTGACATACCTTATCGATCGGATCTGCACGTAATGCGGCATGAAAAACTAGCGGAGTTCTAAGAGGCCTCGGGGGAACATTAAAGTTAATCGATCTCCTAATTTGAGAAATTTCCACCAGTTCATAAACTCTCAACAGTCGCGTAGACTTTAACGCAACTTTCCGCGTAACCAACTATACGATCGTCTTATGATCTTTATCCAATTTCGTGTTATCGTAAACGTCGATTGGTATAGAATGAAATGTATCTCTGAACATCGTACTTCTTGCAAAAATTTCAACTATTTTTAGAAGACTTGTATCTTTGAACCTAACGCGAATCGGGTTATAATAATTCGTTTGAATCGATACTTGATACGATACAGCAAGAGTATGCTACTCATGTACGATTCGATCAAAGGACACGCGCAATTCGAAATTCACGATCTCTGCAAAAATCTATAAAAATTCGCGGAAGACGGCAGAATTAACAAGAATAATTCACCGGTATCACGAAAAATAGACCGATGGACTTCAAAATTTCAACAAGGAAAAATCGCTTTGGTTACGAATTTCCTAACAAACTTGTCCGTGCTGGAGTGACGATTCGTCGACGGCGATAACCCGCGCGACAACTCCCCCAAGTATCGTTTCCATTTCGGCCAAGCGCGTTTCGTGGCCGTCTCGCTTTGTCCGGCGTTGCGCGGCGGTGGCGGCGGCGGCGGCGGCGGCGGCTCAAGCGATGGCGTCCGTTCCCCATTAATCCCGCGAACCGTTCAGAAAACTTTTGAACGCGGCACGCGCGCGTGTGTGCGCGTTGTGCAAAGGCGAAAAGAAGACGGTCCGCGGGTTGGGATTTGCGTTTCGGGCCGTTTCTGGCAAACCGAGCGCGCGGGAGCAACGAGAGGCAAGCACAAGGAGGACAAGGGAGAGGGACGAGACGCGGGGAGACAGACTTTCTTTGCGAAACGCTGAAATGGGAGTCTTGCGCTCGCTCGCGATGATTACGCGCGCGAAAGAAAGAAAGAGTTGGAACAAAGAGAAAGAAGGGAAGAAAGGAAGGTGGAGACGGTACGAGAGGAGCGAAAAAGATAGTACACTACGACCTGGGTCTCCGTGATATTGCCGCCCGGCTAAATGAAACCGCACGTGAAAAAACGCCGGGAGAAAGGTGCAAGAGCGCTCCGTCGACGCTCCGGCGAATCGTCATCCCGACGCCTACTCGTTCGATTTTCTCTGCCGCCCACCTCTATCTCGTCCCATCCCAGCAGCCGCCTGCCACCCTCTCGATTCGGAAAATTCCAACCTTGCGCTGGAACGCGTCGCGAATGTTAAATCGAGCTCGTCTCGCAGCCGGGCATCGACTTCTATCATCGATCGTCGGATTAATCAACGCTCTTCAGATCGTTCTCGGATTGATTGGTTTACCGGACTGCAAGTGGTTGAATTGGCAAAGGTTTGGCTTCGTTTTAGAACAAGTTTCGTATCGGTCTTGAGTATTTCTCGGTGAAGACGCGAATTTTCTTCGCAGAATGCGAGAACGTCGAGTCATTTTATAAGAACGTGGTTTCAAAGGCTATTGGAAAATTTCATCGTGCGAATTTTGTTTCGATATTATCATCGGCATTGTATCGTATTCTCTATTCCCCGAGAGAGGACTAGCAATTTCTTTGATGGTAAAATGTCTCTTACAGCGTTTCACGCGCTCGATTATTTTCTCGACCAATCGACAAGAAACACGATTATTATCGAGATAATTATTCGAGAAGATGATTATCTTCTCGAATAGATTTTCGGGGCGTGGAAACGATCGTATAAACATTTCACGATCTTGGTCGTTCGGCAAGGAGTAACAGGTTCTGGATGGTGAAACGTTTACGTTACCATCTAATGGGATAAATAAAATGGTAATTAATGGGGGATGAATAGATCGATTGTGCATTGAGGCACTCTGGCATGAAAAGAATGTCTGATGAAGTTAGAAGCGTCTCCCTTCCGGTGTCCCTCGGCATAATACCCTTTCGAGTTCCCTCGATGGTATCTCCGAAAGGGGTGGTTTATGACTGCATTATTTGGCGCATGGTTGAATTCATACGAATGTTATCTCGGTTTCTTGTTGTGAGAAGTAAGTCGACTTTCGTTCTTCGTCGCAGAGATAATCTCGAGACCTGGCAACTTGCACCGACAATAAGAAAACCTGTAGCTATCGTAGCAGGAAAATTAACCGAGCGATATTCACTATACGCGAAACATCGCGATAAAAAATTTCCCAAGCAACAAAAAAGACAAAGGGAAGACAAAAAGGGCAGGAAACGTAACGCGCGAAGAGGCGAATACAAAAGGAAAACAAAATGTATCTTGGTATCGGGCATCTTTATCCGGACGCGGCGTTAAAAGACTGGCGATCAAATTTTCCTTCTTTTCCCAGGGACAGAGGAGAGCCGGCGTCGGGTTGCCGTGCGAGATAAAGACATTCGTGGAAAGCCAGAGCCCTGGCCGGCAAACAGGCCGCTCCATTCTCTGGCCGTCCGAGCGCGGTTGACCGTTGCCAAAGGATCGTTCATCGCGGAAACGAAAACGCGAATCGTTGAACGCGCGCTAGTAAAAAACGAGCCGCGCACACGCTCCTCCACACAACCGAGTAACGAGAAGAACGAGAGAGGGTGAAAGAGGTGGTTTAGGAGGGGGATGAAGAGACGCACGAATGGAGAGATGAGGCGCGACAGAGAAACGAAAAGAGATCGAGAGAAGGGGAGTGAGTCGTTGGTTGGTACGAGGGGGGAGGGTGGTTGGTGGCGTTGGTGCGAGTGAGGGAGGGCCGGAGGGTGTGTGAGGGGCGGGGGCGGGCGGGTGGCGCGATCGATCGGATGGCTCTGGTTGCCTCCGGTTCAAAGAAAAGCCGGCGCGCGGAATCGGGTGCGGTAGGTAAAGCGTGTATACGCGCGACATCCGGCTAATCAGAAAATGTAGGAGTGCGGGAGACTAATAGAGAGTGAAAAGGCATCGAATAAACAAACAGCGTGCGGCGAGGATCGGCAAGCACGGGCAGAGAAACGGCAAGACAAGATGAGAAGGAGAGAATGGCGGGTGTGGGACGAGGGATGATTCGTCGTGCGGAGAAAACGAAGGGAGGAAAGGACGAATTTCTGGCGGAGGAGCAGCTGGTAAGAACCGAGGGTACGAGCGAGAAGAATCGCGCGAGGGAAACGAAACGAGAAGGAGATCGGAGAGGACGGAAACAGAGAAGAGGAACGACGAAAGAAGAAGAATGAAGGGGCAGGGAGGGGGGGGAGGGCGAAGAAGAAGGAAGAGACGGTGCAGGCGAAAATTACTGGAAGAGCGAAGAAAGACGATAGACGAGGCGACGAGGATGCTCGAGGAGAAACGAAGCGAAGCGAGAGAGACGAGGGCGAGATAGGGCTATTAGGGTTGGGTATAGGCGCCGCCCCGGCTATTAGAGGGTTGTTTCACCCCTACCTCCCTCGACGGTGAAACGCCGCGGTACACGCAGACAGCCGACATATATACACATACAAATGGAGCACGCGTGTCCCCCTGTATACACAGCTACGTGTACTCGCCTCGTCGTTGTCCTCCTCCCTCTCCTTTCGCCGTTGTTTGTTCCTCCCTGTCGGTTTCCTCGACGTGTGATCACACGCACACACGTTAGGCCGCCTCCACGTGTCTAGGCACACGGTCGCGTTATATCGTGTGCACACGTTTGCACGCGGGCGGGGGCGTTTTGTACACGTACACGCGTGGTCGAGTCAGGTTTCCACGGCAACCGGCCGCTGCTTGCGGGAGAGATGCCTTTAATAAGTATCTTCCGTAGAGCGGAGATGGACCAGCCGGCTTTCCCTGTATAAGTGCGCTCACCGCTGCGAGCGTGTGCGCGATCACTCGCGATGCTGAACGTATACGTAAGCGCGCGCGTGTATGGACCAAGTCGTCCGACCGCCGCCGTGCCACTATAACGCACCACCTTTCGACGGTGAAGGGTGGTTGGTGCGTTAAACCATCTCTCCTCTCGCTGACTGGACTGGCTCCGCCACCGTTGATCCTCTCCGCGTCTCTCTTTTTCTACCATTTACCACGCTCCGCCGCTAATAGAAGGTGGTGAAGTCACTGCTGCGGTTCTTCGTGTGTGCGTTTTCTACCGCTGTCGGAGCACGAGGCGAGTCTCGAAGGGGCAGCAGGGACAGGGAGAGAGAAGGGGAGGGGAGTACAGGACGTTGAAGTTGGGTTGAAGAGAGAAGAAGAGCGGCAGCGGGAGGAGGAGGAGGAGGAGGAGGAGGAGGAAAAGCAAGGCCCATACCGCGGTTCGTGTGTGCGTATACACACGTGCAGATTTCGAGGGCTGGAGGGTGGAATGCGCGGGGATGGTGATACATCGGTATGCATTTCAGCGGCGGAGCCACCGTTGGAAAAGAGGGAAAGAGGACGCGGGAAAAAGGGCGGAGAAGCGAGTACGAGGAAAGTAGGGGAACCGACACACAGAAGAGGTAAAGAGGGTGAGAAGAGCGAGGCGGGGGAGGGACGGCTGGCAGAAATGGGTGGTCAGGGGGTGGAGAAGAGGCGAACGACGCCGGCGACAGCTCGTCTAAATGCTAATAGCTTTATCGACTGGATCTCAAAGTCCCCGAGTTTCGATTCTTGCTCCACCTTCTCTCGCGCGTAGCACAATCCGCATTCCCATCTGCGCCACATTTCCACGCTCTTTACACCAGCCGACGGTGTAAGGGAAGAAAGGAAACGACACACAGAACCTTTCCTTTTTCTTCTCTCGGTCATCTTCCTCTTTTTACCATCGTTGCTTCCCTTTTTTCCACTCACCGTTCCTTTGCTCGTTTTCCACCCTTTGCTCTTTTCCTTCTTTTGTTCAGTCGGCGTTACCAGTGATATCCGCGATTTTTTGGATGAACATGGTCCACCTCCTCCTCCTCCTTCTCGTTGCCCGTTTGTTCTCCCGTACGCCTTCCGGGTCACCACCCTACATCATCTCTCTGTTTCTCTTCCCTTTCTTTAAACTTCGTTCCTACCGAACTCTTTGGCCCGGATAAACGCTTTCGTCCGTTTTCCTTGTCGTTGAATCGAAAGGGAGGAAAAAGGAAGAAAGGTAAAAAGAACGACGCGGAGAGGAAAGAAAAAAAAAATATCGACCGGAAGCATGCGGTATCCGCGCGATGCTGCAACGTTGCAACGCAATCGCGATAAGTGCATCCGAGACGGCTATTAGGAAGCAGGCCTATTAAGGGTGCACCGGAGAGGCCAGATAGAGGGAGGGAACACTTTGGAATTTTTTTCGCTTTGACTTGTCGTCTCGCGTCGACAAGCGGGCAAAAGTCGGGGCCACGCGGCTTTTCTGCCTTAAACTCGCGGCCCCGATAACTAGTTAGCCTGATATCGGATCGGTGCAAGGTTTCTCTAGCTACTATCAGAGAGATTGGCTGGCGCATTGTGACCGGGCCGCTGCATCCAGTGGAACGTTAATATTCGTAGCCAGGGTACACGTTCTGATCGCAATGGCAAGTAATACCGATGCGGAACGCGGGCCACAATGGAGCAACCAATCCTTTTGATAGATTCTGATCAAAGACTCGTTGCTGCTGCTCAAAGTATTCCTCCCCTTTGCGGCAGCCCCATCCGCGCCCCCGATAACATAACACATCGAGCGTATTCCTCGTTGGAAAAGAGGAGTGTGGCGTAATGCGATTCGCGAACCCGCGAGCTTCCATGCCGAAAACTCGCCACAACGGACCATACTTTTCTCTTCGACTCGCAGTCTCCAACAGAATACAATGCACGTTTCCGTCTTGGAATGATATTTATTCCGAGGAAGCGTCTCGCCAGAGATTGTCTCGATAAATTTCGAATTTTTAAAACGAGGATTAGTTTGTTCGGGATACTTTAAAGGATAGGAAATACCGTAAGGTAACGCTGTAAGATAATGCTGTAAGGTAATACTGCAAGGTAATTTGCGAAATGTTGTGTTTTCTTAAGGGAAGATTCGAAGATAAAGAGGAAAATTAGGGGAAATCGAGGGAAGATTGTGTTCGTTTTTGAGCAAATCGACGACCCCTAATTCGAAGTAATTCTAGATTGTCAGGGGCGGAATTATCGAGTTAATTTTCCAAGTAAGAAGGCAGCAGTAAATACTTTATCTTAGGTATCCGTGCTCGGGTATACAGAAAATCAATGATGAATAATCGCAAAGAGTTTTAACAAGGTTTAGACAATCGCGAGGTAACGGAGCGGAAGATTCTTGGATATTCTGTCGGAGGAGCTTTAATCTCAAATATTAACGTGTTTCCTTTGAAAACAGAATTTTATGACTAATGTATTGTATCTATTCCACAAACTCTGCGCATCGCTCAGCACCGTCCGTCCTTTGTACTGCGATGCCTTTCCAAAGCAAAGAACCATATTGGCTTACCATAACCGAGAGACCAGCAGCCACGGACACAAAATCTGAACCAAACCTTTGGATACTTTGTAAATCCGAATCAGAAATCAAATTTCACCTCCCTTCCATCCATCCCCTGCGCTTTTAAAAAAGACAAAAAGGAAACAATCATCGTCTCCCTGACGTAGAGGCAAACAAATCATGACCATCTCCAATTAACGCGACTCACGAAATATAACAGTCCGGTGGGCAGATATTCCAGTAGAAATTCCCTTCGTCGAATTAGCGAAGTTGTTACCGATCGCGTGGCTCATCGGCCCGCTCTCATCGGGTTGAAATGGTCGCGTGGCCACGAGGGTACTTCTAATTACCGATAATAGCGGTAAAGAGAACGGGCCGAAGTGCTACGGGGGGTTGGTGGCGAAGGCGGTGGTGGTGGTAAAAGCGGTAGAACGAGGAACGAGACGGAGAAGGATAAAGAGGATCGCGATTCGCAAGCAGGAAGAAGAGAGTACTATTGGACGGGGGTGGTGTTTCGATGGGCCCCATCGAAGAACCCTTCGGTTATTCGAAACAACAAAGACCCGCCGGCACCCTCTCTACCGTATCCGCTTCCCCGGCAATCATTTACTCTTGCTGGAGGCCATCGCTCGTCACAATGGCCAAGTTATCCATCCACTCCGGCTACTTGCCCGGGAAACGACCATCGCCCGGGGCTGGCACTCGTCTTCTCCATCGCCTCCGCTAGCTCGCTTTCCGCACGCCACCCGACAGAGGAAAACAAACACACGCCTACACCCCTCTCGATCTGTACACCTATCCGCCTCGCGGCTTATGCACAACACCGACGTATACCTTCTGCGAGAGTTACTTTGCGCCGCGAGATTGTTCCGAGCCACTCGCTAAACGTTCCCGATCCTCCGCCGCGTTTTCTAACGATCGTCCGTTGTGTCGTTCTCTTCTTCAAGCCGTTCCCATTCAGCCTCCTTGCCAGTTCGTGCGATCGTTTCTTCTACACGTCTGTTCTGCGTTTCGTTACGAGTCGGTCCGAGATTTTCGAACAGATATCTTAATTAATGACACAAGTATCGATAATTGCGTTACGTACGATGACGTCCGTGATGTTGCTACTACGGCGCTATATTTCTGCGAAACGTATCCAGCTCAACGCGTACAGTCATGAAAGGAGTCACGAGGTAAATCATAAAGTTAAACAAGTTCGATGGCAAACTGTTTTTCACGGAATAGTTCGACGATGGAAACTCGTAAGATTTCGAAACTAACTGTACGGTATCTGCCGCTAATAAATTTAGAAAGTAGGAGAAACAGAGGCTTCGTCTCGTTCTGCGCGTCTCGATTAACCCCCTAGCTTGCTTGCTTGGTACAGCTTTCATAAGTAATTTGCTTATCTACGAAGATATACGCTGTTACTTCGTAAGCGTTATATTCACAGTGTTTCGCTTCTAAAACTTTTCCACCCCTCGGTGAAATTACTGGTTGGCTCGAGGAGTAAATTTTTGCCGCGCAGCTATCGCATTATGAAGCTATCAAGGTTTCAAAGTAGCAAGCTACGATCCAAGCGTTCCACTAAATCTCCCGTGTTCTCAGCCAAAAGAACTATCGTGAAAATTATAATATAAAGAGGAAAACGGGCATGTTTTTTTCTAAGGCAGTTCGAGGAACAATGGGCGGCGCGTCGGGCGCGCGCGGGGGATGAAAAATGAAACGTCGCCGCGTCGCAACGCGAACTGATTACTCCGCGGTCGACCGGTCGCAACATTTTTATGCGCATTTGCGTGGATTATTTATTCAGTCGGTGGATGTGTTCGTTAAACGCGGAACAGAGAGTGTGGCAGGTTCGCGAAACCTGATGCCAACGTCGGCGTTGTCGGTTCGCGATAACTGTTTGCGTGTTTAAACACAACGCGGCCGGTTTTCCTTCCACTCTGTTCGATGTTAGAAACCTTACACGCTCCCAAAGCTTCTTGGAACAGGCTAATTACACCTCGCGATTGTCCTTCGAAACAAATGGACATTGATCCTAATTACTCTGACGGATCTTGAATCGTTTCTGCCCGCTTTTCAATGGGAAACAACGTGTACAGAGTCGGAGCATAGTGATAAAAATAGCGGAGTTTGATTTTGTTTGTAAAAAACTTGCTTCTGTTCGTCGGTTATATTCGATTTGTCGAGTGATAACTCGCTTGCCATATTTCTCTCAGAAATGCCTCGTCCGTAGAACCACGTTTGCTCTAATAACGTCGAAATGTATTTCGTTTAACGCGTTATGATCTATGAAACTAAAAACTAAATTAAAAGATAGATACGGGAAGGAAGCCAATGCTGCCACATGAACATATTTCAACCGGTGCTCTGGTCAAAATCTACAACCATCGTCGTACTTTCAATCCTCCAAATAGCTATCCATCCAAACTATCTAAACGATTCTCGCTAACTCTTTCGCCGATTTAACCCCGCCAAGACATTCTTAATTTCCAGCGATCCAGGGATCCAGCGAAATCGGTCTGTTGGGAATATTGCTTAAAAATTCAACATCGACCACCGCGGCAATTTCATCCTCCTATCGAACCGGGTATCCTTAACAGGCAAATGGAAACAAGGAGAAAAAAACATCTAGCAAAGAAGAGAGCAGATGCACGGGTGGGCAGAGGGGATAAAAACGTTCTGTGCATTCAGAGATACGTTTTAGCCAAACTATTTCCTCTTTGGTAAAGGCAGCCTCTCTCTCTCTCTCTCTATCTTTTCACTCCTTTTGCACGAGAGATGCACTTATTAGACGGTGGTTGTATAAAGCTTGAAACGCAGTTTACAGTCAGCAAGAGGGAAAGAAGGAGAAACGGAGAGAGAGACTGTGTGTGTGTGAGAGAGAGGGAGAGAGAGAAAGAGGGAGGTTGGAGGCCAGTTTAGTTGGCAACAAGAACAGCCGAAACCACACGTACTTACACACCGCTTCGATGTGGGCGATATGTAGTGTGGCGCGGAGAGAGCGGTTAGCTTCAGCGTGAAACTGACCTCTCTCTGTGCAACGGCCAGGCTGTTGCAGCGGTAAACTGCACTTTAGTACTATGGGCCAGCTTAAGCGATATTGAAGCGAAACCCTTTATACACTTAAAATATTTAGCGTCATTATGAGGCGATCGTTCACGCACCGACGCCGTCAACGGCTCCGATAATACCCGTCCGGAATCGCCAGCCGATTTTGCGGACCAGCTTTTCCGCGCGGATCGATCTTCGCCACGATTGAACCCGCCGCGTGATAACTCCATACGTGATTCCATTTTGAAAAATGTATCGACGTGTTTATCTCCATCAACGCGCGATATTCGCGCTGCGTTAATCTAAATACAGGTTATAGACCGTTTACACGAGCGAAGTAACAATGGAACGATATTGGGATTGATTTTTACTCGAGTTACGATTGGACGAAGCAAAGGGAACCAGTGTGCAGATATTGCGGATGAAAGAGGTATGGTGAAATTGCGCAATCGGCTAGGTGTTCGATTTATATGTTTACTTATACCGGCTCGTGAAAGTATCTCACTTTCGCAATAATAATAAGTTGGATGGGATAACTCGAACGTGCTTTTGCGAATAAATTCTAGGCACGACGAGTTATCCGATTGTCCTGTTCGAGGAAAATCGACGAAATCGTAAGATAGACGAGTGTACCGCGTACAACCTGTAACTCGTCATTCATTAACATCGTTTGCTGCTAAACTATCGCGCAAGAAGTACAAACGTTCTGATAGAGAGACGCAAAGATTGATTTTTGCTCGCGTTACCGATTACACAAGAGACACAGGCAAGAGACGAGTGAACGTGGGGTCAGTTCAGCGTAAAGTATACGAATGGAAAGGTCCAGCTCGAATCGTCCACTGTCCAACTAAACCAACTATTTCGGACACGTGTTGAACCTAGATCAGCAGGTTCGAAGATTCGAGCGATCGCCGATGGAAAATGCGACGGTCCGCGTAATACGGCGGTAGAATATCCAAAGGATAGCCACGGGTGTGCCATTAAAAGGACGAAAAGAAGTCCCAGAAGGGATATTGTGCCGGGCTTTACGCCGACCTACGGATAGATGGATGGATGATGTCGCACCTACGACACCCACGGACCATGGTGTTCCCTGGTTTTGCTTCGATGAGCCCACATGTCGCCGGCGAGGAAAGGAGACGAGTGCTGGTGGTAGTCGCGCCCCAAATGGACCATACTGGAAATGTATAGAGCCGCTCTAATAGGAAGCAACCGAGCGCCAAGTGGTTTACCCGGCGGGGTGCACGCGGAGAGAGGGCGCGGCCCGCCTATCTGTCGGCATTTATCATCGATTAAATTGTAAACGCCGCTATCCCGTGTCCATCGGGGCCACTATCTGCGTCTATGGAACGCGTCGCTGAACCCGGAATGGACTTTCGAGCAAATGGTGCGCGAGGCGCAAACAGACAGAGAGAGAAAGAGAGAGAGAGAGAGATTGCCCGCTTGTAAATCGGCCGCGAAATCGTTCACGTTAATGCATCGCGAATTTTCCTGCGGTTCCCCGCCGTTCTTTGCCGATCTCGTCCCTGATTTCAATCGGGACTGCAACATTTCATCGGGCTCCTCGCCTGAAAGACGAGAATTTATCCTAGCAAGCATTTGGCAGATTCGAGATTCGAGAAGCTGAAGCTACAACGAGCACAAGTTTTTTTTATCACTTTTATAGGGCTAATCGAGGGCTGAAAGGATTGCCGTGGAATTATTTCCCATAGGATGCTTTCTTCTAACAGATCTTTTCTCTCGGACGACAAATAAATGGATAAATAAATAAATAAAGTAGTAATTCGACGAATCGAAGATTCTCGAAAATCTCTGTTGTCACACGATTTCTCAGATCTTTACGATACAATTTTAATCAAGATACGCAATAATAGATGACCGACGTAACGTACACAAACCATCGTTATTTCGATTTTTCCAGCATTAATGGAGCGAAAGTCGAATAGCCCGATGTATCGACAGGCGATTAACGTGCGCAGCACCGTAATTAAGAATCCGGTCGCATTAGTAGAATTTTCCGGTAAATTCGGGATAATTGTCGCGTGACAGACGGCGATAGGAGAAGCGCGAAATGCTATTTCCGGTGGCGGTGTTCGCGGTCAGACGATCGTAGCTCGCGCGAAATATTTTAGCGGCCGCAATAGCGGCGCAATAATTGTCCGGTGGTGGCCAGTTTAACGTTTGTAACCAATCGTCAATAACAAGAACGGTCTACAATATTTCACGATTGGTGGTGGCAACGGGAGAGGGGAATAAAAAAAAAGAGAGAGCCGAGTAACGCGGCAGTTACGTGATCACTCGTTTGACGGTTCGTAAATCGTTGAGCGTTCGAAACAGCGGTCATGTTTGAACGAAATAAAAAAAATATATATATATATGTACATGTATATAAATGTATGTATATGTAAACGTATATGTACACGGTGGCGTACATAGAACGCATAGATAGACGTACGCAACAACGAGAACAACGATTTTCAAATGCGCGAATAAAATATCGTATCCACCGTAAAGTCTCGCGAGAAACTAATAATAAAAGGTCTGAAATATCATTGTTGGAAATTGCCAGTTAAACTGCCGGTTCTCCATTGCGATCGAAACTCGATTACTCGAATTACTATCACGAAGAACTTTAAATATCGCGGAAACAAACAAAAAATAAATAAAAATAAAAGGGAAAAAGCGAGTGCACGCGTACAACAGGCAAAAACTCGTAGAACAGAACAGAAAACAACTACCAATCACGGCAAGAGTATACCAGAGGCTGGAACTATGCGCGCGTGTATACGCCTCAGATGATTTCCGGTCAAACTCGTCGATTCTTGCACACCGCTGTAATTTTTATTTAGTACGGCGGTTTATTTACGAAGCTCGTCGACGTGTAGCTTGAAACAGGTTGCAGAGAGACTCTGCCGGTGATATCCATCCATCGATGGCTTGACGGTGATTTTCAGGGGTGGATCAGGGCTCGGTGTAAAGCAGAGAAAGATATCAGGGTGACTGGCAAGGCACGCTGGAACGAACGGGAATACGACGTATCCCGTCGTATCGACTCTATTTATGGCGCTACTTGTCACCGAGTCGGGGGCTTTTGGTCGCTGAAATTTCCCTGGGAATGTTTTTCCGCGCGCAGAATGGAAAGTCGACGGGGATTGAAGTTCGATAGATTGGAGGAACTGCGGCCGGAAACGAGCAGCGTGGGGCTACATTGTACCTGTATCGACATAAACAGCCCGGCCGTATGCTCCTGTTCCGTGCAGCTCTTTGAGACGCTCCGTCGCCTCCGCTTCTGACCGAAAAAGAATTCTGCTTTTTCATAGCAACGCCGAAACTCGCGTGGAAATATCGCGACTGGAAAGGCGAGGAAACGCCAAGCCCCATAAATTCCTTAATTTATACGCTCTTCGTAAAATGGACGCCGATTTATCGCGGTCGTTTCGTATCGTTCTGACGTGTCGTACCGAATTCGTCAAAATTGGTGCGAAGATGGTATCCGTGGTAAAAGGTGAACCGCGAATCAAAGCGGTATCTCCTCCGTTGAAAATAATACCGGTAATCGGATCGCAGCATGTTTTCGTTCCGATAAAGAACGACGATCTCTCAAATCTCGGTGCGAATGATGTCTATCTTAATTGGTGAACAAAGTCGATGGAGAACCGCGGGCGACTGCACTACGTGTTGGTCGAGGGGCCGGGTATCGTCGATGAGAACGTTCCGGCCAGAAATCCTCATTCGCGACGCGCTAATAGAAGCGACAACGGCGCTACCAATTTGTCAAGTCGACAAAGTCCGTGGGCCGTGTCGTCGCCGGCAAGTATCATCGCCCCGGCGTATCCATCCGGGCACGGAAATTTCCTGAAAAATATTCCCTCCCCGAAGGGCGAGAAGTCAACGGCGCTGGAGACAGATAGAGGACCGGGGAAGGGCAGCGGGGAGGGGGGACGAGCGGAATGTGTAGAGAGGGTCAAATAGAGGGAAAGAAAGGGAAAAAGAGGGATGGAAAGGGGAGGAAAGAGGACAACGGAGAGAGGTGGAGGAAACAGTGGAGTACACCGGCCACATTGGCAGCAACAGTGGCAGCCAGCAGCCACCCTACAGATACTACAGAGCTGTTGGACAAGCTGTAGCCTTCACAACCGAATTAGAATGAATCGACCCTTGCCTCCTTCTCTCCCTCTCCCTGCCTCCTGCCACGGTTTTATTCTCTTTACGCGCCGCTTTTACCCTGCCCTCTGCATCCACGGCCTCTTCTTCCCTCTCTCTGTTCCAGCCCCGATAATCTTCGTTTCTCCTTCCCAAATCAGGCTCTCTCTCCTCTCTGTCTCTCGCTCTCTTCCTCCGATCGCAGACTTCTCTTCCTTCCCGTTCTTTCTGAAACGCTTCAGTACCACCCTCGGCTACAAACTCCGCAAGCTGGCTTCTGGTAACTGTCTTTCCTGCCTTCTTCGCCACCCCTCTATACGGGAATCCGACGGCGGCCAACCCCCGCCTCGCTATTCCTTCTCTACCTTTCGCTGCTTCTGTCTCTCGTTCCACCCTCCCCACCAACCACCCTCTATCGTGGCCGTTGAATATCTCGCTCCTTCAGCCGAGTTATATAAAGTTTTTACGATTTTTCGAGCTCTGCTCCGCCGAGGAGTCAACCCCTCGAAACCGCCCCCTCCGCCGCCAACGTCGTCCCCCGCGAACTACTGCGAACGCGCGCGCGACCCGGGGGATAATCCCGTGTATCTTTCGGATAAGAGACCTATAAATTTGTTTGGCCTGTCACCCACCCCGTTCCCCAGGCCAGAGGCATTAAGGCGGCAAGCTCCAATCTGTTGGTTTACCGGCGATATGGCTGCCGCGGATTCCGAGGACTTCCTATTTCAGGCGACGACACCCGGCAACGAAGCGAGGCGGAAAAGGGGGAATCGCGGGCGATGAAGCTCACAGGCAGTGTACTCGTTCCACGGCTGCCTGTATCCCCGGGCTTTGCCGGGATTCTTATGAATTTCCACCAACCTCGCCATTTTGTCGCGATCTCGATGCCACCCCCCGTCTTTCACGTCGGCCGTTGCGGATTCGATTACGCCACGGCATGTTTTACAGTCAGATCGGAATTCTATAGGAAAAGTTGCTCGAACAATGCCGCTACGTTTCTGTATCGCGAGATCGGTTAAAGATTAACCGTGAAAACAGCGTCTTTGGCCGATACGATACGAACCACAATGCCTTCGTTGCGAGCTTTCGTTTCGCCTTTCCAACACCAGACACCGTTTAAAAACCGTTCCTCCATTGAAACTCGATCGGGGCTCGGTCGTGCGAACTCTACCTTTCACGCGAATTATTTGTCTCGCGGCAAAAGGGGTTGGTCTTCAATCGTAGAACAGAACCAGCTCCCTAAAAGAGCCCGTGTTTTCCTTTCCTCGCGGCATCGATCCGCCTCCGATGAGGAGGCTAATTGCACGTGAAAACGGCGCGCCTTTAACGCGCTCCTCACTTTGCCAACCTACGTGTACACGAGCATTCGCCATTCGTGTATACGCGTGTGCGATCGTGTGTACGCTTCTAGCGACGCACTGCACCAATTTCAGCCGGCCGATTCATTAATACGGTCCTCCAGAGACCGGCTCTCCTCGCCGCTGTGCTAAACGACCTCATTAGGAGGCACGCCAAACGCATTTGTCGTTCCCGTTCGTGATTTTCCGTGATACTGCTCTCTTGTTATGCAACTCTATACGCTTTCCCGTTGTCCCGTTTCATTCTTTTATTATTGCAGACATCGTCTATTCACGACGGTATCGCGCGGAACGGGAAAATTCTCGGTATAATAGAAACTTTTTCAATGATAAAGAAAAGAATGCCGGGGCCAATTTGCGACTAAGGAGCGAGAGCGCGACAGAGAACGCTGGCGAGGGGGTGGGCAAAGGGGTGGAAGGGTGGCGGAGAGAAAGGAAACGGGGCGCGTTTCAAACGGACGCATTAGAATAAAGCGGAAGATTAAAGTTAACGCGTTCCGTCGGCTCTGTCGTCGCTGGATGAATGGCTCGATCGCGTTCGTCATTAACGGTGTTTCGAAACCGTTTACACTTGGGAAATACCAACGTTTTTCCATCGATTACTTCCCTCTCCCCTTTCCGTTTCTGTTTCGTACCACGACCGTTTCTCCTGGTTATTTTTCTCGTTTTGTTTTACGAGGCTGGTAATACAACGACGCTTTTTCCAGAGGGGAATTTTAACGAGGAGTAATTTATCGACGCGAACCGCCAATGAATCACGCCACGCGCGAAAGTTTCGCGGAAAATTTATATTCCTCCGACACGTGTCCACGTTCGAAATTTAACGCTCCGCGGAATTTCCCCTCTGGACTCCAACGGGTACGAGAATGTTTGTCCAGAGCGTTCAAAGTTCGCCGACTAACGCCACGAAGCAGCGAAATTCGTAAATTCTCTTCTTGTTTCGTAGATAATACGTTTAAAACGCGCTGAACACGTGTTATCCGCTTCTGGTAGATTATTGAACAAGGGTAAGCCACCCCTGTTCCGGGGTTGTTACCATGAGAGAAAACTCACCTCCTGGTGGCAGCACCAGGCAGCTAAGGGCGCATCCCTTGTGCTGGTAAGCGATGACCGTTCGTTGGTAGTTATCGTTCATCCCTAACACAGTAGTTTTCGTTATCTGTCGCGAATGCAAGGTAGGAAGGAAATGATATTTTCCGCAGAACATGTTGCGAATATACGTACCATGTGCAGAGAAATTTGTTCCCAACACGTTCCGTTATAGGAAATGTACGTAACTCGAGCATCGTCGTAGGTACACGATTATTACCATTCGAGAGATTTCCTGTCCATGTTCCGCGTAAGTCTGATAATTCAGTGAACCGAGCATAGGACTAATCCCAAGTACAGGTACGAGTATCTATGCTCAGCGATATATCGCGATGTACCACCGAGGATACTTATCGTCAATTTCCCAATGACATTTACAAAATTGCAAAATGACTTGTCACCTAAGAATCTAGCGAAAGGTCGAAGATTAGGTTCGATAAGATTTCATAAACGAAAGCGACGATTAACCCCGTGCATCGGAGCAAGGTCGCCATCGATACGCAAACTTTCCTTACCACGGAGACCGCGTCACGCTCGATTGAAGCTTCCTCGACTGCGAACAGTCCGGACATAATTTGCCGCGGTACGAGAGACACTAAGAAAGTAGGAGAGATAGAGAGTGCAAGAGGAAGGATCTCCGAAAGCTTCTCCTCCCCCGATGTTCCACCCCTTTCGATTCGGTCTTCCGTTCAACGGTATTCTACTCGAAAGGGTTCTTCTCGGTGTAAAGCCGAGAATCCCCGATATAAATGTCAAGTTCGCCTTCCGGCTTTGCCACTCGAATCTCTTCTCCAGCCTTTTCTCCCTCCATCCGTTTGCGCGTTCCTCTTTCGTCACCGAGGGTGGTTTCGGCTCTCGTTGCCCTTGACGGGGCTGTATCTCTTCTCTCACCCCCTTTCTGTCGTTACCTCCTCCCCGCCGCGGCATACAGTTCCCGAGTTTTCCCTGTTAGTCCCGTGGTTCCTCCCGAATTGCCATCCCTTTCGAGTACACGCTTACACTTCGCTTCCCTCAGTTGTAAAGTCCAACCCCCGCGATCTTTCTTCTCCTCCTCGTTGTTCCATGTACCTTGGATATTCGTTTCCTTGTCTATTTACCATCCGTCTCTTTCCGTTTCCTCATCTGGGAGCACACATTGGCGAAACAACAAGCACAAAGTGCAGAGAGAAGAGAGGAACAACGGACGAGCGTAATCGTAGCGATCTTCGCCCAGCAAGTGAGAAGGCAATTTGGGCGAACCGCACACCAGTGGGCCGGGAAAGGTCCAGCGGATAACGAACGGCCCACGGGGAGGTAATTAACGGTGTTTTCCAACCCCCGGAGTAATGTTCGTCGTTACGACGGCTTCTGCTCGTAGAGAATCGCGTCGACCTGGGCTCTCGAGAAATCGGCCCGAGCTTTCTTCGACCGCGCCGTTAAGCAACCATTCTACGCTTCCGACTGAATGTCGGATGTCCGACCAAAGACAACCCGACGAAGGAGAACTTTTTCCTCGGGATTAACCAGTTAATATGGTTCTTAGAATGGGCAAGTTTTCCTTTCGAGGGAAATTTTCTTTCGTTAGAGAAACGTCCAAAAACGTTATACGCGCTTCGAAGAAGCATCGTTCCTGTTCGTATCGTAAGAAAATTTCTCCTCTTTTGTCAATTATATCCCCAAGAAAGGCATCGATCTGGTATCCCGTCGTTAATAACGATAATAACTCATTCATTGAATCGCCCCAATTCTCCAGAGTTGTCTTCCCTCGCAAGGGTCTCGATAAACTCTCCAACAGTTCGTAGAATCGGAGGTCATGTACCACATCCAGGAAAATCAACAATCTGCCAAATGCTCGGGAATGGTTGCACCCAAAAATAAACCACCCTTCGACATACATATTTCAGACCTATCGACACAGCCTCTTTTTTTTTCCTCTCTAAACATCCCTTATACTTTCAGAACGGTATCATCGTACAAAATCAGCGATCGTTGCAACGATCTCCATCGCGGCGATCGTCCCCATTCTTCGTTCGTGTAACCAAGACGACGCCACGAGGCGGGTGTAGATGAACACGGCGGCAGGTATGTACGTGCATTTGGCGTCGTCGTGGCGTTCGTACACGGGCGAACGAAGCCCGTGTACACACACACTTGGACACGACACGCCTACCTAACGCCGCGACTGCGGCGGAACGCGGCCAGAGAGTTGCCTCGCACCGGTAAATAATGCAAGCCGGGGTAATGGCGCTATCTCTGCGCATCTTTTATTAAACGTTCGCTTCGCCGCCCCTTCCCCCGGGCCACCCTCCACCGCCCCTCCCGCCGGCACTCAACTATCCGAGCTGGAACCCACATCCCCTCGGCTGCCGGGTTATTGCCACCCTGACTGCTCTCTTCTTCGCGGAAAGGTGTGCGCGCGGAGGGTCGCCCAGAGAGCACGAGTTGCCTGGCCGTGGCTCATTGTTCCTCTGACCGAGGCTCGTCGACGTCCTCGATGCACGACGATGCTTCTTTTCGAAATAGGCTGAATTCGATGGTGGTAGATTGGAACGGATGTCGATCGAATTAGAGACGAATATCGAGGATTTGGATCGGTATCCTTCGGTTTACGGATCACCTTGCGTGATATATTCGGATAGGCTGGATACATTTTACAATTAATTTGGCTTCTCAGAGGGAAAGGTCGATACAGCGGATTGTAAAGTTTTCTTTTGATAGCGGGGTGTTAATCCAGTTAGAAAGCAATTTCAGAGATTCAGACCGGTATGCCTTGGGTCGAGATCTTCGAAACATCGGACCGCACTTGAGAAACTGTTCATCTCGTAGATTCGTAACAAGGAAGATTAAGAAATTGTCTATTTTACGCATGATCAGGCTTAGTCGAACGGTTCGGAATATAGATTCTCGTTCTACGAATATCCTTTTTGTAGACGGATTCTGATATTAATGTCTCGACAAAGATCCTTAAGAAGCTATTGGAATGGCGTAGCGTACGGTAGATCGAAAAGACGGCCGAGTGATTCGAGGAGTTCGGAATTCGAGCGTGGAAACGCGAAGGGCTGCAGCGTCGAATTTCGCGGCGGTGCTGATTTCAATTAGCATTATTATTAGAACCGCATCGGCGACAAGGAGCGGGCGATCGTCCTGCTCCTCGTCGGCTTGCACACGCACACCAGTGCCGCGTCCGAACGCGCAGGTCTCTCACGTACACGTATACGCGGACGGGGACCACCCCGAGCGACTGACGCTTTGCTAGGGGGTGTTTGAAAGCGGTGAAATCAATGCTTCTGTTTGCACTGTTGAGGTCGAACCGAATTCCGTTCTCCCTGCTGCGTGTATATGAGTCTGCTTGCCGCGTGTGCGTGTGTATGCGTGCAGGCAGATACGGCAACCACCACGTTCACCGACACACTCCGCCGATCGCTAAGGTGAAAGTGCATGTGGATGGTTGCACGCGCGCCGCCACCGCGCCGGTTTCGCCAATTTTCGTCAGGCAGTTTTTGTCGAAACTCCGACCGCCACCCTCCCCCTCCCTCCTCCTCCGCCCCTTTTGCTTCGCTTCGTTCGCGGCAGCCTGTCTTTCCATTCGGCTGGAAATCAATCGACGCTGTCGCTCGAGGATTAGATCGACTTGCTCCGATGTCGATGGTAATTGAACGGGGATGGGTAATTTGCGGTGAACTCGTAGCAATAAGTGCGGTAAGTCGAATCACCTGACTACAAGTATCGGTTATTATTGAGCGTATTCGTGATTATAAGCGAATCGGCATGATCTCGGTTAGACCACCGGAGTTCGATCTCGTTGGCAAGTAAAATTCTCGAAAGGATGATGGTTATACCGGAATCATACCTTTACTTAAATCGTTCTTGTCGAAGACGAATCGTTTGATTAAACGTCTACAGTAATCGTTAGTCGTGATTGACTTTATCGTTACAGCTAAACTTCAAAACGTTCTAATGGTTTTTGTAAGAAGATTAGAAACGACAGGGGTAAATGGTCTTGTTCGAATTATGTTAAAATAGATTCAGAGACGGATACGAGGTGATAAAAATTCTAAATTAGCCAAGTATCGAGTTATTTTGTGTCGTAAATGGCAGGGGCATTGACAGATGCTAAGCATTCCGTTGCTTTCTTATCCTTTCTCCCTTTCCCTTTCATCCTCGCTTCTTTCCTATTTCCTTCGTCTCATTATTCGTTCTATTTGTTTCCTCCTTTCTCATCATCCCTGCCATGCTTGTCATTGCTACATCATCTCCGTGGAATCATTCTTCCCTTTCCACGTACGATCGCTAATCTTCGATCAATTCTTCAATTTAATTCGTTTGATAATGAACCGACACGGAACCAAAATATTGACAAATTTATTCACGTGAACATATGACGGTAGTAAAATTGGCCTCGCGAAATTCTACGTTGCAGCATTCAGGGATTAAACAGTATCTGGTAATTCGTGCTACATGAAATCACGGCGAAGCTTCGTGAATGAGTCTGGAGAAGAAAAGATTGACTGGCAACGTCATAATCCTCGGTGATTCCGTTCCACTAGCGCGAGACAAGCGAGACGCGTCCACATCGCGGCGGGTAACAGCGGCGCGAGTTGAACAAGGAAAGAGAGAAGCGCGGACGCGAAAGATAACGGCTCGCAGCCAATCGATCGATTCGCGGAGGCTTTTGTTCGTCTACGGTCCTGCTATCCGATTTAACTACGACAGCCCGGAATCGAGCCGCCACCGTAAGAACCGACTTTATCTCCCGTCCCCTCCGCGGCCAAGGGATGCTGCGAAAATATTGCTCAATTGTATCCTTATTCCCGCTTGTTTACCAACTCCCCTTTCGTTAACAAAGATGTGCCTTCATCCTGTAAATTTGATCAATTCTTTCGCACGAAACTCGTATGAAACTTGAAACAAAAATCCATCGTTTAAAATCCAATTTTTCTACGTTTCGTACGATGGAAGGTTTGCCACGTTTACCTCGATCGATCATTCGGTTAACAGATTGCAATCGAAGCATCCCTTTCGTCGATTCTTATTTCACGGTTGCACAAGGCAGGACAGTCTCGTCAGCGCGTTCATTGGTTGACGCGAATTTTATATATTTTTCCCTGCGAGTAGTCATAGACAGAGACATAGTTCGCCATAACGTTCAATTTTTTCAAAATATTATATCGTATCTGCGTTGGCCTTTTTCTCTGACGATATTATTATTACCGTGATAGCCAACGTGTCAAACTGGCGGGACCAATTAACGGGAGCAACGTCTCAGATTCTGCGAAACGTCTCGCAAGAACGAAGGACACTCGTGGGCACGGAACATCATTTTCGGGCAAGTATTTCGGTCGGAGGCGAGTCTATAAATACAGGCAGAGCTTGTACACGCGCAATGGTGACCCTCGTCGTATTCGCAGACACGGGAACGACAGCTATTGAGCTATTACACGCTTAAGTGGAGCAGGCTGACTGCAGTGGCGTGCCTTGCTGCTTCCGATGCGTGCGACTCGACGACCTCAAACTGCTAATCCGTACACGAATCCCGAGGATCGGAGTACAAGCGTTGCCGGAGCTGCACGCCTCGTGTACCGGAAGCTACCGAAGGCGGGGACAAAGGGAATAGGCGGTTGACCGTGGATAATTGGTAACTCTAGTCCGGGCGACTTCCTAACCCGCCGGCGTGTCTTTTCACGGTAATTTCTCGCGGCTGATAACGAGCCGGCCGGGAGGATTTAAGCGGAAACGCGCCCCGCCACAAAGACTCAGAATTTAGGTGACTTTCTTTGGTTTTAGCTAAGTACGAAGAGGAAATTTCTGTGGCTTCTTTTATGGCTCTTTTGGGTTAACTTAAACCTGCATTAATATTAAATAAAGTTAACGATAAGGTAAAAGCATCGAGAAACGAAGGAGCTACATTTTTGATACTATCGATCAGTTGACAGATTTTTGACGTTCTTTGACGAGACAAGACTCAAAATTGCGGGTCAATCGTCATCGATCATTTTTATCGTTTTCAGTAACGTTTTATAATAATTACGATAAACGTGGAAACTCGGTAACGTAATAAACCTACCTCGTAGCACTCTTTACGTTTCGATACTGTAAGAAACCGTTACGAAGAATCGTGTGCAAGCGAACTATAACGAATGACCTGTAATTTTTAATTTTCTACGTGTCGAAATTTGGAGACGTCGTTCCTTTGTGTCTAAATTTCGACGATTAATATCGTTAGACTTGTTGTTGGCAATGGTTCATAACGAACAGTCCGCGGTTCGATACTTCATCTTGCGTCACCTTCGTATCGGTTCTATACAAACAAATTTGATTCGGCTGAATGGAGAAAACAGTCTCCCCGGTAGCACCTTCGTTCCGCAAGTTCAAAGCGTCGATCAATGGTTAATTCGCGACGCTAATGAGCCAGGCAGCCCGGAAGTACGCGGGTCCGGGGACACTAAGAGTCCCGAGACAGATCGTTAATTAGCGCCCCCTGTCTATATCCGTGTTCTCGGCTGCGAGGTTAAACGTCCTCGAGAAAGAATCGCCAGGGTACACGGGAGAATAGGTATCCGACGACGAGGTTACGCCACTGTGTCGGGGCTACGGAACGTGGGGTGCGCGAGTGTCGCGCGGGGGTTGGTTATTTCACGGTCCACTCGCTCCACTCACACCCCTTACAGGCGGCGGCAGCGGTGGCAGCCCCTTTCCAAATCCACCCCTAAGAATTAATTCGAGAGAATCGTCCGGCGGCCGAGCGACAGCCGCCTCTTCTGTTCTCTTCCATCGGCCTTCACCTACCCTCTCGGATCATCTTCCCTTAACCCACGGCCACTTTCTTTTCGTCTCTCCTTTCGCATTACGGTTCGCGTCGATCTAACTTCCTCCCGGCTGCTGGCTTGATAACACCGTCGTTTCGAAGGGTCGAGATAAAGCAACGAAGGCCTGAAACGAAGAACCGAGGCGTGGGGAACGCGGCCTTTTTCATTGTCTCCGGTTGAACGGACCGTGAGTCTGATAAGGCTAATTTTCGCTACCCCCGATTTTTCACTGATTCCTGTAATACGAACGCCGATTGATTCGTATTTGGGATTACAATGACTTCTGCCGCCGACGTGTAGTGTTCTGGATTGATTTGCACGCGTATGTTGCCGCGGCCACGAACGATGGATAAAAATATTTCACGCTGTCGACGATGGTTCGGTGGAAAAATACCATTGGACCAGCATACACCGACCATTCGAAATATCATTTTCATTAACTTGGATGACTAATAGGCGTTAGAGGTATAACGCTTCCAATGATATATTAGCCGTTCATCGGCGAACAGCTATTTTTCAATTGCTCGACGCGGATCGTTCTTCGAACGTGACACTGTGCGTTTGGCTTTGTGTCAATGAAACTTTCCGCTGTCCGTAACTCTGACGTTTCATTTAAACCATTTAAAACCGGTGTCTCGTTACAAAACGATCTTGAGAGTTAGTATGTTTCGAAGTTTTAACGATAGAATATATTCGTATTCATCTTTTACCGAAATTTATTTTCCCACAATTTTCCTCTATTATCTCTTTCTCGTGTGATGATTTTTGATAACTTCTTGTATATCGAATAGTTATAAAATTTTTATTTCATGTAGTACTTTATCGATTTTAAATTAACCAGACTGACCTCGAATGTGTAAGCAAACGCGTTGCAAAAAGTAGCGTGAAAGAAGAAAACGATACGAGCGAATCATCGTGCTGATTCATAAAGATACTGATTTCTGTGTGTCAATGGTCCGTCATTGTCCCACAGACAGTCTTTATTCGCGTCTTTACCGCGGACCAAATCGGAGCTTCGCCTCGTGTCTTCTAATTTCGGCATCAAAGCAAGGCGCGAGCGATTTTCCGTCAATTGAACGTGGCTGTCTTGAGGACGGACGACAACAAACCGTCGCTGTATATCACGAACCGTGCGTGGAAGGCTGGACGAGTTTGGACGAGTAACCGCTCAAAGCGTTGAATATTCTTCTTCCATCCGGTTCTAATGGCTCGACTCACTTAGCGTTCTCCTCTTGTTCGTCGTCTTTCCATTTCTACGAAAACGTTGGCCGTACGTGTAACACCGTTTAAACGATTATCCTCGCAACGAGGGTTGATCGAGAAAAAGCGGACGGAATCTGTCCGACCAGAGGGACGATTAGGATTTCATTAGGATTCCCACGAAATTGATTAAAAATTACTTTAGAATGTTTCGAGAGATGTTAGTTGTTTTATACGAAAGTACGAGAACCTTCGGGATATGTAGTTTCTCACGAAGGAAAATTATTCAAGAGGTTGGAGGATGGAAGGACATAATCGAGCGAAAATAAGAGAAATATAGAGTTCGGGAACTTTGCAGTGACGGTAGTCCCGCAGAGTAATGGAAAATTGGAGCACGCGATACGTAAAATACACGTAAACGGAATGTAGAATTCGTGAATTTCGTGACAACGATGGTTCCATAGAATAACTGAAATCGAGGGCGTATAATAGCCAAACTTAGAAGAGGATTCGCGATGACAATGGTTCTACAGGATCATTGAAAATGGGAACGCATAATAGACAAAGTATGCTCGATTTGCAGTTGCACCTGTATCGAGTACAGACGTGATCGATCTTTCGTTGGTGCTGCGCGTATGCTGTATGGGATAATCTGCGTGTATTTACTGGCAAAGGCTTACGAGTGTAACGTACGGTATTTTATTTTACACAGGAACGTTCCACTGCGTTCCGACGTGGTTCAGTTTTTTGCAGTTCAGCACAAAAAATTTGCTCGCTAAATCCTTTCGCGCTCATCCATTCGCGACGTGCAACAGACACACCCGGCTAACCGTTTCTCTTCCGTTTACTCTCACGCACACCTTACAGCTACCGGCGTTTTCTCCTTTCTTTTCATCTTCTTCTTCGTTTTTTCGCAACCCCTTGATGAAGTTTACTTCGTTTTTAAAACGGAAAGGGGAGGCGGGCCTCTCATTCGCTGCGACCAACGGACATATGTTACAACGAAGGTGGCGAGAGAAAAAAAAAAAAAAAAAAACGACGAGGCTCGCGAGTTTCCGCTCGACGAGAAGTACAGCTTTGATTCCAGCTCTTTAATTTCACGTTTCCCCCCTTTTTCATTTGTTTTTTCGCTCTGTCTTCGTTCCTCTGGTTACACTCACGTTTCACAGTCATCGTTGCCCGTATACAAACGTCATCGCGAATATCGGCGTCGAAATGCGAAATAAGCCGACGCTCGCTGCTCCGTTCGTTTAATTTTTTAATTATACCCGAGCCAAAAGGGGTGGGAAGGGGGCGGTTTACGCGCGGAGCTGTAATCGAGCGCCTGTTATTCTTCGGCCGCGTATCACCGCGTATTTATCTTACCGCTTGGCCGACGGATTCCCCTCTCTCTCGCATGCTGGCGAATTTTAAACGACCCGACAATATCCTCCAAGAGATATGCTCGTTTTCCGCACTTCACCCCGCGTAAACCGATTACCCTATCGAAAGCGTCCCACGTGCGACTCGCAACGGACACGAAGTGGAAACTACGGACGAAATATCCGAGTTCGAACCTACGGACTTTTACTTTCACGAGCCAGAGAGCGTATTTCCTTTAGTTCGAGTCCTCGATGGTGCTGCCCGGAGGTGAAGAACGGAATTGGTGGTCTCTCTCGCCACGGTATATACATTTATATAACAATGTCTCGTGCAGATCTCGACGAATTCGACACTCAGGACATAACGTAAGACGTATCTACAAATAACGAAGCTAGAATCAAAATCCGCAGGAGACACTTGGTCGACGTAATTAAAGCGACTCGCAAACCTCTATCATACACCATCTTACATGCCCCCCACCTTCTTACGTTTACCTACCAAACGCAGTCTCTTCACCCCCGTTCTTCTTTATTTTATCGAAATATCCATCTACACAATACGCCGCAACGCCATCGATACTCAAAACGTATATATATATATATATATATAACAATATTCTCTCTTTCATACCAATCACATTCTCTCTCTTCTCCTCATCGACAATCTGCACTTCTCAAGATCTCAACGTCGAACCAACCAGCACACACCTCGACGACTACGAAGGCGAAGACGACGTCCGCGCGATGGATTGTCGAGTTCGCTACGCGTGCGGATGCGTGTGCGGATGTGGATGCGTCGACAATGCCAAGCCCGTGGACGATGGCGTGGAGGTGGGTGGAGGACCGGACGCCGTGGCGGTGGTGGCGGACAGGTGATGACCGAAGAACGTCGGCCCTGTCGGAGGATAAGGTGGCGCGGCCGGGTGATAATAGCCAGGTGGCGGCGGCGGCACGGGCGGCGGATGATGGACGTGGGCGTGAGGATGGGGATGCGTGTGCGAGTGTGGCAGCGGGTGCTGATGAGGATGCGTGGCGAACAGGAAGGCAGGCGCGTAAGGCGGAGGATGTGGCGGTGTGGTGGGCACCGTGGGACTATTCACGTCCAGTCCTGGATTCTGTTTCTTCCATTTGGTTCGCCGATTTTGGAACCAAATTTTCACCTGGGTCTCCGTTAACGAGAGGGACAGAGCCAGGTTCAGACGTTCGCAGACAGACAGGTATCTAGTGGTCTTGAACTTGTTCTCCAGAGCGACGAGCTGTTCGTACGTGAACGCAGTCCTGGCTCTTCTAGGTTTGCCCCCTGTGCCACCGCTCCCGCTGGTTCCATTCTGGCTGGTTTGGTTTTGACCTTGGCAACCCTGCGCCTGCACGCTGCTGGACGACGACGACGATGAGGAGGACTGCCTCTTCTTGCAGTTCGACGATGGAACGTTGCTCGTTGCGGTGGTATTACTCTCCCGGCCAGCGTTCGAGGTTTCCTGATCCGTCACCCTCATCTCCACGTCCTCGTCCTCGTCCTCTTCGTCAGGGTCCTCGTCCATGTCCTCCATCCCCGTGTCCGGTGTGCCCTCCTCGTCTTCCTGGCCGCTGCCGCAGGCGAACTCGCCCCGCGAGTCACCATCTGAAAATAGCAATAACACCAGAGGATCAGCGGGGAACGTCTCGCGGAGGAAGATTGCCGTAGCAAGGAAAGCGATACGGTGTTGTGTGACGAAAATTGATTACACCACGGGGGGTATAAAATTGCGCCGCGGGTGTCGGTTTACCCATGACAAAGCGGTAACGCGATCCCGGCCGTTGTTTCACACCCTGTCCTCACATCGAGACGCGGAAGATGCGCCGTTCGAATTCGATACCGTATTATACGGAAAAAGTGAAAAAAAAAGATGATCTCCATTTATCGGAGCGGAAAATAGGCGAAAGAGTGTATAACCAAATCGAAGTTCCAACCTCGTGTAGGAACCCTTTCACCCCATCACCGCTATCGCGGAACCGCAGTCACAGGGTTCGAAACGCGCGGCCGTGCTACGTTCCACGGCAATCAGTTTAACGAGCGTGTCGTCGGTGCGGCCGCAAAAGCTGGTCCCGCGTATCGTGCCGCATTTAATTTAATTTCTATTTGCTCGAGACACCGTAATCGCGAAAAGGTACTCCAAGCAAGATATCCCAGCGACGATAGGGCAAACCGACAGACCGACCAACCGACCAACCGACCGATCGACCGACCGACCGACCGACCAACCGATCTCTCTAGCCTACGAACGATCGAAACGCGCGAAACTCGTAGAGAGAAAGCGACCGACCAGCCGGCCGCCTGAAACGAGGGAAAGAGAAAGAGCGGCCAATCGGTCGCTCAATGAGAGAGGAGATTGGAGATTCAATCAGCACGCAGATGTCCCGGGGACAGATATTCCCTGGCTCTGGTCCGTGGAGGCTGGGGCGCCCCTGGGAGGTTGGGGAGGAGGGTGGGGATAGGTTTCCGGATAAAACCAGAGACAGAGAAGGAGAGAGGTTGGCAGTGGCGCGCGATTGAAAGAGACGAACGGAGAGGACAGGAGCAGCACAGGGTGTATCGGTAGAGAAGAGAGGAAGATACACGGAGAGCGGCAAAGGAAAAAGAGCGAGACGGTGGAACTTTATCCGAATTGGCGTGGCTCGTGGCCCATAGCCCGTAGCCTAGCACTGTGCCTGGGGGTTGCAAGTCCGTAGGGGGCGACGGATCGAGAAGGTTTACGCCGTAATGGGATTTGTATCTCGTTAACGCGCGATCGTTCTTGCCCCGTCGTACAGGCCGCCGACCGACTATCGTCTCTCTCTTCCTCCTTTGCTTCCTCTTTCTTTGCCTATTTCCGCCACCGGCCTCGTATCTCTCAGTTCCACACTCGTCAGCCACAGGCTACAACTCTCTTTCTCTCTCCTTCTCTCTTCCTATATATGTGTACGCTCCGATTGATTGCGTCTAATTGAATCGCGTAATTTATATTGTTCCTCGATCGTCTCTTTTCATCGGCCACCAGGTGCTGCTACGTTTTTCACGCTGATCGATCTCGTGTTCGCGGGTTACTTTGCTCTCCGATTATTCGGGGAAAAAGCGAGACGATGAATCTTTCAGCGACTCGGAACCATGCGATCCGCCTATCCTCCATGCATCTTGGTAACCGACGATCGTCGAATCGATCGTACGCGACACCGGCATATACCGTTATAAAGCGTCTCGGTCAATTAAGTTCGAACGCATCCATAATGAATCGCCTCTTATCGCGTTTATCGACTTTTTATAGCGGTACCACCGCTCCAAACCATTTATCTTGTTTAGATCTTCTTCATTGAGCATGATCACGGGTCCAACGCGGGAGAACCGATCGCGGGGGTTGTAGCTTCCCCAGGGGCACCGTAAGGGGGCACAGGGGACGTCAACACAGTCAGGAACACTTATTTCGGTTTTCCTCATTAAGCACAATGACAGAGTTTGACAAGGAGCGCGGCGATCTGGGAATACGCGCGCACTCCCCTTTGGATCGCCGCCGATGATGATGATGACGTTGACGGAGCGTGCGAGACGTGTCTCTTGGATCGAAGCCTAGAAACGTTCCACGGCGCCACGGACGATATCAAGATCGGTGTGAATCTCAGCCAACGGGGAAAGATAAACGAGCCGGTTGATCGTGATCGATTCGATTGGACGGTGCTGTTTGTTTTATTAGCCGACAGCCAAGATTATAGATGGTAAGAGTTGAATGATAATCATCTCGGTTTTTCGTACATACGGCTTCGTAAAAGCCAAAGCCAGAGGTTAGAAACATATGGTCACGTGTCTAAAATCTGTGGGGTTGGAAATATCGCGGTGGTGTTGATGGATACTGTAAGGGGTCGAAATTGCTTTCGTTAGCGACGATCTAAACAGCAGGCTCGACACGATTGTTCTCGTTAGCTGTAGTCTAATTATCTCCCGTTGAACAAGTCCACTATATTACGCTCCATTGTCTAAAAAGCGATTCTCTGAATTTTATCTTCCAACGAGCTTCCCCGACCATTACGAAGGAGCTTGTACTTTCTTATTTTGAAGTGGCCACAAATTTCGCGCGCGTTATCGTTATCGCGAGGAGGTAGCGGGAAAATACGAGCAATTATCATATTATTTGCCCGTGCAGGAACAATGCGACGCGTCCGCGGTCTAGGAACAATGGCTCGACCGGTACAACAGTGGAATCGGTCTCTTAACGAGCGGCGGCGATACCATCTAGCCGGTCTCGATAAGAAAAACACGAGAAGCGGCGTTTAACGGTATCCAACGGCGAGGTAGCGGCCGGTAATTACAATTTTTCTAGAAATCTAGCGGAAAATCCAGGAGGCTTCGAATCGCCGAGTCTTTCGAGGGGGTGCGAGAGAGAGAGGGAGAGAGAGAGAGAGAGAGAGAGAGAGAGAGATCTTCTCCGACGACGATCGGTGGCGTGTGCAAAAGGGGGATAGGGCGTAGCGTGGCGGGATGAAACGCAGGGACGACGAGGGAACGAGGGAGAGAGAGAAGTCATTATGATGCAGAAGAGCCAATTTTCTGGGCGGCTTGGCGCGATGCGACGCGATACGCCGCGATGCTGCGCGATTATCATAACAACCGACGATATTATTCCGTCGCCGGATTTGCCGTGGGGGCGGACACCGTTCGCCGCTAGCAGCAGTCGAAACGGATTTCACCGATCGGCCGGCTGGCTCTGATGCACTTTTAATAGGTAGCCTGACCACCCTGGAAGATGGATGGCCTGAGAATCGTGTAATCCCGATTTCATCGCCACGATCGATCCTCGAAGGAATCGTCTCGCCCTTTCGTTATACCGTTCTCTCCTCTCATCGTCCATCCACGGACTTTTCTTCGCGTCCATCGGATCGTTTTTTCTGATTTTTCGGAGATCGAAGACGCATGCGGTGCACAGCGTCGGTTGATTTCGTTTGCAGCCAGTGTCCCGTACCGGGATAAAGGGACGATAATGATGGGGTTCAAGGACTGGTTAACGCAGATTAGCGGAGCAATTTGTCACGCTCCGACAGCCCGCCCTCGCGAACCCCCTCCCCGCGTCTATAACCCCCTACATCAGCCAACGGTGAGTTCCTTTCCTCTGTTTCTACGTCGTTTCACCCTCTTCGTCCTCTCCTACCGCGTTATCGGTACCCGGGATTCTTCCTCTTATCTGTCCGCCAGACTCCATTAAATTCGAAAGTCAACTGTGAAATTGGGATTCGGCGCGCGCGGACTCTCAATTCGATCATCGAGAGAAGATAAGCTTTCCGCGGCAGATGCCCGCTCGGATTAGATCGCTTGTTGTGGGAAAGAATTTAATAAACGTGCCAATTTTTACCATCCTTGTTTCACTCTTGTCTATTATAAATCAGAATTTCTTCTAGTCGTTATTCTCGCATCGATCGATCAGTGATACAAAATTTCTATCGATTACGTTCGATATCGAGGTTAGACGTCGAGGATGGTGTTTACCTTCGTTGTACGTCCGATCGAATGGTTTCGGGGCGAGGCGTGTTTATTCTAAATAAGAACTCGTCGGTCATTCTTCATCCGTCAATCGATCGATGATACAAAACTTGGACGAATTAAGCTCTATATGAAGGTTAGACGCGAACAATGGAATTTGCTTAGTTCGAGTGGCTGATTAAATGGTTTCAAGGCTACGCGAGACGCGTTTAAGCGGATCACGACGGAACGAGTCGCGCGAGAATGGCATTAGACTGTTCTAACGTTGCCTCTGCATTAACTGCGCGACGTTTGACCGGTCTGGTTCCCGTGTTCCCAGTAAGGCGTCTACATCATCACTTTTGTCGGAATCCCCGTACACGCAAATAACTCTGAAACGAGCGAAATTGCAAGACGCATGGAGAACAAGCTATCCTTCTAGCGTCTAAAGTTAGAACGAGGAAGAAGCGAGACAGCACGAGGTTCGGTGAAGAGGAGGCAAGATGTACCCGGTTTACGAAGACGAAAAAATCACTTTCAAGATCATGGGATCTCGCGGGAGACGAGGCCCATATGTCGCTCGAAGAAAAAAGAGCGCCCGCTGGGCCATGTTTTGGCGAACGGTTACAAGGCGAGGAAGACCCGTTCGAGTAAGGAGGAAGCAATAAACATGCAGCTTCGCGGAGAAAAAACCACCGGAGATTTGGAGACTTTGCGAGTCACTCGAACGCGACAGATTCTTTCCAATTAATCGGTCGCGACGATCTTTCGGACGAAATTTATGGAAGACGATGACGATGGTATATCGTCTATCTGCGATAGACTGGCGTATCGTCATTGTCGCGTAGACGATATTCGTGACGACCGATATCCGTCAACAACGATATTTAAACGAATCAAATGTCCCTCTTAATTTTCCGTACTAGCAGCGACGATATATTTTCCAAGCATACCGATTATCGCACAACGACAAAACAATGTTACAGTTTTTCTTATTCTTTATCCACGAACGCCAAAGAGAACGTAAATATCCAGCCCGAAGGAAGATCCTAAAGTGGATAATTAATCACCTTCGTGCACGCTGTCGGCCCGCCGATGTCGTCGGTGCTGAACGCGATTGTGAACGACGCGTCCGCCGGTGAACTTGTTCGGGTCCAGGATATTCTCCACGGAGAATGCCAGGCATCGTTTGTTCGCCTGTACGGTGCTGGCAGTCGTGGTGATGCTGCCGGTCGACGTGCCCGTCGTTCGGGCTGCGTTTCCCGATGTACAGACAGTCATCACCGTGGAAGCAGCGGCGGCATGCGCGGATATGTACACAGGAGCCCCGTGGCCAGTGGTTTGTCCGCCAGTCTGAACACACGAGAAAGGATGCACGCCTCGATTCGCGAAAGGGTTAAGGAACTGATCGGATCCACCGCCCCTGGACGAAGGAGCTGTTAAATCTACCGGACTACTGGGGTTGCTTTCGTCCACTTCGTCTCGACAAACGTCCACTTCTACTTCCTCGTCCTCTTGATAGCTTCCGTTTCTATTTCCAGGATGCACTTCCTCCTCCTCTTCCTCTGGTTCCTCGTCGTCTTCCTCGTCCTCGACGATATTTCTCCTGACGGAAACGTTCCTCTCGTGTTCCCCGTCCTCCTCTTCCTCCTCGTCCTGCTCCTCCTCTTCCTCGACTTCGGTGTCTATCCTCTTCTCCCTGGCCGATGACGCGTCCATCTCGTGGAACTGATCCTTGTCGACGGACCGCAGGATCGGCGAGGTCGACGGCGAGTGTTGCTGACGCACGTTGTCGTAGTGCACAAAAGGCTCGCTGGTGCGTACGTGGAGCAACACGTGCCTCCTTTCTTGAGGCGGTAGCGAGAGCCCGGCACGCATATCCGCTTCCTCCCGCGGTAGGACGACCGGTCCTAAAGGCGACACGGTCCTGCCTTCCTGCATCCTCCACATAACCCTCGCGGTTATTCCTATTTACCTCACCTCTCGATCCTCCATTCCGTCTCGTTGCTAGAAAACACTTCCCCGGCGCTTGTTTACGTGCACATCCGCGTCGATCCTTCAAACGGCGTGCAACATCCTGATTCTTCGAGGCATCACTTACACCGATGACGATAATATCACATTCTGCTTTCCCAAGTGGATCATCACTAATTCCTCAACTGTCGTTTTACACACCGTTCCCGATCCTTTCGCGGAATACACCGACGGCTCCGGTTAGTATCGCGCCTCGAGTTTGTTCACCGAACTGGCCCGCGCACCGCGAGGGACAACCAACGACGTTCACGGATGACCGTGTGGGAGCGAAAAAAGAGGTATCGTCGCGCCGGGGGTCCAAGCGATCAGCGTGGTCGGTCGCGCGATTAGCAGTGTCTTTGGTAGGCAGAAGCCGCACGCGTCCCGTAAAATCTGCTCTCGGGACTTCCACGTAGAGCCATGGTGGCTGAATAGGTGGTATATCGGCGTATTATTAGTAGCGAAGAACCGTCGTAGGAACGTCGTCGCAGCGGAAAGCAACGAACCCTCTGGTGGGGTGTTGTTCCGCCTCGAATAGGCGTGTCCAACCCCTGCTGGCTTACCAGAGTATTCCGGTATGGTTCGAGGGGCGTGCACGTCTGCGTTCCGCGGGGGTTGCGCGCACACACGTGCTACCCCTTGTTCGTGGTGGGTACCACGAGCGATCAGTGTTGGTTCGTACGTGTGTGTTCTGTGTGTGTGCGCGTGCTTGTGCTGGTTCACGTGCGCGCGAACGTACACGAATACGAAGACGTACTCAGACATCGGCATCGGGACTGAATGGATGGGCACGAACACGAAACGGAGCCGCGTGCAGACGTTTCGCGGCCCCACGAGCGAGCTTTCGCCAGATACTCGGGTATGTACACACAGAGTCTACCTTTCCTCCCTCTCCTACCGTCTATCCAGCCCACTCTCACCCCACTCTCAGCCCGTCCCGCGATCCGACCGGCTAAAGTGGTTTGTCTTTGATTTAACCACCACCGCCGCCGCCACCGCCGCCGCCGCTGCCGCCGCCGCCGCCGCCGCCGCCGCTGCCGACGCTGTCGATGGAGGAACGCTTTTCCCTCCACGCACGTTGCCATCGTTCAACGTTTCCCGGAGAATGTGTGTGGAGGAGTTGCACGCTTTACTCGCTCTCGGTATTCGTGATCGTGAAACGCTGCCGGGTTTGTCGATGATCTTGGTGTGTTCGCCGGCGGGGGCGGGGGCGGGGCGCGTGGTGCGCCTCCAGGATCGTTGTGTACAGTAATCGTGCCGGGAGTATAATCGTTCTGGCTATGGTGGGTATCTCCGACTCTATCTCTCTTCTCTCCTTCTATACTCGTACACGTATACACGGACGCGTACATATTATACAACGGAGACTCTGTTCCTTTCTCGTTCGCTCTTTCGTCTCTTCGTCCGTGATTCTTTGTTTGGCTCACGGTGGAAACGAGAGTAAACCAGAACCAATACTATACGGTTGGCTAGTCGACCAACCGGTCGACGGGTCGGTCGACCGACCAACCGACCGACGGATAAAGGAACCAGCTACTGCCGTTGCCGTTGCTACTGTTGCCCGTTCACGGTGTTCCGCTAGTGCTGTTGCTGGTGCTGGTGCTGGTGCTGTTGCTGCTACCGCCGCCGCTCTTAACTCGGCGCACGGATATTGTTTACCCGACCATTTAGGTAATTGCTGGCCTACCGCCCTGCCAGCCAATCGAACGTAACCGGCGGATGAGCCTGCAATACCGAGCCCTCCCTCTCCTCCAATCAACTCTCTCTTCCTTTGTCCTCTACGCACGCTGTCCCTGTCTCCTCTTTTGCTGCGATTTTTCATCCTTTTTCTCTCTCGATCCGCCGCATCATCGCGTTGTCCTACCTTGTTTATCGTTCGATTCGCGTTCGTGTTGCAAGCTTCCCTCCGATCATCATCGAATTAGCTTGGGCCCAATCGTTCGACGAGATTGACGCCGCTGTTCTGCCGGCGATGATCGATTCTTTCCACGAAATTGGAGAGACACTCGCGCTCCCGTGGCATCCTCCCACCCTCATCCAACTCTGTTCACGATCGACCGGATCATTCGATGACCGATCAAGCGAGACGATCGCGATACGTCCTATTAATAGTTTGATCGACGACGATTGAAAGGTTACGCAAACGTTTCTCCGGAGCTAAGGGTCCAATTAATTGGCCCGAGGGATGTTCTGTTTGCCTTAAAATTGCGTAATTCCTGGAATCTGATATCGATCGCTCGTTGCAGATTCTGGACGACGTGGCTCGTATTACAGATCCTTTTCACAAAGCTTTCCTATTTACTAAACGCAAATGGATATATAACAGTCTCGAAGCTGCACTCCTAAAGCGCGAATTTGAATTAAAAATCCGGAGATTTTTACGCCCTTGGCAAACGCGTGAAACGACATACATCTTGCTTTGAAACCGCTTTACTAATTAACCGTAAATACCGACGACAGACGAATATAATCGTTCAATGGCAAACAGATGTAAATCGGTTTATATCTAACCCTAACCTAATCTCACTCTATAGGAAAATAGTTAAATGATTAAAGCGTATATTCCCGAGTCCTTGAGCGGCGGAAACGAGAGCGGCTGAAAAGCTGGCTCCTCTGATCCACCGTTAATAAGCTGTAATAATAGGTCGGGGGCGGGCGCGAGTCGGCCACCGCGTCGCGAATCGATAGCATAATGAAGCAGATCAAATATTTATAATCCTACGTGGCCGCTTTATCGGTCGAGTTTTACTTCGGCCGTACAGATGTTCCTGGCGGAACGGGAATCGCGTAATCGCATCGTTTTCGGCGCGTCGCTGGCGCATCGACGGATGGAACGACGAGAGCGATGGTTTTCCAGGCACTGGTAGTTGGCAGCCGCCGGACTAATTTTCGACGCGGCGCTCGCCGCGCTCGGCTAATGAGCATTATCGTAAATTTATTTCGGCCCGGCTCGCCCGGCCACCGCATAAGAACTAACAAATTAATTTAATTCGTAAATGACACGTACGGCGTGCACGGTGCATTTACTGCATTGAATGCCGGCGCGCTGGCTGCAGCTCAATTTGCAGCCGGCCACCAAAGCTTAATTAAAAATTTACACCGACAATGTAGCCGAGCAGCGGCCGCCGCTCACCGTTCCGCACGTGCCTACTCTCGTCGTTGCTCGGTTTAACTATCTCGCTGACAAAAAGCTTTCTTACGAATGCCGACGAATGGAGAAATACAAAGAGTGTTTGTGCACGGTGGAGGAACGAGGACAGTGAGAGAGGAAGATGTGTCACGGTCGACGTGCGACTTTCAAACGCGTTTTATCATCGGATCATCATGTACGAAGGAATAGAAAAGAACAGGTTGTTATCCATCGAATAGGTTAGGGGACGAAAGGGGTTGCGAGGTCGCAGGTGAACACACTGCCGGATTACCCTACCTGGCAAAGTGATGTGGGTTTAGGCGAGCGTTCCTAATAGTTCTGAAACGGTGCACGAGTCGAGGAGCAAGCTAGGTTGATAGATAGATGGCTAGACCGGCAAAAGGAGGAGCGGAGCGAGAGGGTGGCATAGGGCGTGTGGGTGCTAGAGGAGGATAGATCGATAGACATCGGGTGAACCGGGACAAAGACCGAACGATACCGGTCGACGATCCGCCAGAGAAAGACGTAAATATAGAATAAGAGACGATAGGCGAAAGAGAGAAGGGACGATAGAAGGTAGAACTGGAGGAGAGTCGAGGGGCGGGGGGTAGTTTGGAACGGAGATCGAACAGACCAGCCGTGACCAATTTGCGCCCGTTCGTGCTCCCGATTCTGATCCCGATCCACGATTCGCTCACGTCCACATGCATACACACACACACTCGCGCGCGCGCGCAAGCACAAACACATTCTACACTAGCTCATCCTGTATATCCATACACACGCACGTACACGTATTCGTATACACGAAGATAGAACGAAAACGTAGAGTCGGCCTCGATCTTCCCTACGAGCTGGCCCCTAGCAGGGCCAACGATGCCAAAAGATACTCGTCAGAGAGGAAAGTCGCGCTGTGTTGTCGCTCGTTGTACGCCGGCCACCCCAAAAGTTTCACGCCTATCTGGACCGACGGCACCACTTCTATTCGCGCCACGATAATTGGCCAATTAAAACCGGCCGAGAGCGTTCGAGTTACCTGGCATCCGATAATTATACGGTATCCTCGCGGTGGTTCGACCACGTATCCACGCGACCAAGGGGTGTCAGAAAGGGAGGCAGGCACCCGACCTCCTGGCGAAGGGAGGACTCCGAGCCGGAGGATGGATCCTGACGTGGAAGGAGGAGAGGCAAGAGGGAAACGGAGGCTGCCTACGAACGTAAGGTAAGGGGGTTGGGAATCGACTATTCCGATTACGTGGCTTCGGATTCTGCGACTCCCTTTCTCTCTGCCTGGTTCCTCTCGTTCTCTCTTCGCGCGTGTCCCACCCCTCTTGGCCCTCTCCAGGTCTTCCCTCTCGACGTCCTGTCCTCTTCTACGTAAATCAATGCGGCCAGCACGCCCTCTCCTTAACCCTGTGACGCATGACTGGAATATTCCTCGGTTCTCCGCGTTCATCCGCGGTCTGTTTACCCGGACTCGTTCCCCAGGTATCGATATAATGGCGTTCGGCTTCGTGTTCGTGCCCGTTGATTCGATAAGAAGGGTAGCGGCTTGCTTGGTCGTGAACCAGCCTCTGGTCCACTTGATCGACAGCTCGTTAGCCGACATGTTAATTGATTCCATTTCCTGCCGCGAGGACAACAGAATTTCCTGGCTTCGTATGGGAATATCTTTTCGGGTTTTTAGATTGTTTCGATCATGAAAAAAAAAAAAAAAAAAAAAAAATGAAAAAAGAAAGAAAAGGGAGAACGCTCGAATCTGTATTTAAAGTTGTTTCACGCGGAAATATTGTACGAAGAATTATATCGCCATCTATAATAACGATGGATTTTCGACACGGCAAACAGAATAGAATTATTTACTTGTTTATTTATAGCTGCGACTACAATACCACGTAATTCAACCTTATAGTCGTTTCATGCATAATTCGAGAATATTCGATCGCTTTCTCAAACGCAAATACCGAGCGTTCGTCAATGCCGATTGGCGCGAGCTCCTTTCGCGTTTGAAACGCGACCGAATTCGGTTACACAGGTACGAATATTTAACTTTTTTATCGAACAACACCCTCCGAAAATGAAGAGCGAAACTAATGGAATTGTATCGGCCACGCGATCCGTGATCTATGTCTCATTAAGAATGTTCCAGTTTGATTCATTCCAGAGGCGAGTGATTGATCGTTTATCCCTAATTAGAGATCGGGGAAGTCGTGAAAAAGTAGATGAAATTACGCGTGACACGAGCGGAAATTAGGTTCGTGGCGAACAGAATGATGTATGATCGTTATACTTCAGTAACCTTAGCGACAACTACGTTAAGATACTCGCCGGCCGCTGCTCTATTTCCGATGGAACTTCTTCTACGAGGTAATTATCCTCTTAATTAGAAGCATAATTCCCCGTTGACGTTCCGTGTTCCTTTTGAAGAGAGACTCGAATAAAGAACTAAAAAAAAAAAAAAAAAAAAAAGAAAAAAGAAAAAAAGAAGAGGCAGAGGAAAAATTGTAGAAGCGAGGAAGGTGGAAGGTTTTTACCGTTTTTACAGTTTTTGACGTGTTGGTACTTTCGTGGTATCATTTTGCTCAAGCTCGTAATCAGCCGGCACAATGCGGTGACTTTTAATGCGTAATCGCGTAAGCGTTAATTGTTGGTGATTACCGGTTTACAATTAACATTTTCTATAGACTATTGAGCATCGATTGATGTTAATTACTAAGCCCCCCTTTGTTTAATAAAGCTCGTTTTCAAACGATTATTGCTGCGCACTCGACTGACATTATTAGGGGATAGAAACGTAATTGAAAACGCTGCCGCAAGAATCAAAAATTCCACCCATTCGTTAATACTTTTCTTATAAAAGAAAATAAAATTCCGAATCCTTCTGAAACTTCCCAATTGTGTTTCAACGAACGAGACGGATGCCCATTTCCACGGTTCGCTGGGATACGAAAAAAAGTCTCTCACCATACTGTTCACCGTACGATGATTCAAGTTGAATCGTCAAATCAAATCGATTAGTCGCTACGATTCAAGTTAATTATTATAACGCAGTTCGTGTGCAACTTTTTCCAACGTTCGAGTCAATGGACTGCCATCGGACCTGTCAGCGACGATGTACATTCACGATAGAGTCGTAAACCTCTTTTTCAGAAAGGTCGATCGCAAATGGACGATTCCTAAATACCTCGAAAAACTCCTAAGTATCCGCAAAAGCGTTAAACCGTGTCAACGTCCATTCGGCAAATCCAATCGGATCGAGTCGGAGGGATTAAGCGTATCCGGGACAGGTTGCGACAATTTACGCTTGCCCGCAGAGTCTCGGGCTAGCCAAAGATATTCCAACGGCCGCGTACCCGGCGTAACGGGAACAATGCCCGTAACGGGGATCATAATGGACCTAATGACGACACAGCTTTCCGGATAATTCGATGTCAAGGCAGGAGGAGGATGATTTCCAAAGGACGCGCGTGCGAAGCGTCGAATAGGGCCCAAAGGAGGTGATTACGCGACGCCTCGTACTCGAATGGTGAACGGCTGGTAAAAGGGTCGCCAGTACATATATAATATATCGCATTAGACGCGGGGGAACGAAGCTCGGGTATCGCTTACGCGTTATTATTGCAGCGATACGACACGCTACGGTGTCACCCGTGACCTCCCATGGGGGCCGCGCACCATATCATATACAATATAGGTACCAACTGTCACACCATCGGCGAGAGGCCGGGGATCCCATGGAAACCGGCTAGGCGTGCTTTATGGTGCGTCAAATTAAAAGATTCCCTCCTTTGCGTTCCCTAACTGCGATCTGATCCACTTGCCCGACTAAACGGGACGAGGAGCGTGTCTTTACGATCTGCGTGCTGATGCTCGACGGAGATCGGCCCGCGGAAGTTCTTGCGTTCGTGATTGAGCCTTAATTCGCGCCCAATGGACCGGCAGTCGCGTGAAACTCGCCCACAGAATTTTCTAATTCCATGGGACGGGATTTCTTAATCGTCTTCGATTGGGATGAGAGTGTAGCTAGTGCGATCGTTGGATGAGCACAAAGTGACCGAGAAGTCGTGCAATTGCGAGTTTCTCGAGAAAGATAGGCTCTTGGAAAAGAATGATATTATTTTTATACCATTCTGTGTTATTCTACAACATAAATTCCGAACATCGAGCAAGAATCTTTATAAATTGAATTATAACCAAACGCTGTTCGAATCGAGGCAGCAACCTTTCCTGTTCGATCGTCTATGAGATACGACGATATTTTCAGATCTCCCAGGTCGGTCGTTACCGCGATTTATCGACGGCTATGAGATATTCCAACGAATCTGTTAAATCTTTGTCGGCTCGTAAGGTGTCACGAGCATAGATATGGAACCGCGTAACGAATCGGTTCGATAATGCGGCCGATTAGCCTCGAATCGTCGCCAAAATTCGAACGGCGCTCGATTAGTCGACCACTTTGCACGTTTCGCTCGAGAAACCGCTTGATACCGCAGGCGTACGCTGTCGCGATCTTCACGGGAGTGGTACAGTGCGTGGTTAAACAGGCCGACAGCTATGAATTTCCGGGCGATGTGCCATCTGCCGCGAATTACACCTTGATCCGTCTTAGATCGTCTCGACGAGATCGTACATCGTGAATAACGCTCGCTAGTAGCGCATCAAACAAACGTGGCCGTTTATTTCGCTTCTTAAAGACGTACGACGAACGCTATTAAACGAGACAAGAGGATGAACACAAAGGGTAAAACGTTTGACGGTGATAATTCGCGGGAATATAATACGCAACTGTATTCGGATAAGCGAGTGTATTCGTTTGCCGGAGTGTAAGCTATTTTTGCGGTTGCCCGCTTTGTAAATAGTCCCTGGCGCGTTTCGAATGCGGCAAATGATACCGAGTTTATAACGAGACGGTACGAGCAATTATTTAATGGCGTAAGCTATGATCATCGGTACAACCATGTTGTACCAACTAGACAATCCATTAAACATCCAACGATCACTCATTCGACAAACGAATAGACCGTAATAATCATGCAAGTACGAATAGTACTCGTCCGAGGGTTTGCTTAAATCTACGGCGACTTCCGACTCTCTTAAACGTCAGCTTGTCAGCTAGCGAAATCTCGAGACTCGCGGACTCGATTTTAATTCATCCACGAAAAAGGAGAATAAAAATCTGGACGTATACGTAGGTACGTAGAAAGTCGACGGAGTCGGTGACGGAAAAAGGTCCGCGGAGTCACCACAAAGGCCACTACACGCGTCTCGTAACTTCCAATTCGTCCGCGCGTCTCTGTGACGCCGCGCGGAACGCCGCGACGCCGGAGACGTCTGAATTCTTAACGACTGTACGCGTATTAACGACGCGGTCGGTGGCAATTTCGCGCGAAACTTACGGCCGCGGCCCATCGCGGCTCGTTAGTAAAAATAATTCCGTTCCTCGCGCCACTGGAGATCAGAAAGCGGCGCGGGCGATGGCGGGGGCGGGACGACGTTGGACGATCTTCGCACGCCGTTGCCGCTCGGATCGAGGGAAAACGGTCGAGAAAGGACGGGACAAAAACGCGAATACGCTGTACACGCGCTGGCAATGTAAACGAACGAGTCTATAAGTCCGCGTCAAGTCGGCCCTGGTGCGAATAAACCCGGACAGTTCTGTCTTAGCCGCGTACCATCTCCTTCTCTTCTTCCTACCTTCCCGCCCCCGTTTCCCGACGCGTTCGTTCGGCCCTCCTCCCCGTTGCGTTGGACGTTCGCCTCTTCAAAGTGTCAAGTGACAAACGGTCCCGCTACCGAGTAGGCGTAGTCGTCGGGGTGGATATAATTTGTCAGGAAATCACCCAATTAGCCTCCCAGTTATGCGGCCCAACAGATTTAACCAATTAGTTTAGCTATGCGAGCCCTAATACATTTCTACGCCGCCGCCGGCTACCGACCGCAGCCGCTTCGCCGCCTCTATCTCCCCTTCGTGTTCTTCTCTTTTCTTCTCTGCCTCTCTTCTGCGATTCGTCTTGCGATCCTTGTTTCGCCTTTTCCTTCTGTACGGCTTTACGTTTGATCGGTCGGATACAATGCGCGCTGCTTCCAGGCAACGACGAATCGAACGTTCGATGTGATCGTTCGAGGAGCGAGCCGATATCGGCTGCTTCCGATAGGACAGTGCCGGTGAGAGCTCACGCGTTCTGCACATTCTGAACGCGTTCCACGCGCATCACACCGGGGCCAGGGGAAAGTGGTTAGTATCTATTTATAGAGAGAGCACCGTCGAGCTCTTCTCTCCGTGTTGAATAGCAGCTGAAAGAGAGAAAGGGAGCGAGAAAGTGGGGCTGGTATACAGAGAGTCGAGAGGTGAAGCAATTTGTCTCCCTAATGAGATGTCACCCCATCCGTACGCGTGCAGCCGCGGCCAGTAAGGAGACGGACGGGCCACGGTGAAACCGATCGAGCAGAAATTCTCGGCAACCGTGTCCGTTCTTCCACTTTTTCTGCTGGACGCGATTCTTCCACGGGCTTCTCCGCGATCGTGGTGGTGATTTTTTGACAGTGACCGATGCATCGAGCGGCGTCACCCTTTTTCATCCGCTTCGTCGATCGTGAGAAACGACGATCGAGTTATTTTCGATACATCTTAAATTCTGTTGCCCTTAACAAGTTTGGTTATCGCTATCACCTGTGCTACGTGATTAATCTTCTATACAAAGTACACATTATTAACTGTTTGGTACAAGCGGATACGATACATATTTCGATACGAGCAGTTACAATATTGAACTGATTTTCTAATATTGGGTTTCGGCTTGTTATGTGATTATAGAAATGCAAATAAACAAATGATAAATGTAAATAAACTAGTTGGCAATGTAAACAAACAAATTAGGAACGTAAATAAACAAACAAATTAGAAATGTAAACATGCATCGCAATAGAAACAGTAAGCGAACAAAGAGTAAAAATGCACGATGTTTAACGCGATAAAAGTTTCATAATCCGATATTAATTGCACTTGTAATTGAATAATAGATTTCCCAGTAGCTTCACGTATGTGATTTAAGAGTAGCGTAGATTTAATTTCAAAGCGAACGAACATGTAACCGAGGTGATTGATAAGAAAGATGAAAGAAACAGAGTCTCATAGTTTGAACAAAAATATCGTTATTAAAGATTATTAAATATACCGTAGGAAATATTTCTCTATCTCTCCGTTTTTCTCTCGATTCGCCGTAGTAACGTACGTGTTAACTGCCTCGACTTCAAAGAAATATTACTTTTCAGTTACTTCTGATTAAGCGACTACGAGACGCGGAAAGACGTCTCGGATAAAAAATGAACCGTCACTCTCTCGAACGAAGAAAAACGATTAATACCAGATTATACAAAGTCTAGCGCGTCTATATAAAGCCTAAGCTCCCTGAACAAACAGCACGGCGCATAATAACGTTAATGACTGTTCGGTTGCTGTCCCTTGCACCGAATAAACCATTCCACTCTGGAAACCGCCCATGTCGCGGGTCGGGTCGCAAACGAATATACGTTCGAAGCGATAAAACGAAAGCCATGATTTTGTCAGCGACCTAAGACGTTCCGGAAATAAGCGTTTCGATCGCGCGATAGAAAAACGGGCTGGTGACCGTGTCGCGGCCACCGTTGGAAACCTTTACGTCGACTGGTTTTTATTCACGAGGCAACGAGCCGCGGCGGCCTGGTTTCGTTAAACGCTAGGGGGATTTTTACTGCTGGGTCATTGAAGGGCGGGGGGGTTCGTCGATTTTACGCGCTTTTACGGGGTAATCGGCACGCACCGCGACGCCAGCCTCCGAAACGTTTAAGGGCATGAAATCGTCAAATAGTTGTGAAACATTTACCGAAGCGACGGCGAACAAAAGGGGGGCTACCAATGGATTTGCGTTCGGTTACGAAAATACGATTATCGTCCGTGAAATATTCATCGAGCTTCCGGTATTTTTTGGTTCTTCGCCGGTATCGTGTTATTGTATTGTAATAACGGCGAGTTTACGATTATTTCCGTTGTTTCTTCTTTTTTTTTTTTTTTCTATTAGATACGAGAAAGACGGAGAAAGAAGGTTAGCAAGAACGTTACAAAGCATCGCGTATTTTCGTCATTATCCCCAGGCAGCGTTTTTTCACCGGTAGCAAATCTCTGGCAGTGCTTTAATCGCGGCCAAGAGAGGTCGATCAAATGGAGTAACACGGCACATGGGTAGAGAAATAGAGAGAGGACGGTCAATGGGACCAGTTGGAGTACAGGATTGCTCTGGTCGATTCTAATTGAATCGTCCTTTGGCCTCTAAGCGATCACAGTTCCGCCCACTGTTGCCGACGAGTGAGACGTCCGACCCTCCCGGCCTCTCGGCTTCTATTACGCGTTTCCAGCCGGAGATTCCACGACTCGTCTTATTTTAGGACGCGATCGAGACTGTTTCTTCTCCTCCCTATTTTTCTCTCTACGCGGAAACCTGGACTATTCTTCGTCCCAGGCGATAATTGTTGGAAAATTAATTTCCCGTATCGAGAATTGGCGTGAAACGAGGTTCCGTTAAATCGAACCACTTCGATCGAAAGAGAATCCAACGAAACGGAGAAATCGTAGTTGAAATTGGAAAACACCGTTCGATGGATACCTCCTGTGCACGTTAGACGAAGTGAAAGAATTTGGGTGATTCGAGCGATACATCGATCGCGAATTAGGATCGTTTTCTCTTCCAAGAAGACTCGTACGTCGAATCGACCTCCGCTTGCCTTCACCCACGCGGACCACAATTGCGCACGAGGTGTCCCGTTCACGCTCTGCTTCGAGCGTTATTTTTAAAAACCGTCCAAGAATTTCTCTCTCGTTCGACGAAACTTAATTCCGTCCTCGATAAAATCCGCTCCGAATCTCCTCCGTTTTTTTACACAGCCAACGTCGATTGCCAGAGAGAGAGAGAGAGAGAGAGAGAGAGGGCGGGGGAGAGAGAGAGAGTCGTCGAACGCCACGAGGGGGTAAGTTGCAGGTGCTTCGTGATCGGTCAGGCGCTTAAAAACGCTGCCAGCCAATGTTTCGTCCCCTTTTACGATCCAAGTAAGGAGTCTCCCCTTTCGGGAACAAACGGGCCGGCGCGCACGCGTGGGTATTAAATTAATGTAGTCGACTCCTAGGTCGGCGATTAAACAAAGGGTGAAAATTGAGCACCGCGTCCTCCCCGCGGCGGCATCGTGCACGCTTCGAAACGGCGCATCGGCTACACCCACCCTCGGCTATTTCGTCGCTCGATCGCTCGTAACGCGCGCGGCTTCCGGTGTGGACAGCGGCGGTTCCGAGTATCGCGCTGCGCTATTGGCGTGTGTTCGCGTGCTCGTACCTTCACGGACGAGTAATCGTTCCTACACTCGCGTCTCGTTTACTTTCACGGACACGGAGCTCAGCCTGTGTGCGCGATCGTTTTCACAAATACACAGGCTACGAGACCAGTTACCAGTTCGTTCGTGTGCGAGAGCTGGTCGGTGAGAGAAAGGTGCAGCGGGGGTGTGCACACGCGTTTAATATATGTAAACTCGGCCGCGTATGTATATACGCGTCGGTTATACCTATGTACACATCGGCCGACCGCCGTGGGGCGGGCTTCGTTCGTTGAATGCGGTTTAATATTAATGGGAACTGATGATAAGCAGCGCAAACAAGCGTCGAGTCTCCCGGGAGAGATCTGCCTTCTGTTACCCGGGGTGCAGTGGGGCCCCATACACGCGTACACATCCACGTCAACGACGACGGATAGGATGGCTACGACGACGACGACTACGACCAAGATGTCGACCTGTTCCAGCGGACTAACGTTGCGCACGAAAGTGCTCGGCAGCGTAGGGCACACACGATCATCTTCCCGCAGAATGGTACCACGATCGTTTATTCGTCACGCGCACACACGTAGTGTGATAGTAGTCGTACACCGATTGACGACTTCTACACGCACAGATGCTTACAAATGAGGGAGAACTAGTGGGACACTGTTGGACCAAGGGGGAGAAGAGAGAAGGAGAGACTCGTTTGCCGGTACTTACTTTAGTTGCTTCGTCCTTTTCGCCTCCACCCTGTTCTCTGTGGACGCAACCCCCTTCTGTCGTGGCGAGCCTCTCTTCCGTGGCTCCGCGATTGTACCCCGGCTAACCTATTCGGTTTCGGCGCGAGTGTTTGCTCGGCAAATTAGAAAACGATCGGCGATCGACTCGCCGAAGGGAGCCGAACAACACGGCGGGGGTTGTTTCGTCGATGGGGACGCGCGCGGGACCTAATGCGCTGCTCGAAATTGCTCGCTAATACGTTATAAATTCCCGGCTCGTTTGTTAACATGCTGTCCATTGTGGCTTAACCGTGTGTATATTTCTGTTATAAGGATAAGCAGAACGTACTCGAAGATCGTCCGTCAGGGAACTTTGAAGAAATATATGCAATGATTTATCACGGTCTGGGTCTCATTTCGGAATTTCGAGGCCCATTGCCTGCCAAATTTAGGGCGTATTCCCGGCTCTATGGCTTCCGTTATGTTTCTGGTATTCAAGCTCGCCGTGCTGTACACTATCTGTGCTTGATTAAACGGCTCCACGCTCGCCTACAACGGTTATTAGTACGCTCGACTGAGAAACTGCAATTATACCTGCTCGGCAAATATTTCCGTTGCCTGCGAATTAATCGTTTAAGAATAAACTGAAAATTCACAATCATATTCGGTTCAATCCCAAGCACGATTCTGTAAACGAGTAATTCTTACGAACAATGAGGAATCCAAATGGAATCCGTAGGAGTCGGACGCGAATAATCGAGCATTGGCAACTAATTTGCGCGACGATCATCGCCGCGACGCTACACGATATCTCGGTGGTGCACGGATATTCTCGTCGCCGCGGCGGAAGCCGCAATGAGAAGTACAAAGCTCCCGCTAGTTTCTGTAGTAGGTGAGAAACGAGGGAATAACGGAGTGAGTGAGTGAGAGAGAGGAGAGAGAGAGAGTGAGGAGGGAGAAACGTAGAGTAAGTAGAGGAAGCGCGGAGGCGGTGGTGAGCGGGTGGGAATAGGGATTCCATTATTTAACCGAGGTAGTTTAGGCGAGTATTAGGGGTTTGAGTTTATGACACCCCTCTGCTGTCCGGATTGCCTATTAATACGATATGAGGCTCGCTGTACGGGCTCGCCTCTATTCGCATCATCGCGCCAGGCGAGAACCTACCCAGAGCACGAATTTTTTTATCACAACGACGTTTCGTATGAATGCGAAAATTCCTTTCCCCGCGACGCTCGATTCGAGCCCGACGCAACCCCCGTTGGTCCGAGTGTATCATCCCCTTTTCACCGGGCCCGATATCTTTATTGCCTGTTTTCGTTCCACGCAATCTCGCTCGGTAATTTATCCGTTCGCTTTTCGCTCGTCCGATTTTATTCGCCGCTGTATCTCACGGATTTTCCGCCAGGGGATTTTCTATTTTTTTCTCTTTTAATCGATCGCCGTGGAATCCTCCGGTTCGAGCGCGTTTCTTCGAAAATATTACCTTCCTTTCGAAGGACAAAAGTTCCCTGTTAAAACTGACTCTCGTTGCGTTCGAATCCTGCTTGGGAAGCTGACCTCGATTACAGTTCGCGATTTTCGCTTCGTACGACGGTTTCTTTCAGACGCAACGCCGATGAACAAAGGAGGGCTCCTTCGTTCGTGGAACAACAAGCTCCGAGTAACTAGATCGAGAGGTTACGGATTCTCTGCCACGGTAACGATCTTTCCTGCGCCAGTCATGCTGCGGTCGCGCGATTCAAACTTTACGTAAACGTTTAAAACACCGCCACCAGAGAAGTTTGTACTTCGGCTTATATCCGCGTACAAATTGCCTTTCGCTTAAGAGCTAATTAAGAGGCAGTCCCATCCCGTCGGGAAACGATTCTACCGCCTGGCACAAAATATCCCTAAACTGGCGAACGTATCCTGACCCCATGGAATCGAGAACTCGAGCAGAAGGAGCAGCCCTCCTTCTCGTCTACCTATACAGATCGGGTAATCGTTACGACGTACCGTAGACAGATAAGAGCATCGACTGCTTCCGCCTCGATTTCCTCCTCTCCCCTTCCCTCCTTACCCGCCCTTTCTCTTCCAACTCCCTCGACCGGTCCATCGGTTCTAGAAAGCATAGAATCCTCTTGGATTCCCCGGAGCCGATTTATCCGCGTATACTCCTAAAGTGGCGGGTGATCCTCGATGAACCGTGACTGGTCAGGATTCTAGCGATTCAGGCTAGAGTACGAGCAAGCTCGAGTCATTGAAAGCGTGTTACGTTCGATTTAAGAGTTACGAGCGACCCGGCGTTTAGAGTATGGCGAACGATCGCTAGGGGTCCGATGGTTTTACAGCTTTTCTTCCCATTTGATTTTTTACTTAGATTTTTCGGATCGTTCGATCGACGAGCGGTGGTTAAGATCATCGCGGACGAGGTAGTTTCGATGGAGGAAAGATCGGGGACAGCGTGGATAAAATGGCAGGCTAGTAAACTGTGAGAAACTCTCAGCTGATCTGGTAAGTAGATGCACTGGGGGATCACGCGATTTAAGGGGTACTTAATTGCGTGCGGATGGTGTGACATAAAGCAAAAGTAAAACGGTACATGCAATCGAAATTGGTGATCGTGGAAGTCAATTTATGGCAGAGTTTTCTTCCAAAGTTATACACTGGCGCTCTGAATTATTCGTATTAGCAATCGATACGTAAATGGTTTACTTTCCTAAGTTTATTGATTGCGCCAAATTGACGAAAATAAGTGGTAAATTCTAAGTAAATATTGGAAAGAGAAGAAGAAAAAAAAACAGATTTTCTAATATCATCGTTCTTCCGTACTTTTTCATTTCCGAACAAATCCAGAAATTAAAAGCGACATGGCTTGCGAACAAGTGAATTGCGAACGATACTGTAAGTACTTTCCACGCAAAATTCACGAACAATGTGATTTAAAACGAGTTTTGTCTCAATCGATAGATACCAATTATTTATATCGCACATCCGTCCAAAAATCTTCACGACGTTACCTTCATCCCAAAAACTAGTAGGTGTCTAGTGTGACTTACGAACAGATGTGTACAATATTTCCCAGTTGTCTCTCGGTTTACCGACGCAATTAAAATTCGCCTCGCAAGCTCAAGCACGTTCATTGCCACGCCATTAATCCCCGAACATCCTACTAAAACCAACAAGCGTCCTATCCTCCCTCCACCAAAAATCCCCACAACGATTCTAGCTCTAAATACCTCTAAATATTCGCCGCGTGCTACGACTACTCTAAAGGAGCATCTGATTCTTCGAGGGAGCTACGACGAACGAAAGAAACGGCATGGAAAAGTAGTCGGAAATCGTAAACTGCTCGACACCTCGGCCCTCCTGGACAAATAAGACGGCGAGTGGAGAAGACGAAGCGGCGACGACAACCGCGGCGATGAGTGGGACGACGCGGTTTGGTGGTAAGCGTTTCCACTACGCGGCATTCAGCTTGACACCGCTCTTCGACTGGGTTCGCCTTCCATTCAGCCCAAGAGGACGACGACGACGATGCGGAGCCTGGTATGGAGAGAGGCAGAAGGCTGAGGGGTCGGGACGGGACAGCTAAATAATAATTCTCACTTAACTAACTCGGTTAACTAGCTTCGCCGCGGCTAATAATAAAGGCGTCGTCGTGAGCACGGACCGGAGCGGTGTGGGTCGAGTCGGCAGAAGAGAGGATCGTTTTCAGAGGGTGCTACGACGTCGTCGAGTCACAGGCGAAGAGCACGGAGGGGAGGGAGGGACGACCGCGGACCGCGTCGAGGTCTGAAGTCAATTTGTCGGAGAATGCGTTGGCAACACGTGCGGCGCTCGACGAGCGTCCCTCTTCTTCTCGCTTGTCCCTCTCGGAACAGAACAGACCGAACGTCCGTCGAAAAACTCTCGACGAGATCTCGACGGCGCGCGGCCTAGCGGCCGGGAAAAAGCCAGACAATTAGCCGGCCGACGAATTTCAACGGGCCCTAGACCAGCAGTCTGCCGCGGAGGAGCAGCCGCAGGGATTTCCAGAAGGACTTCGGTGACATGTGCTCCGAAGCTTAAAGTCAGCGATCTGCGTCCCTCCTTCCTCGTGGTCCAATTAAGAAAAAAATGGAAAATTAGAAGATTCTGGGAAAGACGCAATTTACAGGGACCAACGCAACGTGTTCTCTTCGAGGAAATACAAACGAATAAACAGACAGTCAGGGATTTAATCTGTTTAACAGATCGATGTGTCAGAAGAAACCACCCTACAGATGGACCAATCTAAAACAAAGTATACAAAAGACTATCGGAGAGGGTCGACGGACTGACCACGGGGGTTAAGAGAGAAAGAAAGCCAAAGGCATCGAAAGGTATTTTTTATCGGTCGCAAGTCTATGCTCTCGTGAGAAGGTGTATCGTGCCTCTCCCCCCCCCCCCCGCTCCACATCTCGAGCGGTCCAGGATCGGAGATCCGGGTCGACCTTTCGGTCGTCGGGGGTGCTCCGCAGCCCGCCACTACGTAGGTATCCACTTATAAACACGACCCTACTTACTCTTTCCGTAGTCCTGGCCTCGTAGGACTCGCGTCAGAGCGGTAAAAGGGTAGATAGATACACGGCACGGTATTAGTAGGTATTAGGTGTTGGCCTGGGAAAGGCTGCACGTGCTTGCGAGGAATCCCATCCCTCCTGCGAGTTCGGATAATTCTTTAAGTGCTTCCTTTCCCCCTTCACGTTGCCGCCGATCTCGCCACTCTTACCCGGGGGGGCCGATCCTCGGTCTCGACCTACCCCCATTCTCGACACCACCCCCTCTTGGAGAAGACCGACGTGCTCGCGGTGCTACAGACTCCGGCTCCGGATCTCTCTATAGATGCGAAGTCGTCGCCTCTTTTTCCATCGTCGTCGTTTGTCGTCTTCGATGGATCGCGAGATCCTCCGCAGCCAGCCAGACGGCTTTCAGCAATTTTACGTGTGTACGACTCCGATTCGGCTTTCACCGCGTTTGAACGCCGGCACCTTCCACCGAAGGCAGGCTCCCCCCTTAATCTTCTTAACGCGAAGTTAAGCATCGCCGAAGCTAGATGCGTCGACTTTAATGCATACGATAATCGGATAGGCTCGAATGGACGTCTAACGCGAGCGCGACGCTCTTCCAGATTAATTATCTATTAGGAGGCGGGCCATAGTTGGCGGCGTGTCATCTAGAAATCGAACTCGTCGCCCTGTAGGGGACGAGGAAGAATTTACGGAACGATGATGTTTGAAAATTTTTGGGACAAGATTCGACGGCTGACGGCGATTAATCGAACGATCGAGAATGTGAAAGTAAATTGGTCGCTATTTGCGAATCTATGGTTTCCGCAGGATATTTTCCGCAACTATTTGGCCGATTTACGTATTCTCATTCCGGAGCAACGTGTCGCGCGATAGCGGTATAAATAGAGCGTTACTTTCGCAATTTGAAACGGCAGCTTTCATAATTAGAATAATATTGCCACACGCGAGACTCGTAATTTCCGTAACGCGGCGCAGTCGAGCGGCGGCGTAGTCGGTAAATGACATAATTATCGCTGAATGAGCGCTCGTATCGTGCCGGCGCCCGCCGCCGTGCGGAGCAAAATTACTTCGTAACACCTAGTTTTCCGCTCGGAAGTTCCGCCGCATCCGGTTGACGCAGCGAACGACGAACAAAATAATCCAACGCGGAGCACGAGTCGGGCGTTCTGTTCACGGCGTATCGCCTCAACTTCGTCGACAAGGACATCTAGGAAGCCATTAGAAGGGACGACGATGCCGATGCTTCGCGCGGAAAAGTCAACGAACCGTTCGAAGGCTCCTCGACATCTGGATGAAATTAACTCGACCGGCTCTTCCGCAGACAGACTGTCTGCCGCAGCTTCTCGCCTCCTGTGATATTTTTCAGGAGCGAGGAGACTCCCGGTTTCACCGACAGACCGACGAATCGAGGATTAAGCGACCCATTACGTCCGGAGATCTTCTGTTCGCCGATCGCGGATGAACGATTTGAAGAATCTAAAGTGTAGACGCAGGCGAGGATATTCGTAAAAGACGCGTGAATTCGAGGAGGGTGAATGGAAGAAGAAGTTGTACAAATTATACCCGTCGACGTGGGAAAAGTATCTTCTTTGGTTTTCCGATCGATGACAATCGACATCGTTGGCAGGCTATGCTGACAATGGCGGACAATGGCTGGCGCGGTGAATAAAAAGCGCAAGGTACGCGTGGAACCGGTGAAAAGCATTGAATTCGTCGCGGTGGATTTATAGGTAATTATTTTTCTCGAACGTGTCCGCGCGTTCGACGTCCCACAGGGTGAGAGACGCAGAGGCGGAGGAGGTGGTGGAGACGGCGATGGAGGTTGTGAACGGGGGTTGTGGACGTGTTTCGTCAAGCGAATATCTCCGGCGAACGAGAGCCACCGCTGGGCGTGGAAACTAAAGCCTGATCATGTCGCGGATGTACATTTTCTACGGGATCGTATTCAGAGAACGACGCAGCCCGAGAGATGTGGGGTGTGGAGAACGAGCTGGTGCAGCCAAAAGGGGTGTGGGGGTGTATAACGCGACAATTGTCGGATACGACGATCCGCGCGAATCGCGCGCACAAGGACTTAGCTAGTCCGTGTATATATGTGCGTGAATCCTCACCGCGAGGCCGAGTGGAACAGCAGATCCAGGAGGATGAGTATCATCGGGTAAGATACACGAGCAAGAATAGGACAGATAGAAGGGAAATGGAAAGGGAAAGAGGGACGGTGAACGACAGTGAGGGCGAGGGGTTGTATAGATACATCCCTGCGGCGGTGGTTTGTAATATTATGATAACCCTCCCTGGCTGCCTGGCTGCCTCACCCCTACCTCGTTTCCCTCCTACGCGGCCCAGGCTGCGCGGCCACCCTCTTTCAGCGGCCATGTTGCCGGGAAATATGATTATTGTTATTATTTGCACCCTCCTTCGACCGCATCCTCCTGACTCCTCACCTCCTCGTGGCAATCCTCTCATCCTACCGCTGTTCTCTCTCTCCCTCTTTCTGTCTTTCTTTCACCAATTCGTGCCACCATCGTCTACCGTTATGATGCTCGCAACTCGGTCCTCGCTATCCTCTCTCCTTCCCTCTCATCTACCCTCTGATTCCGTTTTCTCCTTCTCTCGTTCACCTTCTCTTTACTCATCCCCTTCGATCAAACTCGATTCTTTCTCCCGCTGGCTCTCGTCTCTAGATCCTACGAAGCGACGACTCTTCTGCGCTCGACGAATTGAGAGGAAACGAACGAGAACAAGTCCGAGGCAACTAACCGTCAACGGTGGTTCTGTCTTTATCTTGTCGCATCGCTATCGAGACCTTCTCGTTTACTTCCATGTCTCTTCGTTCTTCCGTCTTCTCGTCTCTCTTCCGCGGTAGCTTGCAAAACTTTACGATGCGAAATGCCATCTCCGCGTCGCGCCTCTCAACCCCACCTACCCTTTTCTCTCGTTCCACCCCGTTCCTTCGTCTTTTTTCGCTCCCGACCATTTTACTCTGCTTCTTTCTTCTATTCGTTTTATTTTTTCCACGCTTCTTTCTCTCTCCGTCATTTACCTCGGCCGCCCTTTTTCTTACTCGACGCGCAGTTCATCCGCAACTCGTCCCTGCGGAAACGTTTCATCGACCGAGACCATCGTTCTCCTTCCATCCATCCTTGTTTTTTCGCAGCTCTCCTCCGGGCTTTTTTTCACTACCCTCGAAACTTTCCTCGCGTGACTAATATTGAGAAGTATCTCCGCCGGTACAGGAGTAGGACAGCTATCTCGAATCAGCCTGATAAACGGAAACTTTCGTCCGCCTTTAAAAAAAGGGAGGGTGTCTCTTTAAAAGTAACGTTCGTGTACTAAAGTTCGAACCTGTTTTTCGATCTTCTTCGAATATATACAAAAATAAAAGAAAAAGAAAAAAAAGAAAAGAAATCGTGTTCTCCAGGAAATCTAGAGTTTAAACTTAAATATCCTTGGCACGTATCCGAAAGTAGGCGTCGCGAGGATCGCGACGACCTACAGGCCATTTGCCGCAAATTCGACTAATCGTGTTATTCGACTTCATCTCGGTATACGTGTCTGACGCCGACGGTAAGCAGTGTTAAGTGTAACGAGAACCGTGGCGTCATGTAAGAAGGTAAGAAATAAACGAACACCAACGGGGTGGAAGGGAAATGGGTGGGTGGTGGCGCGAATGACGAAGGAACGGACTAACCGTAGGTAGGGAAGAGAAAGAAAGGAAAAAAGAAGGATGCAAGGAGGTGGTAGTTTCGGTCTCGTAGTAGTCGCGAGAGTCGTGGTAATAAATGGGCAACACGAGCGCTTATAAGGGGTAGGTAATCTAAAGCTTTCGAGGCGGCAGCGCGGCGGGGAACATCGAGAGAAAGCGAACAGGAAGATGGAAGTTGCGGAGGAAGGAAGAGGGGGGTGAACGGCGTGTAGGATGAGAGAAGAACCGACTGGAGGAGGAGACCACGGAGGAAGGGGGATAAGGGTGGTTACGGTGAGGGTGTGAGATAAGGTATAAGGTGGGTAAGATGGCGGACAATTTGCCGCTCGACTACTCTTGCCCGCACCCCTCCCTCGACGATTCCACCCCTCCCCCTCTGGCCCATGTACCGGGTAATAGATGTTCCTCCTTCGCAACCAACAGAGAAACGTTGAACGCGCGCGCAAGCACCGTTCCCTTCCTCCACCCCTTGCCTCATTCTCCCTTCCTCTCTTTCCTCTCAAGCTACGTTTCCTCTTTCTCCGTCTCTTTCTGTACGAGGAAAGAACCTAGCCGCGGCTTTTCCATCCCTTTCGTACTCGACGCGTGCTAGGTGGAAGCGCGCATGAACGTATACGCGACGATGAGAGGAGAATCACGCGTGCACGCCAACAGAGACACGTACACGGCGGAAAGTTGCGGCCGCGTTCGCATATACACGGGAAACTGGCTCCGCGGTATTCACGTTCGTGGTACGTAGGTATTTTAAACGCTCTCCACACCGTCACCTGCCGCCGCCACTGCTCGCTCCACCCTTCGCGCTTGCACCCCCGCCCAACCCCTCGGCCCACCACCGACAACCTACCCGCCAGACCGCACCAGCATGCTCTCTCTTAGCATTCCATCCGCCATCTTCTCACTTAATAAAATAATTACCCCAGGCCAATTAAGCGTTCCCTCCTCTTTCGTCCCTTCGTCCCTACCATCCCGTACCTAGCTACCATCTTCGTCGCACCTTTTCTCTTTTCTGTCCCTCGTCACGAGGGTTCGCGTATACTCGCGCGTTCTTGCTCCTTTGAACAACGCGACCTTCTTTGGAGTCGCAAGCTATTTCGTACGGCCGTTACACAACCGTTTACTCGCGATTATTATTTCAAAAAGCCCGCCAAACAGGCTACGATTAAGCCAGCAGAGAATTATTCAGACACGATTACGCGTGCCTCGGTACGTAGTTTCCGATTCGATTCGATTCAGGTAAAAATGATATTGTGCGCGAAAATGTCGTTCCGACCTTTTTTATTCAAAAGGTTAAAAAGATTACGATCGGTTGTTTTCCGAGTACACGGAGCAGGGGGACCGCGAGGGCGCGCTCGCGTTGTTCCCGCGTTTTATACGCGTATCGTTATTTAACGGCTCGTCACTCGCACTTTTTCCCGTGTACGGGAGAGATTTAACGTGCACCGGCGATAATGCATTTTATATTTATGCACCGGTGAAAATTTAGCATGAAACGACGATGCATTGCTCGTCAGCACGGAAAATCATTTATTGATTTCCAATATAACGCTGTTTTATCTTTCGTATAAATATAATGGCCCCGGTAACGTACCTGATGAATCCGGCACGCCCTATTTTTCATATCTGTCAGTGTTTCTTCTCGGCTCTTTATTCTCCGATCGTTCACCGGCTGCGTTCAGGTTCTTAAGAAGCGTATATCCTTCAATGACAATTTTTTCCCAAGTACGTACGACGATCAGCGATACCGATTTAACTCCGTAATTACGTTATCTGTTACATCTTGTTTAGCACTTTCGCAGCACTCTTAGTAACACTATCGCGTTAATTTAAACGAAAAATTCCAAGTTGACACGACGCGGAACATTAACGCGTTCTAACTAACAATTACGAATCAAAACCCATTAGAAACATTCCTAGTGACATCTACCGGTAACCGCTGGATTCAAACATGTTCCTTAGACGAGATGATGGCACTGTAATCGACCTGAGTCAAAATGTCTGCCATGTCGTTGGTAGCTCGTGTTTTCACTAGACATGCTGTCAATGTTTGTTACAAAACTGCCTCGGTGCCGGTTCAAGTGCAGCCGAAAAGAAATCAGTGGAATCTCGTGAAACTCCCAAAACCCGGAGTGAAAGGGAAAAGTTACCGAAGAATCGTCCACTATAAAGACCAGTATACGGTCGAACCTTTAAATGTTACGAATTTAGGAGGCAGAGATCCCGTTACAGGTGCGTGTTATATTTAAATTTCGCTCGTTTTGCTTCGATATTCTTCTATTTTGATAAGACGTTTTAATAATTCGACGAGAAATTACTTTCTCAAAGTTTATATTCTTAACCTGCGTATAGATTTCTTGTTTTCGACGGTACAGCCATCGATCGGTAAGGGAATTTCCTACTACAGCGGGAAATTCGATTAGCGTATATCGAAACCAATGTTGCATTTTTTCTCATTCGTGTTATTTACGATTAAAACAGGAAGATTGGTGGCGAAAGGTATCGGTGGAGGGATCAAACACAAATATCACTGGATTCAGTGGATCAGAGATGGGCCTACTGATCTTAACGAACCCCCAAGAGAAGACAAAGTGTTAGCAGTATTCAAGGATGGTTGCAGAACGTCGTTCGTAGCTTTGATTGGAAACGGTCCTAATTTGCAGTACATTCTCGCGACGGAGAATATGAAAGTTGGAGACATAATCCGTACTCATAGAGGCATTCCTGAAAATCATGTCAGAGCCTTTGAAGGAGATGCTTATCCATTGGGAGCGTTGCCCAAAGGGACGATCGTTAATTGCGTGGAAAAATACCCTCATCAAGGAGGTTGTTTCATTCACGCCGCTGGAACGTGCGGCACGATATTAAGAAAGGATGGACAGGATCGCGTGGTCGTTAAAATGCCAAGCAAGAAGGAGTTCAGCATTCACCAAAGCTGTATGGCGACCGTGGGTAGACTGTCGAACGTCCTACATGGTTCGACGCCAATTGGTAGCGCACAGAAGAATAGGGAACTTGGAAATCGACCGAGAAGCGGTCTGTGGCAGAGGAAGACCGGTCGATTCGGCCGAAAAATAAAACCTCTGGGTCCTGTACGGAAGGTCGGCACGGATCAGGATATTGCGAATGCTAATCTTGAACTGAATATCGCAGCACTGAATACTATAAATTCATAAATTGTATTCAATAAATGTTACTTTATTGTACCATTTTATTGTCTCCGTTACTTTTCCTTGGCGGTATTTGGTAGTTACGATGAGTAGTAGTCGTAATATTAGCGAATAGCGCTTGGGGATATGTTTGCATATTTATATATATGTTTGTATGTTTTTCGATTCTAACAGAATCACTTCTAAGTCGTCAGTGACTTTTATACATAGAAATATCGCGATTTAAACTCTCCAATTCGCGATACGTTTCTTTAACATTACATATTTTCCCCGATAGCATTTCAATCTTGCGATTCGTTCAAAGGCCTTTATTGTAATACACTGTTCGAAGATTAGGATTTGCGGAGAGCACCTGATCTCGTACATCTGGTTCTAAATCGTCCACCGAAATAGGTACTCGTTGTACGAACAGAGCACAACAAAGAGGAGTGGCGAACGTCAGGCAGACTCCGCAAATTAAAACTTGTATGGGGACGACTGCCCATTTCGCGTTACGTAACATTTGTCGTCGGTCCATGAAATTCATTAGAATGGGCGACAATACTAAAACAGATATAACATTTTTTAATTCTCTATTCATACGACAGACTTGCATATGGAGTAACAGATGAAAGCAATTTCGATACTTACTCATGCTCGGCGCAGACATAAGAATACGAGACAGAGTAACAGCGGCAATGGCTTTGCTTGCTGCTCGTCTACTGCTGCCGACCTTCGTACCATCTTCCGTTTGTAATTCGATCCCGTTTTGAAGCTCCGACATTCTCATGAAGGGAATGTTTACGCAGTTGGCAGCGGCAACTGCTGCGAACGGCACTAATCGACCTACCAAGGGTGGTGCATTCCGTAAAAGTCGATTTAACCCGAGGGCTGTCATCACAGCCCCTCCAGTTGCAACGGCGTAACTTTGTAAAATCGTGTTCATGGGAATCGGACTCGATCCGCTGCGGTTTGTGTAATTGACGATCGCGTTGAACGATTGATTTACCCACTGCCAAACGACGACGTGCGCCGTCGTTCTGAAAAATTAGAAATGAAATGCTATGAGAATATCTTATAAAATTCATCGAAACGGATCCTTCCGTTACTGTCCTTGACACGCGTTTGATATCTGCGTCTGTTATGTCGAGCAACGAAGAGTCTCGAGATGAAGTTGCGACACGATAATTGAATTCTTCCGATATACTGACTGATTCTTCTCTTTCGTTTTTATCTGGTTGCGCAAAAACGTGACCGTCGGTCGTTGTCGTCGGACGTCTTTGTGTTTGTAATTTCGAGTTACACAAGGTGAAAGGTCTAAACGGCGCTTATCGGCGCGTTCGATAAACTCGATCCCGTTTCCTCGAAACTATGTAGTATATATGGCGAGAATTTACGTCAGCAATGAGTACGTACTTGTAAAATGTCAACATACAGCCGGTGATCATCATATTCATCGGAACTTGGGCACTCATGCGTCCAATTAGCAACATTTTCTCGCCCGTGTCGGGATGGTACGCGCTGTCGTACCGGTATTTGCATTTCCATAACTCGTCCTCCGTCACCTTTAATTGTGTCAGGCTATCCCCTTTCCTATGTTAACACAAACGTTATGTACGAACATTAAGCCAACGACAGCATAAACAACCGCTATTAACATATATTCTGATGCAAAATAATAACGATGTCAGATGTATTATCAACGTCATACATATTAACTACCTGTACTTTGTGACAATGTCTCGGGCGTGTTCGAGCTCCTTGGCGCTGAGGAATAGATTCAATGGGTTCGTGACCGTGAGGAAGTGTAGCGCCCTACCCTTGTACGTGCTCTGATCCCAGTATGGTTTCTCGATGTCGATCTTTCGCTCGTTGCCAAACGCGCTGACGTCCTTATTACTCGACATTTTGCGAGTCTTTTCCGCTCCTCGAACTTGTTCCTCCTCCCACCACCGGCACACACCAGTTTCTTTCCTACTCTTCCACGGGCACTCACCCCACCACGCGGTCGTACCGGTTCTCTGCAAGTCAGCAGCTCCTGTCTGATGTTGTTCGTGCGATCCTGAAGTAAGCGAATTTCTCTTGGCGTGATCCTCGCGAGAGGACGCTCAGACGTCAACGGTAGCGGGTCTCGCGCCGACGACTGAACGATTCCACCGTTCGCATCAGCGATGTCGTTCCATCGAGTACTCGGTACCTCGTGTCTCGCTCGACTTTTCGATCCACGCACTTCTCTTTCCTCTGCTTCTCACCCCTTCGACGTCGTTATCGATAACGCGCACGCGTGCGCAACCACCGTCCATCGTTTCCCGCTTGTTCCTTTCGCCAAGAGATGGTGGTGTGTCTATGTTCGGTGTGCAATTTGAAATTCTGATTTTAGGCTGGACTGGGTTAAATCGAATGGCTTAACACTTTAGCGAAAGGTATTTTGGTAAATTTATAAATTTAATGGAGGGTTAAGCAGATTATTTTAATATTTGGGATAGGAGAGTTGGTGAATACTTAAGAGCAAAGATACCAAAGGATAGTCACAACCCTTCTTAGTAAGACTTTAACCCTCCAATAGATGGGGCCACTTTGCTTTCTATCGTCGTAAGAGCAGTTTGAAATATCAAGCGTTCGCGAAAGTTTAAAGTTCATCGTAGAATACGAATGCATTATTTCGTTTAGATATCACTCCCCACTATCTGCACGCTGCCTTATTCAACAAGTAGGCGTGATGTCGTGTTACTTTACGATTACGCATCGCTTGACGACAATAAAAACATTGATCGAGTAGCAGTATTATTAACGACCAAGACCCGATCAAACAAATTATCCTATTGCCTGCATATCCTATTTGCTTCAAACAGAGTCGAGTTAATAGAAGAAAACGACGGACGTATGTTGTTTCGTGGTGTTAAGGTTATTCGGTGTATGTGGAATTAAAGAAATGCGTGGGTAATTATAAGGTATTGTAAGTATATATATTGGGAATAATAAAGTACAAAATGTGGAATACAACGTAAGCTGATCCAGATCCTCTCGCTAGCAATGTTACCCTGAGACTAAAAGAACCGCCGAAACCAACGTCGCACGAGTATCGCTTATGGTCTGTCCTCGACGCATTCTTTTGTCTACGCGCTATCGATGACCTTAGCGCTTGAGAAACCGAAGACCAGATGTAGAGTTTTCTCAGAAGTGGCGATCACTTCAACACGAGGGTATATTTATTTTATAATTATTCGCTTGAAATCGAATCCTATCGCATCAAGTGGCAAAAATCTTGTTTCCCTAGTCTGAGGCATCTTCTAAAAGACTGGTTTTACGAGGGTTGTTTCTCATCCTAGCAGAAAAATACCAGAGCTAGATTCTGTGACTCCGGAAACCCCCAAAATTGTTCTGTTTATATATAATAACACATGATTAACAGACGTATGAATTTAGGCCGGGTTTTTACGGTTTCTGACCACTGTGCGCCGTGTCGATTCAGTTCAAAGCAATAACAGTGCCCACTGAAAATTCACACATTCCATGAAAGGAGTAGTGGCCAGCCAATATAACCATCGACCTCGAATACTAGCTTCTTCGTTGTTTTCAGTTTTTTAGATTAACAATTAATAGCTTCTTTTGTCTTCTATCCCTACGCTGTTACTAGTTTAGTTTGCAAACGTTCGAATTATCGATTGGATATGAAAGACATTCGTGTTGCGGTTCATTTTACTAATACTCGTATGACATCACGTTTCTCACGTTTTTTGCGTACAAAAAGAGACGTGCGTTACAAAAAGAAAAAAAAATGTTAATAAGATGAATGCTCCTAATTAATAATTTCAGGGGGTGCCCATTTCTAGGTCACCGATCCACGAAGGAATGTTTTATCGAATTTATTGCATTCATTACCTAGCCAAAGAAGCATGTTTACCGTTCTAGTTGCACTTCATTTTGTACATTTCGAAACGAGGTCGTTAGCGACACGTTGCATCGCCCCAGCTATGCATACGCGTTTGCAATATCGAATCCAGTGTTTTGTTTGATCTAATCAAGCTCAGACGCATCGACATTGATTCACCATTTCCCTGTCGTGAGCTAGTTGTCCACTCTGCAACCTACTTCGTCGCCTGTATTCGCGCATGCAACTGAAACCGAAAACGAAAGGCATGATGAGGCGCACGCGGTAACTTTATTCCGTTACGCGCGATTATGTGCGCGCGTTTATATCGATCGCATAACACGGATCTTGAAGAGATACGACTTTTCCCTGTTTAATCATACTGTCCAGTTTAATTACGAATCGATCGAATCCCGATTGTTCCTTTTTCCTCAATCCAGATCTGGATTTTTCATAAAAACGGCGATATTCAGAACGTAGAGTTTTTCTCGCCTTTTCACGCGTTTCCGTCAACAGAGAAGCAGATCAGTTTCTCTATATTTACGAGGATTTTTTCGCCAAGACGTTTTACACTTCACCTAGTGGCATAATTCCATTGCCGAGGACGTATCGATGTGAGAACAAAGTCGACCAAGCTGTTATTCTTTTTGTCAGAAGATCAATAATTATTGATGATAGAGTTCGGTACTTTCACCGGAATAAATCTGCCGGCAACGATGCTCGTTCATGATCGCGTTCCAGTGAATCTCGAGAGCAATAATTGCATACTGCCGTAAATTCAGGTATCCTTGGCTTTGTATAAAATAGAGGCTACCAAAGGTGGACGATAGGCGAACCGTAAACGCGGCCTGACATGACGAATCTTCCTTCTTTTTCCCTCGTCCGTTTCTAACCGCGATTTCTAGCGATCACTCGAGTTTCCGAAACAATAAAATTATTCTCAAATTATGCAAAGCAGGAAATTACTCCGGTCGGGAGTCTAGAAATTTTATTGTCCACTGGGATTTTTCCTGCGAGGCCGTTTGTTGATTCAAACCTCTATTCGTTCCGTGAAATGTAGCTCAGTTGGTTTGACATCAATTTTTACGATGCTTCGAAGAAATTCTGTCGTTTGTCATTATTTCTTTAAAAAGATTGGTAAGAAGCATATTAAGCATCTTTATTAATTTGTGCGCGTTTTACTTCATAAAGAGCATGCGTGGTGTATATATACACAAACACATATATATATTGGTCTAACGATTAACATACACTGTACATATTTATATCCTCTTCTGGCAGATAATAAGAAGATAAAGATCCTGTTTCCTACTCGCTGCCCACATATGAATGGTACGCGTTAAAATAAGACCGCTGTTATAGCGATACCGTTTCAAGGAAGTGGTTTACTATCGCTGTCGATATTTCTTTACGTCGGGATATTAGCTAATAATTGATCGCTATCAGTAACTCCCACAATTATTACATAAAGCGGTTATCACCTACTTTGCTTGTATTACTGGATTCGGATAATCGTTTAACACGTTCAGCACATTATAAATTGTTTATACCATAGCTATTGTTTATTTACATTTTCTGCTTACGTTTCTTCTTTAGCCTTCTGTCTTGTTCACAGATTTGATTTTTTTACATTTCCTTATTGCCTTTACACTTGTCTACTTGTTTCCTTTTTACATGTGTCTGTTATTTGTTTATTTGCGTCTTTTATTTGAACCAGATGCATGCCATTATAGGATGTTAACTGCAAAATTCCGCATCATCGATCGCATGTGATAGACGTGAAATAGAATGTATTAATTAAGTGGATACTTTCGACCGCGATTAACGTGCCTCGAGTTCGAATCCGTGAACTACAATTCTCTCAGCCATACATTCACCGCAATCCTGAAATAACCGACGTTAATGAGCAATTCTGTCCTCCCTTTTCTTTTTTAGGTATCAAAATTGTCGAGGTTATTAGATGTATATGAATAGAAAGGAATGCGTGGATAAATTGTAAGGTAGAAAATACATATTTTAAATACTGAAGTGTAAATACAATTCGGAATATAATTGAGCTGATCCAGATTCGCACGCTTGCAGTGTTACCCTATGACTGAAAATCCTGAAGCCAACGTTGCCTGTGTACTGTTTATGGTTTGCCTTCTACCCAATCTTCTGTCGATACGCTGTCGATGGCTTCGGGGCTTGAGAAAAAATAAAAGACCAGATGTAGAGTTTTCTTAGAAGTGGTGATCACTTCAACAAAAATAAAATCGATTCACGATCGAGATCCAACAATGTTCTTATTCGTTGTCACGTTGTTGCGATATGACCGGTCTGAATTGAATGGAACGTTCGATTTGCAACGATCGACGATGACCTATCTTCTCGACGGCCGAATAGTTGTTTTATTATATGTTCGCTCATTTCTCCTGTTTCCTAGTATAGATTTATATCATATCACGTGATTTGCGAAAACTGGGTCAACGAATGATCAAGTTAAACAAATTGCATCGTGAATGTGGCGTGTCTAAGGAATCCGCCCTCCAGGCATCGGTAGCTTAGTTTAACCTGGTCGTCCCTACGATAAAATCTACATACATTTTTTCGAAGCGCACAGGATCATCGATAAAATGTGTTTGATTTATCAGTAAATTACTTTTTAAAGCTAAGACATTCTTAATCATTGACTTCCAACGGTGTTCCAAAAAAAGGTGAGAAATTTTTACGAAAACTGACCGTTACTATCAGAGTACCTTAAAGGTATTTTCGGTAGAGAAATCGTCACCTAATTAACACGATCAAGGATCGTTAAAATAATTAAAATTTTAAGGTCAGCAAGATATCAATTTATAGTTGTTATTGCGCTATACGGGTACAAATTACCAATATCTACGTACGCGGCATTTTACGTAGCTATTTACTACGTAAATAGTATTATGGCATGTAAATTATTTTGAGGATTGATTAACATCGTCTTGACAGTGATGAAAGTTTGTTAATCGCGAGATTTTATTCCGTATAAAATCTATCGGGGACTTCCTTTCCTTTATGAAACTACGCAACTCTATGTTATTAACATATCGCGTTATTAAGCTTATCGATAGTGGAACAGCCGGAGATCTTATCCAAGGTAGAAACTGGATGTGCACGAAAATAGAAAAGCAAGTTCACGGTGTTTAGAGAAATCCAAATAAAAGTTAAAATCGTGCGAATATTCCTTTTGCTTGGGACAAGTCACGTCGCCATCCTAATGCATAAATAAGATCAACGAGTAACTCATTGCGCTGCATCGAGGTCAAAAGAGGAATCATGTCTCCCATAAACCGAGATCGCAAGGTGTAATGCATAAATTAATTCTGATATGGTTCTTGGAATTTTATACTTCGATTTTGGTCTCGTTTTAACAAATAAGATTTTAATGCTTCCAACCCTTACGAGGTTATGGCAGTGGAACGATACGTTCCAGGAGAATTTTTAACAAGATAATTGGGCTGTTATATTAATATAAAATATCGGATCATTGAATTATATGTATCACGAATAATTGTATATATGGCAGTTTGAAAATTATTTACGATTAACTTACATTTTTTTCAAACGTGGATGTTTTATCGTCTACATTGTTATATTATTGTGTCTATCATTAAAGGAAGAATTCATCTCTAAATTCACCTAAGAAAGATCTTACCATGAAATTGAAACGATATAGGTCCTTTTATATTTTAACTAATCCCAAATTTAAAAGTTAGATCAAAGTAGACCGAGAATATTTCCTAAGATAAATGATACCATGAGTGGCCGTTATGTTCTGCATGTGAAATTTTATAAATCACTTATGTAAATAGTCACGGTTGATCAGGAAAGAAATATTAGTTACACGTATTCATTATAATATATAATATAAATATAGGTAATTATCTGGTCTCATTAATAAATCAACTTGATCCAATTAAAACATACGTGACATTCACACGATACATGTAAACTTGAAATACTTTGAAAAGTAGTACATGTAAATTATATGTAAATGAAAACGTTACGCTTCTTTTGATAAAAGGTAAAAGGGAAGAAGCTAATTACCTTATAAGTTCTGTATATACACGTAACGTTGTGAAGATATTCGAGTATGATACCAAAACTAGAGTTACTAGCACCATTTTCGCCTGTTTGCTTTCTTCTTGTTTACTGGATCTCGTAGTTCTTGTTTGGACAATTCGTTCGTCATAAAATTGAGACGACTTTTCGAGAATGTTACTGACAGTTAAGAAAACTATGTCACTCATTACGACCAGTTAGATAATCAGAAGTAAGTATCAAAAAGCAACGAGAAAGTAGGCAAAACCTCTGCCTGCTCTCCTTGCAGATCGTCAAACATCGTGATAAATGTTGCAATTTATTCTTTTTTACCATCGAAGGTAAATTTTTTTTATTTTCTTGTCCTTCAACTTGTCATTTGTCACAGAAAGCTTGTAGATTTGCAAAAATGTATCTTTGCTGATTTCAGTTATTTTTTGTGAAGTATATACGAAGTCATAGGAATTATTTCATTCTTATTTCTTTCGGATAAGATTAACATTTTTAGTCGCCAAGTCTAACGTTCAATGTTCCTGTGCGCATTTTATTTCAATTTTCCCACTTCATTAATCCTGTCTTTCAAAGATACGTGTGCTCAATCGTAGTTCGGCTGAAAACGTTTAACAAAACCTCTGCTTCAACGACGAAGGGTACTAACCGGTCTCGGAAAGAGGCTGGTCGGGAACACCCAACCATGTGCAACAGTGTATCTCCTTTCTCGTCACATGATGGATGCTTTAAACCGAAGCAGTAGGTTACATCGAGAAGAAGTTGCAGAAGTCGTGGGATGCAAATGTCTGCTATGATTGCTATATATAACGCTAATTAGTTAGATCGAATCAGTATCAGTCAAAGATTCGTAGATGCAACTTTGCTTGAGATTCAAACTTTGGCGAATATCTCTGCAACTACGAACGAAGTCGTTTACTGGTACTATAATGACTAATTATCGGAGAATTTGCTGAAATTACTCTACGTTTTAATTACGTTTCTGATCAATTGTGATAATCAGTTTTATTATGAGCACCGTTCGCCGGGTTCGCCATTGCCTTTTCAAACATTACAACGCGAAGAATCAAGTCTCTGTGCAGGATTATCTAAGCCATGGACCGGTACCCCCACCGACCTAAATGTACTACATATAAATGGTCAGGACACCTCGTAACTATCGTCAGAGAGCTTGTGGACTTAATCTTGTCATCTCGTCTGCGTAAACGAGGCGTGGTGCTCACGTACCTCCATTCATCTATTTCTTCGTCCCGTGAATACAATTATGGAAATAAAAGTTCATCGAAAAAATTCCTGTATAAGTTCGGGATAGAGAGGATCGCTGCGTTGACGATCATTGTTTTGTTTTGGATTTTCATTCGCAGAATCATGAAGTGTATACAAGACGATTGGAAGTTGGGCTGGTTCGAGAGAATTAGCTACGTTTTCTTAGTGACTTTTTATTGTTTTTCGAAGCACGCCTCTGTATCGGCGCTTGATAATTCAACCAACACGTTTGTCGAGAGATCTCGAGTAGACTGCAGCCTGCGCAAAGATATAATCACTTGCGGGAAATACAAAGTTGCCAGGTGGCTTCATGACATTGTGAGGGAGAAGGTATGACAGTGATACAGCGATCTTTATTTTGTTAAGTATCTTACCAGATTACAAATGGATAGAAATTTGAACATACGATTAGCTTGTAAGAAATGTCACGCACTACATAGCTCCAAATACAAGTCCGCGATGTTAAGCAGCATTGTACTCGTTATTTCGAAACTTGTCGTAAAAATGAAACAATCTTTTCCACAAGGTGCTTTGTTGTACGGGTAAAGACACTTTTCGAGGAAAATTAGTGGAAGTAGCGTGTAACTGATTGAAATCCGCAACGATTTCGCCGCAAACCATTATTATCATTCGTGTTCGTGCAACAGCGAGAGTATCCACATACACGTTGTACCCACGTTACTTTCGTCAACTTTTACTTTTTAATTAACGCTGTCGGTGATCGAATCGTACAGTCGTGGCCTATATGTACAGTTAATTTCAAACACAGATTTTCGCATCTCGTAACATCGGACGATGTAGAACCACGATAAAATTGTAAACGATCCGATAAAATTATAATTAATTATTTTCATTTTTATTAGGAATACAGCTATGGTTCCCTGCGTATTGTGAGAATCCCATCCATATCTGGACAACCGATACTCCCAAAGTTACCACAGTCACGTGTGTTCAAAACCGATGCGGTCGAGGCCTTGAACTTCGTCAGGGACTGCTTGGAGGATCTGTTGACGAAACGAGCTTTGGTTTACACGGTCGACAACTCTGCCACTGGTAGGAGTTTTGGTAGCGCGCCTATGATCATGGACGAGGATGAACTCATTGAAATGAAGAGCAGAAAATACCCTGCTGGTAATTATATCCTTAATTTTCAGAACCGAGTCTCTCGAATGTAAACCGCGTTTTTGAGAAACGTGTATCTCGACGTTTCACCAGCATTGCAGTTAGTTGCATTAGCGAATATCCGAAATATTTTTGAAATACTGGCTCGCGAATAAATTCTTTATCAATTTTCATATCGATGATATTAATCGTTTTATCTAGATAACTGGAGACTTCTGAAGAAGAAATCCTCCATAATCGTTCCTCTTCTAATCCTATTAAACCTACTGAAAGTGAAACTGTTGCTTCTACCCATTTTCCTCAGTGTTCATTTCATCAAGAAGCTACTAGTGCTAGCTTCCATCATCGTTCCCTCGTTATTGGCGCGTCTCAAGATTTGCAAACTCGCGAATTCACATTACCAGGGTTACCCTTATCACATGTGGGGTACGGCCGCTGATGCACCCGTCGATTATCCAACAGGTAAATGAACACGATTATATTTTTTGTGTCACGCTTCCTTAATTCAAAGCGATGAAAATTACATCGGTTGTAAGAAGCGATTATAAGAGACAGGATAACTGAGACGATCGACGTATCGTCAATATACGTTCAGCCAATGCTCGATGACACAATATTTCTCTCTCTGTCAATCAACTACAGTTATATAACACTCGATGATTCCTAAACGTGGAATTGTCGTATAGAATGCATTCCGATGGCTCATTGATAGTAGTAATTTCAATAATTGCACGTGTTTCTTGGGATGAAATAAAAATTTGAGCGTTACTCGAGTATGACGATCGTTCTTCCATAAGCATAAGTTCTTCTTGTCGAGCAATAGTCGCGTTATCGCCACTTTGAACTTTTCTACCGAGACGAAATTTCAGTCGCTCCGAAATTTTCTATTTGAACGAATTATTTATTGGGGAGAGTCAAAAATCGCTTTAAATTATTCCGAATTATTATACAATATTTCAAAGTATCTCCAAGTATATAAAATATGGGGAAATTGATTAAATTATTTTAAATTACTATGAAATATCTCAGTGTCTATACAATTTTCTTTGTTATTTTCATCAGGATACGGTCAAGAGGAGCCATGGTCTCACAGAAGCGATTACGCCCCAGTAAACTCTCCTTACATGGGATTCCAGGGTTATCGCAATCCCTATGGATGAAATTAGGGAGCACGGAAAAACATCACCGATCAACTTCAACTTGCCATTGCATCGAAACTCAAACGGACGAACCACGATCGTGCACCTTCCGCTTTCTTCTCTTAGCAACTTTCGACTGTGTTCTCTACGCATTTGCGGTTTTCTTCTCGCGACTCGCTAATCCCCTTTCTTCATTCCTAAACATCCTAATTACGAGGCGACAAACTACAAACGAGTTATATTTAGCAATGATCATCGAGTGCGTTCCTCGTCGCGAAATGACTTTCACACGCCATGCTCGCTACCGTTACAAAATTGGTAACGAGCATCGCCGTACGTAAACGTCGAACTCACGAACACGCGTCTGATGATTTTCTTCTGCAAACTGCAGAAACTGTTCGCGAGTATTGTTGCGTAGCACGCGAGCTTTCAACGTCGTGTGTGAATATTTGTGTACCGTGATCTAATAAAATCGAATTCGCGAACAACAACGCCTCGCGTGATGTCAACGCTGATCACTTCCGGGCTAATAATTGGAAGGCGGGGTTGAAGCGTGTGGCCTGTTCGAGAATGTACAGACGCGTAGTTTGTATAGTAGCGAGCGATCGTCAGCGATCAGATAGTAGATAACTTTTGGTTAAATAAAATTACGTATAAAGAACTGAGAATGCTGTTGAAATTATTGAGGAAAAATTATATCGCATCGACGACGATAGATTTATTATTTCCTTTAAGATAGGATAAGATAGATAGATAGACTAGATGTTTCACACTGTTCCTTTAGCATGTAGTAGCACATGTTTGGAAAAATCTATCTTAAGGCTAGGAATGTCTTATTCATGCATATGTTTATTACCGTAATTGTAAGGGCATGTCTCAGTATGACAATGACCTCTGATTCCGGAACAGCAAGCGTTCTACTAGAAGTTCACACTCGCAGATGCAGACTGATCTCGCGCGATGCTTCCTTCCAACATAAAATGACATCGACCGTCTCCATAAATCTTTCCTCCGTTACCATCATCGCTAAATATGTAATATCTAACGCAGGCTAAAAGTCATTCGTGCATTTTCAACTTTCTCCAAGAAATATACGCACGTAGTTGCCACTACTCGTTGAAATAGCAAAAATACCTCCAATCGTTTCACAAGCTTCTAAAAATTTTCCTCTTCCAATCTTCCAGTGCGAAATGGAGTCGGGCGATGGTCGATCTATCGGTGCAGGTGAACGGCGACGGTCAAGGTCATTGGAAACTTAAAGCAGGCGCGGCGGTTCCCCTTACGAATGACCTACTGACAGATTTGGACGGTCGCTCCGGCGTGTGACGCGTGCTTCCGCACGCGCGTGCTGACCCATGCACGCATGCACGATCAGGAAGACCGTTATAGGGCCACATACGAGTTCGAGGCGAATGTGGCGCGGCTGTCCTCGCGCTCGACAAATCCGCGGGCGAGTATCGCGCCCCGATCGTTGCACGCGATAGCACTTAACCATTCGCTGTATTTAATAACAATAATCCAGTCAATACATTGAAACAGTTGGGCCTGCGATCAGTGCGAGATATAGCCGACACGCAGCTTGCACTCGCTGTAACTCGACCGTTACGTTGCAACCGACAGGGAACGGAGTATTAACATAACGGCATGCGCTATGTGTACTCCCGATGTTCGATATACCATGGGTTGGTTCGAATGGCGTTGAATTAATCGATACGCGGATCGATGATCGAGAGGGTTGCGTTCGTTGTTGACGTAGATCGAAGCTAGAGGAAGAGCGAACAGAGTTTTGAAGTAATCGTAATTTGGAGCGAGTAAGAAAGAGCAAGAGAGTCTGAGGCAATTAGAAGTTGGAATAAAAAGTAAGCGTAGATTCGAGTGAATCGATAAGAACGATAGAATGTGAAATAAGAAGCGTCGAGGTGAATTCTGTATTCGTTTCACGTATAGAGAGTAAGATAGTGAAATCTCTGTTTGCGACAGATATTCAATTCTATTTCGAACGAAGAATGTCACACTGTGTAGAAATTCGCTTAACTTCGGCATCTAATAAATCGAACAACTCGGCAAAAAATTGATATTTAAGATAAATAATAAGATATAATAATAAAACGAAGACAAAGATAAGGTAAATTTGATATTTGATGAGCAGGGTGTGCTGTTACGTGCACGTTTGCTTGGATATTAATTCTCAAGAATTTGTAAGTGAATCTAAGGAATCTGAGAAGCAGATTAACCTTAACGCAACGGTTCAACAGATCTTTCGTTTCGTTTTTAAGGAAACGATTATGGAAGATTGATGCGCGCATGTAAAAGCTACACGGAGGAATCTGATCGATAGAGAGCAAATGATGGAGCACTTTCTAAAACCGGTTGACTTTTTCTCTCTTACAATACTTACATTTTTCGAACTTTTTCTTACAAGATTGGATTAGTAGAGTTCGCTGCAGGTCCGAAAAGCAGACACGCGTTTGTAACGTACGATTAGTCTAAAATATGGTCGCAACAACAATATAATTTTCTCTTGAGTTATTTCGAATTGGAACTTGCCAACACGTCGATGTTCTACCTCTTTCATTTCTTTCAAAAGTTATTGAATTATTCATCAAGACTTGTCAAAACTACAAAGCAGTTCATTAATAAGTTTTTAAGACGATTTCTAGAAGGTTAATAACCCGTTTCAATACCCAATTCCACGGAAGCGAGTATCTATGAAATTTATTTAATCTTGAATAGCATTTAAGACTCAAATGGATAATAAAAATTACTTTGAATAACGAGAGGCGTTTAAACAAAATTTAACTGGTTTGCTCTATCGTTCTCTCTCTCTTACGACATAATACAAACATAGACAAACGTAGTTCCGTCGCGTGGATCCTTTCTCTCCGCTTGATATCTTCAAACGATTAAAACGATCAGAAATCTAATCCAAACCATTATAATCTCCGGATGACAGCCGTAGGCGTGAAATTCTTGAAAACGAAAAAGGGAACGATGTATTTTATCCTGACCCTGTTCCGAACGTGAACATTTTTACCGGTTAGACGTAGCTGTGTCATCGAACCAGCTCACGATAATGATTAAGAAATCGAACCGATGCCTCCAGCTTGTTAATCAATTATAGTCGTAAGGTAACTACTGGCCCTCAACGAGTTAACCACACTTCCATATTTCATTCGTTTCTTACATATCTTTTGTCGTACACCTTTGTCTAATTATCACGCCAAGACTTCAAACACTCCGATATCCATCTAACCCAAACCTCTGCGTTCCATTATGCTAAACACATTTTGCTTTCTAGATACAATCTACTCGATCGAATCTATTTTCTGAGATTAAAATTCTTGCCACGCGTTCAATCGAATTTTCCTTGGCTCGAAGTGAAACACGCGAGTACGATCATCGATTTCGAGGAATAACCGAACCGTCTGGGAATTCGGGACGCGGCCACAGTGAAATCGCCCGTAAAAGTGTGCTCGGTGTATTCGTGTCCTGGCTGTTTGGGCTTACACACGAGACACCCTTTTCTCCTGATTAACGTCATTAACATTTACGATTTTTTCCACGTTCGTATCGAACGAACAACGCTCTCTCGAGTACTACTTCAAACGAGCGCGTGATGAGAACGCTGACTTCTGGATGCGAGATGTTTGCGGTTTTTCTCTGCGCGATCTTTTCGACAGGAAGCAAAATAAAGTCGAAACCGGATTAGCGGCCTACTTGTATCTGAAAATACGCGTGTTAATATTTATGTCGATGGTGCAACGACACTGGGGACACACGAGTAGAATACCGGTGATTTTCCACGACGAGCTTTTCGCGCGAGCTTCGGTGTCATGCGTTTATCGAATCCGATTAGATTTCTCTTTGCATTTGACATCGCGTCTCTGACCAGCATAATCGTTACTCTTGTGTCGATCGCGCCACCTTTTATCTATCGAAATATTTTTAATTATTCGTCAGAGTTCAGTGATTCGTTCACGAATTGATTACAAACTGGCAGATATGACAACGATAGAAATGAAATATTCTCATCCTTGTTATTACACAATGATAAACAGATAAATAGGGAAACTCCTTAACCAAATTTAACTGAACTTAGTTTTTAATATTATTTCTACAGTGCGTCGAGGAACCAGAAAAGTATTTTTTAACCCTGTATTTCAGAAACAGGAAAAAGAAAGAAGGAATGAAACTTTTCACGATACAATCAGTCGAATTTACGAATAGACATTTCTCTATTAATACGTTTGCTAACAAGTAAAACTCAGCCATTTGTAACGCTATTATGATTTGCATAAAATAAGTAATAAAACGCTATCGTTATATTGATTGATTGCGGATGTCTATGTATCTACGGGTGATAATATTTAAGGATATAGGATAATACGTAATAAAATATTCAAAGTACAGTGCTTGCTAAATTTTTAATATGCGAAACACATTTCTCCCTAGACCCTTTAGTTATTTTCATAAAAAGAGCGTAACTATCGGTAGTCTGGTTACGACGTTATGTCGCATCATTACAAAACTAGAGTCAAAAATTCGAATTGAAATCACAATTAATACGTACTTTGATTTCTGGACCGAAGAAAAAAAAAAAGTAAAGAATGGTTCAGATGGAGCGTCATCAGCCGAAATTCCAACCGGTGAAATCGGTCCGGCGGTCGTTAGACCCGCGTCGAATTCGATTGGATTTGAATCAGAGGAGAACGACGACCGTCTACGTGCCAGAGAGAAAGAGACGAAGCGTTTGTGGCGGGAGCGCAACCAACGAATGAACGAACGTGTAAGAGAGGAAGGTAGAAAGGAACGGACAGAGGGACGAACAGACGGATGGCCGGGTAACCCAGATCGGATCAGCCGAGGCGATGCTACGGAGGCTCGGCAGTAGTATCGAGTCGTCGGTCGCGCACCATTCCGACCTCTTCATCGTTCACCAAAGTCTTTACAGTGTTCGATTCTTAACAAAATATCTAAACCTACACGTTCTCCAAGAATTCTTCGATATTCCTACAAGACGATTCCAAAGTTGGTTGCACACTTTCATGTCATTTACGTGTCATAACAGTGAGAATAGACAGTCTCGTGTATCTGGTGTGACTTTAAACGAACGATCATTTTGGTTCCCAAAAAGTCAGAGGACCGTGAATCCCCGACTACCAATTAAGCTTCTTGATTTCCGAGAAGAACTCGTTCACGGTAATTATACTTACTCGATTGACATTTACTCGATTGAGATACCATCTGTCATACGTCTCCGCTACCTCAGTTCAGAGATCCGTTGTACGAGATCGCGTTGCTTTTATTATTTCAGGAGACATCGAGCGAACGTCGCGGACCGAGATGCAGTTATCTTTCGGCAACAAGAGAAGCTAGTCAAGAGAGAAAGAGAGAGAGAGAGTTAGTGAGAGAGAGATAGAGAGGGAGATAGAAAAAGAGATAGAGAAAGAGAGAATCGTGCGAGACAGGTTCCAAGTTGGAGGAACATGGGTGGATCGAGAGACGGCGTGATCTTGTTCATCTTGGCGGTCGCGTGGCTCCGATTGACGGTCGGGGTCGAGGACCACGTGGCGGCCTTGAACGAGACCGACCATCCAGTACAAGCGGATTCTATCGAAAACGAGGTGTCGTTCGGCAGTGACGAGTTGGGTCAGCATCCGCACATGATGCCCGGTAAACCTTCGAAACTCGACACGAACATTAATCAGATGATACAGGTGGACGATAGGTCACAGTATCAGATCGAGGCGACGCGAATGGAGAACGCTACAGCGTTTCCGTTGGAGTCGACGAGTTGCCAGGACAACGAGACGACGCCTTGCGCGCGAAAGGATCCGTCCGATCTGTTCGACAGGTTTTCCAGGATCGACACGTACAACGTGACCGACTCGGTGCAGATCATAAGAAATCGGGACGTCATCGGCAGGAAAGACGAAAAAGGTAACGACCGGCCGGACGCAAGCCTACTCGATAAAGTTCGCCGGTTCGCAAGAGAACACGTAGTAAAGATACGTCTGAGCCAGGACTTAATACCCGGTAGAAAAGCTAGAACCTTCTTCAACGGTGAGTCTACGGAACGTGTTCGTGTCACGCTTTCGTAATCTCCGCTCGCACCAACGGCGCATCCGCGGGTTTCGCAGGATCATTGTTTTATGTTGCTATGAACGTTGTTGCCTTTTCCGCGGACCGATTTCGTTTGCTTGTCGCTGCGTTTCCCGCTCGCTGAGGAGCCGTGGAACGCGTCCGAGCTGGTAAAACTGGGTCTTGATTGTAGTTGCTAGCGTTCACTCCTATACGATATTACGTATCTGTATGAAATGAAAGGTGGGCGTATCATGCGGTGTCTGCCTATATGTAGTGTTCCTTTGTGGACACGTTGAAAAATTCCTTTACAAATGGACTGGATGGCCAACACCGTCTAGAAAGTAGGCATGTTTGCGTGGTTTTTCAAGTCAACTTTCCCAAAACAAGAATCACGAGAAGTGAAAGAAACGACGGAAGAGAAGAGTAAACGTTTGACTTGTCAGAAGGTAGAAACCTGCTTTCGGTTCATTAATTTTTACACCTGAATCTCCAAACCGTCGATTCAGGTTTTGTCCAAAGTCGGAAGACTGGTTTCGACCAAACGACACTGCGATCAAGGCCCAAGCACGCTTTTCGAGAAACGTTACACGCAATACACGAAAATACACGCTACCCTGGCGCCAACAGGGCCAAGACTCGCGTAACGAAACGAACGGTCAACACCGCCATCGCGCGTCGACGATACGCTTCTCACACATCACTGATTGGCTTTTCGCTAAAACATGCTAAAAAAGACGGTTAGCTGGTTCACCGCTAATTGGCAAAATCAAAGATTCGGCTTCATTCGCGACAATCACCAACGTTGCGTAATTGTATTCATTTAAGATCGCCGTGGCAATTCGAGAAATACCTTACATGTATGTTGAATGATTTTTCAGAAAGAGATCTTATGTCTGCCACTGTGTGAAGTAACTGAGAAGGCGAGTGAGAAAGAGAGAGAGATATATATATACATATATGCTGGCTGCAGCATGGCTTACAGGACTAACCGCAAGGCTTTAATTTGCTGGTACTTTTGCTTTCAGCCATCTTTCAGGGAAAGAGTACCTTTTTAACAGGATTCGGACTTGGTTTTCTAGCATTTGGCCTGAAGAAGCTGCTGCTACCTCTGATCTTTGGTGTACAGATCATTAAGAGTGTCCTACTGGCGCTTTTCCTGCCCAGTATCATCGGAAGTATCGGTAATATCGTCGGTAAAGGTACGTACTTGTACCACTAACTTTAATTGACAATGTGATTCTGTAATTCTAGATATCCAAAGTGTTTCACTTATAGTAATCATCTTAAATTGGTAACTGAAACGTGCGATAACAGATTTAGTTTATCTGTTTGTCTTGTTTCGTGGTCGAATTGAGAAAAATCCGGATATTGATCCAATTTGTTTTGTAGGAGTTTCATCGTTTGCGCAATCATCGCATACCACGGCGCAGCCAGAAGAAAATTTCGAGTTCAAGGATAATTCCGATTTGTACAACGATGACTACCTGACGCGACAGCCGGTAGGAACATTACCAGCCTCTGTAATGTACGATGAAAGTATGATGCAGTCTCAGAAGAGTCCAGAAATCGCGTCGAGATATTCCTTCGTCGATCCAAGAATAACCCACGCCAATGCTGTTGCTGATCGTTATTACACTCGGCACGTTGCTGCTCATGGACTTTCTAAGAAGCAAGACTTTAAGGTAATGTCTCTTTTTCTAACAAATTTTCTAGTTCAATAAATCATCAACTATTATAATATTACATTCGCCGATGATTTCGTTATTTTTCTTCAACATCTCTCAACCTTCTCTGTACCCATACAGTTGTTGATATTTTACCTATTCAAAATTCTTCCAACAAATTTCCCAGTTCAATTAATCGTTAACGTTATATCCATCGAAGATCTCATTTTCACAAATTGTCATTTAGATGTTAAATCTTCAAATTTCGACTTACGATATATGGTAATAATCAACATTTTATCCAGTCTATTCACATTGTCCTACGAAAATACAATTTTCATGTATGAAAATTCTCACAAAAGTTCTCGTAAAAAATGAGCAGGTGTTCCACGAAATTCCAACGAGTTCGCTGCTGCTAACTAACTACGATCCATTCTACTCACCTCTGTTATCTCGCCTGGATGCCGTGTTCTCTCGTCTGGGCCACACGACGGAGGGTTGCAGAGAATACGCCGTTTGTGCGATGTACCGAAGCCCCGCCAGGTACGCACCGTATTCGAATCTGGTCTCAGCGCAGCTGTCCAGAGAGCTGAACGAATTAAGAAGACCCAGCAGCGACAATCCCGATGTCCTGAGGTTCTTCCGGTACATGAAGGCCGCGAAAGACGGACAAGATGGCGTGAAATGCGAGGATGCGTACGCGAGTTGCGCAATTGCACGAGAGGATCAAACTCTCAGGCAAAATCAAGCGATGTTGGCTACCTACCAGGACATCGACAAGCTCGTCCACGCGAGGAAGTTATAAGAAAGAAGATAGAACAGCGAGGATTCAATCCTGGGACTGAACGACCGATCGAAACCAAATCGTGTTTTTATTCGGTTACCTGTGATTCGTTGATCGTCGTTGATTGTACTTTGGTATACAGGTATCGAGTACTTTGAGCGAGTTTCTGTAGCGATTATAAGTTGCAGAGTACAGTTCTTGAAAATAGTCTGAATAGTAGGTATAATAGTAAGATAGGAAATCGGTGAATTGAAGTAAATTCACTATGAATTTTTATTATTTGGCTCCATGGTTCGATCATTTATTCACCGAGTACGTAATCTGGCTATTTAATAACTCGTTAAATTGTATTAAATTTTAAGAGTTTTAAATTATAAAAAGTTTCGATTAATTTAAATGGAATCTGAATATCGAAACTTTTGATATTTATGGGTTTAACAAAAGAGTAGTTCGGAGAGCGTTTCCTACGCGGACGTTGAGATCTCCGCGAGGTCGCTGTAGCGCCTAATTACACACGGCCTTCTTACATATATTTTCAGGTTCCTTGCTGTTCAGAATATTCAAAAGATCACTCAGCAAGGCTCAAAGATCGCTATCTCTGTACCTGCTTATCTCTGTACACGACGACATATATTGTTACTCGGGCAATTACGTACTCTATAGTCCAAACAAGATCAAAGATGCTTAATGCGAAACAATTTCACGCAATTAATCGGTCAGAAGGCTGACAGCGAAGGAAACAAATGGCAATCATTAGGTTGACCGTGATAACGGTACATGATAGCTGGATCGCTGTATATCATTACCGGTATTCGTATGTTACGTTCTTACGTAATAGTCGACTTACCATGGTCAGAAGTAGGTCCGACAAATAATACGCGATTAGAGACACGCACGATTTACCAAGAAAGGATTTTATGGCCGTGTATTCGTGGAATTCGATGTTTCGAAATGCCAGGTTCGAATTTCCATATAGGGACGCTCGATAGTATTTAGTCGAGTAATTATGGAAAATCGTGGTGTCGCGACGTCGACGACGCCACGATTTTCCACCAATGAAACGCAGTCATTCGCGATTTAGCGGTTTAATTTCAATAACATATCGAATGATTGTACGACGCGGAACTTGAGACCACGACGTCTCTTTAATTCCTACCTAATTCCAATGTGCGTCGGTCCACGCTCCGCGAACTTAGATATTTATTTATTAGCCACGAGGAATCGTGGTTCTTAATTTATTAATTAATAGTGCGAGGCGTATGAACGCTCACGCACCGTTACTGTCTATTTATTTATTCGATCAGGATCAGAGACTCGATCCGACGCGGGACAACGCAATCAATTCTTGTACAGTGCGTCAATAAAACGCTGTGAATGCGCTACGATCTTTTCTTTCTCTTCTAGAAATTGTTCTATTCGCTATAAGCGGCAGAGTTACATAAACTAGACGTTCCACGTGCGTAATCGATAACCTAAAAAATTGTATTACAGTCTTGGTGAAATTTTGCTTGCCGCAGAACCTCGAGGAAGCTGTTACCTGTGGAATGGTTCCAAGAAAGGATGACCGTCAAACAGAAAACACAAACACGCGTACTATGTACGCGTGCGCTGGACACGAGAGAAAACGAAAGGGGCAGAGCGATGACGCACGCTCGATCATGGATTACGAAGGAAAGTCCAACGACTCTGTTTCGTTCGTCGCTCTTGCTCGTCCCTCTTTGTTCAAAACCGCCCGGTTCCGGTCCTATATCCGGGGACCACTTTCACTTTTGATTTTTTTACGTCTTCTTTTTCCCTCTGCTCCCCCGTCAACCCACATCCTTCCCCTTTCACTGTACCCCGTACGAACGCTCGTTCATATAAATGAAGTGATCAGACGCGAGCGGATGCATCGCATTGCTCTAAGTTCATCCTCCGGTGTTATTAGCTGTAATCTCGTTCTATCCTGCATCTCCGTCGAAAAGGTGAGAATCGCGCTCGCGACTGTAATTTGCGTAGTCTCTTCCAGAATGATATTAATTTGGCAGTGCAATTTTGTTGTTGCGGTTGAAGTATGACCGTTGCGGTAGCCTCGTGATAAGATTAATATTTTTGTACCGGTTTAGTAAACGAAAAGTGGTTTGGTTTAAAATAATGGAACGAATCGTTGAAATTTGTTTCGTCGGTGGAACTTTGTGGTCACTGGGTTGCGGACTAAAAACGTATCTTTACGTAGGTTCTATTCTTTTGGATTTTTATAAAAATATAAATTTGTACAAATCCCGTAGTCTGAAGATCGCGCGTAAAATTCGTATGGAGTTAGATTATTATGTAATTGGAATTATAAGGAGATGTAACGTTTACATAGATTAAGGGTTGCGATATCGATATACGAGTCAAATCTTCAAAGTTGCATCTTGCAAAATTCCACGAAATGTCAAGATTTAACGAAGATTTATTTTTTTACAAATATGCAATTATTTGTAAAACAACAAAGGTTTCCACGAGTTCGTTCGACGTATTGTAGAGTCGAATAGAAAATGAATCATAATTACGTTTGATGGGTGGAAAATTTGGCGTTCGATCAAAGAGAGTGCGTGATCGGCGTAACAAATACTATGAACACGCGACCGGAATACAAGGTTATGGACCCGGTTCCTTTGAATCAGGACTCCGGATTGGTCCGTCGAGGTAACGGCACTTCGATATCTACCGCGCGGTTACGATCGAAGTTGGTCTCTGCCAGACACTCGAGTGCGGTTCGTGAATCACGACCAGTGTTCTTTTTTCCACTAAATCGTGAAACGATGTCGTGCCGAGATCCAGTCGGTTGATGGAGTCTGGTAAGAGATAGCTATCGATTTTTCATTCGAAATTATTCGCCGTTGTCTGTTTTTGTTTTTGATTGTGAATCGAACAAGGCGCAGCTATTTTGACAGAACGCGAATGGCGCTACGGTATCCGTCAATAATTCGTTTGTTCGTTTTGGTTCTTTGTTTCGTGCGAATGACGTATCGAGGGATATTATTTGACGAGCGTTTCAGGTGAAACTGTGTCGATAAAGAAACGTGACTGCAGGTACAACATTCAGGCGAGAAGCATGCGACTAGTGCAATTGCTGGTAACACACGGTCTGGTGCTGTTGTTGACGCTGTTGGTACCCTGTCTGTCGGTTACCTTCGAGGATGGAACTTCCGATGAGCGCTCCGAAGCGCGCGGTAAGATATTTCATATTTGAAATAAAGAATGTTTACTTTAAAATTAAAGTATAAGTTAATTTATAGATATAATTTTGAGAAATATCTGTCGTCAGTTTGCTAGAAGAGTGACGCGTTTAAAGAACCGTCAATGTTGGGATATCTGTAAAATTAAGTTCAAAAGCAAGCCATTTGTTAGAATAGCAACGCTATAATTATTATATAATAATATTTGAATTTATAATTGCAGAGAACCACGTGCCAGAGCCGCAAGAGCAGGTCGTTTTCAATAAAACGCGTGAAGGTAAAGGGCTTTTCGACTGGATCGGTCTAGGAACAGGACGAAATGTAGATCCATACATAGCGAAAATAAATCAAGGTTGCTTAAACGGCGACCTGGCGGAATGTTTCAAATCTCAGGCTTTGAGTTATTTCTCCGATTTCTTTGATCACTCTCATTACGACCTGAATGATTACGTAAAGGTCGTTAGGATGTCCCGAGACGTGGTACAAGAAGTCAATCGTCGACCGTACGAATATTCTGGGGAACCAAGGTGAAATTTATTCTAAGAACGTCTACGTAGTTTCCTCTGAGATCGATACGATGCAAAATTTCTTTTTACTAATACTTTTATCATTTCAGGTCTAGCGACTCTGAATGGGATCAACTGATGAAATTTGCTCTTAGAAAGGCGGAAAAATTCGTGAAAACTGTGGCTATCGAGTTGCACATCCCTTCCGAAGAAACTGGAGAAACTGAAGTGTACGCTCCACGGTTTTTGGATGAAATTGCCGACGAAATTGACACTCTTGAGAATAAAAAAGACACTCTTTTCTGTGAGTCCATCTCCAACAAAAATTGTATCCCCTCTTCACCTTCGATACTAATTAGTACTATTATTAACTATCTATATAACATTATCCATTTATATAACATTATATCATTATAATACTATCATTACGCATATTATTAACTCCATTTTTTCCCTAACAGCCCGCCATCACTTGAAGAAGCTCTTTATCCCACTGCTCATCGTACTGAAGCTTTTCAAATTGAAGTTACTCCTGTTTCTGCCTCTGATCCTGGGTCTAGCGTCTTTCAAGAAATTCCTCGGTTTCTTAGCCATTGTGATACCTGGTCTGATTGGATTTTTCAAGTTGTACAAGCCACTCACGCAGGGTTATCATCCACCAGTGTATAGTCAGAGCGGTATAGCTTATCCTCATTACAAGGAAAATTCCAATAGTTATCCTTATCCTGTACAGGATGACCACCATGGTTTCGAGTATGCAAGTGGATATCACAGAGATAGCGGCGTATCTTTCGGTCAGGATCTTGCTTATCGAGGCTATCGGCAATACCAATCGTAAAAATACTCAATTTTGAAAAATTGTTTTACATGACCCTTCTTCGCTCTCTTTCTTAATGTTAAAGGACCTGATAGTATTATGATATTTGCGTTGATTATAACTATTTCTATCTTTATGTGATCGCGTTAGAGTCTTTGAGATAAGAAATTTTTGAGAAACTCTAACTCATAAGAATTTATACGTAAATTTTCGATATGAAAATTTACGACACAAGCTCTCTTCCTAGATTAGAAATTATATTGTGCTGAGACGCGTTGCCATTTTTGAACAGCCTGGTGTACAAGCTCTAACTGATCAGCCATGTTCTTGGTTATAATAGGCGAAACTTTTAATTGATCTATTAAGTTCTGTACATATTACTTAAGTGCGAATGTAGATACTTGTATGATCAGTGGAAAGTACCATTCTCATGTTATACGTGTACTATTATTTATTGTGTACGTTGTTTAGAGGTTTGTAAGCCTAGCCTAGCTTTATAACATAATTAGTTGTTATTAATAAATTGAATCGTTTTCTGTACGAATTTCATAACTTGATATCATTACTTATAATTTGATAAGTATTATTTATAATACAAAATTATATGACCATAAAATAGAATATTGAATCGTATTTCGATATTAATGTCGACATTAATAAAATTTCAATATTAATTTCGCCAAAAGTATTTACATGTCTCCATTAATGTAAAACAATTTCTCTGATGATAACGATGCTTCTGTAGTTGTTTTGGTGTTGGATTACGATAACAATCCAATGAAATGGAAATTGCAATAAAATTGGATCATTGGACATGAAAAATGAAATCTTGACCAGAGGTGGAGCAATAACATTGTCAATTGCAATTTTCTTAGCTAATAGGTATAATGAAACGAAAATAATGAATAGTAGGTCGACGAAGAAATTCATCGACCTGACTCGTTTAACTTTTCTATTCTTTATTTTTGTATCACGTTCATGTGAATTAATGTTTACGTTTATTATAAGATTGTCAAAATCTGTTAGTTTAATCAAATCTTCTATCGTTATCGTTCTATCGAGCATCGAATATCTTTCTCAGTGGAAAATCGCTCGAGAGCGGTCTTGTACAACGTTCCATAAATATCACATTACCTTGTTACCCTTTTTTCTTCATTCCTACAGCTCGTCATAAGTTTTTCGAGCCGGAAGTGGCTGAAAAATAAGGTCACGACACTACTAATATCGTACAGAAGATCACACTCAGTTTCTGATTTTATAGATCTTGCACATTGATATGAATTACGATGTTATTGAGTAAGTACGAGAAACGAAGAGAAGCACGCTACTTCTCACAGTTTATTGCTACTTCTCTCTTTTGAAATATCCGAGGCTGTACTCATAAATAATTAGCAGCCAGTCTTCAATGCATAGCCAAATAAAAATCTACATTCACGACGTTAAAGCCTACTATAAAAACTTTGCAAAGTATACCGCAGTTAATCATGTAAATATAAAATTCAGACTTCATCTTCTCTTCTTTTTTTCTCTTCTTTTACAATAAATTATGTAACTTTAGATGACCAATTAAAAGTTCGAATTTATTACATTAAAATCTGACATCGAAAGCTCTGTAAAGCGTAGCTCAATGAATTATTCTACGAATAAAATTTCTCTACGTTTCATCCTTCGAGTTAGCAGAAAATAGTGTGCCATCGAAAGTCGTGTTAATTGTCCCATCGATAATATTAATTTCCGCGTTGTCGCTTACATTACCATCCCTTCCTTAAGACACAATTTCTCTCGTTAACATTTCCAACGTACTGACAACGGAGAAGCAGTGGAGTTACAGTAATAATAGTCCCGATCAAACGGCAAGCTCTTCCATTCGACTCTTTCACGTCGATGGACGTTTCAGCGTGGTTCACGCGTCCCTTTCCTCTTTTCTCCGCGCGACAATCCCGTGACAAGCGACTCGAATCGCGTGAAAATCTTGTCGCAAGGATCACGCTTGATTTTTTCTCTTTTTCTTTCCTTCGTACGCTTGAAAAGGAGGAACAAGCATGCACGCGGCAACCGGTTCGATGCGATTCTCACTCGCGATCCAGAGAATCGGATGGAACGGACCTGTTGACCAAGTGGCCTCATTCGATCAGAAGACCGGAAGCGGCCCGCCGTCCCCAGCTAATACACGGAAAACACGGAAAGTCATGGCGTATTGCCTGGCAAAAACAACCGATTTTGCAAACCAGTTTGTACGAACGATGAAATCCCGCATTTCCGTTACACGTGCGACACTCGATTCCTCAGATTCTTCAGGGTGGTCGAAGAGTAGCCCGATTATGGAGAATTAATCAGAACTAAATGTAGGTTTGACTGAATACAGTTTTTATAATCATTCAGATGTCTTTCTTCTTATGAAAACCGCGAGAGAAGAACACGGCAAGTCACACTTTCCACTTTTTTTTCTTTTTTACAGAGAAGCAATTTTAAAACTTATTTATGTCGTCGATTAATCTCACGTTACTATTTACTTTTGTCGAGTATCTTGAAAAGAAGTCGCGATCGCCGTTTCCGATCCGTTTCTGCGGTCGCAAGCGCGAGTCCTGAAAGACGACGGATCCGTTCTACTGTCGTTATCGATCCTTTCATCCGGAATTACGATCCAAGTGGCGCGTCAACCATCTGAACGCGTGAAAATGCTCCTAGTTTCACTTTTAAACGACCGACCATCGATACAGGACGACGTCGCCTATACGAATCTCCTTGATTGATATTGACGACTCGAAATCAAGGTCGTTGATGGTCTTTCGATCGAACAGTGGCTATCGTGACCTTGATACGCACATGGATCCGAAGGGGTGGCGCGGAGGGAAGCGAAATTTCCCGTACGGCACGGTCGACCGAGCCGCGGAACCAAGTCGCGCTAAATCGCCGATACGAACGGTAACGTGCAAAGGAAAAAAAATGAGGGAACAAGGTTACCTGGGAGAAAGTTAACGAAACAGGTAGATATCAAAGGCACTCGAGCAATGCAAATCGACGAGGGATCGCACGTGATCGTACGTGATTTTTTGTTCGATCAGGTGGAGAATTAAATTCCTCTTCTGTTAGCTAGCTAGCTAGCTAGGTCTGTTCCGGAGAACGGTTCTTCGTCGATGAACTGAGATCTGCGATAGGAGATGTTGAGTGCGATATGATGTATATGTATTTACGTACGCGTTGGATGAATGAGACTTTGACACGAAAGTGTGCCTGCTTTTACCTGGTAGATTATAATTGATGTACCTTCTGGTTATTCTGGTTCGTTAGTCGAATTTCGCGAGATAGAACGCGGAGCTTTTAGCGTAATAGACATTTCCGAAAGACAGATGTACCGGACACGGTTTTCTATTAGATTGTCGTGGTTGGTCTTGGCAGAGATATTAATCGATGCTGGCAATGAAATATTCCTTCGCATATCTGATGGCATTTCAACGTATAACTGTGTCGGCCTGCATTTTATCACATTGTACTCCCTCTTTTCTTTACTTTTAGTATGGGAATTTTCGTTTTACGTTTCTTATCACGATGAAATCCGTGATATGGAAACAGTATGGAGAAATTTATGGCATCTACAAAGGTGTATAAAATCAAACGCACCATATTGGTTACAACATTCATTAGATAAAACACTAATCCTAATCTAGGCTCTATTTCTTCATTTCTACTCATAAAGATATAAATTTGCATAAGCATTCCTAGTATAGTCATTACCGGAGAAGTTTAAAGATGTAATAATTCGCAGAATTCACGTAAAATGTAGGTGAATATAAAATATGTAAAACGTAGTACTCGTGATGCTATGTAATAGATGTAGCCAAATATATTTTTACGAAAACCACTTGGGCTTAGCCATTTTCATAAAAATACGAACATGCAGGAAAATCCAAGTAACGAAAAATATCTATTAGTACAATATGAGGCTCTAAATTGAACTTGTGAATTTCTTTGAAAACCGGTCACCCACGCCGTCTGGATGGCAAGAAGGCCCCCGGTTCTGACGAATCGTCCGATTGGAATTCGATGTAACGGTCCGTACCAAAACACCTTCCGGGGACTGTAAGATCGAGTCGACGTCGAATAATCGGTTACCATATACGATTCCACGGCGGCATACTTTTCGTTGTTTTTTTAACGCCGGTTGTTTCGTCGCTCGGGCCTCCGGCTAGTTTAGGTTTCGTCATTTCTGAACGGTGTCCGAGTTTTCGGCGGCAGGGCGCTGAAAAATGGATAAGAAATATAGAACGACCGGTTGACGATGCGTCCAACGCAATTTCAAGTTTGTAATGTAAATTGCAGAGCGAATGATACTCCAGTGGCTCGTTTTAAATTTCGTAGGTCGATCGCTGGCTTGGTAATCGAATTAAAATTCTATCGCTGGGATTTAGTTTCACTGTGTGATTTATTGAGAGGTTGACCGATTATCTTAGCGAATTTGAATATTTGAAAGTTGGTAATATTAGAAAGTTCCAAGTCCAAATAATTGCAACGGTTAGAGTAGTTGATATTTTAAGCACTTCAACATTGTAACAGTTTAATGTTTGAAAACGCGAAAACGTGAAAATTTGGACGTTTGAGATACAGATGTAATTTTCCATCGATCTACTGTTCGATAAGAAAGATCGTGAATGGATCGCTTGTTTGCCGTCCGCGAAAACAACTTGTATCAGAAACCATTCTCGGTTCAAGAATGAAAAGCGGATATCGTTGTTTTTCCGCATGCTTCCTCCCCTTCTCTCTGGCCGATCCGATCTCGACCAGACAAACCCAAGATGAACTCGCTATATCGCTCAGCGATCGTTCCGTCTCGGAAATAACGTTAAAAACGACTAACTGTTCTTATACAAAACTATACATCATTAGAGACGGATATGCAGAAATTCTAGCTCCAACTTTCTAGCATAATTCTTTCGAATCAGAAAAATGTTTTAATATCTAGGAAAATATGTTTAATACACGCGACAGATATCTTTCATTTCTATTATCTATCTCTGTATAAATAGAAATGAATCTTCTATCTAGAATTTATTTATCGTTTTAGTTCAAAAAAAGTTAGGTAATCGAGTTTTTTAATTATTAATTATACCTATGTGGCCAGGACTTGAATTTTTAAAGGACTTTTTTTTTAAACATCCTAAGTCGAAGCTTTTCTTTCTTTAAGAAATCAGGTGAACAAAGTCACCTGCACAAAGTTGCACTGTCTCACGAGCACACGGGGTTCGAACTTGGCACACTTCGTCACACACGCCTTCTTCCTGGCGTAATTGTTTCTTGTTACGGCACGCGGTGCCGCGATATTTACTTTCTTTACGAGCGTAATATAACGCTGGCCCGTTGCTTTCTAGCGTGTTTTTCACCTCGATTCGAGTTCTCGCTTGCCCGTAGTCACGGAATCGCTTCCGTGCACGTGTCGTGTCATTCTTTTGTTCGTGAATTCATTTTAATTGCCGGTATAACGAATCAAGAGGAAAAGTCGGGAAAACTGACGAGAAATAAAAAGGTCGAGTCGACGAATTATACGAGTAAAGAGTCCGTGAAATGGCATTGATAAATCGTGTTTTCCCCGCGAGTTCCGATTTCAACTGTTGTTTACGCGTCCTACGTGCGTGTTCTACGCTCTCTGCCCGAAAAATCAGTAGGTGAAAAGATGAGCGATAATGATCGTTAGCCGAATACCATTTATACCCGGAAAATGATTATGTTTTCAGATTTCCTTCGATATATCCAGATCCATAAATTCATATTCAAGCAGCGTACAGTAATGCCAAGTTAACGTTCAAACGACTCAAATTACCACCCGGTTAGCATCCGAATCTTCTCGTGTAAAATTCATCCCTCGAATTTTCAATTAACAATTCTTGAAACCTCTGAATATATAATCCATAAATTATGATCCGTAAATTAACATTGAAAAACAGTTCAAGTACCATAGCCAAGTTAGCGTTCAAGCGATCCAAAGATCATGGACCAAACCCAGCCGTAAAATACTCTATCAACGACCAAGATTCTAAATAACTATCATACGCTATAAACAATATTATCAGCGTTGGACAAACTCAATCAATAGCTCGACGCGAAAGATCGTGATCGAGACGTTACTGATAGCATCGACGGATCTTGTCGCAGTTATTGCGCCCGCAAGCGGCTGCTCATTCGGCCGCTGGCGTGCGTGCTCCACATCCGTGACACGGTTCTCGCGGTGGGTCGTGGCTGGTCCCTACGCGTCCAGGAATCTGCGCGTTTGTGTACGTAAAACGGCAACAAACGACTCGACGGCGGTCGATCTCCGTCGATGGCGTATCCGAAGGTGTCCGGCAAAGGGGGAACCAGTTTACGGATAAGCGAGCCCTCGCCTTGGGATCTCTCGGGTCGGTGCTCTTTTCAGCGAGATCGAGCCGCGTAGAAGGAGGTAGTTCGTACACGATGGATCCCACCACCGGGTACCGAGTCGACCAGTCAGCCAGCCAGCTCGTATCAAAGGCAAAAGTGGGCACCACCCGCCCCCGTGTATGCTGTAGGTTTCCGCGCCTCCCGTAGGAAGGTGGTGCTTGTGCAGCACGTTTTCGCATACGCAACTTCGGCCTGTCGTCTAGGTATATAAAGTGGTTGGGGCGAGACGACAGGTTCAGAATACTCGCTACGCTCGATCCACGCATCGGGTGACACCACGCCGTCAAGGGACACCTCTGACCAGCGATAAGCTCAAACAGAAAGGGACAGGCAAGAGGTGCCGTCTCTCGGTAGCGTGCCCTCGACTTCCAGCTTCCGTTCTCCTGATCAGTCGATCGAAACATTGGTGGGTACCTTCATTCCGCTCATCTGTACCTTTTTCTTTATTTTTTTATCGTTAACTAAGCGACTAGTTTTATTCCTCTGTGATTTTTGTCTCTTTGTTTCGAAGTTTCGTGAGAATCCTATATTCCGGTGAATGGAGATACGTTGTTCGCCTTACTTCGAGTCGATGATGTAGTTAATTAATAATTCAGAAACATTCCTCTAGAGACAAACTTAGAATTCATTGCTTGTCAGACTCGACAAACAGAATTCTTGACAGTAGGTCAAGGAAGAATCGAATTACTATTTATAACTAAATTGTATGTGTTTTTACAGAGAAGCAAGATGAAGATTATCCTGTTATTGTTGCCGATCTCGTGGCTGGCCATGTGCCTGGCGACACCATTGGAGAAGCTCGATAAGATCAGCGTGCTCGAGCAGCAGTCTGTGACGCTAACGGATCGGGCCAAGTACGAGGAGGAGCTGCTTCGAAAGCTTAACTCCAAGTGCTCGCAAAACGACATGAGCAGCTGCGTGATGTTGAAGTTGGTTACCTACATGAACAAGCTACTGAAGAAGGCGTCGATCGAGCTGACAGACGATATCGAGATCAGAAAAACCAGCCAAGCCTCCGAGGAGGTGATTACGTTCGAAGCTGGCAGAAGCAACGACGATGAGTCTGAGGTCCTCGACCTTGTCGCCAACAAGGTGTATGCGTTCATCAAGTCTAGAAGCATCAAATGGAGAATTCTACCGGAAGATGACGTAGTTGTTTCCGCTTCGGAGGATGAGAACGGGTCGTTGAATCTTGGCTTGTCCATCGAAAGGGCGGACAATATTCCAGTGCAGGATGGTAATAATATTTTTGCTATTCATAGATAATAGACATTTAGGATGTAAAATTTAAGGTGGTGTTAGAAACGAAATAATCTTCTTTACCATCCAAAAGATTAACGAATCCATTTATAGAGAACTTTTCCTTTTCATCTCAGACTTCACGAACAAGAGATGTCTACCCTCGACACTTACATCGTTCATCTTGACTTTTACTCTCTGTTTTCTGATTACGTTCAAATACAAATCCTTCGATGTAGCAATCTTGTCACGCCTCGCCAGACTTTATTGCCATAGAAAGTCTTAAGCGTTTTGCCTTGCTCGTGGAAAGTGACATCACAGGCTCATCCAACATCCAACTTTCAGGTCGTGGAAAGAAGAACAATAACATGGGTCCGTTGATCGCGGCGGCGGTGCTGAAGGTCGGTCTGATCGGTGGTCTGGCCTTCAAGGCGCTCGCGTTACTTGTCGGCAAAGCGTTGCTCCTTTCCAAGATCGCTCTTTTACTGGCCGGTATAATCGGTCTGAAGAAACTGTTCTCGCAACAGAAACACGTGACTTACGAGGTGGTCGCTCATCCTCATCACACTTCCAGTCACACGTTGGATCACGGACACGGGGACAGCTATTCCAGCGGCTGGGCCAGAAGTTTCCACGGTCAAGGTCCGATTTCCGGGCAGACAGACGCTCACGATCTAGCCTACTCGGCGCACGCGAAGTGAGTCGAGGTGTTAGACCCGTGGATTCGAATTCGTGGTACCTGATGACACCGTCTGCCATCTGTTAGACCTTGTCAGATCCACTGATTCTTGCCAGCACTCTCTTGCCGTTAGATTTAATATCTAATTCCTCTCTGTCACCCATTTTTCTATCTTCTTCATTTGTTTTTATTCCTCGTCTCTCGATCTTTACCTTCCTACTTGGCCTTCTCTCCTACCTTTTTCAACGGTGATCTTCCATTCTTGACTGTGGACGGACAATAGACACAGACGGCATGCGACACAGTGTACTTTGCACAAAAAGAACTTAAATGAAGATCTCGACTATTTAATGGACTGCTTAAAATGACACGATGGCATAATTCGTGTGTATTTGTCGTTCTATCGACTTCTAGCGATGAATCGCATACTAGCGAGCTATTAGAAAGTCGAATCACGATCGTAGATAACCGACGGACGAACGAGACGCTCCCATAGAAACGGAAAATCACGGACGCAAGAAAACGGACTGCCGCATACTCCCTCTGTAACTATACTTTATTTATCCATTAATTTATGATTAACTTATTCTCCTGTTCCACCATCACTGGATGCAGATTGTACAATAATGTTATGTTTATGTTATATTTTATTTGTATAAATAAATATTTATTGTTTTTTTTATAAAACATGTATGTCTGGTTAATCCTGTGTAAAAAATTAGTCCGTTATTTATTTTCCTCTTGTTCTTTGAAAGTAATTAAAATAATAATAAACAAAAAGTAGTACCGCATGTAGAGAGATAAAAAAGGATCATTGAATTCTGAAAAAATGTTTTATCTAATTTATTATCATCGCTTCCTGGTAAAAGAGTCGTGCGAGTTTTCGTTCTTCGCGTATTTTCACGTAATTTGAAAATCATTGCGAGAGAGACGAGTGACACACAATTCAATTATTTCTTTTCCCAACCAGAAAGGAAAGGTAAGTTGTTAATTGTGGACCATTAGCTTGAATTACGGTACTTGTGAGCAGTGATAGAAATTACACGTTTAGATACACGTGTCATTTTATCATTATTTATTACGGCTATTATGCACAGCAATTATGATTAAATCCGAATAAGAACGTGGCAACGGAACTCGTTAAGTAGCTTCGCTAAACAAGATTGCCATTTTTTCTAGCGAACTTAAGAACGAAAAAGGATATTCAATTCGACGCAAGTATTTCATGTTCACATTCTTGAGGTATTTTATACTATCATGAAAAATTAACGAACTAAATGGTTCGTTATCCTTGGTCTGTTTACCGTTTAGAAATCTAAATCGAATCCGTTTGAGAATCTTTATGATTTCACTAATTGACAGTTTACCGGTGGAGTGTAATTAAAAATGTAGGAATGTTCATTCAAAACATTTGGATGGAAAACAATCGTCGTCATTTATTTCCAGTATATAAAGTACACAGAGAAAACTTAACCGTTTTAGAATTTATTTATGTACGATTAGACGTAGCATCGACTGTATGAAAGTTGGATGGCGTATTTCTAGCTGTTCGATTGTAAAAATATGCCGAATGTCTCGTGGTATTCGTCACGTCGTGCTTCGCTTTGCGGAACTTAGCGGGACTTTAACATCAAATGTGACGACGACGTCGACTTATCCTAGAAAATTAATTTAATACCATCTTTCTTTTTACAAGTATTTCAAATTTCTAAATCTATCAATTCACTGAAAATATCTTCTCGATTGCTCGAACAAATAATTGCCATTTCCTCTAAAAAATAAAAATAGGAATTAGCATTAAAAAGATATAAAAATATGCAGGCTCTCCGTAACTTTCAAGTGAGAGATTTTTGGGAAAAGTTTAAAAATTACTTTTCACCGCCATCGTTCGCTAAAGCATAAACGTTCTCAGGCTCCCATACCCCAAATTGTCGACGCCTCGAGGCGTTCCCCACCCTGAGGATTGTCAACTTTCGGAGATGTCAAAGATCGGAACGAAGGGAAAACTACCGGAGGACCGCGATGCACAAAGTATCTCTCTCTCATTCGAATAAGTTGTCCTCGTTTCGCGGTAGCCGCTTTCTCCACCTCGATTGGGAAGGATCGGAAAGGAGACGAAGGCTTGATAAGGGACACTCAAGAGAAAGAATCTCTCTATCCCTTCCTCTCTCTCTGTGACATCAACTTTCGGTTTCGGGTACGGGAGAGAGGTGGCCGTCATCGTTGACCCAGTTACCGATGCTCGTAAGTCGGAAAAAATCGACACGTGGGTCAATCGTATCGTACGATCACGAAAAACGACGAATTAATTTTTCAAATTGGAGATTCAAAGTTTATACGATTTGATCAAACTGTTATATAATCGAAATAGAAAATACGTCTTCCAAACGTCCACGATATACACTTCCTGATTATTTGTTAATTATTCAAGTTGGATAATTAATTCAGCGTTGAGTTAATTTTGATAATTTTTTAATCGGAACGAAATGTCACATATTCCACGTTAAAGAAATTACAAACGTTTGTTAAAAGTTAATATTTTAGCCTGTTTTTGATTATCGCGTTGTGATCGTAATTATGATACGTTCCTCGATCGAAAATTCGTGGCCTGGTTTCTTTTTGGAAGCGTGTTTTCGCCGGATTCGGAGAAATTCGTCGCGAGAGGAGAAAGTATCTAGATGTATCGATCGGATCTTCTTATTGCCGACGCAGGAGGATGTCGAAGGAGCGTTAACGGTGTCGACGAGTCTGTGAATGATCGATTGCTCCGTGTCGACACACATTTCGCCTATCGAAAGGAGAAAACGTCTCCGCGATAAATTCTAACACCCTCCCTACCACTACGGTAGATTACAGAAGTTTCTGGAGAAACTTGGAATCGATTAAATGCTGTTAGCTTTTTTATCAGAGAAACGGGGACACTCGTGAATTTTATCGAGATAAATTCATATGCCATAGAACCGTAACATTTAGAACTGACGTTACAACGAAATTTATGAACATTTCAAACGAAGATATAAAAACAAACTAACTTAATTAAAGATCGCTATGTCGATACATTGGGAAAAGTAGTTCTAATGATTGAAATTCTAGGTGTATGGAACTTTAAATCGAGAAGACTAAGAGTTACTCTGACAGAGATCATAAGTGACAAAATTTCAAAGGAAATCTCGAACGAATTTTTCGGAAACCCATAGAATTCCCACCTAGTGCAGTATAATTTCATAAACTTTCCATTATTCGAGAATCCAAGGTATACACCTCTAAACTATCGCAAAAGTTTTCTCCCAGTTTCCCAGTTTCAAGCGGCGGAACCTCGCCTTCGTCCTTGAAGGATCCGCGAAATCCAAGCACGAGAAACGTTCGCGCACCCTCCCCATTCCCTCGGTAGCCGATCAATGTGAAAGAAGAAACGAAAGAGAGAAAGAAACGAAGAGAGGAAGAAGACTCGAATCGATCGCGAATCGTCCCATGCGATCGTCGATCGGGTTTCAAGGATACACGATCGACCGTGTGGCGTGGCGTCGTGGCAAGGAACGAGCGAATGATTTCGAACCGGGCCTAGTTATACCTACCAGCCGGCGTTACGTATATGTATACCGTGTATCGTTCGAGCAGCACACGAAGGGAAGTGGAACAGAAGAGAAAGGTATGCGCAGAGATGAACTAGTTTTGTTCGACGATCTGGCCCGGTGCCGATCGAGCCAGACCGATCGTTCCTCCCGCTGGTTCCGTCTGTCGGAACCAGAAACAATCGTCGTTTAGAGTCTCACGTGATTATCCTATCGCATTCACGGTGTTACGATGAATTTCCCGGCCGATGGAAAACAGACTTCATGGTTGCTAATATCTGGCGCGGACGCGAGAGACTCGCGTGGCTCTGTCTGTTAATTGCATATTGAAAGATGAACAACGAGCAGGCACGCGCGCGTATAGAGAGATTCGAAATCGGCCACGTTCTCTTCTGCTCCACTAAAGCACGGAAAGAGGGAAAGGAAGTCGTATCCGGAGACGTCGGGCGGGCGGGGTACGATATCAGAAGACGCTGATATCTACTGATCTAGAATAAAAGAGACGCGAAGATGAGAGGCATGGGATCCGGCAACGGAGGGAAATCGAGAGGCGAGTGAAAGATGAACGGAGATAGGAAGTGGAGGCGTAAGCTCGTGTTGCGCGAGCTAGTCGCGCCTGCTCGCTCCTTCGCTGGAGCGGCCTCGCAGCCAACCGCGGCGTAACGCTCTAAAACGCTTCGAAAACAAGAATTAAAAAAACACAAGCTACGAGAGGATCGGCCGAGCGAACGAAAAATTGCAGGCTAATGCACACGGCCAACAACACGAATAAGAGAATGGTCTCTGGCCGGTCTCGAGTGGCGATGCTCTCGTTGCTTTTTTTATAATACAATCACCGACCGGCACGTACAACTATATAAATGAGATTTGAAGACCGACGAGATGCAACACTCGGACCTCCGCCGTAGGTTCCGTAGCACCTCTAATCTCTCAGCGCGCGCCTGTCCGCGAATCGTGAAGTTTGATTGATATCGCAACAGTTTGTTACTTTAACGGACGTTTTACTAGCGGACCGGAAACTTCGAATCGAGGATCGACGTGGTTACGATCGACACTATGGATTGGTTCAGGAGCGCGTCTATACGCGGACAGCAACGTCGTTGCTTGGCCCTCTGTCTGCTGATCGTTTGCCTACTTTCTACCACGAAACAAGCCTACTCCGCGGACGCCAACGATACGAAGGATCCTTTCAGCGGATTTGCGACCGACTGCTCCACAACGGACTCTAAAAACGTATCTGTATCCTGCTACGGAGTCAGGATAGTCAGGAAGATCATGCAACAGCTATTAGAGAAGTCTAGCAAGGAGCCTAATATCGAGATCTTTGATGGCGTCAGTTTGGTCGAGGTACCAGGAACTGGTCCCATTCGTAAAGGAAGGTTCATGAAAGGATTTGGAAATATGGGAACCCTGATGCAGTTTTTGGAGGGAAGAGAACTCAGAATTAAGTTGCCAAGCTTCTTGCCGCAAAATATCGAGACTGCCCTCCAAGAGAGTCTACCGGCTGATCAAGGTTGATCGCAGATTCCATTTTTGGGACGATAATCGTGGTTTTACGGAGTCGGATATTTGACAAATTTTATTTCAATTTCAGCCAGAGCAGGCGGTGGTGGCGGATTCGGAGGCGGCGGATTCGGAGGCGGCGGTGGTGGAGGTGGCGGCGGAAAGAAGGGCGGCAATGGCGGAATAATGCTACTGGCGTTGATGATGGGTAAAACGATTCGCTAAATATAATATGTTACAACTTTAGATGAATCCTTGGATACATTTTTATTCTGTAACTTGGACAATTTATATTTTTTTGAAGAGTTGTAAAAAAAGTATCTTGTCTCTTGTTTGAGTAGTATCTCGCAGTCTCTCGTTTCGAAATCTCTAAGTTTTGATAACTAAGAATAGCTTTTCCTTTCTTTTTAAACTGGAATTAAATTAATCATAAAAATCTCTAGATTTCGATCGTACCGTCTGATACTAGTTTCCTACTCGAATAAAAGCTCCAAGTTCACTCCATCAAACTCGAATCTTATTCCTCAGCATAGTTAAAAATGTCTGCTTAGATTTAATCTTTAGAATCCGAACATCGAATCCATATTTCAACTTTGGAATCTAGGCATCAACATTCACAGAGATATTTATCCATACATAAATCTGAGAAATCCAAGCACCAACGTTTACATAGGATTATCGATCTACTTTCAGATTTCAGGATACAAACGCGAATCTCTACAGAAATATCTATTACGATCTAAATCTCAGAGTCAAACGCTAAACATTTTAAATTACGCCTTATCCAGTTTTCCGGATCTCGAAAGCTGACTATAACTAATAGCATTTTCGTGATTTCCAGGCAAGATGATGGCGGCGCTAGGATTCGGTGCTCTCGGTTTGCTAGCCATGAAGGCGTTGATGGTGTCGGCACTGGCGCTCATGCTCTCGTTGATTGTCGCCGTGAAGAAATTGGCGAGCAGCCACGACAGCGGCGGTGGACATCACGTAGTCTACGCGCAGGACGTCGGTCACCATCACTACCGGAAGAAACGGTCCCTCAGCGAGGAAGACCACGATCTTCCGTATAGGGGCTACGCGCACCTGTTCGGTGATTCGCGGGTGTCCTGATCCAATCGATCTTCCACACACGTACACAGAGCCGTTCGTCGTAGATCTTCTTCGAGAGTCAAGCCGATACAGTATAATTAAACCGCGTTCGAAGAGACTTTACGAGCGTGCCGCGAGATACCACACGAGACAAGGACGGCCATTCTCAACAGTGACAATGACATCGACACGGTAGTAGTGACAGACATGACGGACAGAATGTTAGAAAGTGACGCTTTAGAGATTCGTTTTGCACGTGAAACGCGTATACACGGTATAGTGATGAAAATGTAACGATCGGTTGTGGACCACGATGATCATGGGACGGAAAATCGACGACACGGACGGACGCTGAAAAAACCAAAGTACACCCTGTCGAAGCATGTTTATTTATTATTCTTCATTCTCTACACACTCATCCATTCAGCCTCTTTTGTACTATTTATTTATTGCGCAATCGAATAAAAAGTATCCAACTAATTACCTGACCAAAAGTTGGCGCGTGTGTTCCATTCAACCAAGTCACCCAGTCAAGATAGAAAAGAGAGATAGAAAAAATATCTTCGTAAATTCCATCTATTGGAAGAAAATTCGTAAACGAGAACGATGGACCAGATGTGTCGAGGATCTATCAGTCGGTAGGATTCGATCGAGTGTAGGAAAATCGGGCGATGGAATCGGAGCCGATCGAAGTAAGTGTGCCAACGAGTCGCCATACCGTGCGTTGCATATTTCCTTCTGCCTCGTGCTTACGATGCTTGAAGCTCGCGATTAAACTCTCTAGTCCAGTCTATTTCTAATCGAACGGATTAACTAGCATAAAGCGGTAAATAAACTTTGTGCAAAGGATTCTTCCTGACCGTTCGTAATCCGGATGTCCGTGTTGGTGGGACGGTTCTGGGTAAGCGTGTCTCGCAAGTAGCACGACGCGATTGTGTAAGAAATCGTGCAAAGTGAAACGTTCTTCGAGGAACTGAAGCCTTTAAGAGCAGTGTAATCCTTAGTGTGATCGCAATTACCATAACCGTCGGTATTAGATCAGCCAGATGTTAATTAATGATATTCGTGTATCGATTTAATCGTTCGTACCTACTTAACGAAACAACCGTGAATATAGTTTATCGTTCTTGCGATTCGATCGTATATACGAATACGATTATTCCTTGTCTGGCATTTAAAAAAATTTTCCATGAAAATCGACTCGGTTATTGGTTTGGACGATCAGTTCCTATCTTTGGAAAATTCTTCGTGACGCGAGTTTCGATACGGACTGTTTCCTCGCAAGAGAAATAGCGACGATCGAAACCGCTCAGCGGTCGATCGAGTGAATCGGCGCAGTTTCACAGAGCTCCTCTTTCTATGCAACTTCTCCTTCCCACTCGGGGTAACCTGTTCCCCTACTCGACGTGATTTTCTTCAAACTAGGCTCGTTCTCCGAGTTCTTCTCCTCGACGGAGGTCTGGAGGGAGGAAAAGCGCGTTCGGGGGCCGAGACCCACTGGCACACATTCCGGACGATTCCTTTTTTACGTCTGAGATATCATAAAACGGGGGAAACGCGCTGGTAATCGACTCAGATCTCGCAGTGATCGCTGCGCAACGCACGGATGATGAACCGATGGCGGAAATGCAGCCATTCTTCGTCCCGTCGATGTAATCTTCTGCTATTAATATTGAAATTTATTGCTACATAAATTTCTCGAGAATTTCTTCGTCTATTTAAAGATGGATTACAATTTATAATTTCACTCTTTTCCTTATTTTTCTGTTATCGTGGACATTCATAAACTTTCTCACTATTCATCGATGGGTTAGGTATATTTCTTCTTCTCATTAGGAAATAAGTTACGTACTTCTCTATCGACTTTGTATGTACATAGAAAACTCCTTCGACCGAATTCCTCGCTCATTTTTATTCACTCGACTACTACCATAAATTGCGATAGATCACGAACCGGAATAAATTTTTTCTTTTGTTGAAATTTTATCTTTACTTACTATACCCGCAACGTCCTCTGCTTTCATTTTCGTCCCTTTCTTGCATTCGACAAACTCCTGTCGGTCATCTGGCTTTATCAAAATCGGCACGTAATTCTCGGTCTGCTTTCGTTTTCTTTCCCCGCCCGGGGACAGGCAGCGACACGGCGATTAAAGTTTTGTAGCGCCGTAAACTCGAGCGCGACGCGTCTGACGTCAGCTGCATCGCCAAGGGAAAACGAAAGTTAGAACGTTTTCGTGAATGGACCGGCAAAACCGCGACACATCTCGTTTCCGAATACGAAAGGAGCGGAGTCAGGTCAATGGATCCAGCAAGTTTCCTCTTCTTAAAATTCTACGCGACATTTTCATCGATATTACAACATCCAAGAACACCGAACATAAAGAAAATACTTTAGTACGAAAGAGTAGTCCGTTATATTCCACGCTCGTTATTGATCGAAAGAAAATTTAAAATTCAAATGCGACGACGTCGACCGATTTTACGAAGGCGCGCGTGTCGACGATGACCTATCGTTGCTCTGAATAACCTGAGATTCCTGGTTGAAGTGTTCATGCTAAAGGTACTATAGAATGGAAGTTGTTTAATTTGAAAATAGAAATATTTGTAGCTCCGTAAGTAGCGCGATCGTGTGAATTACGCCAGTGACGAATGCGAGAATAGAGGATTAACGATTTGATATATAGAGGAGGATATAGGAATCTCGAATTCTTTCAAATCTTCTGTTGTGGAATTTTAAAATTTCTTAAGGAATTTCCGACGGAATTTCTAACGCGATAGCGATGCCGATTGATCATTTGAACTCAGTTTCGAACGACAAGAAACTTAAAATATCGCCAGATGACAGTAATTGATCGAAACGTAAAGATCTTAATGTGCAAAAGCTTAAAAGTTCATAAACCTGATATTAACTAGCGAGAAGAAAAGCAGGTGGATCAATGCACGTTCGTCGACGATTCACGTCGGATTTGTGTCACGAGAATAAAGGTACGTTACGGAATTATAGAATTACAAGTTCTCAAAATCGGTGACTCATTCCAAAAAGTGGACTATGCGAAATTCTTCGACTCTTTCGTTTGACCAACCTTGACCCCATTCTTATTTAATATTTTCTATTTTACTGTTACAAGATGGAAATTTCATTTCCTCCGAACGCTTCTTGCAGCAATGGCTACGGAGAACATAAAAACTTTACTTGGTACAATTTTCCTGTTTCTTACCGACCGACTTCGTTGTCGTCTATCTTTACGAGAAGTTTGCAATTTAGAAGTTCGTCGAAGTGCAAGACAAATCACAGGGAATTTGCAAGAAATCTTGCGTGCACGATGCGTGCTGTTCTGGGTTAATACGCGGTCCGCCATTAGCAGACGAGTGTCATCGGACGTTTCTCTGGTTTGAGTGAAACTTCGAACACGTATGCCAGGCGAGTCGAGTCAGAGAGAAACGTTAACGTCCAGGCTAACGTGTGTGCGCTATGACACTTATTTCGAGTTCTCGTTTTTTTGGAATGTCGTTTCGCGTATCGTCGAAAAGAATTCGTGAAAGGAATCGACAAAATCCGAATATTTCGATCTAGACGACAAAACGTCGCGTTTAAATGTAAATATGGATATGTTATTTTGAATCGCTATCTAAATTAGACACAAAACTCCGCAGCGTTGGAATGGTAATAAGTCAACGTAAACACGAAATAAAATTGTAAATGAAGGAAACGAATTTCTTCTATCCTTCTCCTACGTAGTCAAACCGAAAAACTTTGTAGGTCGCATCAGCCATTCACGAAACATTCCATTACGATGTGACACTTCGCTCGTCAAATGATCGCGTATCAAATCAATTTCTATGCATGGAATTCTTCTTACGACTATTACACCGAGCGAACTATCGCGTGTCAGCATTTTCAAGTCCCCTGGAATTACTGCTAAAACTGAAAGTGGCTGTACTCTGGTGCGCGAGAAGCTTGCTTGCCCTACTGACACTCTTTTCAGCACTCTCAAGCCTTAAAATGTATCGTTAAATCCTTCCTTCCAAATTACGCCACAAACGATTTTCTCAGACAAATTTCGATAATCATTCAATAGCGACGAAGACGCTCGTATTCCCTCCAACGAGCAAACTCGAGGGAAAACGCACAAAGAGGATACGAGAAGTCGTGGAGACTCGGTGAAAGTTTACATAATACGTTTAACGAGAGATATCAGGCACACCTAATTTCGCGATCCACGTTCAGATCATCCGAGCGTTCCTGTAGACGCGATTTTATCTGCGGTTGGGCGTGTCTGTTCCTTTCTGTTGCACGCCACGAAGGAGAAACCTTCATTTTACTTTTGAACGGCTCTCCTTCTCCACGAGAACGAAGGATCGACGAAAGGATTCCGACGCTCGAGAAAGGATGAATGAGCACTGACGTAAGATCAGTCGGATTTCCTTTTCCGATCCGGTCCCTTCACCGTCATTGTGCGGGAAGAAGTCTCGTTTTATTAGTACGACCGTCGCGCTCAGCAATTATGTCAACGCGACGTGTCGTGTTACGCGACGCCTTTGTTTATTCCCTGTTTCGTTCTAACACCTGATTCGAATTTGAGTAATTAGTATAGGGGAATTAATATATTCAAGCTATGGAATATAGAATATAGAATTATGGAGATTTGATCGGATTAAAAATTATGTGCCGGCAGGAGATTAGGAAAGTGTCCGATCAAACAGCCTATTGTATTATTCGTCGCGAAGGAGATTAAGAAGTTACTACTATACCGATGTTATGGGTGATTAAAAATTTTGTGTAATTATTTTTACTAAATAAAAATTACAAAAACGTGACTCCCTAGCACCTGTATACAAACAGAAAAATTCTTTTATGCAAATTCGAAAAGCTTCTGTAGATAATTCAGCACATAAAGAATAGAAGCAGAACATAAAGGAAAAACACGAATAAACGTGAAAAGATAAGAATACAAGATGAGGAATAAAACTGGAAATCGAAACCAAAACTTTACAAACGTGTAAGTACTTTCTAAGATGGTTGTTACGATTGATTTCCCGGATTTATCCAACTTGTTCGACGAGAGTGTCGGTGGCACGCGTTCGGAATTCCAATGACCTAGCAGCCGGTGGCCGGCACGAAATTCCACCGAAGGCACCTACACGCGCCGCTATTTCGCAACCGAAATTCCACGACCGCTTTGTAACCGCTTCAGGTCGGAAGGAGCGAAACGAAAACGACAAGAGGCGTGTTATCGACACAGGCTCGTGAGAGTCGCGCGGGGTCAGAGTAGAAAGTGGTGTCCGCGTGTATACCTCGTCTCGCGATGAAGGTCGGATCCGGGATGTTTGAACCTGATCTATACCAGTTTTCTTTCATTCATGACGATCGCGCTTCGCGATGATCACGAAAGGAGAGAGTCACGCCAATTTCTGACCTCTTCCTGCGGAAATTACGATCGACAACGTACTACTAGACTCTTCACTTACGTACACCAGGCACCGATACGATGAATTTACTGCTTCGAATCGGATGCACTCACTTGCACGTTTAGTAGGTTTAGTAGGACCTCTGTCTCAGTACAGCTCTGTGGTCTACGCCAATGGCTTCTTCGTTTTTATACCTTTTTTAATTATCTGCTGCGGTTAGTGCTATTAGCTCATGTACACGTTTTACCGCTCTCTACTAGCTATGGTTAATTGCTGGATTCTTGTTAATTGCTCCTCCTGGCTTCATAACACTTCTCTCAAGAGAAACCGTGTTAGCATGTCAAAGTATCGAACCATATGATTTTGTACATTTAGATCAATTTCGGCTTCAGATACGTAGTTTAAATCAATCGTCTTTTAGTCCAAGATTCTTCCTAAACCTTCAAACACAAGCCATTACCAACATGCTGGTGAACCACTAGCTGTAATTTTAGGACAATTTCTAAATGTAGGTCACCCTTATCTCAATCTACCCTATCTGCCTTAATCTGCCCTTAATTTCCCAACAAATTTCCACATGAAAGTTAACCTTCCGTGTTAAGTACTACGAGCAAACCATGGATGAAGCGTAAGGCGACAGGAGTAAAGTGACGTACGTGGTCGTAAGATGAAAGGGAACAACGGAAGAGAAGGTCTCTTTGGGCGTCCCACGGTCGTCCCGTATTCGTTGGTCGTGGGCAGGTCGCAGGTCGTAGCGGATGGATGGGCGGCTGTAACGCATGGAGGAACACCTATCCGCGTTCGCCGTCCGAATACTTTCGTCGGTTAGGCCGGCTAAACGGCCCGGACGGAACACGGCGACGCGGTCGAAACATCGTGACGACACTCCTGTATGGCAAATAGGAAGAAAAAAGAGACAAGGTGGGGCGGTGACGTGTAGGGGCGCAGAGGAGGGGCCCGCCAAATATAAGCTAAAGAGATTGCACGATGGACCACACGAAATTTCACTACCGACGGGACAAGCTTCGAAAAAGAGAAATAAACCCAATAGCCGTGACACCGACCGTTATATTTCGTTTTCGTGCTTTGGACTTTCCGTTTCGTTGTACGAGAATCATGAAGATAATCGCCGTTGTGGTTCTAATATCAGCCGTTGTTCTGGCCGCCGGACAAAGCTTGGAGGATTGTCTGCAGAGCGACAGCATCTCTTGCGTGCAGAAGAGCTTGTACCGGAAGGCGAAGGAATTCTTCGACAAGGACAGCTTCGAACTGTTCAGTGGTGTTAGCTTGGTGAAGAGCGCGGACAGTCAGGGAAGAAGCTCTAGGACTAGTAAAGAGTTGATGTACGAGCAGGAAATCGACGCGGCTAACAGTGTCACAGATAGGCAGAGTGCTCTCGAGAATTTTGTCAGCGAGGAAGCTGGAGAGTTTCTCACTGGTCGCAGTCTTAGGGTAAATAGACGACCGTCAAGAAGATTATTTGTATTTATCTTATTCGATATGAGATATTTGACGTAATATTTATTCGATTCGTAGATCAATTTCGCTCCTGTTTTTGAAAAGATCGGAGAGTCTGCCCGTGCCATCAGTGACTCTGCACCGGAAGAGATTCGCCAAGCCGTCAATGAAGTCGTTGAAGGTACACACACGTATATATGTACCTTTAGTTGGCAACAAAATCCATATTATAAAATCTGTATAATTAAAAAATTTCACGAGATCCTTCGTTTTTATTCTCTCATTTTTATTCGTAGGTCGGGGCAGGAAGAAGATGCTGAAATCGATCTTGCCTTTGCTGATCGCGGCGAAAGTGAAAATAGGAGCCCTCGCTACTCTGGCGTACTTTGCCATCGCTCTCATAGCTAAGAAGGCCATCCTCGCCTCCCTCGTTTCACTTGCCATTTCTGCGTTCATCGGCTTGAAGGCACTCTGGTCGAAGAATTCCGATGTCACCCCCTACAATGGGTGGAACGGCGGCAATGCTGGATGGTCCGCGCCAATTGCGAGCGGAGGATGGTCTTCCGGTGGCTCCTGGGACGATTCCCACAATTACGGACAGAGCCAAGCGTACTCCGGATATCATCACTAATTTTAAACTAGATCTATTCGTGTAAACTATCAGTTTCTCCCTCTTTCCCTCCCTCCTCTTCATTTCCTCTTATCTCTCTCCTTTCCCTTTTACTTTCATCCTTTCTTCTCATCGTCGATCCAGAAATTATGGAATCATCGATGAAAGTGTCGATAATTAATGGATCGATAAAAGCTATTTATTGTTTATTTATCCAATTTTTGAATAGTTAAGCGACCACCATCCCGTGGTCCCACGTGTAAATAATGCTATCGTTGTAAGGGTATACGAATGGAATGGACAGACAAAGGACTTTGGAATCAAACATAGAGGCTAGTCGCGACGCTTCCGCATCAATCCGGGGCTCGTTCAGGAGTGACCAATGTCGCTCGGTACCATTTTTTCTTCCCAATCGCAGCCGAACAAAACAACATCTAGTCCAATACGATTTAGATGAACTTCGTTGAATTACTCCTACCTGAGAATCATTGTAATACTGATGTTCAGCAGTCAAATACAGAAGTTGTAGAAAATTATATGACACAACGATATTTTCATTCGGCTCTCCCCTCTCCGCTCGTCCAGCGAATCTTTTCCTTAGAAAGAGATCATTCATCCGTTCCTCGAGAAAAGAAGAAAGGAAAAATCGTTCAATTATCGTTGATCGAAACAAAAAGCAATCTATCAAATTGTCGAACGAGTTTCTCATCGTCGAAAATCTTCCCGGATCCACGGCGAAAAGAGAAATCACTCGCCGACTTTCCAACCTTCCAAGAACCTCCGAAACTGACTCGTTTTTTCTCTCTCTTCTGTTCGCGTGTTTCGCCGGCGAAATTTCAGAGCTGTCGGCCTCGAAACCGGCCCCGCGCGTCGCGAAATCCAGCCGACGCAACGCTGAGATGGAAATGCCAGATGGTTATCGCGATCGAGCAGCGCGCGACGGACCACAGCCGAGGGGAAAGTGCACCGGCAAGGTGCACATCCGGTCGAGCGAGACGCACGACGACGCGCTAGAGCTTCCTCGCGAGACACACGCGGAGGTCGAGAGGCCGAGGCTCGCGTTCGTCATTCTTAATCGGGTCGAGAGGACGGACATTCTACTAAATCTTCCACGACCGATGTCCTTAAGTCCCAGATAGAGGAGGAAAATGAGCGGCTGGAAAGGAGGTTGACGCAAAATTGCCGTTTCTTCCGTCGTCGCTGGTCAAGTCGCTCCGGGGCCCGCCAGTAAAAATCCTTTTTGCCGAGGCTTTCTGGGCCAACGTTCGACGTGCGACCCACAGGCTGATTAGTGGTTGCAGCCGCCGACCAGGCGCGAATGTAAAACAGTCACGATTCGTACGATGGATTGCTCGAGTTTTATTGTTTGTTAATGTCACGAGCTTCGACGTGACTCTGGTGCTTTGCTACTAAACATTCAGACTCGACGAGAATCGCAATATTTCTAGAAACGAAGAAGTATAATTCGTCCCGTGTATGTATACGTTTCCTTTTTGAATTATAAAGATCGACGATCTGCTCGCAATTTTCATTCGATATTCGTATTGAATATAAATTGCGTATCGGGGAAAATATCAGTTGGCGATTAAGATAATTAGTAAGAGTTATGTCAAAGGATAGAACCGTTTGATAGAACGAAGGTGAAACGAATCGGAATAGCAAGAACACGAGTGTCACGGCTCGTTACGTCTGGCCGTACCGCGACAGGATCGCGAGAGATCCCAAGGAAAAAAGATACGGAATTATTTTGAAAGGAAGAGGAGACTTTCGTTAGTGGCGAAGTCACGCGGCGAGAGACACGGTGCATTAATCGCGACGCGGTGTTGAGGCAACTCGTCTTTATTCAGGCTGCTGTCTCTCTTTCCACGATCAAAGTACATTAACCACCGCGAACGCAAGCTATCCTGTTACAATCGTTGAAACATCGTCGAAAGATACGGAACTAGTTCCAATTTCTAGAATCGATGAATCAACAAAAAGAATCTGTCCATTTATTATCAAAAAGGCATCGGCAGTGTAGTATATTTTTATTCGTCGACGTGTACCCAAGACCGCCGATCCTGTAAATCGTCCAATTTTTTCGAACGTGGGGAGCAAACGCGAGCAGAAAAACCGGAACGCGACGTCCGTTAAGAAAGAAGGGCGTCGTAGCCAGGGCAAACAGAAAGGAAAAGAACGAAAGAGAGGAAAGAAGGAAGGAAAGAAAGAAAAAGCAGCCATGAAAATTGGCGCTGCGCCCCGCGCGCGTCACGGATCTGCAAGCGGATGAATAGAGGCTTTCTTTTGGATGTCACAAAAGTGGAATTTCACCTTGTGCTCGTAACGCGAGAGCCTTCTATCTCATTATTAGAGAGTCGTAAAGTGGCGGAGCCGAACGAACGGCTTTGCTCGTATCTAAATCTCGGTACGGTTCTCACGTCACGATTAGCCCCGGCAGTTTCTCATGCGTCACTGGGTTACTAGATTCTCTCTGGTCGCCTGTAGGTTTCCTAGTGCCTTATTAGCCGCATACCGGCCCGCACTGTGCGCCGACAGATGTTCGTCCACATCGACAGGTCACCGTGATTCGAATCACGCTAGCCCTTGTAAAAATCTGGTAAAAGCGCGCGACACGGATTCCATCGTGGAACGCTGCTTCGGAGTCTGTTTCCAATAACTCGATTGGAAATTGGAAAGTTTCGATGTTCGATTTTCAGAAGCCTCTTCCGAACCAGGTTACCTATCGAAAATAACGTATTCGGCTCTGTTCGTGAGCCGCAACGTTGTTTCATCGTCTCGTAGTCGAGAATACCGTTTTGCTTTGGAATAATTTTATACCAAGAAAATCAATGCTAAACGAGGACCGGCATAAGTAAGGGAATCTATACATCCTCTGTAATTTTGTACTCCGTGTTTTCTTGGCTTATGTTACGCGGAAACGAGAGAAGCAAAACGAAAATTCCAATTTCCCGAGGAAGTCGTGCGATGCACGCCATCGCGCGTGTGTTCCATCGACGTTTCGAGTGGCGTGACACGCAACACCTTGAACTTCGCCGTGAATTTCGAAACAACGATCGGTAGTCGACCCGTTACTCTTTCCCGCAGTTCCGTTCGCTCTCGTCCAAGTCGCCTTTCAGACTGCTCGTCTGCATTCCGTCCAAATCTAATTACCACTACGATTCTTCCGCGTATCAAATTACACTCTTCGTCTCGTTCGCGTCTCTCATCTAGTCTCTGAGCACACGGACTTTCGATAACCGTCTAACTTTGGTACGTCTCGAGGCTCAACGACAGCTTTCTGATCGGATGAAAGTGTGTTGTCTCTCTTCAGCTACTCTCTCACACGGGCTCTTAACCTTTGATTCCCGAGTTCTCTAACCATAATGTCCTCGATACCGCGACTTCCGCCACTAGAAACCATTCTCCATTCCACCTGGTTTCTCCGTTTTCACGATATCCGTTCAGTTCACAACTTTTTCATTCAGGGTGGCCATCCACCGGCCGAGGTACCTTCGCTTTTCTTCACGTTCACGTGTTCGTCAGCGCGGCGAGTCGTGAACGCCGCGTCAGGTGGATGATTTCGCCCGGAGCGACGTTCGCTCTCGAGGACCGGCAGATCTTGATCCCCGAAACCGGCTGGACCAATGGAGACCGTCCTTCCAGAGGGGAAGAGACATGGATCGAGGTGAGATGAAGACAGGTGCGTTGGAAGAACGAGAGAGATAAAAAGAGACGAGACAGCCGAAACGAACGCCCGGCACTCGACCCAGTTGTAAATGGGTGAGCGACCCCGTTCCCGAGATAATATCTCGCGTCCATCATTCGCCGATGAATTTTTCGATGCTTCATCCACGTCAACCTCTGTGGCCGTTAACGATTCTCCTACCATCAGAATCGTTTCGATACTTTTTGCATTCGGACAAACAGTGACGAAATTCGCACGTAGTTTTCTATGGGAACGGAAGGCGATACTTGTAACTCGCAATTTGATGTTACGAAGCTACAGAAAGAACTTGAGATCCCTAAACTATATTATGCCGACGAATAACGGGCAGAGACCACCCAAACGTAGAAGTACGTTTCAAGGAAAGAATTTAACGACATTAAATTTCGGGTAACTGTAAACGGCCCAATACCGGTCTAGGTAACTTCGATTCAAAGCCAGTGCCATGCTATTCCGGGAGACTGTAACATTTCCGAATCCCCGTGCGATAACTCTGCCAATTTACCGAGAACGTTAAACCATAAACGTTCGTTAAAATAGGTCGGTAAGAAGTTTCGTGCATCCCATGACATCCGGAGAAAATCACCACGAGGAACGATTAAAGGAGAAACGTCCTAGTCTCCTTGTCATGATTTCGATTCTTGCTGTCAACCGTTTATTTACGAGTTCTTCTGTCGCATGCAAAAAGGGACCGAACGTACGGCTGACGAGCACTGGTATCGCGTTCTCCTGCTAATAATAATAGACACGATCGAAGGAATCGGTAAAGAGAGACACGTCAAGTCGTGCGAGAAATCACAAGGGAGCTGGCTGCCGTGTATGCTCGTGTTCCCCACGACCTCCACCGCGTAGATTTCCCTCGTTGAATCTCCATTCGACCGAGGAGGGAGCCTCCCTTCTACCATCAAACCTTAATGCAGGCCGAAGTAGGTCTGCTGCAGGCGGCAGGAAGAAGAAGAAGAAAAGGACGAAGGAAACAAGGAGACCAAAGTCACGGGGGCCATCGACGATGGAAAACGACGGGGAAGAAAATGCAAGTGCTTCCCTCTTCTAGCCCCCTGCGGCTATTTCCGGTATCCTGATCCTGTGTGTTTTACTCTGTTCCTCCTCGAGTTTAGAGAGTAATTTTTGCCTCGCCGAAATAACGAGATTCGCTCGAGGAGAGGGATGACGAAAGGGGAAGGAGAGCCTCGTAGAGAGGCCTGCGAGGATTCGAGTCGAAGAGAGGGGTAGGAGAGAGGAGCGAGGAGGTGCAAGTAGAGAGGACATAGGGGGGATTTCAAGTAGTAAGAAAGAGAGAGATAGCTCTTGGTAAGCGAACGCGAACGCGAACTCTCGGTGGCCTGTGCCCACGAGGTCTCCCCTCGTGCGATACTTCGGTATAAAAGCAAAGCAACCTCTTTTGGATGTAACACACGAGGTTCGATCGACGCTCATCCTGGCGTCCTCTCCAACCGTGAATCGGCTACGACACATCACCGCGTGATCGTATCAAGGATAATACAGTAACTTTTTCGTCTTCTTCGATTCGAACATTTTTGTAGACGCACGGTGGTGATTCTTTCTCTCTTTCTCTCTCTTTTTTTTTCTTTATTACCTTGTACGTTTCGATCGACACTCGAGGAACATGAGCAAGTACTTTGTGACCATTTTGTGGCTACTTCCGGTGCTGGTCGCGGCCCTGCCAGCCAATGACAAACCTGGAAACGAAAACGACCTAATGGCGACCATCTACAGCGACTGTCTGAAGAAGGAGTCGATCAACTGCATCAAATACAAAGTATTCTCGTACGTGGACAAGATGCTCGTTGATAAGGAGGATATCACGCTCACGGACGGCATCACTGTGGTCAAGACGTCGAACGCCGAGGAAGGTGCACCTAGGTCGGTTTTCTATCGTCAAAAGATATACCTTGCACGAAATTTAAAAAGCGGACGTCAGTCTCGAGTTTGATTTAATGGAATTTTGTGTTCCGTAGAATACTTCTCAAATATGATTTGGATATTTCTGTCTGTTCGGTACATTCCAAGTTGTCTCTATCGTTATATTAATTTACCGATATTGATTAATTTTGATGGACATTAATCCATTAACGTGTTCTTGCAGATCAATCGAGTCTAGCGATTTGGATACCCTTTTATTCGACCGCCTGGGTAGGTTCTTGAGGACGCATTCTGTCAAAGTGGACCTCAAGGGAACCGATATCCTTGGCGCCATTGAGTCTGCCGGTCGAAGTTTCGAGGACTTTACAGACAATGCTGTTGAAAGTCGTGGCAAGAAGAGTGAGTATAAATTGATCCTTCAACTGACTCGAGCCCTCGATCGTATCGATTAGCGATAAAAGGCACTTGAAAACATTCGCTTCGACTCCAGCTAAATCTATCTACTCAGCTTACAAAATCACGAAATTCCTTTACAATATATTTCTTTTGTTTGACATCAGCTCAATTATCTATTGCGAACTCAAAGTATTTTCTTAATAGGCCAAGAGGCTATCTATTAATTATCAGAACTCAGGCATCGTCGAGTATTTTAATCGGGATTCGCACGATAGGCTAATCAGCCCGCTATTTAATGCAACAAGTGCACGGGTAATTGGGATTCACTCGATGTTAGAGTCAACAGCACCGTGCCAGCTCTCAAGCCTCGTCGTTGGCACTATTCAATGACAACGCTGACAACGATGCCGGTGAAGCTGGTCGCGAGACGTTGACCCACTGAGAAACTGGTTCCGCTTCCCCTTGAAGCGACTCGAGCGACGAAGATGCGATTACCTGCGAGCAGAGAGAGAGAAAAAGACAAATAGGCCTCTCGAGATCTCGCCGCGCGAGATTTTTGACATACTTTCCTTTGTACGCGGGGTACGTCGCCTTGACCTTCGCCTATTCTACTTCGAGATCTCTCCGCGCGCATCGTCCTGAGAAAGGTCGCGTCGTGTTCTTTCGCGAAACGTTTTCAGCCTCCTCGTGAGAAATTCAGAGTATTCAAACGTCGTATTCCCGTGCTCATGAGAATACTTACTCGGTTTCCGTACATTGTATGTCCGTAATCGATGAGAAATTGTAGTCACGCTACGTTAAGCGCCGTTTCCGCGCACGGCTGACCAGAAAATTACCAATAAAACGGCCACCACCTCCGGGAGCTCCTCGGTTCTGCAACTTTAACGTGTTACCCAAACGACGAAGAAATCGAATGCTTCTAAGTTTTTTAGAACATAAATTTTTTGATGGTGGAGAAATTGAAATTTCTTCATTGTTATACACATTGGCACGGCGCTTTAAAATTCTTTCGATTGTTTCAAGCGGACATTAACCCACAAAATACTACCGAACGTTACCGTTACCACCGTTCACTTAACGATCGTCGAATTCTTTTGCAGAGAAGGCACAAAAGATCCTCGGTCCGTTAATGATGGCCCTGGCCCTGAAGGCAGCAGCTCTGTTACCCTTGGCCCTCGGTGCGATCGCCGCCATTGCTGGTAAAGCTCTTCTGGTCGGCAAAATCGCCCTAGTAATTTCCGCCATCATTGGGTTGAAGAAGCTGCTCAGCTCTAGCGGAGGAAAGCACGTGACGTACGAAGTTGTGTCGCATCCTCATCACAGCAGTAGCCACATTGTCAGCCACGACGACGGCCATGGTGGTGGTTACGGTGGCGGTGGCGCTGATTATGGCGGTGGTTATTCCGGAAGCAGTGGCCACGGCTGGGCTAGGAGTTTACCTCAAGACGCTCACGACTTGGCTTATCGCGCTCATCAACCTCAATCACAAGCATGAAGAATCTCGTAAAAAATGTTCGTTCTTCGACGTTCCTCACTTTCCTCTTTTCCTCGTCCTCTCAACGTCTCTTCCCTTTCGTTTCCTCTATTCTTGCCCTTGTTTCCTGTCTTCGTGACTTTACCGCTCTCTGTTTTATGTATATTTATTATTCCTATCCTCGTCGCTGCCTGAATATCTCATACGTTCTGTCCTCTTCTCCTATTCTTCCCTAGAAATTAATTCCCTAGAAATTCCTTAGAATCATTCTGTTCTATTTCTACGACGAACCAGTACCTCCGCGAGATACTCGTTCCATGTATAGCGTAACTCGAGCCTTTGTTATTTATTCATTGCGCCTAATATGATTTAGTATTTATTTAATGTTATTCATTTGACGTGTGCTATTTGTTATTGCCTGCATTTGTTCTTTATAATAAAGAGATGACGAACGGCGCGCTGCGTCTTGTCCAAAGGAAAACGCAACATACGTGAGTGTGAGAATGCGGAGAACGTAAAACCCTCTTCAGGAACGTTTGCGGTTACGTCCGTCTATTCTCTTTTATTTATTCCTTATACTTACACCTGGGGGAATCTTGCGCGGATCCAACGATCTAGACAAGAAATCTTCTACGTGCAACATACGTCACGTGTCAGGGCTCTCGCGAGTTTGATACTTATGAAAACGAGTGAAAGTAGTATAGGAACGCGTCGGTGCATCCATTGATACTCGGACCAGATACGACTTAATGAGCTGCTAGCAAGTACGGCCGCTATAGAGGATTTCGGATAAATCAGTAGAAAGTACTTTCATGCATATATATTTTTTTTGAAAAAAGAAAGAAAAAAGAAGAAAAAAGGATAAATTCGGAAATTTCTCCGGAGTAATTCGTCTTATTCTGACACCATCGACCGACGAGACATTCCATCTGTCTAGTAACATCCAGGCACATTGCGATGTCAATTTTACGGCACTCTGTAGTAAATAATGGCAAGCGTTCGCTCGACCGTGTCGCTACTGACCTAGCTTCGTCCAGCGGTCGTTTAATGGCTCGTAAAGCTTACCTCTTTTTCGCCAAGCACCTTCATTACTACTGCATAGATTACTCATGGTACAGTGAAACCGGATGCACCGCGAACTTCCAACCGGTAACCTGCATACCGACCGTATAATGAGAGGCAAACTGACACACGTGGACTATGTGTGCATGCTCGTGTTCACTGATCGGAGCAAGGCCAAATGCGAGTGAATACGACGGTCTCATTGGCGAGCAAGTGACGCGTGACACGGGGTTTCATCAATAAACATGGCGATGCAGAAAATCATGGGGTCGCCGGTGTACACGCGTTTAGCTTGTCGAACCGGAAACCGTGATTCCTACCGATGTCAAGGTGGCGCTCGCGACAATTCGCTTTCGCCATTTCTCACATCATTTTTACGTACGTGACGCGAACGCGATCGAGGAACTCGTGACAAGACGTAATATACTAATTTTACTAATTTATCATACTAAGTTCTGGTGACTGGAGATTTCTTCGTTCGTTTCTCCTCTATCAGTGACCTGCTTAGATTCGCGAAAATTCATTAGCATTGGAAATGTAAAATTCGTCGAGTCATTGAAACGATCGTCAAATCATCGACCGACTCATCGAATCAAAACGGCAGCCAAGCGTGGGAGAAGAACGAGGTAGAAAGAACGAAAAGAAATCGAGGCGGATCAGGGCCAGTTCCCCACCGAAATTTCATTGCTGGCTCGCTGCTTTTCGATGCTTCACTGCGCTCATGAACCAGAACATTAAGAGAAGGATACCCCCTCCGAGGGTCCGTGGCCTACGCGTGTTTACCACATGTAACGCGTTTTCACTTGGTGTGGCCCAGTTAACCAGTCCGGTCGACATCAGCCAGGACGAAGATGGCAAGGATGCGTGGTACCATAGGATAAGAGGGAAAACAGCCGCTGGAAACGCTAACCAGGACGGCTGAAACGCTGGCAATGACTAACGGTTATCTTTAATTAACACAGCTTCGTTTCTATTTTTGTTCGTGTTATAAATGTAGAATGTATCGTCTCGAAACATATATTACGCGCATCGTTATACCTCCGTTTTACTACAGAATAAAAAGAAAGAGAAAGAAAGAACCTAGCTATTTGTGATTACAACATACGAGCGTATCATGATCTGGTTAATCCGATACTTGCAGCGGATCAGGTCGATCAACCACCATCTCTCCCGTGATGCTTTCGATTTCAGGCTTATCGAGACACGACGATAACACGAGGGAAAATCACAGCAAAAGGACATTCGTGTAGAAGACACGTACACACCTGGTTGCCACGAACTTCCGATCAGAAACGCTGACAGCGATCTGGTCAGACCGGTCGAGCGGAAGAAGTCGAACGACAAGGGCGAGGACGACGATCCGGTCGAGAGTAGCGAAACGATTCGCCGGAATCGTCGGTTTTATCGATGGCGAGTTGGTGGGGCTGGGACGGTAGGAGAGGAGGGATGCGAATTCCGAGCTGATCCGGAGAGCAACTCTGCTCTCTACCTGTGGTGGACCCCAGGTGGTTAGCGAGACGCGGTCTCCGCTCTCAAATGATCCTTGGCAATGAAAATTCTCCCACAATGGTGGTATTCGTACGCGCCGCACCGCCACGGTGGGGAGAATATCACCGGCTACGGAGGTACACCTGACCAGATATATAGAGCTAGGGCAGGGCTTCCGCTACGGACAGTCCAGTTACAGTGCTCTGTGTAAGCACGCATCTCGCGACCCAAAGTGTCAAACAACTCGATTACCGGTGGCTAACAAGCTTCGACGCTTGTTCCCAAAATACCGCGCAGAAGTCCACAGAAGTAGGTTCTGTTAGTTTCTATTCGCGCACGTTTCCCTGCTAGATTTTCCTCTTAGTGGGTGCGAGGGTTTAGGATTTTCGATCGAAAGATCTTTCTCTGGAACATATAGACATTTTTTTTTTTTGTTTCCAGGTTCTTCAGATTGTACAAAATGAGAGATTTTGCATACTGTTCCGTGTACCTGGCCTTTCTACTGGCCATGGCTTCGGCTAGATCAGCCGAGACTAATCCCACGACCAATTCCATCAACGAAGAAACAGCAAGGTCTAGCGGAAACAGCAACGTGTTTGGAGATCTTCGACAGATGTACCAGATTTACAAGGAATGCGCGGACGAGGATATCAGTTCTTGCTTGAAAGTGAGGTTGCTGTCGGCCGTAGACAGGGTATCTAGGAGCACGCAGTTGAACGTTGCCGATGGTGTTACCTTCGTTCAGGACGAGCCTATCTCTAACGCGGAGGAACCACCGAAATCTCTTCAGGAGATCGAGGCCGGGCTACCTAGGGCTTTAGACGACAAGGAAAATGCGTTGAATACCATGATCTTCGACAAGGTGATGAAATTTTTCCAAAGCCATACGTTGAAACTGAAGCTGCCTAATGTAGAGGAACTTCAACGAAGTTTGGTGGAAGAAGGTGAGAATTTATACAATTGTCGATGTACAACATTAGAACTGGTCTTATCGTGTCAACTCGTTAGAGCATTCATCCGAAAAAAGAAAGTTTCCAGTTCTGATTTCCCGGTCCAGTAGACCGTACGGCCCACTCTTTTTCCCCCTGCAGTCTTACATACAACAAACATTTTTTTTCGTAAAAAACTAATTTTTCAGCAATCTAATACAAACTATGAAATTCGTTTAATTAAATTTCGATTATATTTCTTTGCAGGTCGTAAGAAGAAGAAGAATATGGGCGGTCTGTTAGCTATTCCTCTGTTGATTGGTGGAACTTTGGTACCATTGGCTTTAGGAGCATTAGCTCTTTTAGCTGGCAAGGCTTTGATCGTTAGCAAGCTAGCGCTAGTATTGGCTTCCATCATCGGTTTGAAAAAACTAGTGTCAGGAGGCGGGGATCATGGCCATGAAGTCGTTCAAGTTGCCGGAGGCCACGGATCCAGCGGATGGGCGAGATCGAGTCACGATCTCGCCTATTCCGCCTACAAGCCATCGTCTACTTAGCAAAACAAAGGAACAGCAGCGAGACGTATTTTCAATCTCGTTAGACTTCGCTTTCACGAGGCATCCGTGTGATGTTTGTCGGATGTCGCTTTCCTCTTCGACCGTTCACCTTTCTCATCTTTCCATTTTCTACGACCCCTTCTTTCTATTCGTTCCGCTCCATTCTTCTTTTCCCTCTTTATCGTCTCTTTCTCTCTTTATCATGTTTCCCCTCTTCGTATCTACTAAATGATCATCGCTATCGACCAGTTGATCGTCTCATTCACAGTATTTATTGTTCTGCGCGGAGCTGCCAGGCAGCCATGTATATTTATAGATATGGAAATATATTAAGATTAACTTCTTTGTACTATCGGTGAATTCGTTCTTTACCTTGCTCGTACACCCGTATTCCCAAACAATTTTCCAATTCAATTAATCGAACAATAACATCAATAAAATGGCGACATATCTCGAAGAAGAAACTCCGAGCAATTCGATGCCACGGAGCAAAGATTCGACAGACCTGCATGAGATTCTACAGTCCGCGAATTCCAAGGCTCATCGAAAGTAACGCTGAATGAAACGAACCGCGACACGACCAGAAGATTCGATGTCGTGTTTTTCGCGTCGCTCGATACAGGGCACGAGAGCGTCCCTACTTCCGCCTTCTTCCTCTTTTGCGTCGCGATCAAGCCGGAGACGAGACGAAGAGAGTAGAGACGCGTTACCTACATATTGGAAACGCGCGAGCACCTTACGCACTTGCCTCGGACCTGGAAGCTTCGCGTACTAGCACACACACGCGCGGTCGAGCCAGACACACGATCGAGAAGTAAACCAGGCCGAGCAGGCCGACCAGGCCAGTCAGCATCCGCGCCGAGTCTTTTCAACGTCAGTCTAACACTCTCTATCATTCCGAAGAAAAGGCTGTGTCTCTCTTTCTCCCAACATGCGTTCGCACAATCCCCTCCTACCCATCGGTCGATCGATCCTCTCCCTCTACCATCTTGACGATGCGAGGTTCATCGATCCTCAAACACATCTTGGGTCAGGTGGTCCCGTTCCGAAGATGCCTCGGCCCTTTTCGACACTTCCGAAAGTCGTCCCGAGAGTCCACGAATCATTTACCTCCTTTTCCCCCACCGACTTTCCGTCTGTTCCACGTGTTGCACGAGATTTCATTAATGGGAAGATTGCTGAAGAAGAATGGATTAGGTTCTTGCCTTTGGTGCGTAATATGGGAATTATGATCTGTTCGAAGTAGCATCAAGAGTGGAACGATTACAGTTTTTTTTCTTTCTTTCGTTCTACTCGAATGTGAGAGGCCAATGTAGCAGTGTAACGTAGAAGATTGAATTAGAATCATTGATATGGTATTAATTGGTTATTAGCATGATATTACTAGAATTTATTGAGTTATTTGTACCGAACATGGGTTATAGCTCGAGCTTTTTTATCTTCATTGTGTATTTGGAATTAGAGTTACGATCGACTAGAAGTAGTACTGAAAGTAGAACGAATATGCGTTAGCATTTGAGTTCTTTCTCTTCTTTATTGCGTTCGTATTATATTTGAGGGTTAATATGAGACTGCAGAAGAATAGAACACAGTAGTTAATCGTAGGATTATGATTCGTTAAAAATGGGATGGAAAGTGGAACAAATATCGGTAACAATTGAAGTTGTTTTCCTCTCCATTATGTATTTGAAGATTGTATATGATGATGATGCTATAGATTACAGAAGCAAGAATGTAGAAAGAGAAGAACGAGAACTCATTCATGTAGGTGCGTATATGTATATGGAAAGCTTTCTTTTTTCGGCTAATAGCAAATGGGCACAAAATGCGCGAATCAGAGCTGATGGATCAGGTATACGTAAATCGCGTTCATTCATTCGTGCCAGACGCGTCTCCGATTCTCCGCCGTGTACTACTTTTTCTTCTCCGGAGTAGTTTCATTCATAGACCGAATTTAATCTCGAAGATCGTCTGTTTCGAGTTCCAAAAAGTAATCAAGAAGATGCATTGCCAGGATAGATTTACTCCGTACAAAAGCGAACAGTTAACAAATTTGTCAATCGAGCACATAATATAATTCGTCAACCAATAATCGTACATGTTGAAACCTCTTCGCGAACTAAATTCATACAACTTGAAACTTTATTTCTGTAGAATGAAATGACTGATTTTATTATAGAGGTTTAGACATGATTTAAAAACAAGGAACCATATTCCTTATAACGTAGGGGTCGACATTTTCTGCATTCACAGGGTTGTACGATAAAGAAGAAAGCACGAGGAAGAAAGAGAGAAGCACGAGAAGCTCGAAGCCTCGCTTCGTGAGGGCCTTGACCTGACCTCGATCCTCGGGCGAGTTCACTCTCGCCGGCGTCGTCGAGAGGAAAGTGTTCCATTACCAGCCACGCTCAGTTCTCAGCCACCTCGTTCTGCCATCGAGATTAGCGTTTTGGTCCTCGAGAATATCTGCACAGTCGCATAAACCATCCATAATAATCATCAAAATAACGCGCCTTGTACTTTCATTCACGATACGTTTCATCGATCAATCGATCGTTCGATCTACCAACGATAAGAAAGTTTTATCTTAAGAGAGAATCGAAATTGACCGACGCGACGTTAGTAGCCAGACATGAAGATAAAGTGAAAGTTTTTCTTGGGAGAATGTAACGTTGGCGATTTTGTCTTATTTTGGTCTTGTTGAGTTTTCTCGTCGTTTGGTTCTATTGATACGCGAGATGTTTGCACACACTTTCGCTTTATGGAATGGAAAATTGCAAAACTCGTTTCTAATGACTAGGTGGTTGGATGATGGCTGCGTTAGAATCTGTAATTACTCAATCATTACCGAAGAATTTTTTCAGCAGATGTTTTTCTACGTTATATCTTATGATCTTAAAATTCTACATTATAATTATGGATTTTTATGCATTTATAGGAAACTTCAAAACGCAAAATGGCATAGAATGCACACAATATGAGAAAATATATAGCATATCCAAAGTATAGTATTGCCTATAATACTTGTCATATAAAATACTTTTCTGCAGAGATTCTATTTTTTTTTTGCATAAAAATCCGCAGACTAATAAAAAATTATTAACATTAATCGATAATAAGACACTTACTCGTTCATTGCAAAATTCTAATAAATCTCATCTGAATGACTACTGTTCGTTATAAAATACATGCGTATGATGCAAATGAGAGAAATGTAGATTCATAAATAAAATACCTAGAAAGTAAAAGCAACGAGCATTTAATATGTACTAAATACGAGTAGGTGTATTAATATTCATGGCGGGCAATGTACCTAAAATAAAAATAGTAAAAACTAGATGTGATCCTTATTCACGTTATCATACTAATATCTTCTTTAAATTACTTTCTATTAAAAAGCAAGGTAAAAAAACTCTTCGCAGAATTAAGTCATAAATAAAGACAGCGTGGAATTAAGGAATTTGAAGCAAGGAAGTCCGTTCGCGGAGAAAGTAGCGACGATCCAATCCCGTGTTCGCGTCGATCGGAAACGACGCCTTTGTCCTCTCATCTTTTTCCTTCTGCGTACATTTTTCTAGGCGTCTTCGGGGTCACGTCGAGGCGCGGCCGGTTGTTCTCCTTGACGAAGTCTGGCGCAGTCCCAACTCGTCCACGCACTACGGACATTCCATGAAAAACCGTTAAACGTTACGCGCGACTGTCGCAGGAATACATTAATTTCAAACAGTCTACCTGAACCTGTCGCATCGCCACTGATATTCGATTCTAACGAATAAGATGCTGAACAGGTGGAAAAATCTAGCCAGGAACGCGAGACTCGATGATAACTTACGGGCAATAGAAAAAATCCATCGAGATTCGTTCGTACACCGAAGCGAAATAGAACAATGGAATTTCGAATAGGTAGGAGAAAGAAGGAGAAAAGAATTCGCGAACTGGGTGCGTATGATTCGCTGAATAGGAGGTCGCTGCGAGGAAAGTTGCGAAGGCGTGAGATCGAAGTATCTTCTACATAATGCGAGGTATTATACGGTTTGTTGAAAGCGAAATCGCGGCGGTTATCGCTCGATCCTCCGTCTTCTCGATCCTTCCTTGTACTTCGACTTTCAAAAAGTATCACGGGTCGTGAAATTTTATGATTTTCTCGAGCAAGCTTCTCAGAAAGTTATTTTATGAACTGCTATATGGACGTGATAATTATATTCAAAACTAAATTTCAATATTTTAAAATGTAGGTGATGATTCTAAAATACAGACAGGTTTATAATAACATTCTGTGAGAAAGTAACTCCATTGTGTGGTATATTTATAGAAGAAATTTTGAGACAACGCTATGAGAAACCATTACAACCGAGTTCTCAGCACCAGCGATCCCCCGTGAATATCATTGACCCTGAATATTCGATTTCTAAATACACCTTGCTCGTCTCTCTCCAGAAACAAATACGGTACCCTAGAACGAGAAAGTAACTGAATTCTACGAACCTTTTGTCGTTTACACAAATAATTATCACGTTTTAATACTGATTTACCTAAAGATTCAACGTGAGACACAGCAGTAAAATATACCCAACTAATTAACAAATTCAAGACAACCAAACCGATATAATCAATTAGTTTACTTCCTAAGTAACCGAAACCACAATTTCACCCTCGTCGATAGTAGAAAATGGTATTTAACGATACCAAGAATTCTTTATTGAAAAGTCATAGAACATACCGGAGCCCTGAGGCCAGAGACCCGAATCTTCTCGGAAAGGGCTGCGACGGGTGAGCATGCTTCTTTCAATAATGTCCCTCTCTTCCTCTCTCTCTCTCTCTCTCTCTCCCTGGTTCCCAATGACCAATCGTCCGATGGGCGAGTGCGCGCGTGTGCAGAGAGCGTCAGGGCTGGTTCGAGCTTGCCACAGCCAGAGAGGAGAGAAGCGAGAAGGATCGAGCGAGCAAGCGCGCAGAGGTGCGTCAACGGGAGAGACGCGCGCGACAGGGAAACACGGGACGACCGCCTGGAGGAGAACCAATAGCTCGTATGGGTTGTAACCCAGGCGGGGACCCGGTCGGTGGGGGCCATCAAAATTTCAAAAACGTACGCGGACCCCTTTCGCGAGGAGGATAAAAGGCAAGCAATCGTGATTCTTTCAGTCAGTGTCGATACGATCGTTGCAATAATTGCAGCTGTGCACGCTTGTGAAAGGACCAGTATATAGATATACATCTCTTTTTGGATTTTCCATCTGGTGACTCCGGAGTATACGATCGTAGAAGATGTTTAAGTTCGTGGTAATCGCCGCACTCGTCGCCTCTTCGGTGTTAGCTGCCCCCGCGAGCCAAGATGAGGGTCAACAGCCGTCGATCCTCGAGGAAGCTTTGGACGTGTACGCATCCTGTTCCGGCGAAGAGGACATATCAGTGTGTTTGAAACTGAAGGCGTTGCGATTCGTCGACAGAGTAGCCAGGTCTGCGGATATCGATGTTGTGGATGGATTCAAGATCGTGCAGACCGAAGAAGCTAAGAATAGGTAAGGTTCGCCTGTGAAAAAGTGAATGGATCGTAGAGACGATTCAAGATGAACGAAGATAAATGGGAGTTCTGGATCGATTCGCGTAATTTCATAATAATTTACGCAAGGGTTTTACTTTTCAGCCGTGCTGACAACGGCAGATCCTTGAACGACATCGAAAGTACTCTACCGGCCGAGACGGAAGCCAAAGAAACCGCCATCGACCAGGCCATCCTCGACAGAACTTCCAAGTTCCTTTCCACCCACACTGTCGAACTGAGTCTTCCTGAAGAAGTATCCCGCTCCTTCGACGAAGGTAAAATTATTAATAAGAAAATATTAATAAGAAAAATTTGTGTATCGAGTTGGTTGCTCTAACCTTCTTCGTTTTATTGCAGCTCGAGGAAAAAAGAAGAGAATCGTCAAATCTCTCCTGCCAATCTTACTGCTCTTGAAACTTAAGGCTGCAGCCCTCATCCCTATCGCTCTCGGTGGTTTGGCTCTCTTGGCCCTTAAAGCTCTGGCAATCGGCAAAATCGCTCTGATCGTCAGCGGTATCATCGGTCTTCAGAAACTTCTCGGCAACAAACAGCAAAGCTACGAGGTAGTGGCTCACCCGGTGCACTCGTACGGTCACGAAGAACACCACGACCACCACGGATGGGCGAGATCAGCAGGCTCTGATCTCGCGTACAACGCGTACAAGCCCTCCAAGTAGTTTATTCTCCGCCATAGTCTCTTCGTTTCAACTCACTACCTTCGTTCACCAAAGTGATCGGTCAGCCGCTGACGATCACCCGAGGACTGCACAACTCGATCCTTCGAGGACTTCGAAACTCTTGTGTAATCGATCTGATTGAACGTTTCAATCGACCAGCAAACACTTTATTAAGAGGCTATCGTTCCATTGCGCGTGACCAGTGACCAAACGTGACGAACTGTGACGATTGACGATCGATCAGACTGTTCGACGTTAGCTCAGACAGTTAAAGACATGTTGTTAACACGTGGTGTCCGGACAATTCACTGCCGGATTACGATTGTTACGGTGACACAAGCAGCAAGCTGTCAGACAGACTTTACTAGTAACAGTGGACGGCGGTAGTCGAGTCACCCCCGACTCACCCCCGAATTGTGGTATCTTTCTAAGAGTTAACGCTTCGAAGCGACCTCGATCGCAGATCTCGGGTCGAACGCGCTCGGACTTGTAGTCAGTACCTGTACAGGGCTACCAGATTTCATCCAATGATTATTTATATCACACCCTTCTCGGGTTGCCATGTAACTTAACGAACTATTTATAAATAAATATAATTTTATACGGAAGCAACGCTTGTTATGTTATTATATTATAATCCTTCCCCTTTTCTTGTAAATTGAGTTTCACGTGTCTCGTGTGACGTTCCGAACCTTATTCTTCGAACGTGCTAACGAACCATTATTACGTTAACACGAATCGATATTTATTCAAACACTGCTTTCTTCCAACATATCCACTCTCTATCGGTCCACGTCAATATAGACTATCGTCATTCTTACAATTAGTTTTATTCGTCCTTCGTGACAGAATTTCTCTTCGTTGCTTCCCGACCGACGTTCTGACAGTCTAACGAGATTCGCCTCTCGTACTCTCGAAATTGACCTGCTCGGGTGCATCCGGTGTATCGAGGGACCCTCGATCTCTCGTACGAAATGAAAAGAGCCAGACGTACTTTCGCTGCTCGTAAGATCCGCCGAGTGAAACCGATTGTTCCGTCGCGTGTGAACGCCCCCTTGGCGCCTATATAGTCGACTGATCGTGGGTGTTGGATCAACAGTATTGTTTTGGAACCCGGTCGCCTTACTTCCACTTCGTTCTATGTTCCTATCTTAAGAAATTTTCCATCTTCACGTGATTTCCTTCCTTCGACGATGAAAATGACGACGAATAGTTTCGTTAGGTGAGAGTAGACTACCTTGAGGGAAAATGGATCGATCGTACGTTCGATAAATTTACTGAAACACGAACTCTTCTACGCAGAATGGAACGATCGGCCTAGTCGCATCCAGGAAACTTCCGTCGCGGAAAAATCCATACGAAAACTTTATCAACTTTCTCTACGATCTTCTAAAAGCTTTGTTCTCATTTATGAAACCCATATCGTTGTCATGAAGCACGGATTGAGAAGCTTGTGTCTTTTAATTTTCATTTCCACGGGTATCACAGCGATCATGGAGCCAATCGAGGAATCAATCTTGGCTAGCGAAGATCCAACCAGCTTCAACGAAGCTTTTACTGCCTGTTTGGCTCGGAAAGAATTTGGGACCTTCGAATGTGTCAATCGTGGTGCCCTAAGTGCTCTTCAATCGCTTAATCACAAGGATGACCTGGATTTTGGAAACGTGCATTTGGAGAGGGCAGACGGTCAAAGTAGACAACTTCTAGATTGGGATTACGATCCAAAGGATTTTGGGAACATCGTGGAAGCGACGACTAAATTGATCGAACGTAGAAGTCTTAAATGGAATTTAGATAACCTGTATCCAGGATTGCAGTTGCGAGCTGGACCGATGTTAAATGGGAATGGGATTATGGAATTCGTCATCAATGAAAGAGCAACGTCTTTTGGTGATAGGCAAGCTGGTCCAGGTGAATTCTAGATGCTCTATGAACTATTTTCTTATCAAATATTCTCAGTTTCTGCTCTTATCATTTGTAAATCGTCTGTAAAATTGTTAGACGTCGTGTAGAATCTGTATCGTTCCAGGCAAATTCTAGATGTTCTAAATTTGATCAGTGCTAGGAAAAACTTGAATTATCTCGATTTTATGATAACTAGTTCGTTCAACCTTGAAATAAGCGCGGAAACGAACCCGCGTTCTCCAGGGTTCGATTCCTCGCTGAGGCGGCGTTCGCCACGTGCTACTTTCAGGAAGCACCTCTAGTAGGCAGCACGGTCAAGGCCATTCACGTTGAAGAGGCTTAACGCGCCATTCATGATTCTAGAATATTTTAATATTCATAGAAAACATATTACTGAAATATCTATGACATTACGAATCTGATTTTCGCTACGTCTGCTGCCTATTAATAGTTTCTGTCACTTTGAATATTTCTATTTTTGGGTAACAAGGTTAAGAATGTGAATACGGCATGTCTAAATCCTGTCATACAACTTTTTCAGGAAGGCAAATGGTGAGACACCTGCTGCTACCGTTCCTCCTAGGCTTCAAGTTCAATTTGGCTTCTCTTATTCCATTGCTATTTGGATTTTTGCTGATACTCACGAAGAAAGCTTTATTATTGACGAAGGTAGCACTGGTGATTAGTGGTTTGTTGGGTTGGAACTCTTTGTTGTCTGCTGGTTCGTCTCATTATCCAGGGGGAGGATTCCATACGCATGGACACGAGATACCAGTCGGAGGATTTCCGTACTACGAGCATTATAATTTCCATCATAGACCGTATAGGGTATTTCAGGGCAACGACTTCGAACCGTACAGTCAGCATGTGATTAGAGAGGTCGTCGACGTTCACGATAACACAGAGGAAGTGGGGAAGAACAAACGGAATGGCAAGAATTTCGTCTGGGTAAAAAGTAGCTGATGTGGCCATTCATGCTTTCTATTACTGTGATCGATGTGGTAATATCTCGTAAAAAGTTGACTTCGTTTGAACGTTTTTACATAATGTAGTCTGGAAAATGAAGAAACATTTAAATTCACACGATATTGCACAGTATTATATACCCGTCGCTACTGACAGGATGTATTTATTCAATATTACTACCTTTTCCACGAAACGTACATGTTTAAACTGAACCACTGAATAAAGCTTTACTTCAAGAACAAAACTATTCAGCGCGCAACCGTTTCTTACGCGCCCGTCCCAATTACACAGAATTTTCCTTCCTTCTTAATAAATATCATTGCTTTTCTTCCCCATTTTCCAAATAAGGATACTCCTGACAATTAAATATCCTCAACCGAATCGCATTTAAATTCATCAGCGTCTGCCCAATATAGAAGAATTCCAGACGATGAGAATAATTAATTATGATGGAATCGAGAAAATGAATTAATAAAAACTTTGAAATTACACTCAATACCCATCAGCAATAATCCAAACCTCGATAAACCCTCTTCCTTTTAATGGTCGAAACTTCTCTCCGCATTTGCATCCTCTCTATTCACTGATCTCTGTTTCATATACCACATCGTTTCATATCTTTCACTGTCCTTTTCGTATGCCTTTCGGAGTTCGTCCTAAAGGAAGGATGGGTTTCACTCCTCCGCGGATCTATCACTCTCGGTCCATTGTCGTGGCGTGTAACTGTATCGTCGACTTCCTCCTTCGCAGGAAAGTATCGTGTCCGGGAAACGCTTTTGCTCGTAAAGGTAATAGCGTTCATGGTCCCGTGAACGCCCGCGTAGCTTCATCACGTGATTGCAGAGCTCCTTATGTCAAGTGTGACGATGAACGCGGCATACATTACCAGGACGATCGACGGTCGACCGTAAAAGTTAGTCGTTTTCCGCCACCGCCACAGCCCGTGGCTTCTACTATCCTTCGTCGCTGTTTGAGTTACTTCTGCACTTGGCTGCTCTGGTCGAACGTGCGTGACGACGGGATTCGTTACGACGTAACGGTTTATTCTTTTCCATCATTATGGAATTCGTTATCATGCTTAAATCTCCCCGTGTTTAAACGCAGAAATCTTTTATAAAATCATTCCATCGTAAAAGATCGAATAATGATGATAATCCATTTCCTTTGGTAATTGTTCTCCCTCGCTCGAAGTGGGGTAATTGTGGTCATCATCTACAACAAGAAACGACGAAATCGACGAAAATAACGAGTAGAAAGAAGGGCGTCCTGAATTTTGAGACAATACTCGTTGTTATCTGTGTCGAGGTTCCGACGACACGTCGGAATTTTGGTTTTTGCCAGGCACCGTGATAAGGCTGTTAAGGTTTCTTCTTTTCTCTGGTACGAAGTAGGGTAATTGCGTTTGCTACCTGAGAGATGACGCACGGAGAGATGACGAACCATCGGACAAGGAGGTACGATAAATGTTGAGAAGAGTGTCCTGGATTTTTCAGGCCACAACTCGAACAGCAGTGAACAGTGGACATTTTTCATATAAAATTTCATGCGCGCATAATTGCCTCGGTCATTTGTCGGATGTGGCACGTCATGGTCTGTAATCCGTGTCGGATTAACAGTATCTCGGCGAACCGCGTTAACTAATTCGTGGTGACTAATTCATCGGCGTGCATAATTAAAGAATCATCTGTTTGGTACGATGCATCGTTCATTCATCGAGCATTCGTCTTTAACGAATGCAAACACGAACTTTCGCCGCTTAATAAAAACACTTCGAATATGAAACTTGATTTCTCTAGTTTCCTTTCGTTATTCAATTCTCGTTACATAATAAATTTTTATCCTATTATGAGATACTTGCGATCTTCAAATCATATCTGATTACACGCCAAAACTCTTAAACCGTAAATAAATTAAGAACTTTTATACCAAAGAATTCTTATACCAAATCCTTCAGATTACTTATTATGAAACAGAGAAACCGGTGATTATATATAAAAAAAAAAAGAAAAAAAATAATGCGTGAAACGCGAGGAACTTTATTCTAGCCTGGATTCGCGATACTTGTTAGAAGCGGCCTTTAATTTCCATTTGAGAACCATTCCGCGAGGGTTTCTGCTTCACTTGGCAACAGGGTCAGAGGGATACTTACTTACGGGGCTGTACGACATTGTTTTGGTTCAAGAGTCCCTACTCCTGGAGGAGGAGGCGTTAAACAGCGCGTAGATCAGGTGTGAGTTAACGTCGTAAGGACAACTTGACCGATGGTAGGAGAAACGTGAAATACCCTTATATAAGAGCGACGACGCAGCGATTCGAATTAGTTCGCGATATTTTTCGAGCGGCTAACTTGATCGGCGTGGAATGTTACGCGACCAAATATAAACTCTTCGGTGTTTCTCCATTTTATAATATCGCGTATTTTGAAACACGATGGGGAAAAACAGGACTGATTATATCATTTTTATCACTCACTTGGTACTATTGTTTAACCTGGCGCTGAGTAAAAACGAGTATACCAAGTTATTCGACAAATGCGTCAGAGAGAAGAACGCCTTCGACTGTTTAAAACGGAAAGCTTTGGACATTCTGGATTCAGCGATCAACGATAATACCGTGTACGTGTTGAACGATTACGTCTCCATTGGAAGAGATCCTGCAGCGATTGCCAGGAGCGATAGGTCGTTCAAGGATGAAAATGGGACGGAGCTTACTCTGGATCAAAAGCTGGATAACAAGTTCTACGAGTATATTACTTCTAGGAACGTGAAGCTTACTATTCCTGGAGATGCGTTTCAAGGTATGCGGATTATTCGAGTTATTTAGATTATAAATTCCTTTGGAATAAAATTAAATTTAATTAAAGAGAACTAAAAAATTGGGTTTCTTTACTTATAGGTCGAAAGAAGAAGGACAAAGGATACGGTGCTCTCATGATGGGTGCTCTAGCAGTGGGAGGTAAACTACAAATTAATAAAAAATACAACAAAAATTATAATATAGAGGTATCACGTATATCAAGTACTGGTGAAAACTTCATTTTTAGCTATGATGGCGCAGTTAGCTTACGCTAAAATCGCGTTCCTCGCTGGCACTGCCTTGCTTACTGCTAAAATAGCGTTAGTTTTGAGCGCAATTATTGGATTGAAGAAACTGGTGTCCGGTCAAGGAGGCGGAGGTCACGAAGTGATTTACGCCACAGGTGGCGAACATCACGGTGGTGGTTATGGCGGAGGAGGATACGGGGGTGGCTGGCAAAGGTCCTCCGACGGTGTTTCTCCTACTTGAATCGATTAAACCCTGTAAAATTTAATTTATTTCATGTACGATACTTTGTTTAGGATAAGCTAGTATAACGGATAGAGATGTTTCTCGTTTGTATATAAAATAAATCTTGACGTTGTCGATAGTTGTATCTGAGTGATATTAATTGAAGAAATTATTATGTGAAATACGACTACGTAGTATTTATTAAGAGTTTAAGTGTACTTTTTAATTTAGATATTATTAAGCAACTCGCTATTTGTTCAGAATAGCTGGTGAAATACTCTATACCAAAAATTAATAGTATTGTATTTATTTAATTTATCTTGTGTATACGTCACCCATATATTATATAAACATTACATGAATAAACAATATTAACAGAATATATATCTTCTAGTAATTCTATGTATAAATAGTTTTATATTTTCTGAGAACTTCGAACCTTTCTTGTTTTTTAATTCAATAATAAAATAATGATCGACAAATTTATTTTGTACTTTTTATTATCCAAAATAGTTAGTTATATATAAAATTAAATATTTCGGATTATATATTTGTACTTTAAATTCTAATTGATCGATTTCTTAGTAGAAAGTTCTTCGTCGTTTCCGATAGTTATAACCATATTCCCCAAATCCACCCTGGTGGTCGTAGTCCACGTCTGTGCTGAAACTATGCTCGTAGCTATGATATGGATGTTTGATTATCTCGTACGATACTTTCTCTTTGTGTTCTGAAAGCAAAATGAACATTTATTAACGCTCTAGGAATAAAGGAATATTCCTCTTTGTATATTTTAATAGATTTCACTCACCAAAGGCTTTCTTTAATGCGATCGCGGCTGCAATCACTAGAGCAACTTTTCCTACAATTAGAGCTTTTCCAGCAATCGCAGCAACAGCATTGACTAATACGTAAAGCATAGTGAGCTTGGACGCACCTAAGAAATACAGCAACATCTGTCCATACTCTCTGTTCTTTTTTCTTCGTCCAGTAACTGAGAAAACGAAGTTGTATATTAATTGTTAATAATACGGTTGCCGCAATACTAAATTCAGATGCACATCTATCTACAACAGAAACTGAAACATGAATAACAAGAAGCCTGTCCTGTCACGCGATGTGCAAGATTGTTTGTAAAGATAGCGTTAAAAGGAAACACTGGAACGGTAGCGTTAATTGAATGATTACTATGTAACTTAAGTAACTACTTAAAATCATCTTCATGAAACGGGACTTGATATTTCTACGAGGTGTACACAACAAAACGAAGAAAGATAACGTAAAAAAAATCGTTCGACACGTCTACTATGAAGTTACTCAGTGTCTGACCGGAACGTTCTCATTTTCCTTAAAGCAACATGTCACGCGCATACGTAAATTTCGCAATGAAAATCTTCTCTGAATGATAGTAAAAGAATAAATAAATATATAAAATAAACGAACACAAAGATAAGAAAAAGTATAGAAAATATAGAAATACGGATAAGAGATGGTATTAAATTAGATTTACATCCGAGTTAATTGACAAGAACCAATTATCTATAGAAACATCCGAATGCTTCCTATCAATAGACACTTCAATTTTTCAATTATCTTATTTTTATCACATTCTACGACTCACCCTCTTCGACACCAGAGTTAGCGTTCCCCAGTTCCTCTTTCGCGATCATCCTGGCTTCTGTACTCGATACTTCATTCCTTCTATCTTCAGTATGCTGCATAGTCCTGGTTATACATTCGGTAGAATTCTTACCCTGACTGCAATCGATCGGAGTCGGCACCTCGTTATACGTGTTTCGATATAGCAAGGTGCAACAGCATGTGGCCAGAAGACCAAACAGCTGTACGACGAAGATCGTACACCGAAGCATCTTCGACGCGAACTGAGCGGCCGAACGAATGGTCATTTTTATAGGAACAGATATAATTAGCGATTACGACATACAGACCGTGAATCTAGCTGCGGAACGTTTTTCTATGCAACTTGTTTTGCGGTATCGTTCGATCCTACGTCGCGGATAGCAAATCCAACCCACGCTCTGTACTCCCTGTTAATTGCACCATGATCGTCCAGTGTGAAAAAACGATATCTTGATGCATTGAAATCAAAAGGATCTGGGCTAATTACGCGAGGTTTGGAAAAAACGCGTAATACGCGGAGTAACTGTTAGAAGAAACATGATGGTCGAGTTACTGTTCTGTGGGATAAACCGTTTTTCAGTATAAAAAAAATTAATGTTGAGCAGAATATTGAACGTAACATCAAACACCAAGTGCCAATTAACATCTGTTACATCTTACTGCTTAACTAAGGTCCATCTTCCATATTTTGAATTCTTTTCGAATGGAAAATATCATCAAGTAGCAGAAATTAATCATGACTGACGATGAGTTACGAGAAACACGTACTTCATGTTGAAAGTAGGAATCAAAGAATGGTTTCGTAAAGCATATTGTGCAGAACACTTCAAACGTGTAACACTTAACGCGTCTATTAACCACTGCAAAGTTATCGTTGGAAGTTGCGATCGTAGATAGAATGAAACACTGTATCGAAGCTGAGACTACTTCCTTAGCTCCGCCTTCCGCGTGGTTCATACGACAGGAAGTAGAAAACAAGGTTTAAAAGGTAGCACCTTTTTCTTCGGTAGCTTTGTGTGCCACTGGGCCGATCGAGCATCCTCGATTCATTGCTCCGAGGTATGCAGGATTATCCTCGTAGCTTGCGAAGGTCGCGGGTTGCGCGCGACTTGAAACTTGAAACCGTGCAAACAACGACCTTATTCCACGAAATATTCTGTTTTTCTGATGAAAATTCCACATTGGAGGTGTTTACTGTTTATCCACGAGGGGTTCGATAAAATGGAAGACAAGAACTTATTCTCATTATCTCATTAACGAGCGAAGATTTTCTAATAAACCTTGACTATGAACCTCACGATTTAAGCATGCAACGTAGAACAAATAAATAATAAAAAGTTCCACAACAACCGGTGAATGACTTAATGCACAAATTACATCGGTCATCGTAAGATTACGTTTACTGCTTCACCTTCGCCATTCAATTTACGCTGTTAAAGGCAATCAATGAACAATTTCGCGCATCAGTGAACTTTCATCTCACGGTAGAGATCCGAGCATGATATCTCGAGAAGTACATTACCACGAGAATCTATAGCAGAAAGCTAGCTCGAGGCGAAATCGAACAGTAGCTAAACAACGAGCATAAATTCGTGGCTCTCTCATGGAGTTAATAAGCCAGGTTAAAACCTTCCGAGCATCTGTTGCGGATGCCTGACCTGGATCTAACGAGAGTCGATTATTTGGCGAGAATTATTTCCGGAGAGTATTCTCTCGTCGGTATTGGATTAGTTTCCTCGTTTTATACTTTGAAATGTTCACCCAGCTTTTGTGAAGTTATTAAATTTTGTGTCACGCGTGTAAACGTTTGTGTAAACTCGCGAAAAATAGATTACAGATAGAAACGATCAAAGAGATTCTTGGAAACGAGCTTCAGCACTCTTTTGCAGTGTGATAAAACAACGAGGAATTCAAAATGAACGATTTAAAGAAATATTTTCTAAAACGTAATGTCAGATTAATTATAAACTAGAGTAAGAATTAGATTAAAAGATACATACGTTCGAATTTCTATAGGAAATAAGTATTAACAATTGCGTTGTTACGTACCATCATATTTACCATGTGAAATTTATAGCACTTTCAAGTTAAAGAATTTCTTTGTGTCGTGAGAATTGTTAATAACGTTTTAGGAGATATCTGTAATTGTGGACACGTTTTCGTCTTTTAAACGCGTTCAGGTAGCTTTTGTATCCTGTGAATGGAAGTGAATCTTCGCGTTTGTAAAGCAACTTGAAAAGAATCACGCGGAACTATTCATGCTGTGACACTAACGTATTCGCTCATTAATTTCGCGCGTCCCCGTTTACTAGTAAACCAAGAACTTTCCTTCCCAACAATAGGAAACGTACCAGTGTCACGTTTACTACTCGATTGTCTTGTAACAAAGTAGACTGCGTCTTCCTAGCAAACATCAACCGAATTTCTTAGTTTCTAAACATCAAATTATGATAATGACTTTATTCTGACTATAAGCATAACATAATTATGAAGTAAAAAAGAAAGACATATAAACTACGGTATTAAAAGAAGAAGTAGCACAATGATATTATTACAGAAGGAAAAGAAATAAAGAAAGAAAGCAGAGTACCAAAATGACCGACCACTCTATTACACGAACCTTCTAATTCTCAAGTAGAACACTCTCTTTCACATATTAGCAATATTTCTAAGAAAGGAAAACAAGAACTTATAAAGCGTAATACCAAAAGAGCAGTGTTTTTATTACATTAATTCGAACGAAACGCCCAATTTACGTACATATTCTCGATATATCTGAAATAGGAAGATGACATTTCCAATCACCACTGACACTTTTCTCACAAACTCACCGTAAAATCAGATCATAGCCAGACACGTGTACTTTCACACGTTTCAATGTAATTGCCGTTTCCTTGCGATTCCTTGGAGCATCGGCTGTTCGATCTTGTCAGTGCTTTTACACGGTACGGAAATTCAGTTTCCATCCCATTCTTTGCCATAGAATTCGTCCATGGCGATGTTTGTGTGAATTCACCTGCGTGCCGCGAATGTGGCACGCGCGTTAACACTGTTCGTCTCGGTTCGCCGCGACCCTAGCTATGGGATAATCGCTAAGTAGGTAAGCGAGCATCGAGGATGCGTCGTTGTCGCATTAGAGATGCGTTAACCTCGATCGGGTGTACACTAGCATTGCCGCGAGATCGGTACAGTGACTCATATCGTTCGATCGAACTATTTTTCATAATCCTGTCAAAATTTCAAGTTCAACCCATTCGCGTGCAGTCCGGTCTGAAGCATCGTGACTAGAATATAATATATCCGTAATTTGTCATCCGTAACCAAATTTTGACAAGAGAATCCACATTGTCCCTTATTTCTTTAGGTGGAAATTTAAGTTAGATTTTTATGAATGTTTGGAGTCAACCTCTGTGGAAACTTACAAGTTCAAAATAGGGAATTAATGGAATGAAAATTGTATTCAGGTATGATAGCGGTTTAGAATAAGAGAGTGAAGATCATGAGTTTACTAGGTTCCAATAAATCTCCACTGTCTACAGGCGTTTGTTTTCCTCGCTGCGGATACGCCCAGCTGGCCGCGGAAAAAGAGGAAGACCGAGTGAAGGTGAGGAATTGCAGTCTAGTGCAACAGACGAAAAAGGTACAAAGCGAGGTCTCGTTCTTGACGAGACGACCGTAATTTGCTCTCGTTGTTACGTGATTCGTTGCACTGTCTACATCTCAGGATTACACACCGAAAAACAATCTTCCAGACCCTGTTTCATAATTACAACCTGTCTAACGAAACTCCAATTCATCATTCACGGCGAAACGATCCAAATAATTTCCATCGCTCTATTACTACATACGTTATCCTAATGTATTGCGTATTGTGCATATTACTGAAAACCGCGTCAAACAGGATTATCGATTTATAAATGGGCAATGACCATTTATGCAAATTCATATGCTTCGTGCGATTCACAGATTAAATACGCGTATTTATCAAGGAAAACCTGATCGATAATAATTCCGATCAAACGATTCCAGGAAATTCTCGTGTAACGGCCGCATAAATCGCTTTAATATCGTTCGATTCGCTATAGACGGAATCTGGACCGGGATCTCGCAAGATACAGAGAGGAAGAAACGATAGGTGGAAGGGACACGCGCGAGAGTTAAGGCCGCAGTTCGTCCACGACCTAAAACTACTTCCAAGCATCGTGATGAGAGGTCAACAAGGTCACGGTGCCAGGCGCTTCTATAAGATACATCCTTCTATATCTTATCCCCCTCTCTTATTCCTGTAGACATCAGCGAAACTTAATGTCAGGTCGTTCCACCTTCTTCTATCTTGATCTCGATGCTTGAGTGGGTCTGTGTGTCAGAGCGAATCGCATGCTCGCGGTGTGAGAGAATCTTCGCGGGGAACGAGTGGCGGGCGAGGAAGGAGATACATAGATAGAAGTAAAGCGAGTGCGACTAGACGAAGCGACAAAGAGAACAACAGAGAAGGTTGGTTGTTTAGAGGCCGTTCCAGGGGAGCCCTCAAGATGCGCGGGGCATTGTCATGTGTACCAATGGTACAGTCTTCGGGCTGTTGGCACAGCTCCTTACGTGGGAGACAACTCAGCACGGTTCGCGAGGGACTGCGGATCGCTGGATGGTATATATTTGTCCGGGCGCATGCTGCTTACCGCCAGTACCCTGTCTAGATCCTGAAGACCGCGGAAGTGCGCTCAGTGATCTCGTGAATATTCACGTTCTTGTGACACAACGCTCGTCCGTGTCCCTCGTCGAGGATTAAAGACTCGCGGAAGATTATTACCAGGAGAACGACGAAGATGATCGATTTGTCCAAGTGTGTGTTCGTCTTGTTGGCGTGCTGTGTGGTCTGCTACGCGTCTTCGATAGGTAAAGAGGAGGACAGTCTCGTGGACAGGAGCTTCAGAGCGATGTACAGGGTATACGAGGACTGCCAGCATCGAAACATAGCAATCTCGCCTTGCCTGAAGAAAAAGGCGATCGCGTTCTTCGAAAGATTAGGCAGAATGCATACTCTTCCTCTGTCGGAGAACTTTGAATTAATCAGGATCACGGACGAAACACCAAAGAGTTCTGCGTCCGAATTAGAAGCCACCCTTGGCAGAACTATGTCCAGCAAAGATGAGATTCTGAACGAGATTCTGTTCGACCGAGTGGCTTCGCTGCTGAACAGCTTCAACGTTCAAATCCGATTGCCCAGAACCAGTCCTGGTGAATTGAAACAAGGCATGGAAGAGGGACGTGGTAAAATGAAGAAGATGATGGGCATGATGATGATGGGAATGGCCATGAAACTCGCGGCGTTGATTCCCATTGCCCTTGGAGTGCTCTTTTTGTTAGCTGGAAAGGCTTTGATCATCAGCAAGATAGCTCTTGTCTTGTCTCTCATCATCGGACTGAAGAAACTCTTCAGCCAGAAGCAGAGCCACGATCACGGTGGTTGGCAGCAGGGCGGCGGAGGTTGGGACAGGAGTCTCAAGAATGTTTTCGGCTCCACGGAGTCGTCGACGACGACGGAACTAACCCGCAACTACGCGCAGAATCTGGCCTACTCGGCGCGACATCAGCACTGATCGCAGCAAACGAGGGGAATAGCAGGCCTTCCGGTTTCGTTCGGCGTGCATGGCACCTCGATGGTAGCCGTTCTACGTTCTAGACTGACCGACGTATTTACCGTGCATAGATGAGAAGATAAGTAAGCGAAAAAATGCGGATCTGATTGATAATTTCTAATTGATAGATTCAATAGAATCGTAAAAATAGGCACGTATAACAAAGTTTCATATCTATACGTAAGATATACATCTTCTCGTCTCTGCACAGAAATTTCGACTAACAATTCTACAGCGACGATGCGATTTTTTTTATTACATAGAGAGATGTTCGTTGAGCGTTAGACGTTTATAAATTCTTCGTGGAAGGGAATATTATAGCCGCGAGAACTTCCACGAGAAACACCAAGTCTCTCTTCAAGAAATCGTTGGAGTTTCGATGTATATTGTTCAATTATTTATGAAGAAACATGCGAATCATCTAACTCTCAAAGTTGGTTAATTATTTTCTTCTAAATTTTAGCCTGTAGAAATTAATTTGAAAAGTATCTGGGCGTCACACATAGCAGTGATCGTAGCCGAAATTTTACCACATTGCGGAAACAAGCGATAGTCGTTAGTTAAATGCATATCATGAACGTCAGCGACATTTTTAGATGCCGTCACGCGACGGTCGATACACCGTATATCCTAGCTGTCACTCATTTTCGTTTCCCGTCAACCGGGAAAGCATTCGGCACGATAATAGCTACGGAGTGGTTTCCACGCACGCGAGCTTCTAACGGAACCGAGTCGAGACATTTTTGCGTTCGAAACGACCTGTAAACAACGAAAATAACTTCTATATCCGATTCGTAATCGTTTCTTCGCAAATATTCTGAGCTTCACCTCCCGAGCAATTTAATTAGCTAGTATTATTATACAAATACGTATATTCTATTCTATACCTATTCTACCTAGAATTAGTATACGAATTATATAATATTTATTGAACGCCATGATATTTATTACTACGATATAACTATTGTTAACCCATTGATTTTTGTAACATCGACTTTGCCGATGGATCAAGACTGAGATCGAATAAACAGGCACGTAATCGACGTGAATAAGGAATATACAACGATTTAATCATTTTTATCGCTTATTCTTTCGCTACACAAACGAGATACATAATATGTTACATTCTTACGCCTACGTCCGATAGGATCAAGTGGTTCGCGGCAAGACGATACGTGTTGGCGATTTACGCGATCGAGAATTCGAAACTAAATGCATCGACCGATCGTGACGATCGTTCTGTTACCGAAAGGAACAGTATCGATCTCGTTCTTTGACAGCGGTGTTGTTCTCACTTTACTTTCAGACCGAGAACCGCGGCGAATAACGCGAAGAAGAAGCCCGCGAGTAACGCAGTAGCCTTTAACAGGATTAACCCTCCGACCATGGTAGGAATCAGAGCGACGAATTTCAGCTTGTAGGCCATTAGTAGCGCCATCATTGTGCGATCCATCTTCCGCTTCCTTCGGCGAGGACGGTCTGTAACCGATTGGAAGAGATAATTGTCATAGTTCTTCGTTGATTGCCGCTGCTTTGCAATCGATCAGTCTATTATAGATGTTAGAAAATTATTTATTTAAGAATGAATTTCCTTTTGTTCGTAACTAATGACTACGTATCTTTTCGAGAAGTTCTCTGTGTGTTTTAATGTAAATGATAAAGAATTAATAAATGAAATTGAAAATCGTATAATTAATTGTTGTTATTTGATCATAAAATCGTTATCGATTAATTCCTGAATTTTTACCAATGAAAGTATTCAAAGATATTTAAGCTCTGTAAACGTGCGAAACTTAGATAATTCCAATGAAAGAGATCTCAACGTTATGTAGTTGTTGTATACAGAAATATTAAGAGAAATCTGTTGGAGAAATACGAGGATTTGATATTACCTGGTGCGTGTAAGTAATCTTTCGACAAACCCAAACCAGTATTCCTGGTTAGAGTTTTCACCACTTTCGTTTTATCCTCTCCACGTAGGAGAGCCGCACTGTTAGGTGCAACTTTATTGTGAACCTCCTTGATAACCTTTTTCGCGACAGGATACTCCTTGTGGTTCGCACGCTGATTGTCCGACTTCAAAGCTTCCATTACGCGTAATACGCAGCTCAGAGTTAATAAAATCGTAACTAAATTCACTTTCGATTTCATCTTCTCGAGCTCGTGTGAGTTTCATCCACGATCAAACACGACTCTCAGTTACATCGTCGATGTATTCGCGATCAGTTCCTCGACCTACGACGATCCTTAACCGCATTCGATCCGTTAAAAGTTTCGTTCTTCCGGTGATCACGACAGAGCTGTTTCTTCCAATACTACCCGAACCATGGCTTTCCTTAATTGTCTATTTCGATGTTTCTGAAAGCGTGAAATGGTAACTTAGTTTGGTGCCCTAGTAAAATGACTAACTTTAAGAATAGCTATTAAGCTAAACCCATAGCCTTGAGAAATAATATTTCAAAATTACAAAGACATTAAAATTTGCTCAACAAACTAATTTCGTCCAAAAATTAGAAAAGGGAAGATTTACCATCGAAGAAGCTATCTCAAATACTCGCCACATCAAAGTATATAACTTACGATTCTATCCAATCTCCGGAGACGATTATTCGACGATCCTTCCAAAGACACCGTGCGAGTGCTCCTTCGTGTGTTCCTCGAATTCCATCAACGCCTGTATCTGATCTGTTTTGAGAAACTTCACGATAACAAATTACAACACCCACGTTCGAATGCAAATGACGAAATGGTCGTTGCCAGATTTGTAGCGGACAGCAACAGCGTGCAACCGCGACCGCGAACTAACTGATGCGCTCTTGATTCCTCGACAGCGACCTGGGGGGCTGGGCAGGGTACCACGCCGGGCACGCTTCAGTTACCAGCAGGATCGACAGTCCGTGAAAAATGAGCACCGTGCGACGAGGCGGCAATATATGCGTGCGGTAAGCACTATGATCCAAATTGTCGACGGCAATATATGTGTCAGGTTATATTGCCGAACGGTACAGCGGATTACCCTGACGTTCACGACGAAGAAGGAAGAACAATGGGGAGGTGGTGCGCGCATGGATATCTCGTGTAATCACATAGTACCAACGATTGTGCCATGTAAACGATGATTTTCTAGTTACGCTGCACTGCTAACCGGGCCGATGACAAGCCGGCTAGTGGGATTGATCGATGACTACTTTGTATCTGGGTGGTGCAGTCTCAGTACAATGTATGAACGTTGGTATTTATATAATGGAAGCACAAAGGGAGGGGATTGAGAACGAAAAATGAAAAAGTGAAGTTGAACGTCTGTGAATCTGGGTGGTGCAGTCTAAATAAAGAAAAATGGCAAGAACCGAAGCCTTCTCCTTCCAATAATAGTAACGAGGCGAGAAAGATAATATATCTATAAATTCCCGAAATTACAAAAAGAAAGTTTAGGAGGAATTTTTACGCATTTTTGATGCAAATGTAACGGTTTCTGGTCTCAGTTTGTATAGGACAATAATAACAAAGTGAGGAAAAAATGACTGCCAATTTTCGAGATTGTAAAAGAACACAGTAGACATGGGTAAAATGTATTTCGATGTTAGTGTGAGATAGGAAGAGTCGAATCTATTTTGATAGAGTAATGACAGCAAACTGAGATAAAAAAAAAGTGACAGCGAATTTTTGAAAAGATAAGAGTAGAAGGGATGAAAGGTCTGCAGTTTTAACAGTTCCGTTTGTTACGAGGTTTGTAGCGCGGAATTCCTGGAATTGAGGAACCGCGATTCCACGGGAAATCGGCGGGCAGCACGCGATACAGTTTACGACGATCTAACATGAAGACAGAATCCTCGTGTTAATCGCGTATGTACAGATATAATCGTAGAAAGTTGCTCTTCTCTGGATAAATGTAGTGTACACCACAAGCATTGACATCGTATTGTTAGTCGAGAGATTATACGATTATTGCCCATAAACACACTTTCCAAACCTTCTTTTCTATGGCTTGAGATAATAGATAGATAATAGTAAGCTAATAATAATAGGGGAGGATTATTCGAGATCACAATTAAGATTAATATAATTTTTCAAAAGCTTGGATTTCCGTGAAAATGAAATTTTAAGAAGTCGAACGTTCAAGTAAGAATGAACGTTCAATTGAAGAAATGGAGTGAAGATTAAGACAAAAGTCTCGTTTGAAACGAGTCTTCCAGAAAAGGGCCATCGGAGCAGAAATAGTCATGTCGTGTACAAATCGAGGAAAACAGAAACGTCGGAGCAGTTCTATTCATGTGCCAGCTGAAAAAGCATTGTAACGTTGCACGAGGAAGCGAAGGGCAATTTCGTAGCTTCCTGCGTGAATACGGTGACGCGAATAATTGCGCGAGAAACGGGACAAACAGCAAAAAGAAGGGGAAACAGATGAAAGAAAGGGAAGGACGAAAAGCCTAGACCTGCAAAGTCATAGTCATCATTGCGGTCCTCTTTTGTTCTTTGTTTCGAGCGTTGCATGTCGTTATAATGATCGATATTGCCGCTTTATTTCCAAAGAAATATAACGGTCGAGTGTTGTTGACGATTAAATGGCGAAGAACACGAACTCGATTCTAGATGTCTGTGCAAAAACTATCGGAAACGGCGCGATAACCAGAACGATCGTGGTATCTTTTCAGAGAACTCGATCAGAAAGACGATTTGTTTTATACTTTCTTTGGTCAATCGTAATTAAGTAATTGTGTATATCGCTTGATTCAGAGCGCAAGAAATTTTAATTGATCCCGTGGTAAAGAATGAAGCAGTACATATTATAATTAAGGATAATCGGGAGATTCGTTGTGCACACGCAACGCGTTAAACAGGTCGTGTTTACATCCGGAATCACGAAAGCTTATCCTTCTATTTGCAATTACTCGGCGATTTAGCATGATGCAGCGTGAAAATTTATAGACGATCCTTCTTACGTGATTTTGCGTAATTAACGAGTAGATGACTTCATACACGCTGATCAAACAATTAACACAGCATGCATAAATACAAAAATACTTCTTCTTCCAGATCCAACGAATCTTCGCTATACGAATCAACCAAAAATTTTCCTTAAAATCCGAGTCTCCGTATCTCAACAAAATCGATTTCCACGATTAGCCAGAACGTTTCCTTTCGCGATGCCATCGATTTCGTTTTACGTCGCGTCGTCATATAAGTTATATTGCCAGCCTCCACTTTTCTAAGACACGTCCCTATAAACAGACCACGCTCGAACAATCCAGATCGACTACTCGAGTGTGAAACGAACCTCGATTAACGATCGAGAACGGGACACAATCTCGCATCGTCTCATCGTCGTCGACGATCGACAGATTCTTCCACCGCTGAAAATGTTACGAAGACCCATCTTCTTCGACGTCGTCCAATGATCAGAGAGAACAGAAACGGAGGTGGACGTGAATGGACAGTGAATCCTTCGTCACGCGTCAGTACCAAGTTAGATGGCGGTCTCCTTCTCTGGACTTTTCACGTTTCACCTATATAAACTAATGGTCCGGCCTAGGGCGAATGTCAGTTAACATTTCATTTGCCAGCTGGACAGTTCGCCTGTCATCATCTTGTGTCGTCATACTTTTTTCATCGTCAGATCTTTCGATGATCGTGAATCATAATTTACTACAGCCTTCAGGTGGCATCTATTCTTTTCGTGAATTATAGTGAGATAAATCGAATCTTTTTATTTCTCACGAAGTGTGTGCCGCGCTGCTTCTCGATTCTCCGTAGAATATTAACTACTGGCGAAGGAAATTGTCAGATGAGACAGAAGAATGCTGATGGTGTACCCGCTGTTTCTTCTGCCTTTGTTAACGGCGACCGAAACCACGCAGCCCACGATGATGCAGGAGCGTTGGAAGCCTCAGTTGGAAAATTCGACGACTCCTGCGGACTGGATCAGTGATAGCATTCTGAACGCTGTGGACAACGTTCTTCCTGTGACTCGTTCTTCTTTCGAAGGTATACGGACTAGACTATAGATTCTCAATGATCCGTTATTTATCTTTTTACTATTACTAGAAGACCCTACTACTATATACCCTTACTAGACTAGAGACCCTAGACACTAGAGACCCTTAACTACTAGTTATTAGTGACTCATTATTATTAATAATTGTAATTTGATTTAATTGAGTCTTTACTATCAGTTAATAATAATCCATTAGTACTAACAACTGTAATCCGATTTAGTGGATTTAGTTGTCAAAAATCGAGTATTTTTCGTGAATGTAAGAATATGAATGTAAGAAATTCGTGTGATCGATAGCTTGAAGGGCGGTACGTTGATGCGTTAATAATCGAGTGGTTCCATGTAACAAAGGAACGTCACACCAGCTAGTTAGCGATATCTAATGCGTATCATAATATGAAGCTCGGTCGTTCATAGCGCGTGGTCGGTTAACACAAAAGCCATAAATGCTTTCCACTCCAGTTCACCTTATTACCTTGTACATTTCATGAACGTGACTAATAAGAAGTGCCTCCTTTTTGCTTCCGATGACCTGCGTTTTCTGGTGCATCTCCGATGACATAGAAACGGTACCCGATTTTATAGCGATCGAGAATATATGAAGCATTAAATGACCAAATATCGTGAAATAATCAAATCTAAACTCGAATTTCTTTCTGACTACAATTACAATATTTTTTTCTTACTACAATTATAATATTTCTTTTTGACTACAATCGGAAATTGATTTATAATACACATATAACTCGTTTTGTTGCAGCTCGCAAGAAGAAGAGACACAAGCTGAACAAATACATCCTGCCCTTGATCGTAGGAGTTATATTAATCAAATCGATTCTTCTGCCTATAGCGTTGAAAACTTTGGCTATATTAAGTGGGAAGGCAGTGGTTCTGAGTTTGATGAGTCTAATTCTGGCAGCTATCGTAGGATTGAAGAAGGTCGCTCAGGGTCACTCCACAAGCTACGAGGTGGTGAATATGCCCGTGAATAAATACAAGAGACAGGACTTTTTCGAGGGCGACGACACGATGGACACTGAGCCTTACAAATTTTATAGGGAACGCCACAGGAAAAAGTAAAGACTCGTTATTATTGAAAATGTTGAAAACGTTTTGTTCATTTCACCCTCGACCCCTGCGTATTTTATAATTCGTCGGTCGATAGAAAATTAAATACTAATTTTATTTCGAGACTTAATTATACGTAAACAATTCATTGCCTGTTTTGTCAAACAAGCTTAAAGCTGATAAAACTTTCCTCGTTCAAACTGACGCAAATGAAACTTGCTAATTATTCCATAATGCAACAGGAAAAAGCCGAGAAGTTAATAAACGGAAGACTAAGCGAACCGTAGAAAGTGTTTTCAAACGGTAGCTAATCGTCATTTTACGCTTGCAAATCAAATCAGGCTTGCAGTAAGAGATACTCGATTCCTTGGAAACGATGCGTATAATTCTATACAATGCGTATAATTAATTGCTCTAACCTGTCATTATTGTGATTACGTAATTGCGCTGCTTGTACGCCAAGTGAGAGTTCATCTCCAATTGCCAGAATTATAAACTCGTATGGCAAGCGTCGCGACTGATAAACCTTATGGACAAATCGATATTTCCATTGTTAAATTTTCATAACCATTTGAAGTATTTTATACCTTAGTTTAAAAATTATCATAAATCTTCTTTCACTAAATTGTGAATAATTAACCTGCGTCTTTTAGATCATTTTCTACCGAATCGTATTTGTCATTTAATTTATTCACTTCAGGTTAATATCGTTACAAAGATTGCTAAATTTGAAGGAAATATGAAAGAACATTTATTATAATACGCATAATTTTTTGTTCCAACTGTATCATAAAGATCGTTTTAAAAAGTTAAAAGTCTTCTTGGTTGAAACTAAAGTGGTATTGAGAAATAAAAAGTTTCAAGACCGTAGCGCGGTTAAAGAAGGAAGAAGTATGAACTTTGACATATATTTTCTAAGTTGGAGATCATTATTTATAAAACTGTGAAATCGTCGTTGCCGAGAATAGACAAAAAGATTAACCACGGAAGATACCACGACCATCTAAGAAACCCAGGAAATGATAAAGATAAGAAAAGAACGAGCCAATGTTAAATAGGACAAGTCGTCAACCTTAAAACCTACAAGTTCCACTGCGCTTTAAAATTCGTAGAAAGGTAATCCGATTCGTCAAACTTTTTTTCATTACCTTCCAATGATTCCTATTATTACATACCTTTCAAATCTCGAAACACTTATTAATCACACGTTTAGATGAACCGTGCCGGTTGAAAGTCGAAATCAGATGAGACGACGATCGGAAGAAAGTCATTCAGACGCAACAGCAGAAATTGAATCATCGTTGAAAGCAAAGTGAGTAGTCGCGAAGAAATTTCTCCGATTAACATCCGATATACCTATTCAGCATCTTCATTCTACCTTTCTCGATGTATTCTTTTCTGTTCTCCATAACTGTACAAAATTTACGCTACTAGAAATAATTACAGGATCGCTACTATAAATGATTCTATTGCGTTAAGCAAGCAAATGAACGTGATGAGGTTCTATAGAATTGGTGGAAAGCACAATGTTTCGTTGTAACAATCGGAAGTCGCCGACTTCATGAACGGACGTAACCTAGAAAATTAATCGTGAAAATCCATCGAAGGGATACCGTTAACGCGAAGATGACGAAGTTCCGCGCGACTGTTAAATATTTAAAGAGACCCGGAACGAGACAATGGAGCAGCGCCCGCGAATAAGGCAGTTGCCATTCCGAGGCACGCGCCATTCGAAAAAAAGAAACGGTCCCGATGAGATGTACGTATTGCTGGACATTGTTTGCTGTACGAATGACATCGGCTGAACTACTTCGCGTCCATTATCGAATCAGGAATTCGCGTTCAATCCTTATTAAAAAGAGAACAGTTATCCAAGTGCTTAGGTATAATATCTAATTAATAATTGCTATTATGAACTATTTAAGAAAATAATTACCAATGCAATTGTCGAAGCACTGACAAGAAATTCGCTTATCGTAATTTTTACTCTGTCCCATTGAGCCACGCTGTAGCATACCGACTATTGACAGAGCAAACAATGTCGGAGAAAGTAGAATTTTCTTCGACGATCTGCGAATGGTACAACCTTAAAAACACGAAAAATTCCATCTCCCACGAAAACATGCTTTGCAAACATTGTACTTAACAGTATACACCGAAAGGAAACGATTATCTGAATAAAATACACAGAAGTCACAGAGAATGACACCGGTATTCGCAAGAGGGAAACTGTTTAGAGTGGGTCTTATATCAGAAAATATGTCCACGATGCAATTTGTAGCTTGGGATGCCCGATGACCGTGTCTGTGGGTCAAGGCTAGCTACTTGCTGCACGTGGAAGTGTCTGAAGACATCGGTCTCGATCGTGGAAAATTTTTCAGTTGTAGGAATATTTAGAGAATAGAAGTTACTGAATGCCTGAGAAGATTAAGGTGAATTATATGCGCAGAACCTCGATCAAACGTGTTTTCGACATTGAAGACGATAACCTATCGATGGGTACACTATAACCGTCTGTCGTCTTTGCAATTTATATTAATAATATACAATTAACAATATACAATATACACATATCACACAATTTAAAGAGTAATACCGATGCAATTTAATTTCTCAGAAGTGGATAAGTTCGAGAACAGTTGTTAGAATTATTTGGATATGCAAAATAGGAATCTCTTGTATTATTTTCCAATAATTAATAAAACTATGATCGCAATTTTTGCTGTAATTATTGAAACAATGCTTTTCCCTCGAAAAATTCAGCTTCTCTTCGTTTATACCATGGTATTAATATAATTCATTTCGAGATGCATCGATGGACCATCGAAATCCCTTCGTCTTTAACGTCATCGTCTCCCCTACTAACCCAAATCTTAGAATCTTGCTGGACCACTAATATCAGGGATCACCGATACTAAGGTCCGCCCAGCTTCAACTACTCCGTTGATCCATGGAAGTGGTCGGTCGTTTGTTTAAAAAATTGTTGAAGAAAGTTTCTTCTGACGGAGAGGTGGGCAACGACATGTACCAACGATGACGCCTTGTGTGTCTTAGTCGTTTGTCGTCGTCACATGCGTCATCGGTTAGAGTGGGGATATTGGGGAGGGTCCCAGCTGGTGAAGACCTATAAAGATAGAAGCTACGGAGGGTCAGATCACACTTTGCTCCGAAAATTTTCCGAGGGACGTGCTCGATCCTCTTCAACACGTTTTCTTTCCAATTATCGGTTAACACGTTGGATCAGGCACAAAAGATGAACAAAATAGTGATATTGTGTCTTTTCGCTACATCCGCGCTGGCTGTACCCACGCCGGAACTTAACAACGTTGAGCTCAACAGGAATCTCGATTGCTTCGAGCAAGAGAACGCGCTGTTCAGCTGCATGTTCGTCAAGACCGTCGGCGCGCTGGATAGAGCCGCCAGGTCTAGCGACATCGAGATCATCGATGGTGTAAAATTCGTGAGGGAAACACCGAGTAAGTTTAAGTTCAATTCTATCCAACATTTCTTAAGTTCTTCGCAGAGTTGTTTAAATTTGTAGCTACTTGGCTCTTGAAAGTTTAATCCCTCGATAGTGTCACATAAATCGTATCTAATCTATTTTACGATTTGCAAATTTTGACATTCAAGCAAACATCGTTGAGTTCCTTGAAGTTTTATATGTCATTCTTCTTCTTAGTGGAACGCAGCGGAAAAGATTTGAAGACGGAGGTCGATATTATGAATGAATTACCACGAGACATGTCGGACAGAGCCATCAAGCTCGCCACTATGCTGTTAGAATCAGCCCTGTCGTTTATGAAGTCCCATAGTTTGAAGCTGAGCATGCCCGAGGAGGGCTCGATATCCCGCGCTCTGGATGAAGGTAACTTTCTATCTTGCGCTATGATAGAGATGCTTCTATTACGTAATCTTTCCCACCTTGATGACGCCCCGACGCGTCACCGGTATGAACGAATAAACTGTTCACCGCGCCTTTCACCTTCGTGATATCTATACGCGCCGCGGTAACCTGTTCCGGATAAACCCGTTCCTCGCGCGCTACCTCCTCCATTCGCTTTCCTTCTGAAATTATACATCGCCTGCACAGAGAAAAAAAGGAGCTCACTGCGCTTGATAACACGCAGGCTATTAATTAGCGACACTTAGGATCGGGTAGCTAAGTGACGTGAGCAAATATGCTTCATCTGTTATGTTGTCTTTCGTGTCTTCTTATTCTTCAATGTTCCGTTTACCGATTAAATTTCAGGGAAGTGAAGTTTCATTTTTAGTACCGTGGTATTCGATTTTTAAGCGAAACATGTGAAATATACAGGGAATATATTCGCAATTTTTTAAAGAATGGAGATATCTTTACTTTTAGATCGTTTAGCAACTCCTACATTGAGAATATACGCATTTCAATCTTTGTATTGAGATAAAATTTTTAAAAATTTTCTCTTAGATTTTTGCATTGAAATAATTCTAATTTGGAATAAAACTACCAAATCTCCTTTTCTACTGTTATCCGTCGTTCTCTAAATTCGATGCTTCAACTTAAAGTTTATGTATTAAAATAAAGTTTCGAAATTTCCATTTCACCTCTTTTAGATTAGAGATATCTCCGCTACCAAAATTAATTTTCTTGTTTCCAGGTCGCGCCAAAATAAAGAAAATAGCACTTCCTCTGATCGCCGCCGCAGGAATAAAATTGTTCGCCCTAATCCCAATTCTCCTCGGAAGTCTTGGTCTCCTGGTCATGAAGGCCCTTTTCGTGGGCAAGATAGCCCTTCTGTTAGCCGGAGTGTTGGCTTTCCAGAGATTATTCGGCGGCAGCAACTCTGGAGCTACCAGTTTCTTCAGCAAGAACCCTCAATCATCGACTGGATGGTTTGACAACGCCAACCAAGGCTGGACAGCCAATGTCGCGGCAGGTGTTCAACCTCAGGGCTACTACAAGAGAAGTTTCGACGCTGAAAATGGAAAAATAGACGCCCATTCGATGGCATACTCTGCGCAAGCGCCACTCACGAACGAAACCAACTGAAACGACGATCCTGAGTCTACGTTTATGAGGAACGAAAGAATCCAGGCTACCTGGGGGCCATATCTCTCGAATCTAGTGCGTGTAATACTCGCTAGACTCGTTCTCGACTGTTAGATTAATATTTAAACGAATAACTTATGGACCGAGTAAATTATTAATAATTCTTTGTATTAATAAATTATTTGTACTATTGCAGATTGTCTATCACATACTTATCGTGTATTTGAATCACTTGAAAGTAACTCAGAAAGCTGCAAAATTTCAATAGTTCGATATAACCGATTTCAGAATTGGAAAGTAGAGAAAAGTAATAACGTAAAAGCATCGTTTTTGAAAATTCATCTTGGAATTTGCTATCATTTATCTCATATGCGAATAGCTAAATAGAATACAACTAACGAAAGTAAGTCAATCGTTTCTTGAGAATCGACTATTAATCGTGCAGCTGAACGATCAAATTGCGACACTTACAAAGTTGGTGTTGGTCATTTTGTCTTCCGAGAGGTTCGTTTATCAGTTTTCATCTCTTTAACCAGTTGGGATCGATTGTTAGGTCGAAAGCAGAAACGATTTCTAATTTGAAGAGATTATTTATGCATGTGCGAGCGATGCAAGGCGAGAAGGTGCATAGAAAACGGTATGTACGTGATTAGTGTTTGCCCTGCGCGCGAAATATCGACATGATCGTGGATCGAGCCGACAATCGGTCTGGCTCATATGCGATTCCGATCGGACATACCATTTCGTTTGCACTCCCACCGCGGTTGTACCCTATTTTCGCGCCTTCTCTTTCCCCTTTCTTCGCTTATCCTTCCATTCCTTTCTCTCCTTCTTTCTCTCTCCTTCTCCCACTTCCGACCGAAAACAGATTCGGGACACGACGGTCGGTTCTGCATGCCGTTCCGTGTCACACGCGCGAACAGACACGGAAATCTAATTTTCACCGAAGAACTTATTACCAACTGTCACGTGAATATGATGTACCGCGAGAAACACGCGGGAGTGGCTCTGTCATTGTCGAAGTCACGATTGAAGGAGCGGATTCTCGTCGTGGAAACACGCCATTGTGTCAGCTCGACAAAGGAACGCTCGTTTCGGCGCCTCCCTTTTATTCTTCCAACTCCAGAAACGAGGCGATCCATTGTACGCTGAAGTACGATACTGTCTTCTGTCCCTTACCGCTTCGTGAACAGAATTTAGAGAGAGTTTTACAGTTTGAACGAGGAACAACAGTTCCACGGATTGGTCCCACTTCTCGAATAAATCACGCTTGTAATTTCCAACTTTTCTCTTTGGTAAATGAAATGCTTGAAAGAATACTTCCTACTTTCCTCCAAAACAAATCAGTCGCACCTTCGACAAACCTTCAACTTTTTCCAGGTTTCAATCACTCTAAAGACAGCCCATTCTAGTTAACAGCTATTTATCCTCAAGGTTTCTACAAACCTGCGTTTCACGTTTATATTTCTCGCACTTTAAAAATGAACAGTACTGTTGAATTTTTACCACTCCAGCAAGTAGTGAAATCTGGAATTCATCGATTCTTTTATCAGTCGATTAAGATTTAATTCGAACGCAAAAAGTGGTTATTAAAATTTAATAAGATTGGTATTCCGACGGTTTCACTACAATAACTGTCAAACTTGTATCACTCGTGGAAGTAATAAAATTAGTATTCCATCGATTTTTACTTTCAGTTGATTAAAGTCTAATTTAAACACAAATCATAGACGAAGTTGATAGGTCGCTCGAAAGTGATCTCGCTGAAAAGGAAAATTAATTTCTATCGATAGACGATACGTCACGAAAACGTACGCGTTGTGCAGTGGCTAGCCGGTGAGACGCCGAAATTAAAATTCTTGACACCACAGCCCTTGCACGTCGCTTGCCAAATGGTTCAAACCGACCCCACCATCGATCACGAGTCGAAGTATAAAAGAAAAATTGCCCTCGAGGCAAACAGTCAAAATCCTTGTGTCCGTCCAGTTCAATCGATCATCATGATGAAATCATTGATCTCGATATTGGCGTTGTTTTCGATCGCCATCGTCGCGGCTGAAGACGCCAGAAGCGTGGAGATCAGCCTGACGAAGACGATGGACGAACTGAATAAAAGAGACACCATCAAGATCTACGGTGATATGATCACTTTGGAGAAGGTAGACATCGTGGAAGATGAAGAGGCTGCAAGAGCTAGCCAAGACCCTCTAGTGAGCAAGATCGAACAGTTCTTGAGGAACAGGAAAATTCATGTACATCTACCTAGCGATGGATCTTCTGCCGACGTGTTTGGCAGAGCTATGGGACAGAAGGACATGGAGATTGGCCTTAGAGGTCTGACTACAGGAGCTTCTGAAGGTAAAATTAATTTTGTAGAAAATATGTTAGAGGATTTTTAACTCGATTGAAGAAATTTAACGTTTCCAAACGTGATTTTGCTTCGAAACGGTGAGGTTTAAGTACAATTTTGGTTGTATGAAACTTTTTCAGTACTGGTATGAAGGTTATTAGAAGTATTTGATTACTTTCTAGACGAAATTCTAATTATATAACTTTTTGAATATTGGTAATCAACTTTTGCAGTCGTGATGAACATCAATCTTGATTGTAATTTTAAAGATTTCGATCGTGGATCGAGCTTGGACACATGTACTACGTGATTGTTTACGATGCGCTAAATTCTACAGCTTTCTTTCAATCTCTTTTAATCGTCGAAAAATCTACAGAGAAAGGGAGACTATGTCCCAAGAAGAAAACGAAAATTCACTTGAATCGTGCAAGAGGTACGAAGCATTTTCTCGAAAAAGAACCAATCAAAAACAGACAACAGAAGTAAGAATCTATCACGAAGAAAGATCGAAGGAACTTTCTATTACAAGTATTCCTTCGATCTCTCCTTTAGCCTACATTTAACATCTTCAGCATTCGAGACTCACTCTCTCCACTAGCAAAGCGTAAAACACTGAAAGAAAGGGGAAATATTCATGATTTCCCGGAGTGATCTCGAGGAGGAACTAAATTCCAGGAGACACTTTTATAGTTCAACGTCAAGACGACTGGATCTTCGTCGCGTCGAGTCGCTGCTGTGAATCGACTGGACCACGGCCACGAACTTATAGTACCTCGCCTTTCTAAACTCTCTCCAATACGATGGAAGTAAGCCACGAAGAAGAGGAACGATTGGCCGTAAAGTGGGACTTCGGATGGCGATGTTTCCGATTGGCTTCGTCGACGAACCAACGCCTCTGCCTGCTGCTCTTTTTCTCGGCCTCTTTTACGCGCCTCGAAGTTTTCACAAATTTTTTCTTCTCCCCGAACCGAGTCTTCGGGACGCATCCTGCGTTCCCCACGCAAGGAGTAAACGCTTGGAACGCGACGAAGAATGGAGGGAGGAAAGTAGCAGTGCGTCGAGCATAGAAAGCCACGAAGACGCGTCCCACTTCCTCTGCATCCGCGAAAACGTTGCTGCGGCAGAGATCGAGATAAAGTGGGCCATCGATGGGATTCCGGGTTTCTGGGACGGCTGCCTGAAGAACACGACGAACGAGGACCTTGAGGAACGAGAGTGCCACATGTCGAAGAAAGTAGATAGCCGATAAATGGCCATTAGAGGCTTCTAGATACCCCTTCCAGATTCGCAGTCTGATCAGCTTGACGAATTTCACTTGACGATTCATTGGATCCATCAAATTCGTCGATACGCATTAACGAACACTTTTGTTCAATTTCTTCTTATTATTTTTGTATTCGTTAACAAATTTCTAAGATCTACGGAGTATCTACGATAAAAATAATGTACGAGGATTACGTAGATTTTAGATTTTGCATCGTTTCGCTTTCGTTCCAGCCCGAACCAAGCTGAAGAAGATCGTGTTGCCGTTACTACTGGCTCTCAAACTCAAAGCCATGATCGTCCTTCCTATTGCCATCACTCTGATCGGTCTGATAGGCATCAAGGGACTCGGTGCAGGTCTACTGTCCCTTCTTCTTTCCGGGGCGGTCGCTCTCAAGGCTCTACTAACACCACCACCACCCTCCTATCCCACCAGGGTCTCGTACGGAATAGTAAAACCTGAAGTTCATCACGAACATTGGCACAGGTCGCAGGAAGAAGTGAATCAACCGTACAGAGGGTGGGCCCCGGAATTCGGGCCTGAGCAGTATCCCTACCAAGACATCCCTTAAATTCGGTCTTCAAGTTAAGATTCATCTTCTCATCCCTTCATTTTATTTATTATCTCCTCTCTGTTACTCCCATTGTGTTGAATAAAGACATCGCGTCCTTTCTTTTCTACGATCTTACGCTTTCTTTTAATTTCCACCCTTCCTAATTTTCGTGTTCTTCGCCATTCTCATTCCTCGAATTTTCCACGAGTCTTCGAATACGTCAACCGTCCAACACATCGCTGCACTTTCCTCTTTCCGCTGGAGCGGGCAGCCATTGACAGCTAAAATAATTAAATAAATAATTGGAAATCTATAACCGCCGAGGTAAAGCAGGTTATCACGGCGAAGGGGAAGGCTAACGACCCAAATAGGAGCCGTGCGACGCGCTCGGTAGAGAGAGAACGACAGGTGGGGAGAAAGGAAGTGGTAGGGGAGTAGGAACAGGAAGGAATCGGGGTCACTGTGACAGGAAAGGTGGGAAAAGTAGCCGAGCCGGTGATTGGCCATTTCTGCTTCCCCCTGGGTGAATTCTCAGGATCAAGGGCACTGGGTCATTACCTCCACGTGGACTCCCACCTTGCGTTCTCCCCTCTTCGTCGAGCGATCATTGCCTCCCCCCATTCAGAGTGGAGAGATGGCGAGTAACGGTATCAGTTGTGATTAGGTTGCGTGGAGAGGGCAGAAACCTTGGGTATATACGAGTCGATCGAGAGGACAGCACTGTCAAGAACATGAAGAACTCGAGGCGAAAAGAAGTTAATGAGTCGAATGCTGGGTTACGGTTTTGTCGATAAATTTCATTACCATCGGGCATTTTAAAGTTCTTTGGAAATATTTCGGGAAATCGATAAGAATACATACTTGGAGTATTTTACAAAGTCTCCTCTCTCTTAAATCTTCTCTTCTCTATCTTCAGCAAGAAAGAGTTAATTTAATGAAGTTGTTGATTCATTTTTATCGAAGAATGATTTTGTTATAAATGTCATGGTTCAAGAGTGAATATAGTTTGCTTCTCTTCCTTTGTCGAGTTTAGAAGTTGATTGAAATATTTCTGAATGCTTTTTGTTGATTTCCGAAGTCGATAAAAAGTTTATTAACTGTGATTTTTTAATTCGTTAAAAGTTTTATTTAGTCATGTATATATCTCTCAAAAAAGCAAGATTTTCTCTGATAAGTAAAGTGAGCAAACCATTTAAAGTATACTATATCGAAGTCCTTTCAATTAACACACTTCGCATCGTTCTACGAACTATCATAAAAATAGTTTCAGGCTAAATCCTCGTAACCTTCAAGAGATTTCGATAAACTTGATCTTCCAATACGATAAAGATTCATCAGCTACATTGCTGAACATTTAAAATGTAGCTACCAGAACGATCGCTCGGACAATGGCTAGATATAAACGGGAAACTCATGACGTTTATAAATTGACTTTGAAAAAATGCGAAAGTATGATCGCGCACGATGCATTTTGAGCGCATAACGGGTGCTCTGTGTCGAATTAACGAGGTCTACTCGGTCAGCAACCGACATCAGTCGCTGTCGATGTACCTCGGACTCTTTTTGTACCTTTTGACCCACGGTTCGATAAAGAAAATGCGCTCAACAAACTTGAAGACATTAAACTAATCGAATGCACGTGCGCGTGAATCGCCCGAGAAGGTGTACGGTTTAGAGAAACTACATGATATTTATGTAAATCGCGATGAGAGCATATTAATATAAAATAAAGGTGGATTAAAGGATAGTTTCACCTAATCCATATTCTACTTTGGAATGTTATTTTGGTGCAGCAAATTTCATCGATTGCAAGCTTTCGAAATTACAAATTTCCAAAATATTGCAGGCTTTTTATACTGTAAACGGTTTTCAAGCTTGAATTGCTCTGACAAATCGGAGCTCCCGTGTTTTAAAAATTACAAATTTGCAACGCTGCAAATACGTCTCTATGAAAGTTTCGTATCTCAAGTAAAAGCATGGAACAAAGGAAAAAACAAAAAGTACCAACAAAAACGATATTACAAAAAGTACTATCAGCACGTTCTCCTGCATGCAGAGAATTGAAAGTTCCAAATCCATAGGGAGTATGCAAATCGCAAATTGCCCAATTCCGAGCGGAACAATAAAGCGATCCGTCCTGATCAGACACGCGGTCGCTCTTCGTTCCAAGCGACACGGTTTTCCAAATAACGCGCCGTTCACCGGCGATCCTGGCCGGGAAACGATCGGACCGTTTCCTTCGAGGATCTCCAGTGGATCTTACGGGAATTCTCGTGGTCCATGTGCATTAGCGACTAACAGCGACTTTCTCAACGTCCATCTCGATTTTCGAAACGAAAATGGGCTAACCGCGCGCGATCAATCGGCAAATGCTATGCAATTACGTTCACCGTTTCCAATGTACAACTCGTTGAATCGAATCCAGCGACTAGATACAAAACAGAATCGTATGAAGAAATCGGAAACAAGGTCTGTCCCAATTGTGGCATTGACAGGGACAGTGGAGTAAAATCGAACAGCTATCGACTGAATGGACAACTCGATCGCTCTAACCAGTTATTTTCTCTGGTTTCCATGTTAATTACTACGAAGTTGAAAGCCTTCCACTTATTAACCCCGGTTGTTTTCCATCGATTATTTCGTCCAACTTATTTCACATTTGTCGAACGATATTTCGATAATTCAAGCGGTCGAAAGCTGGCAAATTCTGTTATATCATTCGGATGATGGTTGTAGAAACTTGGTCAGAGAATTAAGGACGCTTATGAAATTGCAAATCGTTCGTAAAATCGTCAAATGGTTTTAATTTTCGCTTTCGCGGATTCTGGAAAGTAGAGTAGGAAATGCCGTTTCTATTTGTTATAACTTTTTGTTCAGCGTAACTCTCCAACAGAAGGTTGTCGAGCCCAGGAAGATTTAATAATGCGCGATCGACACCGTTGAGGAAATTCGGCCGATGTTCGATATACTCGTTCGAGTTACGTATTAAATGTATTAAAAGGATAGTAACAGTATATCAGGAACAGTTATGGGAAACAGGAGGAGCGCCCATTCACGTTTCACTTGCGGCACAGTTCGCGTACGTTCGGTACTTGCCGATGATTGGAAAGGCATGACCAGGATCGATCGATGAAAACCAAGTATCAAATCTAATCGGCAAACCGTAACATTGTAACACGACATTTTCCATTAACTCTACCGATATCGATACTATACGTTTAAACTTTCGCAAGCTTTCAAACAAATTTTACGCCAATTGTCTCAACTGTTTAATATGGAGTTTCACTTTTCAGCCAGCCGTTTTAAAATAGAGTTTTACTGTAAATTTGAAAGAATATGATATGTTGTGGGAACTTATACGATTCGATAGACAACGGTCGCAAAGGACAGAGCGACTGGCCGACTCTGCGCCGGATCGAAACAAGAGTAGCTCACCGGAGATCGCGCGATTATTAACGAAAGGAAGGCGTTGCGGTAAAAGGAAGTAACAAGTAGCGAAATAGATACCTGGAAAAGAAGGCTAATCCTCTCCTTTCCGACACACCTGCTGGCCGAGCATGCGAGCGCATCGTTTCGGCCGTACGAAACGTCCATGAACGCCTTACGCGGTGTTCACGCAGCGAATTCACCACGCTCGAAACTGCACGCCCTATTGACGATAAATAATTTCAACGGAATGCGCAGCCTGGAATTTTTCTCGAGTTCGCGTGCGGCCGCGTAAATGTAACACTTTAGTCCGAATGGGACGATGAGAAGCTCTCAATGTTTGGTGAAACTTGATCAAATACGTATCTCTCAGTTTTATCGGAATTTATTTTCAGTAGCTCGGAGCGATGATTCTTCTTTATTTTCAAAATAGAAATCCAAATTTCTTCTTCATTCGATTATCAATTACTTGGAAGAGATTATCTTTACTCAATCAAGATTATATTCAGGATTATACTCAAGATTATATCGATCATAAAAAAGTGAACGAGCAACATTATAAATATTATGTTATTTTATTGTATTCTTCGTACCGTATCTTTTCTGTTATTTTCAATTCCTTTTTCTCGAAATCATTCGAGAAACCATTTTTCCTAACCATCGTCATGCGATTGACCCACAAAAGTTCGATAAAATTGAACAGACTATATGGAGTCTAAAGTCATGCAAGTTCCTCGAACGCGTAAGTGGCCACGCGATTTCCAAAGCGTAGTAAACGTTGGATGCATCTCTCGCGCGTGGATCCTGTGAAAATTGACCGCGCACTTTCTCGCCGTCAGATCCGTCTGTAGCGCTGTCGTTCGAGCGTGGCGCGCGAAAATCCGATCTCCCGCGAGTTAACTGGGCTAATTTAAAGTAGGCCTGCTCCGTCTCGTTTCGCTCAGTCGAGGGAAATAATACTCCGTGATTTCCCTCTCCCTTTGTAGTTTTCTTAAATATTCAAATGCTCTTCGCATAGCCGGATATGGAGACTCGATTTTGTCCGACCATCGACCGCCTCGATTTCGTCGTCGAGATCGAAAGTGGTTCATGTCGGGTCGTCACTGTCGCCATCGGCCACATACGATCCGCGATTCTAGTTTATTCGATTGATCTGTACGTTGAGTACGAAAAAAATCACTGCTAGCAATATTCAATCGATAAAATGAGCTGAAATACGTCCATAGATACAGGAGCTACTTTTCTCCAGTAAAACTAGGAATTAAGCTTTAACAACTAGTGATACAGATGTTGATTTACTTCATAAATATAATTAAACGTGACAGAATTATCGATGCAGGAAGAATCCACTCCATCGTTTAACAGCTGTCTATAATTCCCTGTGATCAACGTACGAAGCGCGATACGAGTACTTTCTGAATCCAGATTGCGAGTGCAACAATTTCTAGAGCAAACGGAATCGATATCGAAGAAAGTTTGGCCGAGCAGCATCCACAACGACCACCGAGCGAATTCACTGAGATGGTTCCGTGGCGACAATTGAATGGAAGTCCAAGATCACGAGGCTTCGCTCTCATTAGAACGTCTCCGGTATCCTTTTTTTTCCCGCGAATTCGACAGAGATTCGAATTCTCCGCTCTATTTGACGCTCCCTCTCGCCGCGTACGAACGAGGCAGCGGCGGTGGTGGACGCGAGAGAGCCCCTCGCCTCCTCTCTTGGACCACCGTGAAAGAAGAGAGCACGCCGTCGCCGGCGCGTTGCTCTCGACTTAGGAGAATGTATGGAACGGCCGAAAGGCAAAAAGGAAAAAGGACTACCCGGTGACTCGCTCTATATATACTGCAACTATCCGAGGGTATGTCCAGTGCACGGTACGCGTCTCGTCCGTCAGCTTCAGTCAGCAGATCGAATCCTAACCACGTGCAACAAGTCCGTTTTACGCCGTTTATCCCAACCGCCGGACCTTCTCCAGCAGGATCTCTTTAAGATCAGAGTTTGTCGCGTCCGGGTTCAGAAACGTCGCATAATTCGCGCAGCACGATGAAGGGATTTGCGGTAATCGGTCAATCGTCGGTCCATCGTCAGCAGGCCCTGTTGCTGCTGCTGCTTCCTCTTCTTCTCGTCGGCTCCGTTGTCGGCGAGATCGAGAGACGTACCTCGAAACAAATGGTCGAGGAATCTCCGGAGACTTTAGCCTCTACCCTGAGCAAGGATTGTGGCAAGTCCTACAGTGCCACTTGCCTGAAACTAGACGTGGTGTCCTTCCTGGATAGATTATCTGAACAGGAAGACATCAATATCCTACCGGGAGTGTCGGTGATCAAAGAAAATAGTTCTGCCAGTATGCCAGCTTCCGAGGTTGTCGCCAATCTGGCTAGGGATTTCCCTAACGACGTGGAGAAGAGACTCGACGCGTATCTGGTTCACAAGGTCGGAAGCTACCTGAACAGTCACTCGATATCCATCAAATTGTTCGATCCCAGGACCTTCGAGGCTGCTAGGAATTTTAACGAGGAAACGTTGGCTCAACTTGGCCTTGGCGGTGGACAAAGTGTCGGAACTGGTAAGGAATTACTCTCCTTAGAGGGAGATTAAGATTATCGTGAATGAAAACACATGATAACGATTTCATTGGTCATCATATAGGACGTAAGAAGGAGAAGGGCGGTATGAATGGTTTATTCGCTGGTCTGATGATGATGAAGGGTACTCTCGGCGCTATCGGTTTCGGTGCTCTTGCCCTACTCGCCGGAAAAGCTCTGATGACCGGCCTGATGGCCCTCATGTTATCAGCCATCGTTGGTTTGAAATCTCTGGCCGGTGGTGGCGAAAAGAAGACTACCTACGAGATTGTCAGTAAACCCGTATACTCGAGTTCTCATACCCACAGCTCGGAGGAGCATCACGGTCACGGCTATGGACATTCCGGATACGGAAGATCCTTGGACACGATCCACGACAGCGTCCAGCAGGCCGTTCTGAAATATGGCAACGCGCGGGATCGTCGATCGCTATTCCGGCAAAATTAACGAACTCGTGATCGGAGGAGCCGCCAGCGAGGAGCAGCTGGTGGCACGCGAGAGATCTAGTAGCACGTCTCTACCTCACCGAGTCCACTTTGTTTCCGTTTATCCTCTTTTCACACTTCACGGTTCCTTTCAATCTGTATCTAGCTCCTACTCCACCTCCACCTCTTCATCACGCTCTCCACCGCCATCAACTATATTTCTCCTACTCCTCCTTCACGTCTCTCCCATCTTTAACTTCGTTTCGCTTTCTTGTTGCTCGCGCCTCTGTCCGTCACTTCAGTCACATCGCCTGGTCTCATTTCATCGCCCCGTCTCTCCACCATCACCATCACCATCACCACCAATTTATATTCGTAGATTCGTAGGTATTTATTTGCCAAGCATGCTCCCACGTACCTCTACTCCCCACGGTCACACGGCTCGAGCTGGTCGTCGTTGCACATGGACCATTTTCGTATCATGTACATGATTTCTCCTTTTTGTTATTTATATGTATTTATGCGCAGTGTAAAGTTTTAATAAATCACGTTTTTAAGAAGCTCCCTGGCCCTGTCGTTCTTATAAGATCGTATTACGTTTTACGAGAAGAACAAACTATAGTTTCTGAAATTTACGACGAATCTTTTCTCTGTTTGATTCGCTATATGATAGATTACAGTGGAAGGAAAGGTGGCTGGAATCAAGTAGCAGTTTGCGCAAAATAAAGACAGCTCTTTGCTCGGTCTGCTGCAAAGAAAATTATATGTGTCGCATCGTAATTACGAGACGAATGGTTACTCAATTAAATTGATGCGAAACAAGGTCGTCCGCTTCTAGGCGCGTACGCTAGGCTACCTAGACATTCTCTGGTCATCGAGGTACGCACGGTCATAATTTCTCAGGTGCAGCCAACAAATGTAATCGGATTCGAACGTTCCTTATTGAGAAGCAATAGAAAGGAATTTTTTAACATACACAAGTGAGTCACCTCGTTTCGAAGGATAGAGATCTTTCATTTCTTTTGCTTTTCTTCAGATATTCCGATTTAACTCAAATATGCGCAAACATCCGCGATTTAATTATTATTTACTTCGAAACTAAAGAAAAAGTGAACTAAAATTTATAATCGACATGTTTTATACGACAAAGAAAGTAGCTAATCAATTAACGATACTATTAAAAAATACATATAATTTAAAATTCATAATCTGCATCAAATATACTATATTTTGCTAAAAAATGAATTAAATTGTCCTAAGACTTTTGAACAGCAGTGTACATGCCACTTCCTCTAAACATTCTAGATGCTTTCAACCATCACTCAGCGGACGCTAACAACTTTCGAATAGCTAACAAAAAAATATTTCAGTTCTATAGACTAGATCTTGAGCCCTCGTTATTCTTCACGCAGGAAGTCATCCAGTTGCCCCTGAAATCTCGAAAGGCGGGATCTTGTTTCGCAGGTTAGGAACCGTGGTAAGACCAAACTACGAGGCAAACGTATTATTATGTTATTTTCCTAGCGGCCTAGTAAATGGCAATCGTGACAAGGCATTGAAAAAATCTGACGAATGACATAAATCCTATTGTATTTAAGCGATTACAACCTGATGGAAGTTAGTCTTTGCCGACGGTAAAGTACGAGATCGATCATCGCGTTTCGAGCGATGTCAACGCTGAAGATTATTTACATGGTGCACAGATCCATATTCGTCGTGATTGTAGTGCTTTCGATCGTAAAGCAAGTTCGAAATCAAGTAAACAATGGAACACACGCGGATGGCAACGTTAACGTGGATCCTAACAAGATTATTGGAACCAGCGGTCGTCAATAGTACTGTGAAATTTATTTTGTAATCGTTGTTCCCATTTCATTGTCGAGTGTTATGTAGCTTTTGCTAAGTGGAATAATTAAAGAATTAGCTACAACGGTGGAGGAAATAAAATTTTCGTTGAATTATTAAATAAAATGATGTTTAATTCAACTTGAGTGCTATAGTCTCTGATGAGTGAAATAATTAAAGAAATAATTACGATAGTCGAAGAAATAAAATCTTCGTTGAATTATTGAATAAAATGATGTTTAATTCAATTTTGATATTTGATATTTCTGCTATAGTTTACCGTTGCTGATTTGTATTAAAATTTTTAGTAGCGCTGGTCGACAAGTGCTCGATTTCCGAAGGAACGGCTTTAGAGTGGATATTCGAGTGGTACCGTCACTGAAAAACGATTCTGCGAAAGACGATGACTTCCCAGAGTTCCCAACGACAGACATAGGCCGCTGTGTCATCGATTTCTCGCTAATCTGCGCGAAGAAACGTCTCGGTCGATTCCTGGACTCTATTAGGGACTTAAACGAGATTTATTTAATGGGTCAAGATGTTAAACTAGTGAAAACCAGAGTGATTAACGACCATAGATACGTGAATGATAGCAATGACACTATAGAACGAAGTATCAATGACTTCTTCGATACGTTTGCTTTAAGAATTACACTACCCAGGTGGAATGGGAACCGCGAAAAAAATCAGATAGATGTTATGTTTGACGAAACTCCTGTTTTCGAGGGTTTGTAACATTTCAAAATACTTGATGTACATACGAGTGACAATTAAACATTATATTAACTATGGAAGAGAATACTAAGGATTCGTTTAATAATTTTTGCATCACTGCTTCTTCTACACTAGATTTCGATTCTACGCTACACAAGATTTTACAATTTTACAAAATTCAAAAATAATTGAAGTATTTCTAACATTATTATATCTTAATTGCTTCTTAATGGGTTAAAACATACGCTCTTCTCTAGGGCGAGGCAAAGGAGGAGGCAAAGGAGGCAAAGACAAAGGTGGCAAATGTAAGACAATGATGATGGCTGGTCTTATGATGCTCAAAATGAAATTCATGGGTAACGCGTAAATTATAGCTCTCTATTTCTTTACGACATTATAAAATACCTAATCGAATTTGTAAATATCAGGAGTAGCAACGATGAAGGGTATGATGATGGCTGAGATGTCCCTGATGATATCCATGGCAATGCTGATGCAAAAGTATATGAAGGGAGGAGGAGGAGGAGGAGGTAATGCCACAAATTACCAACGTTATTACAATATGAATTAAATGCGATATTACTTTAATATTTTCAGGCCAGTACAAAGAAATCGTTCTTCTAACAAAATCTAGTGGAGGTGGAGAAGGTTATGGTGGTGTTGGAGGCGATTATGGTGCTCCACCGCCTTCGAGCTATGGTGCACCGTCAGGCGGTGGTGGTGGTAGTTATGGTGGTTGGGCCCGCAGCTTCGGAAGGCGGTTTATGTCAAGCAATCTTGCGAAAACAGGATATGCAACAGAATCGAAAGATTCATCCCTTAAAACAGAACAACTTGTATCAGGGACAGACCCTATTGGCTATCAGAATTATGGATATCCTCCTGTTATTGCCAATATTACATACTTGAACTGGAACTCCAGCAATACCGTGGAACCACAGAAGTACCAATATTTGACTAACAACGTCGCTAATGTGGTAAACAGCAATAAAATGGAATCATCATCGCGCTCAGGATCCGATAATTACGACATCGAAATGTATCAGGTTGATGATCCGATAGGTGATTCGAGAGACTATGTGATAGATTCGAGGCTAGACTATTTGGACAATGGTGGTCATGTCACTTCGACAAATCGTATAGCAAGCAATCATGATACGAGTGTAATCCATTCTGCATATAATGATGAATGGCAACCCACGGAAGAAAAGTTCTCATCAAATTTGAGTAGAATTCGAGAAAGTGAGAGTTCGAATATTGAAAATTCTTCTATATGGTGAATGTAATATAATCCTAGAGAAATTGTCAATTTAAATGTATCATTTGGAAATAAATTTAATGTTGAAAGTTTAGTATTTTGTCTGGAAATTGAAAGTGGCTTGAAACCAATAAATAATTTCATGTGTAAGCGACCGTGATTTCAAACTCGATATCACTGGCCGCAAGGCGGTGGCGCAATCTTTCGAACAATTGTCTAAGGCTCTCCACAGGTGAGAGTTTTACCTGTCCTCGCTAGGTGTATTCCTCGTGGCATTGAAGCAAAGAGGAAGTATAAGTGCAGGCGAGGTACAAGGTAGACTTACCGTCCCATGTACGTTTCAACACTCTAGAGCACTTTTAGCACTTTAATGTTTGAACAATTTCCAACGTTACCAATTCCACATAAATTTCACATTTTTAAATAAGTTTTGCAAAATGTTTATATCTTTCGATCGTCATAAAAAATGAACAAGAGAAGAAGCTTTGAGGAAAACCACCTACCTACATAAATATCAAAATATGATAGTAAGAAATCAAGAAGATATCTGTCTACATATATATGGTACAAAAGTGCTATGGTTCTCAGATGATCTCTGAATAGATTTCATCTTTTGTTTGTGACTACAGGATGGCGCGGTATCGACTGAGTAAGATGTTACAAGTTGAAGGACACTGTCACTAGATGTCCAAAGCCATCGGCCGACTTCCGCTATGAAGTTCAAAATAGTTCAAATAATATGTATACAATAATAATATATACAGTATAGCTGTGTCTATAAAATGCGTACAATGTGCGAATTATCTCCAGAAAGTCGAACACCTTTTAACTTATTTGTGACGATACAGCGATGTCTTCTAAGACTGTATAATTGATATTCATTAAACTTTTTTCTACGTTTCTTTCTTCCTTCTTCAGTATTTCGTAATCATAAGGAAGTGGAATTTACGATCCAGTATCAGGTTTGTTTATGATTTATAGGCATCTTTCTTAGCGCGAAATCTGGATTACTCGTTCAACGATTTTAAATTGCAAAATTATCAAGGAAACTTTTTAAAATCTCCCTCCATTTAATCTATTCAATTTTCTTTTTCTGTTCTATTTAATCCTTCTCTATCGAAATATCGTAAGTTTATTGCACCAAATTCTATGCAAATTGCGATTTTATATTACACGTCTGATGTTTACATTAGATATTTTATATTAGATGATAGTAGCATGCAGCGTGCGAATCTCAAATTAGCTACCATCTAGGTAACCCACATGGAACGAGTACCTTGAGCAACGTAACAGATCGATGATTCCATAATGTACACAACCGCTACGCATAGAAATGACTCGTACACACATTAATTGAACGATAACTGTAAGTCGCTGAATTGAACCGCACATCGAAATGCGTGTCTCGATGCTGTACATAAGAATGTGCTGACGAGTTCGTCTTAGAATCGACCCTGCACAATAACTGACCCACATCGGTCCACGAGTTTAGCCACTTTATACTCCTAACACGTAGCATTTTTGGAGACAACGCGATCTGATTTGAAAGGTATAACGGATTTTTCAGCTACGACGCTCGACGATTTCAACTGCTTCTTTGTCGTCAATAACTTCAAAGAAACGTTCTTCTCTCGTAAAAAGATTCAAATATCTCGAAACTTTTACGAATTCAAATAAATTTTAACTTACTTAGAGTTTTAGGTTGTTCTCCACAAAGATCACTTCGAATTATCAAGTTATATTAATTCTCCAAACTATCTCCACTTAAATTTGAAGTATTTTAGATTAAATTTACGACACGTTTGAAAACTTTCATAGAGTCGATAATTCAAACATACATAATCAGTAATGTAAATACAGGAAGTACTGAACTCTTAATTAAGAGATTTAGACGATAAAAACGTAAAGGGGAGGATTTAATTATTTAATGGAAAAAGTATTACGTCATCGATCGACAAGAGAATAACAGAAACCAAAGAATCGGAAAATCGGTGAAAGTTACAGTGTAGGAGTCCAGACGGGATTGCTACGACGCCAGAAATAGGTAGAACGTGTCACGCCAAGAGTTCGCGGATCGGTTCACTTTCCTACGCGCGCAGCACGTGTCTCGCGATGAATCTTTGCCCGATCCTTCGTTGACGTAACAGAAATTACCCGCACGAAGAAGCAACCTGAGAGTAAAACGAACACACATGTGAAACGATTGCATTGTGATCTAGTCATTTCCCATGACGACATAAATCGCGGATGATAGATTAAAGAGTACAGAAATTGTATCTCTTTTCACATGTACACGATGTTTGTATGTTTTCAACGTACACGGTGATGATTCCGATGAATCCTGGTAAAAACCTCGTTTTATATTTTACTCTTCTTCCGTATTACAAATGTATGTCATGTTCTGTTCATTTTTTCTCAGTACATATACTTTCTTGACCTTCTATTTCGGTGAAGGCCTTTATTAATTACTTTGAATACGTTATTAACGTTACGCAAGCTTCGATGGAAACGATTATAGTTCATCGACCACTCAGTCGTTTGCTCCTGTATACGGGGTGTTAAACACAAAGTATCGAATGATTTCACGCTATTTTTTATTCCATAAAATTAATAAATCAAATATACAGATGGCAATTTTTGGATTTTCGTGAGTCTATCTTGCCTATACATATAGAAACATAAATCACAAATTTAGGACTTTGGACAACATACATGTTTCTGAATTCTTAAATTTATCATTTCGACATTTCTCGCACCGTTTTTTCCATTCCGACATTAATCATCCCGTGTTATTTCAAATATTCGAAGTTATCACACAGCATAATTAATAATATGTATTAAACTCTCGATCTTAATTTTCGATTGTGTACGTGACGTCGAACAGGAGTGCCATGCACGCACGAAATTTTTCTGTTCACCCAATATATGTAACGTGTCCCAGTTGCTTGGTTCACTTCAAGCACATGCAAACCAGTTCCGATGCACCGTGTCTGTGCAAATACTTTCAGTCGGCCGACGCGACGCGGCCTGCGTTTCTCACTTGAGAACGCGCATAGGCTTACGATTCGAAGCAGTTTGCGCGAATCGCGCGTTTTGGGGAATTTCCTATCGCACATAGCGACACAGTTCTTTCAGCCTACTTCGATACTTGAGTTTCTCTTTTTTGTTTACCCGCCACATCTAGTCGTTTTTCAAGTCCATCCATGTCTGTCTAACTCCTATTCGTTATCGGTTCTTAGAATCTCATGAAATCATTAATGAAATTTACATAAAACAAGCCAGACCAGAAAATTCCAATCTAATTGAGTTCTGTTGATTCGTATCTCCCTAGGAATTGTAGTAAAAAAAGATTTCATTCTCCGATTTCCGTAGATACCTGCAGATACCAGCTTTCATTTATTCAACAACATAAATAACTTGATAGTTTCCAATGCATTTTAGTTTACGTTTTGGTCTACTATCGGTTTTGATGTATTAATTCATAATACTGCTGGCATCATGTTTGATTTCGTCCATTTTTTATTATGCCTGATGTTTTGCATCAATATTTCAATAGAGACAGAAATGAACAAAATTTGATAAAATGAACAAGTTCGTAATCCGAGCAATGGCGATCGGAGGGTTAAAGCGATCCACTGTTACGGATAACCTCCCGACTAATTAGATGGTAGAGTGTGTACGATGTGAAACCACTGTTAAGGAATTCTACGCATTGGTACTAATATCTAGGCTGGTTGAAACGTACCCGTTCTTCCTCCATGAGTATCGAGGGCCGCAGGAAAAAAGGAGGCAGAAGTCGCACGTACGAGCGTTCGTTTCCGTGAACGTGTGCGCTCGACAAGATCGCTTTTCGGCGGTCATTGAGCGACCAAGCCGGTCGTCGCTCAACCTACCTACCTACCGGCCAGATCAATAGTAGGTCAATGGAATTCATTCGGCCGGACCACGTTCGTCACTATTGACCCACCCGATCCTCCTTCTTGGAATCTTGGAATCCGACATAACCAAGGAAGGTGGAATAACGTTGATCGATACGTCATGTGTTTCGTAGCAAGATATACAAATTGTGTAAGATACTTCAGATAAACATTTTTCTGAGTTCAAACAGAAGTAATAAATGATGTAAATGAGGTGTAATAGTAGTGTAGTTTCTATTATGTTAATTGACTTTGTATTGAAGTTTCTTTCTCTTCACTGTGAATTAATCGATATTGAACATTTTACGTAAGAGGAATAAGATTTAAAAGAAGAATTGGAGGAAGTAGAGTACCAGTGAAATTGCCCTCTTTCAAAGCTACATTCTGTAACTATGCATAACTCACTTACATCTGTAATTATCCGTAATCTAGAAGGTGTTTCAAGCGTGCTGTGAAATATGTTGTTTCCGGTTTCCCGTTTCAAGGTCGCATTTTCCTAGCCGAGCAGAAACGACACAGGAATCATTTTTCCTTGACAAAAACATTGATCGATGAAAATCGTGCCTGTAGCCACGCGATGATACGCTTATCGACCGTTCTTCTCGAATGTAGGTTGTCGAAGTGACGTCGGAGTCGTCGATGCCGATAATGGGAACACCTTCACCAACAATCTATTAGTGAAAACTCCGGTGTGGAGCCTGGTCGAGAATTCGTAACAGTGTGATGTCCATCATAAAGCTATTACATTCATTAATAAGAACTACAGAATTATTATTTGCAGATGAAGTTTGTAGATAACTCTAGAATGATGCAACGAATTTATTCTAACAAGTAGAACGACTAACAACACTTGTTCCTTTGCAAAAGCTTACTAAAAATCTAATCGCGACTAATTAAAGGAGAAACGCAGTGTAATTAAAGTATCCTCCAAGTACATGACGACGTTATTTAAACGAAAAATATGAACACAGCGACAGACACTGATTGGAAAGACCCGGCGATAATCTTGGATTTTGCTCCAGATCGCTGTGTAATAATTACTTCCTCTTCCTAACTGAGTCAAATCTCTAATTTTGCTGCGATCTTCCACGAGAGTTAACCTCGATATGAAAAGTAACTAACAGATAGTATTACTTAATATTCCACACAGTGGACTTCTTCATTTAGCGCTTCGTTTTTCACCGAACGCTCTGAATTTCACTCTCGCGTTCCACTTTTTTACTTTTGTGTTGTGTTTTGCATTTATTCGAATATACAGTGACTCTTTGGTAGCCGATGACGACCGTAAGAAGAAATCCTAGACGTGCGGCTATAATCGAGAGATAATCGAAACGGGATCACTTGCGAACTCGCACCAGACCGGTCTGATGGCACATAAACAGCAATCTGCAACGGTCCAACGATTTGCAGTTTCTGTTGAATCCATAGAAGAAGTTTAACGAGAAACGACGACATTTGTCGCAAGTTTACGAATTCTTTTTGTTTGTCACCACAGTTACAATGGATACTTGTTAACGGTTTAATATGTTACATAGAAAATAGTTTATCTAATACCGTTGCAGTAGCTTTTTAACTTCTAAAATAATTGTTAGGCTCGAATCCTCTCAGACACACAATAAAACGAGTTAATAATATCTAGCGCTATTCATAATCCTGTCATTAAATGCAAGTAAGTTTAAAGTTAATGCTTAGTGAGTTTATATACCCGTAATATTCATAATAGCAGCAACTAATTGAATCAAAGAGGTTCCAGTACTTGGTATAACTTGTAATTTTCATATCAGCGTCGAATGCCGTCGCACGTGACCAAAATGCCTCGGTGACCATAACGCGATTCACACGGTTTAACTCGACTGAAAACGTTGCAAAGAGAAGTTGACAGGTTTTCCAGCCGCTTTCACCGTGCGCATTGCCAAGGAGCTTGGATTGACGGTGCATACAAAGTCCGAAATCCTCGTCAACGCCTTTTAACACGCGCGCGCGTGTAGCTGGACGCGTGGCCGGTTGCAGTCGGAGAGGAGACGATAATGACCTTCCACGGAGCGGCCGTAGACGGAGTAGGAGGGTCTTTGACACACTTGACGCTCAGGTGAATTGTAACCGAGAACCGAGAAGCTTGTGGTTAGTTTTGAGCGGGAGATCGAACGGAACGCGTCTCGCGAGAAGGAACGGAGAAGGCGATCAAGTTGGATGAAGATGATGTGACATGCTAGGGCTAGGTGACACGGACATGTCGAACGAATCGATAAACAGTTTGCGATGCGACTGGATTGCTTGAAATTGAAGGAAGGAATCGTCGATCCCTAAAACGTTTGAAGGAGGTGCGATCCATTCAGATTGATATCGAGGTCGTGATCATTGGAGGGGGCAACGGAAGTGATAAAAGGTGCACGTGGATAGGGTAATATCGGTGTGACGAAATCAAAAGTGTATTAATCGTCGTTCTGATTCCTGGTCTATACACGCTTCAACTATTTATATCTTTGATTGTGCTAAATTTTGTTCAATCAGATACAGGTGAAGTTCTATTTAAATATTTGAAAAAATACTTACCCGGTGAAATCTAGTCTTCGTCAAGGATGCATTTAAGATCCGTGATCGTGATCGTATATTTGTGCGTGGTGCATGCAAACTGCCAGTTCTTCGATATTAAGAATTTGAAGAATTACGCAAAGATATTTAACTTTGGTGGTTTGTCGCTAAACCAGACTGAGAATGAATTGTGGAGAGGATTGATCAGGGACTGTGATCGATCCGTAACGTTCTCCTGCATACAGAAAAACGCTTACACGTATCTAGACAATGTTTTCGTGGAGAGAGACAATATCACGGTGTTTGAGGGTTTGACTATGACGAAGAATAATTTGGACTATGAAACGTGCCGCAGAAAGAGTGATCAAGATGATTCCATGGATGAGAATTTGGTGGAAAAGTCCAGTAAGGATAACTGCGACGAAGAGGAAAGTGAAGAGGAGAAGGGGGAGGAAAGAGGTCGACAGTTCGGCGAGGAGCAGTCACCTTTGGAGGAAGTGACTAACGCGTTGCGGAAGAGGGCGATGAAATTCCTCGCGACCAGGGATTATCAGATTCAATTACCCGATTTTTTCTTTGAAGGAGCAACGATTCGAATAAGTCCTCGTGAGATTGATGAAAATGGCGCTCTGGTTAGAGTAGACTTGGGTCAGCAAGGCTTAGAAAGCGAAGGAAGAATCTTCAAGAAAATTAGTACGATGAATAATTATTTAATTTGTGATAATACATATCAATATCTTTTTAGCGAGTTAAACGTTCCGAAGGATTTAATCGACGCTTCCTATTTCAGGAAAATTTATACAGAACAAACTGATGACAAGCTTGTTAGCCCTGTTGCTCATCATCAAGCTAATCAAATTGAAGTTCATGTTCGTGATACCGTTCCTGTTCGGCGTGGGTACAGCGAAGAAGCTCTTCCTGAAATTGTTACTTTTCTTTATCCCAGCATTTGCGCACGTTTTTAAGCTATGCTCGAGCTACTATTCTGCGCACAGTACAAAGTACCATCACCATCATCATCAGGTGATTATTACATCACTCTAACGACACTTACATGTCAATAAGGGCTGATCTCTCGAATATTACCATTAATATTCCATTAATATTCCATTACTATTTCAGATAGCGCATCACCATCACCACGTGCCAGTTCCAGTACCAGTTCCAACTTATTACAATCATCACCACCACCATCACGACGATGAATTCGATGGCTACGATTATGCTCATCCTCATATTCAATATCGAAAAGACATCGAGGAATTGAAGGAATGGGGCATCGAACCTTACGAAGAGCCTTACGAAGTTCAAACCGAGCCTGTAGGAGCTGGCACGGTGCCAGCTCGACCTCCACCAGGAGTGCTGCCGGCGCCATTTCCAGCGCCCACTTACTCTGGAACGTATGGTATTCCTCAATATGCGCCGAACGCGCAGCCAATAGCTTCTCCGTATTTAGAAAAACGTCCACTGACATCTGCTCATAATCTGGCCTACTCAGCATACGTAGATAATAATCGTAGAACAGTTGTTCAACCAGCTTCGCCAACAGTCGTCAACGTCCCTTTAAATCCTGCAAACCTGCCGTCAACGATGTTGCCAACTGCGACAAATATAAAGAATTCGTACATTGCGTTTGGACAGCAAAATGCAAGACAAGTTTCGGCGAAGAGCAGTCAGGTAGATTCGAAAGCAACAGTGATCACGCAACGATCAGGATACGACGATGAATATTATGGACCGATAATTAACAGGCTTGAAGATATATTTAAGCAACTTCGATTCGTCGAAGAAAGTTGCAAAGAGAGGCTCGTGTGCAGTATGTACAAGAATCCGGCTGTGTATTCGCCGCACAGCAACCTCGTTTCGAACGAACTGTCCAGGTAAGAGCAAAAGATGAATCGTACGGTCAACTAAATCCATCGTTCGTTATTATTATCTGGAGGAAGTTGATTTAATTTATGAACGTATTGGAAAGCGTGGAAAAGAGAACGAATTTATGTAGTTTCGTCTACCGCTAGACAAATACGAAGAATAGCTTCCACTACCGTTGGAGTTCTTCTAAAACTTCTTTTAATGTATAAATTATGCAAAAATTCGATCGATGTCGTAGCGATCATCGTGCTATTAATTATTCATTCACCTGTGTACCACGTTCGAATTCGATCACTTCGGGCGTCAATCATAAAGAGAAAGGTGGCCAACTGCTCCGAATCGCTCGAATCGGAACGTTGAATCACGTTCCATGCGGATTCGACTCTTTTTCTTCTTACGCTCTTTCCGTTGACTGTTCTCTGACAACAATAAACGCGGCTCACAAAAGAATCATTAGTTCCAGTAGGAAGTAATCCAATCTCTTGGCAAATTCTTCCGTAGTTCGTTTATTAAAGAGAAATTATCTTGTTAGCGAACCTAGAACCGCTAAATGGCGAAAGTATCACGCGTGCCGACTAGATGCAAGCGTTGGTAAAGAAAACAGGGTCAGGGTTTATGTTATAACATGATTATCGACTGATTTCGATGTAGAAATGTGTCAGGAGAACATTAACAACTTGATTTTAATTTTTCTTTTCTATTTCAGAGATCCACAGGAGTTGAAACGTGCGGGGACCGAAAGCTCGTCCAGCAAGAAGTTCCACAGATATTTCAACGCGGCTAGATTGGGTCAAGATGGTGGTGATTGCTTGAGAACGTATCCATGTCACATAAATACCGAATAAACTCAGTGTGAATTTTTGTTACTAATTAATAAAGAATTATCGTGGGGACAAGAACATATGTTGAAGTCACCGACTTCTGGCATCACATCGCCACGCGTTGAAGTCTCCGACATGAGTACGACTGGTGGGTCTGTTCCGCTAGGCGTTATCAAGGCTGCCACGGACACGGCTGTAGGCTATTAGTTAGTGTCAAGGCCATGAATTGATTATTTGGGCAGAGGATGTCAGATAATTTTACGTCTGATTTATTAAAGTATTTTATGATAATAAGGATACTTTTTGTAATATGTAAAAGTACTTCGATTGTTCCTTATGAAGCTTAGTGCTTGCACTCATGGCAGCGTTACGTGGAATTTGTGATGGGATGAATACTAAATCGAGAAGAAACGAGCTTTCTATTCGATTTCATTAAATACTTTCTATTATAAATGTAAATACAATATCTTTTTGGAGTATTTGTTACGAGGAGTTTCTTAAGCACTTGTTCAGTCTTCGGTACTATCTGAAGCAGAATGAAATTTTCTGATGAAATGTCAAACTTCGTTTCTTTGACATTTTGTCAGGAAAGTAACAGAAATGTAACTCTTAGATAACAATACTCGATCATGCACTGGATTGCGTGATTATTATAGTTTCACGTTTTTCCAAGTACTACTGTTCAATTGCAGATTTTCTCACATATTTTTGCAATTAAAAATGCTTTCTCTGTGACATTTTACCCAGTACGATATGGTTGTGTAGTCACAAGAAAGTGGTAATTTATGTATGTGTAATTTATAAATAACTTAATTCAAATGTAAATCGATACATTATACGTGCGAATGGATCGAATACGGGAATCTTTATACTACATCCAGTGATTTATTTATTTTTGGATATGATTATTTATTATTACCTTCTCGGGTGCCATACCCAACTATTATTTATTGTACGCGTTAACAACTAGGTTATGTATAGTCCGTAAGTTATGTATTGTACAAAGATAAACTAATACTTCGATTACACTACCTCGAAGTTGTAACGTATATTATTGTTTCGTCCGTAATAAATGATGTAAAAAGAACAACTACTATTGTATTATACTTTATATTACCAAAACCAGAATAATATAATGGAATGCTCTTCGAAACCTCCATGTTAAAAATTTATTATTTCCTAAGCATTCAACGAACACAATTTCTATCGTAATTATTAGAAGAATCAAATTAAAAATTCATTTAATCAATATATCGACAGTCACCTATCTTTCACTGTGCGAAGCTGAAGTTCTACTACAGTAAGATCAATTTACGCTTGTGATTCGTACCTTATTTAAGAAAACAAACAGTGCGCCACCCATTCATGCGAATCTTACGTAAGCGCGAGCCAAATCCTCGTATAAAATTACTTTCTACCAGTTTCCACCAGTCCTCATTACTCCTCACACATAAGCAGTTTTTACTTTCATCTATTCTCCTCTCACGATCGACCCTCGTACAATTTCACTTCGTCGTCGTTAGTTTTCCTTTGCTCGAAGTAGCTATCACGCTGTGCCTTCTTTTCTAAACGCTGTCTTTCCGAATCGTCCATAATCGTGTTATTTCGCGAGCGCCACGACAGCTACAAACGAGAAATTTCCTCTATATAGTTTCGGGTCATATGTGGAGCTAAAATAGACCGGAAATAGTGAATGACGAAACAAAAATCGTCCCATAGGGAAAGAATACGAAGCCGTGAAAACATCGGCACCCTAGATAATGAGGCTTTCTTCTTTCTTTTCAGCCGGGCACACGTCCCTGATCAAAATTCATCGGCCGTGCGTGCCTTCCATCGACTATAAAACCGCGTTGTCTTCGTTCGAGCCGGCATTCGGTGCTTAGACTCGCAAATCGGTGGGTACCGTCATGAAGTTCACAACGATCGTCTCGTCTGTCGCCCTTCTGGCCGCCCTCACCGCTGCGCAGAGGACTGAAACAACAGCTGACGCTCTTCAAAACATTTATTACAGGTGAGCACGAAGATGAAAACAAAAAATGTATTCATTAGAAAATGAAGTTTTGCAATATATTTTAAAAATAACAAAGATAATAAAATTATGCTCTGGATTTAGCGATCAATAATTAATTTCATCTTGCAGATGCATCGACAACGAGTCCATGTTATCATGCGTGAAACCCAAAGTCCTGGCCTACCTTAGCCAAGCTGTGAAAGAAGACAGACTAGCCATTACGGACGACTTAGCAATAGTTAAATCTCGAAACATGGCCGAAGAAAGCAACGAAGAATACTACCCTCCGCAGTACGACTCAGTAGATCCTGCAAGGAAAGAACTTCTTAGGTCTTTGATGTTGGAGAAACTAGACGCGTACTTGTCGAGTCACCAGCTGGAGGCTAAGCTGCCTGAAGCTATCGTTGGCTCCAATATTGTACCGAGAGCCTTGGTGGATACCATGCCCAGAAGCTTGACTGTTCCTTTGTCTGACTCCTCGAACGGTCAAGGTAACAAAATTTATTTTATAAAGAGGAAGAAATAAAATACAACTGATCTAACACACGTATCTGAATGATATTTATAGGCCGTGGATTCGTTAAGAAGGTTATGATACCGTTCCTGCTGGGTTTGAAGTTCAAAGCTACCGCTCTGGTGCCGCTCGCTCTTGCCTTGATTGCCCTGAAGACCTGGAAAGCTCTCACCCTGGGTCTCCTCTCGATGGTGCTCAGTGGAGCGATGATGATCTTCAAACTGACGAAACCCAAGGTCGCCTACGAGGTCGTGCACTATGGACACCCACCAGTAGAGCACCCACCACACTGGGAAACGGCAGCTCATGGTCCCTACAGAGGGTACAGAAAATAGGCTGACGAAGAACCTCAATTGTCTCCCCCTAGAATCGTTCTATTTATTATTTATTCACGCGCGACTCTGACTTATTTATAAATAAAATTTCTTACATGGTCTCATCATATCTTGTCTCCATCTGTCATTCTCACCCTAATCATCAAAGAAAAAAAGAAATGGGCGGATTTGATCACTTTCCTTTTTATTATTTGCCTACGCGATGAGAATCGATCAAAGTGGGTGTTTAATGACCGAGAAAGTGGAAAATGTTACTTTGGCATTCAGTGGTCGTTCAGGTAGATCCGCTGGAAATCGAGTATCGTGGGAGTAATTAAATCGATCGATTCGAACAGCAAAGTCTGAAATTATTCATGACATAGTAAAAGTAGATATTGTTCTTGGCAAAATCGATTATGAAGCTAAGTAGAATTAGTTCTTCATTTCCGTTCTAAATAGTTCCGTGAATTTCAGAGTGCATTTTATTAAAATAAACCCGTGTTCCACGATTCCATATCGACCAGGGCTCTACGTGGACAAGAAACCAAAAGGGAACGTAAACGGGGAAAATACAGGTTGCGAGCGTGGAAATTCACGAGGGAAAAATTAGAGTGGTCGAAGAGTCGGAAAGGTGACATCGATGGCACTACAACGTCCTGAATGCTTATGCAAACTCGACCCAAAATTCCAATTACCAGTTCATTGTTACGAGCAGAAGGAAGTCGGCAAGGCGGACAAAAGTGTCTTGTCACAACCCCACGCGTACATTCTCGCACGAGAAACTCGCACGCAACGCGCATCTCTAATGTGATTAGAGCAACTGCTTTATCAAATCTGATAGTACACGTGGTTTAATTGAGACATTAAAGAATAAAATGTACGCATCAATCTTCATTAAACTTCATTAAACATCATAATCCAAATAAATCAAATAAATATACTTCTCAAAAGCTAGTTCTAGAAAATAAACGAAGCAAAGAAGATTTGCGTCTATAAATATTATTCGTAGATTCAATTTTTTATTATATTTAAGATATTTCGTTGATTTTACAAATTCTAATGAAATTGGAAACTTTATAAGGTTATTCTATACGAAACAAAGATTAATATGTAATAAAATGAAAATTTTATCATCCAGATATGCCTAATTTTTAAAGATTGATTCAAAAGGTAGATATCTTGTCGTCATTCGAAACGGGGTGGGGAGCATTCAAGTGTTGATGAAACAGACGTGTGGAAAGTACCGTGTTCGTGGTACGAATGAACGATCGATTCAATGCCAATGTTACGGTGGCATTGGTGCCAAGGATGAAGGGTTTTCTGTTCTTACTGGCCTGCGTACGCCACTTCCGCTTTGCTAGCTGAAACGATGCTGTATGATAGCAGGCCAAATATTCGAAAGTTTCGCCCAGCTTAATGCGTGAGTGGATTTTTTTATGAATACATGATCGAGGTTAATGAAATGATAGATATTTTGATCAATTTGGTATGAATGTCAAGCGAACCCTCAATTCTGACATAGAGTAATATCAACTGTACAACTTCTATATCAATAGCAGAAGTTTTAAAAACTAATCATAGATACAATACTTATTAACTGAAACCGCAATATGGTAAAGTTACCTTTCTCATCTCTTATTTTCCATTTCAATCCTAAGATATAAATACCAAGTGTAATTTATACCAAATCAATATTAAACTTGATCTCATAATCGCGAGTAGATTACAAAATAGTGCGCAGAACACGTACAGCTAAAAGTTAACAAAATTCTTCTTGGTGGGAATCAACGTAACACTTGTCGTTATCGTGTAGCATAATCGCGTGTCTTTAACGTAGCACGCGACCGTCTTGACAGATATCGGTCGCGGCGAAGCTTTCTTTCGGCTTTGCTGATCTTGCACAATCCCATATTCCCGTCACGATCACGTCGAGGCCTCGATAATCGAACACCATACTGAACGAAAAGAAAATTCGTAGCCGGATGAAAGTGGGGGCGTCGTGTATGTCGGATGCTCCGCTACGCGACGAACGTCCGACGATTCGACGACGGGGGCTCCGTATAAATAGCCTGATGCCCAACCCATTGGCATCAGTCGTCGTGCAATCGTCCTCAAGACCTTCTTCAGGGTACCACGAGTTCTCGTCTCCACGTTAGGAAAATCATGAAGCTGTTTGTGTTGTGCGCCATTTTGGCCCTGGCGGCCGCTCAACCCGCGAAGAACGACCTCTGGAAGGGTAGTGGTATAGACCAGATGGTTGATCAAACGAAAATCGAGTGCTCTCAAAAGAACGACGAGGTTTCCTGCATGAAATTCAAGGTCTTAAATCTCCTGGACCAGATCTTCCGCAAAGACAGCTTCAAGGCAAGTGTCTGCTAACTCGTTCCAACCCGGTTATGCAAGCAACCATCTTTCCATTCTCGCTTCACTTTTATCACCTTATTCACAACCAGTTCACAACCACAGTGGTTGTGACCCAATCACTTTTACGGTTTGGTAGTTTTAGAGAGTGAAATGGCGTTGCATGATTCCGTTTAACCCGGTTTGAACCCAACATTCACGAAAGTAGATTCACTTTTCTCTTTGTCGGTCGCAGGTCTCTGAAACCGTGGAGGTAACTCGCAACTCGTACCCCGTCGAAGAAGTATCCGCTCGCAGTGAGGGCTCTTTCCTGGACAATGTGCAGACCTACCTGACCTCTCACGACGTGACCTTTAAGCTGCCTATGGACTCGTCTGTGAAGGTGAGCGCCAGGGACATTGAAGACGATCAGCTCACCTTCAACGTCAAGTTTGGCCAGGGTCGTGCCGTCGAAGAGGCTCGCAAGTCCAAGTTGAAGAAGGTCGTCATCCCCATCCTGGTGTTCGTCTTGCTCAAGGCCATGACTCTCATCCCTCTAGCCATCGGTGTTCTTGGACTTAAAGCCTGGAACGCTCTTCAACTTTCATTCTTCAGCTTCATCGTCTCCGTCGGTATGGCGATCTTCCAGCTGTGCAAGAAAATTGCCGCTGACGGTCATGCAGCTCCATTGACCGCTCACGGACCGTGGGAGTACCAAGCTCAATATAGATCCTTCCAAGACGACGAACAGCCATTGGCGTCGTTCGCACAAAACCTCGCGTATTCTGGACACGCGCAATCGTAAAACACTCAGCCGTACATCTTGTTTACTGTCGCGACTTTTGTAAAATACCTGTCTTCCACCTCTCCTCTATACTCTTTATTTAATAAATTATTATTGCAATTTACTCGGCCTGTTTGACTTTCTCTCTATATAGACACCTATACTGCAATGATAACTTCATAATCCTTATGAAGTATGTACTTAATGTACATAAGTAGTGGATAATAACAGGATGAAATCTGTTAGAGAAAATTATTTATAAGGATTAAAATTAGCAATCTGAGTCTGAAGTAAAAGTAATAGAAAGTTCTTCATAGTAAATGTTACTACCTACGAAATAATTCACAGAAGGTGATAATCTAGATTATCGTTGTAATAATATGTAGCCTTAGGTTTCGATCATGTTTCAATGATGTCTTTGTAGGATCTAATATAACCGTGTTACAATAAAAATATACCTGTTATTACTATCATTATCCTAATAGCCCTGGAACCCAATCTTGAGAACAAAAAGACATCGACGAAGATTCAAAACGATTCATCAAATGATATTATTAAATGGCCCCGCGTCTCATCTAACACGCAAGAAATCAGATCTTCGTTCACGGTAATGCGTGAAACTATTTCAAGCAACGTTTATCGCATCATGAACGTAAATGGCCCATTAACGGTGTAGCTTATTTCATAGCTTAACGGCATGAATGGCGATGGAACTCCTCTCTGATACGATACATCCCTGTCGACGATTAATTATAAAGACATGATATAAAATTATTGTTAAGTAGAATCAGACGCAGTCCGGTTTTGCAAGAAGATTATACACAATAATAATCAGACGCAGCTACTTCGCTCGGCTTGGAAACCATCGCTTTGTTCCGCACATGCGTTCCTATAAAATGGAAATCCAGTTTCGTCTTTGCAGTGACCTTCCAGCACCTTGTGCTTTCCTTTTTCTTTGAACCTTAAACATCGTTTATTCGAAACTACGTTTTCCGATTATGTCGTTATCGTAGTAAATGATATGCAATTATCACACTGAAGTGCAACATTTCACTCAACGATTTACAGCATTTTAAAGTTATACACATTTCTTGCAGGTCACCAAAGCGTCAATTTTTTAATTATCTTAGGAGCGATAGTTGATATTTTGTAATTAAAGCTTTAAATCGGACTCCATAGTCTAAGGTATCTCTTGCAAGTAAATCTCGTACGCACAGTTGAAATTATAAGGTTCCATCTTTACGTCGTTTGAAATATCGAAACTTGACATAGAATTTTTTAACTGATATATAAGACTTAGCTTAATTGGTACACTTTTGAAATTACATAGACTTTTTTGCAAATGAATCTTATACATATGGCGAGAAGAATTCTGAAATTGTTTGAAGTATCAAATAAAGTTTATTTAAAAAACTCTAAACTTTGTGAAATAATCTTTTTACATATACAAAACTTCCCTAAAAAATATAGTCGCTCTCATTAATATTCGGAAATTCTTTAAAACAGAATATCTTTCTTAAAATTGGACTACACGATGAATTTTTTTTTCTTAGAAAGATCAGTTAGAAGAATTAATTTACTTGATGTGAAAAAAAATTCCGAGGAAGTTGAAGCTTGTCAGAATTTTGAAAAACGTGGCGAAAGTCACTTTCTTCATTTTTTTTAATGAAAATTTAAATACGTTTATAAATTTATGTAAGTTATATACGTGACAATATATCATCGAAATCTGTAAACGTTGCTATGAGCTACAAACGGTTAAGACTAGGGAAAATCGCAGTTTTTTCATAACTTTCGACCTGTAATTGTAATAAAATATCTTAAAATTGTTAGTCTCTTTCGGTGCTTGCCGCTTATTTCTGTCAATCAATCTGAAATTTTTAGTATGCATGCAACTAACAAAAATCTACAATACGTATTGTTTGGATTTTCAGTACAGACTAAGATAAAAAAAATTGTAAAGAACGTCTTGTACTATTTTTCTTTCTTTTTTTCCAGTTCTCGCCAATTGCAGCTTTTTCAAAATCTTTCCTACACGACATTTAATAAATTGATTCTTCTAAGTTCTTAAAAAAACTCTAGTCGTTTGGTCCAATATTAAAAAAGTTACACCGTTTTAAAAAGCTCGAATATTAATGAAAGTAATTTTACACATAAATAATAACATATTCAGATCGGTTCACCTTATGAAATGCCCTATAACAGTAACACCAGCCAAGAAACCTGCATACCAACGACTTATTGAAATAGTACAATCTATTAAAACCCAGCAAACATTCCATCGATCCATATATGATCGCGTCAAACGATCAAAAATCGTCGGTGGAAACTAAAACGTTCCCGTTCACCGGCCATCTGTCGACGTACAACGAGAACGGTTATCCGTTGTCCAAAGCGTGTGTTCTTTACAGATCATAGAAGGCATAGAGATCGCGTGCTTGCGAGTGGGGCGTTAGAAACGACGTCCAAGTTGAGGAGAGCACGAATCGGCGGTGAACGCGGGACAAGTTCCGTTTCCCGTGTGGCGAGGCGTCGCGCATGCCATCGTGTACGCGATACGCGACGCTACATACGTATACGCGGTCGTAAACGCGTCGGGACGCGTGCACGCACGTACTTAAGGAGGAGAGAGAGAGGGGTGTAGAGGAGAAGCCGCTCTATGTGCCAGTGAAATTTGAATAATTTTCCTTCGATCGTCGATTCCCGGCATGCGCGACCGAATAACATAGATTCGCAGGGGGCAAATTAAATAAAAGGGGCGGGCCACTCCTCTGCCAGTCGCAGTTCGATCGGCGATCGCTCGCTCGCACACATACGGGTGGACGATCGATCGTTTCGCGTTTTGTTCGAGACACAAAGTGTAGAAGTCGTGCAGCGAAGATCACTTTGGCATAACTAATTCCAAGGATAATCAAAGGATCAACATGAGGATTTTCGTAGCGACAGTAGCAGTTGTGTTGATGGCAGGAAGCTGCCTGGCCAGTCAAGATTTCCTCTCCAAGTCTCTCAACGAGTGCATCGCCGCGGACTCTTGGATGTCTTGCCTGAAGCAAGAGGTGCTTGGATATTTAGATGGAAAACTCGGGACTAGCACGGAAGCTAGGTCTTTGGATACAGTGGACGAAGCTATCGTTGCGAGGACTTTCAAGTACCTGAAGAGCTTTGACTATGGAATCGATTTACCCTTCGTGGATGCTAGCCTCAAGTACAGACCAAGCAGAAGTTTGGCTGATTTGGATATCGAATTCAAAGGAAACGAAGTTGCTACCAGTCAAGCTAGGGGAATGTTAAAGAAGAAGCTGCTGTTGCCATTCCTGTTGTTGTTGAAACTGAAATTGAAGGCTTTGATGCCTATCTTCGTTGCTATCATTGGTTTGAAAGCATTGAAGGCTCTAGTGCTCTCGAAACTCGCGATACTCCTAGTCGTTGGATTCATCGCTGTGCAATTCTTCAAGAAGGGTGGAATGATGATGCCAATGGGTATGTATTGCGACCATAATCAGATAAATTCCATTAGGTACCGAGAAAACCGAAATTATATTCAATATGATTACAATGCGAACAACCATTTTCGACGAAAAAGATAAGAACAGCGAAATTGACTGTTGCAGGAATGTCGATGGAACCAGCTGCTTCACCGGCATACGGAGCTCCACCTATGCCCTCGACCACGTCGAGCTACGATCCAGCGAACACATGGGACGGAAATGGACCGTATTCCCGCGTCTGGACGCCGACCAACGGTGTGGAAGCCCAGAATCTCGCATACTCCTATTACTCGCCAGGCAGCGGATCGAATTCGTATTCTCCTTCCTCGTCCTCCTCGGCCTCCTCGTCGTCAGTCAATTCCGGTAGCTCGTCAGGAAACTATTAGATCGCGGTTACAAAAATGCGTCGATTGCCACCGGCGCCACGATTCATTCTCTGATTAACTCATATTCTTAACGACGGATCGATCGTACGATCGAGAGACCAAAGAGACGCACGCCAAATAACCACCAGAACCACAATGGATGATCGTCGATTGATGTTAGTTTGGGCTACACGATCGATCGATCGAAGATTGTCGATCATTCTGCCACACAGAGCGGAAGAAAAGTTCTATTATCTCGTCGTGTGAACGATCAAATTATTTATGACTCTTTCGAGATCAAAGTTGATAAATTAGAAATTGATAGTTTAGAGACGAGAGGATGGAACTTTAGGACCGTTCGTACAACAACACGTGTACGCGGTAGAAGGTAACTGATTCGGTAAGAAATTGATAGGATAAAGAGACGAGCACCTGGCTCGATTGACGACGAGTCGAAGAGGTCGAATTTCGAGGCTGGCTCAAGAGATTTTCTTTTTTTAACAATCGCCAGGACGTTGTTGTATCTTATTTATTACTCGCGCGACACGATTATTTATTATCCCCTCGCATTTGTTAATAAAGACATGTGAATAACAAAGTATGATTTTCTCTCTTTTACACACTTTCCTTAATAAATAATTGTGTTCATTGAAATTTTGTTCCAAGAGAAGGATTAATAAAATTTCGTGTATGTGACGTGCAGTCGAATGTGCTTTCTCCGTTAATTAAAGTAAAATAATTCTGATCGCGGAGTATAAGGAGGGAGTATAAGCGCCAGAAAGTGCCTTACTCCATAAATTACTGTAAGGCAGGTAATCTTAAAAGACATACGTTTAACAAAAAAGTCATTGAACACATAAGCAAGCATAATTTATTTTATCCTAATCTTTGTCATTTTTAATAAATTTTTCCCAAATTGATATGAATAAACATTTTTATTTTTTAAAATCTGGTGAAGGAGATACAAAAATTACAGTATCAATATTGAAATAACTAAAAATTATAAATATTAACGAGATAAAACCAAAAGATTTCACGAAAAAAATAATGCTATTTGCTAAGATGGATATGTATCTTTGTACGGAATGAGCTTACAATGCACCTAACATAGGTATCTATCTTATCATTAATTAAGGCTAAAACGCACGCATCCCACGTTGTCCCACGTTGTCCCACGTTGTCCAACGATGTCCCACGGTGTCCCACGGTGCAGTCCAGTCTAGATCATCCAAAATTCTTTTCGCGGATTTTGATGGCCCAAACTGGACTGGTGCGTAGTTCTTAGCTTGGTATCGTTTTCCAAAGATTAATAAACTGATTAATTTTTGCAAAACGATGCCAATTACCAGGTCTCACCACGTGGAGGTGACTACGCACGAGACCCGCCCATGATTTATTTAACATTATGCATCGGTCTCGACGTTCAACCTGTTGGCAGGAATGTCGAGTTCTGACTCTACGTGATCATGGGCCTGCGTAAAGAGATAGCTGTTTCGTAGCCTAACTGCGAAACATATATCTCCAACGCAGCGGTTACACGAATCTTTGCAAACGTAAAACAAAGCTTACACGACGCAATATCTATCTCCCACACAACGCAACATGTATCTCACACACAACGATTACTTCGATCAGTACAAACATCATACAATAATTCGCAACCGCAAGGAAACATTCCGTATCAAAGATACATTTGTCTAACTTGGAACGAAAGAAAAGAAATGAGGCTACTGTGGAAAAGGAGATCCAACAATCAGACTATGAAAGAAAACGCGATCTCTCGAAAGAACTAACAAACCTACGCGGCGTACCCCCGTGCACCAGATAACCCTAAGGTTCAGCCTAACCGAAGCATTGACCTTCACCCGATTCCTGTCACGTCGTTTGGATCTTATCACGGTCGATGACACTTACCGATGATACCAGTGACCAGCAAATGGGCCTGCGATTTAACACACTCCAACTGAACATGTTGAACTCGGGGAGGGACCGCTGAACCGTATTACAAAGGCAAGGCCCCAACAGCACAGTGGGGTCCACCCCCACGGGTTCGATCAGAATCACGGAGGACGTGAAATGCAGGTCTCTGTCCGAGTACCGAAGTACCAATCGGACAGCATTGCGGACCTGCGACTCAATCGATAACATATTCACAGGTATCACCAGCGTGATGACAACGCCCGCGATTCGAGGCAAACAACGAGCAGTCGTCGAGACCAAAGGTGTAATTGGGCAAGCTATGAATCCAAAGAGTTGTCCAGTGCACGGTTACCCGCACGTACCCGGGATACGCTCGAGCGAGTACGCCACGCCGCAGTTTGAAAGAACTGAGCGATCGCGAACCGATAAATCGCGGCAACAATTCTTCCAATGTGGTAAGCGAGGGGATCAAGAGAGACGAGATTTATATTTTTCGTTCCAAGATGGATAAGTATCTTTGTACGGAATGAGCTTACAATGCACATAACATAGGTATCTATCTTACGATTAATTAAGGCTAAAACGCACGCATCCCACGATGTCCCATGGTGTCCCTCGATGTCCCACGTTGTCCCACGATGTCCCTCGGTGCCCCCGCGGGGGGGCCTTAGTCCAGTCTAGATCACCCAAACTATTTTGGATGATCAAGACCAGACTATATTCAAGTAGTTTTTAGCTTGATATCGTTTTTCAAATAATAATACTAATATTTAAGATAGTAGTTGGTGTATTATTATTTGGAAAACGATACCAATTACCGGGACCCACCACGAGGAGGTAACTACGCTCGGGTCCCATTTACATAAACAGTTTTTAAGCATTGGAAGCAGAGATGTCAAATTATTTTATAACAAAGAAGTAGCGTGTATTGAAATTTATTAAGTAGAATGGTTGTAGTACGTGGATTTGCATAATCATACTTGAATATTGAACTTATCATCGAAGAAACGAAACCATGCAAGATACCAATTGTAGTGCGTATGGATGAATGGTGAGTTGACGCTGCTTTCGATTAAATTGCATTTGCTTCCTTCATTCCACGAATACGGTGCTGTTTCCCTGATTTTGAGCAGACATGGAAAATTACATCCCATCCATAGACACTCAATAGGTACACTCTCCGTTACCATTGTTTTTATATGAAATAGTGAAATGAGAAATTAAATACTATATTTAAAATTAAAAAATAATGCTGTATAGAAATAAAATAGCACTTCAGGGACTTGAAAGATTTCGTAAATATTAAATAAAACGAAATATATCATTAATTTACTCACAACGAATTGATGGTATTCATTTAAATCAATGAATATAGAGTTGATACCAATTAATGGTACAACTGTTATAAATTAAGAGCATAATTACTTTGAATTAATGGGAGGATATGGTTATAAATTATTCGTATAATAGTTAAGAATTAATGGAGTAATTGTTTTAGATTAATGGCCTAAATGTTAGAAATTCATGGCTTACCTGTATAGAATAACAATTTAAATACTATAAATTAATGGCTTAAATGTTATAGATTAATTATTTAAGTGATGTAAATTAATTGCATAGACGTTATAAATTACTAGTTGCAATGTTATTGTTTGGCTTTTTTTTTATTTACCTTATATTCAAAATCTTCTTCGTCGTTCACTCTTCGGGAGTTCAAGCAGGAAAGAACTCGCGCGCGACTTGCGTGTTCCTTATATAACTTGTCAAGGTATGGGGGGGGGATGTTAATCTAACGATGTTAATCAAGAGCGACGAGATTTATATTTTTCGTTCCAAGATGGATATGTATCTTTGTACGGAATGAGCTTACAATGCACCTAACATAGGTATCTATCTTATTAATAAAGGCTAAAACGCACGCATCCCACGTTGTCCCACATTGTCCCACGTCGTCCAACGATGTCCCACGGTGTCCCACGGTGTCCCACGGTGCAGTCCAGTCTAAATCATCCAAAATTCTATTGGCGGCTTTTGGTGATCCAAACTGGACTGGTGCGTAGTTCTTAGCTTGGTATCGTTTCCCAAAGGTTAATCAACTGATTAATTTTTGCAAAACGATGCCAATTACCAGGTCTCACCACGTGGAGGTGACTACGCACGAGACCCGCCCATGATTTATTTAACATTATGCATCGGTCTCGACGTTCAACCTGTTGGCAGGAATGTCGAGTTCTGACTCTACGTGATCATGGGCCTGCGTAAAGAGATAGCTGTTTCGTAGCCTAACTGCGAAACAAATATCTCCAACGCAGCGGTTACACGAATCTTTGCAAAAGTAAAACAAAGCTTACACGACGCAATATCTATCTCCCACACAACGCAACATGTATCTCACACACAACGATTACTTCGATCAGTACAAACATCATACAATAATTCGCAACCCTGTAGGCAACATTCCGTATCAAAGATACATTTGTCTAACTTGGAACGAAAGAAAAGAAATGACGCTACTGTGGAAAAGGAGCTCCTACAATCAGACTATGGAAGAAAACGCGATCTCTCGAAAGAACTAACAAACCTACGCGACGTACCCCCGTGCACCAGATAACCCTAAGGTTCAGGCTAACCCAAGGATTGACCTTCGCCCGATTCCTGTCACGTCGTTTGGATCTTATCACGGTCGATGGCACTTACCGATGATACCAGTGACCAGCAAATGGGCCTGCGATTTAACACACTCCAACGGAACATGATGAACTCTGGGAGGGACCGCTGAACCGTATTACAAAGGCAAGGCCCCAACAGCACAGTGGGGTCCACCCCCACGGGTTCGATCAGAATTACGGAGGACGTGAAATGCAGGTCCCTGTTCAAGTACCGAAGTACCAATCGGACAGCATTGCGGACCCGCGACTCAATCGTCAACAGATTTACAGGTATCACCAGCGTGATCACGGTCGATGGTACTTAACGATGATACCAGTGACCAGCAAATGGGCCTGCGATTTAACACACTCCAACGGAACATGATGAACTCTGGGAGGGACCGCTGAACCGTATTACAAAGGCAAGGCCCCAACAGCACAGTGGGGTCCACCCCCACGGGTTCGATCAGAATTACGGAAGACGTGAAATGCAGGTCCCTGTTCAAGTACCGAAGTACCAATCGGACAACATTGCGGACCCGCGACTCAATCGTCAACAGATTTACAGGTATCACCAGCGTGATCACGGTCGATGGTACTTAACGATGATACCAGTGACCAGCAAATGGGCCTGCGATTTAACACACTCCAACGGAACATGTTGAACTCGGGGAGGGACTGCTGAACCGTATTACAAAGGCAAGGCCCCAACAGCACAGTGGGGTCCACCCCCACGGGTTTGATCAGAATTACGGAGGACGTGAAATGCAGGTCCCTGTTCAAGTACCGAAGTACCAATCGGACAGCATTGCGGACCCGCGACTCAATCGTCAACAGATTTACAGGTATCACCAGCGTGATCACGGTCGATGGTACTTAACGATGATACCAGTGACCAGCAAATGGGCCTGCGATTTAACACACTCCAACGGAACATGATGAACTCGGAGAGGGACCGCTGAACAATATTACAAAGGCAAGGCCCCAACAGCACAGTGGGGTCCACCCCCACGGGTTCGATCAGAATTACGGAGGACGTGAAATGCATTTCCCTGTTCACGTACCGAAGTACCAATCGGACAGCATTGCGGACCCGCGACTCAATCGTCAACAGATTTACAGGTATCACCAGCGTGATCACGGTCGATGGTACTTAACGATGATACCAGTGACCAGCAAATGGGCCTGCGATTTAACACACTCCAACGGAACATGATGAACTCTGGGAGGGACCGCTGAACAGTATTACAAAGGCAAGGCCCCAACAGCACAGTGGGGTCCACCCCCACGGGTTCGATCAGAATTACGGAGGACGTGAAATGCAGGTCCCTGTCCAAGTACCGAAGTACCAATCGGACGGCATTGCGGAGCCGCGACTCAATCGTCAACAGGTTCACAAGTATCACCAGCGTGATGACAACGCCCGCGATTCGTGGCAAACGACGAGCAGTCGTCGAGACAAAAGGTGTCTTTGGGCAACCTATGAATCCAAAGAGTTGTCCAGTGCACGTTGACCCGCACGTACCCGGGATACGCTCGAGCGAGTACGCCACGCCGCAGTTTGAAAGAACTGAGCGATCGCGAACCGATAAATCGCGGCAACAATTTTTCCAATGTGGTAAGCGAGGGGATCAAGAGAGACGAGATTTATATTTTTCGTTCCAAGATGGATAAGTATCTTTGTACGGAATGAGCTTACAATGCACATAACATAGGTATCTATCTTACGATTAATTAAGGCTAAAACGCACGCATCCCACGTTGTCCCACTTTGTCCCACGTCGTCTCACGTTGTCCCACGGTGTCCCACGTTGTCCCACGTTGTCCCACGGTGTCCCACGTTGTCCCACGTTGTCCCACGGTGTCCCACGTTGTCCGACGTTGTCCCACGTTGTCCCACGTTGTCCCACGTAGCCCCACGTCGTCCCACGTTGTCCCACGTTGTGCCACGTTGTGCCACGTTGTCCCACGTTGTCCTACGTCGTCTCACGTCGTTCCACGTAGTCTCACGTCGTTCCACGTAGTCTCACGTCGTCCCACGTTGTCCTACGTCGTCCCACGTCGTCCCACGTAGTCCCACGTCGTTCCATCATCCAAAATTCTTTTCGCGGCTTTTGGTGACCCACACTGGACCAACGTTGTCCACCGTTGTCCACCGTTGTCCACCGTTGTCCACCGTTGTCCAGCGTAGTCTACCGTTGTCTAACGATGTCCAGCGCTGTCCTACGGTGTCTGATGGTGTCCCACGGCGCAGTCCAGATTAGATTACCCAATATTCTCTTCGTAGCTTTTGGTGATCCAAACTGCACTGTATTAGCGTAGTTCTTAGCTTGGTATCGATTTATTGTAGAATGTTTGCGCTGATCGATGTAATCGTTTCCCAAAAATTAATCAACTGATTAATCTGCAAGAGTTATTGCATCGATCAGAACAAATATTGTACAATAATTCGCAACCATACTGGCAGCATTCGGTAACAAAGATACATTTGTCTAACTTGGATCGAGAGAAGGAAAATGAAAATACTGATACTGCATATACAATTTAGAATCTTGCAAAATGGACATACAACTCGTTGTGCTAAACTTTTGAAGATATCGAAAGTTATAAATTGTGACGATGCCGTAATATACTTCTCTTAATAATGTGATATCAAGAACAATCAGACTATGAAAGAAAAATCATTTAGGCCTCTAGCATATATATTTAATATGCTATGAAACGTTGAAATATGTAACAAATGTATTTTCTGTAAATTAATAAATCTGAAACAAACTCATTTACTGAATTTGATACATATAAAAGAAACAGGAACGAGAACATTTTATATATGAAAAATAAACTACCAATAATAGTCAATTATAGATCAAATTACTATTGATTAAATTTTAGCAAATATAGAGAATCATTTGTATCTTTTTAAACGAAAGTAGGGTTACGTCGAGAACAAGAATTTTAAGTAATTGAATTTAAACTGAATTAAAACTTGAAAATTTCATATGCAATAACTAAGATGAGAGAAAATCCGATTATTATAAAATAACTTGTTTTGTCTTTTAACTTTCAACGGTATCTGTTATTTCCTACAACAACATAGTGACTTGCAACATAGTGAACCGAAAGATATGCGCATAAATCATATTTTGCAGAATTTTTGCTACAAACGTGACGATAATCGCGAATGAACTCTTGTTTCATGCAAATGAAATTCGAATATTTATAAAAATACTGTTACTCTTATGTTACTGTGAAAAGATAGAAAATATCGCGGCCGAAAGGATTCTAACAGCTATGGTTCTAAGAACGAACAATCATCAGCATTAATTCTAATAGCAATGAATTAAATTTTTTAAAATATTTCAAGCCTTCGTAGCAATATTAAGATATTTCATTATAATACTTTGTTACGTGTTAAAATCGTTCACAATTTCATACATGTATATATATATTACATTCGTAATAAAGTACTGTATTTTAACAGTCATGGTAACGTTAACGCTGATACAGAAATAAGTCTTTTAGCAGTATTTTCAGTAATAAACGTACTAATAAGGGGCGCTGAAAAAAAAAAAAAAACAAAGCAGTAGCCAGAAGGGCTACAAAGATACTGCAACCATTTAGGAGGTTGCTGATGAACGATCACACTTGCACAGCTCTTGCAGCTGTATCGTGTGATCCAGGAACAGTGTCCGACAAATGCAGTCGGAGGGTTTGGGTATTTTGTAAACGCAACTCTACTTAACAAAACGCGTTCATTCGTTGTCGCAACGCTAAAGGGAAAAATAAGTAGAACTCGCGATGGAACAATATCGCAACGCTAACTCTTAAAGTGAATTTAATGAAAATAATTATTTAATATATGAAAAAACTATTTTAAATATTCTGGTATTGCTACTTGCAATACTATAAAATAAAGTGAACACTTTTATAATCTGATTTTAAACAATAGAAAACAGGAAAAATTCTAAAATTTGCAAAAGGCAATCGCGATATCGTAATTCGCAACTCTAAAGCAAACGCGATTATCATTTTATCGCAACTCTAATTCAAACCGTAATCATATTCTCGCCACACTAATGCAAAGCCGCGATGTTATTTCGCAACTCTAATAAAACCCGCAATTAATTTATCGCAACACTAATGAGAAAAATCACGAGTGGAGGGCTGACATATCGCAGTGCAACCATTTAGGAGGTTGCCGATGAACGATCACACTTGCACAGCTCTTGCAGCTGTATCGTGTGATCCAGGAACAGTGTCCGACAAATGCAGTCGGAGGGTTTGGGCATTTTATAAACGCAACTCTACTTAAGAAAACGCGATCATTCATTATCGCAACGCTAACAGGAAAAATTAATAGAACTCGCGATGAAACAATATCGCAACGCTAACTTTTAAAATGAATTTAATGAAAATTACTACTTAAAATATGAAAAATATTCTGGTATTGCTACTTGCAATACTATAAAAATAATTGAAAAATAACATTTTTATAATCTCATTTTAAACAATAGAAAACAGGATAAATTCTGATACGTATAGTTCTATAGGAAATTCTAAAAATTCATAATAAAAATTGCAAAAGGCAATCGCGATATCGTAATTCGCAACTCTAAAACAAACGCGATTATCATTTTATCGCAACTCTAATTCAAACCGTAATCATTCTCTCGCGACACTAATAAAAAGCCGCGATGTTATTTCGCTACTCTAATGCAACCCGTAATTAATCTGTCGCGACACTAATAAGAGAAATCGCGATTTGCCCAATAGGACGATGGACCGATATATACATCGGTCAAAAAAACAAAAACTACTACTACGACTAAAAATACTAAAAGCGAGCATAGTGACAAAGTAGTAACAATAATGACTTCCCATGCTCTGGATGACCCAGAGGATGGGGAGCCATTAGTAGTTGCCCTCTTGAGTGGCAGTTTGCCGGGCCTCTTCGGCTTATAGCCTCTTCTTTCTTCGGGCGCAATGCTCGCTGAAACTTAAATCTAAGCTCGAGACTTCTAAATCGCAAACAAAAAAAAAATTTGAAAATAAAAATATAAACCGCGGAAGCTGATTGAAGTGCACATGGACTGACCAACGATCACAGCGGTGATCGTTGCTCACTCGCATGTGCGTGCTCGAGCAATAAACGTTCGTTCGCCCACTCGCGACCGCGACCGCGAAATTCGAAAAATCGATAGGAAAAACCAGAGACGAGAGCATGCTCTACTCGTGCCAGTTTCACCGTCGATTTTTCAAATAAATTTCCAGAAACAGGTTGGTCACGCGAAAACGCGCCTACCCGACCAGAGACTGTGCCAACCTGCCCGGCCCTACCTACTTATAATTAACAGACATACCAGAAAGTATACTACCTATCCTACCTAGCGCTATATTTAAAAAATAGCAAAACAGGCACACCAACACACCCGCTCCACGGTTCTCACACAAAAGCCCGGGTGCAAAGGTCCTACACTAGAGAGGACGTCCCGGGACGCCTCCGACACCCGAGCTTAACACAACATGCATACTCTAAGGTACGTACCGTTTTCCTGAAATCGACTGACGAAGGCTAGTGACCATTGCGTAAAACGTGATAAACACGTCTGAGGAAATGATATCGTTAAAATAAATGTAAGTAAACTTGGAATTGTAATTGTAATTTACGGCAATATTAAAAGCGTGGTTACAGTTAATCGCGTGGATGATATTATCAGAAATTATGATTGTATCGAGACGTAAATTGAATCGATATATGTCTCGACATTTTTAGTATTTGAGATTGTAACGAATGAGAAGAAACCGACGCAATTCCACGGCCTAACAACACACATACATAATGTGGAAAATACGTCGTGCACGATACACTAACGCGTCGTCAGTCGCTGAGAAATTATTACATTACTTAATTCTAGATCATCGTGCCCAATGTCTTTCTCCCATTCAAGTAGCACCTGGGCACGTGAATGAGATCCTGACAATGGGCACGGAAGGGGTTAAACCTGAAAATCCTGATCTAAAAAGATGATTAGTTTGTGTAATTTTTATTTAACGGACTAACGTTCTTTGATTTTATATTTTACTACTTCGTTTCTGATTAAATCTACTTTATTAATTTAATAGTAACTAAGTAACTCTACTTTATTAATTTAACAAATTAGAGCAAAATTTTAATATTGCAAAAAAGGTAGCGTTAATTGAAAAAGATTGAGGCTCGATCAAATGGAATTATTAACTCTAAATATATTATTAAAAAAGAAATAATCTCAGGCGATCTTTTTATCAAAGTATATATTCGAAAGTGCAGAAGCAGTGTTCAAAATTATTGCTTTGATTCAAAAATCTGCCTGTCGCGAAGTGCCTTCTTGCACGTAAAATATCACACATTCTTGTACGGAAAAAATGAATTTTAACTCATTCTAGCCAAAGTGAAATAAACGAACGTGACTTAATATTGTCACGATCGATTCCTTGCTAAAAATCAAGTATATTTATGTCATACAGGTATATTCGTGTAGATATTTGCCATTTGCAAATATTCATACGGAATATTAACATGCATATTTATAAGTAACACGAATATATTCTCTAGTGTATATGTTTAATCTAATTATTAAAAAATTAATTATTATAATCGCGCTGTGCAAGAAGACCTATCCTAAATTAATAAATTTGAAAAAAGAATGTTACTACTCACGGGTATGAAGAATACCCGCGGTCACTATGCTCGCAAAAAATTCTACGTAATACAACCAGTCACTCGTGCCGATTCGGACCTTTCATCCTACGACATGATTGAGTGACCGGAGGAACAGAAACGCATGCGACTCACCGTTCGAAGCGGAAAAGCAGAGGACGAATTTCATCAGGAACTGTGTAGGGTCCAGTGGTGGAAATGGAGGTTGCGAAGTATCTGTTACAGAACAAAACACGATGAGTGATTGTTGATTATTTACAAGGTTGGAGATAATGAAAAATGAAAGTTTATTAACTGTAGTAACTTTAGTAATAATAAAGATTGAAATACTAATAAACTTTGGTAAGTATAAAAACTGAAACTCTAATATGAAAGTAAAAAATCTAGAAATTAAGAATCTAATAATTTCTGAAATACGTTAGTCATTTGTTTCATAATTCGGTACTAAGACTTTAACACTTATTTTATTTTAATGAAAGAATTACCCCAGAAGATTCTAATCTGCCAAATTTTCAATCAAATTGTATTTCTTAATTAATAGTGATCAAAGAAAAATATACAGAATAGACATAATCGAAGTACGATATGTAAAGATACTTACATTCCTGGCTTTTGAGCCACTGTTAGAAGATTCCCAAAGAAGGTAAAGAAGTTGAAGCAGTGGTATGTCTATAACCAAACATAAGATATCATTAATATCGTTAATACATAATAACAAACTCGAAACTTTACCAATAATTAAGAATATACTCTAATAAGTATGTAAATTGGAACTCTAATATAAAAGTTTGAGAACAAAATATTCAGTGATTTTTTTATACGTATCAGACAGTTTTATTGTACTTTAATGCTAAGACTTTAAGACTTTATTTCAATTAAAAAGGATATTTACAGCTTTTTGAATTATCAATCATTTTTATTTTACAATTAACAGTATTTCAAACAAAATATACTAAATAGAACAAATTGAAATACAATATATAAAACTACTTACATTCTTGAGCTCCTGGAGAGGCTTTATCCTCTTGAGGGAGGCACTGACTCTAATACCGAAAGCGAATATTCAAAAGAATAAATATATAAAAAAAGAAAAATAAAAGACTACGTTACCGCGACCGCTTAAATTATGATCGGCGAACAAGAACTCTAATCGCGTACAAATTTGATTGATAAAATTTTATTATTTTCGCGTATGATTATTCGATCGAATTTGATCAAGACTATCGTGATTTTAAAATATTGAAAAGAAGCTATTACGTAGCAAACACTGACTCTACAACCGCATTGCGCGCGGTCACAAATATTCCCTGAAAATAAAGCAGTTTCGGGGCGGGGATGGGGGGGTGGAAAAGAAGCGAAACGTCGTTTCGACAATTTTCTTCTTTTTCCTATCGAACGTTTATTTAGAAAATACTGCTATTTCTTTATACTTAAAAATTATTATTAAGAAATTGGAACAAGTATGACAATGTAAGTTGAAAATTGTGAGATATTTCTTGATAGGGAACAAATGCTTACGAATACCGTGAATGCATTACAGTCATTTGCAAGAATTATACTGTTCGCAATTAGAATATATACTGTGAATTTTCGTTATTAGAACACGAAATATACATTCCACTAATACATTATACTCGCGAGTTATAAATATTGGAAAATATTTGTAAGAATTCAAAAGTTCGCCACTAAATATACTTAAGGAATACTTGACAAACGCACGCGAAATCTTGTTTCGAAGTATTTAAATCTAACTGTTACCAAGTTGCAAGTTTATGACGTTAGCAGTAGCAAATTCACATAATACAACAAAAGAAATTGAATTTCATAAGTGATTTATTGAGATATAACTCAATTTGAAATAATAAGACAATTCGTTAAAAATTCGTTTGAAATAAGAGAATGATTTCATAAATCGGAAATAGAACAATAATTTATTTAATCGAAGCCATTGACACATCATATACAATTTCGCGTCTTGCGAAATGAACATTTGAGTCATTGTACTAAACTGTTTAATATTCCCCAACATCATCACAATAATCTTCCCTTAAAAATGGGAAAATAAAAAGAAGCTCGGACAAACAGACAATGAAAGACAAATCGCGGCGCGAACTCGTTCGTTCGCGATCTTTTGAAAGAATCAATGGATTCTCGCGACGCACTCCCGTGCACAAAATAATCGCAAGATACAGTGGCAAAGAAGAATCGAATTTTATATTTCATTCCAAGTCAGATAAGTATCATTGTACAGAATGGACTCAGAATGGATTTGAGAGTCAAGACATATCCCACGTTGTCCCACGTTGTCCCACGTTGTCCCACGTTGTCCCACGTTGTCCCACGTTGTCCCACGTTGTCCCACGTTGTCCCACGTTGTCCCACGTTGTCCCACGTTGTCCCACGTTGTCCCACGTTGTCCCACGTTGTCCCACGATGTCCCACGTTGTCCCACGTTGTCCCACGTTGTCCCACGTGGTCCCACGTTGTCCCACGTAGTCCCACGTTGTCCCACGTTGTCCCACGTTGTCCCACGTTGTCCCATGGTGTCCCACGATGTCCAACGTTGTCCCACGATGTCCCCCGGTGCCCCCGCGGGGGGGCCTTAGTCCAGTCTAGATCACCCAAACTATTTTGGATGATCAAGACCAGACTATATTCAAGTAGTTTTTAGCTTGATATCGTTTTTCAAATAATAATACTAATATTTAAGATAGTAGTTGGTGCATTATTATTTGGAAAACGATACCAATTACCGGGACCCACCACGAGGAGGTAACTACGCTCGGGTCCCATTTACATAAACAGTTTTTAAGCATTGGAAGCAGAGATGTCAAATTATTTTATAACAAAGAAGTAGCGTGTATTGAAATTTATTAATTAGAATGGTTGTAGTACGTGGATTTGCATAATCATACTTGAATATTGAACTTATCATCGAAGAAACGAAACCATGCAAGGTACCAATTGTAGTGCGTATGGATGAATGGTGAGTTGTCGCTGCTTTCGATTAAATTGCACTTGCTTCCTTCATTCCACGAATACGGTGCTGTTTCCTTGATTTTGAGCAGACATGGAAAATTACATCCCATCCATAGACACTCAATAGGTACACTCTGCGTTACCATTGTTTTTATATGAAATGGTGAAATGTGAAATTAAATACTATATTTAAAATTAAAAAATAATGCTGTATAGAAATAAAATAGCACTTCAGGGACTTGAAAGATTTCGTAAATATTAAATAAAACGAAATATATCATTAATTTACTCACAACGAATTGATGGTATTCATTTAAATCAATGAATATAGAGTTGATACCAATTAATGGTACAACTGTTATAAATTAAGAGCATAATTACTTTGAATTAATGGGAGGATATGGTTATAAATTATTCGTATAATAGTTAAGAATTAATGGAGTAATTGTTTTAGATTAATGGCCTAAATGTTAGAAATTCATGGCTTACCTGTATAGAATAACAATTTAAATACTATAAATTAATGGCTTAAATGTTATAGATTAATTATTTAAGTGATGTAAATTAATTGCATAGACGTTATAAATTACTAGTTGCAATGTTATTGTTTGGCTTTTTTTTTATTTACCTTATATTCAAAATCTTCTTCGTCGTTCACTCTTCGGGAGTTCAAGCAGGAAAGAACTCGCGCGCGACTTGCGTGTTCCTTATATAACTTGTCAAGGTATGGGGGGGGGGGATGTTAATCTAACGATGTTAATCAAGAGCGACGAGATTTATATTTTTCGTTCCAAGATGGATATGTATCTTTGTACGGAATGAGCTTACAATGCACCTAACATAGATATCTATCTTATCATTAATAAAGGCTAAAACGCACGCATCCCACGTTGTCCCACATTGTCCCACGTCGTCCAACGACGTCCCACGGTGTCCCACGGTGTCCCACGGTGCAGTCCAGTCTAAATCATCCAAAATTCTTTTGGCGGCTTTTGGTGACCCAAACTGGACTGGTGCGTAGTTCTTAGCTTGGTATCGTTTCCCAAAGGTTAATCAACTGATTAATTTTTGCAAAACGATGCCAATTACCAGGTCTCACCACGTGGAGGTGACTACGCACGAGACCCGCCCATGATTTATTTAACATTATCCATCGGTCTCGACGTTCAACCTGTTGGCAGGAATGTCGAGTTCTGACTCTACGTGATCATGGGCCTGCGTAAAGAGATAGCTGTTTCGTAGCCTAACTGCGAAACATATATCTCCAACGCAGCGGTTACACGAATCTTTGCAAACGTAAAACAAAGCTTACACGACGCAATATGTATCTCCCACACAACGCAACATGTATCTCACACACAACCATTACTTCGATCAGTACAAACATCATACAATAATTCGCAACCCTGTAGGCAACATTCCGTATCAAAGATACATTTGTCTAACTTGGAACGAAAGAAAAGAAATGAGGCTACTGTGGAAAAGGAGCTCCTACAATCAGAGTATGAAAGAAAACGCGATCTCTCGAAAGAACTAACAAACCTACGCTACGTACCCCCGTGCACCAGATAACCCTAAGGTTCAGGCTAACCCAAGGATTGACCTTCGCCCGATTCCTGTCACGTCGTTTGGATCTTATCACGGTCGATGGCACTTACCGATGATACCAGTGACCAGCAAATGGGCCTGTGATTTAACACACTCCAACTGAACATGTTGAACTCGGGGAGGGACCGCTGAACCGTATTACAAAGGCAAGGCCCCAACAGCACAGTGGGGTCCACACCCACGGGTTCGATCAGAATTACGGAGGACGTGAAATGCAGGTCCCTGTTCAAGTACCGAAGTACCAATCGGACAGCATTGCGGACCCGCGACTCAATCGTCAACAGATTTACAGGTATCACCAGCGTGATCACGGTCGATGGTTCTTAACAATGATACCAGTGACCAGCAAATGGGCCTGCGATTTAACACACTCCAACGGAACATGATGAACTCTGGGAGGGACCGCTGAACCGTATTACAAAGGCAAGGCCCCAACAGCACAGTGGGGTCCACCCCCACGGGTTCGATCAGAATTACGGAAGACGTGAAATGCAGGTCCCTGTTCAAGTACCGAAGTACCAATCGGACAGCATTGCGGACCCGCGACACAATCGTCAACAGATTTACAGGTATCACCAGCGTGATCACGGTCGATGGTACTTAACGATGATACCAGTGACCAGCAAATGGGCCTGCGATTTAACACACTCCAACGGAACATGATGAACTCTGGGAGGGACCGCTGAACCGTATTACAAAGGCAAGGCCCCAACAGCACAGTGGGGTCCACCCCCACGGGTTCGATCAGAATTACGGAAGACGTGAAATGCAGGTCCCTGTTCAAGTACCGAAGTACCAATCGGACAGCATTGCGGACCCGCGACACAATCGTCAACAGATTTACAGGTATCACCAGCGTGATCACGGTCGATGGTACTTAACGATGATACCAGTGACCAGCAAATGGGCCTGCGATTTAACACACTCCAACGGAACATGATGAACTCTGGGAGGGACCGCTGAACCGTATTACAAAGGCAAGGCCCCAACAGCACAGTGGGGTCCACCCCCACGGGTTCGATCAGAATTACGGAAGACGTGAAATGCAGGTCCCTGTTCAAGTACCGAAGTACCAATCGGACAGCATTGCGGACCCGCGACTCAATCGTCAACAGGTTCACAAGTATCACCAGCGTGATGACAACGCCCGCGATTCGAGGCAAACGACGAACAGTCGTCGAGACAAAAGGTGTCTTTGGGCAACCTGTGAATCCAAAGAGTTGTCCAGTGCACGGTTACCCGCACGTACCCGGGATACGCTCGAGCGAGTACGCCACGCCGCAGTTTGAAAGAACTGAGCGATCGCGAATCGATAAATCGCGGCAACAATTTTTCCAATGTGGTAAGCGAGGGGATCAAGAGAGACGAGATTTATATTTTTCGTTCCAAGATGGATAAGTATCTTTGTACGGAATGAGCTTACAATGCACATAACATAGGTATCTATCTTACGATTAATTAAGGCTAAAACGCACGCATCCCACGTTGTCCCATGATGTCCCTCGATGTCCCACGTTGTCCCACGATGTCCCTCGGTGCCCCCGCGGGGGGGCCTTAGTCCAGTCTAGATCACCCAAACTATTTTGGATGATCAAGACCAGACTATATTCAAGTAGTTTTTAGCTTGATATCGTTTTTCAAATAATAATACTAATATTTAAGATAGTAGTTAGTGTATTATTATTTGGAAAACGATACCAATTACCGGGACCCACCACGAGGAGGTAACTACGCTCGGGTCCCATTTACATAAACAGTTTTTAAGCATTGGAAGCAGAGATGTCAAATTATTTTATAACAAAGAAGTAGCGTGTATTGAAATTTATTAAGTAGAATGGTTGTAGTACGTGGATTTGCATAATCATACTTGAATATTGAACTTATCATCGAAGAAACGAAACCATGCAAGGTACCAATTGTAGTGCGTATGGATGAATGGTGAGTTGTCGCTGCTTTCGATTAAATTGCACTTGCTTCCTTCATTCCACGAATACGGTGCTGTTTCCTTGATTTTGAGCAGACATGGAAAATTACATCCCATCCATAGACACTCAATAGGTACACTCTGCGTTACCATTGTTTTTATATGAAATGGTGAAATGTGAAATTAAATACTATATTTAAAATTAAAAAATAATGCTGTATAGAAATAAAATAGCACTTCAGGGACTTGAAAGATTTCGTAAATATTAAATAAAACGAAATATATCATTAATTTACTCACAACGAATTGATGGTATTCATTTAAATCAATGAATATAGAGTTGATACCAATTAATGGTACAACTGTTATAAATTAAGAGCATAATTACTTTGAATTAATAGGAGGATATGGTTATAAATTATTCGTATAATAGTTAACAATTAATGGAGTAATTGTTTTAGATTAATGGCCTAAATGTTAGAAATTCATGGCTTACCTGTATAAAGTAACAATTTAAATGCTATAAATTAATGGCTTAAATGTTATAAATTAATTATTTGAGTGTTGTAAATTAATGGCATAGACGTTATAAATTACTAGTTGCAATGTTATTGTTTGGCTTTTTTTTTATTTACCTTATATTCAAATTCTTCTTCGACGTTCACTCTTCGGGAGCTCAAGCAGGAAAGAACTCGCGCGCGACTTGCGTGTTCCTTATATAACTTGACAAGGTGTGGGGGGGGGGTATGTTAATCAAACGATGTTAATCAAGAGCGACGAGATTTATATTTTTCGTTCCAAGATGGATATGTATCTTTGTACGGAATGAGCTTACAATACACCTAACATAGGTATCTATCTTATCATTAATTAAGGCTAAAACGCACGCATCCCACGTTGTCTCACGTTGTCCCACGTCGTCCAACGACGTCCCACGGTGTCCCACGGTGCAGTCCAGTCTAGATCATCCAAAATTAATTAATTTTTCAATCATTAATTTTTGGAAAACGATGCCAATTACCAGGTCCCACCACGAGGAGGTGACTACGCACGAGACCCGCCCATGAGTTATTTAACGTTATGCATCGGTCTCGACATTCAACCTATTGGCAAGAATGTCGAGTTCTGATTCTACACGATCATGGGCCTGCGTAAAGAGATAGTTATTTCGTAGCCTAACCACGAAACACCTATCTCCAACGCAGCAGTTACACGAATCTTTACAAACGTAAAACAACGCTTACACGACGCAATATCTATCTCCCACACAACGCATCATGTATCTCACACACAACTAAATGCTATAAATTAATAGTTTAAATGTTGTAAATTAATAGCTTAAATGCATAAAATAACAGTTTAAATGTTGTAAATTAATAGCTTAAATGTTGTAAAATAATAGCTTAAATGTTCTAAATTAATAGCTTATATGTTGTAAATTAACAGCTTAAATGTTTTCAATTAATGGCTTATATGTCGTAAAATAATAACATAAACGTTATAAATTAATAGCTAAAAATGTCAGAAATTAATAGCTGAAATGTTATAAAATAATAGCTTAAATGTTATAAATTAATAGCTTAAGTGTTGTAAATTAACGGTTTAGACGTTATTAATTGCTAGTTCAATGTTATTGTTAATATTTTTTATTTATTTACCTTATTTAAGTTCTTCTTCGATGTTCACTCTCTGACAGTTCAGGCGCAAAAGAGCTCGCGCGCGATTTCCGTGTTCCTTATATACCTTATGTCATGCATGTGTCAAGGTGTCGGAATGTCAATTAAACTGCAACGGTTTATTAATATTACAGAACTTGGTTTTTCCATTCTAACACAATCAAATTTAATAATTTTTGAGTTTTTATTGTAAGTTGACGCCTTTAACAATTAATTGCAATAGCCATTTTTACAATTTTAATAGTTTTTACAATATAAAATTATATTCACCTATGTACTTGTACTAGTTTTTGAATACCAGTTTATGATGAAAATATTTCTATGGCATCTTTATAAGTTATTTCTTGTTTCGCGATTAAAAAGACTCGAGAACTAAATTTAAGTTTTAGCGGACATCGTTCTCGAAGAAAAAAGCGAAAATTGCGATAAAAGAGGGCAACTATCAATGGCTTCTCATCCCTTCGGTTTCCCACTCAGAGCATTGCAAGTTATTCTTGTTACTACTTTGTCTCTATACTCATTTTTAGTATTGGTAGTATCTCGTAGTAATAGTAGTTATTACTTGACCGATGCGTACGTTGGTCTATCATCATCTTGGGCAGATCGCGATCTTTTTATTAGTGTTGCGAGTAATTAATTCCAAGTAAGATTTGAATTGCAAACTAGTTTATTTCGTATTTTGAATCAGAGTCGGGAATAAACACCGATTTCAGTTTGAGTCAGAGTTGCGAAGGAATATTAAAAACGGATTTAATTAGTGTTGCATTGAATTATACAATATCGAGATTATTCATAGTACTTTTTACTATCAATTGCTATTGTTTTTTAAAGAACAATATTTGGTATAATATAAGAATGTTTGTTTTATTTCAGTTAGAAAGATGTAATTTGTAAGTAACTTTATAGCATTACGATTTTTGAGTGTCACGAGCAATCGAAGTAGTTCTTTATTGATTTAGAAATAATAATATTTATTGAATTCATTTGAGTATTAATGTCGCGGTACTTTTCCATCGCGATCATTTGAATAATTTTTTAGTTAGCATTGTAAAACGCGTAACGCAAATGATCGCGTTTTGTAAAGTATTGTTGCGCCTTTGAAATATCTGAAACTTCATCGCTGGAACTTCCTGGAGGTTCCTGTTCCTCGATCACTCGATGCAGTTAACTAAATTGTACAGGTATTATACATCAGCGATCTGCATTGTAACTTTTTTAATATTAATCCAATGAACAAGTTTGATGCAGAATTAGTAACATGTACAAAGTATCAGTTATTGATGAATGTTTAATATCATCTCAACTAACATCAAGTGGCTTTAGAGTGGAATGATATGGATTAAAGAAAATTACTAAAAGAAATCAAGTAACTATTGAGAAATGATTAAGTCTCGTTTATTGTTAATTAATTATATCTCACTGAATTTCTACAATTAAATATTAATTAAATATTAAATTTTTTACAATTTGAGTTTAGTTCAAGAATCATTTTCCTATCAATAGAAAGCTCATATTCTTATATTATATGATACCCGATATAATATCACATTCCAGTTTGTTTATATGAAAAAGAACAAAGGGAAGGGCAGAAGGGATCAGGAAATTTTAAATTTCAAAAATTTCAAACATTGGAGATGCTTCAAAATAGGTAAAAATTAATTCTGCTATTTTATAATTTCATAATTAGATTTCATTGTAGTTTTAACCGCGAATTTAATCTTACTTCCTGCTAGATCGGTAACGTTGGAAATTATATTTAGTAAGATAACTCTAGTGTTGCCAGAGTCTTCGTAGAGTATAACATTTCATTATGAGATATTTATTCTGTATCTCATTTACTGTACATATATCTGTGTATTCTATAATAAAAATCAAAAATATATATTATCTGGTTTATACCGTAATCTTGTGCTGTCCGCTGTCCTATGGTCGGTAACTTCTAACTGCTTCGAATTTACTTTCAGTACCACCTTCCCAAGCTTCAGGATACTACCTAAAGATGGTACCTGCTCCGCTTCTATGAAATACTAAGCGTTATCTACAGACGTTTACCAACTTACCATAGATAATACATAACGTTGTATGCCATTCTCGTTCTTCTCCAATTTTTATGCTATTTCGCTTATTCAACTGTTTCAACTGCCTTCAAACATACGTCAACTATCCTCAAAACCAATAGCATCGATCATAAATAAAGAGAGAAAGAGTAGAAGAAAAAATCAAATCGACGAGAATCAACTAAAATGCATCTTGTCCATAGTCTACGAAACTTAAAATTGTTCGAGTATTGATTCACCGTGACGGGTCATAAAGGATTGTTTTTTAGAGACTCCATGAGTACAAAGGGTCTACGGTGATCTGTCATTTACAGATTTACACGGACCTTTCTCGACTAAATGGTACCATGCAACCCTTCTGTCGTGTGCCTTAACGAGGCATGGCACCAACGTCCCTTATAATCCGCAAAACAACAACCCTTTCGCCTTTCTTTCGGTGGGCAGATCGAAAAAACCGCACTGACCAGAAAAAAGCAGTAAAAATTTATGACCAGCCGAAAGGTAGGCCAGATAATTCCCTGTTCTCGCGTGTTGAAACGGACACGGAAAGGGTTTCACCTCGGGTACCATCCGTCATCGCGAATAGTGGCGTAAGCTTGTTCGTATTCTAGCTGATAATCGACATAATCCGCTTTGGGTCTTAGTTTTTTAGACCGCTCGACCACATGATTTTCTTCCCTACTGCCATAAACATGGCTGGATAAGGATTGTTTAACACGGTATTTTACAAACGAGAGGACCATTACTACACGAAACTGCAGAGTTTCCGTAGAAAGTACAGAGTTCCGTGGATAGCGCCTATTCGACTACTTATATTGTCAATTGTGAGGCATAATTGTGATAATATATTTCTGTGTGGGTTGTGAAGCTTGGGAATTTATTCACATTCGATAATACTGTTGTTATAATATATACCGTTTGAAACAATTAGAGGATCCTTCGTCTTATCACTTTAACTTTTATATCAATTTCTTGTATCTATATATTTTAAAAAATTGTTTAATAATCGTTATAATGTCAATGTATATTAAGAAATTTATTATCGATCAAATTTTACGTTTTAATATCATATAAAATTGTAATTCATTTATTAAATGTTGACCGTAGTGGAGCTATAAAACGGTCCATAGCAACGATCTTCTTTTTATTTTTTTGTCAATAAGTAGAATACAAAATTTCGTGAGCTTTTAGTTGTCTTTGTTTATTGTGCTATTCAATATCGAGTACGAGCAAGAATAAAAGTCAGTGATTTCAAAGCAAGGATAAGCGCAATCGATGCGCGAAGTTTCAGCGAATCTATTAATAAATCCACCAAGGTCTATAAAACGCATCTGCGGACTCTTGATGCAATTTTCTCAACAATGTTGCAACGATTTCCTGTTTCTACTTTATTTGTACAATGTTGACTATCGTTTCATCTCGCAAGTTTTAATCGATTCCGAAAGAAACACCGGTTCGATTGGGCGGAAGGAAGGTACAACCCTTTTTCCAGAAACCTTCTCCCGCTTGTCGTTCGGCCTCGTTTGTACCCCAAATCATCGTCATCATCCTGAATGCTCTGTGGCTTTTTTTTAAACCACGAATTCTCACGGTCCACCGAAAACCACCATGATCTTCCTCGTTTTCTTATTTAACAGAATCATCGTCCGCATTGTGCAGCTTGCTAACAAAGCGTTGCTAAACACTCTCACACATTATTAGCGTTATCTCTCACGGTGAAGATTTCTTCTGTAATAATTGCTTCTTGGAAAGATTAATGTTTTCTTCTGGAAGCAGATCATTAGCGAAGCATTGATAATTACATAAGGCATTAATTTTCACTAAAATTAAACATAAAACAACAACGTAGTAGAATGACACGCAACAAACATAGATATCATATCGCTCCTCTAAGAAATATTTGATGAGAAATTCTGGACTGTAATAATTCATTTTCTAGACACGCAGCATTTACCTTAGCAAAAGTAAAATTAGAATGGAATATTTGAAAGTATTCTAAGATCGATGTTCTCTATCTGCGTCTAGAGTGTCCAGGACCGGTCGAATAAAGGCCGAAGCACGATCCTGCGAGCGATAGATCGATCGCACAGGATGCGTAACTTCCTGCATTTGTATTCCCTCCCGCTTGTGCATGGACACTCGAGGGACCGAAAAACTGTCGGCGTTTGTCGACAACCATCCAAGCAACCGCTGCACCGTTCGTTCGTTCTCGTTTTTTTCTTTTTTTCTTTTTCCCCTCTTTTCCTAGATCGGTCGGAAACTATTAAAAAACGCTCTTCGAAAACTGCGGATCTTTTGTCGATGACAACACAACGAGGGGGTGCTGACTAGACGAAGGGATGGGGTGTAACCTGGCGCTTGTTACACAACCGGAAGGAAATCTGTAACACAAGGAATCTACCTCCTGCACTTCGTACCATATCACGTGTTCGAAGATACGCAGATGAAACGTGCAACTTCACCGGCAGTCGCTTGCGTAATTTCAACGTCCTTACGTTTTCTTACGCATTTTCTTACGGCAACATTGTTTACAGTTTACACGATCGATCAGTGGAACAAAATATTCTGTAATAATCGCTTCTTTTACGGCCGATGCTCGATCACAATTTAAGCAACGTTGCTTTTAAATAAGCGAGAAACGATACTACCAATCATCACTTGCTTCTGCGATAAAGTACTGCAGTTATAACAAAATCCTGAATCGTCACAATAAAAGGATCTTCCTACTACTTTCGAAAATCCTTTCGGTTTTTGCATTTCCTTAATTTATAATTCTTTCCTTTCACCGTAGAGTACTAAATGTACAACAAAGAGAACGGCACGCGAATAAACGAATTTCCCTGTCACTCTGGAGGAGAAAACGGTAAAAGGTTACACGGCGGATTTCCTCTTTGCAACTTTCCTTCCACTTTCCATCATATCGCTCCTCTAATCGTTAAAAATCCATCTAACGTAGCCCGTCTGTCGATGGCGATTTTGCGGAAGAGAGGAAGTTGCTTCGTGTCGTTTACGATGCAAGAAAGTTCCCGAACCGCTAACGCTCGTCGCCACTTTCTTTCTACCCTCTCCACCTGTGCGCGATTGCGTAACGAGAAATCGATCTTCGTTGCATCGATACGCAGCGGGACGACAGGATACATACGGTTGCCAATGCGGCTTTTGCGGTGAATTGCGTAATTTCCTTTCGTCGAGCGATCTTTTCTACGTGCGCCGCGAGGCCCTCCAATTTAATTTCAACAAGGACGCGCCGCGTATCGAGTGCTACGGGCCGAGAGTCGCGAGCGCCTCACTGGCGACATTTAATCGAACGGCGCGGATATGTGACATTTGAGGCGTCCAATTTCCCCGCGGCTCGTGCTCGGCTCCCTTGCAAAATCGTCTTCGAACGAGTCGCTCGTCTCTTTCCCGTTCCTTTTTTTTTCTTCCTTCCCTCCGGCTGCGTTTTCCCTCCTGCCACGGTTGACATTTGCGACTGGAACGGCGCTCGCTGGAAGCGAACGGTCGTCGACTGGCGAGCGGGTCGATTGGTCGAGTAGAATCTCTCGATACTCGTAGAAGCTACAATGTTGATGCTTTGCGAATATAAACTTAAAGACGTAGATCGTGGTAGAGATTTTGTAGAAAATGGAAGGTTATAGGTTTGAAAATTAATATTTCTTTCATAAATTTCAGTTAGATTCGGCATAGTAATGCCATTTATTGGCAATCGTCGATGGTACTTGAAGAGCAAGCTTTGGAATTCTTGTCAAATTCTGAACGAGGTCGCTCTTTTCGTCTCTGTAGATCGGTAGCGGCGACAGGTGCGAGAAAACAGTTCGGTGGTCTATTGTTTCGCGAGTTTAGATCCGATACGGTCGATAACGAACGCTTGGAAGGTGGCCCTTCGACGAAGAAAGTAGTGGATGAAAGAAGGCGAAGAACAAAAAAGGAAATGACTAAGGGCGGCAAAGGAACAGAGGTGAACTAGGTTTCGGAGAAAGTGAAAGGAGCAGAAAAAAAGATACACGAATAGAAAGGGGCTCCCTCGAGGGAGATACGACACAGGTAAAAGTGAAATGATGCAAGATCTCCGCGGTTTGACAGCCCGCTAACGACTCTATTCTCCGAGCTTCGTCGAAGGGTTGCTCATAAACTTTGCGTAAAACCAACCGACAGAACTCGAATTCTCTTTTCACATTACAAATCGACGGCAGGATGGAGATACTTGTCACTTCGACCATGGTCCTTGCGGATCGGTTGCGCATTATCTCGTCGAAGATCGAGCCTTCGTCGATACGTCCTTCCGACGAGGATGAAATGAGAGGTTACCATATTGTTCTACGACTGCCCTACGCCCTCAGTCGTTTGCCTGTCCGATTGGCATCGATGCTGTTCGCCGTTGCGAAAGGACATGAATTTATTTGGTTCCCGATGTGAGTAACGACCTTACCTAGGATCTGACCACGATGGAATTGCCGTGCTCCTATGCGAAGAAACTAGACGAAAGGAAGGAGAAGGGAGATACATCCTCCTTGTCCTTGCTTCGTCCTTTTTTCCTTTCTCCCAGTTCTCGATTTCGATCCAGCCGGTTCTTCCTCTTTCCCCGTGCCGTTTCTTTCCTTCTTTCGTTCGCGTTCTCGTTCCGTCTCTGTTTTCCGTCGTGTCGTTGGCGATCCGCTGCGATTGCATTCTTCGCAAGCGATTTTTCAGACGCAAGAGCTCGCTCTTGCGTAATCGATCGCGCCTCGCGGACATTCCGATAGAATATCGGCTCCCGTTAATGGACCAAGATTCATACGCGTCGCGCAATTGTTCGAATTTATTATTTTAATCGATGCGCCGCCTTGCTACGTCGCGTCTCTCCTTGGGTCGATTTTAATTAACGAAACTCGATGCTGGAGCCGGAATTTATTGAAATTGCGGCTGGTAAAAGAGACGCTAGCTTTTCAGACTCCCGTCGATCATTGCAACAGTTCATAGAACGCAACATCGTTGGACAAAAACGCGATTGACGCTCCTGCGTTTGCGTTAATATCGCCACTACTAAGGATACATCGACAAAAAGGAAACTTTCCGTTCGATGCTTTGGCGATCATATCGATCGAAGCTGAAAGTAGGTTCATTCAGATCCGAATACATGGTCCATTCATCGGCGGTTTCGCGCGCGAAATGAATTCAATCGCGTCGGAAGCGTCTAGACGATACGACACGGACGGTTAGCATTCGAAATCAATAGGCTTCGTGTTCGTTAAATGGACTACGGTCGATGAATGTCGTCCGCTGCTTCCTCTATAGAACCTTTAGAAGCTTCAGGACCACCAACGGTACGTCGAATGATACGCGGAACGATGGACGATGATGAAGCTTCACCTTCGGTAAGAATATTCCAAAATTGACGATACAACTCTCTCATAATATGGTATACTACGAGTGTCTTGCTATATTAGCATCTGGTGAATGACCTTCTCAGTTTATATATTTACATTTTACTTGACCATTTTATGGTTGATACGCGCAACCAGAAGCATACTAATGATTTTGTACGAGATCACGTTTCGCAAATGTCCCATCCAAAGATCCACTGTTACGCACTCTAATTGAAAGATTTTCTTCTCCTAAGCCACAGACGTTAATAGCAGATTAAGATATCGATCATGAACGCACGTAAATTCTAATAATTATCGTCTTACGCGTCATTTCGCGTAACTTGTGGCCGTCTTTCTCTTCTCGAAACTGTTGGTTCTGGCGAAACGGCTAATACGCGACGTGGCAACCCTATCCTCGAGGCTCGTTTCGACAACATAGGTATATAAGTAGCGGCGATTAGCGCTCGAACAGGACAGCGTGTAATTAAGGCGCCGGTGTTAAAGCTCGTTGCACAGTTCATCGATGATGCGGTTCTATCCGGCGGATGAGCGCGCCGCGCTTGAGCATCGATGCGTCACGAAATGTTGAGCCGGCTTGAATACCGGAGGATTCCTCTGCTTATCCGCATATTTTCAAGGGTCAGCGAGTCGACGAGCGAACGTGCCTCGTCTTTTCTTCGCGTTCTATCACGACCACTCGCCGACGACACTGATTAGGGGTGGTGATGTCTCTGCGGCACACGAGTCAATGGAAGATTCGAATCGCAAGTGACTCATATTGTTGTGCTTTGCAGTGTCAAAGTTGTTTTGATTTGCTAGGTTCAAAAGTAAACAAACCCCGGACAAAAACATTATTTGTAAACGTCAACCGGAGTTACGTTTGAACTTTTTGTAAGCCCACCGATCGATACAAACAGAAGAACGTGCTCTCTAAGACAAACAGATTCAGTATAGCGACGAGCATGGCAAGCATTATAGCGAATCATTATAGCGAGACACATAGTCGAATAGCGAGCGACGATAACGATTGGCATACACTATCTCTGTACTTGTATTTAAAGTGATTTTAATATACACTGACCATTACAATTTCGTCACTCGTCTCTTTAATAAACTAACACGTATAACAATCCACCTGAATAATAATTCAAATTCGACGAAACTGCGCCTTTTACGAGTACTTTGCGACGATGTATCGAAGAATGGTGCAAAAATAACGATAAGATAACTTCCACAAAACAAAATATCGTGTCGTCGATAACGAGTTAAGTAGTGTATCGGTCAAAAATCGTCGATAACCGAATCTGAGGAATTACAAGGTAAATTACTACTCAACTTGTTTCGAATATCCATCTGACTCGAATAATCCTATGTTATACTGATTGAAAAAAGGTGCAATACCGTCTTTTATGATTATTTGTCTGAATCGCTCCTGTGTTGACTATATCGTAAAAGGGTTGAAACTCGGCTGAAAAAAATTGGCGAAGAAACGTATATTACATGGAGTCTCGTAAACGTTGTAACTGCACGAGTTCTCAGGATGAAAATTAGGATTCGTTTCTTTCTCCTCCGTACAATCTTATCAACGTAGAAGTATTTTGTAACCTTGTACCGTGACCATTTTAAGTCGGTGTCGTCGATTACATTGAAAAAGTGGTAAAGGGGATGGAGAGGGTGGATACGATGTAAGTAGTCGATACACGAGCGTTGTTTCGTTGCTTCGGGGCAATCTTATCAGCGTGAAAGGGAAGAGGGAGCCCGCGAGCGGGCGTCTACGTCCTCGACGATTCGAAAGGGAGATTCCTTCGTGGTGCCGTCACGGATTTCATGCATTCCTGCGCGGACGCCGCGGGAGGCTTCCTTAAAACCGAAAGTGATATGGAGTGGACGCCGGGAAAAGACGAATGAGCGGCGCTTATACACAAATACAGGCTCTTGCGTGACACCGCACCATACAAGTCCAGGAAAACGAACGAAGAAACGGCAAAGGATAAAAGAACGGACAAAGGTACGCGGCATTTTCTCCACGATCACGTGACAAACGTGGACGAGTTAAGTGCACCTGTGTCTCTCGAACGCACAGCTATCGATCGACCAGATAGCTGAACAGGGTCAAACAGGTGTAAACGAGTCGAGGAGAACACGATCGAGTGTGGAATCGATGTTCTTCCCTTTGAAACATCTCTGCACGCTTTGTCACGTTTGGGATGCTCGATATAGGCTAAACGTTTCACCGTAGTTTACTACTTTGGGATTCGAATTCGATATCGGGACATTGGTAAAAGATATTGTTTGGGTCGATGAGGTAACTTCTATAGGAACAACATAAGCCATTGTCTATAAGGTCACTTTTTTTATCAGGCTTCTAGGTCATCGATTTCTTCGATCGTGCGTTTTTGCTTTATGCAACGTTGCAGTGACGCGCAACGAGACCTTCGAACGATCTTGAGAACAATCATTCTTCTTACGTGCCTTTGCTCCGTAAGAAATATTAGCGATAAAGAATGTTACTCTGGCAGGTGTATCAATTTCTTTTAATACGCCCTATTTGTCTCGAAAAAACGTTTGATCGGTCGAACGAGTGTAACGATAATCCGAATTTTTCGTCCGATATACAGGATTTATTCTGAATAACAAACTGATGAAAGAAACTTTATTCCACAGTTGATATTTCCGATACAGATGAAACGATTGGTAATTTGCGAATTAACTCAAAGTATGCGAAACGGAGCAGGAATAATATACGATCGTTGCATGCAAAAACGAGGTAAATACCTTCCGTATTCCATAAAAACTCCGTTACTCTGAATGAAAATCATATTCGCACGATCGCCGCATTGATTCGATTAATTTCCTTGTTGCCTCGGTGAGCTATCGCAATCATTCTTTAAACGTTACTTTATCGTAATTGCTTCCAATCCTCCTACCATCTTGGTTTACGAAGATGCAGGAAACGGGTGTAAGCAGCCGGCGAATTTCCAGGCACCTGGTGAAGATGCTGGAATTGGTTCTCGAGTAGCTGGCCCGTGATTTTGAAGAACCAACGTCCGACGCAAGAAATAAAGGAAAAAGAAAGAAGAAAAAAAATAGAAAGAGGGAATAGGAAGCTACGAAATCTGGCAGAAGAAAGACGCTGAAGGGAAATGGTAGAAGGGGTTGATGATGGTTAGGTAAGAATCTCTCTACTTTCTAAACGGCTGTTCCACCGCTGGTATGCGGAAGGGTTGAAGCTAACCTGGACTCTTTTTTTCATCAAAACTTTTTTTTTTATCCCCTACCCTCGACGCGATGGGGCGGTTACGAGGGTCCCGTTAGGTCAGCTCGCCAGCAAGCTGCCCCTGAAGGTGTGTGGTGGCGATGCAGTTGCGGCATTTCCCCCTTCTTTTTTCTTTCCTCTTTGTTGTCCCGCTCACGCTTCTTCTTCGCCTGCTTCCTTGAAACCCTCGTCTAACTGTGATCCGTGTAATCTACGCGCAGCTTCCGCGTTTCGAGGGCCTGTCTGGATTTCTCACGAGTCCTACGTTTGGGAAACCTTCTGGTTCTATTTTTTCATTCCGCTGGGAGTGGACGCCGTTTTTTGGGAATTAATTCGGATACGATATTTCCCAGGAAAAATATAGAGAATAAGCGTGTGAAAGGGACGGTCGCGCAATAATAAAACCGAACCTTCGACCTTACCTGTACGAAACTTCAAGCTGATTTTACTTCAATTTAAACAACAACATCGTAAAACAGTATTTCACACAGTTGTAGTAAAAAACACTCGCCTTAAACAACTGTCCCTCGTATTTTCTACTGCTTTATGCAGAATGGTCATTGCTGTCATTAGCCCTAATCCTCGACGTCGACGAACAACTGCGTATCAATAAACTGCTCCAACGCAATCCTACCCCTTGTTAAGTTTCAGTAAAAAAACATTGTCCTTTATATATTATGTTAAAAATCTGCAATACCAATTGGTCCGTTTACGACACTGTCGTTAAATTAATGAATATTGCCGGGGTTCGATTCTTACGTTTAAGAATAATGAAATGGGCGACGAGTTTTCGCAACAGAGGGCTCCTTGCGCATTCAATTATTCTGGAAGTAAACAAAACTTTATGTTTTAAGCTGTCCTGCGATAAGGTCAGCGGAGCCAAGAACTTGTAAACATGATAAAACGTACTTGGTAAAAAGATATTGAGTTGTGGAAAGGTTCGGCTACTTAGGTACCTTTTTCGTGGTAGATTCTTTAGCTGCTAGTTAGATAATTGGTTGCGAGGCATCATGATTATTACAACACCATGAATTTTGGAAATGGTATAGATTTCTCCAATTGTAAATCATATACTATGCAGGCTTGAGAAAAACTAACTGTTCGTATTCGCTTGTTTTTCTCAGCTGCTGACACGATTACTAGATGCGACCATTTTCATGATGCGCTCACCTTTCCGTTTCTCCACGATATCAAAATGGTATCGATCGATCGCTCCCTGCTGTTATTACCGCAGGAAGAAAATAAAGTCAGAAGTGAATTGGACAATAGGGTATTTTTGAAAATGTATAAATGTCCTTCTTGGAGAAAATAACAGAGCAACAAAGATACAGGCTTTAGGAGGAGCAAGATCCTGGTTTACACGGGGGCGATTCTTTTCTCGGGTTTATCGCCTCGTTCCGGTGCCAAACGAGGAGAACTGGTACCGCTACGGAATGCTAAGCGTCGAAAGTCGATATTCTGCAGAATGCAACGCGGAAAGCAAGAAAGAAAGAATAGAAGGAGCAGAAGCAGAGGCGACAGCGCGTGTCTGGACGCGTAAAATTTGCCTTCCTCGAAAAAAGGACGAGAGAAAAAGAAACAATCAACGGTCGAATAGAAATGAACGACGCAAGGTCGCGAAGCGTAATTCTGTCGTCGTTTTGCAAATTTCCTCCGTCTTTTCTTTTTTGCATTTATGCGTTTACGGCGCACCTCGCTGCGCTCTTCGAGGTCACGGATTCGTCTTTTTTTTCTTGAGCAGGGTCCCCTAACGGGATCGCGAAAAATTGGAACCTACCTGGGACCGTTAAAAATAACGCTGCCGCCTCTTTCTTTCCTCCCCGACCTTCTTCTTTCTTGACACGTACGCAAAACAGGCGAGAATATTCGTAGACAATTGGAAGCTTCGCTTCCAAAGCGATCAACTTTGACGATCTCGGGAAGGCTGTTCGAATTTTCTTCTCATTGTCTCGCGACTGAACACGGCACAAGAAAATTCACGAGAAACGCCATTTCCTGAATCGTTGCTCGGAAAAACGCAGCCATTTCTTGCCGGAAGTCAAGGACGGGGCCTCGACTTTGCTCGTTAGAATGCTACTTATTCTTTTATTATTTTTTATTGTCCAATGGTAAACGAAACGGCCGACCCAAGTAAATAAGGTACATTCTTTAGTCCAGTTCTTTTGACTTTTAAATCAAGTTACGTTTGATGAAACATTCGTACAGAGGCGTGGTTAGAACGAACGAATCAAGATCAGAGACAATTTCAATTTGTCGTTCGTTAAACACGGACCAAACTTTTTCCCCCGATTCCGTGTCACTAACAATGAGGCCAGGGCCGAAACAAAAGCAGGGTGTCGTTTGGTGGCGGCGAAAAGCTGCGAAAGGATCAGGTTCGGCCAGTGGAGAAATAACCCGATACGTTATGTCAGCGCGGGCAAAGGTGCATCTCGCATATCCGGGGTATACCTCGGTTCGCCGCGTCCACACCGTCAGGGTCGAGGGAAAGAGAGCCGGGAGTTGGCCGGGTGTTGGTGGTGGGGGCAGCAAGACGAAGGGGAAGGAGGCAACCCGAGAAGAGAACCCAGTAACCTAGTGCCGAGTCGCCTGGAGGTCTGCAAAAACAAAAGAGAGAAGAGAGTGCGTGCCACGTGCCCCGGTGCGCCGCCGATCGGCGATCCCTTGCGATTAGTCGCGGTGCCCGTAAAAATTACCCCTTTCGCGCCTCCATGCGATTTTATCGGGCAACAAGGGTGGCCCACGGCGACCGCCAGCGCCACGTGCTCGAGATTTAGCGATTCTTTTCGCCGATACGCTGCCTTTTCAGCTCGTTCGTCTGCTCTGCCTTCCTCGACATCGATGCCTGGCCGAGTCATAATTAAGCTTCGAAAGCTTTTATCGTTGATACGATACGATCGTTGATACGATACGATCGTTGATTTATTGCTAATACGATATAATTATCGATTAGGGTTATATTCGAGATGGATGATTAAGTACTATTTTAGAGGGTATGGAAATATTCCTTTTCGTAAAGCATCGATAAAAGAAGGAAAGAAGAAATGTACCCCGTTTAGAAATGACTCAATCGCGATAGAGCGTGATCAGCGAAAATATTTCCATCTCGAAGGCCAGCCAGAGGCGCGCAGGAAGCGGTCGCGAAGAGAAAAAGCGGCAGGAGGAAAGAGGAAAGCAACAACGACGTTTGATCGGTCGTCGCGTTTCTTTCTCCTTTTCTACCCTCTCGTAGTTTATTATACAAGAAAACAAGGAGAAACAAGGTGTAAACGATAAGGAGAGAGATACACTATTTTCTTTATCTAGGATGGTAAAGAAGTAAAATAACCCAAGGGTGCGCTTCCATGGACGATGAACCGACTGTATCGCAGGCTCGTTGCTAATTAACCGAACGATAGATTGGATATTAGCAGCGAAAATGGTGAACACGGTCTTCCTGGCGTAACCTCCGGTAACAAACTTATCGATCTATCGATCGTTGCGTTCCACAGAAAGGTCACGAGGATCATGACGGGGAAACATACACGTTGGCACGTGTTCACGTGCGCTCAATGCGCGACAAAACTGCATATTCCAGGATTCCACGCGAATGATTACCGCAACTTCAGCAATCTATATCAACGTTAAACATAGGAAGCCTCCTGGCTTTCCTTTCACTTAACTTTTACTTCAAACTTCATGGTCCTATGAAACTAAATTACGATTTTATCGCGTTACGTAGAACTTCACCAGAATCATTTCTCGGTAGACTTCCGCCCGACCCATTCCTCGCGATTCGACCCCGAACAGAAAAATACGAAAAAAAAAAAAATATATATATATATCCATATTACTCATATTTTTTTATATGTATATGTGCGTATAGAATCTGTGTGCAGCGAGCCCGTCTCTGTTTCTCTCGCTCGAACCCGCATTCGTACTGCACTCTTTTCTCTCCCGCTTTGTCGATGCATTCGGCTATCTCTCCTTTCTCTCGCCGTAACTACATACAACGTAAACCTTCCGATTTCCTCTCTCCGTCTTTCTCTCCTTGGCTTGTTGCTTCTTCTCGCTTCGCTTCTCTGTTTTACAACGTGCGATCGCGATCCGTACCGAGCGGAGCAGCAAGTGCAGAGGCGAGGAGAGGAGGACATCCAAGTGGAACGTCCAGGTCCGAGGAGAGATCGTTAACGCGGCTTGAACAATCGAACGTAACGTTAATCGCGATCGCGGTGAAAACAACGTAATATCATTGATAACGACGCAACTTGTACCGATAATATTAACACAACGTCGCTCCAATAGACACAATTAAGGTGTATCAAGGGAATATCGGGCTTTAACGATCGTACGATATACAGAAACTAACAAAAAGGAAAAGAAGAAAAAAATTATTTAAAATTTGTCGAGTGTATAAACTGGGTTATGATCTCTGGAACATTGTATACTGATATTTCAGTAGGTAATTTATTATATTTGCGTTTCATTTAGCCATTGCTCGAAGCAATTAAGGAATCACTGCTATAAACGGGTTTATTGCATCAACCAAGCAAACAGAGGTAATGGAGTTCTATACGCTCGATAGATTGACATGTTATTTATGCGATACTGTTATATAAAAAAAAAAAAAGTGACTTCGAGAGAATAATCAAAGATTACGGATCAAGTTTAACGTCAAAATCGTTTAATATTTATATTTTGCAAACCTCACAAAATCTTTATTATCCGTGTTATAAAATTCATAATCATAAATCGTAGATTCGATTCGATATCAAAAGTTTATAATTTTATATTCTGCAAACAATACAGAGTTTCTACCATCCGTGCCATAAATCCATTAATCGTATATAGCAGGTCGAATTCGACACCAAAGTTTCTTCCGATTCTTTGTATAATTCCGTTCCGCCGCAAGAGAATCATCTTCACGGATGATCACGGTAACTAAACGTCGTAGTCGAGACGAAGTTCGGAACAATGACAATAGTCGCCACTCGGTGGAAACGTCGACGATCGGAATCGTGGGACGGGCCCGCGAAAAACCGCGACGTGTGCGCGTGGAATGCAAAGAGCGCGGCGTGTTCGTGGCTGAAAACGCGCGGATCGCGCGCGTTACAACGCCGAGGATGGAAAGAAGTTATGTGTAACAATGCACGCGGCCGCACAGTAACTGCTTCCTGACGACCACAGACAGAGAGAAAGGTGGAAAGAAAGAGACAGTGTCGGAGGGAAAAGGGAGAAGGAGAGAGGCGGTAAGAGAGAAAACCGCGCTCCTGTTGGCCGGCCGTCGTGCTTTGAGGCGCATTCTCTCTCGCGTGCAGCTCGTACGAACACGTAGCGCGATCGCGAGTAGAGGAACGGGTCAACGAACACTCGTGTGCGCAACTTGAACGAAAAATAGGCAATCGAAGAATCCTTTTTTTGTTCTTTCCCTTTTCTTCTCGATTCTTTACTCCGTTCGTCGAGCCTCGTTCGTTTTCGGTACGTTCGACTCACTGGTGACCGTGTACCACTGTGCTCGAAAACTTTGATCGTCAGGATATCCGATAACAATCGCTATTCCCCGACGATAGTTCCTTAAACTCGTTAGATGCCAGAGATTTTCTCATAGGTAGGAGGAAAAACAGGATAAGAGAAGACACAGTCGGTTGTTGTTTGGTTCGTAATAAATATATTCTAGAGAGAATAGGATAAGAATAATTTCGTAATATAAGGGTCGAAGAGAATAGGTTGTTGCCATTTTTCTTTGTCCGCTAGTATCGTGGAGTTTCATGATCGATCAACCAGGTCACCAGCGATCTCGAAAACGCGAAACTCAATAGTATTGGAATCGTTCGCTGTAATAGAGGGACAACGTGTATTTTTCCAATGGCCGTGTTTACGTCTCGTAACGGCTATATCGGCGAATAAGTAGTATACTGGTAGCGCGTAATTGCGGTGTAACAGGCGACGATATAGCGGCGGGTAGTAATAGCGGTGGTAGCAGTAACATACGGAAAGAACAACATTTTTCATTGAATTTACTAAAACGTGCTTGGCCACGTTCTACTATGCTTTTAAATGCAGTGAGACTGGATACACGTTACCCGCCGAACAAGCCGACGAACGTTTAGTAAATTCAACGTCTTGGTGTTTGTACGGCCAGTGTATGCTTCTGTGTGTGTGCGTGCGTGTGTGTGTAAGTACGTTGCGTGTACTTGTACGCGGTGTATCTGTATGTATGGGTATGTAGTGTATCTTTACAGTAACCAAGTAACTATCGGAGAGTAATGACAACAATTTTCCAGCGGTAGCAGAGATACGGGATGCGGAAGTTCGCAGTCATTGTGTTTTAGGATCCTTCGTCCGCATCTACGTTTTTATACATGTACATATTTATATTATATATATATTTATATTATTTATAACGGTGCCTTAGTGCCCCTTAATATTACGATTTAAATAATTATAATAATAGTAATAAAAAAAATAGTAACATTTTCAAGGTCGCCTGCGCTATAAATGAAAGGGCGGCTGAAAGTTAAACGAACGCGCGTCGAAACGGACAACCCTGCAGACCGCCGGGTGCAACGGCGAGATTCGACGGTTTAAACGCATCCAGTCCTCGAGCTCACTTGCTTGCTCGACAAACGGCGAACGAAGAGCAGCAGCGACTAGGTGACTGATGTCCATGGCAGTGCGAAGCTTCCATTCTTGTGTTCCTTGCTTCTATCGAGGAGCATGGATCGCGGTCGCGAGCTCGGTTCGATCGCGCAACGATCCGGATTCCTCGGACGGCAGTGACGTTGTTGCTGGTCTCTCTGCAAAAGAAGAGAAAACATACCGTTGTTACTTCCACGTGTTTTGTACGCGTTTCGTAGAATTTCATAAAACTGTGGTACATCTAAAAGAGAATGGACAGGTGCCTATATCATTAACATAGTTATATTTGTATCGTTGGACGATTAGAAGAAAGGAAAATTAGCGCGGAGCGATATCGCGCAGTGAGAGTGGTTATGGGATGTCATGAGGGCGCGGTGGGTGAGGTGAACCAGCAGAACGAGGGAGCGAGTCATAGGAGCGGAATATCCTGATCCTAGCGAAGGTCGTCTGGTGCATTCTAGGCGGGTAAAAACAGCATAAGAAACCACGCCCTGGCTGGAGCCGCGATCCTCAGGGACGCGTGACCTCCACGTGGAATCGGCACCCCTCCTTTCGAGCCTATTCCATACGTTACATCGATTTGCGTCCTTTAATAACGCCAATATATTCTTACGCGTAGATAAGATCAGCCAGCTATCACCGAAAACATACAAGACGATGTAAACGTCAGCGGACAACTGCTGAAGCATTTCGCTTGCTTTCGAAACACTTGGAACGATAAAAGGCGCGCGAGTTCTATGTACTTGCATATACACAGGGCTGCGGAACAGAGAGACGAGTGACGCGTTACCGGCTACCTACGTTCTACCTACTTCACCCACCTACCTAGCAACCTAGTTGTCTGTGCCGCCTATTCGCGAGCGGTGTGCGCGCTTTATTGCTAATCGATACAATATATCTTCCGGCGTCCAGTTGCGAACCAGCTGCGCGAACCGTGTCGAACGGCCTTCGCGACGATTTCGCCGAGGTCGCGACGCCAGAACTCCGTCTTTTTGTCCATTCGATCTGCGCATGGATCGGATTCGTAGAAACGGTCACAGGAAAAGATACCGTGAGTAATCCTGAGAATTAACGATTCTCTCGCCTTAAGCAATTTACTAAGAACGATCTTACGGCAACGAAGATGAAAAAGGGAAATGGAGCGAGTTCGCGTTCACGCGGAACAATCGATCGTATCGAGGAACTCATAGAGTTCACCGGATAGAACGTGAAATGTGACTACGTTAGGGGAACAAATGGAAGTGGAAGATGAAACGATAGACGGTCCTCTCTTTCGGGAGAGAGGTTTCACTTGCACTTTCCATCGGGGGCCACTTCTGGGCCAAGTTCATCCGAAAACGTTACGTGTAGGGATCGTCCCCTTTTTTCTCGCCACGGAGAAAGCGCATTTCGTCGCCTAGGCCAAGATCGTTTCAACGGGGAGAAAGAGAAAACGAGAACGATGCCGTGAAACGCCACTCTCTCCCTCTTCGACGGCGGCAGCCGCGTATAGAAGTGTACCCAACCGGGTGGTGGTGTGCGAGGACGAGTGCGAGAGAGGAACGGAACGAATGGCCACACGCTCCGGGTCCAGTGGAAAAATAAAACTAGGCAGACCAGAGAAGTCCGTTAGACCGCCTCCGCCGTCTCTGTTCGCTCCATCGAGTCCGCGCGCGCGTTGCGCCTCTTTCTCGAGAGGGAGGTATGCACGTTGGAGAAAGAACGAGTGAGAAGACCTAACCTAAGCCACCAGGAGAGTCCGTGTGCTTCGGGCACGGCGCTGCAGTTCGCCCCTGAACTTGGTTCTCCGTCTTGCCCACACGACGTTGACCTACTTCCATGGCCTACCCGATATCTCGATCGTTCTATGCTCGCGAATACGCCGCCGATTTTCCCCATACGTGCTCGTTTCTCCTCTTCGATATGTCGATTAACTACTATGCATTTTACCGATGTCTCAATATCTTGGGTTTGTAGGCGTTGTTTCGTTAAAGCCTCCTTTTATGTTGCGAAGACAATTTATTGAAAAAATATGAAAGACATTGTACGTCTTGATCTTCGCACCGACTAATGTAGATTTAATAGTAGTTTCGTAACAGAAGTTAATTCCTAGCGGATTGAAAGCCAATCAACATCGAGTGCGAGATCGTTAATCGAAAGGTGTCATTCATTCTATCCGCAGTTAACGATCTCCCGTTCGAAGGCAACGAGTCAAGGTCCCTTAACTCTCGTCCGTCCCTCATTTTCTTAACTTAATTTGCCCTACGTATTAAATTAACAGAACTATAAAAATATCGATATATAGTAAAAAATGAATGGAAGGATTATCAAAGTTTCGGACACTTTTACTAAAGATTGGAAATTAAGGCAAAACGAAATTCCTATACGTTCGTTCGTCATATAAATTTATATGTTTTCGTAAGTTTTGTTTCTTACATTTATCGCATCGTGTCAAATTTATATAAAGAACGAACGAAGGTTGAAATTCTCGTTTCAAAATCGACGAGACATTAATACTACGCGTTTTGGATTATAAAACGAATGGCTGACAATCGGTTCCCAATGTCGGTAACATTCAACAGGCTGTTTGCATATTCAAAGCGCGAGGAAGTAAAGTTGCACGAGCTGCGGGACGATGAATCTCGCGTTCCAACGTGACATCTCGATCTCCTTGGGCCTTATCTGCCGACTGAATTTCCTGCTCGGGAACGATCGAGGTGGCCGCAACGCCTGCTTGCCTCATATATTATTATTAGAGCGGCGTCTTGGGGGCGTTATCCGTTATCTCGCGTGTTATCTGTTGGCCGTAAGTTAAATGAGCTGCCGTGATAATGAGCTGTGCATGCGGTCTGTGTGCCGGTCGCCAGAGAAAACCGAGGACCTTGCGGATTACCGTACAGGGACTATCGATATTGTGTGTACATATGTAGCGAACAGAGGGCTGATCAACCTGTGCCGGACTCATTGGTTTAGACACACGGCAATGCACAAGTACCCGGATAATCATTAGTTTATATAACAAGTCATTTCCCGCGGCCACGTGATTTTCTCGTCAAGGCGAGCCGCTCACCACCACTCTGGCACCGTTCTACGCGACACACCGCTACTTCTCTGCCACCATAGGTCAGCACCACCACGCGATCACTTCGTATACCTAGCTACCGACTACCGACGGAAAGAGAGAAGTTCCACCACATTGACCAACACTCGCTTCGATTCTCTTTTCATCCTTTCTTTTTTATTTTATACTTTTCTATTTATTTCTTCCTTGCTTGGATGGTTGTTTGGTTCTTCTCGAACGATCAGATTTCTTAAAAAATTGCCCTCTTCGAACAAGAATAGTTTAATCCCGGGCAGCCCGAAGCAACATGGTCCAGGGATTTTATTAGAAAGGAGCAAGATTATGCGGATGAGTCACGTACAATTAGGTAGAGGAAGATTTTACTACCGGCCGAAGGAAATTCCTGCGGCTGCTCGTACCTTGTTATACGTCCGCCAGGGCGTCGTGGCACGGCAAACGAGATGAACCCGAATCCGAATAAACAGGATGAATCCGAATTCGCGTGAATAGGGCGGAGCCGAAACAATTGTTGGCCGGGACCCAGAAACGAAGAGAAGCTAATGTGCGACGAAAACAAAATTTCGTTAAAACGACGACAGCTGTGATCCGATTTCAAAATACGCCACTTATTTCACAAGAATAAATGAACTACTGCGGTTTTAAATGGGAAAAGAGAAGTTTACTCGAAAACGGTATCAAATCCAAAGACTCTGTCTGATTCCGCGAATTCCAGGTTCGTAGGTGTTGCGAGAGACCGATGCATTCCATAGAACGCTGGTAATGGAACGCTAAAGAAGCAGCAGCAGCTCGTGCACCTCGACCACGATCGAAACGGAGAGAAAGAAGGAAAAAGATCGAGAGAATCACTACGGCAACGTAAGTAGGGAGGGAAGAGGAGAAAGAAGAGGGATAGAAAAGAAAGAACATCGTTGGTGAGACAGAGAACAGTCAAGTGAAATAGAGAGAGATAGGAGAGTCGAGGCAAAGGTGGTCTTGCCGGCGTAAATGCCACTGGTTGGCATTATGCCGCTTGTTGCCTGGCCAGACCTTCGATGCACATCGAACACATCCCGATGATGATTGCCTGGCTGCTATAATCGTGATATCGTTCGTCTAAGATACACCATCGGAGAGGAGACGTTTAGCCAGGCGAGAACGTTTACTCGTCCGCTCCGAGGGAATTTCGTGTTGCGCGAGCGACCACACGACGACGATCGACGACAACCACGAGGACGGCCATGGCCTATTTACCTCTGGCAGAGTCACCAGATACCACCGTGCCGATATTGGCCTTTTCAAACCTCCCTCCAACGTTCTTTCGCCGACCCCACCACGCAGCCACTATCCCGCAGGTTGCGTTTTTTATTCACCACCTACGCGACACGACGCAGCGAAAGGTTGCTGCGATGCCTGCGAGCTGATGATTCCACGGCTCGGCTCGCTAGTTTCGCGAATTTTCGATTTACATTTAAATTCGAACGTTTTGAGTGGAGAATATAAATTCAAGAGAGTTGCTCGTTACGAGAGTTTCTTGTTGCGTTGCTTGTATCGATCGGGTGACTAATATCGATCGATCGGTCATGGAAATCCCGAAACGGCCGACAACCAGGAAAATCCGTCACGGTCAACCTCCACCTTCGATCCACGAGTTTACTCGAGAGCTCCTTTTGACGTAATCGACCCGCGAACGGATCGCAATCGAGGCAAACGGAATTGCGGCGGTACAAGGACATCCAGTGCGACGGTAGTGCATAACGTGGAACGGTTCAGGAGTCGGAGGAGAATTTTCGAGGCGGTGAGAAACCAAGTGCAAGGAAACGCCGCCGCCGCGTGGAGGGATCCGTGGAATGTCGAATTAAAGTCCGGTCTCTGAGCCACGATCTCGGATAGGAGAAGCGTTATTCCAGGTTGGCTAGACGCGGTCTACACACGACCAACGCGTACACGTTCCTATAGGAGTCTGTGACGACCGAGGTTCGAGGTGAACGAACCTCCGAATCTCCTGCACGACCGTACAAAGTAAAAGACCGAAAAGGCCAATGGAAAAAAGTTGTAGAAGCTTTGAAAAAAAAGAGTGGACGTTGGTAGGACGCGGCAGAAGATGGAGAAGGACTGTCTCGGAGCATCCGACTGGCTAGAGAGGATAGAGAGGAAAGAGAAAAAAAATTGAAGAAGGTTGAAAAATAGAATGGAAGGATGGAGGGAATAATGTCTGGCACGGGAGGAGAATACAGGGACCGCGTGTATCTGCTCTTTGTGTACAGGCAACGAGCGCGAGTTGTTCCTTTTCAGTCAGCGATCGTTTTGCTCCGCGCGATTATCGCGATTTAATGATCTTGCTCCGTGATATTAATAATCGTAATAACCGGCGCGGCTTATTAGCCTTTTATTATACCACTTGTGTCACATTGTAACCGGTCAGCTCGCGTAAATACTTCTGTGAAGCGTAGAGTGGGGTGAAGGGACAAAAAGTGCCGTATACAACCGCGGGAACGCGTTATTTTTTTTTTTTTTTTTATTTTAAAAACCGTTGCTGCAAGCGTCGATGACGTTGTTCAAGGCTGACGTTCAGCTCTTTTTCGTTTTCTATTTTTTCCTTTTTTTTCTTTGTTTTTTTTTTTATCGTTGGAAACAATACGGCGTGTAGTATCGCTTGTCGCGAGATTCTCTCGACGGCGAAATACGGCGGAGGAAACGGTGTAACGCGACGCGACGCGACGCTCGCATCAGCAGTTTAACGCTCGTGTAAACTCGTACGTGTTCACCGTGTTTCACGTGCCCGCGCGGCTACCCGCCGATAAATCATATCTGGCGTCGCGTTACAGAAAGAAGAAGACAGACGGGTATAAAAAAAGAACAGACGTGAATCGATTAATTTCCGAGATGAGAAATAAAATCGATATCGCTACCACAGGTTGAAATTAATCGTCGATACGGAGAATAATCTTTTCATTGAGCACGTGGTTTCGAGAAAAATCGTCGACTTTCTCTTTCGGTACGATTCCTGATCGATGACTGTCTATTAAATTCATTCATCGTGCTATTATGTGCGAAGCATACGATAGACAATAAAACACCTGTTTGCCTAAAGGCACAAAGAGGCATTATTTTTACATCTGACCGTTTATGATACCAGTATGAGAGATTCAAAGATATCGCGAGATGGCTTTGAAGAAAGATGGAAATTGACAAGGAAACGATCAGGAATTGGATGGAGCACTGGTCCCAGGCCAAATAAAGTCAAGCCTTAGTTTTTCGTCGCCGTATGTGCACGTGTGCGCGCATGCGTCCGATACGTAGGTCGAAGAGGAGGAGGCGAAGGTGGAGGAGGAGGCATCGAATCGGCCAGTGTCCGAGCACGTAACCAAATTCAAATCCGGGGGCGCCATTGTTATGCGAGCTGCATCGGCCCGTTCAGATGCCTGGCTGCCAAAATCTGCGATCGCTGGGTTCGATAGCATCGCGGCGCCTTGCTCTAAACCGATTGATTCGATGCGTCACAGGACTATTGATATCACCTCGGCTCGACTATTATAAGACATTGAATCTCATTACGAGTGCTGTTCAACATTTCGACGGACTTGTCCTGAATTTTTTAAATCCTAGCGACCAGGTCGACTGGTCGAACGAAGGGGAAGCAAGAGAAGAAGCGCGCGAAGAAGAACGGAGTAAAGAGTGTACATGGCTAACGCGCGGAAAAGAAGGGAAGAAGGAATGTGCGAATATACGCGAGAGAGCAAGAGAGAAACGATTGGCATGCAGGTCGCGCGGTATGTTGTCCTAGGTCACGCGTAATCCCACTCTCTCTCTCTCTCTCTCTCTCTCTCTCTCTCTCCAGCTCTCCCTCGTCCTCTCTCATCTCGTGGATGATGCTCGAATGATGCGACGTTCTCCGTGGCTGTCGCCTTTCCATCATTTTCGTAACCAGATCGTGGACAGAGAGAGGCGAAACAATGTTGGGTGATTCGCCTCGATGCGAATCGCCGGAGGAAGTGATTTACTGAGTGGCCGCGGATTTTCTATGGGATTTCTGCCGTGTTCGTTGGCTTTTACTAAACACGCCGGATGAATATAGATTAGCAACGGCGGGGCGGGGCGCGCGAGAACGCGACGATAAAAATAATTGCGCGATCGCGAGAACGAGGCAGGAGAGAATCGATACATGTGCTCGCGGATAAAATACGTGAAGGTTTTTCGTGAAAGATCCCCTTTCTTCGATGATCGTATAGAACGTACACGAGCTCGGAGCGTGCTCGACCGGTTGGCGAAATTTTCGCCGGAGTTTCCCGCTTGCGAGAGAGAGCTGTCCCGCACGAAAACGATCGTTTTCGAGCGAGAGAAACGCGCGCACCGGTGGCCGAGAGCGAGAACCGAGCCGACCGAGCGCGTACGAACGAACCAACGATCGCTTATTCCTGACGAGGAGAGCACGATCGTCGGCGCGCGCGCACGACCGGGACGGTGAATGCCCAAAACTCAGCTGGTGTCAATGAACTCGGCCATGTGAGGAGTCGGACGAGGCTTCCTCGGCTTATACTCTCTATCGGGGTCTTGTCTTTCCCATGGAACCAAGACTAATTTCGTGACTTTGCGAAAGCCTCCGGCGACCAGGAAGTGCACCCGTGAGTTTCCTGTAAACGCGGTCGTTCGACTTTCTCGATCCAGAGCTTCCACGTTCCACTATTTTTAATACAATGGAAAGACACAGAAGTCGGACAATACAGAGAAAACGAGTACGTGTTAAACGAAAGTAAGAAGAACGAAACGGAAGTATGGTAAACTACGAGCGTCCAAAACAAGGCGGATAAAATCGTCCGTGAAAGGAGGCGAAGTCGTAGCGTACGGAAGAAAAGAGATCTTAGCCGCCAGAAGTTCCCCTAATTACGCGCGGCAACGACATATTTGGCTGCGTACCTGCCGACAGACAGAGAGAGGAAGAGAGAGGTGAACGTTCTAGACCGACTGGCGGGGCACCTGTTCGTAACCGCGACAAGAAAACCGAACGATTAATGCACGAGAAAAGATGCAATTTGTTCGCAACCAAAATTAAATCGGAAATTAAACCAATCATTTATCCTGGATATGAACGATAGGTCAAAAGGACAGAAGCGAGATCGTCGAACAGACAAACGACGCGAACGTCACTCGTATTCGAGTAACGTGACGTAACGTGAAGAAATCAGACAGTTGCCTCCCCGCTCTGCCCGCGGGGCTGGAAGCGTGTTCGTTTTTAACCGGCTCCCTCTTCTCTCGTTTTGAGTCGCCGGTCACGCGCGGGTCAGCGAATCTTTCAAGAGGAATCCTCCCTTCTTTTGCGACCTGGACGCGAATAGCACCGCCACGACTATGCCGAACAAGGTAGAGGTGGTGGAGGTGACTCGAGAGGGAGACAGAAACGAACGAAGTGGGAGGGTTGATCGCCGAAAGAGAAGTTCAAGTAGTCGCGATTCGATCGCGTCGCTTGCTAAGGTATCACGATGCTCGACGCAGGCCCTCGAGCAACCGAGAAATCACCAGGGGAAAAAAATAAACGATCGATAGATCGCATTTCCAGAGAGGGAGCAACGCGATAAGAACAAAGTTCCTTTATTTGCGTTCGATTTCGTAAAAATCATGAAATAATAACGATCCTTGATCGAACTCGCGAAGAGAATACCGCTACCATATGTCAGCGTACGACGAGTATTATGTAAGAGAGGAGGATACAGGTGAACTCGTTTCTATCGACTCGAAGTATCTGTCGGTGACAAGAAAAATGCGTCAACGACGATGATCACGATGATCGACTAGCCGGTGATTAACTCTCGTGTAGATAAGTCCAGGTGAAAGAGACAGAAAGAGAGAGAGGGGGGGATAGAAGAAGAAGTAACGAGGGGAAAGAGACGCGTTGAATTCCGCGATCGATGAGCCGGTCAGAGAGCCGCCGACAGAGAGCAAGTTGCTCTATAAATACGAACACGAGAAAGAGTAATTAACGGACTTACCTCTTAGATGCAGGCAATGACAGTCTCTGAACGCTTCATTGATGAGTCTCATCCAACGAGAACGGCGGGCGATGTCTTCCCTTCCGTATGTGGATGCTCCACTCGGGTCTCCTCAAATACGAGGTCGAGGTTTCCTCTCTTCTTCTCACGTGTTCCATCGTCGATTCACGAACGTTTCACGTCGGCTTCGTCGCCGTCTGCCGGTCCCCTCCTTAGATAATTAGGAAGCTCGAGAGAACTTCAATACTGGCCGGTGGGATCAAGGCCCGTGCTGGCAGCCATGTCGCGACCTTGAGGTATCTCGACTCTCGATTACTTCCTTGTTTCTTCCGGAATCCTCCTCCTCGACCTACCTCCACTTCCCTTCAATACTGACCGGTCGGATCAAGTCCAGCCATGTTGCAGCATGCGTCTTGAAATTCAACTTGTATATATAAATAATCAACTCGACACGGAAACTGGCCACGGGACGCGAGTATTTCGATCGGCTATCTCTGTGGTTGCTCTGCGTGTAGTGGGGAGAGGTTGTTTCCAGCTCTTCTGGTTTCTCTGTGTTCAGTAGAGTCCTGTGGGGTCCAATCCAGCTGCCATGATGTCAACGTGGTGATATTTATCTGTCACGAGCAACGGAGAAAAAAAAAGCAAAAAGCAAAAGAAGGATGGAATCTTCGATTTCTTATAAGTTTCTCCGCAAGGCAGGTGAATTGTTCTCTTCAGTATTGGCCGGTAGGGTCCAACTGACGAGCCATATCTTTCCTCCCAGGAATCTCGATGAAACGTTCTCCACGGGGTTCACGTTGACTCGTGCCGCGTGTCCGCGTCCTGGGTGCTGTTTATTCGGCAGCGGGATCTCTCGCCTATATTAATGAACTGTGTGCTCGATAAGCGGCGATGAAAACAACGCCAGAGGCTCGTCGACTCCGGATGCGTACCGCGAGCCAAGACGTATGCGTTTCGGCCTACACTCCGCGAGCCGTAGAATCCACGAACACGATCAGACCGAAGAGAGCACAGAAAGAACGTTGCGTAGAACGTGAACGATTCCGACGACGTCGACAACGGATTGGATTGTCGTCGGATTATCGAAAAACGTGAAGCGAACGTACGAAACGGAATGAAACGGAACGAAAAAGAGAGAAAAAAAATTAATAAAGCCCCGAAAACAGACCAGCTGCTGTGTGCGTGACCGTGCCCCACAGAGCTCTGACAGCTCCACGGCGAGTGGCCTCTCTTAAGTCTTGGCTGACCCCCACTTGCTCAACCGGGGGCGACGCTGATTGGTCGACGCCACCGGCTACACCGGCAATCGGCACTCCGATCAAGCTTTCGGAAAATTTCCCCCGATATATCGTCCGGACGAGCCCAACCCCCACGAGTATACCGGACCGGAGGCCCACTACGTGGGGAGGAAAGTGGGATTCGTTGGTCACTGGAGGAAGGGAGACACTTCCGAACGGCGGACGCTCCTCCTAGGGTTCCAGCAGAATATTTTCACGACCGATTGGACGAGTATCGTGGCAAAAGGGGACAACGCAAACTAGCGGTCGAACCGGAGGGGGAAGTGAGGGAAATAATAGTGAAAATTCAGGATGGTTCCACGTTTAACAGAGCGCCAGTCTTCTTTCTTCGAACTAAACGTCGAAAACTATGCCACACACCAGGGATACGCGTAAACTTGTTGCTCCTGGGTACACACGGATCTCCGTATGATTCACTGACTTTCATTTCGAAATGGAATTTCGTGGTAATGGATGAACGATCGGCTATGACGTTTATCTTTCGGGTGGTGCAACCGCGTTTACGTTTCGTTCCACTTGCCTGCACCGTGGTGGTCTCTGCTCACCGTTGCGCGCCTCGTTCGCACCGACGCGACGGGGCAAAAACGTTCGTGCAACGTTCGCAAAGTATGCGACCACGTTTCCCGGATGGAAAACTGGATCGTAAATGTTCGAACAACGAATTTTCCACCGGTAAAGTATCAAAACGTACAAACGTAGCGATTTCTGCGGCTCGAACGGAACAGCGAATTCGTTGACCTCGTGTAAAATCGATTCCGTCGTTATCGCGCGGCGTGCGCAGTTCCAAGGGGACCAGACGTTATCGAAACGAACTTAACAATTTCTTTTTCCGTCGTTGCTATCCTCTGTGATAAAATCGCTTTTACTCGCTTATCTCTTAAAACGAAGAAAATTAAAGATAATGTAATATCTCGTTCACGAGTTTCTAACTTTAAAAGCGTTACTCGGCTAATACGTTTCGATGCTTCGAAAGAATCACGAAACCGAGTTGCGATTTTACCGAACGTATTCAAAGCTGTACCCTCGCGTGTACGATTACATTGCGAAAATAAACTCGAGCGTGCATTAAATCATCGCGAGCGCCCGTTCGTGCCAAGCACGACTCTTCCTACGTTCGTCCTACGAACTGGAATTCTGCGACTTCCCTTCGTTCAAGCCCTAATGCTCCCGATAAGGAAGCTCGTTAGCTAATAGGCTGTCTCGAATCGGTCGAACCGGACGCTTACGTAACCGGTCGGAAATATCAGAAAATCGGTAAAATTCGTTTTGTATAGTCAGCGTGAAACGATATTGTAACATATTTCGTCGTCTGGCATATTTCGTCGAACCAAATGCATACCAAGGAAGAGTAACGTGTCGCCCGTAACAGGAGGGAGGGGGGGGGCAATTTCTCGGAGGCTTCCATGCCTGCTTGAAATACGAGCCTTTCGCGAACTAATCCTTCCCTTTTAATCCCTGGCGAACACTATGTTGACGTTGGAGAGTCGTAAACGTGTAACATCAAAGGGATTTTCGTTTATGAATATCCTAACATCGATGTACTTCGCGTCGACTCTCTTTGTTCTTTTCTATACTTAGGTTCTGCCACGTTCTCAGCGTGCTACTCGAATACGTAGAGGGATTGTAACTCGCAAACGGCCAAGCGTTTATTGCGCATCGCAACTATTCTTAAGTGCCGGCGCGGATTAAGGGTGTGGCCCACCGCAGTTACCGTTCTGGCCCCATTAAGACAACAGGCCATACCATGGCTCCTCGTTTGCACAGGAGACAATGACCGGTGGCCCCAGACGGCTTACCTCCGCCAAGTTCCACCTCCCGCGTACCCATATCGGACCAGCAATTGCTGAACCACGGAGTCTCTGATCTCCCCATACTCGAATTCTTTTTCATCCAGAAGAGAAAACTTTAGGAGATCGTAAAACGAAACGATTAGATCGCCGGACTATGGTTGTACCGTCTGTCTGATCTCTCGGTGATGTCGCTAACCGTAAGTACCAGAGTTTCTAATCGCAGCCGACATCCCTTCCGTTGGTCACAAATTGGCCTACCTACTCGTTGGCGAAACGAGCGTTCAAAAGGCAATGGCGGAGGATTAACAACAGCGCTGTGTTATTAATTTACAGAACCGGGCGAGTCTCGTGTCCCTATCGTAAATCACTTCCGTTTTGACCCCCTCGGTTCGAGACAAAAGTCTCGTCCCAACCTGGTAGGGACATCAATTTGACTCGGTAGGCCGGGCCCGCGGATTCGTCCTGGCGAATTTTACGAGCCGCGAGAACTTCTCGTCGTCGCCATCCCTTCGTCTCCGAAAGAAGAAGAAGAGAAAGAAGAAGAAGAAGCAGAAGAAGAAGAAGTAGAGGAGTAGGAATAAGAAGAAGAAGCAACGAGACGACCCTAACGGATTGAAGACACAAGAATGAGAAGACAAGACGCAGCAGGCAGCGCGGCGGAGCAAGAAGGAAAAAGAGAGGCGACCGGTGGCGGAGGACGGGACGCTGGTACACGCCGGCATCTGATCGGCCGATACAAATAAAGCACAGTACTGCCATCGGTCGTGTAGATATACCGCGAGAACGTGCAGTTTGTAGTTTGTCGCCCGTCGTCGCTCGCGGCTACGACTTCGTGTTACTGGGATAAAAGGTGAACGACTCGTTGGTACTCGCTTTGCTCGTCCCACCAGCAGCATCCCGCTCGACGTTTGGAGGGGTAGCGTCCTTCTACGAAGTCTAACTGAGAGATACACCGAGACAGAAGGAGAAAGAGACAACTGCCGATGGTTCGAAGGGAAGAGGACAGACTGTGAGAGTAACAGAGTTAAAGAGAGGCGGGCAAGGGGAAAGGGGAACCATAAATTACTTGATCATCCTCAAGGTTCGATTCGCCAACTCCGTGCACCTTCTCGTTGCGTCGGCACGCTGTCATTAACGCGATTTTCGCGCGGAAATGTAAATCTCGGTGCCGCGAACAGCATCAGCCTGGCCTCGCGTGGACGTAATCGATCCTTCTACCGTGGCGACAAGCACGGGTGTCGCATCGGTAAGCGCGTTTTAATAGGCCACCGATAGAACGAACAGTATCGCCTAGTGGCAAGTTCAGGGATGAGCTTTTTGAATGGTTTTTACGAATCCTGTGGCGATTTCATAAACCCAATTCAGTAATTGGGTTCATGGTTCCCGCGGTAATGGTCGCTGAAGCGTATATTTACGCGCTGCAAGTGAACGTACGCAAACGGAAGCACGTGGTGCTTGCGAACGAGCGCGCAGTCCTCCGCGTGTGATTCTTCAATGGTGCCAAACGAGTAGCTTGAACTTTTACTTCAATGATTCGAATTCGAATGGATGAAAATAAATAATTAATAAATTAATTCAGTTACGTAGGATTACGATCTTCACGATTCTCCGTGTTAATAATAATAATAAATATAATAATACGTTATTATTAGTACAATTAATTAATAGGAAAAAAAATAATAAGTAATAATAATAATTTAATTTAATTTAGTCGAATATATTATTAAACGGCTTGAATATCCTTTTTGGTACAACGAGAGTCGCATACAAAGTCGTATAAAGAAGAAAAGGATAAAGACAAAAAAGAAAGATACCAAATGTGCAAGTCACGAACGCAGGTAAGAAACACGGTAGGAAAATAATAGTAATAATTAAGCTGACGAAGATAGTAAGACAGGTCGGTTTAACGCAGGAAAACTAAACATATATATTATATATTATATGCATGAAATGTCCTAAGCTGAGTGATTTGCTCGTTCCGAAATACGCACGGTTCCCTAATGTCCAAATCGACCGGAATGGTCTGATTGCATCTACAGTGAATTTAGATCAAATTCTCGGTCCGTGGGTGTTTCGAACGCGAACGAGGAACCGACATAATTCCGGTGGACGGTCGACAGGTTACCGATTTCCATATTATGGCCGGTGCAACGACGAGTGTTGAAACACGATTCGACCGCATAGTTCGGCGATGAACGACGCCCTCCGATCCACGATCAAGGCGACGACGGCGTCCTTTGCAGCCATTCAGACATCTTTCTCACTTCCACGCTGTGCGTCAATGCTGTAACCGTACGACACGACCGATTGTGCAAGAAACGAATAGCCTACCTACTTATCCACGCCGTTTGCGCAATAGCCAGTTTCGAAAAGACATGCCAACGTGGATCGTCTCGTTCGAGAATGCATCGTTTCATGCAGCGATAGAAAGACTATTCACGTCTTCCCATGGTTATTCTACGATTAATTAAGCTCGATTGGGAGACCACGAAACGATACGATGAAGGAGAGGTTTTAAAAAACACGATTGATTACTCGAGGCCGGAAGGGCCTTTTATCCAGGACTTCGCTCTACATTGTCGATGAAACGCCTTTAATTACCGCCGACTTCCTACTCTGAGCTGCCCCCTTTGCGTGCCTGGCCCGGACTCGTTTCCATAGGCCTTAGCGCGGTGACGCAGGGGCCCATTAGGCGGCTAATAATGGGACTAAACGCTGGACATTCGCGGCTAATTTTCGGCCGTTTGCAAGATCGCGATTAACGTCGTTTGTTGGGAAACGTAATCATCGTCTGATTAGAATCGGTCGTTATTTAGTGACACGATATTTCACCTTTGCTTCGGGGCTGATGTAGAACGACGCGGTATCGTTATCCTTTCGCAATGCCAACACTGTGTAATTTAGCAGATTTATATTTTTAATAACGCAATACACGGAAACGTTTGATTTCGATATTTGAAATATAAAGCCTAATGCAAGCGAGCGGTTTCGTTTCTCCGTGATTTCGCAATAACGATACTGCGCAATTCGGCAAATTTGTATTTTTAATAATGTCGTGCATAGAAGCGTGCAACGTAGTCGTTGAAAGTATAAAGCTGTTGAACTGCACAACGTCACCGCTCCAATATCGTCAATGTCCAATCCACATCGATTATTCTCCCCATCTATCCCTCGTGAAAGTTGCTGTCACCACGCATGACGTGATTTATATTAGCAGTGAGTCGCGTGCCTCATCTACGATCCTCACGATCCTCCATACAATGGAAAAGCCTCGCGTCATGGTTGTCCCGATGAGGGAAGCTGTACGTGCCATCGCGGATAGGAGACTCGTCACCGTGATCCACGCGGTGTCCCATGCGGGGAAAAAACAGCTTAAAAAGAAGAGGAGGGAGAAACTGAAGGAAGGCGGGAAGGAAACGACGGTGGTGGAGAACGAAGAAGAAGAAGAAGCGACAAGGCGATCTTAATCGCGCGGCGCGGACGTGATCCTAGGTCGTCGAAGGACTCGGAAGTCGAGGCGCGCGCGGTAACACCGTCGCGCGGAGCTGCGGCTCGGCTTGCTCCACTAGCGGCTGGGAAAAAGTGAAAGACACTATGAGAGGAGGATGCGAAAGAAAGAGAACGAGGGGTGGGGGACGTGGGGCAAAGACGTAACTACTGGTGGAACAGAAAGAGAATGAGGAAGAGGAGACGACGCGAAGAGGGTGACGTCGGTGGAAAGGTGCGAAGGCGAGGGAGGACAGGAGGAAATGAACTGAACGGATAAGAGGAAGCAGGATGGAAGGATCGGTTGAACGAAGAAACGAAGAGAGATAGAAGGAAGCGTAGGCCAGAGGGAGCGAGCAGGAGGGCTGTAGAAGGAACGAGAGATAGATGGTTAGAAGGAAGAGAAGGAGAGTCACTCGCTCGAGTTGTCGAGGCGATTGTGCCGATGTGCGTGGCAAAGTTTTGCGCCGGGCTCTCCCTGACCTAACCACTCCGCCTCTCTCGACTCGGCTCGACTCGGCTCGTCTCTCGAGCGTGTCACCACAGAGGCTGACTGGTCAGCCGTTTCCCGAATACCGCTTCAAATACCAAAAACGCTCTCTCCGACACGTCACGATCTGCCGATCTGGATCTGGGCAACACCCTTTTTCTCCATTTACCAATGTAACATGAATCTTATTTACTTTACGCTTAGAGACACGTGTCTCGGATAGCTTTTTCAATTTAAAATGATACCTACTGTAAATCGAAAAGAACACCAACTGAAAAAGATGGATAAACATATGTAAACAGTCATAATCGGAATGATACGCTTCAGAACGGCTCGATTCCGCTTGATTCCCGCCTCGATCGAGACTGCTGCGAGAGTAGCCGCTTTCTGCAAGACGCAGCGCGCAGCCTCTAGGTCGGCCGTTCACCCTGTCCCGAGACGAACAGTCGAGACTCGCGGCCGGGAATGCTGAAACTCGATCGAATTTCGCTGTTCGTCGTGAGCAGCCGCGAAACGCTACGGCTGTTCACCGGGAAACACCCTTCCGGGAAAACGACCGGGAAAAAACGATTCGAGCTGCCGAGCAATGGAAGAAGAGAGAACTTAACGTTGGAAGGACGAGAACGCGATTGAATCGAGCCGGCTGCGTCGTCGATCGAATTCCACTGAATCGTGTCGGTTCGACGCGCGGAGCATCGCTTTTTATCCTGGCGCTCGCGTCGATCGATCGCGAGCCAATGATTCGTCCGGTAATGAAGATCGTCGACTCGAAACTTTCATGGTCGATCGCGAGCGGCAGATGCTTCATCGGTGAGATACGACAGGAACGTCCAGGGAAATTCTTTGGTCGCAGAAAGTTTCGCGATCGATATGTTCCTGGATAAACGCGCAGAATTCCGAATCACCGCCGTGAAGAAACTCTCTTATATCATAGAATATCATGAAAGTTGAACGTTTTGTCGTGGTCTCTAAATCTCTCAATCTCTCAATTTAATCGTTTCTAGATAGAGTTTTATCCTGTTTTTGAATCATTTTTCGTTCTTAGCAAAATTACGACTCTCTTTTCTCTTTCTGCGTAACGAGTTAGAGATACGTAGAACGAAATCTTTGATTACGTATTCAGTGACTGTGACACAAATATATTATATAACCGTGTACCATAAATCATTCGATGATTCTATACGAAATCCAGGCTCTTAGGTCGAACACTTTCTCTAAAAACACGCAAAAGCCTGATACTCGTGGAAGCTGAGACAAACGAGATGGTGGATCGGAGCTCCTATAATTTCTTTGTCCTCCGTTGCAATGTCTCGTATAATTGATTCCTCAATGCCTCATCGGACGTGTTTCAGCCAGTATCTACCGGCCACGACTCTCCATCGATTCGTCACAGTTTCTACTTCCTGCTTCTCGAGAGATGCTAACGTGTATCTATCGTCGTCAGAACTATCCTACAACGAGGTATATTTTCGGAAATTATTCATGCCATCGACAAAATCGAAACGAATGAAAGTAGAATCAGCAATGAAAAAGAGAATCGAACGAAGCGAAGAAATTCGTCCAGATTCAACACGGACTGACCTGCTCGCCGTTAATCGAGTCCCGGCAGCCCGATACTCTTTTTCAAGATAAAAAACCGCACTGACCGTGTGATACCTTTCCCCCACCCCCGGCGGTCCTCCGCCCCCGGCCCCGCTGTCGATCGGCCGGAGCCCGTTTCTTGCGAATCGATTCAGCTGGATCAGTGACCTGAAGTCGGGGCGCCATGCCGTGTTCCATCGATACGGGCTCACGAATTATCACCCGGCCTTTCGTATTCCTCTCTATCTTCCTTGCTCTCCTTACCATTATGTCTGGTCGTATTCTTTTTTTTTTTCCTCTCTCAGCTGTTTTCTCAGCCAACGACCAAGTAGATGGTCTACGTGATCTCGTGAAGCTCGCTCGAGAGGGGCCGCTTAGCGCGCGGTCAAGCTCTTGATTCACCAATTCGGGATTCTACGGCCGCCGGAACGCCTTGAAGAGAGAACTGGTGAATAAGTGACGATAAGTAGGTAGATGGGTAGGTAGGTAGGCAGAATGGATAGGTTGGCTGGCTGGTCGCTCGTTAGGCTAGGTGCGTTGACCCGCCTGGCGTGTTCACTGTTCAGCTAGAGACAGATAGAGAGAGACGAAGACGAGGCGAATGTGAAGGAACGAGACGAACAGATCCTCGGATAGTGATAGAACAAGATAGCGCGATAGGGAATCGTGCGAGCGGGGGGTTGGCGTGACGGGAGGAGGGAAGGGGTTGCCAACACGTCAAGTCCGCGATCCTCCTTCCGCGGCTGATCGCTCGAGCCGAAAACCGAACAAAGAACGTTGAACTCCGCCGCCTTTCGGCTGACGTTTGCACGCTCGACCCAACTCTCCGGGGGATACGGTCATCGTGTCATGATCGAGGCCACCGTTCGACGCGAATGGCACGCGTCTCGCTCACCGATCGCTTCCTCGATACCATTTATCGATCCAGATCGAACACCCTTCGTCTCTTATCGGATCTTCTTAGGCAGGAAGCTGAGGACTGTGCGGAACATCATCCTCTCTCACGTTGGAAATTCAAGTTATCGAGCCGAGTATAAGCGATGACGGATATTTCTGAACAATGTATGACGTAGCAGTGTGTAAATGTTGTACAATTATTACGAGAACTTTCATCGTTACCGCGGGAAGTAACGATTGCATCGATTTTATGGAAATTCGCTGGGATGGAGAAGAAAAGTAAGTCAAGCTTTTGGCGTCAATAGAAGGAGGTACTTCAAACGTATATCCGGTGATTGATTTTTAACACCTCCAATGCGCTCTCTCGGTTCTCTTTTACTTTCCCCGTGTGTGAAAAAAGCGAAAGAAAGAGACGGAATAGAAGGAGAGGCAGCTTCCTCGTCGGGGAAAGTGAAATCGGTCGGCTGCACTGTTGCACGCGTATTCACCTTGTTCACCGCTCCTACCTGTCGCGTAAATCAGCCCAGGCCAATGCCACTATTAATAATGGAACGCGTTAATTTACCTACGTCCCCTGCAGAAGCGAAATGGTTAGGGAAAGCGCGACTTTCGCAGCGAGGACCGCGAGGAAACGCGTGCGCACGCTTGGCGCGAGCATTGTCGAGAACGATCTATACGCGATCGTTCGATGGTTGAACGTGAAACGTGGAGAAAATCCAGAAACGTGACAAATAATACGGTGATCCTACCATCGTTGCGTTGGAAGAATCGATGAATCATTTGGAAGCACATAGAAACGCTTGTACAAACATGTTCTTCGTTTAGTTGTGTTGTAAAGTAGATGCGAAGCGGTAGGAACGCTTTAAGTTAGATATCATGTTTTACGCTCAGGGAATTACTTTGTTCTACCATTTCATTACCGATTTAAGCATCCCCGACTCACCAAACAAGTGTTACGTGACGCCCGTCACATCCATCGTACATCCTTCGTACTAAAAGCATCTTCTCGTTCGTGTCCGAACCATTTATCTCCGCATCGGACAACCTTACCGTCTACAGGGTACACAAAACTCACATCGTCGATCAGTCGAAGGAACAACGATACGGAGATTTTACGGTGTCAACGGGATTATAATTAACGTAATTAGACTACTCATGAATCTGAACAGAGATTTTCGATGAATATTCTTTCGATTGATTAATTTGAAGAATGATACAGAATTCACTAATAAAAGATCATTGTCGATGGAATCAGACAGAGCTAAAAACTGCACGTTCATCGAGGATTCATTGAAAATTTGCTATCTTTGTTATGAAATCACCAAATATTCCTCGTTTACTTGCTCTTGTTAAATATTAAAAATACTAGAATTGCTTTTATGTGTAATAACGTTCCGTGCGCGAGTTTTACACACTGCTTTACAGCCTAGTCTTTAATATCTCAAAATAAGCCAAGTGATTCTTTTAGTAGTAATCTTCGAATTACCATACTCTACCATACTTAATCCAAATTTCACGAAATTTCTCAAGATTGGGCGAATTCATTACTACGAATCGACGAGAAAAACGCTCGATCGAATAAGGGGTTAGAGTGACGGTACAGGATGTCAAGGAGCGTCACCCCCTTCGTTCGGTGCATGCGAACGCTCGTCACGCACGTAGAACTGTTGTACAGAATTCAGCGCGCATTTGCATCCCGGCGGGCGTGTGTGCGGCGTGTGCACGTGTGCAGACATGGCTGGTCGCGTGCAACGACGCGCGAATCGCGGCGTGCAGTGTGTGCGTGCACCCGGTCGATCGGCTCGAACGCGTGATCGGCACGCGAGTCGAATCTCGATCGGCCGGTGCGCGTGCGCTTCGCTACGCGACCGGACAGCCGGCCGCGATGCGACCACGAAACAGGGTCGAACGATCCGCGCTGCTAACTATCGCTATTACGCGAGAGTGAAAGAATCGAGAGTCTGTTTTGCCTGACGGCGCGCGATTCGCATGAAACTAGGGTCATTAGCGACGTTCATGCTACGGTTGCATGAATTTCTAGGGTTCTAGGGGCGAATGGAGTAAGCATTAATTGGAGATTAACCCTTCACGTGTATGTGAATGCCGATGGCAGCTATACGTGCACGATAGTAATCGATCGTTGGGTGCTAAAGACGCCCTCAGGGATACGATTCTTTTTCGTGATAAACATTGCGGATGATTACGGTTATTCGTAACGGTTATTCTATGTTTATATGTTGTTTATTATGTACATAAAAAATATAATATAACGTTTCGCGTACACCGGTGAATAGACTGTAGACTCTTATCTATTTATGGCAAACTTTGGGTTATGCAAATAGATCAAAATATTATAAAGATTACTTTATGTTGGAAGTTTTGTATATTTTTGCAAATCGTCTATAACTTTCAGTTTCTTAATGTTAAGTGCGTAAAAATCCGCAATATAGTGATGACCATTACTGTAGCTCGATCAGAGAGTGCAACTTGTTTGCAAGTGATTTACAATCGACGTATCGAGGGTGGAGATATCATGCAGAAACGCTCGTCGATAGCTTCGATACTGGCGTTTCGCGTGCAACTATTTGCTGTATGTAAGCTACTTTGAAATTCCCGCTATGTACCTGCATATGTAGCAGCAACAAGGTTTCTACGATTGTACGTGTCGTATGTACACTGTGTTTTATGCTAATCAACGTACAATAAATCGACGATATCCTTATATCTTGAGTGAAATGGGACACCCAATATACGTAACATTGTCCGAGGTAACCAGGAAAAGTGTGCAGTAGATTCGAGCTTATATAACATCGTAATACAAATTGTATTTTCACACGTAATTATTCGATACATCGTACATTTCTACGTGATTTTATGCCTCTTTCTCAACCAGGTGGATTCTTCATTAATCAATTCCTACGTTTAAAATAATCACTAGTTCCAGAACTTGAAAATCCTACGAATGCTGATTTTCCAGTTTCTTCATTGAAAAACCTTGAGAGGCGTTGTTGGCTGGAAAAGACTTCATTTCCTGTGTCAACCCTTCTCTATCGTACAACATCAACAGGTACGGGCGCAACTGAAATTCGATTCGCGGCAAGATTTATCGGCAAAGGAAGAGATTAACGCGCGGCGTAGGACCGCGCACGGTGAGAAGCAAAAGAAAGTGCCTCGGTTTCTGGCGAGCGTGGCAGGAAAGAAAAATGAACGCCGCAAAACGGAGGTGCAGAAGGAGATCGCCGTCCAGTCTAGCGAAACTGGCACAGTGTCAAGGTGCCTTGCGGGCACATTTGCTCCAACACACCGCTGAAGAGGGGCGTGCAGGACATCGAAGGAGTGGGGAATGTATCGTGGTTACCCTTCCACCTTCCTCGTTTCACCACCGAGCAGGCAGAGAACGGCCGGTCGAGGCGAAACGCTGCTGCATGTACGCGAACGAACCACAAGCGGACTTTCACGGGGCTTTCTTCCTTCGCGGCCGACTTGCTGCGATCGTGTGCCACTATTTCGCGTAAACACGCCCGAGATATCGCCGCGTGATCGCACCATCGGTTGGCATCCGGGGTGAAAGGCAAAACGAAGCACATGAACCGAGAGTTGATTTTCCATGGAAATGAAAAGCCTGACGACGCCTTTCTATAATATGTATGCTCGTCTTCCTAGCACGCTGCACTTTCTTACTTTCGTTTTGTAATACTTGTATCTACACGTAGAGAGCTAACGTGGCTTGGATTTCTTGTTATATTCCATAAAGAAACATCTAGAATCGATACGATGGTATCAGGCGTTTAAAAGCTTGTTCAGTTGGACTAGTGAAGTTAGATTAAATCTAAATGGACAAGAAGTAAGAAATGAAATGGGTCAGAGTCCAAAAGACAAGGGGACATCGCACCATGAGGACAAGCCACGTCAATTATCGCGGTGAAACTGCTAAAAAATTCATATCCAAACATACCAATGGATACGAGAGTGGTTCGTAACGCAGTCACGTAACGTCCTCGAAAATTGAATTCTTCCGTGTACTGTCGCTATAGCATTCCAAACGCCGTACCCGGTATGTCATTCATAAAGAAATTACACCAGTCCATTATTCAACGATTATTTATAGGAGACAGGTCGAGCGTGGGCGAGTCGTTCGGTGATTTCCTCTTCTCTTCGGGACCTAGTTTCGCGACACGAGTTGAACGTATTTATAGACAAACGTTTAAACTTCCTTCGACATCATTTGTGATATCTTCTTTGCCAAATTTGAACGTTACGCGTGCTTATTCCAAAAGAATCGAATAAAACACCCACGTGTGCCATAAAAATCTCCAAAACAACAGTGAATCGCCAAATTCGCCTACATTCTTCACCAAGATCGCAGAAATGCAAAAAAATGAAACTCGAAAGGAACACGAAAGACGAAAAGGTGGCGGTGGGACTCTGTGATTCCGCGGTGCCACGAAATGATATTCAGCCGTGTTTCGACAAGCCGGGTGTCGTTAACCTTTCGCGCGATTCGTCCCCCGCTAACGGAGAAACAATTGTCCGATCTAGGACTAGCTGGTTGCGACTGGGACGCCCACTCCTCAGGGACTATTTCAAGACCGCGAGCGTGTCCCGTAGGTTGCGAATTGGGCGTTGGCCTCTGCTTGCTTCCTTCTGGTGTCAGATCGAGAGACGAGCATGCGTGGAATGCCACGTGGGATCATGGGCTACGAGAAAACCTTTTTTCCTCCCACCTTTCTGAACGGATTTTGGTGGGTTCCTCGCTTCGAACGAGCGCCGAAACGGTGCCTGAAGGAGAAGGGCGCTCTCTCGAGAGTGACGGTATGCATAGAGGACCGGGAGGAAAGGGACACGGTCGCGATCAACAACTGCGTGTTCACGCTCGTACTCTGAAAATTCAAGGGATCCACGTGGATGGCCCAAACGACCGGCCGAGAGTGTTGCAATCCTGCGCCGGCCCCGTTTTTTTTCTATGCTCTTGTCGATCCCCTCGAGGCCCCTCTCGAGCCTTTACGATACATCTCTGCGTGATTTCTCACGATGAACAGAATAACCGTGGGTGGTGGTCGCTTTTGGATATCCAACGTCTGACGTTGTCGTGACCATGACGCGTAAACTGTGTATCTAACCGGAGACTTATACGCGCATAAACGTGTGAGTTAAAGCGAGGCAAAGCCGAAGAGGAGCGGTGTAGATTTGATTAGAAATGTTTGCTAGAAATTGTTTGGGAAGCGACAATGTCAAGAGCAACAGTTGCCTAACCTTTCGACGCGTACAATACATCGCGTGCAATGGCGCGTTTCGTAATCCCATCGGCTGGCGGTAGATCCGAAAACGGTTTCAAAGCGGAAATTTACGACCGCGTTTATCCAGCAGGACGGTAGTTTGCAGCGTGCTTAAAGGCGAGCCAGCGTATAGTAGAAACGTCACGCGAGACGAGCTCAGCTGTCCGCGGTAACGTGCACTAACTCGCAGCTCTGATCTATGGTGTCAGGGTCCGCGGCTACCACGACTGATCGCTCTATTAGAGCTTACGGACCGACCGTTCAACCGACCGCCCTACTTTCTTGAAAATCGTAACTCCATGAGATATCGAAGACCGTTAGCTGAAACGTGCTCCGCTTCAACCGGATATCTGCTAGAGGACTTTTAAACACAACCTATATTCCTCTGTCCTCTAGATTATTTGCTCTTTGTATTATAACAAATATAACAAGTTTCCCGCTTATTAATGAAAATTGTAATTGCAAATCTATATATATATTTGATTGCCTTGATACGTGTATCGAGTTAGTCAGAACTTTTTCGAAGAACATTGTGTAATTTATACGTAATAGTTAGTATCCACCTTACGTGGTCGAGTCAAGACCTCCCCGTTCAGAAAGTTAATCTTCAAAGCCCAAATACGACTTCACAATACCACTCTGCTCCGATCGCGCCGTCGAAGAACATACGAAATCCCGAAAGCCCATGTTCCTCGCCGCTACGCCGCACCGCCTCCAAAGAATCATCGATCACAGAGTCGGCGGAGCGTGGTTCAATATCGATCAGCTGAAAGTGGCAGAATATCGTCTCGCGACGGCAGTAGATCTCTACGATAACCGTTAGCGGTGGCTACGATGTTCTATAGATATATATGCAAATTGCACGAGCGAGTTGACCGAGTGAGAGAATAGCCGGGCTAGCAATAGCGAAGGGACTGGTCGAATCTCGACTAAAATCTCGCGGCAGCAACGGAGGATGAGGAGGAGGCAAGCAACGGTAACCCATTGTATCGAACAGCCGGTTCCTTTACGATGGGTTTCTCACGATCGGTCAGTCGGCGGATAAGCCAGAGGCAAGCGAACGGGGCCCGTCGCGATCCCTCTCGCGAGGATGTACCCCCGGTGCGTGCAACTGGGTTTACAGCCGGATGCAGGCGGCGAGGTCGCGGCCACACAGAGGTAGTAAGGGAATATACACGCGCGAAGTAGTTGGAGCGGAGTCGAAGCGGAGTTGGAGCGGACGGGACAGGACAGGAGAGGACGGGGCGAAGCCGGATTTCTTTTCTCGTTGCGGAGCCGCTTGCCGGCGCTCGCACGCGGCCACGGCTAACTGTATTTTGACTTTGTGGCCTGAATTGCGGTAACACGGTAACTGGCTCCACCGCGCGCGACACCCTGAAGTAACGGGCCATATCTCGAAGCCACGCTCTTCAAGCCTTTACACGCGTGTAAGCTACCTACATAAAAGGCAGTCTCACGCGCGTAACTCGGTCCCCTGGCTCTGTGTCGACGTGCGTATACACACGCGTGGCAGCAAGCGTGCATTCACGAGGCGACCGCCAAACGCCACCGATATGCCGCGACTATATGTACGATGGGCAGATGGTCGATACGAGCATGCAAGAGTAACGAGGAAACGCGCACGACAGAATGGTGGCATCGTTAGATGCGAGAACGAGACGACAGACGGTGGCGAGCGTAGGATCAGGAGCAGCGACGGTTGTCATCGTGTGCGTTCGGCCCGCCGCGAGTTCTTACGTTGGTACACACGCGCTCGTTGCAACGTGAGTGTAGGTACAGTTAGGTAGAAGGTGGCCACCGGCTCGACTCTGTAGGTCGGAGCCGCGGGACGCGCGGACCGACTCTGTATATCCTTCGCATCCGGGGGATCGCCACCGAGACGACAGCAGGACCTTGGGCCTTAACCCACTCTTACTGGGAAAGGGACTAGCAATATAACGCTTCTTCGTGTCTCCTCTCCGTGGCGTGCCTCTTCCGCGTTCACCGTCTCGTGGACACGGCAGTTCGCGGAATTTAGCTGCGTGTTTCTTCATCAATCTCGATCGCTAGATACGTATACCGAGAAAACACAAATTTTCTATCTAGAAAACGTAATTTTATTCGTTTCTTCGAATAACAAGTCGAAACAGTATTTATAAATTCTTTGATTAAACATATCTTCGGTTGATTAAAATTTAAAACATTGCTTGATCGATAAATATCATTTTAAACTATAAAACGAACGACGCGAATCTTCTCGTAGTCTTTGTCAATGGGTTCTGTTTAACCAACGATCAACATCGCCTGCACGTAAAGAACCTACCGTGAGAGTATCACGTGCCACGGCACGCGACACTCGATTCCCGAGGTCTGCGACGTACGGTGCAGGATCAGGAAGCGTAACCGAGAGAAAGCCATCTCAGACTCGTCTCTGTTGTTCATCGTTCTCACCCCTTTCTCTGCGTGCGTCTTCCTGAGTAGAAAAGGAAGTGCAGCAGCTGTTTCTGCCGCTTTCTCGAGAAGAACCCTTTCTCGATCGTCCCTTGAAGAAGGTAAAGAAGGTCCTTCCGGGATCCTGTGTATCTCGTATTCCATCGAATTGGTTTTTTCCTGAGGGGAAAAATGGCCACGTGTCAGCGCAGGGGATGAAAGTGGGGGAAAAGGAGAAGGCGACAGAAAAGAAAGAAGCGATCTGCTTTGTTGTCCATATGGCGCTCGATCCACGCTTTGGGACATCGTCCACGATCCACGCGATCGATTTCTTCCTGGAAACGCTCAAATTTGATCTACGAGATCGACAGCTCCAGCGGAGACCCGGAAGTCGGTGGCGTGGCTCTTCGGCCCACGCGACGCGCGCCTTCTTGTCACAGGAACGCAAGATCAACGTGTTTCCCCGAAAGAAGGCGGAATAATTATCGATGATATTCGAGTGACGTTTCTTTCACCGATTCCAGTTCCTGTGCCCCATAGATGAAGAACGTCTGCCTTTTTCTTCTGTGGGATCACTGTGAAGAACGCTGTAACGCTGTGATTTTCTACATTCTAGTGGAAAAATTTACGGAAGGTCCTAATAACGTACAATGTTAAACACGATTGGAACCTATCGGTCACAATTCCATCTTCATACTGGTATTATGCTGCTGCCCGTTGCTACTTTCCTTTCAATTTTTCATGATCTCTACACGACTTCAAAATGCATTTCTTCGAACAATACACCCCCGTGGTCTCGTTGGCCAAAGAATGATCGACGAACGAGTTTCTCGGTCGACGTCCAGCCGCTCGAGAAGAATCGGTATGCAGATGTCCAGTGGTCACCGTGGTGACATGGAAAAACGGTCAGCCGTTCTACCACGAAAAATGTCTTTTTAATTGGCAATTAGCCGCGTCATGGACCCTTTCGCATCTGTCACACGGCCACGGGTGATCTTTCACCGGCGGACGGAGCCGCCTTCGAGTGTCCCTCGAGACATCTGAATGGGTCGGTTAACTAAAAAGCCCGCACAGAATGACGGTACATTCTCCGTTAATCCCTGGGACACGCGTTTCCTCCATTTTCCGGAAAGTGGCCACGCGAGCTGGCGAAGAAGGAAGAATGGACGCAGCGAGTGTGGCCATCGTGAAGTGGCCGATGGCCCGCTGGACATTTTTCATCCCCTAATTTGACGGACAGGCGTGCGGCCACCGTGCCTCCTCCGTTCTAAGGACATAGTACGCCAAAGAGAGTCGGATATCCATGGGAGAGCATTCAGAAGCTTCGGCTTTTCAATCGTCGTGTTTTACATGCCGCTGCTCCGTTTTATCCATGACTGCTTTCACGAGGAAGAAGTATAGTAGGAGAGAACATTAAATTTTCATTGCTTGCTTCCAGTTTGAAATGTATAAAGCTTTTCATAAAGGAGTCAATGGAATCAATGGCACTTGTTATATGAATTTCAATTATACACAAATAAATTATAACTAAACTATTTGTTTACCGACAATTTCATAGTTCCACTATATGTGATGATATTTAACACAGAAAGTTGATAAAGCTTACGATTAGTTCATTTAACGCGTCCGTAGCTCCCATAAAATACGAGTAAAAGAAAAAAAAACCATTCGTTTAAAATTCATTGCGACATAATCATTCCATAGAAGTTACGATTATAGTATTTCCAATAATCTCCGTATTGCAACATTTTATGATACTCGGTTTAATGTCCAAATTAAAATCTTCACGTTTATATGTACCGTAAAAGGTGCACGAAAAATAAAACGGTACCAGAAGTTTCATGGCGCCCACGCGTCACGGCGAAGAAAAGACGCGTCCCGGAAAAGCGATATCTCCGAGGGAGCATTCGAGAAATATCGTCGAACGAACAATGGGAACGAGCGCTGGTTAAGAAGCGATAACAGAATCGAGGCAGCATATCACGGACCTTGAATTGCACCAGGCACACCTCCGTGTTGCCATTACGCGGCCACTTGGCACCGGCCACTTGGTGCGCCTACCCGGCCGCATACATCGCCGCTTTTTACCACTGCTGATCTATGCGTTCTACGATTACGCGACGTTCCTCTCATTCTCGAAACGTACGGTCGGCCGCGCGCTTTCCGGCTGTGAAAGAGAAGCAAGACGTAGTATCGACCATTACCTACCGCTCTCTCTCTTCTAACGCGACGCCGCCATTGTCGCGGCTGACTGATAAATCGATTGCTACGGCTAAGCTGCCGGTAGGAAATTCCACGTTATCGCCTTCTTGCATATGTTGCATAGGGACATTTTGGAGAAAACAGCAAAACGATGACGATTTTTCTATTTTCTACTCTTCTGATCTTTACGAAGATATTCCTTTCCCCGTTTAGCTTCGTTTATATTCGTTTATATTCGATTTTACCGTGCGAGATATAAGAATTTTTACGCGTTTCATTTTATTACCTCCAGCTGAAGGAATTTGGAGAACGTCGGGCAACGTTCAAGATTCGAATCGTAAAAGTCGTCGAGGCCCCAAATCTTCTTTGCTTCCTGAAAGCCGGGGCACGATGGAAAGTCCATGGAGGCAGCACGGCGGTCATCGAGCAGAATGCAACGCCGCATATCGATGCATCGTGCCGATCGCAGCCAATATAAACACAGCGAGGCGACTGCTATGGCGAAGTCTAATTTCAAACACTTGCGCGACTCCGACGTGGCGTCATGGGAATCGATAATACGACCGATGCCTGTTGTCTTCTTCGTCCTTCTGTTCGCCAGTCGTCGTTCTTCATCGGTCTCGCTTCCTTCCATACTGCCATCTTGCTCTCTCTCACACCAGCTACTTTCTTTCTTCGGCCAGTGCCGATTCATTCGGACTGCCGATGATGTTTCGAGAACAGTTATGTGGGAGTCTGGGTCACGAGGCGTGGCTTCTATGGGGACACCGTCCACTGTCCCATAGAACCACAATCCCATTGGCCAAGAAACACTCGCGAGGCACGACCGGAATAATTATGTAACCTGCGCTTCGCGGTACGCGAGCCGACGCGTTCGTGCTCGAGGGGGGTTGCAAACCACCGCGTCGCGAGAGAAAGAAAAAGACAGAGTGACGAGACAGCATAGGGAAGGGACGGAGAGAGCGGAACGGAGAGGAAAGGAGAGTAGAAGAGCAGAGAAGGGGAACGGTGACCCCTGCATGCGAGGAAAATAGGTGCCGGTCTGCCCACGTGCGCCTCGTGTTTTTCCTCTTTTTCCTTTCTCCTCTGGCCTTTCGTCGCGACTGTCTCCACAGCCTCTTCGAATGGCAGTCCGTCATTCCGTCCGTCATTGTGGAAGTGGAAAACGATCGACGTGACCTCGGCTAGGATGTCAGCCGCGCGACTAGCTATTTATTGTCCTCCGTTGGGCCTGTTTTATCCACTCGATGGATTCGTGTCAGGGAAAAGGTTAATTATACCCAGTCACGAGCGAGATCGCGACGAGCTTTCGACTAACCGATGCTGTTATCTTCGCACTTGAGGAATTAACCTTTAGAGCGGCGGCTTTTAACGCGATCCTCTTCGTCGGACGATCCAATGGAGGCGCATTTGTAACTGTGAGTTTCAAAATATTTTCAAGTCGTGTCCGAACAAGGTAGAAGGTAAGAAAGGAAATAATAGGAAAGAATTCGAGGAGGGATAAATGATAATAGTCGTTCAAAAGTGTTGGTGGTAGCGCGTTTATTTCAAAATCGACGCCCACTCGACAAAGGTTGCATACCATTGATAAACTTCCGCGGTGAGGGTACAATGAATCGCATACGCGCTCGCTCGCGAGATATTATATCCTCTTCTTACGTCAGACCGGCAAATTGATTCCACCTTTTCACGGTGAAACACTCGGGGGAAGCGAAGGTTCTTCCGTAACGCCAGAACGAAATAAGTTTTGCGCGATTGTTGTCCCTGATTATACCCACGCGATAGTTCCTGTATTAGCCGCAGATGTTATGTGGCCAGAAGAATTCTAATTACCATCGGTTTTCACGTGTTCGCTGCCCGTTTCCGTGTTTCATTATTTTCACCATACGTTGTGCCTTTCCTTCTATTTTATCAAACGGACGTTGTCGATAGTCATTGAACTACGGTGTTCCCACGGTGTTCGCTCCTTTTTTCCTCGCTCTTCGCACTTCATCCTTACGCGAGAATAATTTTTCTTCCACTCTTTCCATTTCGCTGTCTCGTAAGAAAGAAAAAAAAAAAAAAAGAAAAAAGGAGAAGAAAGAAAAGTACTTGGTTGTCTCATTTCGTTTTCGTTATTCATAAAACTGCTACGAAGAGAGTAATTTCGGTAACCCAGTAACAAAAGCAGCTTCCAAACATTCTTTCGAAATTCTTCGAAGCGACAGCACTCCTACGTGTTCCAAGTAGCACGAAAATTAGCAGGATTCGAAGCATTGGAGGGATCACGGCGTCACTAACGAACCGTGTTCCCAATTATCATGGCCGCGCGAAACGAGGATTTTCGAGGCACGACTGAGCCTAATGCCCCAGTAACGGGATGACGCTTCTCTGTTCATGGTGCCGCGAATTTGCAATTCAAATAATTAGCGAACCTGGCGAAAAACAACCGACTGCCGATCTCCCGCTGTATCTTTTTCTCTTGTATCTTCACGTATGCACACGATCGTGTGTATTCGTGTTCATAACGTCATCCAAATAGACGGATATTCGTTCGTGGTAAAATCGGACATGGGTCGTTCGTTCGCCAGGTTTCGCGATGAATGGCGAACACACAACAGTGACTTTTTGACCTAAATTCTTTAACGACCGGCGAAGCTGACGTCAGCGAGTCCTTGACCGTAACCGGCGATCGCCTATACTCCACCGCCGGCACCTCCACCACCGCCGAAGCATCATGGAATCGCCGATGACCCTACCGGGAATTTGATTCGCGCCGACACTTCCTGCTTCTCTTTTCTTTCGTTCTTCCCTCGCGTTTCCCTTATTTTTCACCCTGTTCGTTCTTCTTCGCCGCCACTTTTCGACGATTTTTGCCAGCTTTCTTCGCATTTTTATTTTATGATACTTTTTCTTTCGCAGTGTTTCTCTATGTACAGAGTGAAGTCAGTGTTTAGCGTTCTATTAGGTATCCCTTTTTTCTGATTATTCTCCTTTCCTTTCGTTTATTCTCGTTCTCGGGGTTAGTGAAGTTATCGTTTCGGGGTTAAGCAAGAAGATCCATGACACCAACGAATTTCCAAAGGTGATAATTCGAGCGAAGTTCAGCTGGTAACCCGGTTCTTTAGTGTCTTCTTTCGTCGCATGAACACGTCGGGCTGACACGAGTTAGCAGGAAATTGAAAACGCGAGAAATTTCACGCGGAACCGGTACAATTATGCGGCTCGCGTACCACTGTGACAGGATGTTTACTTATTGAAATTGTAGGCCTACACAAAATCGGTGAGGATTATGCCGAAACCGGTTCCGATTGTGTAGTTATTTTCGGAGGTACGCAAACTCATAAAAGGCTTTTACGAGGACCGATGGCCTGGCGCGTTCGCGAAACTGCCTGCTCGACGTCCATCCATCGACCAGTCCCTTGTTTCTACAGTGCATGATCCCATCCGACTAAAATGCAGCTGCTTCGCTTGCAACTATCCACCTCCGTCATTCAATATCTAACGAATATTTAGCATTGTACGAATCGCTGCATCTACGATCTCGTCCACTATATCGTCAACTATGTCGTACGTTTTGTCTCAGGATTCGGACGACGCGCGAAATTGAAATCGCGCAGACGGACGCGTCTCGACGATAGGGCCGCGTTTCGAGGGATACAGCTCGATGGAGAGGTTGCACGCGCCAGCCACGTAACACGAGATTCTCGTAATCGAATACGCGAGAGAGCGCGCGTACAAAGGGGACCACGGGACACGGGAAAAGAGAGGGTGGTGAAAGGCGGAGGAAGAAAAAAAAAGTAAAAGAAAGAGGACGGATAGGATGTACGTAGGTGAGTATTCGGACTGGCCAATCGATCGGACGATATCCGCGTTACTCGAACGCTACTTCTTGCTCGAGAGGGAAGAGGAGAAAGAAAGAGAGAGAGAGAGAGAAAGAAAGAGAGAAAGAGAGAAAGAGAAAGAGAGGTCAGGCCATGCGCACAGGATGCGTCGATTTTTTGCCCGCCAACATTTTTTCTCTCCTCCATTTTTTTCTTACAGCGTCCGCTGTTGCCGCTGCGCCTTTTTCCTCTCTCCTCTCTCTTCACCGTCGCTTTTTTCCCCCCGGTGGAAAAATGCATAACGGGATACGCGGACCAAGCACCGAAAACCGGGGGAACGTGCGCGGCATCATCGAGCCACCGAATTCAACGAAGTCTTACATCAGCGTCCCTTCGGGAATGGCAACCGTGACACGAGTATTTGGGGATGCTCCCAAAATGGAGGCGGAAGGAACGGAGATGAAGATTCGTTGCTGATAAGTGAAAGGAAGAAGACTTTTACACGGAAGCGTGGCTGCGAAGGAGAAATATAGCAGGTATTGGAACTACATGATACTTATATGATTCATTGTATATCGACCTAGGTAGCAGCTGCTATAGATTGTCCGCAGCAATTGAAAGAATTAGCTGGGGTGAATGAAACAAACTCAAATATCACGATGAAAGCCATTATACCCCGTGTACGTTGATCGTCCTGCTGTATTTACCAAAAAACCGAGGAAAAAGGCGACCGCAGCAGGCAGCGGTAACACGAAAAAACCTCACGCACAGCGCCACATTTCCTTCCATCAATCAAACCTGGAACACGTGACAGGGGAGAAGGCGCAGACACGGTCGAAGGCCACGGATTGCCTATGCAACTTCTCTCGCAACCTTCTCTTCGGACAGTGAAGGGGAGGGTGTTAGGTAAAAAGATCGTAAATGGTTGCCACGTGAGTCCAGAATTCGAATTCCGTGTGGACGAAAAGCATACATGGTTTCGGCGTTATATGCAAGAACAAGGCCTGGTCGTTGTTGCGCACGAGGAAACGTGACGCGAAAGCCGAGTCCTTTTCCGTGCATCTCATTAGGACACCGGAGGGACAGGGGCAACCACCCAGGACCTGTATGTCGCTTATCAGGATGGATATATTTTACGATCGGGAAGTTGGCCAGACTTCCGCTGTTGGAGACTACCTAATTGGACGGCTCTCTTCCTGTTACGATTCGCCGAGGAACCCTCGACTTTCGTGGAGCGGCCCGAACCGTGCTTAGAAGCGTTTCTTTCCGTCCTGCCTCCTCGTTCTCTTCCCTTCACCCAGCTATACATATTTCTCTCGCACAACGCTCTTTGTCCACCTCCCTTTCTTGCCTTCGTCGTCTTCTCTCCCTCTTCTTGCCTCCCGTCTCTCTGTTCTTCGACCTTCCTTCTCGCCTTCCCTCATTCGCCACACCGACGAGGAAGTTTAACGCCGGCCCACCGTGGTGTGGCACGGGCTGCGTTCGTTCGCCGCGCATCCGTGAAAGTGAAACGGAGAAAATCAGGTTTCGAAGACGAGCCTTCGAACCTCCTCTCCGTGGATGTCGTTCGAGACACGTTGATAGAACCGAGAGCATTGTCTCGCGGACCACGCGGATTCTCCTTTGGACGCGATCCAACGCGACCGGGGACACGCGTTTTTCTACCTGCCTTCGAGGTAGAAAAGATCTTTCCACTTCGATGAGACCTTTCTCTCGACTCTTATTCGATATAGTCGCTTCGCATCTTTATGACTTAATTATCCGATAATAAATAAACTAAAAAGAATTTTTTTTTTTTAATAATATCACGGATAAGAGAATAGATATTTTGTAAGTATGAAATACGACAATAAGAAGAATCAGAGTAGTCGATAATCGGGCAGAGATGCTGATGAGGTCTCAGCTGAGAGGCGGCCAAAGTCAGCTGACTTCGAGCGTTGCCTGGCACGGGTCAAGACTCCCTCCTACTTTCCACACTCTTTGTCCCTCCATCGCGCTTCCACTTCTAAATCGTCGAGTCGTAACTGCGAGAACAAGTCGAGAAAATTTCGTGACTTTGCAACGTCGAATTTTCGTCCTCGATCCTCACTTATCGACCCTCGTCGGCGGCTGATTAAAAGACGGAAGCGATAGTATCCCGGACCCCAAAGACGATTAACAAGCAGCGGGAATCAAGCGTTCGGAGAGAAACCGATCGTTACCACGGCCTCGGTTCATAAACCAAGAAACCACAACGCGCCACTTCCCGTGAGGGACGCGCGCGCGCGCCGTTCGTCGCCTTCGCGCCGCGACCGTCCCTCCCGGCCTCTTCCGTAAACAGAGCCCAATTTATGCAACGTTGATAGACAATCGTGTCACCGCGTTGCTTCTATCAGTGAATTTCGTCCACTTATTCTACGTGTCCACTCGGTACGATTTGAAAAATGGATCAGAATTATGAGACTGCGAACTATGCTGCGGTTCACCCTCAGGACCCGCGAGCGGCGGGTTCGCTCGTGTGTTCCGTCCACGCGAAATCGTGCGAATCGATCGGGCCGCTGGCATGGGACAGAGTGCAAGGAGGAAGCGAGCGATCGAAAAAGAGCAAACCGGGAAGACGAACGCAGAGGATGAAACATCGGCGGCGACAGCGGTAGAAGAAGAAGAGAAGGAGGAGGAGGAGGAGGAGGAGGAGGAGGAGGAAAAGCAAAGGTGGTGGAACAGGAGGCGATCGAAGAAAGAGAGTGAAAGATGAAAAGAAGGGAACGAAGGAGAAGAAGATAAAGTAGACAAAGAAGAGGAGGCAGTAGGAGAAGGATAAAGATGAGAGTAAAGAGGTGGAGAAGGATGAGGAGGAGGAGAAGGAGGAGAAGGAGGAGATGGAGGAGGAGGAGGAGGAGGCACGAGTCGTCGGTGCAAACCGAACGAGGTATAGAGGAATCGGTAGGCGATACGGGAGCGGGGGAGGTCGAGCGTGCGAGGGAGGGAGGAGGTGGAGGTCCGGGTGTGGGGACGAGGTAGGGTGGAGGCTAGAGGGGGCTGGCGGGGCCAGAGACGAAGGGAAGTTGGTATCGCGGATGGCGATGGCGATGGCAGAGTCAATGTCCTAGCGCTCGCACTGGGTCACGGCGAGTTGCGGCCAACGACCCAAGCCAGAGCTCCTCTTTACTTTGCACAGAACGAGCGAGAAAGAGGCCTGGAAAAGGGGAGGAACGAGGATGGAGCGGGACCAAGCGATAGACAGAGAGCAAGCTTGCGGCGCGAGCGAGCTAAATAAAGGGAGTTGGAGGGAAGGAAGCGAGACGAAAGGAGTGAAAGAGAGAGAAGGAAGAAGATACAGTCTCGGAGGGACAGAGACGAACAGCGTGTTCCCTGGTTCCTCGTCTCGCGATGTGTATACTGGGTGCTCGAAGCGAGAAGTCGTTCCTTCTTCGCCGATCCTTCTTCCCGTGGTGGATCCTTCTTCCCATTTTCTGCATCTCCGACGATCTCCACCTAGCCTTTGTCCACCGTGTCTGCCTAACCCAGACCTGCTGGCCGGCCGGATTCGCCGAGTCGCCGCTGACACGGAAACCAGCCTGAGAATCTCGTTTCCTTCGAGCCTACGTGGTTCGCGTTCCGCTAAGAGGAGAGGGGGACACGCAAGTTCAGTGACGATTATCGGTGACCTGTCTCTTCTCTTCTGTATATATTTCTGCCTGTGGTGTAGCTTCCTCGATCACGATCCACGAGCATCGCCACGAAAATTGCCCACGGGACACGCCGGTTCTACCGAGCTTTTCCCTTTCTTCTCGTTAATCTTCGAGGTCTTCTAAGACTCGACCGGTTCCGCGATCTTTCACGATCGCTATGACTACTCTTTGTGCCGGCACTCTTCGACCGAGACTAATAGATTACGTTCTATCCGTCTGTCTCCGGTGTACCGAGTCCTCCGAGTCCCTTTCCTGCCCTCCGGCGATGTTGTGAGGGCTTCTTATATAATTCCCCGTGTCCTTCCTTGAGGAAAAGGCGAGTCTCGCTCGGAACACGAGAGACACACGCGAGATAGAATCTCTCTAGCTGGGATGGTTGGCTGACTCGCGAGAGAATTCGAGGAAAGTCGGTAACGAACGTCCACTGTGCCGGTGAAACAGTCGTTTGCCAGAGAATAGATAAATTACCGAGGCGTCTGGTCGAATGTAAATCACACGATGGTGGCCCGATACGTAAGTTGGCCTCGCCGGAAGAATCGATCGAACGATCCCCTGTTATCGTAGCCTGTTAGATTTCGATCCGACGACGATCCGATAGCGAATTCCTTCGAGCTACTCCCACAACGAAGTTCACGAAGTTCATCCGTGTTCGCTGAAAGCAGCTCCGTTCGCCGAGACCAATCGAGAAACTCGAGTTTCCAGTCGAGCGACAGATACCGTCTCGAATTCCACTCGCGGCATTACTATGCATAATGAAGAGATATTTGTTTTCATAGCGTTCAGACCACGTGCTTTTCAACATCTCCCTTTCTCAGTCTTTTCCTATTACCTGTTTCGATTCTTCTTTCCCTTTTCATAATACACGATGGTAATGAAAATGGCTATGAATACAGAATTCTCAGATTCGTACCGAAGATGCTGGCGGTGTCGATCTCGAGCAGCCTCCGCACGGGCAGGTGACTCCACGTATGATCGATCGGGCTGGCTCGATCGAACTCCTCTCGTCGACGCGTTCTCACGTGATGGCGATCGATCGAGACGGGTCAAGTTCGGAGTACCCTGCTCGCGAATGGTCTCCGAATAATCGGTCTCGGTCGTGGTAGCGGTGGGGATGATCGCCACTTAATTAGACGTAGGAAGCGCGAAGGAGGCAGCGGCGAAAGAGACACCGGGGGCTGCGGCGATCTTGCGTGATACGCCGGTACCCGTGGTATTCGCAATAATTTATTCGGCCAATTACTTCAGAACTGACGCGAGCCTATGGCGAATCATTGAGCGTAAAGGTCAATAGCACGTAGTTGTAACTCCGTGCACGGGGAACAAGTCATCTAAGCGCATGTATTCGCAGCGACGCCGCGGAGATCCAACTTTTCGAGCGATTAGGTTTTATTCTCGTTAGGGGCTCTTTATACCGCGTCGAGGGAATTAAAAAAAGAAAAAAGAAAAATATATATATATATATCTTTATATAATGTATAGACACGTGTACACACCGATCCGTAGATAGAAGGACGTGGGTTCCCCTGGGACTCCTAATGGAGGCTCCCAGTTAAATATCGCGAAATTAACTTCACCCTGTTATTATCTGTACCACGGTCCCTATACGTGTAAGGGATTAATTAATCGCGCGATTAATAAGCGAGCTACGGATTTCAAATATTTATGAGAATGGAATTCAACTGTGTATACGCGCGGCTCCCGAGGAAAGCTAAGTGGGAGAGATCGCTGATAAGCAGACGGAAAATACAAGAACGAAGCGCTTCGAAGACTCGCTCGCTCGAGCACAGTGAGAAGTGAACGGCGATTAAAGCGGCTAAATTTATATTGGATCGTCGAATTCAACGGCTGGCAGCCAGTTGGAGAAATAATTGCCGCCTCTTACGTCGGATTAACGATTAGGTTACCCAATCGATCTTCTCAAGGTCTGTGAGATCTCGATCTCGTAACGAACCCGCCACACGAATACCGGAATATCGAACGAATACGGGCGAAGCTTGACGCGAACGTTGACGCGTTTCGCCTCCCTGCGCGAATTCCTCCATCGGTAATATCAGTTAACGCGTACGAATTGACAAGTGGAACTTGTAACACGCCAGTTCCTGTCCGTACAATGTACTATGCTCGCCGTCTCGTGCCTTCGATACCAGGCTTAGGAATCGCGAAACACGCTTGACGGTTCGCAGAGATTCTAATTATAAGTCAGTTTCTAATGGAACCGCCTGGAATTGCCGCTTCAGATAACACGAGAATTATATCCGACCTCTTCCTACGGAATATCAAATGAACAAACGAAAGCCTCGTTAAGCTCATAAATAAACGAACAATTCCCCCCATTCTGCCTACCCGCAACGTCCAGCCGATTCGTCGAGGCTTTAGGAGCTACCATTTCGCTCGGATACCAAAGTCCCAGAACACGCTTTGGCGCGCATGAATTATTCTCTCGACTTTAGCGCCGAGTCTTAATCCGCCAACCTATGGATCACGGAAGTTTTTCTTTTTATCGACACGAGCGATCGACAGTCATTTTCATTGTATGTGATATGTGATCGATTCTATTATTAACCGTTTGAACGATTGCTATCGTATTGATTTATCGCACGATGTAGAATCGAAGGACGAAGCGAACGAACGATATTCGCGTCACCTTTGCCATAGTTTAACCCGACAGTTTTTAACGCGATGGATTTTTCTAAACCTACGGAAAACTGGAATAATCGTCGAAGAAAATCATCGAGGCGACTTCGTACGGTAGAGGATAGAACGACGTTCGAGGAATCGACTGGCCCTATTTCGTACCGAATTCGATGGAACGGCTGGCCAAAAATAAATTCAAGACCCGGTAGATCGGAGAACGAACAGGAACGCCACTAGCAGATCCAGCAGGGAAATATACCGTTAGCGCGTTGCCCACGAATAGTTCACGGCGATCGAGCGAGCCCGATTTTTTTTCTGCCAGCCTCGCTGCTCACCTACTTCGAGAGACCGCGCTTCGCTGTTTACGGCCCCGTCGTTGGTCCGCCAGCGAACCACTCTTCTTTTTGGATTACCAGGCTGTTTCGGCTGACCGGTATTTCGATTCTCGATGTCGTCGCTTCTTTCGTCCTTCGAACCATGTAGCGATCGTTTTTACTAATTTCCGTCCTTGCGTGAAATAGTCACGCGTCGACCTATCGAACCTGCTCGTTTCAGTTTCGTTTAGTCATAATGGAATTATTTATGGTTCGCGTCCTTGATCGTTCCGATCAACGTATAAATATCTACATATTATTATTCTACATATTTCAGAATATCGTATTTTATCTCTAGTTTTATATCTGCTGTACAAACAGGCATAAATCTTCTACCATAAGGTTTAACGACAACGTTCTCGACGAAGATGGAAAAGTTCGAACGTTCGAGCTCGTTACATCTCCCTCGTTCGAATAATTTGGCCACTGTTCGCGGAATGGAACTAATTTTAATTAAACGATAGTTTTATTGTTTCAAGATGATAATTCCGTCGTGGGTAATGGTAATGCCGTTTGGGGATGAGACCGACAGCCTCGCAGGATATAGTACCCTTCATGTGAACCTGAAACGACGCCTGGAAACCCGAGGGAGGGAAGCCTGAGGAAGTGTATTTGAATTCGTTACGCGTACTTTGAAAAGTAATAGTACTACTCATAAGCGGGGCTGGGAAGAGGATCTCTCTTCTGACACACAGCAACAATGGGTCGGTTTATTCATCATCGTGCTGCGTACGATATTCCCCCAATTCACTTTTGCCGCGAGCAACTTCAACCGTGACAATTTATTACGAGCAACTTGGAATCCTTGCAACGAACACGGAATATTAATACATCGACGAATACATATTCTGCTATTCGTCGAGCAGCTGTTCTCTCACTGCTACCACACTAATCCATTTACCTGACCGAAATTACCCGCGAGATCATAAACGAGACACAAGCGTAATCCTTTTTATTACGTTACGACCCTTTCACGCTCGACGACGTGTACAAGCGATATCGTACTTTGCAACGTCGTAAACCGAGTAAACGAAAAGCCTACGGATATTCGGTAAAATCGATCTCGCTCTTACTTACGAACAAATTAATTTTTATTACTGGCAAGAGGATATTAATACAGAGCCGAAGGAAGATTCGGCTGTGAAAGAGATAAAAAAAGAAAATTGTAAGAGACGTTGGAACAATCGGTGAACCGATGGTTTCACAATACACGACGGAATACGATTCCGCCTTCGCGGGACAGCAGCGATGAATAGGCGATAATTGAAACGGTCGATGTTGCAAGAAGCGGCTGACCATCGCATCAGGGTCAGCCTGGTGCAACGAGGAAACGAAGGAAAGAAGAAGAAGCGGATGATGGTCGTTGCATAATCCCGATTTCAATCCCCTCGCCCGCCGTTGTCTCGGGGTCAGCGTGCTTCTCGAAGAAAATCACTTTCCTTCCCATAGCTGCTACGAGGTATATACATATATGCATGTAACTACGTTCTATACGCAGCTACGTATCTAGCTACTTGTTCGCGCTTACGAGCGAGCGAGCGAGCAAGCAAACGCGTGCACCGATTCTTCCTTCCTCTCGCGGCGCGGCTCTTCCTGGTTTCTCAGCTCGTTACGAACGAACCGACAAATTATCGAGGCTGGCTGCACGAGCCGTGGACGCGAACACGCGCGACTGTACACGACGAAAGAGCAGAAGGGAAGACGAAAGAGGAACGACAGCACGAAATCTCGGATGCGTCAGTAACGCAGACCTACTCGTACTTTCACTTCCTTTCCCCTTCGAGCTCTCTTTCCCTCTTTCTTCGCTCCTCTTTTTCCGCCTCTTTCTCGCACCTTCCCGACTCTTCGCCTCTTCCACGCGGCCATTCTTTCTCTCTGCCTGCCTCTCCCTCGGACATAGAACTACTTTTCCTTTCAAGCCCTTGACTCAGGACCATCACGAATCCGTGGATCTTGCCGCGCCCATACGAAGCCCCGATCTCCTTTTATTCCTCGCCACCATCCGGTCGCGTGTCCTGCCGTCGACCATTTCGTCCCGTCGCCGCATCTTGCCGGCGAACGCGTGGGATAAATAGTCGCGTCCAGCCGTGGCTATTGCCGCTCGATCACTGAACGAGCCGCGCCGCGCGCGGAGGAAGGAGAAGGACGACGCGGACGAAGAATGAAAGAGGGAACGCGCGCGCTGTGACCTCTCCGCGTGGTGCTTGGGCCACCGCGCCGCGGAGAGGAGCGGCGCAGTCTGCGTGGAGCGTGCTGCCTAGGCGAGCAAGGGTGAGAACCCGAGGGACACGGAGAAACGGAATCGCGAGGGGAGCAGAGACGACGCAAACACATAGTTGCTGGTGGTAGCGATGGTAGCGATGGTAGCGAGCGAATAAAAGAGTTACACGGTAGGAAGCGTAGAGGTAGCGGGCCATGGAGCGGACGTGGAAGAAACCGAAGAGAGCAGGCAGGCGAGGATGTTTCGAGCGTGTGGTGACGCTTTCGCGTGATCGACGGAGACGACGAGGACGTTGACGTTAGGGCCGACAACAACAACAACAACAACAAGAACAGAACCACTGATAAAGAAGCCGAAGAAGAAGAGAAAGAGGGGCAAGAGGAGAGAGGAAGGAGAAGAAACGGAGAAAGAGGTGGTGGAGAACGCGTCGAAGAAGGAGACGAAGAAACGGGCAAACAAGAAGGCGAGGAGGGCCGATGATAGAGACAGCGGTCCGTGGCGGTGGAACGAGCGTGAAAGAACATGCAGAGGAAGAGACTGAAGGAAGGCTGCAGAAGGCGGTTGGTGGGTAGGGGAGCGGGTCGGTGGGACGAACAGGGGGGGCAGGGAGGTGAGTCGAGATGATGCAGTTGTGCGTTTGCAAGGAAGGCGGAAGGAGGAACCGCGGAGGGAACCGGTCCCGGTCACTGGGCCACCAGCCGGCCGTCGAACCCGCCACACTGCCCCCTACCACCCCCTACCCCTCCTTTTCCTCTCCTCTTCTCTGTCTCTCGCTCTTCTTCGCCCCGTGTTTCTCTCCAGCCGTCTCTGTCTCGCTTCCTTCGGCCTCCCTGCGCAGAAATGCCTCCCCCGCCCCTCTGCCGCCACCGCCTCCTCCTCCTCCTCCTCCTCCTCCTCCTCCCCTTTGGAAAGCTTCCCTCCATCGAGAAACCTTTCTCGACGCTCGGACTCTCCGCGACGACGACGACAACGACCACGACGACGACAACTCTACTCCGCTGCCTTGGAGCTCTTCAAACAATGTCAACCGGCGTGCAGCGTTGTGTGCGCCGATAATGCCACCGGTGCCACCATGTTTACCGGCCCGAGGCTATATGCTAGCCGTCTTCCCGCCGTGGCCGACGTTTTCGCGTGTCTCCTCGTCCCTTGCGGCGTGAGCCCGCGCGAGGCCGACGATCGCACGCTTCAACGGTGAGAATGAACACGGATCGGACGGACTCGCTGTTTCCTCCGCTCGTATTCGAAAGGGAGCTTGGTCCTTTGCCGATGATCGTCGTATCGATCCTTGGTAGATTTTAATTTAATCTCTGTATCGTATGTTCTTTTCCATAGGTTATCAAACATTTTCTTACTTCTTAAATGGATCGATAATTAGTTTCCAAAGTTTACGTATTCGTATATCTCAGATATGTAGGTATAGTAAATGTGCGGTGATTTATGCAGAGCGGTGTACACGCATGTATCTTGCGAGAGTCACGTTCGTACTTTTCAACTTCGTAACACGTGCTCCGTTTTCTCATTCATCCTCTCAACATTGATTCTCTTTTCTCGCATCGAAGCATGAAAAAGTAACAGAGATAGTACCAATACGAATCGATACGCGACAATGGAGATAATCTGTTGATCCGGCAGGAAGAAGCGTAACGTCGGGATACACGCGTGTGCGCTGTGCAAACACTGCCGATATATCGAGGCGGTGAAAAGGAACGGAGACACGGGTACTCCGGCGGGCACGGTCGTTCGCGTGGAAAGAATGGAAGAATTAGTTTTGGATCGGGCTTTCGATCGTGAGAGAGCAGGCGAGCAGGTAGCGCAAACGGAAGCTTGACTCGTACACGGTAATCTCGCCGAGATACGCCAAACATTTTCTCTTAATTAAGAAAGGACGTGGCCGTAATTAAGTTTCCCTTCCACGTTATTCTCCTGCTCGTTTCAGACCTCGCCGCGTGTTACACCGCCGCGCCGTCAAAACACAGCGTTCAGCGACTTCGAACGATGACTTCTGCTTTCAATTAGCCACGCTAATTCATCAAAACTGCACCTGCTACGCTCTTCCCTCTACATCCTGTTTATTCGTCATCTCGGTGAAAAATATGTTTGTTCCGGTGTAATTGTAGAAGAGGTTGCACCAGTTGCGCAAACGACAGCGATCCAGGTTCCAAGAAAGATTTACGATTTCTATCGCGAATGTCACGTGTTTCCAAGCTTTCTCAAAGATAACGTTTAATTTAGCAATCAAGCCGGTCGATATTACAGTTTCGTAAATCGATACAGGGCTTGTAGTTCTTATCCGTTTTATCTGAACTGTACGATCGACTTCTCGATAGGAGACTCACCTGAACAATACCGACACGCGTTATCGCCACTGTCCCTCGTTTCGACCGGCGAGCGAAACGCGCTTTGTCACAAGGTAGTAATCGACAGTCTGGAAAGTTCGATGATTCCTGTCCAACTCGTGTCCGTTTAGATCGCATTCCGCAGATAGGACACGCGACGGCAGACAAGAATTATTATCGGCATATGTCGTGACATTTTTCTAGGATCGCGAGAAACATGCGTGATTTTCGAGTTTTCCGACGGACGTCGGCTTAGAACCGTCGTTAGATGCGAAACTTGTCTATTTTTGTAATATACGTACATGTGATACGCGTTGCTCTTTTAATTTATTGGATAAATTATGGAGAGAACACTGTCAGTTCCTTATCGTTATCACGGATACGGTAACTGGTTTGAAACATTGTTTTACAGATTCCTGTAAATTCTTCGTTGACCGCTAGTTACTTTGTTTCCAGTAGGTAATAGAAATTTACTTTACCTACGATCGATATCCGGCACTGACCGAAGGTACTAGCCGGTGCTAGAAGGTAACCAGTTGTGAATACATTATCGACTACTTTTAATCTGTAAATATTTCAAAATTCCTTCCTTACCTACGTGTTACCAGTAACACACTTCGCATTCTATATTTCTCATTCGATACTCGTATCGAAACAACACCTATGGAAATTCATTTAGTCCAGAATAAGAAGAAACATCACGTAGAAAATTTATTGGAAAATAAAACTTTATTACAAAACAGTCGTTTCAGTTAACACATTTCGGAACGTTTGGTCTGCAGACGGGTTCAACGATGGTTACGTTTTGCCCGCACGGTGGACAGGGTGGACACGGTGCACAAGGGGCAGGTGGAGGACAACATGGATCACAGGGTTGAGTGCACGGAGGACAACAGGAACAGCTCGGTGGAGGACATATCTTCACATCGCATGCAGCACGGCACGGTGGATAACACGGTTGACAGGGTTGAAGGCACACGGGTTTGCAATCTACCTCGCAGACGTATTGCATCTCGAAGGGCAGGTCGTTTCGTACGGTGAGACATTTGCCTTGGATTAAGTAGCAGTAGGCCAGAGCCAGGACGGGGTTACCGCTGTAGGGTAGGTGGTGAGGATCGGGCACATGTGCGAATATGTCGATGTGCGTGTATTTTAAGGGAGAACAGCTACAGGCTCCGTGCTGCAATCGATACGAGGGGGTGAGAACGAGTGGTCGAACGAGGCGGGCCGAAGGGAGATAGGCCGGCTAAATGAGGCTTTAAACGTCATTGTAATGGAAAAGCTTTTTAATCTGCCATTAATGCCTCCTCGCGGTACTTATGTTAAGCTGATCGCCCATAAAAAATTCATTCCGCCATCCTAAAGAGGGAAAAGCGCGAGATACGTAGGTGTGTATAAAATTGCTTGCCGACGGATATTGGTTTAAAACCGATGTTAACACGATACCTCTTCGAATACCGTGTTATAGGACTGTGATAACTTATTGAATAGTACTAGTTAAATATAACCAGCGCGCGAGAAAATGAGATTAATTTCGTGGAATGGTAAGTTTAATCGGTTATGGATTAGCACGAGATTGATTATCCGAGTCTGCTGAAAGAAGATCAGGCTTGACGGTTATTTATCCCTTCGTTTAAGCCTCCGATTATCGTAGTTATTATCTACTATACAGATTCCAGTTTCTTTCTTAGTCAAACGCTGTCGGTATATTCTATAGATCAACGTAAGAAAAATATGTTACACGAACACGTGTCACTGGAAGCATCCTCAGAAAGTTACAACAAAGGAACGACGTGGAAAATGAGCGGTAACGAACGTGCGTTGCCACGGTGCAAAGTAGGAATAGATCAAGAACCGTTACGTCCAGTAGTAGTCAGAAGGTATCTTGATACTTTTACGAGGTAACTTTGACGAGCAATAAATGAGAACTTCAAAGAGTAACAAATTCATTCCCTTGCCGCTGCCAGTCTTGTATCGATAGAAATGATGAACATTTTGAAATGGAGTTGCGTAACTGTGGTCATTGAATTATCACGATACCTCCTTGACCACTACTAGACGTAAATTACATTATATAATTTGTAACTCTTTAACGATGCTTCCAAAGACATATGATTAGATGACATTTTTTTCTTATCGTGACCTACAAAACGTACTGACAAAACTGGGACACGTCACATGTATCTCTGTCGTAACGATATAGATAAAACTGCGTCAGTTTCGGATCATCGACTAGCTGGTTGAGCGGGAAGCCTGTAAAATTAAGTTTAAGTATAAATTTCCACGGGCTAGGCTTCCGTCTGGCTGGCTCTCCCGAAAGAAACGTCACGAAAGAGGAACCGTTTGGCCAACGTCGGAACTGGAGCACCTGTTGGAGATTCGGGAAAATCGCCAGCGCTCGAGGCGATGTCCAAGCGACGGTATTTCAGAGCCGTTTTTGATCGAGTGCCGTGTGAAAAGTTGCGATTCTTCGCGTCTAGGAAACGAGATCAATTTTCCACTTAATAGGTTCTAAAATATATTTTACCTTGTCCAGGCCGGACGCCATAATTAAAAAAGCGGATGGATTTTGGTGTCCTCTGTTCGTCACGCTACTGCCTTTAGGAGGCGCTTGGTAAATATCGTCGCCTTCCGTTCGACCTTCGTGGAAGTGGAAGTCCTCTCTGCGTATTCTTGATATCTCGAATGGATCGCCCATTGTCTCTCCGGAAGCTTGGAGTTTCTCGGCGTTGCTGACTAAACGCGCCACTGCATTGTCCATGGCGATCTGGAGTAAACGGTACAATAATTTATTTCACAATGGTACGATTTCGAAGTTCGTTATTTCGGAAACGCTTACCGAGTATCCGCGACCGACGGTGAGCATCGCGTGGCTCGTTAGCGTCGCGACAGTGAAAATATGCGGATTAACCGAGCACAGGGCCATTTCTTTCATGTGACAGAGAGCATCGGCCATAGCCAAGCGACCATCCGCGTCCGTATTCGAGACACGTACCCTGACGCCGGACTTAGCGGTGATCACCTCGTCGGCGACGTAGGAATTCTCACCGATGCTGTTCCGTACCACGCACAGAGCCACCACAGCCTTCACCGTCGGTGGTTGCAGCAAATTCACCACCTGTCAACATGCAATCCTTCCTACGGCTACTTTCATAAACGTACAACGCTTTCAACAGTTAACGGGACTATGCGTTCTCTTTTAATCTTCTTATCGTCCCGATTAAGCATTAGGAAATACGAATTACATGGCACAGTTGTACCATCGATTATCCCGATCGCAGAACCGTGCTCATAATCATATCGACCAAATTACCGGTTTAATCATCGTAAAATGAAACGCTCGAGTTAAATCCCTCCTATAGATTACGCCCGATACTGTCTATAATTTCACTAGCCACCTCTGGCCAAATCGGTTAACAACCTTCGAATACAATTGGAAAAAGTTGCGACAAAGCGAAAAAGAAAGCGCAGGGAAGCCTTTTACGAGCTATCGAACGTTTCACTTTGATACCGCAGCGTTTAAACGCATGGACGAACAGCGAATATTATGCAGCGAAGCACCTGCATGAATCCAGCGCACGCTGCTGCTCCACATTTGTCTCTCGACATGCCGAACATCGAGCCGCCGACCTTAAGGTCGGTGCCGCCGGTATCGTAAGTGACACCCTTAGCCACGAGCATAACCGTTTCCAGGATGCAGGCAGGATTAGGCGGCTCGTACGTCAGAAAGATAATTCTACCCGCGTGTCGGGGTATCATGGAGGCTGCACGGTTCACGCACGCGAACAGAGGATATTCCTGAAGCAGAGTCTCCTGGTCGGACACAACTTGCATCGTCACGTTCGTACCGCAGAACAACTCCGCAAGGTACTCTTCGACCCTTGGGGGTGCCATTCTTTCGGGATCTGCGCCACCTGCGAGCAAATCACGTGAAATTAGCGCAGGAAATGAGATTTCATCGGGGCTAATTCGAAGCGGTGTTATTGGGACGATTTTACGTTCGGAAACGAGGAAGATCTGGTTGTTGAGGAAATTAGGGCGTAATAGGGTTGAACTTTGGGTGGTAATTTTTCGAAAGTGTCTACTCTGTTATTGGATACACGCGAGGGATAATTATCGTTGGTATGAAAAGTAGAGAGGAGGGCGAGTCAACGACACGGTGGGAAGTGCAACATAAGGTTTATTTTCTTACGAGGTTCGTGGACGTGAGTTCTCGCCACTTTGCCGAGTGCAAAGCTGAAATATAGATATGACGGAATATTGTCTCTTAAGTTTCTAGAGATTTACACGTCCGGCCAATTACCGCGCTGCTTCCCTCCGAGCTTCTACAGGAGATTTTATTGAAAAAGGACCGGCAAGGTTAAAAAAGATTGCGAATGCTGGTGCACTCTGCAAAGTAGAAGCAATGCAGGTCGTTCTACACGCTTCGAAACTCCCTCAATGACGCGAGTAGATTCTTCTAGCCAGACCATACACTCCAGCGGTATAAAAAAGAGATGGTAAAACGAGAAAGAGTCTAACGGGCGACGAGATTTTGGCTTTTTGAATCCACGGAGTGCTTGAGAAACCCACGTTCCCGTTTCTTTTGTCTGCAGTTTCACAAAGAGTTAATATGGCATTAAAAGTAACATTACGTTTAATCTACGGAATAATTCGCCCGTTAAAGATCATCAAAAAATACGCGCGTTCCTTTCTATTTGCTGGTCGAACAGTGCGACTACGACCGATCTTTTTCTTCCTTTAACGATCGGCCTATTCTCTGTGAGTATTATTTCAGACAAACGGATCAACGTTTTTGTCACCTCTAATATTATTTCACGTTAACAGTGGCGCGAGAGAGACGCGAACAGTAGATTACCGGGAATTCCGTTTAAAATTTTTACGCGACACGTTTCTTCCATCGGATATAGAATTTTTTCGGACTCATAGTTTTTCAGCAACGAGAAATTAATACGATCCACGTAGTTGGAAGCGAACGGTCAGCGAACTAGGCGAGGAGAAAAAATTCAAGCGAATAATCAACTGGAAACTGAAAACGGCAGTAATTGTTTCTCGAGCGTCCAGGGTGGAAGTACGGCCTGGTATTTTAAACATTGGAGGGAAAGTGCATCGGCGCCGGCGTAACGTCGCGCGAAAACGTATATACGCAACTTTTTCTCGCTTAATTAAACGCCCGAGATTCTTGGGGAGAACGAGCAAGTGGAACAGCCTGAAATTTACATTCCCCCGACCGCGAGGAACGCGAATAAAATGTCGAATCGCTGCGTCTATGTCGAGGAAAAAGTATTCGGGCGATGGCCTCTGAAAAATGTTCCGTCGTCAACGTCCCGGAGTAAACCAGAGGACGATCAACGTTGTCCAGAGACGAAGCAAGAAATTCCACCGAGGAATTCATTTCGAGTCAGTCCCTTTAAAATAAAGAGCACTGATAACGTCTAAATGTTTGAATATTAAAATGGCCCCCAGAGGGACTTTGCTGAAAGGTACGAACACGAAGATTCACGCTCGACCAGTTACTCCAAACGAGTTGCGAGCCGCCAGCGATTTTTCCTTCTTCTCCCACGTCCTATTTCTCCAAGGGAAGTCCGCGAAACGGAAGACGGGGCCATTCTTCGGCCAGTGCGCTCGATAAAGTAGCAGGAATCTCTCTCGGCCCAGGCAACGACTTACCGATGTCCCTCGCCACGTATCTTCCGCTCTCGAGCGCCGAGGCCAGCTTCACGATACCCTGAAGCTTTTTACTGCAAATCGGACTCCATACGGCCAGTTGACACGCCTTGTAGCATCGGTCTGGGCATGTTTCTCGAACCTCCAACGGCTGCACAGAACCGGCAAAGCGATTTCGTGGTTACAGAAAGTATCATTACCAATCAACTTTGAATAGGGTCTTTGGAGGATTAACAAGTTTCCTTATTATCGAACTCGGTAGCTTTGGTTTGACTGGCGAATGGAAGGATGGTGGTGATATTGATAGAATTATCGGCAGGTTTGTTCCAAAGGTCAGGGACACAAACGGATCGATGACCAATTTACAACTTACGCCAGTCACAGCTCGATATGATAATTTTATCGTAGCTGCGGAATAGATAGAAATAAAAAAAAAGAAAAAAAATAGGTCGTGGACGTATTCGAATAAACGACGACCGTGGAAACGGAAATCCTGTAAACCAATCGTCTGAAATCTTCCAAGCTTCTGTTCGAGCCTGTTTTCTCTACTAAATTGGAAGAAACGGACTTAACGGAAACAGAAATATCATCAACTACTAAGAGGAAAGCAGGCGTACCGAAGAAAGCTTGTCTGGACTGAAAAATCGATATGGAATTAACCCCAAGAGGCTAGAGACGATGTCCAAGTGACGGGGAATTTTCTGTAGCGTGAAAAAAGGATGCAACAGCCGTTTTGCTAAAATATCATCCCCTTAGAACTCCTGTACCATAAATCATTAACAGGAACGAGACCATCGTCTCGATCCCTCGAGCTTCCTTTAACTACACAAATTCCGTCGTAAAAAAAAGTTGATCCTACGAGACATCTGACACGGATCAAAGAGGTCAACGTTCACGTTGAAACAAGATAAGCGGTGAAGAAGTTGGTGGAACGCCAACGAAGACGTCAGTTCCTGCGGAATATTTCACTAGCCAGAGAGAACCAGTTTTCGCAACGTAGACACGCTGCCGGAGTTCGGTTTCTGACGCAGCTTCTTAGCTGCCTTTGTTTCTCCACACAGAAAATATTAAAGCGGATAATCCTCTTAGTGGATCGCTCGATTCATAAGCGGGCTGGCCACGGAACACGTATGTTTCGTTCGAAAGTTCTCGAATTAATCCCCTTAACATTTCGCTCCTCGACCCATTGAGAGCTTGTTTTCCTCCCTCGTTTTCTCTCCCCCTTCTCAACTCTTTCTGACCGTTCTACTCTTTAAAAATCGTCATATTTAGCATTACTTTTAATCTCCGCTCTCTCCTCGAACACCTGTTTCTTTCATCATGGCACGAGGCAAGTTTCAGCGTGGAAGATGGTTTCTCGTCTTCGTTATCCGAACGCCCGGCATAGTTCCGCGTTAATGTATTCGCTGCTCGTATCGGAGCCGCGTGTCTGCCTACCCGATAGCTATTATTTCGAAGTAGGTGAATAGTTTACGAGTATATACATGCTGGCGATATCCTGCGAGAGCTTGAAATCGAGGCAACGTTATGTAACAGATTAGGCTGTTAATACATTGCGAACAGTGTTTCCATTTCTCCAACTTGTTAGCGAATGTAGATCCCTCGCGTCAGATTTACCGGTTAATATTTAATTTCCAATCTCTCGTCCGCCATATATGCTTTCTATCGAAGAATTTCTTTCTCGTCGAGCTCGAGCTTCGTTGAAACGTTACAAACATCTGATTTATTTCCATTATCGTTTTAGTTCTTTTGGAAAATTGGAAATAAAATTTCTTTTCGGAAAATTCCGATCGGAAAATCAATTCACCGGGAGATCCACGACAGATAAGTTTTTAATTGCACATATTATGCTTTTCCTTTATCTTACACTCCAATCGAATGTCTACGATTTTTCTGAGATGCTCTCTGATTATCGCGTTGTTTCTGCTTATTTTTTGTTCCTTGTGATATCTTGTCGAAAGGATAAAATTCGTCTAGAGCGACACGTAGATAATCTCACGGTATGTCTCAAGATCAATAACGGCGAAATTCCGAATGTTTAAAAGAACCCGGGAATTTCAATCGAAGCATCTGAAATTCCGGGAGCACCGAAAGACAAGTAATATTCGAACCGGGGCTAAAGTACCTGCAGCTATTTTAATCTTGTCGCTGACCGTCTCCTAACCTCCTTCGACGAAAACGAGCTTTCTGACAAAAACGCTAATCAAATATCCGAAAAAAGCAAATTAAAGGAGCCACGTAGCGATAAACGAAGGAGGAGAGAAATAAAAACGAGTCACAGCAAAACGAGAGAAAGAGGGAGAGAGATAGAGAGAAAGGGCGAGCGAACTTCTACGAGAAGAAGAGCAAAGGAACGAGACGTTCTACAAGAAGAAGGGTGAAAGTGTCGAGAGGATGAGGAACGGAAGTACCTCAGGGTACGGAAGCGACGAAACGAAGAGGCGACGTTCACAACGGCGTTCCGATTACGCGGCGTCGGAATTCCGAGGGCGTCTTCCGGTATTTGGAAAACGATGCTCCGTATTCGCGAGACCCGCCTCAGGAGGATGGCTAAACGACGGAGGAAGTGCGGGCCGACGAAAGAAGGAACGAGCTACGCGTCGATGGCTCAGACACACAGAGCCTGGACCCTCGAGTATTTCGCTAATTAGGTCGCCTTGCCGGCCGCCTGGATTTAGGAACGCCAAGCATCCACTACTCTTGGCAAGACGAAACTCCCTACTACGTTACCCCTTCAACGTCTTATACCGTTCTCCCCTACTTTGGTCGAAGAAGGCGCGTGATGCTTCTTACTTCGTGTGTTCGTCGCTTAAAGCTGCAATACCAATGGAGATACGAGTATCGTTCGGAGAATATGCCTTAGGCAGTTGTATCCGAAACAAGGAGCGTGTAACGTCGACAGGACGAGGTGCTACGTTTTTGAGAAAAAGATAATCTTTTCTGACACCTGGTTTACTGGCGGATGGCTAGCCACGCGAGCGGTATGTTTGGAATTTGAAAAGAGCGGCTGTTAATTTTCTAATGCGATTAAATGGTATTAAGTGGAACTGATACAGAAACGAGAATTCGGCGTAACTGTGTGTACAGCGGGCATTAGCGAATAGCCAAGTTTCGAGCGTTAGAAACGCGTGGCAAGAGGTGCATTTGAGATTGGGATTGAAAGGGAATGAATAGCGCTTGGCCACTCAATGTTCTGGGCGAACGTTGGTGAAAAAGAGATTATGTTCGTGCAAATGTATGAGCGATTTAGTCGCCGAGTCGGTATTCAGAGTTTTATCTTGTCCTCTGAACTCTATTTTATAATTATTTTTAATTGACCTAATCGGGTTTTACGTGGTATTAAATCTGGCTTATAGCTCGACCTTTTTAACTTTCTACAGGCAGATCGGACAAAAATTTCTAGAACAATGTCGTATACGTATTTTGTGGGACATTTCAAAATTGAATTTACGTTGATTTTAATTAAAGCCGCGTTAGAAGAGATTTAAACGCGTGTATGTAATTTCTAAGGATAACGAAGCAGCATGTTAACCCAAATATCAACAGTATCAGTTTTCCCTGCTAATTAATCTTGTCTCCGTGTGGCGTTATCGATAATTTCGCAGGCAAGATACCGCGCCGATACGATTGACCAATGTCAAACAGGCAATTCTGGTACAGAACACGGCTCGTTTCCGATCGTAATTCCGATTGTCAGGTATATCATGTGCTTGTGAGAACGAAGCTGTAATCAAGCGTAGTTTCGCAACCTGGGAAGACATCGATGAACAATGGGGACTCGTAAGACACACTTATCCATCATCCGCAGCTCGCGTTGCCACTGCTGCTGACGGGTGTTGTTTAATAGCTCTGTTGACCGCGCGTTTCGGAGCTGATACCTGTCACGCGCTGCTGTTTACTCAAAATGTCGTCGAACCGGAAACGCTTAGGATTTTATTCGCTCTAGTAACCAGACGACTATCTGGGATCTTCCCATCAACTACGGAGAACCATCCTCAAGCTGACATCTAGAATCACGCGTGGAAAAGCATAGTTACGAAGTACCCGGAAAATAGCGATTATTAAGGAATGGAGGAGAGACGACCTTGACCGGCCAATTGATTTTCTACGGGTTACACCCGATGGTCGTAAATAAATCAGAAACGAAACTTTTCAGCGAAATTGCTTTCCGGCGTGTAATTAACGTCGACCATCGAGGGGATAACGAGGTAATCTAGAACGTTCACTTAGTGGAGTTGAACCAAGACCAGGATCAATCGTTTATCCAGAGACTACCGGAGCATTTGGAACAAGAGTTGCTCAGCAAGTATTATTGTCTCACTGGTTTTCGATGACCGAGCGTACGGTGCCGTTGGTTATGGATTAAGATGTCAGAAGGATCGGCTGAATTCATTCGATCCTTGCCAATCCACGAGAATGTGACGGTGGATTTAGGTCGGTTTAGCGAACGAGAGTCGACCAGCCAATCAAACCAGGGACCAGGTTGAAACATGGGAAGCTGAATTCCTTTCAAACACAGGCCACAGGCTTCCTATTCTGCGAGCGTAGTCCGCACGCCAGCGGCCTGTGTTGTCTCTGTTTGATTGGTTTAAATGGCGCGGCAGTGACCACAATTCGACCGACTATCTGGGAAACGCTTTAACCAGCCGTGTTGCCTACAATTGAGCGGCGCGCGTTTATCAGCAACGTTGACGTTACTAATCTTCGGTTGCTCCACTTTCTTCCGGGAGCTGTTCGATCTGTCATGCTCCAGTCAGTTTCCGTCGTTTCCCCCTTTTTACTCCCCCTTTACCACTCTCTACTTTGGTTCATCTATACGCTCCAACACCGACGAACGTAGGCAGAGAGTCTCGACTTCTCGTTCGATTGTCTCGTTTGTAACTGGTTAAAATTGTTTTCGATAGTTCTCTGACCAACGCGATTTCAACGCTCGATAAAGACGCGCGATCGAGGAAAACGATCGTTCACGGTATTTTGAGAGTTCAATTTGGCGATTCGAGTGAACTAACGTCGAGTACTTACTACGTAAAGGCCTTCTAGAGCTCCAAGAAGCGTGACCAGCTCGACGTTCTCGAAACGGATGTCTGGTAGAAGCGCAAGCAGCGGACACCTGACGCCAGCCTTCAACGCTCTGTTTAAACATGAATTCTCGTTTAATAAACAGTCGAACGAGAAAATAAAGGGAAAACGGAAGGCAGTGCACGGTCGGTCGAAAGTAAAATTAATCCGATTCCATTATTCCCGGAAACGAAAAAGGAAATAATATATCAATGTCAATCTTGGCAGCAAAATGAGAAATCAGGATCGATTTTAATAATCATCAAACCATGATTAAAATAAATTGCATGGAATAGGAATAACCCGCGATAAACTTCGTATTGTCAAATCATCGTTGCTTTCAACTTAAAAACGTTTAAAAACTGTTGAGCTGACGAATATTAAATAGAAAAAATACAGAGGGAAATATCGAGCACGTGTTTCTACGTGTAAAATGCGACATACGTATCCAATATTTCACCCTATCGCGAGTCATGCTCTCTCCAAAACACAATTTCCTCCCCTGAAATCGTGTCTTTTGTTCGACGCGTTTAAACTTCGGAACGGTGTCATTCAAAATCAAGGAATCGTGACCAATATCGGTTGAAAGTTATTCTTTCCTCCTCGTTTCGCTGCGGTATTTCAGCTGTCACGCTCGCGAGTGTCGACGATGTGCACGCGGAATCCCACGCGACAGTCCTCGCGGCGTTTCTGGTGTCAGCTCGTGGAATTTCATTTTTCAACCGAATTTCGGGACACACGGCTCGCGTGGAATTTCACTTCCTTCGCGCTCGCGTGATCTCCAGACGCTATCTTACGACGAGATCGAGCGATGCTCAAGATTTCTCATAGTAGAATTGCTTGATTAATCGCCTCGAATTGAGGAGGGAACGTCACGAGGAATTAGGGGAGTCGTGAGTAGCGGGCCGGATTAATATACTTATCTACGGACGCTAGTACGTTTGTATAGAGATATATAAAAGAATAATAGTTCAATTTAAAAAAAGATAGAGACATTAAATTTTTATAAAGGTTTCCATCTTATTCGCCACTTAAAATCATTAAATTTTGGCTAATTAAATTTTATTCCACTTTCAATTCATAAAAAAATGTTCTACTGTATTAACGATATCTATCCCTTTTCTGTCATAAATTTCAAGCACAGTGTCAATTTTCTGAAACGTGTAAAATCCCTTCCATAACTACGGTATTCGTTAAAAGTTTCTACATTGCTCTGGGTTGTTTGATCCTCCTTTCTAAACGCATTTATCTTGTTCTTTTGCTATTTCCTTACCGTCTTTCGCTTGTATCTTCTATTTCCGCTCGCGGTCAGACTCCAATCTTCGATGGCCGTTTAATCGACACCGTTTGACAAACGGTTATCCCTTTTCTAACCAAGAAAACTGGATGTTATCGCAAAGAACCTATCAACGTTCGTCGAACCTCGGCGCGTTCGACGTTTATTCCGCTTCCGGCGTATTAAGCGCGACAGTAAAAGGCGGTTCGGGGAGAGAAACTGTTATCTTGGTGCACCCTCGATCATGAATATTTATCTCTCGTCCCACAGCTTCGCTTCATTCCGTATTTATTAAGCGAGAGACAGTCGCGAATCAAGCGTGCCATCGCCATAAATAGACAGGGTCGATCCTCCGTTAAAAACTGATAGATCCGATGAATCATTCAGCCGACCGTGCACGAACAACCCTTCCACCCGGGCTCGGCGGCTACCTATTCCGTGTATGTTCTTATAAATATTCAACAGCTCTATTTATCTTTCCTCCTGGAGGACATCCATCATATGAAACGAGAGAACCTTCCAATCGAGATAGGTGTGAACGCTACTCCGCTTTCGACCAATTCTGCGGGGATTAACACAACGAGGACCTAGCCAGATATCTCGAAATTTCGTGTTATTGGTAGCTGACGTTGTTTCAAGGTTAGTAGGGATCATCGAGGTCGTACCACGTTTACAAGATTATTACAAGGCCAACGAAGCCTGCTAACTTACAAACGGCTAAAAATATCCGCGAAATCATCGAGACCATGTGATTGACACACAATGTATCATAAAAGTCGCGTCATTGACAGTCAAAGGTCGTTTGAAAGTCCACAGGGATCATCGAGATCGTAAATCAAAGATCATTTAATAGAAGTAAAGCTCGTGACGCTGTTATTTGAAAAAAAAGAAAGAAAAACTGAGGAACTTTCTCTTTTTTTTAAAAGTAGTTCGACCGTTCGATAATTACGGAAATTGTTAGAATAGTTGAATAATTAGGGTAGGAAGTTGAAGGTAGTAATATCAAACGGCACATGTGAGCGGACGTCCTCTCCCATATATAGTCAAACTTGTAATCTGAAAATTCACGCGGCTCGTTAGGCGATGGTTTGTCGGTCAATTCGATTAACCAGCTTCTCTCGGCGATGCACCGTCCTTTTTCGCCGCGAGCAAACATTTCGGTCCCGATCGGACAGCCGTGCCCACGGGAAGGCAAAGTTAACCGCGTTATCCCACGCGAAACCTCCTTCGTTATTCAACAATCGTGTAATCCGAGTTCGTCTAATGAGCCTGCACTTTGATCTCCCGCACCAATTAAGCCGTGCAATTAATAAGCAATTACGTGGTGATTAGCTCTGGGTAATCCGCTTGTTCCTTTTTCCCTTTCGCGGGAAATTACTAACAAATATACACTACCAAGCCTGATCACTCCCACGCGCGATCCAACTCAGATTACCCTAAAAAATCCTACTAAGAATATCTCTTATTAAAAAGATATTTATTCGATACTACCTTTTGACGCCTTTAGTGGCCGCCTCGGCGAAGCTGCGAACGTCATGGTAATCCATGTTGAGCGGCCCGGTCGGACTGTAAATGAGCCTTTTCGCGGGCAAATTGATGGACAAAACCGCACCGATCACGCCCAGAGCGGAATCGATCTGGGCAGCGCTGAACAGCACCGTTTTGAACGGCTCAGGCTCATCGAACCCCGGCGCGCAGCCCGACACCAGGATTATACCATCGTAGTCGCAGCTGCAGATGTTCGGCTCGATTTTCAGCTGACACGGCATCCATCTGAAACGAATCATTATCCTCGTTAGCCCTGCTCTCCGCTAATTGTCGTGCCCCCCGGCTGTCCCAGTGATTATTTGTCAACGATGTATCCCGTCATAACTCTTAAACAATCGACCACCATCGATGTGTGGTCTCTCGATCGTTTTTATTCTGACACAATTGTCAGAGGAGCGAACAAGTTAGGCCAAAAGCTACTCCGGAGAAAATGGAAGATCAAATCTTAGCCTAATGAGAGATTTGAACGTGGGTGGAATTATTTTAGGAGGACAGATCAGATTTGGCACTCATGTAACAACACGGAAATCTTTGACGTTTCTGTTGGGATATAGAGCCACTTTAATTTCAAAGACGGCATAGGCGGTATTCCGAGCTTTAGACTCAAGAATGGAGATCTATCCACGCCGTGAGTGACTCAATTACACGACACAGGAAAGATCGCTCTTTGAATCTTGATGCAGCTCTTCTCTTGGAATTGGTAATTTTAGAGATAAGGTTCTCTCCGTTTGAGAGTTGCGGGTCATTTGACGTAATAAAATCAGAATGTATCTCTTGTATAACGAATGAGAGATTTTTATGTTTAAATAGGATTTCTTTATTACTATGAGTTCAGAGACAACAAGGATTCTAGCAAGTTAAAAGACACATAAATCTCGCTATTTTGGAAATGGCCATAGTTTCGTTCTACGATTCGAGATTTATCGCGAGCCACCAAGTTCCAATTCGAACATCTCCCCATTACTGTTAAATCCACCATCTCTTTATCGTTTCCTCCTTTCTCGAAACTCTATACAAAATCTCAATTTTCCGAAAAACGTTAAACACCCTCATCTCGAGTCTCTTTTAACGAAAAGTTGAATGAGTTGAGAAACTCCGCTTGAACTGGTATTACGTCGGAGGAAATTTCGTACGAGTTTTCCTAAGAATTTTCGAATCCCACGTGGTGCAGTTACACGCGTCGGAGGAAAGTTTCCTTTGGCTTATTTTCGCAGACTCGCGACCACATCGAAGGGGACGGGGGCATCTTCACGCAAGTTCGCGAAAGCAACTCGACCCCTCAGGGGCGGAGGTGTTAGATCGTGCAGCAACTCGTACGCTTTTGTCTTCGTTACCCATCGATAGCCGCGCTTCACACCGCTCAGAACAGCCGTGAGCGTTTATCACGAACAAATATACGAAAATTCGGACGGTATGCACGATTTGACACTCGAAATTTTGCCCTGTGGATTTCACTCCAGATTTTTGATGTCGTAAAAAGATATATTCCTTAATAAAAAATTTAATACTTATTCCTTAGTAAGTATTAAAATTTTGTATTATAATTTATTCGTATTAATATTTGTTCCAGCCTCGTTGAAGTTTCGTACAGAGCGCATACGTTTTTCTCAAAGTTTCAATTATAAAGTTATGATGTTAAAACAAGTGTCATTACTTAAACAAAAATAGTTTGGTGAACTTGTTGACAGATCCCTCACCGACTTCGATGATTTTTGAGTATGTCGTCGGTGGCATAATGCTGTAAAACTTTTTCCTATACATGTAACTGTCAGCCTTAGTTTCCGACATATTCGCAAGAAACTGTCGGTATCAATACGTTGAATCCTGGCTATCTGTTCGTATCTGTGATACAGTCGCGAACGTAGTCGACACTTTCGCCACTTGGCGATCTGTCGATATCCATCAACCATCGATTTATTTATTTTCGTATCATACTTTACGAATCTAATTAGGAATGTTCTATACGAATGTTCCGAGTTGTGATCACAACGCAAAGTGACAAAATTATTATTCTCATAATTAATTTATTATTATGTTATGCAGTCGTTGTCAGACTGAAAAATTTTTTATTTGTTATTTGCAAATATCTCGAAGACTATGGATGACCGATGGTTACATACATAGGAAAAAGTTATTCAAAATAATTCCCCGCAACAAAGCCAAAAATTATCGAAGTCGGTGAGGCAGTAATCTTTCGACAAGTTCACTGGTATTTTTAATAAAAAATATGCAGTTATGTCATAGTTGTAACAGAAAATGTATCAAATTGAAACGTACATTAGTTTCGTTTACAGAATTTAAGAAAATCGAAGTTCATTAAAAGTCACTTAACGCCAAACTTTATCGGAGTTTCGATAACTCGAACAACTTTCAATCGAAACTTGTTCCGAACGAGACTTATTCTTCCACAAGAAATATCCAATTAACCGTTAAAGAAGACGAAGAAATGTTATAAAACAACGTTCTTCTCAAGAAGACTGTAAGAAGCAAAATCGAAGCGTGGCAGTTTCTCGAAGTAAGCCGAGTGGACGTCGAGCCACTCCGAATCTGCACGAGTCCTCGCGGGTCAACGATTGCAGAAACGCACGAGCGTCTACGTGGCGAATTGTTTCACGGTCTTCATGAACTTACCTTGACTCTACCGCCATCGTAGCTGTGTTAGCGACGTCCTTTCGGAAGAGAAATTCGAAAGTTTGCTCTCTTCTCGAGATCGATGGTCTCTTTTCTGTTACTGGGCCTCTTTGAAGGAATAAATTCGAAGGCGCATGGATGGCGATTGAAAAATCGCGAAGAAATCGAGATGACGTTTCTCGACGTCGACGCGAGACACCAAAAGGACCGAAAGTATCGAAATATCAAAGAAGAACAACGGCCAATCGACCGTTGTCCTTCACTGCCAGCTTCACATTGGATATCGATCCTCGTTCACTTGCTGCTTCTTTCCCTTTTGTTCTGTGTTCCTCGGCTTCTTGTCTTCGCGATCGATTTCTTTCGCACGCTGGATGCTCACTCTCCAGGATTTTTATGGACAGCCAGGAACGCTAGGGTGCACAGTGTTGCCACTGTTGCCAATGCAGCCGTGATTCTTCCAGGAAATGCTATGTATATGGTACTTTGCAGAATGGTAATTCTTAGCCAACTAGTCAAGTTGGGGTTAAAGTTAATAAATGATAAATTTATAAGTAGTATAATACTATGGAAATAACAATAATATTTTTTAACGTTAGAAATATGATAACAAAAATTTATTTGAAATACGTAATGCGGTTAAAAAATTTAATAAAGCTGCGACATTTGACTTTCAAAATTGATAATTATGAAGGAGAATTTTTTAGAAAATTTAATTAAAGAAATTGGTGTATTTCAATGAATCCTCGCTCGCTATTCAAATATCTAAACATACTTATCGTGCGACGTTACCACGTTGAATTCTCCGCATAGCTTTTGAATTCGCGCGGAAACCTAGTTTTTCATTAACATTTGAGGCATTTGTAGCGTCGATTGACTTCCTTATAATTTCTTTGAAATTTCGACGACACGTTATTTATCACATTATTTATGCATCATGCAATTTGTAGAGAGCCTGGCTTTACCGAGGTGGAAATATTCATCTTGAAAGTTTAAAGTTTTAACACGTAATTCCTATACATAGTAAGCCGTAAAAATGACTTTTTGATTAATTACAGGATAACCGTTCCTAAAAAGTTATTAAAATGCTAATATGTTGTGCAAAATGTTTAAAAGAACTTAAAAAAAAATTTTTGCTCTCGCCTCACTATTTTCGAATAAAAGTAATATGAAATACGTAATATCGGTAATTTCGGCGTCTAAAACACCGTATGTTATGATACAAAGTTGCGGTCCTATTCATTTTTGAATTATTTGTTAGTATGCGCGCATAGTAAGTACAACAGCCAAGAAATTTCATCCTAGAGGGAAAATCTCAGACATGTGTAAAGAATATGAGTTTCGAGTTATGAGATATCGTCGTGCTACAAATATCTTAAGAAAAAAGTGTGCGAACAGTTTTACAGAAAGTAATAAATTCGTTTCATGACATCTCCATGTAATCTTGTGCCAATTTTGGTGCGGTTCTTGAATACAGCTTTTCTGTGTTAGAAAACAAAAGTAAAACTAAAAGTCTCTTATTTAAAATCCGCCATATATCATCGCGTTAAAGTTCATTAACTTATTCGACTAATTATTTACTTTTATTAATAATTTCTCGATAACTGTGTGATAAGTTCAAAATTGACAGAATTTCATGTATTTCAAATTAGTTTTGCTCTAAATTTGAGAGTAATCTTAAAATTTGAGGTTTATCTAAGAACTACTTATCTTAACTTCTTTATCAGGTACGCCTCGCGACATCGGAAATTTGAGGAAAATTTTATGATCTCCATTTCGATTATGTTCCTGCTTCTCACGGAGATTCTATGGGGATTCTACGGAATAGATATTCTCTTGCCTCTGGTTCCTCGTAAATTTGCAACTTTACTTTTGTCGAAAACGACGATCGATAGATTTGTCGTACTTTAGTTCCAAGGAAATTCAACGATAAAGTCGTTCGATGCTGATGGCTTCTCTCGACAAACGCGAGCTGATTCTTAATCCAAGCGATTCGTTGTGGTTTTTACATTGCAATGGAATCAGATTTGACAGAGTTCGAAGAAACGTCGGAACAGCTGGAACGATTTGACTCGTAGAGATATAAAGATTAGAGTGCGTAAGCGAATTGAAACAGCGATACAGGAATAGAAAGAGAACTCTACGTATGTAGTGGCCGCTTGAGTACTCGTCTAACAACATATACACGTTTGTACAGTAAATATGCAAGTCATAAGTGTAATACCGATCAACGAGCAGCGTCGGTGTACGTGTCTTATTAGACAATAACAGAAAGAATCTCTATGCAGCGTTCTCTTTCTATCTCCGTATCGCATCCACTTACACGGTAATATATAACTCGCGTATGTACTCTATCTTTCTACATATCTTTATGACCTGAATAAACGATAACGCTATCTAATCGATTGATTGACGTGATAGATTAATCTCGCGGATTACGCGTCGCGGTATTTGAATATGCGATTGATGAATGAACGTTATAACATAGTTGCGGATTTTTATTTCGTACAATAAGAAATCTTTTTGTTGCAGTCGGCGCTAGAATTTGTTTGTTAAGTAAGCGAGATTATTGTCTTCGAATATCTGTTCCGTTATTGACAGAGTAAAATAATCTTAACGAGTAAAGTAGAGGAAAATGTAAATTGAAGCGCGAAATTCGAAATATTTCAACTTGAATAAATAACCAGGCAGACGATAGATGAAGCAGGAAAGAAAGTAAAGAATGATGAATTTTCAACAAGACACGTACAAAACGTGATATATTTGTATGCAAAAAGAGAACAAAATAAATATTTCATACAGATCCATTTGATATTTTACATACATCGTGCTTAGCGCTGCTATTCTCTATAGATATGTCTATATATTGTTAAAAAAATAACGCATAATCTATAAGATATAAAACTTATAACAACGTAGAATATTGTAGAATATACAATATCGTTCAATATACAATTTGCGTGAACTGTTCGTCACGCTCTGTCAATACACGCCTCATTCATTTGCATATAGTGAATCATTCGTCGCGGGAAATTCTGACCTTAAGAATCCGGACCTTGCGCAACGAAACGCATTAACATCTACTTGATTCTTTGCAATCATATCACGATTCAATACTTTCGTTACACGCTAACGCAGGAGCGGACCAACAGGCATAGGTCACCGGTGTGAGCGTTCTACAAATGTCAGAGATCACTTTCTCTCGCATCAAACACGAATAACGAACGACGTTTCCCCGTATCGTTGGAGAGCGAGATGGACACACCAGATAATTTCTCGATTATCGGGAACAAGTGCTTGACATCGTCAAGGACCCGCGGATTCCGCACTTGACTTTGAACAATGAGTATTAGACGCACGTGTACGTATAACGTACAGTATCTTTACAAATTTGCGAAATAAAGATTGGATCGCAAATGGCTTGGTGTTCTCACGAAGTTTCTTACGTTTCCTTTAAGTGCTTCGCATGGGAAGCTCGCGTTGAAGAGAAAAACAAAGTGAGAGCTTGTCGATCTCGTCATTACGAGACGTAAAACGGACAAGACGGAAAAGGAACGAATATAAAGGAGGAGAACACGAGAGGAACGCGAGGAGAAAATCGAGTCAGCAAGGTAGATGCAGTTTCGCGTGCACCGATAAATGCCACCGTTTGTAGTCTGCAACTACCGAAGCGAGCTCGTTTGGGGAGTGTTTTAGGAAATACCTTGGGGAAAAACCGACTGAATTTTAGTTCTCGGCATCTAGACACGCGTGATCGCATCTTTCCTGGAATCACTTCACTTAACGTAATTACTTCGCTTAAGTATGCGCGTGCACAGTCGGCCGATTAATATCGCGCGCCTACTATTTCTTAAATGTGGCTCAACGAAGCTATTCGTTCATGCTTATAACTTTGTACTAGCGTCTACCCTGTAAAATTGCGCGTTTGTCTGTTTATTGGAAATAAAAATAGCTGTATGCTGATTCTACAGGATGATCAATGAGAATACTACTAATAATAAGATATTTCTATGGTCGTCATTTGACTATAATACTAACAAAGAATCGTAAAAATGGTACAACTACGGGAAAATAATTCGCTCACCCGGGAGGTTCGTTAACACAACAGTTGAAGAGGGAAATGGAAATCAGCCTCGTTTTCGGAGAAGGTCGAACAACACAGTAGTCGCGTTCTGAACGTCATACTAGGAACTTCCTCTTAAAGTCTGGTTCCTTTGCTGACCTCGTTGGTCACATCGAGCGAGACGTTCTTGAGTGCATTAAGCTTCTCCATGTAACCGATGTCGATGTGAAGCTTCCCATTATCATCGACGATTCCTTGAAGAGGAGCAGTCTTTTCCGCGGCATTCGCGATCGAGGTCACCGACGAGGAAGCAGTCGCATTCGCTGCGTTCTGTTCGTTCTGTAACCGCGTGCTGCTCGCGTACAATCTTCGTCTTCCTGGGAAGTGTCTGGATATCTTCACCGCTAGTGGATGAAGCAGATGTTGCTCGTACATGTCTTCTTGTGGATTAGCTGTCAACAGACTCACGATAATACCGACGATCACCGTCGACAGACTTCCTATAAGCGCGTAATACATGTACGTGATGCTATATAAATATTCGAGTGGACCTGTGGCAGATGTTGCCTGGGTCGCGTTAAGTAATGGCACGCTTTGATACTGATTGTTCGTGACGTTGAGCGCAGCGTTCAACAAGCGTTCAGGCTGCGTGACCCAAGGAGAGAATGTGTCGTTCCGACAATTCTCCGTCGACAGAGGAAGCGATTCCGCCTTGTGCATATTGCCGATACTCAAGTGTCCGAAGGTTATCCACAAAGTGGTCACGTGGCTGAAGATCATCCCAGTCGCAGCACCCTTCCAGTTGGCACAGGGAACCAGCATAGCCAACACAAATACGCCAAGCAACGGACCGGAAGTCGCCGATGTCATCAGCATCGACGACTCGATTACTCCCGACAACATCGCCACGAGAAAGCTCACGCCTATTATCAGCACGCCGTAGATAACGCTGATCGCCTTGATGAGGTGTAGCTGCTGCTTATCTTTCAACTCCCTGAGTGCGGGTATCTGACTAAGGAAGTCCTCGAACGTGACCGTGGCTAGAGAGTTGAGGTTCGACACCGCCAAGGTGAGCGCGCTGTTGAATAGAGTAGCCATCACGAGACCCAACAAACCGGGGAAGTTAAGGAACTTGTCTTCCACGTAGAACGGCACGATCTCGTCGAATTTCGAGATGTATCCTAGTGTGAGAGGATCGCAGTCCGCGTAGTTGGCGAAGATTACCATGCCAACCACCCAGGAGAGAGAGAACAAGATGAAGATTATCGGCATGTTGGCTAACATGGTCCTAAAAGAAGCACAAGATATTTTTCCATTAGGATGTGAAACATTATCAGGGTTAAGGTTCATAGCGTTACAGCCAGAGTATAATGGTAAGAGTTCCTGTTCCCAATTTATTCATTGATCGTTATTCGATCGATTTTTATTTTCTACCTGCAACTCGTGCAAAACCGATTCGGGGTAGATCTTACGAGCGAGGAACGTCATTAGATACATATACGGTCGACTTGGTACTGTTGACCTTAGCTAGAGAAGGAGTATCTGCTGCTAAAAGTTTGGCCCGCTGCCATTTAATCCCAGTCCGGGTGCCAGGCGGAGGGCTCATTGATTATGTGGTAACGAGGAGTGCGGAGAAAATTTCACGAATCAGAAAACGGTAAGCGGATACGAACTGCATGAAAATCTGCTCTGCTACCAAGGGGTTCTCGACGTTCGTAAATTTTAAACGTTTTATTTCACGAGATATGTAGGATTATTTACGTTTACGATCGGAGCTCTCATTCTCGCGACGAATCTCGGTAAAATCCGAATCGAAAGAGGAAAAAGTATCGTTGGATTTCGGACGAATTTCAAACGGACGAATTTTATCCGTTCTGTGCGCGAACGTCCTAGAACAAAACAGCGACGTCGTTTTTCTTTCGCACGTCCTCACAATGAAAACTTTATCAATGCTGCTCGAAATTGCGTAATAAAGTGACAAATCGTTGGTAGTTTCGGATCGCTCGCTCGCACGCGGTTATACTCTAATAAAAATCCATACGGGAAAACATTTTTATCGCGAAGAGAGAACGCGCAACCATGGCCGCGATTATATTCTAATAAAAGTCCATTTCGGCGGGGCTTTTTATCGCAGCTACACCGACGCGTCGCTGTTCGGATTTATGTTCTAATAAAACGTCCGCGAGCATGGAATGCCAACGCGTGTCCTCGTCGATGTTTCGTTCGAAAAAGGGAGAGATAAATTGCCTCTGAAATCGGCTGTTCGTTTGTTTCATTTTTCTCCTGTACGGTAACACGACGGGACGGGTTATGCTTTTCACAAATGTCACTTGTTCATTTCGCGAAACGTCACCAGAGATCTTTTCGCGTTTCGATCGTAGGTTATATAATCGACCATCCTGTACGGTTTCCTCGTTTCGAATCATTCGGAATTAACTTTCTTATCCCAAAGGAAGGATGAAAAGAAGTTCGCAAATTACTTTCGGCGGGAAGAAGTCCGCTTTTCATCGCAGGTGTTCGGCGATGAAAAACGGAGTTATCGCGTCACCGGATGAAAAGAAGCGGCTGTGCTTCTTAAACGACAGCGGATACCACGATTTCCTAGAAATTATTTATAACCTTTTTGACTTACAGATGATTCTATGCGAGTTAGATAAATGTTCTGCTGCATATCTTAGCTGTTTTAAATAACAGGCTTACACACATGTCATTAACGCGTTTTACGCCCGATGTTTATTCCAATTCGATGCAGTTAAAAAATGACACCGATATGAAAAATCGACGAGCGAAAGTAAGCAACGCTGTTGTTTGTCCGGTGTTTCGATAAACGAGGAGAAGGACCGATTAATGGACAATCATAAGTAAGAATAACAGCCAGACGACTGTAACAATTTGCATAATGCGAAGTGACTGGTTATCACGTGCTGTCACGCGACTCATGCAGCCGGATCATAATAATAATTTAGTAAGATAACCAACGCAGCGGCAGGCAAAAATTGCGTCTCTGACAGCGTGACGATGACTCATTTTACCATTTGTGATTGACCTTTTAATTAAAAAGTCAGACCTCGATTGTTTCGATCGATAAAGAAAGAGTGAAAGAACGTGCAAAAAGGAAAGAATATAAAGCTAGAAAGAACTGAAAAAAAAAGGAAAGAAAACTAGACACGATCGACCGGACAGAGTATCTTCGAGATCACCCCCGGAAGGATTCCCCTGCTCCTCGTCTAGCTCCAGGGGAAACAGTCGATTCCGTGTACACGTCGACTAAGTGATCCGCAAACTTTCGACTCGTACTCCTGTCGCTTCGATTTCGGGGATACAGAATGAATCCCAATTCTCATCGGATCTCCCTCACCGGTGATTTTCTCGATTGTTCGGCGGAAAGCCACTCCAAGGGGCCAGAAGTAACGCGAGGAATGGCGGTCGCAAAATATTATGACAAATTAAACTTGTGAAATTTACTTTCTCTTCTTTCTATCTTTCAGTTGGAAACTTCCTTTTTTTCGTAGAATTTTAATAAACGTTTCCTTATTGGCAAACCTCTTCCATGACACGAATTTTAGCATTGCACATTGTAACACGTGGCGTTATCTGCGCGACACTTGTTTACATATCTGTCGCGTAAAATGCTAATTCTGTGCGTGCCTCGAAGTAGTATGGGCAACTTTTGTATTCGCGAACTTCGCCCTATATACCGTGTAATTTTTTCTGAAATCGCAGAAACTTCGAGGCAGATTTCGAATAATCGATGCTCGAAAATTTCGAAATTTTTACCGAGGTAAAACATTCGTAACTTCATCGGAGAAATTATTTTCTCTCAAAATTATCGTCAAGATACAAAAAATCTTCTACAAATATGCGAATTTTTAGAATAGGTTGGTAAGGTCGAATAAAAGAAATTACTCACTTTATGACTTTCCGTTGACTAGTCATGCTACAGTATCGTTGCACAAAGTTCTGCTGGCAGCCGAAGATGGACAGGCTCATGAATAATTGACCCAAGGTTGCTGACAGAGTCGTCACTCGAAGGGTGGGATCCAAATCTGTGCTGAAATCAGAGACCGGCCCTATTGACTCGCCAGAAATTGAAGTAGCAGTCGATCAAAAGCGTTCTCGTTTTCAAAACGTTCGACGTTGCAGGCTTAACTTGGAGAGAAACGCGTCGAGTTGTTTTTCGCTGAAAATGCACCGGAGCAAACGCGGATTTGGGCTAATTATAAAATAAATAATAGGGACCCACGGTTGTAATTCGAGGTTACGTTGTTCCTTCAACACTGCCTCGCTTCGCGAGACGAGTGTTTTGAATTAGAATTACGCGATGAATGTCTCGTAATCTTATTACTGCTCTTAGGTAGATGTTGCCATAACGTCCACAGAGGATCGATTGTTCAGAGCCAACGTTAAAATAATAAAACCATGCGAACGTCGCCTACGAACTAACACCGATTTATTATTGGGTTAGATCAAGCAGATATTTCGTACGAGACGTGAAACAGTTTCAAGCTCACGAGATCGTTGATAAATTGATCAATAAAATAAAGTGTGTAATTCACTTGATTTTAATTCCTAATAACCTACTTAATTTCGGCAGGTAGATAATCAATCTATATTTGTACTTACCTGAAGAAATCTAATCGACCACGTTCGTACGTCACGTTCAAAATCTTATCAGGTCCGATATCGGCGGAACCCTTGGCGATTATCACGAGCGAGACGCCGATCATCGTCACTCCTTGTATGACATCCGAGAGGATGGCTGCTTTCAAACCACCCTGCGAATAAAAAGACCAGCATCTTCGTTTGTAGTCTGCAATATTCGTTGATTCGAGTTTGATTGCGGAGAGCAACTGCAGATTATTAAAGAGCGCGTAAATGAATTCGAGAATAGGAAGGTATCGATATAAACAAGGCGATATGAAGCGGTAGATTTTCACACTTATGGCCCGTCACCGCTGTTCGTATATGTTTTACGATCGCGCGTATCGTATTTACGATCCTCTCGACTGGAAATGCACCACGAACAGGGACGAATACTCTGTTTTCTCGGATCGCGAATAATTGATGGGACGAAAATGCGGCGGACATCGTGAGGACGATTTAAATGTTTCAGTCTCCACGCAGAAAATCATCGGTCCTTGGAAACGTTCTTCTCCGTTTGCATCGCCGCGTTACAGTAGAATCATGCTAGTCGATGAACTTTTGTTCTCGAATGAATATTTATGAGGTCACAAGTAACGAGGTTTTTCTAAGAGTTGAGTTTAAAACAATGGAACTCGTCACCATCGGTCTTTTATAAAAGGGGAATGGAAAGCTTAATAGGAAAGTGACGACAATTGTAGAAAATGAGCGAAATACTTCACTATGTTGCAGATGTTTATGCAAATGTACATTTTTATGAATATTAGTAAAGAAATAGAATCTATCTAGGAATTATTCTTTCAGCCTTTAATTGTTATAAATATAACGGTACAGTGTTCTTGTATATTAGTATATACATTCTGTACTCTTCTGCACATTTAAATTTTCAATAAAAACATCAACAGTCTATATATCACTGATTAATTTCCGTCAGATTTCTTTTTCATAAGAAAGAAAGTCTCGTTACTTATGAGATAACCTAATATAACATGAAACGATATCATTTATTTCCGAAAATATTCCAGTCGAACATTTCTATTCTATTTCTCTGTGCCGTTCTGTAAGCTAGATAAAACATTTTTTTTTTTTTTTTTTGTAATTTTAATAGGATATTCAACCTCTTGGTTATATGTAATAGGACATTACGATACGCTTAAAGTTTCATTTTTATGATTCTCGAAAATCATTATGCGAAGCTTTTACGTTTAATATCAAACTTACCATGACGCTGAAGACGACGGATATCGAGGTGATCCCCAAGATACTGGCCCAGTACGGCAAGCCAATCACAGCCTTCAGAGCGACGCAAGGCGTGAATATCGTGACGGCCAAGTTCAACAGGCTACGTATCACGTAAGAGAAGCTCGCGAGGCATCTGACTAGCTTTGAGTTGAACCTGGTGGATTAGCATAATTACAAGAGGTCTATTCTCCGACACGGCCGGACATAATCGTTAAACGCGAGAGTAGTTTCAAGGCTCATAGGAAAAATCAAACTCTAAAAACTATCTGAAACAATCGTTTCTATTTAAAGAAAGAGTCTAGAAAGGTCCGTAGTATCGTGAAAAAAAGGAAAAGAGCGAAGTTTATGTCATGGCTGGTACACGTAAATTGAAAATGTAAAGCAGCCTGATTTCGGCGAAGCAAACGACGATATCGAGCTTCTCGAGCATCGTGTACACGGTGAATTTAAATTTCCCCGTGATCCGTCACGTGTCCGCGTGATTTCGATGCGAAACGCCACGAAGTCGAGGCGTTCTTATTTCGGAGAGAAAAAGTTGATGCTACGCTTGGTATTCCGTTTAGACGACAGAATCTATTAACTTCTTCGGTCATCGATTATTTCGATATATTTTCGAAATATGAAATTTACATGAAACAAGTACATCGGTTGCTTGCTCGCGGCATCAAATTTTCCACCCGACAAAGGAAGAGATGTTTTCTTTCGCGAGAATTCGAATTTACAAGATACAATATCCAAGCTAGCGTTTCTCGACGTATATTCCCACGAATATCGCGAAATAACACGATTCTCGCAGATAATTACCTCATATCTAGATACTGATAGACTGACGTGATGCCAAGGCTGTAGTAAACAGGGACGAAGATGAAGCACACGATGGGATACGCGAGCAGCATACCATAGATGGTTTCCCACATGGCGCTACCTCTGTAATACAGCTCTGACGGATAGCCGAGGAAAGATCGGACACCAAGGGTGCCACGAGCGATGGACAACATCATGGCGCCCATCGAGACGTTTCCGGTGGCGAATACATAGTCCGCTTTGGTGGTCTCCTTTCGACGGCCACGAAACTTGCCCCATAGTGGAATGACAAACGCGGCGATGATACAGCCGACGAACACCAGATAGTCGATTACCATGGACGACGCGCCGATCGTCATCCTGGGCTCTCCTGCGGGGCCGTTTCTTCCTTTCCTATCGAGTCCTTTCTGGCAGTGGAAAATAAGAGCGTGTCAATGTTATCGACGTAGACCGAGCTTATCCTGAACGACTTCGTGTTTGAATCTACCCACGGAACAGTCTTGAGTAAGAGTTTAGTTATGTTTACAGGTGTCGCGCTCGATTCCCTTCGACACCTTGACCAGTGAATGCCGAGAGCTCGGAACGATCGTCGCGCGACAAAACGATTTGCGTCGCGTTCACGCGTTTCTCAAGCTAGAATTTTCGAACGTTTTACGACGTAGTCTTAAACGTACACGTGTTATGTGTTGTAGCGAGTGTCACGATGCTCCGAAAGTCTGTATCGAGTAGCGATAGAAGATTGACGCGATCCGATGCGATCGGAACGGCAGCGCGTACTCTAACTGAACGCAATCCGTAAACCACTTCACGTTATTATGTTCGGGACGAGGAGCGAGATAGAGCTATCCGCAGCGATAGAGCGACGAACATCGACTCGAGACTATCTTCCGGCAAGTGCGAGGAAAGGAGTAAGGGTAACAGAGTGGAAGGGACTAGTAAGACACCGTTAAAGCTTTTTCTTATCTTCTATTGCTTTATTGTTTATTGACATTTGCACAGCGCATTAGGCCCCTCGTTCGTTCACTTAGATTATTTGTTTACCGATTCGACGCATAATGCTTCTTCTGAATTTAATAATCCTATCCGTAATTCTGTCTAAACGACTGTTTAGCGCTGATATAAATCAACTACCTGTCTTTTGTCCCACGTGAGTCAGATATTCGGATTCTTTGCGTTTAGAAGACCGAGCTTAGAAACTTGATTGTTTAAAAGCTTATAGCAGCATTTAATGCATAATAATTCAGTAAATCTCACTTTGTTTGCAGTTACTTAGAAATTAAAGGTAGACGTGGTATTGTCGTGTACTATTCCAAATTGTATGTACAATAATATAGGGATTACTGGAATAACTTTCTTGATAATCCAGATTTAAGGAGAAAGTGAAAATTATCGACTTTGGAGCTTTCCTTTCGTTAAAGCGAATATTTTGTTTATGATATTTGTATTCTTGTAGATTTATTAATTATCGAGGACATAACTATCTTTGGTATATTTAGTCAAGGAAAACTTTATATGTACGTATATCGTGACGCATGGATCATAAAAAAGAAGTTGAATCATTTAACTTTTCAAGATAAGAGATTATCATTAGAATATTTATATCGCATATGTTGATACTGAAAATGAATACGAGAGAACCAAATAGAAAGGAAGAGTCAACAACGTAATCTTGAAGAATATTTAGCATCTTGAAAAAATCACTTTTTTTGACCTAACTCAAATTCCTATTCTACTATTCCTATTTTACTACAAATTTGTATATTCTTTCACGTTATTACACTTACGTCACTTTTATCCTTGTAGAAAAAATTACAATCTCATTATTAGAATCGTGTCACCTGGAATCGATCGCTATTGAGAAAAAATTTTCCTTGGCGGGCAAACGAGAGAATTGTCTCCGTTAATTTTTCTTGCAATTTTATCGAATACATTCCATACAGTTTAGAGACGCGTAATTCGAGTTATCGATCCTTGTCACGGCTCCACAAACTCGTCATTGTCTCGTTGATTTTCGGAAATCAGGAAATATTCCATTGGACGTTGTTCCATCGACATACCTGCGTACACTCGCGAATATCCTCGAGCCTCGACTCTCGTTTCCGCAGTTACAATGCGAAATCAATTGCAAGCTATTTATCGTGCTGCGTTTAACCCATTTCGCCCGAGCAATCGAACGGTCGGCCGCTCCGAACCACGTTCCTCGCGAGAATATTTCGTATGCGGATCAGGAATTCTTTAACCGGAATTGTTTCTTCGTTTAAAACAAATGGGGCAGTACGAATTTCTTTATTGAGTTATAGTAACGTCGCTTGTTTTCTGCAGACTTGATAAACAAACGTGAATCAATTGCTGAAATTACTTGGAGAGAGATAAATTAAAAGATCGAGATTCTTTTCTTATGTAATTTATCTCTGCTAAAAAATACGCACGTTTATGCAGATACGTTTCTGCGGATAGAAGAGAAACGGAATTATCGTGAATTTAATCCGTAATTAAAAATTAGAATCCCGGATGTTTTTTACTTATATCGACACGATTATTCGCTCTCTGTAAATTACGTACGAGAACTTTCGTTCGTACGAACGTAATTCGCTTTAGGGTTATCAAAGATCCCGCTTTGAATTTTTTCGGATTCTCCAATCGCGTCTACCCCACGCGTTTTCTAGCGATCAAGCTCGCCGAAACTTTACGAATTATGTAAATAACGATAGAGGCGTGCATAGATATAACGCAACTGGAATCATCTGCTCCAGTTCAGCTGATACGTCGGCCTCGGTGTCATAAATAAGGCAATAAATACCGCTGCTGGCATGTGACACACGAGCCACTTGTTTTCTGCGTGCCTATCGAAACTCGTTCGCTCGTGACAATTAATCCAACAGCGATGGACGAATCATCGAACAGCCGTACAACACGAAACGAACCCAGAGAACTGAATGCATCATCCTCTAGCTAATCGTATCTAACTCGGGCCAGTGACCCTGCAGCTTTCTAAACCCTAACCTCGATTTTATCCGATCTACCTCAACTTCAAATTGAGTTGCCTTTGGTCTTGAAATCTCTTGCTTCTCTCTCTACTCGATTCTTTTCGAAGGAAAGATTTCTTCGGCTTTAATCGCTCAGTTTGAAGCCGCGTCGCTACTCGTCGACGCGCCCCGGTGAAATCACAAGGGAAGGAACGAGCTACTTGCACGGTCGAGCCAAGTGGCGCAGCCACCGTGAAACGCACGGCGCCGCAGTCAATTTCATTCGCTCGTCCTTGTCGTCTGCAGGTATCAAGAGAGCCACCGCCTTCCTTTCCTATACCAAGATCAGACGGCTGCCTTCTACTTAGATACGTGACACCCAGCCATGCCGCGGCGCCGACACCGCGGAAATTTCCCTGAAAAACTCTAATCTGTCGACGTCTGACTCGTCCCATTCGTTTCCCCTTCGCTCTCTGCCGCCAAACTACTGTGCACGAATGGAGATGAACGTGTGAAGGGAACCAGACGAGCACTTATCAGTATGTCTTTAGGTAATTAAGAAATTCAGGTCGAGGACGTAATTAGTTTCGTGAGGTGTTGATCGTATCTGAAGGTGTGTCTGAGCGTTCTTGATAGTACACAAGCGACAATTTACAGAATAAAAGTAACTTCTAAAATGGGCATGGTATATATACATATCTTTTTTATATGTATATACATATGTTCTTGGAATCTTTTTATCGATTTGTAAATGTAAATTCCGCGACTGACAATTCGGGAGATTCATACGAATGTCAATTATATAATTCATCGAGAGATTTCTGCGAATTTCTTTTTTTGACAAATGTTGCGTCGGCGTGACAGCTGTAATTACACGTGAGTCAATTGGAATCTTCGGTCGACATACAATGGCTTGTCACGTGAATATTGAATAACATAATTGATCATTACGCCATCAAGGGTCTTCGCCGATTCGCATTCGACCAGTTCGCTTCTCTTCGTTTAAGATGCAGAAATGATACATAATCATCGCGTTTACACGACTACATACGGAACTGAAATATGTCATAGTCTCCAGAAACCTCCAGAAACAACTTTCTCATTTTCCATCGTACAAAGCGTTGTTCCCGTATCGCCACGCGTTACTTAACGCGCGTTCGAGAACAATGCGGGTCGCATAATCCAAAGGAAACGTCAAATGTTGACGAAAGACTCGGTGACGGTAGTGTTTTTAGCCAATGGCTATACTAACGCTGGAAGCTTTTTCGTACCGTGCACTTTGAAACAATGAGCCCGTGACGTTTTCTCTTTATACGCATTTCTATCTACCAGTGTCCCATTCCGTTCCATGGCCTTCGACGCCTTGTCTGGAATCTCACCCCGAACATTTTGTCCGGACGTAAAAACCTCTTATACATTCTACGTAAAAACCAAGGAAACTTTACGCTTCCTCTGATAAAGTAGCATTTCGTGCCGTATATTTTTCTCTCCGTAGAACGAGGGATTTTTTTTTTTTTATAATCCACTGCATTCAGGAAATCTCGAGAGCACGTTTGAAATCTGGAGAATCTTAATCCCTGCCATGGAAAGCATCTTGCGAGCCGCGCTTCCTTCGAGCTGAATCCCAATCCATTTCCCTCTTTCACGGAAATCAGATTTATAAATTCAGGAGCAAGGTGTGGCTCGCTTAAAACGTAGGTCGAGGCTGGACAAGAAATTAACCGTGACCGGTGAATTCGCGGAAATTACGACGAAAAGTTCTCGATGTTTGATCGTGCACGTGAGATATCAGGAAAATCCCAAAGACGTCACAGTTTTGCGGATCTTTGAAACGGAAGTTAATTGTAAAATCGATTTGCAAGAAACAAAGGCGGATAACATCCTGCCATCGTCAACTTCGGCGAACAGAGAAGGTAGATATCTGTTTTATGGAAGCGAGATGACGGCTGGAAACAGTGATAAATTCCTCTTATTCGGTAAACAGCGATAGTGACAGTGAACATCTAACAAGCTTTTCGTGAAGAAAGGCACGTAAGATTCAAACGCTAGCATGTGATTGCGGGTTATTTCGCAACGCGCGATTAACCGAGAACTTACGAGACACTGTCCAATTTATCAACGACCGTATACCCAGAGCACGCGCAAGAAGAATTTGGTTTACCCAGCACGCGTCTCGTTTCAAGATCATTTTGGACGCTCGACGATCGTGAATGACATCGTTCGAATTACCAGGAGCGGTACTTAATTAGATCGTTAGAGAGGATCGTTAGCGAAGAAATTTTCCACAGTTCCTTATCGATGGTGTCAAGAGTCATGGGCAAACAACGTTAGAAAGATTACACTTGTTACGTGGTTTTTATTCGGTACAAGCACCGAAAAAAACCAGTAGGAAAAATTCCCTCGTGGTTATCACGAATGGCAGCTTCGCGTAGATTTAACGATCTCAATTTAGCTGATTGCTCGTTATCAACAGCCGCCGACTAGTATGATTAATTCCTTGGTAGAAGAAACTACTTACACGGAGGGGAGAGCACGTGCTTCGAGTTCACGGAAGCTGATCGATCACGAGAACGGTTGTCACGAGACAAACAATTGGTAGACCGCGAATTAAATCGACGTCTCGATGCTAGTCGGCTCTCGGAGAGCGGCAAATCCATTGCGACCTATCGGGGCCGGGCAGCGGATGCAAATTTATTCGCGACGCGTGATTCCGATCAGCCGGGGCCAATGAAATTTTTATCGGACCGACCGTGACGAATCGCTGCTTTTGTTCTTCTCGAAATTTCTCGAGCAACGAAGAACGCGTTAAAAATCTAACCGCTACGAAATACCGCAATCCTCTGTTCAAAATCTATTTCTAAAGAAATTTTAGGTTCGAACTCGATCGACCGACACAATTTTTTTTTTACCTCCTGCTCGATGAACCAGCCATCGATCGAAGTATTTCCTATTCCTTTAAATAGCTGATCGACCGAAAATCGTTTAACGGCATTACGACGTTTTTCTGGAATTTTTCACGGGAAAATTGCTTTCGCCGAACGATGATCGACGGTTCCGGCGCGATAGGGAAAGCTGCACCTCGCTGCCTACCGATAAACTCGACGCGATACAGCTACACGGTGTCTTTTTCTTTTTCAGCCGCCACTTCGTGTGCACTTCGCCGAGCTGTAACAAGAAGGACCTTCTACTTTGCTGATATCGATGCACTTCGTGGATTTATGAACGATCTACAAAGTAATTGTGCAGCGAAGCGGTAACGCCATGGTTGATGAAAGCTGCGACTTTTTCGAACAGACAAAGTTGAAGCGTGAATTTGACAAGAAAGGAATCTCTCTGCATTATCCGTCGATCGTTAACGCTATGACGATCGTTTAGTTTCACGCCAACAATGGTGTTACGTCGCGTGAGATGGTCCGCACGACATTAGGCCCAAGGAACCTTCATAAACCGCATCTGTTAACCATTAAGTTACAGACATATAAACAGCGCCAGTTTATGGAAGGTCCCAAAAGTCCGTTAGTTTATTGCACATCCTCGCTAATTGCGAAGAAAGCAGATGTGCCCTGCGAAACTGCTGGGTTTTCCCCAAGAACAAGGACACCCATGAGCCAAATGTGCAGGAGACTTTCTTCTCATATTGTGTGTATTAATATTGGCCAAAACCAATGGGCATCGCGGATCGTTACCCTCACTATTCTACCGAAAAGTGTGAACAACGAATCCGCGTCCTTAGTTCAGCAAGGGTACACCCACACCGAGCTTTCCTCCTAAATAAGACGAAATGGGTCACTCACTGTCCTTCTACTACGCAGACAGTCAAGTACACTGCTCTTATACTTCGCGGGTAGTCACGTTTATTAATTTGAGTCAGGTTCTCGGGCTATAACGCGCTAACACCTAAACCCTCGGATAAAATCTAAAAATAATTTCTGTAAGCCCCACGTGTTGTTAATGGTGATAAATAAATATATACTAGATAACTGTAGACTACAGTTATTCCAACACAACCACCCCTATTATCGTAACTGAAATCAGGGGATCGCCCTGCTCGCGGTGTCGATTCGTACATCGTAACGGGAATTTACGACTCCCGTTGACGCGTCTCAAAGCGAACGCGTCTCCCCGCGACTGGACGAAAATACAAATGGATAAAATATGATTTTTGTTATTTGTAGGAAAATTTAACGATTTCGAATATTTCTCGCTAGTCATCATAACGTTAATCATAACCATTACGATTATTGTACCAGAAGACTCGAAAAATGTTAGAAGAACGACGAAGAATCTCGATCGATTTCAATAGTATGTAAAGTTTCGCTAGAGTTGTTATGAAAATATAATGAAACTGAGCAAGCTTTCTATTGCAAGATGCGAGAACAACGAACGAAAGAAGAATAAATTGAATGATAAAAGAGTTTACTGGAAGCATCCATGAATCAATTATACGACCGAGGCATTTGATACGATTCTATAACGTTTCGCTTTTGGACATTCGTTTCCCAGCTATTACGGCTGGCCGAACGTTGCGGTTCAATCGTAAATGGCGATTGCTTGCAAATTTAATTGAAGTTTTCATCGAGCGCAGCTTTTCAAATTATTGCGTTTTTATAGTGTCATATATGGAGGAAAAGAGATGGAGAATAAAAAAAGTAAAGGAAGAAAGGATCTCCGCTGTAAATACGATAGCTTGGGTCTTTTCCTCGCGATTCGATTCTCGAGGAATCGTATTCAACGAGACGAATATAATGAACCGTGACAACCCGAAATAACATTGCGTAAAAAGCAATCCTCCGAGACGGTCGATCTGTTTCTTTTATCCCGTCTGCTCTGTTCAGCGGCAACGCGAACGAACAGAAACTTGTGACGTACGAGTCGTGATACAAATTCGCGTCTCATGAAACTTTCATTACCGATTGATTTCTCGCTTGGTAGCCGATTTACAAATCGAGTATTAAAATTCGCTCAGGAACAGTCGCGTTTTCACCGACAGACAAATATATCCCTTCTATCCGTTCCTTTTAACATCGTCGAATCAGAGATTTCCGCATTCGCCAAGGATTTCCCAAGAGGTTAATCGTTTTTCGATTAGTACGGCGACTACTTGCGAATCGTCGTACGTGAAAAGACTGTTTAATTAACGATTATTCGGAGGAGATTTCGAGTTCGACGATGGTTTCGGCGACTCCATAGAAAAATTCTCGCATGACGAGCATCAGCGATAACGGTATTGTAATTGGTAGCCGGAGATTAACGATAAACCATATCAGCTGCTCCGGCCTTTGCCAGCACGGATTGTATGCATATTGCATGAGCTTCGGTCTTTTATTATTTTTCCTTGCTTTTTTCGTTACTCTTTTAATACACGACGGTGGTCGTGATCTCGCGAGTTGAACCAGCGAGAGCATAATCAAACTACTTTGAAAGAAAAAAAAAAAAAAGAAAAGAAAAGAAAAAAGAAAAAGTAAAGACAAAAGCCTCGCAACAGAAGAACTATTTTAATAGTTATATCGATCAGTTTTCATTTTGATGTATTTATAGGAAAACTAAGCGAGCTGAAATTTTCGAGTTCGATGAATTACGCGACTATTTCGCTTTTAGACGAAAAAAGAAGGAAAGGAAGAAGAAATTTAGGATAACGTTGGAAGTGGAATCATCACCGGGTGCAAACGCGTACCGAAATCGAAGCTTTCTACGAGTTTCTAAAATTCTACGAAAGCCTTTAAACTCTGTACAACGCTCGAAACGATAATAACGTATAATTGAAATAATTGAAACTAGGGATCCAGAACGACAGTCAAAATTGTCGCTTAATTGCGTCCTCGCTTAGCTCCGAAAGAAAAAGAAAGGAAAGAATAAGAAACAATTTCCTCTAGTTCTTAGGGGACGATAAATCTTCGACGGCGTAACTTAAAGCATTTTCCTGTAATTCTCAAATCGGCGCTCTTAAACGTTCTCAACTCGTCAGCCGAATTTCCTGTCGGATTTCGGCTAGCAGTTTGTCCAGCGATCGTTCTAGGAAAGTTTCCAAGCTCGCGATAGCTCGCGATAACTCGCGTTCGACGAACGAAAAACACTCGAGAACGGGATAGCGTGGCGTCTGCTCGATTCGAAAGCGATGTCGGAAACAGGACAGGGATTTTTCTTGCGAGGACGCGTGCATCGTCGCGTTCGTTCTGTTTCTGTGCGTCACGAGACGCGGTTGGATCGGCGCCAAATCGTGGCGACGTCGCACAGATCGGGAAACTGCGCTTGTCGCCGCGATTCGACAGCTTCTCGACTCTCGACGAATTCCTAACGCAAATAGGATCGACGTTCTTATTCGTTTCGTAGATTTCGGCCATCCGGTTGAACGGTCGCTTGCCTGTTTGCTTTAAGGTAACGATGTTTGCTCGAAATATTTAATATATACAGTGCTTCTCTTATTGATTTTGTAAAATATTTGATTGGTAATATTATTATCGTGGTTGGGTTATTTTTACTACGCATGGATGAAGATATAGATAGTCTGTAATATATACATGCACATTGAAGTACCTTCTTGAGCCATCGTATAAGAATAACAAAAATATGTATATTCTAGAACGTAATCTGAGAAGATTAACTTTTCTTGCGAAAAGCTTTGCATAGATCGGATGTACATATAAAAATTTGATACTCTTACCTAATAACGGGTCTTACATTGGCGAGTACAGCTTATCGTTAGTAATATCTTGGCATGCTTTGGAATAACTTTTTGGCATATGAGACAGGTAGCGAGCGTCATATTTTTCGAATAGGATTTGCTTGAATTTTAACTTTTGAATGCGTTTGCTTTGAACTTTGCATTGGAAATTTGCATACGGAATTTGCAATGAGATTTGCATAGGAAAACTGGGATGGGGATTATATTAAAACTATTGCTTTTAAAAAATCATGCCGAAAATCGATCGACGTAGGGTCCATGAAAATATCTATCAGGAAATACGCTTTTCTGTAACGATTCTCTGAAAATGAATTTTCATTAAAGCGTCATACGAATAATCGATCAAGATCGTAAGATCTTCTCGTCTCTCAGACTTGTTTACTTGTTTGACGCAGTAGAGGCATACGTATTTAACAGAGATATATTATGTCTTTTGAACAGCGTAGTATTTAACGATAAATTTTCTTGGAAAGGATTAGACTCATCCTTAAGTAAGAACGCATTAGTACCTTGTTACAAAGAAAATTCATCTTCAAAGATATTTCTTTCGAAGTATCGTAGCTTGCAGCTTCGCTAGCAATAAAGTAGATAGAAAATAAAAAGAGAGAGAAATAGAACACGAGCCAAAAGCTGGGATAAGAATTAGAGTAAGTTGGAAGACTAGAACAATAGAGTGATGTATCCTGGCGGGACCTGTAGCCTGTACTTTGAAACTTCTCGTACAAAATATAGTGGTAACATAGAAAACGCGGGGGAAAAATAAAATTTGCGGACAGCGCTCTCTAAAGTGCCATCTAAGCGAGACGAGGTTTCCCTGTTGAAGCTCCGGTCTCTTCTTCCTTTTCTTTTTTTCTTTATTCGAAACCTCGCTCTTGACGTCACACTGATGTATCTTTATTTTTACACCAGCACTACACGATGCAGTCCAACGTTTCGGTGTTACGTTTATAATACGCGATAAGAGGCGATGATATATGAACGTGGATCGCACAGACCTCGCTTAAAATGTATATTACTGGCGCGAAGGACTGGGATTGTATACCTATATCCCGTATCTCACAGAATGATGTAAATCGAGTCTTAAAGCTAACAGAATCGTCGTGAAACAATAAGAATCGTACTTGCGTGAGAACAACGGTGTACGATCTTCTAATAAATAATCACAGTTCGGGGCAATTTCGATAATTCAGATTCGAGATATTTATGACACATTCTTGGAGTAAGACGTGAACGAAAGAAAGAAATGCAAATTACGTCGATAAGAATGGATTAGGGTAAGAGTGCGAGAAAGCTTCATTGCACCGTGTCATAATATCGTTCAATGTTTGATATTTAAACACGCGTTCGCGTACTATCATTAATGTGATAAATTGGCCTTAAATCACTTTACGTACACACAAGCGACGATGTTGCGATTAAACATGAAAGATCTATCGAGAATCACGCAATTATTCTACTATCTTTCGTAAAAAAAGATCTCCTCGTGACTCACGAGAATGTTACGAGCCTCTTAAAACACCCGGGAAAAACAAACGAATGTTATTAACTTATTACCATGTTACTAATAAGACTTTAAGTATGGGCGTAATGCCGATAAGATGAGAAACATCTCTCGCGAAATTGCAGCTGGCTTGTTCTTCAACTGATTTCAAGGAACGAGAGAACGAAAAGAAGAGGATGCAAAGTACACTCTGCGCAAAAAATACATATTTGTTTAAACGATTCTGTTGCGCATTCATTAAGTACGTCGCTGTACGCAAATACTTTTTCATGAAACGTTTCGAGAAACATTTTGCGTTACGAAAACATACATCGATGTCTGTAACCGTGACATTGGTAAAATTGCTTAATCTAGAGAGAAAAACATTCGTGAAATATGCCGCATAATTCGTCTGTCAGAAGTCGATCGCCCGACTCCCAGCAAACACAGATCTGTCTTAATTAGCAACTTCATTAACGACGATAAGGACATTATTCGACTCAGTGCTCGCATCATCTGCGGCAGATCCAGATCTTGCGTCACTCCCACTATTATCAATCATAGAATTCGAGTCCTCTCTTCAACGTTAATCGAGAGCGAAAAGGGATAAGCAATCTACACCGCGATAAATACCAATCTTCCATTTAACGAGAATGTTCGTGTTAAACGATAGCGAAATTTATCCATACGTTTCTTGACCATAGTCGAAATCTTTCTCGAGAGTATCAATTAGAAAGTTCGAGACGTCGCATCGACGAGCGCCTGCGTCGTCTGCATCGAATGTGATAAACAACACACCCATTGGCTTGCTTGACCGGTTAACGAGTGATAATGCAAAACGAATGATTTCTATAAAACGAAAAAAGAAATGAAAAAAAAAGGTGATGTCATTGCGACTGTTTAGAAGAACGATGAATAAGTGATGCATGTTCGTGCACGGTGTTAGCTGCCAGAATGCAGAGTTTATTTTTGTCGATTAGGCAACTGAAATGCAATAATAGGTGTTTCTTTCATAAAGTATTTTTGGCAATGATACTTGACAACGAGCGACGTTTATTTCTCACGAATATCTCATGAGTGTTTATTTCTTTATACGAGCGAATAACAAAGTTTAATCAGCTCGGTACTTGGGAGCGGGCTACATCTCGATATTTGTTACTTATTAATCGATTCGTTATCTCTTTTTTGGGTAATGAATCGTGCGTAATTTACGGGCAAGAAAATATAATAAACCCGTGCAAGAGATTCGATTATATCTCGAAAATTGCCCCTCGTATTTGCATACATCGTCGCGGATTGCCTAAAATACTCGAGGAACAAGTAAGAGAATCCTACGCAATCAAAGCGTCATTGAACGTCGATGCGAGGTGAATTTGCAGATTGAAGTTCTGCTCGCGAGCCACTGTAGCTCAAAAGGCATCCTCATCGATAATTTCATTATATTGTCAAAATCGAGAAATCGTCACGGCTCGATGGTGTCTGCATTTGAGCACGTTTGCCAGCCCACTTCTGGATGAGTTGATCCTCACGGTGCACCACGGTACGTCATTGCGCATTGCTGCGCCATCGTTACACTTGGCTATCCTCCAGATGCATCGGGGACCGATGGCGAACGCCAAGGGCCAGAAAAGTTCGACTGCTGGTCGATTCTGGAGTCGCGACGTGATTTAAATTTTCGCCGAAGTCGATCGAACTCGTTCCACGAGACTTTAGATCTCCCCAGATTCGTTAGAGTATTCTCTTTGCTGCACTTGCACTCTGATTAACTTTACTCGGTCTGATTAAAGACCGTATAATCCCCTGTGTTCCGTAAAAGATTTTCGCGTTAGTTTCAGTGCAATCGTTCTTGTCGTGCAACTTTATAAATTATGCGCGACTGCTTTTTCGTTAGCTTTGATGATTAATCTATCCCACTGCAAGGACAATTAATTTATCAGCGTCGAGACCGCTGCGGTCAACTGAATTATTTGTTCAACTGAACACAAGTATGTGGAAGTCACGTTTTGCTGCGTTTTATTTGAGTCGGATCGTTTTATCGATCTCTGCGATTTATTATTAGCTGAACCCGCTAATTATAAATTATAGCGAAAATTCACGAACAACATGCAGTACTTTTATTACGGAAAGTTAACCACGCTTCGTTTGTCAATTTCAATCTAACTAACGAGTCACGGTTAAATTTAATTTAAACTTAAGCTAAATTACCAGATATGCATATCTACATACAGCAAGTCTGTATCGCGAAATGAAATCTAAAATCACGTTTTGAAAAAGTTTCCGTTTGAATTGTTGTATGTCAATATGGATTCAGTTGTTTTTTTATCAAAATTTTTTGTTAACTCTAAGCGCAAAATATATATCGAGAGTATTCCATCCAATAGTTTCAACGGTTACATCGGCGAAAATTTTTCGATCGTTTATGGTGACAGAATCGATGCTCTGACACCTGACGCGTGACGACAGTTGCGTCCAATGCGATCATCAATCGGCCAACGATCGTCGCCAGAACTCGACACGTTTTCACATTTGATGAGTCAACACATCGCGAACGGATTCGCTGTTTTTACTCGGATAGTGCGATAATCTGAAGTGCGATCGTGATCACGAATCGCGATGATTAATCGCGTTTTATATCTTTCTCAGAAAATTGTCTTAATGTTTCTCGTATCTTGTATCTGTATTCATATAATAGACTCGACATTTACGTTTAGTTAAATTGTTATTTGTTCACAAGCGATCCGAGAGATTTGTACAACTGTCACAGACTTTGTGGTAGTTTGTTTGATCCAAGTTTCGAATAATTAGAGTCATGAAACCGATAGCGAATCGATGCGTGCAATATGTACACGGAGTCTTCCAGAGATCATGGACGATGGCACGTTCGAGTTTGAAAATAATTCTCCGATTGCTAGATTTGCAAATATTTGCCACGAAACAAGAGTTTCTTTGCGTTACTCACGAGGTAAATTTTCGGTTACACGTTCTTGGTTATCAGAATTTTTCGCCCCACGTGCCACTTGAACTTTATCTATCATCATTTTTTATCACAAGTCACGTGAAGCTCCACGTTTTGGTAAGACAGCGACATTTACAACTTATGACGTTAATTTCAATTTGCAATTTAAGGTTAACTGATAACTGATTATATTGCTTTCTTACTCAATATCACGTGAATCGAAGCGACTGGTTCTTACATAGAAAATTCCGGAACAACTGGGGAAAAATTGGAAATGCCGTGAATTACATCTGCGAAGGGCAGGTAAAGGGAAACGATCCGGGACACGTGGATGATCTAAATTTTCAAAAGTACCTTTCATTCTACTATCAAGATCGTTCTTAAAGATTCTAAAAAAAGAAAAAAAAGAACATAAACACGATAAGAATGTACATACATAATTTGCAAATTTTAGCGTAATTAAGAAGAATTATGTTCACGTGATGGTTTAAGGGAATTACGTCGGTTTCCCTGACGCTTCAGTTTGAGGAAAGTCGTGATGGAAGGAGAAATGGCCGTCAGTGGAAAGTTCCCGTAGCGCACAAACCAAGCGCATTAGCGGTTTAATATTATGCAAGTTTGACGTATTATGCTAGACTGGTAATCACGGTGTTTAACCGATTTATCCGCCAGCAAACACGCGTTGATTCATGATACCGTCAACAATTAGTTCTCACAGGCAGCAATAAATTTCACGTGTGCTGGCAAACAGACATGGGCTGGTAAACGAAGTCAAATAAAACGTTGCCAGTACGACAGAACTTTCTCTCTCTATCTCTCTGTCTATCTTTTCGTTCAAATTCCGCGTCTGCAAACAGTGTCAAAAGTGCAAACTCGCTCATAAAGAAACAGCCTGTTTACCTGGGAATAATAGTCTTTTTCGTAGTTGTAATCGGTTTCGTAACTCTTTGGATCGTATGCATCCTTTTTTCGAGCGTCGCTGTTTTCGACAGAGAGAGAGAGAGAGAGAGAGAGAGAGAGAGAGAGAGAGAGAGAGAGAAACAGCTCGATGTTAATCAAACGAGAATCCACGGATGCAAAGTTTCTTTTTCTCCTTGTTACTCGTTTTTCGTTCGTGGCCAAAAGTAGATTTATTTGAAAGCAACGGCGCGTCGCGTCGTTTCACCGGTTCGTTTGAAATCCCCTTACCGTTTGCCGCTTCAAAGCGAAGTGGTACTGTCGTCAAACTTCTTCGAATGCGATTTTCTTTAAACCACCGGTTCTCATGTAACGGTAGTACGCTCGTAGTCCTTATCCTTTCGATGGTTGAAAGGTACTAATTTCATTAGAAGAACTTCCCTACTATTAAAGAGACACGAAAACTTGTCTCTTCCTAATATCTCGCGCAGTTCATCCAATTCTTCTTCCTTCTTTTTCTTTTTTTTTTTTCTTAGAATCTCGTCACTGCGTCGTTCGTCGTCTTATCTCTGTACGGATAGACAATACGCACATTTTCAATCCTTGAAAGAAAAACAATTTGTGGATTCGTACGATTTATCATTTGACGAATACTGTAAACAGTGATCTATCAGTGAACAACGACAAGCGTTACGTGAACGTTTCAACCGGAAAATAATGAAGGATTAATAGATGCACAAAACAAATTATTGCAGTAACTTATTGCAGTCGAGCCTCTTTGAAAAACAATGACGGTTCAGAAAAAACCAAGTCTCAGTTAAGACTGCGTGTATTGCGTCAACGGGAGTCTTAAATTCCTGTTACGATTATACGAATCGACAGCACGAGCAGGGCGATCCCCTTATTTCTTTTGGGATAATAGGGGTGTTTGTTGTTGAATACAACTGTAGTCTACAGTTTCCACCAGATTACAACACTTATAGCGTAGACAAAAATTATTTGACGTCGTCGTGTCGGAAAGTACAATGATTGACCCGAAGGTTGATAGAGTTGGCGTGTTGAATGCCGAGAACTTGTCTGCCCGAGAAATGATAGAACAGTAGACTTGACTGTCCGAGGAGTGTAAGAACAGTAACAGACCCGTCTCGTACTATTTAGGAGGGAAGCTCGGTGTGGATGTACCCTTTTTGAACTAAGAACGCGGATTCGTTGTTCACACTTTTCGGTAGAAAAGCGAGGGTAACGATCCGCGATGCCCATTGGTTATAGCCAATGTTAAGAAACAAAATACGAGGAGAAAGTCTCCTGCAGATGTGGCTCATGGGTGTCCTTGTTCCTGGGAAGAACCAGCTATTTCGTTGGGCACATCTGCTTTCTCCGTAATTAGCAAGAGCGTGCAACAAACCCAAGGACCGTTCAAAGGGCCATCCATAAACCGAAAATACTTATATGAATAGAAGTTAAGCTAAAACGATTCGGTTTATGGTGGTTCCTTGGGTTTATTGTGGGTCAAGGGTAGGCCTTGGCGGCCAGACCGAGAGGGACGTGTTTACTCGACGACATTCTATTATACATTTTGACATTATGTTGAGATGAAGAAGCAATTAACGAATATGAAATGCGAGAAAGGAGGAAACTCAGCTCCCAAATACCGCTCGCATCATTTAGCGACAGATTTTGAGGTGACCGCGCGTAAGAATAGTTCGTAGTCAATAAAATAATAAAACTCGGTTTATGAAAAGATAGGAAAGGTATGCTAATTCCAAAAACTACGCATTGTTCGGTTTTTCCTGGTCATAAACTATCGTCCATCATTCAATGGCGATTATTTCTAAAGACCTGATAGTTTTATGGTTCTATTGTTACGCTACGACACAAATCGTTGTCGCGTATTGTCAGGATTTCCGTTAGAAACTCGCTGATGCAGCTGCTGCGTGTCGTTTACTGGATCGAGTTCTCAAAGTAGATGCACCATTAGTAATCGGTTGCAGAGCTAACGAGTAGTTGGAGGTAAGTTGCAAACGCGTCGACGTATACACGCTCGTACGTAGGGATTCCGTGGAAGTTACCGGTGATCTAATCATCGGCGCCCATCGTATCAGGAGCCATTAAATCTCTCTACCAGTCAAGCTGCTGAGTTATGTTAATTGCACGTTCGATCATAGAGAAAGCGGAATCATAGAGATGGAATTTTGAACGTAAAAAGAATAGTTATGGTTATGACGAGATTCAGATATTTACACAAATTTGTATCTTTAAATGTAAATAAAAAAATTGGAATCTAGACAGTGATTTCATTCACGTGTTAAACATCATAACGAGTCTACTTTGGATATTCGATATTTCTTTCGTTACTTTAGCTACAATCTACGATTTTTAATATAACGTGCAATTTTATACTCACAAATTTCCATAAATGCATAAAAATTTGCTATCTAATTGTAATAAAAGAACACCGGAAGAAAAAATATGTCGAAGGAACGTTGTATTTTTTTACCTACTATCCGTAATATCATAATAATAAAGAACATCGACTAGCTGACAATGATCGAGAGGAAGAAGAAAAACAAGAAGGTAAAAAATTGTTACGAGCATGATTATGCGCAATTTTCGTAAAATTTGCGCCAGAAGAGCTATTGCTTGTTATTTTACGCGAGGAGATATAAGAAGATAGACAAAGGAGGTCGACGGATGTTCGACGCGCGTTACCGTGATTTTCTCAGCGATCTGCAAGATCTTCCGCAAAGGGTATTTTTCTGCATTATATTTATTTCGAGAGTAAATTGTCCGGATTGATAAAAATGGGCCGCGGTTTGTACACGGCGAGTACTCCCGCCTTGGCGCCAAGAGTCAGCAACCGCAGAAGAATATAAAGAACCGAGGCGAAACTGGACGATGATATACGCGTTCCCGTGGCTAACGACGATTCTCTCTGATTTATGTTCGCTTTGCAACCTGGCTTGCGATGACGAAACCGTATCGTTAACGAGAGCTTGCCCGTTTCTTCCTTCTCGAGTATGGTCTACGGAATGGAAGTTCCAAACAAAGCCATTTCTGTTTATATAGTACGTTAGATGGCCTACTCTCGCTGATAAAAGATAAATTTATGGCGTTTGGTTAGGAATAAAGGAGATTTAGAGGCGAAGGTGTCTACGTGCGTATTTCACGGCCAATTTTTCCACTACTTTTCCTTCATCGCATTTCCATTCGATACTTCTTTCTTGCTATCTCAAACAACGATTATACCTGTGCAACGTAAGAAGAATAATGTGCATTGCATAACTTTGCCTTGAACGAAAGAAATATGTATTGAACTCCAGATGCGAAACTTTCCGGAGATGACGTAACTCACACCTGTCTACGAACCATTCAAACATATTCTCGATTTTTCCTTTTTATAGGTTTGTTAGTCAGTAAGGAACAATGGCCGTTTAATTATCATCCGAAATAGGAGATTCTAGAGTCTCGGGACAGGCGATCGACGAGTTTCGATCTCTCCTCCATGGTTCTAAATTGAACGGACCTTCGTTTATTTGAAATCCCCTGGCCGAAAGTTTCGAAGCTTTCGTTTAATGTGCTAATTCCGGCCGGGTTTGTTTGGATGGCTCGCGTCTTTAAGGCGGTCGGTTCATCTGCATTTCAGATACCACGGAACACCTGAACGAATATTAAACTCGACCACTTCGTTTTACATTACCAGTCGTGCAATATTCTTATATAGACATTAGCATTAACCGATATTACCTGTGTGATTCTTTATTACACTTCGATATTCTTTTTTGTTGGAAAAGAGAAATGGAAAATAGTTGGAATAGCAAGATCTTATAAAAGAGATCGAAGTCAAATGACGCGTTCCGTTGAAGAATGCAATCTCGACTTTTCTCCGTCGCTTCACATAACGATTACATGGTAATGGCGCGTTCACGAGCCATCTACCGAAACCCACCTGCTAACTCCATCAAAGGATCAAAAATCGGTCAAGGAAAGAAATCTCTTCGATTTCGTTTCTTCCATTTATAAATACTTTGTTCAAACTGCGATTCTATCCATATCGCGGACTTACCAAATTAAATAGAAAATTTATCTGTTTCATCCATGTTTCTTTACAAACGAATATCCACAACGACCGAATAAATCGAAATAGTAAATACGATAGAACCTTTGCTCGAACGATTACCAGTATTTTTATACGATAAAAATAAACCAGTTGATTCACCATTAGCCTGGATAACGTGCGCGCGCGACGTTTAAAACGTTTCAGCTTGGGAAGGAGATAAGACCGACCGTGGTTTCAGAGCCACGACAGTACTCTTTCCGTCTTTGAAAAGGAACGTTCAACGAAGGATATCACGTGAGCATGGAACTCACGAACTCCATTCGGTCGAATCGAAAAGCGCCGTTGCACGCGGCATTAACTTCAAAATTAGCGAGTTCCTCGTGAAATAGCCGGCCCCGCTACCAGATCTAATCAACCTCGGCCTGAGAAGCCCGGTGTGCCACGCTATAATTTGCGGAGAAGCGTGAAATAAGTCGCGGCCGAGCCGTTATCGTCGACGAATCGAACGGCACCGCTTCGAATTCGCCGCGGTGCTCCTCGAAATTCTGCCGAATCCCGTTACATTTTCTTGGAGACGATCGATTGCTTATTGCGCTCCTTGTTTTCCGTGAAATTAAGCCCTTTGTACTTTTGTTCGCTCGGCTTTAGAAACCTGATTCATTTTCGATGGAAGTAGTTACGGTTTCTAGCTCAGACAAATATCCTCAAATTTTTATATTCCAAGCAGCAGGAGTAATAATAGAGAAATTAATTTACAAGACAAATTCGATAATTACGACCTTCGGAATTTTTTCATTCTCAAATATTTGTTTTATCCTACGCGAACTAAAGATGCGATAAAAAAATCATCCAAATTATTTTTCAATACTTCCTTCTTCATGTTCTAATCTGGTGCATTTCGATCGCAGTATCTTCCGTTTGTAAGATCTTATAAAAGTGATTTGATGTCCTTGAACGAGCAATATCTCTGGCTCTGGCTATAGTGGGAACCAACCGCGGATATTGGACGCTAAAAGAAGCCTGATCGAACGCAAAGGGGGAGCAAAAACTGGGAAATTACATCAATTGAATTGCCGGGCGGAACACGTTTAAATGGAACACTGTGACAGATATTGTTGGCAGGGTTACAAATTCCAGCTACGGGGTCAGAATTAATCAAATCTGTTCTGCAAAGTCGAGCAACGAGGAAATGTTAAAACGTTCGAACCAATTAACTACGAACACGTGACCGTTGCTCAATATTCCCCTGTACGGTTTAATCTTTCGGAGATTAGACTTCCGAATTAACGAACACGTACGTCAAAAAGTTCCAGACAGGCACATAGATATACCGAATTAAATCTGAGAGGAGAGAAGAAAAAGGTGAAACTTTGCTTTCAAACTATCTCTCGATTCACCTTTCGAATTGCTCTTTGAAAGTTCGATCATGTAATTACCTCGTCGCAACTTGTAAGTCACCATCTAATTAATGAATGAAACAAGCGTTAGCAAAGCCAGCCGGCGTCAACGCAGTAGCAACTGTTTCGAAGTTTCCTGAAGCTGACACGTTATCGCGTAAGTTTACCCGAATAACATACCGCAAACCGAAGGCACGTCGTGATAGTCGCAGGATTGATAAAACCATCAATTTGGTTCGCGATGACACCCTTAATCATATCCACGTTCGAGACTTTCTCCATTCCGTTATCGATGCTGCCTCTCTACAGGTCCATGATATTATGGGAATAAAAATATTCTTTCTTTGCGAGATACGTAATCTAACATGTTGCTTTTCATCGTTGCTGTCGCTCTTACAAAACTCGCTGGACACAGCTGTAAAATAGACGCTTTTAGAGAAGTTAAACCTTGTTACCGCCGCTCGTCAGCAGCCATTCAACAGCTGACGCCTCGTTTCTTCTTCTTTTTCGCGTCGTGTTTTCGTTGCTCGTATAAGAATCTCTTCCGTGTCATGAAACGACTTCCGATTGATGGTAAAACAAGCCAGTGATTCTCGGTGCTTAATGCCAGTCCAGACGCTTGATTGTATCGGAGATCCCTAAAACTTGTTTAGTATCGTCTCTGGGGTGAGCTTATCGAAGCTCCTCTTGTCCTTTATCTTTCGCGATGGGAAGAAGTCTGTGAAGATGCTTCGAAGAATCAGACGTTCTTAATTATTTTCTGGTAAAAGCAGCATCGGGAGAATTAACCATTCGTATCGAGGAAAAATTATTCGATACGATCGTTCACCCATTCCAGCACTCTTTCGCAATAATACGTTTTAATGCCGAATATTATGTTTCGAAAAGAAAAAGATTATAATTATTTCCGAACCTTTTCATTCATACACGTTAGCATTGTTCCCTTTTCCATTTTAGATCGGTAAAATTAAATAAGAAATTGTACCTTGTCACGTCACCGGTGAAACAATATAAATTGCAATATTTCAAAACGAGGATTCCCAAAGATCCTAAGAGAAATTGCAATTATTTTCTCAACTCTAAGCACGAGTTATCCAGCTATCTAATTATTTCCAGCGTTACATTTACTCTTTGTTTGCAACAATATCGTATAATTCATCACTGTCTGTCAGATACAGAATATTCTTCGAAAAGCTGGAAATATTTGACACGGACTGAAATCAAATAGAATCTTCGTACGAAAGAATTCAAGGGAAGACCAGGTGCGAAACTAATCACGTTGCAATCACGCGAGCGGAAAAAAAAACAAAAGAGACGACAGCGGGAGTTGCTAGGATTGCGCAACGCGCACGATCAAATGCGCTCGTCTCGTGCCGGCGTTAACCGTGTAATTGCACTTTTGTCTGGGTACAAGGTTATCGTTGTTCCTTCGTTTCCCTGATTCACGATTTCACATCGATCGAACAACGCCCTCTTACTAGCTTGCTTCACTTTTTCAACCATTGAAACGAATTAAATGTATAGCGGCACGAGGAGAAGAGGAGAAATGTTCTTCTTGTAATAAATAAATAGCAAGCGCGATATTCACGTCATCTTCTGTTCTAGTTGATGAATCGTCGTACTGGGGAGCAGGCAATTTCGCTTTCAACAAAACTGCGGTAGACGTGACGTTTGTCTTGAAATGGAGGCTAGGTGTCTGTCGTAGAGGGTTAGGTAGAACTGTGTGCAGAATATGAATGACCCGAGCAGACTAATTAGAATAAGGTGGTATTGACTAGCAACCACGCGCGCGTAGAGTTTGTGGTGAGTTACGATACGGGCTGTAGAACTTGGGAAAATGTGGTGTGCGTGGAACGATGGTAACTGTAGAACTATGTAAAATATTGTTGCATACGTAGATATAATAGACTGTTAGATTATTGCGAACAAATAGCATAGTAGATAAGTAGTTTTCGAATTATCGATACTTAGAGGTAATAGGATAAGAGTTGTAGCTAGTTTGATTCACGAGAAAGTTAGGTAAATCGGATAAGGAAATCTACAAAAGCACGATGTGAAAAGCAGAAAAGCTTTCTGTTCTTGAACAATAGATGCTCCATTTGCGATGATAGATGTACTATTCTGTGTTCCAATTGTAGAAATTTTCACCCGTAGACTGTTTGACGATTAATTTTTAATTTGTAGAGTCGTCGCTGACTAATTTTCGATTCGCGGTAATTACTCTTCGTATGTATTATTCCACGTTTTAACTGTATAACTTTATATTTCTAGAATGTTTCGTGATTAATTTCTCATTTGTGGAATCTACAGTGATCAACGATAACGTAGACAATTTTTTTAATTTGTAGAATCGTCGTTGACTAATTTTCGATTCGCGGTAATTACTGTTCGTATGTATTATTCCACGTTCTAACTGTATAACTTTATATTTCTAGAATGTTTCGTGATTAATTTTTCATTTGTAGAATCTACAGTGATCAACGACAACGTAGACAATCGACCACTCAAACGAATTTACGATGTCTTCACTTTAAATAAATTGAGATATCCGGTCAAGACTCGAAAGACCTGGACAACGTAGGTAGATTTTGGGGATCCAATTACGGCGAGGCGATATTTTCAGAGAAATTGGGAATGCTGGCGCAATTAGCAGATGAGAGGTGCACGGACGTGGAATTCAGGTGTCCACACACGATATGCTTTCTAAAATCGAGGAAAATACGGTGTTTGTCTTGCAGTATTTGTGTTCCGAAGGTAATTTCAAGTGCTTGGCGTGTGAGGAAACGTGGAAACACGGTGAACATGGATAACCCTAGGTGACCAAGTGGAACGTGATAAGGACAGTGAAAATTTTGGAGTAAATTACAACGGAGAAACTTAAAATTCAAATGATCCGCGAAACAAGGAGAATCTTTCGACGACTGCTTCATTAATTAACGTGTATATAGTTTTGCTAGTTGAATCGTCGATAAATAACCCATAAACGAGGTTAAACGTTCAATGAGAGAAGAAATGTGACTCGATTCGATGGCGTAAACGTTTCAGGACTTTTAACTAAAGAGTTAAATTTGAAACTAGCCAGATATGAAAAACAAAAGATTCGTTTTACAAGACGAGCGTACACTTTGCCCTCTGGAATTTGTTTTTTGTTCAACTTAATTAAACTTCTTAATGGTATTCTAAGTCCGTTGATATCTGAAACTTTCATTTAATTTACGTCCATTCTTGTTTGCGCGATTAAACGTCTTCACTCGACAACCAGAAAGACGAGGGTTCCATGAGATACGTTTCTCGGATCATGTTCGATCCCGCTTATCAGCAAGCAGATAGAGGTTTCGCGATGAAAAGAGGTCACTTCAAGCGATTTCATGCATATTTAGGTCTATCTTCTACTCAATCCCCTTTTAGGTATATATTCTACAATACGAACCTATAAAAAAACATCGCACTCATTCATCATTCGATCCGACGATAATTTTAACTGACCGTATTTCCGTTTGCGTAACCAACTATCTAACATTATGACTATGTTCTCCTCGAATCGCGACTGTTGGCAGTAGAAAACAACAAAAGAATCATCGGTTATTCGTCGACGCGACTCTTTATACCATTGCTGCATTGTTCGAATTTTGAATCGATTCTCCGGTAGAATATGTAATCGTAAAAAACAGCAAATTGCACGAAAAGACATACGAAATATCTTTAATCTTTTTCATTCAAACGGAGTTTAATTCTTCGTTCGTTAACTCGGTGATTAAATTCAAGATTTAGAATAACATTAATTATATATTAATTTTAATTCAAGGTACATGTTCCGTGAATTTCTTTCGGGATTCTTGTTGTCATTCTCATAATTGATGTTTGATTTATTTCGAAATTCGATATCCAAAGAATTTACACAAATCGATCACATAAGAATGTTCTTGTAAAAAAAGAAGGTATTTTTTGATTTTTAACCTGAATACGTTTGTAAGAGAACTGAATGAATCGTACCAGCACAGCTGGCTTTCCGAATGCGGGGAATTGAAACAATCGTTTAATTTCGTCTTGATAACATCGACATCGAATAACCAGGCATATTCTACACGATAACGTTTCTACATGACTGTGCGGCCAGACAGCTTCGTAAAAATAAATTTTATAATAATTGCAATTTATTCCTTTTTATTCGATCTATTTTACTTGTTTGCTTTCAATTTCAGTTTACATACATATTTACCCAACAAGTTTAGTCTGGAAACATTTCCGGAACGAATCAAACGTATGATACATTCGCTCGCAAAACAAGAGAATCGATTCGAGTAGTCGATCGAACGGGAACAACACGAAGAAAGAATTTAACAGTTTCCGTAATTTCCTTTGCCCGCCACGTGAACGAAGAGATTCATGAGTCACGGCACGTACACTCGACTTGCGATTTCGATATCCCGTTACAAGTGCAAATATTTGTCTGTAAACGCTTCCCGCTGGCTGGCCGTTGCTGTTTCTGCTTTGTGCTCGCTACATTTCAAACGCGAGATTTGTCGACCCGTTGACCCTCCAGACCAGTCAAGAATCCATTTGTTGTCGGATATATCTACTATAAAAAAGAAGTGGTGCGACAACTTTACGTTTTTCGACAAATCTGTCAAAGCGAGATCACTTTATCCTCGTAAATTTAAAAGGTCTTTACGTTCGCAACTCGTGAACAGTTTTTAAACTGACAATGAGAATTATTAAATTCTGCAATTATTTCGAGAATACAAGTGGCCCCAGGAGAAAAGTGGCGAAACATCGTCACGATAAAAGTGTTTTCGTAACTCTCTCGTTAAATGTTAGTATACAAGTTTCGTTAAACGTCGCCGGTGTTCTAAGCGACGAACAATTGCGAATGTTTTTTAATAAACAACCGTCCGGCAGCCACCTCGAAGGCAGTGGTCCGGTTGGAAAACTTGACGCGGCGCATGTTCTTTTCAAACGGGGGCAAGAAACGAACCGGACTTTTTACGTCGTGTTCCAATTAAGGAGCTAAGTAATGCTCCGGCTACGACGAGACTTTGTAAGAAGTACGGGAACGCGACTTAGCGCGAATTAAGTGAGTGTGACACGCGGACCTGCCAACCTGCAGCGATTAATCACCAACATCGTGAAAGAGGCGAGTGGAAACCGGGACAAAGGAATTCGTTTCTTTCATAAAGATTCGAGAAAGCTTGGGGAGAAATTACCAGACGATCGAAGGGAGTTCGTGCGACTTCCTGCCCCTCAATCGCCATCTTTGAGAACGTGTTTCGTGAAAATTAATTATGCGAGAGCAGACACGCGAGAGGATAAAAATAAGCTAAAAGTCATCGCGGTGTAAGCGATGAATTAAAAAATTTTGGATTATATAATAATATTTAAAAGCGTTCTTCTATCAAGTATCGTAAAAGTTTCATTTTTATAGAAGACGAAAGAATGCACAGAGTATGCATGTAATATGCAAAGGTATAAAATTCATCAAAATATAGTGCTCATTAAAAAAGCAATTTTCAATCTAACTTTCATTCTTTTAAATTATCTTCAAAAAGCTACGAATTTGCATAAATATCTGCGGTCTACCGATAAAGCTTTCCTGTGTGCGTGCGTGTGTGTATTAACGAACACTGTAGAATACGATACAAGAAATTCTTCGTGAACTTCCTTTCTTCTACTTCTAATACACGATTCAATGAAAAAGTAAATATCGTACAATTTGACGAGGAAGCGTAAAAATTTTCTACAACGAGACGAAATTCGCGCGGAAAAGGGAAAACATGGAGATAAGAAAATCGTTTGGCATAATACGTTTTAGCTGCGACGCCGCGATGCGATTGCGGCGAATTTTATAACGTAGCGGAAATTTTTATAATGCAAATCCGGACCACGTAGGTCGTTGGAAGAGTCTTCGTTTCTCGCCGAAAAAGAAACAGAAAAGGGTGAAGAAGGAGGGCGAGGCTGTGAACGACGGCCGCGCATTAGGGACTTTCTGATGGCGTCAGATGCTCGTTGCCTCTCGTTTTTATAGGCGATTATCGCGAAAGTTTTGGGGGAGGGCGCGCCTTTTGCTCAGTCGCCGTGCTGGAACCGAACTTGCCGGAACCTCGTGGGAAAAAAGCTGCTTCAGAAAGTACGAGTATTAAAGAGACTGTGTTTCTTTCGAACTAAATCCTAACGAGAAATCTTTGGGGATCTCGAATTCGTCTAATCTTTGCGAACACGGGTCCCGATAAAAATCCATCAAGACGCAGGAGTAAATTACGAACTGAAAAATAAAGTTTATAACGAAGAAATCTAAATTGAAAAATACCCAATGAACATCCAGGAACAAGATGTGCAAATATACTGGCGATTAAAAAATAAAACTAGTATCAAAGAAATTCAAATAAAAGCTCCATGAAAATTCTATCTAGTGCGAGGAGGAAAATGAGATTTATTCATATGTTCTACAAAAAGTCATTCGAAGCTTCAAAAATGTATCGCTATGAATTTACAGAACTTTGAGGAACGGGAAAAAATGTTAAAAGACCAAGAATTGATAATTTTCACTACCGTGCGTTACTTTAATCTGATACGAGAACCGAAATATAAACAAAATGCACCACTCGCTTCGAATAAGCTACAAATAGAAATAATCTATAACAACCACGATGATAGTGCTCAAAATCAACAACAGCCAGCAGAAATCAGCCAACGTTCAAACATCATTGTGGTAGTCGTTCACGATGATCTCGATCGAGCTGCTTTCGATAGTCACGAACTGCTCATCGCGTTTTGGCAAGAACGACGAGCCCGATTCTTCCCATGGGACCAACAAATGGGATCTCGACAGCGAGAAGTTGGTTTCCTTGAAAACCTGTTCCTACGATAGAGGTTGAATACATCTTCGAAGAGCAATAGACAAGCGAGGGCAAGGCGAAGGCTCGTGCAAACCGCTATATCGATGACTATTTTTACACTCGACGTGCAGGTCCGCTTGGCGACGATCTTGAACCTCGATTGTTCGCCACGTCGATCTCCTACAACATCTTTTACGCGGTATTTTGTTTCACGATGACATTTGCACTCTTGGAAGAAATTTCTTTTCGTGGAGTTTTCATATAGCAATTGTTTAATTTGTTACTATGTCGTATCGAAGAATGTTCCTGTGTTTGCATGGTCGATCAAGTCATTCGATTTGAATGCCATTGAAAATATGTAAAGTTGATTAAATCAGCGAACACAATATAAAATCAGGATATAAGATATCTCTCAATGCATACGGAGCATACGGAATAAGGGATACGAGCTGTAATAAACGTAACAGGAGAAAGCACGAATTATTGTCATCTATAATACTTTAGTAACTAGTAAACTTAACTATTAGAGTTCTGTCTCAATTTTACCGAAATATAAAACTAAATTTAATATAATTTAATAAAACGTCATTATATTAAATCGAGAATATTCGCGTGAAACTTCACTTTGTTCGGGGAATTTCTATCCGTATGATTCTTAGGAAAATCCGAACTTATAGTAAGGAGTAAACTTTCCCGATGAGAGTAGTTACTCGTGGTGTTAAATATATTCCTTTAGTAACACGGGTCACGTCGTTGAAATTGAAATGAATGGCGAACGGCTCTAAAACTTATATTTTGCCCTTTCTGCATACTGTGTTTCCTTGATCTAAATATAAACGTGGCTCGACAGGGATGAGAACGAAAGCTTGGCGAGAACGAAAGCTACGCGAAAACGAAAGATTCGAGGAACTGTAAAACGAAGGTGGCTCTTCCATGGGATATGCATTCTTTGTGGAACGATCTCGCAATAGAAAATCACGCGATTGGAATAATCGGCGTGGCCTCAAATTGATGCGTTCTCCACTAGCTAATGGCTAATATCCGAGCGTTTCCTCCCGGAATTCGTGTCTACCAATCGAACGAATCTGCGAGTATAATGAGATCCGTGGGTTCGTTCGTTTCGTGTCGAGAAGACGATTCAACAGAGGATTGCGCACGTTTGAAAATGGTTGATCTAATACGGAAGAATTTTAAGCAAAGCGGATAATTGCTTGATTATTTAGAAAAAAAAATTGCAAGCTTGAAAGAGAATTGAATAAGATTACAGGTGTATTGTATAAGATGATAATGAGATTTGTTAAAAGATTAAATAGCACGATTCTTTAATTACAAGAGAAAAGAGATAGAAGCGCGTCGATGTTTGGAAAGCAAAATGTTTTGAATAAAAGAATTGAAAAGTTTCTCAAAGAATTTTAAGGGTATATAAAGTAAAAGTGCGTGACTTGGGCGAGTAAAATTTGTACAATATGAGAATTCGGAGGGCAATTCTCAATGAATTAACGCTTGTTCCTTAGAGGTTCTAAGAAATATCTCATAAGAAACGGAGACTCACCTCTCACGTCCTTTTATTACAAGTTCTTCGATGTTTCCTCGCGCTGGCTCTCATTCCCGAGGAGGTTTCCCAGCATCGATTCAACTCGGAGGCTTTCACGAAGTCGCTGGGAACTTTACGACACAGCGTCCTTCGGCGGTCGCCAGGCTCCTACACCGAAACAGAAAGAAAACCGACTCCGTGACGCGTCCGATCGATCGTTCGTATCAATTCGCTGCACCAAAGCAACTTTAATTCTCCACCCAACTGTTATCAATTCACACGAATCTTCTTTTCCAATCGTCTACACAAATCATCCTCTAAAAGACAAGAAAATATATTCAACGATGTCCGAACGAGCGACACAACGCGAATGGCTTCGTACTGTGGCGCAAACTGCGACCTTCGCGAACTTGGACTTTCTTCTAGAAACATTTTGGCGGCACAGAGCGGATTGCATCAGCCCAGCTTCGAATTCTGCTTACATGCGGACGCGCAAGGAGAACGTAGAAAACGTAGAAAACGAGAGAAACGAAGGAGGGACGTGTAGAGAGCGATGAACGAGTGGCGAACTAAAACGAAACAAATAGACGAGAGGGGATTGGCGGCCGTTCTGAAATAGAAGAAGAAGGCGAAACTGGACTCGTTCCTGTTAATTCACTTAAACAGACGCGCTCGACTAGTTCGTTAGCTCGATCGAACCGCGTCGCGACAAGCTCGCACGCTGTCTCTGCGAGTTGGTCGACGTCGTCCCCGCCGGAAATATGAAGCACTATTTATCGGGTGACGCGTTTAGTCTCGGCCGTTGGCTATTTTCAAAGGTAACAAACGGTGTCTTTAGAATCGAAGCTAGACACCGTTATGCGGTGGCAATCCTGTTCCTTGGAAAATCGGTTTGCTTTTCGATAAACAACGAGACGAGTCGTAGAAACGTTGAGTTCGCTCTTCGACTCGCACGAACTACGTTTTCAATCGTCGTCAACCAATTTCCATTAAACTAATGGGATCGCCGTTTCCGATGCTTTTCCAATGGCAAGAAACGAACGAAGTTCAGCCATACTTCTTGGTTCTGGGAGGTGTCGGAGCACTTGACATGGTCGATCTTTTCGAGAACATTCTGTCTGCGTAAGCTCCTTACCTAGTTTTACACTCGCGAAGGTACGCGTTTCATTCTAAAGACTGTTAAAGTCGACTGTTCTTTTTCTTTTTTAGCTTTCGATCATCCGTGAAATTCAGTGGTTAGATAGGAACGTTCTGTTGATATTAATCATCCGGTTTGCAGAATAGACTCGACCGAAACTAGCGGAACGAGATGGAAGGGTTTGTTACCAATAGAGTAATTTATGAAGCCGCCGCGCCCCCGATAAGCCGCTTTATCTACGCGAAGACCGTGTCGTCAATGGTCTCGAAGCGGCTTCCCGCCTGCCAGAAACTGCTGTGATTTTATCGAATCGCCAACCAGCTATCTCAAAGTTTGAGAATAGTGCGCTGTTCTAACCGCTGGCACGCGAATTTACGAGCTGCCGAAATGTTAAACGCGCCCGACTCGTGTGTTTTCGCAGCTGCATCTAAAATGGTTGTGCAAACCAATTGGGAAACACGGAAGTTGATCCGAGAATACAGATTCGGTTGTTACACCTGAATTTTCTTCTTTCTCGTTATCACGTACTGACAATAGCTCTGATTGTCTACAAACACTCTGTTCGTTGTACCAAATATACTCGAGTTCATCGTTACTTATTCGATGAAACGCCAAAAAGAAAGAAATAAAAAAATAAAGATATTTGAACGCAGATCATCTTTTTACCTAAAATAACAAATGTTACATACCTAGGAAATCGCGAACGTATCCTATCAGTGAAAACTTAACGCGAACCGAATGAGAACAGATCGAAACGGAAGTGCGCGAATGGCGGTCGATCGATAAACGTTGCGGCAGATCGTCTCCCCGGGTGTCGGGACGATGATTCGAACTGATAGTTGCAAAGACGTGCGCCGTGGTCAGTCGTCGACGTAATACTGGGAAGCCGAGAGAGTTCGGTTGGTATATTTAAAAAGCAGAAACGTAGAGTGGCGTTCGCGGCCGAACGACTGACAAGCTGGCATACGGCGCCATACTGTTGGCACCAGCCGTTTTAAGCACATGCTCCTGGTCTGAGTATTGTTTCTTTCACCAGGAGAAGTTAAAAATAAAGGAGACGCTCTCTCGCGTTAGCCACTCTGTGTATTTTCTTTTGTTTGCTCTATCCGTGGGTCGGCTTTTTCATTTTTTGATGAACTCTGTTGTGGAAACTGCGACAACCTTCGTACGTTACTAATTGATATCTTTGTTTGATAATTATCAGATAATTTCTGAAGATATATTTGACACGCGTAGATACGATTAATCATAATCGTCGTTGGAATATCGAAGAGCAAAGAGTGATTGAAGATTGGGAACTAAGATGCCGAGAGGAATATGGGACCAGATTTGTGCCACGCTCGATCAATAATAACGCTAAATTACGTAACAATAGATTACATATAGGCGTATACAAAACGAGACCAGCGAGATCGTGTGTCTAACGCCGGACATACGAGTATGTAACTCTCGTGACACGCGGATGACCACATTGACTAAAGTTAGAAGCGCGAAGTTAAAAGGAGAAACCAGAAGAACACGAGATGCGAGTGATATCACGATTCCTCTTCCTTCTCTCGTCGATCAGCCGCTCGTTCCTCGCTCTCCCACGTGGAAATCGAGAACGAAAACGATAATGGTAAGAATATAATGCGCGACAATGGAGTGGATACACTTGCGCAAGGCAAAACCAATAATATCACGTGCCCGCTACTATATAATGTCGCTTCGTGCTCGTGATACACGATCCATGATATATATTTGAATTAATAAATATACAAAGTACGAGAAATACGGATGTTTCCGCGAATTTTAAGAGAACTTTCAACACTGTGAGAAAGTTTCGACGAATCGCACAACGACAAAGTTTCCGAGGGCAAACTGCAAAGTAGCACGATCCATCCTGCATCCACGATCCGTGTGTACGCATTGTTAACACAGATTTCATCTCCGGTACAGCTAACAATATACACGGCGAATAGCAACAATTTAACACGGAACAGCTAACGGACAAAACATGTTACGAATTACAACTATAATATATGTACATAAACCCTGGAAACCATTACAGACCCGCGTGTACGAATCGAGGAATATAAATCGAAGCTCAAAGGATTAATCGGTATTGTTCTTGGCTCTGGCGTAATATTTCTGGAGAGGGAGAGAGAGAGAGAGGAAGAGAGAGAGAGGGAGAGAAGGGGGAGGAAGGAATAATAGCATGATCGAGAACCAAAGTAGATGATGCTCGTAATGAATTGCGGCTATGGTTAAAACCGAATGCTAATTATCCGGTAGCCGCAGTGTTTGCGGCTACGATAATAATGATTTTGTTATATTATTTTTATATTCGTTTATTTGTTTCACGTGGCTAATTTTGAAATATAACGACGTGGGAGGACCGATTCTAAGAGTCTGAGAGGTCTCGCGAATGCATAAAAGTTAATCAATTCAAGGACTTGTGGACAACAAATAGTTCCATTAATCAACCAAAATAGGAAAAGTAGGTCGCCAACGATTCTCCGAAATTGAAGAGATTTCAAGCAAAGTTCGTTTATGAGTGAACTATAGTCGCGATTTGTAATGGCTGTTCTTTTTTTGTCCGTTGTAAACAAATCGAAGAATGCAATGGTGTATATTCTCTATCAACTTTAACGTCGTAAAATTATATTCTGTTCTGTAAAATTTTGCATTAGGAAAAGAGAAGGGAACGATGCTCGCGTGTTTTCAACGAAAGAACGAAAAATCGGTGGAAGAACATTGGGGAAAAAGAAGGATCTCTCTCGGAACTCTCGAACGAACGAACGAGCCTGCCACCCATTATCGTTACACGACTAATTAGCTCAAACACGCGACGCGATTCCGGACAACGATTTTATTCGCGACGCTTCGCATTACCGCGTTCACGGCCGCTAATTTCAGTCTGTCGTAGAAAATTCAGAATTTCGAGGCGAAAGGAACGCTCAGTCGAACGAAATTAACGAATTGAATTCGTTATATTTTCAATGTTCTTCTTGACTCGCTGCAACGCCGTGACTGCCGCATTACGGTTTACAGATTCAATTAAAATCGAGCAAACGCCGTATTTCCTGTTCTACGTGATTTTAAAGAGACCTTAATCAAGGAAATCAAGGCGTGAGCAAATTACATTTAAAAATTCGGATTTAAATAGTTTGTGATTCGCTTGAAAGATAAATGTAAATCTCTAAAGAAACTGTTGTTTCGCTATTTATTATTGAAAGGACGAATCTCTGATGCAAAAAGACAATCTCGAGTAAGAAGCAAACGTCAGAAACCGATGCTTTTTCTTCAACAAGCAGTCAGATACACGAAGGTTCGACTCAATTAATAGATGGGAGGACGTCGTTAGCCCGATTTCACGATCGTTCACTGTACCAATCCTCGCATCGATCTCTCAGCTGGATGTTAGAGAGATCGAGAAAGCCAGTCGAAGGCGGTTGATCTTTCGATGGTCGCTGGTTGCTTGCGGCCTCTAAAGGGATTACGTTTCCTCTCGGGGACAATTCGTCAAGATCACGTCTTGGATCAGGCCGCAGAATCGTGTTGTTTGTTGCTCTCCGATAATAGATGCAGCATAATCGCTGCGGTCGCCCTAGCACACGTGCCATCGATTCTTCGAACTTGGTTTCCGGATCCTCTATGGCAGCTTAACGATCGCTCAATTCGATTGGCTAATAACTTTGAGATCAAAGCGCTGAGAACGTGGCAAGAAAATGAAGGTTCTCCGATAGAGTAATCATTTTAGAGTAAATTATTCGAACGGAGTTTGGACCAAAGAATTCTATAAGCGCCAACTTACGAAATTGCAAATTCATAAAATTCTTGCAAACAGTTTTTATAACTTTTTGAAATATATGTACACAGTTTGAATTATTATTTCATTCTGATTAATTACTATCACATTCTGTACGAAACGAACAGGTGTGCTAATAGTAGAGAGTATACTTACTGAGACTAACAACTTAAAGCGTCCAACTAATCAGAACGCTCGTGTATTCTAAATTTACCAAGAAGATGCTAAGAATTCGAAGAACGCGTCAAAAATGTTATATTGCAGCTTAAGAAAAAAGCAATTGTGACTAAATTAATCGTTGTTTGTCGGTTTCCTAGCGCGACGACGTTCGTAACGTCACGTACGCGTTGCCCGATTCCGCGTTTACGTAATCGCGTGAGCTCCTTGTTCAAGCTTGACGGTACGACACACAAGTTGAAATAGAAGTGTACACGAAGTGAATCACCTCGAACGGCGATAACGGGCTCCTCGTAAACAAATGGTGTAATCTTTGCACGATTTTTCTCATGAACGGATGCAACATAGTATCACGATTGTAGTCGTAGTAAAGTGTAATAACAGCATATGTAGCGAAAGATTATAGAAAACAAAAAATCAGTGCCAGCTATCGCTAAAGTTGACAAACTTTTCTCTTCTACGATTCTACGCAAATATTGATGTGATACAAACACGGAAAGCTCGGTAATACGTTTCATCTCTGGTATTTGGTAACTTTTTGCGGACTTTGACGAAATGCATAAAGCGATTAATTTTCACATGGGATATAACGATTTATCGTTGAAACTCGCACGATTGATATAAAGTGGCGATCCAGTCGACGACCGATCGCGGTCGGTTATTCACTTCGCTGAAACGTGACTGGAACGTGGATAGAGTGGAACGCTAAATAATATTTGATCAGACCGCGAACGCAGCCATTAACCGGCAATCTCACCGTATAAATCAACCAGGCTGAACACTCCGTTTACATTTGCCGTGATTTCTGCTTTTTCAAACGATTTCCGGAATTTCGTGCGTGACAAACAGAAGGTTGATCGCGGTAAGACGGTTGACGTCAATCTATCACGCGGACGCGTGCTCGTATTACGATGAATTACGTTCATCGGAAACACCGGCGCTCTCTCACATCATCGAACAAGCCTGAGCGCTCGCGCACACGCTATCGTCATCCGCAGGTGCGCTGGCTTGCAGAACGATGAATTATGCGCACGTACACGGTGGTGTTTCGTAATTCGGCGAGATGCGCCGGATAATCGGTCTGCCCTCTTCCGAGCCTCGTCGTTTCCTGTTCCAGGAAACCAGCAGGTCTCTGGAATTATATTTGGCACAGGTATCACATTTACACGCGGATAGAATATTTATTAGAAGCAGTTCCTATACCGACCAGGTTCATGAGTTGACTTGATCTTGGTGAATTTTGTAAGGATACGTGAATATTCCCAATGGTCATCAGGTTTCTAAAATGAACTTGCAAGAAGAGAAAGCGCAAATGTTGCCGTTGAAAAGGCAACTGTTGTATCAAAGACAATTATTCGCATCATTATTTGTAAAGTCGTCAAAAGAGTGTAAACACGCATATGTACACCCGCGATGTTTGTTTCCAAAAAATCGTTCTTATTTTTTTCTTACGCTTATCTCTGTGTCATATTTGCCAACAAATCAATCTCCTAGAAGAATAATAACTTTAGGAATATCCTCGGTCAATTATATCGGTAGATGGATCTCCAAAAAGAACAATAGTCAAGAAGAATGGCTTTGGTTAATTTTGTCGATAAATCGGTATCGAAAAAGAAGAAACAGGAACAACGATAAATTGGTCCTTTTGACACTTGCGGGGATGTCTCGTAAAATATTATTCTCCGTGACAATAGCTCTGTATCTAATTTTCTTGCTTCGCGCGCGTATATATCTCTGAACATTGTAGCTTCCGTGGAATTTTATACGTTGGCGAGCAAAGTCCGGCGAGTCCTCGAAACAAGTAACTTTCAAGAAACAATAAACGGTAAATGCGGTTAAAACAAGAAGAGGAGAGACAGACAAGCTGTTGTACAAAGAGCGTGCGCGCTCAGAAAAGAGCCACGGAATAGAGTGGTCGTCGAGGGAACACAAACGGAACGGAACACTCGGAACGAACAAGCGCGGCAGCCCAAGCGCCAGACACTTTCGTCGCCGGATCCACGACGAGGCTGGTGTACACCAACTTACGCCGCGTTTACATTTGCATTTAATTCAAACATACGCGCTCGTGCATGCCGCTGAATTTCAATGTTTCTCTCGGCCGGCAGCCGCGTGTCGGCACTCCCGCTTTACTCTGCAATTGTCACCGTTTTCGAATCAGCCCCATTCCTCCCCCATTCCAAAATCCACATCCGCCCTTTCTCCACCTATTTCCTGCCCAAAGCAAAGATTAGTTCCTGGCATACATACCGCGCGCATATCAGGCCCAGCTTTAAAGCGGAATTGTATCCAGCCTCAACGAATCTCGGCACGTGTTACACTCCCGCGTGCCAGGCGACAGCCAACCGCGCCGGAATTGTGGTATCCGCGTTCTTCCCTATTGCGCAGCGTGTCTTAGGGTATGGTCGACTCTTTGAGAATCTTCGGAGCGAGACGCAGAGGATGAAAATTCGTGCCAGATGGAATTCTGCTTTCATATTTTCTTATGAGGTATGGACTTGCATTATTTTGCATTTGAGTCATCTATTGAGATGCGAAAAAGAGAGAAAGAGAGAGAGAGAGTAACATTTATTCAAATAAAACCATATACGTTGGATTTTTATTTTAAATATCTGAGAAGTATCTCGATATTTTTTCATTTTGAAATCGTTTAAGCAGAGAATTTTTGTTCGCGAGAATTTGTTTCGCGAAAAGGACGTATTAGACACAAATTTAGTATATCATAATTGATAGCACGTAGACTTACGGAGCCACCCTGTAGCGTACTAGTAAATGTATCGAGTGGTTTCTGTTACCGACGTAATTTACAACCCTACGAATCCCTCTTAACACGTGCTACACCAGAATATTCCTCCTCACTGATTCTGCCTCTCTCTATCGTGGCCCTCGGCTTAATTTTGGTACTCCGTATTATTTCGGTTCCCGGACACACGCAGTCACACTTTTAATTTCTCGCTGTTATTCATGTAGCATTATCATCTCGTTTTTATTCATTACCCACTAGCTACCGGTTTCCTATTTCGTTACTGTATACTTACTTTACTTTCACCTTTGTTTTATTATTTCCATTCTTTTATTTCTAATTCCTTTTATTTGTTCTGCTAGGCAAGGTTTCCCGGTTTCATTCTCCTTTACTCATTTATTCTCATTCCCTAGCTTTACAATCTGTTTTCCTTTGCCTTTTGTTACCCACCTCTTGCTGTATTTTCCTGTTACCTCATTTAAATTTCTCCCATTTTTGTTTTCCGCACTATTCCTTTTTTCGATGCTACCATAACTTTTTACCTTCAAGTATCAATAACGAATCTATTAACAGGTTTCTAATCGAACGATCGGAAATTTGCCTTACGAATCGATTCCTTAACAGACATCGATGTAGAAAGTTTCTAATCCTGAGAGCTCGAATATTTTGTTAAAGTAGCTTCGCCGTTGTCGAACGGACATCGTCTAATAATCGCTTAGAGATCTAACTCGTGAATCGATACAGAGTTTCGAACATACTCAAACATCGTAAATGATCTTATCAACGAGAAAACGCTCGATCATTGACAAAAAGGCTATTATGCAAATTGCTGGCTATCCTGCTGGGTTCTGTTAGAAACTTGTCGAAAAGAACATTATACTGCCTCGCCAAGTTTACCCAATTCATCCTGATTCTTAACAGCGATATCCACCCTCGATCTCGACTACAAATCCTGAAAATCCAACGTGACCGATGTTCGTAAGTGATGGTCTAGTAAAGTATCCCGCGGATAGTGTCCCACTATGAGAATTCGTGGATGAATAACCAAAACTGTACTGTCACGATAGGCTCTTCGGATCGATTGGAATCCGAAGGTCAATCTTGGTCGGTGACTCTCGATCATCCCTGAGCGTGAACGAACGCAGGAACGTGGAGAGAAAGTAATTGGATAGAAAGGCAAGCACACGCGTGCATCAACCCAGAATAGGGGAAACTACGAAACAAGGTACAACTTTTTCAAAGCAAACGACGAATGACCGTGGCGCGAGGGCGAGCAAGCGATACAGAGTGTCCGCGGGGCTGATTTACGACACGCGCGGAATACGAGCGAGAATTCCAATAGGAACGGGGATACTTTATTGCAACGGCTCCCCTGTGCCTGGTAAAGATTAACACGTAACGCGTGCAAAAATAGGATTACACCGTAATTTCCGGGCCGTCTGTATGCACACTATTGCACACGCGAAACGGGGATTACGCCCGGGGCCACCGCGTGTTCGAGGGAACGTTTGTATCACCGCACGCGGAAAACACTTCGTTATTGGCCGTTGCGGCTCGAAAACGCTTGCCACCAGCGTGATTTTGCTTTGTGCGTGGAAATCCTCCTGACTTCGATGTATGTTTTTTTGCGACGGAGACAATGATCAGCGTTGATAGTATATGCACAGGCTCGTCAAAGTATTTATCACCTTTCATAAATGTGTTACGCGCGTTACACGAAACGTTTTAATATTTCATTAGCACTGTTACGGTGATTATATTGTTAAAGTTTGGAACGAATTTGACTTGGAACATGTGTGTGAATTATCTTTAGCAACATATTGCGTTTGATGACATATGAAAATTACACTTGCTGGAGATGTATTCAACACTTTTTATGTATCCATTTTTTATAGGCTCATTTTTATGGTTCATATACCTTTGCGAGTCAGTGTACAATACGATATGCACTTTGCTATTGGAAAAGTGCGTTTATACGTCTTTTAGTAGAGAAAGGGTGATTTAGTGACCGCTATGACGGTTTCTATCTACGTCAAGATCTAGAGTCCTTTGTTAAATAAATGGAAAAGCTGTCAGTCTTGAATCCATCGTATATTTATGCCCGCCTTTGGGAATTCGATACTTTTGAAATAAAATACTGTGGTTGATGTTCGGGATATACAGGAACTGGAGACTGTAGCTAGAACGAGTCAGTTCGATGATACAAAGGACCAAGTTTTTCCTTCGAAGGCTTCGTTTCGGAGACTCACCGGCACGAATGGTGAATATTTATGCGCCAGCTGGATACCGTTGGAGGAAACGCAAAGCGCAAAACCAGGGATTCATTGTTCTCGATACAGCTGAGTCTCTCCGATTCACCGATAAACGCTAAAAGCGGCCACGACGTCAGGACGAGAACGACACCGTTAACGATGACGAAACGCAAGTCGACCCAGTTCCACCCTCTTGCGCGTGCACACACAAACGAAAAGCTGATTTATCGCGGACGGTTCCCTCGCACCGTCCGGCGATGGTACATTAAACTCTCCGCGAATTTATGGCGCATTATTTCGAACAAATATATCTTCTTCGTTGGTAACTCGCATCAACTTCCAGCCATACCCCATTTGCGTGAGACTCGAAGGAAAGATGAACAAGTCGGCTAGAAATAGAGCAGGGAGTGAAAGGGAAACAGGAAAATTTGCGATGAGATAAACTGACCGAGAAACACAGAGGTAGGAGGGGAAGAAAAAAATTCCCTTGTCTGATTTATGGATAGCAATCTCTTGGAGGTGCTCGAAATATCACGCGCAGAGGCGGACGTCCTTCCTCTCGGCAGACGATGCGCCAAACAAGGTCCTCCGATTCGCATCCGTACAGAAAATTGGCACCCATTCGGTCCAGTCGCTCGCCCGTATAATAAATGCCTGTGCCGGACATCGTGATGCTCCCCGGAAACCGACGGACGTTGTCGTGCGTTCCACGATCAAAAGACATCCATGTGAAAGGGTAAAAAAACCTCGAGGACCCGGACGAATTTCGTAGTAGCCTTCTGGTTTGAATTATGGAATAATAATTCGAGGAAAATATTCGAGATGAATTATGCACTTGTGTAAGAGAGAACGTGGTATTTTCGCTGGAAAACAAATTGACAAATGATAATATATAGTTTGTTTGAAGTCTAAAAATCAAACATTTTCTCGAATCAAAGATTATTTCCTTTTGTTATATTACTATCGTAAATTTTTAAAGACCAGCTTATTCACAGTACTTGTCTGAGTTATCAGTTGCCTTAGACTGCGTCAAATTAATCATGATTGCAATGATTGGATCTTGCAATTATATCTTTTTCGCAGAGATTCCGCAAAGATTATATTAATCTAATCATCTATCACGATAATTACTATAATCTGGTCATTCAACGTAACGATAGCAATTGGGCACAGCAGGTGACAATACGGGCGAATTACTTTGATTATAGTCATTCCTCCTCCTTTGCGATAATAGTTATTTCAGTCACATATGCTACCCACCTGCATACACATTCTCCTGTTGCATATATACGCTACATCAGAATTTATGATGCACGTGTGAGATTAGATCTCGGACATCTCTATTGATATGCATCATTGCATACTCGTAAACTTGTGAAGTATAGGAATAGATAGTAAAAGATACGAGTTGTATTATCTCTCTCCTTCTATAAGCAGTGTCTCTTTTTCCACTCGTCATTTCATACAGAATAAGTATTATCAATTATTGACACTATTCGTCAACAAACTAAATGGACGCCTACGCACATGGATATTTACTCTACACCTTTTACACACCTTTTATAATACTCTTCCTCCTTCCTTCTGCGATGAATAATATTTTTTAAAATCTAACTTTCAAAATGGAAAATCCATTAGAAGACCGTAGAGAAGAATGAATTCATGGTGTTATTAATTTTTGAGAAATGAAAAATCAGATGAAATAAAACCAAACAACTATCGGGGATCGAACTCGAACCTAACACACAGTAGATAAGAACCGTACCTACTCAGCCATCGAGCTCGTGTTCTTGACCTTCGATTCCCAACTTGTAGTAGTAGTCGGAGATCGATCTTATAGGAAAAATTTTTCATATTGCAAATTTTGTATACAATGTCAACGTTGTTTTACGCACGCGCGATACTAGTCTTCGTTATTTTATAAACATACTTCCGAAAATGTTATTTATCTTACCGTTGCTCTTTTAGCTGCTTCCCGTCTTTTCATTCATAGGATTTGAATAATATTTATTTGCTCGACTACTTTCTTCTTCTCTAGAGAAGTTTACTTCGCTCTTCTGTCAAGACACCAGCATCAGCTAAGATCCAAGGTGAATTCTTACGCACAGTGTCAAAGGACAATTCTCAGAAGTCCAGAAATTTGCACTCGAGGAAGGGGAAGATCGTTTCTGTTCAGTTTTAATTTTCCATGTCTTTGTAGAAGTTTCTTCGTCTGGAAGAGATATTCGGAGGAAAGGAAAGTTTTTCCTCGAAAACGGAATTCGACAGCTGCTCCCGCACCCTTTTTAAACGTGTCGACTCTTTGAAAGAAGGGACAACGAAGAAGAACAGATTCGAGTGAGTTCCATAACGTGGCGCGTACTTCGAGGCATTCGACAGGGAATTTTTTCTAAATTTGGAAAGCGGGACGGGAGTCGCTTCGGGTGCTGCTTATGACAGGTGAGCAGGCATGATCGATGGATAAACTTTACGGATAATTAGGTAACGGCGTTCTCTCTATTTACAGGCGCGCGCGTTCCATCGTTGAATGCCACGCGAGAGGCAGAAGCGTCAATTTCGCGAGGAACGCGTCGAAGGAAGCTGGAAATTGCCGCTCGTGAAACGCTCCTTTCGTTTTCCTCGAACGGTTTTTCATTTCGCTGTCTGCTGGTTCTACTTGTCGCACGAAACGCAGTCGCGTAAAAATCTCGTAAAACGCGCAACGATGTCAAAATTTCCGGATCATTTAAGGCTATACGACGTAATAAACTTTTTATGGAAGTTCGTCGGAGTATTTGTTTCGCGACCGTTTGTTTGTATTTTATTTTCTCCTATTTTCCCTCGAATGCGCCGGTTACGCTTTACGCCACAGTCGAAGACGGGACCAATTCGTTTCATGGCCGATCGACGACTACGTGTGAACGGTTTCAATTTTACATGACCAACAACCAAAGAGAATAATTGGTCGAATTAGCAATTCAATTCCTTCGACGGCGATCGATTCGCGTGACCGATTCGTTTTATTCGCGAATATTTTACAGCAACGATCTACAAACAAAAGAGACTAACGCTAGGAGGTCGTAGCACTTTTGTCACGTCCTTGAGGGACATGTGTTTCGACGCTTTGCTAGCACTGTAGCTAGCTTCATCAGAGATTGACTGATATACTGGTGTCAATCAACTCCCGATGAAGCTAGCTGCTATGCTGGCACAATGTCGAAACATATTTTCCTCAAAGACGCGACTTATACAAGAGGGAGACTTCATTCCAAAAATTCTACAATGCCAGGCTATAGATGTGTCAGATTTGGAACTTTTCTTTCCCTAGCACATTATCCTGCGGCGACTCTGCAGAGCACAAGATGTCTATACTAATAACTATAAGTGTTTACTGATCTTCTAAGAATTGAATACTTTTCTGTCGTCTAGTTGTTTCACTATAAATCTATTATATTTTCATCCATCTCTTATAAATTTATTACTTGTACATTATATTCGCCTTATGCAAAATATTAAACAAAATAAAATTTGTTAGAGTTTTCCAATAAATATAACGACAGGGTACCCTAATTATATATGACCGGCACTGTATGTCCTTCAACACCCTTCTTCGACGATGTATCAGCATATTTTAACGCCAACACGTCCCAAAATGTCTTGTCTCGTCACTCGGCCCGGCAGGCAACTTCTTTATATCGGATGTGCGCCGTAATCTCGCCAGCGGTCGATCGATTCGGGCGCTGACAGGGCTTGTCAAACGGAGAACAATCTCTAACAATTCCGCGTCGATTCTTTACCGAGCTCCTGGGACACTCGACGTTGCTGCTCATGAATATCCGCGAAAGCTACAGGCCAGAAAAGAGGCCGCAAAACGTCCCGCGGAGACGGCGTCAGTCACCAGACATCACGTCGACTTAAAAGTATTGGCAAGTCTCTTACTAGTGGCGTAACACGATTTTCATTCCCAAAAAGGATAATTTTCCCTCTTCGGTGCAACTGCCACCAAATTTTCAACCGCAGCGACGAGTAGTGTCTATTGGCCGTGTTTTTACTGAATGTCAGTCACAGAGGAAATCTCGATTGTAGAGAAAACGAGTCACGAACAGACACTTCTCGCGCGGAAAGAAGGTAATCGAGAAACGTTTCCCTAGACTCGACACACACGTTAAAAGACTTTTGTGCGTCACTACCGAGAATCGATCTCGACGAAGAAGTATAATCGACAAAAATTTTTTTCTTTTGGAAAAGTTCCTCGTTCTGCTGCGGAATCCTGTTGCATTCTCCTTTAAATTTATATTCCTTAAACACTTTTCCATATCTCTGTTTCTTCTCAATGTTCTGCAAACACCTGTTTCATTTTGCAATTATTTTGCACGGCTTGTACACTATTGTAATTACTGCTAGTCAAGGTCCCTCATACATGTTGCCCGTCGTAAATGTGTTAAGGAAAATTCAACGAACTCGATCGTGTTTTTCGCGTTAAATATTTTTTCTGAAACATCTTCTGAATCATGAAATTGCTACCATTCGGTCAAACCATCGCCGCAACAGAAGCATTGATCGAGTCTACTTGCATACAAGCGGGGAATGTTTGTCCTGCGGCAGATGGACCGCGAGTGGTCATCTAATTATAGCCAATTCGCGGATGCAGCTTTCAGCTAGTTCAACAATGAGCTTCCCATTAGCTGCCGCGTTATTCTTTCGATCAGTTTGATTCGAGCAGGTGCGCACTCGATGTCTCGCGTAATTCCCAGAGCTGAGTGCAAAGGAACTGAAATGCATTTGCACGGAGGGAAATGCAGAATACATTTCCGGAAGCGTTTCAGTATTACTGTACTAGCGGTGAGAGGGTTGCTCGAAGTTTCCTTCCAGGAAAGAATTGAATTAGCAGCCGCGACGCGATGCCTGCTGGTGCTGATTAAGGGAGTTGCCAGTCATCAATGCGACTTCTGTAGCTCGAAAGTAATACGCTTCTAATAAACGGGTTCCAACGTTCTTGGTCAATTAAACGGAAAATGACAATTACAAACGACTATGTAGTTCTTTTCGTGCGAGCTAACTGTGTGGAACCTTAATCTGGGGTTCCTTAATCTGAAAGGGTAGCTTTCTTTTATCAGTGTCTTTATTACCAAACCATCACCCAGACAGTATCTTCCAAAAAAAAAAAAAGAAAAATCTTAAAGGCTCTCATCGTTAAAGATCGTGCGTCACGAATCTTGTTGCTAAGTGGTTCTTGCTTGCTCGAACTAATATTATTAGTGAAATTTTACAATTTACACGTTACAGCGATACTAATAAATTCACTAGCAAATACCTACACAATAGGATCAACGAAATAAATAAAATTGCATAAGTAGATTGCACAAGATACACGTCAGTTGCTTGTCATACTTTGTGTCTCTAGATTGCATACAACAGCGTAGCGAAACGAAGTAATATTAACGACGTAATCTGTAATTTATAAAATTGCAAAAGCTGTTTGTGCCACGGAATTTCACGTATGAAATGTACGAAGTTACAAATACTAAGCGTTAGGCCTAGGTCAATGCGTTTTAAGTTTTCGACCGTTCCACTGACCTGATCGTTTGAGTGATCATCGTAAACCTAAACTCAGACAGTCCCCATGCATTCGCATACAAACACACGTACACATCTATGTTTCACAAATCATAGCTCTTGTTGACGTCTCGACGTCATCGGTCAATGACGTTAGCCCTGTGTTCGGATGTCCAGAAAATGTGTCGGCACCAACTAGCAGGCCGGTGAGTTTCAATAATCAAACAGCAATCAAGAGTTCTCCGATTCACGAGCATTGCACAGTAAGGAACAGAAGAGAGAGAGAGAGAGAGAGAGAGAGAGAGAGAAAGAGCGCGATCGTAAATCGATTGGACGGATCGAGAATCGCGTCAGCAGATGCTCGAGATACAAGTCCCACCGACGTGGCCGAAACGCGTGTGTATGCGTCGGCCTACTCTGCAAACTTCGCTCCTCGCCCCTCGCGTCCTTTTCTCTCTTTCTTTCGCATATTCATGACGTCACCACACCCCTACCATCGTTTTCACCATTACTACGATCCCGCCACCCTCCATCCCGCTCATGGTTAGGGTAGAATCTGGTAGAGGTCGATACACCCCCTCGCGCCCTCCACGGCGAGGCAAACTGGCCTTCTACTTCTTCCCTCGTGACCCCGTGTGTTCTTTCTATTTTCCTGCCTCGCGTGCTTTCTCGTTTTCTTCTCCATTTGTCTCTCAACGTTTCGTTTCCCCATCCACCGTTTTCGCTATTTTTCCTGCCCACCCCTGTCCAACTGTGCATACACGTCAACCTGCTTGTATGTGTCAGCGAAGTTGAAAAGAGAAGAAGGTCGGATAAACGATGTCGGTTCGAACACACGGCCCTCGGAGGGTGGAATGGAAAGACGAAGGGTAAATGAGAAAATAAGGGCTGCGACGTGTCTGTAGGTGGTACAGGACGTAGGTAGAAACATTTAAGAACAAGAGTTATTCCGAACACATAATAAAAGCATGACAAATGCTGGTGTTTAAAGACGTTAAAGCGATACTTTCGTCGCGAAAACGAAATGTAAATTCATAATTGTTAACTCTCTCCGATTCTCTTAGCGCAAGCAGGCTTCGTACAATCCAATTAGTATCAACAGTCTCGTGTTTCTTGCTTACTTTGTAAGAGGCAGCCGTTTCACTGATGAGACCTGCAGATAGCCGGACAGCTTAACAATTCGAATAAATCTGGAGGGAAGAGCGAGTGCAAAAAGACACGGTTCCCTATATATTCATCCGACCGCAGACGTCACGAAAATAAAGTTGAAAGAAAGGTAAGGAGAAGAAAAAGTGGAAGGAAGAAATAGAGGGGTGAGCACGGTGAACTAAACGGTGGAGGAAAAAAGACGGAGGAAAGAGGAGAACACCGGGATGCGGGAGGGTCGTGGAAAAAGTCGGCGTAAAGAAATCAAGCGAGTCGAGCAAAGGGGGTGAGGGTATGACGCACACTAGTTCCGTGGCGTGCATGCGTGTTCGCGCACGCAGTGTTCGCTCGAGTGCACGCTCGAGTGTGCGTGAGTACACGGTTGCATATACGGTCACGCACACGCAAGCGCGACTCAGTATGACGTCACAAGGGCGGGGTCCTCGTTAGCAGCACTCTGCCGGTGCACTGGGACGACGAAGAGGCGAGCAACACGTGGAAAAGGGGTCGTGTCAGACGACCGGTGCGCGTCCATCACCTCCAGGTCCGCACCCCTCGCTCTCTTCAGCCAACTTGCCCTGCGAACGCTTAAAAAGCGCCTTGTCTTCTCCTTGCTTGTCTCACGACTCGCTGCATCGCCTTTTTCCTTTGCTTCTGTTCTGCGAGTAACCCCCACTTACGCCTCTTAGTATCGGGAAAATTGGGCGAACATGGTATCCTGTTCGATGTTCAACGTGAAGATTTTAAGTTTGTTTTTAATCACGCTGCGTGTTGCTAGATGTAGCGTGAAAAATTATTAATAGATTGTGCATGTTTATGCGAATTTATGAATTTCACTAAAAACATGGAACCTAAGAAAACTATATAAATTGAACGTGTAAATCAGAGCAGAATTAAGGTGAATAGTCATGGCAAAGAAATATGGCGAATTTTAGGGGGTGGAAGTTTCGATCGAAGGAAAAGGAATGAGTTGATTTGTCGGACGTAATTTTTTGAACCGCTCCACATGGGTTCCGAGACACAGGAAGTTGAAGATACTATCGGTTTAAAGCATTATTTCCGGTGACCCACGTCCTCTGCGACCGAGAATACTGCCACTTCCGCTAGAAGAGCAGAGAGGTTGAAAGAAAATTTAACAATACACTTGCGTCACGATAAATAATGGTCCTGGTGGTATAAAATGATTCAGATCTTGGGACGGTGAAGCAGAAATCTTGAGCAAGAACTTTTTAGCGAGATAGCGGAAAATAAACCGTCTTGCAGTAAATCGAAATACTTTCTTTGACTGTATGACTGGAGAATAGGGGACGTTATTAGCAGAGCTACATTTGAAACCGTAAGGTAATTTATTCGACTACCGCTTTGGAACAAAATCCAATAAAACCCAAAAATCTACCGTTAAAAATGTTTCACCGTTCAAAAATATTGAAAAATTTCTCTGTAATAACAAATATTAATCCAGCTCTGGAATTTTGTAATCAGCAACTGCATAGCGTTCTGCAGACCAAAATGAAAACCGAATTCACGTATATCTCAGCGCGGTGCGAAATTCCGTAGACCAGCGTTCCCAAAATTCCGACACGTAGAAACCCGATGGAAAATCGTAGAAAAGTGCACAGGAGTGCGGTTCGACGGTCGCCTGGACACATCACGTTGGAAGCTGAAGGAAATGTTTGAAGCCCCGAGTTCTACCATAAACCATTCGACGTATCCGCAGGGTGGAATGTTAGATCGATTTAGATCGAGTCGTGAAGGTTGGTGGCGCAGAAAGAGAAATCGGAAGAGAGTGTGTGTGTGTGTGTGTGTGTGTGTGAGAGTGAGAGAGAACGAGAAAAGGAGATGGTCAAGCTAAAAGGGCAAAGTAACTTCCTTCCAAAATGGACTCTACGAACTAAAATCGCCACAAGTATCTGCGGTTCGTTCGGAACCGACTGTTGTTAATCTATTTTCCGGAAAAGAACCTGGTAGCTATCTACACGATATCATCGAATATTACGTCGATTTACGAGTCGATTTCCAGATAGGAGAAAATTATCGGTGCTTTCTAAAAATTGGTTTCGAACTCGTCCTGCGTGCTTGTACACAGCTCGTTATTCGAACCTTTAAATATTCGTTATGTTAAAAAGCAGCACTCGAGGCAGCTGGTGGCAATGCTTCACGGCCAGAGTAATTTCATTCGTCCACAGGTTCCCCAAGGACGCTCCCACAAACAGGAAATTAACAAACGGCCAGCGAGTCCGCGTTTTTCCCCATTATATCGTATATTTACCAGACCGTTGATTCCCCTTGGAATATTTCAAACAATTCGTCGTACCGTTGAAAATTTGAGCGATCCATTAACGGCGTAAGAAAAAAATTCGATCGCGTTTCGGCTGTCGAAATACAAAGAAGAAAACGGATGGAACGTAGAGTTTTACGAGCGCCTCGTTCGAAATGGTTCTGCGTGCTGATATAACGAATACGTTCAACCCTTATCCCTTAACTAATTTCGTCTCAGACGCACTGATGGTATCGTACACGCGAAACATAACCTTTTTACTACCGGGTGTTCCTTACTTTTACGTGATTGCTCAAAGATTTTTTGGATTTTCATAGACTACAGAACGAACGATTTATGTGTGCAACGTCAGCCAGTGAAACGTATCTGATGCTTTACGATGCCACGATACGCAAACCGCGGTTTATAGTCGCGAATCGAATAACGGAAAAGGGAGCCATTCTTTGAAACGACGCGAAAATTGTTACACTTGCTTTCGACAGTTCTTCCAGAATTTTACTTCCTTCGATCTTTGTCCCTCTTTCATCGTAATCGTTTAATCGTTACTAAGCGAACAATTTGTATTTACCACGATTCTAAGAATACCTATCTTAAATACAAGTGATAGAATCGTCTAATACATTCTCCGAGAAGAATTACAAACGTAACAGCTTTCCAAGAACAGCACGATGATGATTGATGATGAAGTAGTAGAGATGGTGGAAATAAAAAATTCTCAGAAGATTTATGATTCTTTGATTCGTATATACAGTCGGAAGCAAAAGTTTACATACACTCCTAAAATTTGAAGCATTGTAAGAAAAGTATTATCTGTCGTGTTATTTTTTTATATGAAATTTGATAAAAATTAATTAAAATTTACTTTTTGTGAATTCTGTAAGAACATAATAGGTATTGCTGTTGTTGGAAATAAGTTGACGCGTTCCAATACCTAAGAATGATACTGTAAGAGAATCGGAAACTTAATGTATGGTGAATGAGACAGATTCGATGGACGATGGAGAATCGTAGTTGAACAGAGACAACAGACGCGTGGATTGCGTATCGTCTTCGTTCCTTTACCGCCTTCTCCGCTGCTGTACCGTAACAATACGTCATACGACGTATACGTACACGAGCATTACGTTTCCTGTTTGCGTTATGACTATGTATGCTTCGTCGTATTAGTCATTTGCCCGTTATTGACCAAGTCGAACGGTCGCGAACAGAACATACAATAATTCTCCGGTATTCATCGTAATTGTGACGTTGCGCGTTATCGTGGAAAATTTTCATTGATGGAAATCATGGAGATGAAATGTTGTTTACGCACATTGAAATGAGTTCGTTCGAATCGCCATACTTCGTGGAAATTATTGCCGCGTTACATACTACATCCAGTTTCGAGCTAGATCTCGTTTCTGAATCAAATTTACCCCCTTGATTAATTAGGTAGATTTTAGTAAATAGATTAACCTCTCGATGTGAAATGGATGATACCGAAAGGCCTTCTCGAAAAAGCATAATCGAGTATGGAGAGTCGTTCCACCTTGTGGTCAGAAACATTTCCACCAATCTCTATAATCCTTTACCGACTTCATATAACGGCGAATGCAATTACGGGTGAAGCTAAAAGAATCTTCATCGAGTCTGCATTACGGGCAAAAGTAATTCGAAACACGATATACAGGAAGGTTCTTCATGAAATATTCGGGGATGATTCACGATGGAAATACGATTCCTTCCAACAAAATCTAGCAGCAGGATGACCTATTCCCTTTCTTTCCGACCTTGCACGCAAAGTCTCGCGTTAGAGTTCACGAACCTTCCCCACAAAGACTTTTTATGCACTCCACTTATTGTTAGCTGGGCCCGATACCAGAGAGCTCGCGTGGCTAATTTTAAGCAAATCACCGAGCTAATTTTAATGCGTAATTTTACGGTGACTGACCTCGTAAAAGGACCCTTGGACGACGAAATTTATCACAGTTCGGATAACGCTTCTTTCTTCTTTTTTTGCCCTTTTTCTATTCTTTTCGTTTTACGTGCCATCAATAAATAATAGGAACTCGTAGTTTCTCGGTTATCACTCTCGCGTGGACCTCGTAAACGAAGCTTTATCGCCGAGTTATTGCGCCGCGGAGAGAGCCTAATGCAGGGAAGTTTCCCTTTGTCGATCCGTAGAAACATTTGCATCCAGCTTGATATCGAAATCCTGACGAGTTCGAGAAGCGGAACAAAGGGTTTTAACGCCGATTAAACGGATCGCGTAAACATCCTAGAAATCGCAAGCGCTTCGATCGCGTTAACTTTGGGAACGTGGTAGCGACGAGCAAATTACAAAGTCAATGCGCATCGCCCTCCGTTGGAAACAGCGAAACGGTTTCAAAGTTCACCGGCAGCGATGAAATATCTTGGTGAGAAGTATGTCGAAGTATGCCGGTATACTCCAGCAAAGAAATTTCGAATATAGGAAATTGCTTTGAAATTGCTCGGAAAGATTCTTCTAGATTTCAGAATAATCTTCTCTTCTTTGGTTACCTCTTCAAACATCCATGTCTTATCACCAGGACGAGTAATTCGACAAACATTTATCCAACACCTTTCCTGTCTCCCGTAATCGCACGTTTCTCTATCGATCTCCATTCGGATTGACGTAAATATTAACCCTCTTGATCTTCGCTATCAGACTAACTTCTCACGTATAGGTGGAAACAGCTTCCTGCGATCGTCACCTGTCTTTTACATTTAACATATGAAAATCTTTCTACATTCAGTATCAAAGAGATGCATATTGAAAAACACAATTCTTTAAGGTTCTGTAACTGCCTATCGCTACAAATATACTAGATGATAACGTTATCGCAAATTGAAGTATCAAGCGGTGACAACCATTGATATAAATGCACCTTGGACTGCTTACTACGATGTGGAAAAACTTTAAATCTCCGAAGTTGTTCGTAGATCGATATTTCGTTTCCAATATTTTACTAATATCGTAGAAAATACGCGGAACGTCTAGAATTAAACAGCGTTAAGTTATTCTAAAAACATCCTGATTAACCAACCAAAAAATGGCATTCATGTTATGATAGTCCACAAGAAATCCTCGTGTCCGAGTTTACTGTCTGACCTAATCCAGGACACGATCTCCTTCGTTGTTCCTCTAGAACTCGAATTATATACAGTAGATAACATCGGACTAGGTAAATCGCAATGATCGCTTCTCGTGCACGTTGACAGACAATGCTGGTCGAATTCGATGGTGGTCGCGAGGTGGCCCCGTATCTCTTCCCAAAACGAAGGAGTTCCTAACTAGTTTCTCCGTGCATGTTCTCCGGACGGGAACAATGCTGATACACGTACACACTGCGCACCAATACGTGTCCTATACACGGAAACAGAGGAGAAGCCTGCACGTCGGAGTTACGACAATATGCCGAACTTACCGACGGCAAACTTTCGGCAAAGAGACAGACGGAGAGAATGAGAGCAGCTCGCGGGTGTGGATGGGGATGGCAACGTTGACGCGGCGTCGTCAAAGGAACCGAGGACGTCTGCCTTATGGATACACAGAGAGCAAGAGAGGGAGGGTGAAAACGAGAGACGCGGCCCTGGGCGTTCGAAGGGCGGCCGCGATAGCCACCGTTGGAAATTTCGAGCTCGAGAATTCTCCTCACCGTGCCGTGTGTCCTCTCGCTCTTCTGCCTCGCTCCCTGTGTGACACACTTTTCTTTTCCGCATAGAGAAGGCTGTATTGTGAGCGAGCGTACCGGCTAATTTTTCGACGTTCCTGAAAACTTTCGGCCCGATGCGTACGTGTTAAATTACGTTTAGAGGTTTTAATAAGCAACAAGTAGATTCTCCGTGCTCTCGAAATTCGAAATAATACATCGTATTAAAAAAAAAGAAAGAAATTAAGAAAGAAAAACGAGGACGTCGTAGTGTCGTCACTCTATCAATTATTGCCTCCGGGTTTTTCTTTTCCCTTAAAGAAAAAGTCGGTTATAAAGTTAATTCTATCCGGAGGCTTCTCGCTACTCCCGCGAATTAATGCCATGGCCCGGGTAATATATTCCGATTGAATTATTTTACACAAGAACGGCTGGATTCCTTTCTTTACGTCCCTTTATTTTGAATTATTCATCGCTTTGTCGGAAATTGCTTCCGTGCCACTTTCAATTACACGTTTGTCCATGTTCGACTTTCGCAGGGAACAGCTCATCGTCCCGCCTCGACTCCCTTCCTCCTTCCCCGCGTGATTTCTTTCCTTTTTCGACGTCTCGCGACGCGGGATAGCGGATCGTCAACTTATCGAACTCCAAGTTATCGGTTCCTCGCCTCCAGGAAGATTCCAAACGATCGCAACTTCCAACCGTCGAACTTCAAACGACGAATCTGCGTTGGTAATGTCCCGTTCTTGCTTCTTCCAACAAGTTCCACGGTCGTTTATAAGGTTGCCGAGTTGTCGAAGTGGCATATAATTTCTAAACTACTCCCTCCCAGTTCGGAAAAGCGGTCACCAACGTATGACCCGTAGCAGCACGCGCGGTAGGCTCAGTCGTAAATACGGTTCACGGTCGCGAACCATCGGTTAGGGATATAGGAAAAGCGAAATTTAACTTATTTGTTTTACTATTTATTAATGGAAACTTCAACTTCTGTTAGACCGATAGAAAACGCGAACAAAATAGGATGAAAGTTTGCCCGAAGCGCGATTTTTATCTCACGTTCCGGCTGTCCATTTTAATTAATAACTGTCCTTGTTTAATACGATTTCGTCGTCGTATCGACACGTTGAAAAATGTTTGCAAGCCCGCGGATCACGTTTTTATTACGTTGGACATTCGAGCTCTCTGTATAATGACGAGGATTTTATTAGAGGGACGCACGAATTAATTTCACCTGGAAGCTTATCGCGTCCCACGTGGCGATTAAGCGAAGAATATGTACGTGCAAATATCTGGATCGTTGGTTGCTGGCTCACGTAACAAAGAGAGCGAGGTGGCTTCGATCCGGGCCGATAGTTCGATAAAAATTTAATAAAGCATCGGAAAAGTATCGTAACCTGAGAACATACCGGGAACCGTTTAATGAAATTTTTATTGCCACCGTCCAGCCGCCATAGTGCTGGAAAACGCGGGCCGATTTACGAATAAGACCCGGAGATAGGTTCGTTAAAATTTCCCTCGACTCATAACGAATTCTCAAACACACTGCCGTCCGACAGTCATCGAGATCGAGCCTCAACGTCCACCGAGAGCGTTTCCAATAAATATTCTATGCATTCTTAAATCTTCATTTCGGGGACTAAGTTTAAAAGAGAATACCCGATCAGCCAATTTCATCCTTTAAACTGCTACCTCTATTCTTATTCTATCTCTTTTAAAGCCATAGAAAAACACCACACCCATAATGGCTTCTTTGGTAGTATCACCTTTAAAGCCGCGATCCGGTCGTGGAAAACGAGAACGAATCGAAGAGAGGAAAAGGCCGATTGTTGACGTCGGCCATCAACGACTCTGATCAACCGATTAACGTTTCGCTACACCGATGTCGGTATCGTAATCAACGTATCACGATCTGACGCCTGAATTGCTGATCGTCGATCTCTTCTCCTCGTCTTATTGTGGTAGTTGCACGTTCATGAATATACCCTAGGGCTGGTAACAAGCAGCCAGCTAGAGAGCAACATAATATATTCCCGATCCGGTGGCTCGATGTTCTAAAGGCGACTATCAAGTTGTGGTCGCCTAATTTACGATCCCGGCAAATGGACGCCGGCTTTAGTGGACGCGGCTTCGGCCGCTCACTGCCGCCCCCCTCTTTTGCTTCTCGTTTTCCCTGGACCAGAGCTTCCAGCAGAGGTGAATCTTCCCCGGGGAGTTTGTTATCGCGGCGGAAAGCAACGCGTGAACTTCACGATCTAGGGAGCAACGTGAACAATTAAGTGGCGGCAGGGATAGCTCGAGGGGACGGCTATTTCGAATATTAAGCCCGGGGGTTGAGGGTGGACGCTTCCAGCTGCTCGCTGGATTACTTGGATAAATCTGGACCCAAATTCGGCTCGGCTGAATGGTTCGGATATAGAAGAGGATTGGACGGGGGATGTTTGGAATAGCTAGCGGAGTTTTCCGTTGAACTTGGCCTGGTTTGGTAATTATATCCGGCTTTATTGTATCTAAGCTATCCATTAGCGAGTAGTCTAATTGGATAGTTCAAAGTTAATTGAAATATTAAATATCCTGCTGTTAGTGTCACGATCACGATCTATGAAGCGGAGCGGACAATCGATCAACACGCAATGGATTACAGTCTGCTAGGCAATTGGAACGGTAGGCCTGGCGGGAACGCATCTTCCAATGACCCGGATGGTTCAATTGATCAGATCTAATCTGAGATTCGGGCAAATCGATCTGGCGAACAATGGGAACTGGCAACTGGTTGCCATTTCGCCTATTGGGTTTATAGGAAAGAGATTTATCATCTTCGATCGATCGAATAATTGCTAACCGACTTTAGGAAATCTCCCTACCTTTTTCTTGCTTAAAAGCTGCACGAACGTAAAGATATCATAGATAAGATCGGAAAGGGAAGAGCAAGCTACGCTATCGGAATAAGGAGAACAGGCGTATTTTTTCGCCAACGGACCGATCGGTCGATGGTCCAAAGTCGACTGTCGGGCCGCGTCGGACGGGTGCTGGCGGCGTCCCGACGCTTGCGCCGCAGCTCTCGCAACTCCGTCAGACGGCGCCCCGACGCTGGTACCGACGGACGGACCGGTCGGTCGGGCCACCAGTCAGCCTCCAGTGAGCTAGCCAACCTCTCTCTCTCCCTCTCGCTCGCTCTCTCGCGTGCACGTAGAGGCGCGCGCGCGCGCGCGGCCGCGTCCTCTCACCTATACGATAGCGTGCACACCCGCGCGTGCACACACATACATGCACACACGTTCACAAACATAGACAGAGTGCGGAGAATTCACGGACACGCGGCTCGAACGTCGGTGTGGACCGAGTTACACGTGCACATGCACACCAGTCGCTCTCGTTCTTTCTCGCTCCATCCCTCTCCACGAACTTTCTTCGTCGCACGCCCGCCTCGATCCTGCGAGGAGAGTCTCTATCCAGCGAACGACACGAGAGGGAGTCCGAGTTCCTGGCTCGTCCCTCGCGGCTGCAGTGCGTTCCCAAACATCCACGAGACAACCTCGAGGTGTCTGCACGTACGCACGCACGCACGCATCAGCCGTTCAAGGACCACGAGGAGAGAGGATTCGCTCGATTCTGATACTCGTTAAATCGAATCTATCTTACGAGACACGATCAGAGCTACGTTCGTTACCGCTTTTATCGTTTACTTTAGCTGCAAGTTTCGAACGTCGAAAGATAGTTTTTCCCCTTCGTCGTTTCGAATCTCGTCTCCGACAAGTGGTGTCCCGCGCTCCATCGTTCCATCGTCGTGTAATCGTCTTTTTCGAACTATCCTTGAACTTCGTCGAGTCGCAAGCTCGAGTTTCCCGCGCGTGTTTCGTCGTGTGTGATTCCAAGAGGAACCCGCGAGGATCGTGCGTGCGACGGTGGACCTCGTGACGGGCCAAGCGGAAACGACGACGTGGTAGAAACGTAAGGGCAATTCGAAGATCGTCGCTCCTCCGGTTTGCAAGTCTTTCGTCGAAGAATATTCCAACGTGAAGCTCGAAGCGATCCATCCCGATGATAGAGAAAAAGTCCACGTTGCTCTGAGATTCGGAGGAAAAGAATCTCGCGGTCGAACGATAACGATCGACGATCGTCGAGTGGCGCTTCTCATGGGAAATGAGTCGAAGGAGAACGCGTGGTGGATGTCAAGCCCGATGGAGAAGCTAGCAGCGTGACGAGGGAGACCGTGATCTTCGCTACTGGTCGAGATCTCGCGAAATTACGGAGGGACGTGTGCTTCGTGGCTGGAAACTGAGAGTGTCGACGAACGAAGGGGAATAATCGAGCGAACTTTTGCCGTGTGTCGGGAGAACTTCGGTCGCTGTGTGATCAGCTGACGTGAATCGGTGGCACAGTTGGTGCAAGGTTACCCGATTCCGAACTCGAGGACACGGTGTGCGCGAATGAATCCTGTTGATCCAGGCGTGTGAAACAGGAGAGGGTTAAAGGACGGGCGGTAGGGAAAAGGGTTCAGGGACGTGTATCGACGAATCTCGAGCGTGTAAATAGGTGTACAGATGGGTCGAGGACGTCGACTTTGATCGAAGGAACGTCCTAGACGCATTCTCCTTTTTCCTTCCTCTCGCGTACTCATTTTCGTACCACGGTCCTTGCCATTTTCCTCCAACGATCTACGTGCTAGCACTATTATGATAACGTAATAATAACGTAATAATAAAGCAGGATAAGTCGTTGCGCTACGACTTAAGGACCATCTATCTCGCAACGACGTTGCAGCGGACGACTTAATAAATCGAGCCTATCAGAGTTATAGAGAACCAAAGAGATTCTAAGTAGCAACGCGAATTACGTGTAAATGTGTATGTATAGAACGTTTACGGATTTAAGCTGGTTCTGCGATTCGTCGCCGCGTGTGTCTGTGTGTGCGTAGAATTATATAAAATAATCTGTCTGTCGCGGAATATTTTCGTTGAGTCGCCTGTGGTGGGCGACGTTCGATTCTGTGTTTCCATTCGGTTACTAAACAGGACGAGTAAATTACGAGTTTAATCGTAAACAATTCGCTGAAGTCGCAAGTCGGAGCAGTACGGGTATATATCCAGCGCTTAGCCTTTTTAGCCGTGGCGCGATAATTAATTAGCTTGAGGGCGCCGTTCGGACTCGGGAATAAGCAAACGTAGAGCCAAGCGTGTAGGAAAAGCTACGGGGAGTAGGTAAAGCTCGACGATGGTATAGCTCGAATATCGGACGTCGTAAGTGACACGCTACACGACCCGTCTCGGTATCAATTTTCTTCTCGTCGATAGCTGCCGAGTAGATTTCGCGATCCAGTTCGTTTTGAGAATCATCGTCGGGCGATCGGATCGCGCGGAGGCCGTTGTTCGCTTAATTCGAAGGTGTCTGAGCTTTAATCTAAGAGGAAGGTAAAAAAAGGGGGACCAATTTTTCACGCCCATTCTCAATCTCTATCTTTTCCTTCTTTTCCATCTTGGCCGCTTTTCTCTTTCTCGTCTCGCCGTCTAGCTGCCTTCCTCCCTCCCCCTATCCAGCTTTATCTCCTGAATCCAACCAGCCAGCGGACTATCCATAAATCTCTCTGTACGCTCTTTCCGTATTAACTCCGTCATCGTGAGACCGGCCGGAATACCAGGAATACGAAGAGGGAGTCGCAACTCACGCTAGCAATAAATCAAGGGCCAACCTACCAGCGCGACAACGTGGAACAGGAAGGTGGTACGTAGGCAGGCGCCAGGCGAGGATCGCCAAAAAATCAGATTCTAAAAGACTTTGGTCCACAACGAGCGAGTGATTCTGCGCTCTTGTTTGTCGCAAGGTGAAACTATATACAAAAGTACATACGTTTCTCACGAAGAAAGCATACAGCCGAGAATATCCAAGTTCCCGCGAACAATAGTTCGATACAGAAAGGACTGTGCGTCAAGTAACGAGTAGAAAAAAGTAGCCGTTCCTTCCTTCCTTCCTTCCTTCCTTCCTTCCTTCCTTCCTCTCTATTCGAAGCGAAGAGAGATCCAGGAAAGAAGGAACGAATTATCCGCTGTCGCCGAAGAAGCTACACAGGCCACACGCCATTGTCCGTTTAATGACGATGACCTCATCCTGAAACGGGCATGACGCCCCTGGCCTCGAGATGCGACGAGACCACTACCATCCTGCTGTTGCTGCTACTCGAGCTTGCACCCGGTGCACGCTGCTACTCGCGCGCGGCCACCACGTCCGCCTCGACTTTGTCGAGATAGCATCTACAGTCGACGGCGAGGGTGCGAGTGATGCCGCTCCTCGGCAGCATTATGACCATCAACGCCGCCGGTAGTCCGACTACGGCGTCCACCAGCGTCTTCGACGAGAACATGACGTGGTCTCGACCAACCGGTGGCACTACGTCTTCCACTAACGAGGCCCACTCGATTGACAGCGCGATCCTCACCGACGAGCAGCAACTGCACCGGCTGATAGCCGCCGCGACCACGACTCACGACGATCGTGGAACCACCCGAATCCCCGATCAACTCGACCAAGTACCAGACGTCGAACAGCGACCCTCCGACACCGGCAACGACACGGCTACCGAGGCGAACGTTCGACAGGTGGCACCGATCGAGAGAACCGGTGATTGTGCCTGCGCTAGATTCCGTGCTGGGGATATCGTGTCGGGTACCAGATTGCCTTTCCTCGTCACCGAACAGGTGGGCGAAGTGGAGGTCGCTAATATCAGCGAGGAAAGCACCGTTGCTTTCGATAGTACCACCGGGATCGGTGTCACCACCGACCAGGACGACGTGGAAGGTCTGAGAGAGCTGGAACTGTTGTTCGGCTTGGGCGGCATAATGGAGGATATCGGTGGATCGTTCAACGACTCTTTCAACGAGAGTCTCTTGTTCCCGTGTAACGGCAGCTTGTGCAACGAAACGTCGTACATCGTGTTCGGGGAGAGCTTGTATCCATCCGGATATACGCTGCCACACATCATTCTGGCATCCATCCTGGCGACGATGTTGATGATCGTGATCGTCGTGGGGAACATGCTGGTGATCATCGCCATAGCCACCGAAAAAGCACTGAAGAATATACAGAACTGGTTTATAGCTAGCCTAGCCGTGGCTGATTTCTTTCTGGGCCTGGTAATTATGCCTTTCTCGTTGGCCAATGAAATTATGGGATACTGGATCTTCGGCTATTGGTGGTGTGACATCTACTCGGCCATGGACGTGTTGCTGTGCACCGCCAGTATCATGAACTTGTGTCTAATAAGCTTGGACAGATTCTGGAGCATCACGCAGGCGGTGGATTACCTAAAGAAGAGGACTCCGGCAAGGGCAGCTCTGATGATAGCGCTCGTGTGGCTTCTGTCTGCTCTCGTTTGTATCCCACCCCTATTGGGCTGGAAGAGACCTACGCCTGCTGAAGAATATCCCAAGTGTAAGGTAAGAGATCACCGTTTCTTTTTATTTCACGATTAAACATGTCCGCGCTCCTCGTCCAATTTATACGATATTTGACACAAGTGAAATTGAATAAAATTTTATAAGGAAATAAAGTAGAGACGGAATAACGCGCAAAGGTACAGATGCTCGAGTCCTAGTCTGGTTTGTTACTGTTTAAAACACAATTTACTCGGTTGCACTCGAGCAAACAGGAGCGGGTAATACAAGAGTTAATTATTTCCCCGAAACTGGTTGTTAGGGGTCGGGCGGTCGTTGCAGATGACAGATTACGAGCTCCTGTTTCATCTTCTAGACGCGAAATTAAATCGGTCGTAGCGAGAAGAAGTCTGGAAAGCAAAAAAGACGACGAAATTTCTTTGCGATCTTTGAAACGACTTCTAGCGAAATCGTTTATCCGGCCGAGCGGTAACCATAGGTACAGATCGTTCTTACTTGACCGTATAATTTGTCCACTTATCACCGATGAATCCCGCTTGAGCACTTAATTACTTCCAATAGATGGATTCATTGTTCGAGTGGGAGAAACGATGGACCGGCAAATAGCGAGAATCAGAGATTCAAATTTATCGGATCAACTCGAGTTCCTTTCGCGATCGCGTACCCAGTTGGGTTGCATCGTAAACCTATGAAGCTTAGACCAATTTTGTTGCGATACTTATTAGATCGTTTACTCTTGAAATCAGACCTTCGTTCAAATCACGTAGAAAAATAGACACGGTATACTAAAAAATTTCTTCGCACATGGCATTTTGTCGGATTGTACTGGTCACACAATCGGGCGGTCGCCTTTCATGCATCGGTGAAACTCACTTTCATGCCCAACCCCTCGAAGTCTGCTTATGTCGGCCGCCACAAAACGTTCTACAAGATTGCAACTCTATCCCCCGATACTTTGTGCGCGTTACTGCTGACTTCTCTACAATTCTATCGCGTTTCTCTCTTTTTTTCGCCATCCCAATTCCTTCCTTTCATTTCTGACTTTCTCCGAAAACACGGTTCCATTGTGGCGCAACGAATTCCACTTCCGCAGCCAGATCCAATCGAAGTTGCGGATCGAAACGCGAATTTTCGTCGACGTTTCGAGGAACCCAAAGGTTTATCGTTCCCGTTGATCACGTTGTTTCCCGCTAATTGGAAGGCTTCGCCGCTTCCTCGGTTGGTTGCGCGCGCGGTTTAATTAAGCCTCGCGCACTCGTGACTGGAACGCGAACTTTTTAACGGGGTGAATTTTCAGAAACGAGCCACGCAACTCGAAACCAGCCGGCCGCTATTAATACGCGCAATCGAACCTCGCGAGGCTACCTGTTGTTGCCGGCTGCAACGATGACTCGGCCAATTCTGGCTTCGCAATGTTAATAACCTTTGAGATCTAACGACGGGAAAAAGGTTTCGTATTTCGCTTGTTAACCATCTACCAAGCAATTTTGCCTTTTGTTCTCTTAACAACGTGCGCGAGGCATCGAGTTACGTTCGTTTAAATTTCAAAACCTCAACCCTATCGTAATTATAGAAAAATTGTTTTAAAAGCCTACGTCACCTTTTTCCAGTCTTTTACTTAAACAATTATCGAGAAATGTGACGATTATAGACGATTATATAAGCTGCTTAATTTAATAGTCATTAAAATATCCAATATATGAATTTTTATAATTTATATTCCAAATAATAATAATAACGTCCCAATGATTTTAATAATTTCCCGATACTCGTTCAGTCTTCTCTACTGTCTTCGTATCTATAAAAGGGAGCGTAGGTTACTATGCGTTTGAAAGTTAACGTTACATTATCCCCAACCAGTACAACTTTTCGTTGAGACCAGTCGGTTCTCTATAGAACTTGTTACAAGTTTCTTCGAGCAGGCATCGAGAGAAAGCGAAAAAGTCGCGTTGTAACCGAAGTTATCGCCTGTGGTGTTCAAAGGAAGCGTATCGTGACGGGGCGAGTCATTAGGTACACGCGAATCACGAACCAACGTTCGTGAATTTCGCGCGGCTTGAAGGATGAATAAGCGAAGTTGGTATGACTGAAGAGAGTGTAATAGGAGGAGCAGGTAGATGAAATCGGGTGACAGGGAACAGGACGCCGCGCGACGCGGAATCAAGGGGCTAAGCTTATCGGGCTAAGCCGCGCGTGTTGACTGAAGTCGGCATTAAGTTCGCGCGATACGGTCGAGTCTCTCTCGTGTAAAATCCGGCTCGCGCGCCATTAAGCGGCCGCACGGCGCCACGAGTACATGTAATGCAAGAACACCGTCGTTCTGTGTCGCGGATCTGATCATATCTTATTAAGACAATTTTGTTCTTCTGTTGATTCTATTAGCAGACTTGTAGCCTGTCATACGTTCTCTTTTACGAAATATCAGATGTTTCTTGAAAGATAGACGAGGTATCGGTTGTCTTGAACGATAACTATATCGTGGTGCGAAAGAAAATCGTGTCCCGGCATTGTATATCGAATACGGAGACTGAAGATACGATTGGATTTACGATTAGCTAAATGGCAAAATGTTATTTTTCTTTTCATATAAAATTTATGAGATTTAAATTTACGATCGCCTTTGTGCACAAAAGCAGATCTCTTCAATTATAATCTCGTAGCGCTGGTTTGAAATTTTTCTACTCACTCGGCTCTGCGCAATAGATTACTGCTACTTCCATCGGTATAAGGGACGGAATGGCTTGGTCCCGTGAGGGAAGTTCTCAACTACGAATGCTTAACGAAATGGCAAAGAAGGGAACAGAATTAAGCGGCAAAAGCAACCAGGCGAACGCGCTGTCAGAGCGCACGGGAGCGGAAGAACGGGAAACGCCGAGACTTTTGCCCGTTTCCGTCGCTTTTTTCCTCCCGGTTCAGCAAAGGCTGGCAAGCTAATCGCGTTAAAAGATTGAAGCGCAATCCTTCGTCCCTCTCTTCGGCCGTCTTCTATCAGCAAGTATTTGTCTCTGTTCATTTGTCACCGCTCTGTGGAGATTCAACGACGAGCGGCACGGTGGTCGCGAGATTGTCAGCTTCGTAATAGCGGTTCTACCGCGAGTCAGCGTTGAATCACGCCGGAGAAAAATACCGGCGCAGCCTTGAGGAAGATTCATTTCCGTTTCTTTCTCACCCTCCGTCCTCGACGATTCTCCAGAATACGAAATTAGCGCGGTACGATTGTGCGAATATCGCTTAGAAACGTCTTCTTACCGATAACTGGCGCCACGAAATGGCTAGCATCTTCTTTCTTCGAGCCTAATATCGCATTCGGCAAGAACTCCAGTCTCTTATAGAGAGAATCGTTGGAATAAAAAAGACAGCGTCGTGGTTCAGGTGGCGCCTTTCAGAGAATTTTCAATCCAGCGGTGGTCCAGCAGACGCTGGTCTAGCGAATAGAATCGTCGCGGAAGATGGCCAGCTTGCCAAATAGCGAAACAAGAAGGAGACACTGGTATTATAGCGTTGGCAAAAAGCAAACGTTATCGCGTAATGCAATTACGAGACCGGTTTATCCTCGAAGAACGAGAACAGGTTTCGATAAAAAAAAGTGGAATTCACTGTTTACCGGGTCTTTTCGTCTACAAGACCCGCGACAAAGAGGTCGGTGGTTATAAAGCGCTTCACAGAGCTCGTCAAGGAAAGCTGAAGCCGGAACTTAAAAGGGTGGCAGGCTTCTGATCGCCGGAATTTGTGCTCGATTAAAGTGTTTCGAACATAAAAGCGCGTTGCCGCGATTCATCCGTAAAGTCTCTTAACTATCAACTTTTCAAGGAGTGGAAATAAAGTTGAAAGTATCGTTTCACCTCGACCCCTGTTACATCGTTCATTAGTCCGTAATTAACGGACTTTTTATCGCCTTTGAAACATTCGCAGAATTTATAATGGCTTGAGACTTTCGTTGGTCAGTCGAAGCAAACGATGAGTTCGAGCAGAAAATAAGATACAAGCGATGAATTATTTTCCGACAGAGGAATAAATCGGAGATTCTCAGAAGAAGGGGAAATGTTCCTTCAGGGATTAGGATTTATTGTGTCTTCTTACAATTGATCCTTTACGGAACATGCATTAAATAGTAGTCGTTTCCCTAAGAAACTTCACGAAAACAGTGTGCAAAGCAAGAGGTAAGAAGATTCAAGAGCTTACAGCCTCTTTAAGAAATTAGATCCACGACTAAAACTACAGACCTGTTTCCAAATCCAACCACTCTTCTCATTTTCGACAGTTTGTCAAACAACTGTACGTGTACAAGGTGTTTCAGAAGTGTAGATCAATCAAACAGAACATCTTTTGCATTACGAGTTATAGAAATCCAGTTATTCCATTTTTCGTAAATCTTTTAATTTCTCTGCATACGGCCAGTACTCAGCTTCCATAAATTTATTCGTCACACGTGGATAGCATAAACGTAGATTTTAAAAAATACCATTTCTAAAATCACGACTTTCCTCTGCTTTCTTCCCACATGCAATTGATTAATGTTACTTCTGATCAATTTATATCTCGTGAATACTCGCCAATAGGCAGCCAGCTTCTATATTGTATAATTTAAAAAGCAATCGGACCTGTCACGTGAATATATTTTCTTGAGCAAGAAGTGCTCCTTTAATCATCCAGCCTATTATCCCCCGCTTCATTGAGATATACTTTGAAAACACCACGTACATTCCACGTCTATTCATCACTTGGTCGAGGCAACCTCGATTCTTCTATCTTGTCACGAAACGCGTTTTCGGATGCTGACGCGACGTGGAAACCTTCAAACGACTTCGTTTCGTTCTCGCGAAGTAATCGCGGCATGGTACGTTTCGAAGGGTTTGTTAAGCAGCTCGGATAAATAGCGGGCCAGACATTTGTTTAAGTTTCGCAACAGCCTCCCGGGTACGGACGTGCTTCAATCTCCTAATGCGCTTAAGTTCACGCCTGGCGCACGGAAGTTGCATCTCTGGGGTGCATTATCTGTTACAAGTTCTAATAAATTTCTACCGAGACTCCGGTTTCTTCTCCCCATCCCTCTCAGCGAGACGTGACAGTAAGTCGATTTCGTTCGGGGAATTTCGAATTAACCCTGGCCAAGAGCTATCGGGTAATGAAATGGAAATCCTTTCGCGGCCATTTCGAGTCTCGCCTCCTTCGCGGGCGATGGAAATGTTAATCAAAGCGCTAGCGAGTTTTTACGATTAAAGCCATAGCTACTGATTTGGCCAAAAGACGCAACGAATTTCGTGATACTAAAAGTGAAGAATGCAGGAAGGTCGTCGAAAAACTGATCGAGAAATCACACGTTGCATCTGTCACGTACCAACTTTCCTTTTGCCATGTGGTACGCCAGATGTGACGGTCCTTGTAAAATTCCACGTAGTCCGGACGCCAAGACCTATCCATTGTTCTAGTAACTCGCAGCAGGCCTAAGAAGACGACATAAACCGAATCTGTTCAGTTTCAGTTTTCTTCACTTAAACATTTTCGGTTTACAGATGGTCCTTATGTTTGTTGCACTCGACTCTTACCTAATACGGAGAAAGCGGGTGCCTGGCAAGATAAAACTTTTCCCATAAACAAGGATGCCCACGAGCCATATCTAGCTCTCCTTGTCTTTACTACCTAATTCATTTACCAATGGGCATCGCGGATCGTTACCCTCACTTTTCCACCAAAAAGTGTGGACAACGAATCCGCGTTCTGAGTTCCAAAGGGAACACCCACACCGAGCTTTCTTCTTTGATGGTACGAGACCGTTTAGACAGTTCTATTTCTAATTTCAATCCGGTTCTATTTCTAATTCCAATTCAGTCACAATATTGACCTTTGTAATAAAAACTCTGAGTCTAAAGGAATAAAGATTATACTAAAAAATCAACAGTCGTGTAATTACTTAAAAATTACGTGACATTTTGGCGATCCTGCCAGGATCCATTCGCTTCAGTGAAAACGAAATTACGATTTCGGCGTACGCGCATCATTGAAGATTGAAGGATCAGCGGACCACTGCGAATCTTTGCTACTACGAAGCCCTGCAGCAACTTTCAACGTTCCACTACGGTGAAACTAGACGAGAGGACTACGGTCAGCGCAGAGCAAGCCTACGAATAAGATTCGGAATCTAGAACCAACCAGAGAGGAAACATCCCAGAGACTCCTCAACGGCCATAGCTACTACGGTAAGCTGGAAATCTGGATTCATTTGTACATTACCGTACGAGAAAATCAAGTTTCTCAAGCGTTTCGAGCGTTTCGAGCTCAAATAAATAGTTCAGACTCAGTAAATTTAATTAGAATCATGTCTACATCGCGAAAAGACGAAACCGAGACCGTTTCCGCAACCGAAGTTACGGACAATTCGATTCGTGCCACACTCGACGCGATATTGAAACAAAACGCACTTATTATACAACGTCTGGAAGAAGCGAACAATGAAAAGAAGAAGCGTACGGCAGAGATTAAAGTGCTAAACGACAAAATCTCGAAAATTATGACAGGACACAACGTTAGTACGAAACCAAGCTCTCTGATTACCGTGGACGAAGTTACTACCGCGAGAGACAGAACTCCACCACCGTCCGCTCCAATTCAGTCAGAAGCAGATAACTACCTCTCCTACGAAGATCGTTCACCGCAATTCGCCTCTCCGAGGTTACGGGCCAAAGACGCGGTAGCATGTTTACCACAGCTAAACGGCGAAGACGATATCGGAGTGGAAGAGTTCATACGTGAAGTGCGCGAAGTGCGAGCATTGTGTTATGAACCGACAGTATCGCTCAAGATGATCAAGTCCGGTAAAATTACTGGTAAAGCCGCAATGGCCATTTGCAATGTACCAATCCGCGAATACGGACACCGGTACGATGCCCTAAGACGAAACGTAGCGACCCAAGCCTCCATTAGGGAACAACAAGATCAGCTACGCGAAACGATACAGGGACACGACGAAAGTGTTCAGAGCTACATTATCAGGTTCCGCAGAGTGCTTAATAAACTACAGTGTAGTGTAACGAACGAGTACTATGACGAAATCAGTAGGCGTACAATGAACGACAGAATCTTAAGAGACTCCGTAACAGACTTCATCCGAGGGCTAAAACCCGAAATAGGACGGATATTACTCGGTTATCCACCGTACAACATCGCCGAAGCCGAAAAGAGAGCCTCCGAGATCGAGCGATACTTCAGGGAAGATCGAAATCGACAACCAAGACCAAGGAACTTCCAGCAAGCCGAACGAATGCCACTCGCCCAAAGGACTCAAATGAAATGTTTAAAGAATAACCGAATCGGACATTTCTCCAATCAATGTAAAAATTATCAAACACCCAGTCAATTTCCGAGACCACCACAATCTCGAGACACAAGGAAGACTACCCACAGTACTTTTACGATCCGACGGACAACGATATGCTTTATCAATGGTGGTGAGTGCCCAGCCAAAACAACCAATTTTATCGAAAAGTCAAACACGAATTATTTAAAATGTAATACTAGAAAAAAAAGATATTTTTGTTACTATGAACATATAAAATCCGTTGAATAACGATTATTATATTTTCAATATTGCGTATATTTCTCGGAAAATTTCTAGAACTATTGATACATTAAGTACATTACATTGATGCGGTATAAAAAGAGTATACATAAAGTTCCATACTCTAGAAGCATTTAACAAACAAATAATTTTACATTATGGATATTGATGGATATTTGTTCTTTTAGTATTTACAGATAAGTTAACATTACAAGGACATTGTTTTTGAATTTTATTTTCACTCAAATCTTTAAGCGTTGTATATTCTAGAATATTATTAGTTGATGCAATCATACAACAGAAATTTGTGTTTTATATCAAAATATTTAATATTATTTAGCATAAAATCAACTAAAGTTGTCAGGTATTGTTAATAAATTTGAATTTTTATATTATCCATCATTCTAAGACAAACTGTATAGTTTAAATCATTGTTAATTAGTTATTTTGGGAACAATTATAAGTTGGTAACATATTATTTGTACAATTTCAATGTCAACATAGAAATAACAAAATTTTAGTTGATAGATTATCATAAGATAATGATCATATATTCTCAAAGAAGATACATTCTATTAATGAGTTAAGTACTATACTGCCACATGTAATTTTATTCGCAAGTAAATGTATAAATAATATGTTTAAACCAAAAATGATTAATAATAATAATATTTAATATAAAGGAATTAGAGTAGAAATTTGAGACAAGGATCTTATAATGCCTAGAGATTATAACTATAATATGTACCAAGTATTAAGCTCAGTAAGTGATGTTTCTTCTACTATTGAAACAATATCTGTAGACTGGAACATGAATTGTGGATAACTGATTTCACATTATTATTACAGTAAAAATTACAATGCCCTTATTATTGAATAACACAAAGTTTCAATACAAGTTTGTTTTACTTAAGTAGAATTTAAAATGGACAAATATATGTTAATAAAAGGTGTATTCATGGCTTTGTACAATATTCACATTCATATTAATGCATTACAGAGATAGATTAAAGTTGAAATGAAATATTTGATGAAACATGTGTATGTATTTAAAGTTGCACTCCGAATCGATATTTTTTTTATATATACAAGAGTCGGAAAGGCGTACTATATAATGTAGGCTTCAGTATAGTATTTGTAGGATGCTTAAAAAAAAAAAAAAAAAAAAAAAAAAAAAAAAAAAATACAATTCGATGATCCAATATGTAAACTTCTTGATGCCTGATGACATAATCACGTTATAAATTGATTGAAATTATCAAAATAATAAATAATAAAAATCATAAAGCCGCAATCAGTCTTCAAAGAAGGAGACTCCGTATTAGTACACAACGATCATAAAAGACACAAACTTGATGTGGAATGGTTGGGACCGTACACGATTGATAAAGTATGTACTCCATACTATTTAATTCAAGAAAAAAAAAATACATGGGAATCGTTTAAAACCCTACTTTCCAGGTCGACACTTCTCTTTGCCAGAATAACCATTTATGTATCAATCTAACCTTTTCTTTTCGCCGAAATGAAATCTTAGTTAACAGTTCCACCAACACCCAACACCTGTACCTCAACCAATACATGCCACCCCCAAAGAGAAGAGGAATCAGCTGCAATTTCAAATCACATCGAGTGCGATTTCACAAAGGGCCTCCTGAAGAAAACTTGAGGGACCAAGTTCAATCTAAGGAGGGGGGAATGTCACGTACCAACTTTCCTTTTGCCATGTGGTACGCCAGATGTGACGGTCCTTGTAAAATTCCACGTAGTCCGGACGCCAAGACCTATCCATTGTTCTAGTAACTCGCAGCAGGCCTAAGAAGACGACATAAACCGAATCTGTTCAGTTTCAGTTTTCTTCACTTAAACATTTTCGGTTTACAGATGGTCCTTATGTTTGTTGCACTCGACTCTTACCTAATACGGAGAAAGCGGGTGCCTGGCAAGATAAAACTTTTCCCATAAACAAGGATGCCCACGAGCCATATCTAGCTCTCCTTGTCTTTACTACCTAATTCATTTACCAATGGGCATCGCGGATCGTTACCCTCACTTTTCCACCAAAAAGTGTGGACAACGAATCCGCGTTCTGAGTTCCAAAGGGAACACCCACACCGAGCTTTCTTCTTTGATGGTACGAGACCGTTTAGACAGTTCTATTTCTAATTTCAATCCGGTTCTATTTCTAATTCCAATTCAGTCACAATATTGACCTTTGTAATAAAAACTCTGAGTCTAAAGGAATAAAGATTATACTAAAAAATCAACAGTCGTGTAATTACTTAAAAATTACGTGACACATCGAACGGAGTCTGATAATCAACGTGGCGTTTCTTTCAGCAAACGCCATCGTGAAAATTGCAGCAACGACCTAAAAATATGTATTTGTACCATTGATAATAAAAGAATTATTATCAATAAAAAAGTTTTTTCACTGGCAAAGGGAAATTCTAACCCTAAAAAGGTTACCACCGGGAAGATACCGGCAGATGATGGAGGGTTTAAAAAATGTAGGCTCTTCGAATTTTACTACTGGACTTCACTTCGAAGGGCTTTCTCTGGAAAATGGTGCATCCAGTCGAGAGCTCCGAGAAGACGATACGACATTCCTCGAAGGATTCTCGCCTATGATGGGTTCACTTTGAAGTGTGCACGTGATTGCTCCAGAGGCAGGACAGAGCTCGCGTCAATGTTCGAAAGAAAATGCTTGGCTGTGCACGATTTACAATGAAATTTGCAAAGGCGCAAAAACGCCACGCTCGAGCGTATTGCAGCGTTGGATTGACGGGTTGAAGGAGTTGCAGTTCGCTCGGGCGAGAAATGCGAAGAACTCGAAGCTTCTGACAGTGGCCTTTGCCTTTCCAACTAAAGCGTTCATGCAACAATGCTGAAAATTGTATTTTCCTTGAAATTTACCGAATCCCCCACGGAGACAGTTACGCTGTTCGAAAGAAAAACTGATTTCTTGACGTCCATTGATCGAATTACCCAAATTACGAAGCAACTTGCCGCTAAACTCCTCTTCGTTCGACAGCCCTGACTTTTAACCGTATTTAACTGCAATTAGAAAAGACAAACGGAAGACCTATCAAATTGGTGTTCCTTTGTGAAAAGTCATTATACTAGAATAAGAAAATTACCGTAAAATAAGAAACGAAAATTCGATGGACTCAAAGGGCCAACAGCATCAAAGGCAATGCCATGTCGACAAAGTGAATCGACGTGAATCCACGATTGTTTCCATCGAACTGGAAACGATTTCCATTGACGTGGTAAACGCAGCACGATCGCACGTGTCGCGTAGAGACGATACAGCGGCGACTGCATCGGCGAAGCCATTTGGTCGGCGTGTCTATACGAGCTACGTTGTCAACTATAAATATACCGAGCGACAACAATATAACGTGGTCATAAATTAAACCCTGGGATATCCATTAACATAATCGAACCGAAGGTCGCAAATGTTTCGTAAAAGCCATTTGTATCTTGGGCTATAACAATTATCAGCAAACCAACGTTCTGCCCATAATCTTTTATTAAATCCATACGACGATAAGACTCTGTCACTTCGCGTTTACTAACAGTTGAATGTTATCTGCTGGAATAAGGAAGCGACTTCCACTTTCAGTATTTTAAATAAAAATCCACTCGTTCTTTAAAATTCATTCGTTGAACTCTTTCAGACTAGTTCCTCCTTCCCTTTCCTCTTTCTTTTCTTTCTTTTTCGACCGATTGATTTACCCTGAAATCACGAAACTGACGAAACCGCGGTTCTATGAGCAAGATGTTAAAGGATTCATTCCCAGAATTCAACGATACTCGCGACGTGCATTTCGACTACGGTAGGAGGTCGAAATAAAATTTCCGAGTACTCAGACCGCCCCCGATGCACGAACCCAATTTTCCCTGGCACATCGTCGAGACTCAACGATACCTCGCAAGATTTACCGGCCCTGCTGTTCGTTTTACTGTCGCAAATGTTTTCCTACTTTTTATGTTGGTCTTCAGCTATAAAAATTTGTTTCATTTAAGACTGTTTTAATTTCGCTATTATCTCGACTTATTTTCACACATAAAACAATCTCCTATCGGCTACTCGTCCTTCTTCGGTTCGAAGTTGGTCAAGTTTTAAGTATACCTATTTGCCAATATTTCAAACTCTATTTTCCGAAAAACGAAGCGTCATATAGAAAAATTTTATTCTATATTTTCAATTTGTTTTTTCATATGGAATCGTTTCCCTGTCGATTGCATCATCGATACCGGGACACCCTGTATACTTAGGCGGTGACGTAGAAATGAAAGAAAATTCGGGAAGCGATAGCTGCGAGAGATCGCAGCGGCATGCATCGAGAGTTCTTTCTCGTGCGATTTCCTACCACCTCGTAATCTCTCGATATCCCGCGTATTTTTACTCTCACGTTTCATCGAGTGTCGGGATTCGAGTTTATTGGCAGTGGAGACGATTGATTCTCAGAGCTTCGCGTTCGTTCGTCCTTGAGAATGGTACTGGCTTCTGAATTAGAAAATCCGATTCATTTAATTGTTCGACACCCTCGCACGGATTTTTCCTGAATCCGGAGACTTTTGGTATAAAAATTCGTAATTTGTAATACAAATAAGAAAGGCTATATTTCATATACATCAAATTGTTGAAATAAGTATAAACTGTTAAAATATGTTTTGTATCAAGAGAGATCTAAACGAACAAAATTTCCGATACTACAATGCAATCTGAAATATGAAAATTGAAGACCTCCAAAGGAGAAGCCTCTCGGCAAAAGAACAATGGTGCTTCTAGAAATTTTTCTGCAATTTTTGGATTATTTATAGCGACAAGTGAAACTAATAGGGACATTATCTCGCAAAATTTAACGATGGGCAGCATCGTGATAGTCGTGTTTTTCCAGATATCAGCGAAACACTACGATCGGCTTTCCTCTACAGAGTGTATTTCGATAACGAGCTCGCAAAAGTATCGTCTCCGATTTCCAGCGGCAAGTTACTGCTAACGAAATGCACAATGCACGTGGCTTGTTCGAAGCGTATCTTAGAGGCACGAATTTTTCCTTTTTTCTATTCTCTGAAACGTCGTTCCAAAGGACTCGCGATCTTTTCTGACGCTTGTGATCAAATATAATTGAAACATCGTATACAGTTACGTGCAAAAATTTTTCGTCAAATAGATTTTTTTACTTTATACGGATAAAATGAGAAATTTTCTTGCCAGAATTTAATTGTCCCGTTTTGAATTTTCCATTATAAATACACCATGAACGTGCTATTCAATTGTCTTATGAGATTCATCATATCTAAGGAACCGTATAACATGGAAATTCCAACTGGTTACGAATGCCCTGTAGGAGCTACTTCGTCTCTTCGTACTATTTTACGGCGAAATCTCATAACCCAGTCGGATAACGCGCGGCCATGACCCCTGGTGAAATTTTTTGCGGATCTTGGCTTGTTTCTATGAAATGCTACGTTGATGTGTGGTTATCGCAATTATGATAACGTAATTCATTTCCGAGCGCCGAGTGTAATCACGTTCACAGGTTTAAAGCGTAACGTTTGTACCGGCAGTAATTTATTACCGTTCTTTTTCTAACGCTCGAGATGAACGGTTTACTGGATAAACGTTTTTCGAGCCTGTGCTTGTCGAATGATATTTCTCGCGAGAAGTTATTACTGCGCCGGAGCGAACCGAATAACTGGCAGAATTTTGTAAATTCTTTGTCATCGTGGCTCTAAATTGTAGAACGACGAAAACGCCCGTGAAATATTCAAATAACATGAACGTTTGAGACCAACGAAAAATTCCAGTTTCGTAGTAAGAATTTTTACGGAGCTTTTACGGTCGAAAGATCTTGTTTAGGTTTGCCGTCCGTTGTAGGCGCATCGTCGACAAACATCGTGGTTTGACCATGAGTTTTTACTCGCGCGAAGCCGACTGGCATGGAACGAACGAACGTTGACACAGATCGGTGAAAAAGCGAGCGTTGCGATCGAAGACACGGATTAACGGCCGTCGCGGCGACGATTGCTCTACGACCACGACTGCGGCTGCCCGATTAGGCATGATAAATCCGACAGGCCCTTGTGTGCTTTGGCGAACCATAGACCGCACTAGACCTCCGGTAATAAAGCTGGCCTGGATTAATTGGACATCCTACTGCTAACGCCTCCTTACACGTAGTCTACCAGTTTAATTGAAAATTGAAAAACTTCTTTCAGTTGTTCCAAATGTTTGCCTAACACACATTCTACTTCTTCGAATATGACCAAAAATGTAATTTCACAGACGATCGATGATACAGTAGAGAAATTGGTAAATATTTTGCAACAATATTTTAACATTCTTCCATACGTCTGTAACAATGAAAGAAATTAAGATCGAGCACAAAGAACTCAATCTGCTTGTTGAAAAATTATATCAACTTGCAAGGTATTAATAATATTCCGATAGTTAACTAGTTACATTATACGAGTCTAGTCAGACAGTTTCTTTTGTTCAATTTATTAAATTTTTCGTTAAATTAAATAATTCTCGAATTAATCCCAACCACCGTGTTCCCTACTGCATCTTGTGTGTACGCGTTCGCTTTAAAGCAAACGTCACTCGTTCGAAAACATCGAGTTCCAGCTTAAACAAATCGGTTCTCATAGCAACAGCGCGAGGAAAGAACTTTTCAGTGTGAAAGCGATTTGCCTGATCGGTTGACGATCGAATAAGCGCAGAGACGAGAAATTCCGATGGAACCGGTTGGTTCGTGGACGGGGAGTCGAGCAGACGGACCACAGCCCAGCAAACTCATTTCGCTGCGACAAGTTGGTTCGTTTATCCGCAAACTATTCATCCTCGTCGAAAATTGTCGGCTACACCTTCTCTATTTCGCTCCGTGGATATACCGAGGTAACCGAGGAAGGACCCATTGATACATTTAATCACGTCGAATCAACACCTTGACTGAATTAGATCGGCGGGTTGTCTGGAAATTACAGGTAACGAGGAGAGACCGACGATCCGACCGATACGCCGGAAGAAACGATGAGTCCTGGCCTCGAAATCGATTGGATAATTACGTAGAACGGTTGCCTTAATCGAGAGGCTCGAGTAAACCACGTCGAAAACGACTGGCCGAAGGCTGAAAGGGTGAAAATCGACGTCGTGCTACTGGCATACAGCTTTGTTCGCGATTCTTGCAACTTCCTCTTGCTCACTCGATTTACCTTGCTCCGGGTGGTCTGCTTGTGTAGATTCTCGTACTAAGTTGGTGTACTTAATTTCTTCAAAATATCGCACCAGATGTTTATCGATCAAAGCAATTTTCATACGATTCAGTGCGCTTCTCCAACAAGTAATTAATCACTTCCGATTTATAAGAATTCTTACGTCTGCGATTGAAAAATTCTTAAAACGACGATGTCAAGGTGTTTTTCAAAATGATTTACGTGGTCCATTATTTGTTCTTCAAATTCAAACTTGAGATATATTGATTGCATATAGAAAATCATCAGAAATAAACGAAATATTCTTCCAATGAACTGCGATGTGTTAAAAACATCTTTTTGCAAACGCTGGTTAAATAGATCTGCATTTTTCCTATTGAAAAATTCCAATTCATTCGAGGTACCGGAACGTCGCCTACGCTGCTGAATTTTAAATTTATTTCCTGAATTTCATGAATTTCAACCCTCAAAGACAGTCCCATCGGACCGTCTCGTATTTATTCTATCCTACGCCTGGTCGTAGAAATTCGATTTTTTCGTTTCGATTTTCGAAACATCTCCTATTCCGCTATTACAATATCCTCTGCGTTTCGACGTGTCGTTCGTTCGTTCCTGACACTCGCTCACGAATATTCAGCTTCCATCCGACATTTCCATTTCCTCCGTTTCTTTTCTTTTAACCACAATTTGCACACAGTAGTTTTAATGCGATATCTTCGTCTATTTAATTTTCCCTTTTTTTAACCAACGTTATTCCATTTTTCCTATTCGTCGACCTTTAACTTCAAAACTAAACCAATTAACACGCTATTACAAGATATTACGCACAGTGTTTCGTTCATCTTGGATGTCTCGATACAAAACATCGATTGTCGAACCATCTATTAAAGGAATTATCCTGGAAAATCGAGGTACGATCTTCAGAGGAATTGAAATTGAACAAAATTTGTTATATTTATCTTCACAAAATCGTGTTCCTGTGTCTAATATTGATAAATAAAACATCTAGAAAGATTGAGATTCTTATTAAAGTTCTATTATATCTTATTATTAGCTACTTTCATCGACAGAAAAAATTGTGTCGAGGAAAAGGTTAATTAGTTTAGAACAGCGAATGCTGTGATTCAGGCCTTTCTTACTTCAAGCATATTTCTTCGAGTTTTCAAAGTTCCTGATATTTTTCAAGCGAAGAAATAGTTTAAAAGATATTTTAATTTCAATCGTGTAAAATGTATTACACGTGAAATTCTGCGTCCTATGTACATATTACGCTACGTGAAGGATGATTAAGCGCGATATTAATTATCCGTGGAATGTCGCGCAGCATGGAGCGAGCAAATCGAGTAACGAATACCTCGCGTCGTTCGTAATCCGAAGAATATCGATACAGATCCCTCCAGGCGTTCTAATAATTCGATGGATCAGCACGAAAATTTCATCACGGCGTCGAAGCTTTCGATGCAACATCTAATAAGATGGAGTCGCGAAAAGCTCCGCGGGGAATGTCTGGATCCTCGGAGGTGTGGATGCTGGCAAGAGGTAAATAATTCTGCGCGTAATGCTGCTTGAGATGTATGCTTACTCGGGATCAATGCGAATGGGGGAACTTGGAAGTTTGCTGTCCGGGATTCGAGCCCCGATTTACTCTAATATGAGCGAACACGGGTAAGCTTTCGTTGATACTCTCATTCTCTGTCCTCTTTCACACGCTCCTTCTCATCGTACTTCGTCAATTTCTTTTCAGTTTGATATCCTTTAATCTCGATACAATAGCTCGATGCTTATCTTCGTAGGAGATTTGCGCGAGAAACGGAGAGTTCAACGAAAATCTGGATAGTTCGGACAATGAGAGTCTGGAAAGCTCGTTGATCTCGAGAAGCTCTTCTCGACGGCCGTTTGACCGGCGTACAAAACCGCGGATTCATTTTAATCGCCCCTTAATTGAAACGTACAAGCGTAAAAGGCTAGCAGAGGCTCGCGAGGGCGAGTTAATTTTCGTACACCAGCGTGACCGGCTACAAAACTGACCCCAAGAAGGAGTTAGCTTTGAGTTCGGGTTAGCTTTGATCCGATAAACGACTCGGCCAGTTAAGATTCAGAATGTCGATGTCGGCGGCGTTTCCTTTAGACCACTCGTGTAAATGTTATCCGATTTAATAAGAATCTTTCGGAATATGCAATAGCGTCGCTGTTGCTCCTGTCTCATTAAGGATTCTTTTGTCCGCCACGGTTTAACACAAACTCCTTCCGACGAGTCTAAGTACGAAATAAAGTTCCCGTTTTCATCGACAAACATTTGTCTTTCCCCTTTTATCCGAAAAATAGCTTCGTTCCATTAATTTTCCCGTTGACACTCGATCTGTTGCTGTGAATTGTCCGACAATCGATGATCAATGACAAAGACACGAATGACGATGTCGTTTTGCAATTTGGGCATAATATATCCACAAAAACAGTCTATAAGCGCGTGGAATACTTTCGCGAGCCCGTGCGTATGCTCGCCACTGTACAGTTATCAAAGCTCACATCGTTATTACTATTTCAAGAAATCTGAACGAAGTTACGTCATTCGCTTGCATCGAATCTAAATTTGACAAAGAAGTTAGCCGATGCGTTCATGGACAAGAGTAATATGAAACATTAAATCGCGCGAAATACAGCGGCGCCTGTAGTTCCTACACCACTTTGTCTCGCTCGTGTTGCATAACCATAACCTAAAATTCTCAATTTCAATAAAGCTACTTTCGTAGGTCAACAAACGCGTTTCCATTACATTGAACGGACGATTCATCCGTGGTCGATTAATTTCTTCCAAATAAACTCCGGGTGTGGAAACGAATGGCTCCGTAAGCGAGCTTCCATTAATCGCGCCACTTTAGAGCGGCGCGCCGCCTGGTCTCGCGGATGCATCTTGCTCCGGCAATTTGCTGGCCAGCAGATCCGTTTGTCTTCATTTAATCGGCCACCTTATTTGTCTTGATTCAGTTTTCTTCGATCAATTAGCTCGCGAGGCAGCTCGCGTTTGGAATTCAAAGCTGAGGAAGGATCTCTTTTGTCCGATCGAGCAGGACGAACAGCGTCGAGCAAGAGTGAGTGTTAAGAAATCGTGAATCCTTTCTCTCCTCTTGTTTGCCCGCTTTTGTTCTCGTTTAATGGAAATTTGTTAGATGGAACAGTATTAATGATACTTTGGTGGATTTCTACTACGAGTATACAAATGTCATTGAGCTGTACAAAGTAGGAAAGTAACGACCGAAAGAAATTTTCCAATCTTTTTGTGGGTTCAATGGATACAGAGTCCTTCTTCTTTGGAAAGCCCTTCTAGATATCGACGTAAGCATTTGCTTTTCTTCTGGAATATAAATTTGCTTCATCACCGCATGGATTCATTTTTCCAATAGTCGAAAGACAATTCTCGTATATTTTAGATCTGAAACTTTCACGATGGTGAAGTGCCATGATATTGGGTTTTCGGGAACAATCGTGTCCGGGTTGAGCATCCGGTTAGAACTTCCGAGTTGAGTCATCAGTTTGATCAGCTAAGCGAAACAGTATAAATGGAGACACTAGGGCCTGAAACCCTCAGTTTCGGATCTGCCGTGAAGAAGTACACTACAGTGTCTACGAAACATTCGTGTAAAGTGTAATTCCAAAGTGTAAGTGCAAAGTGCAAACACGATTATTCGTGCAATTCTACGTATGCTTTATCATCTTCGAGAAACGTAGTTTTCTTTTCGAAGACGAAACGAGAGTGGCGAATGAAGATATTGGTGGAACGGTGCTTCCGACAAGATTAATAATTTCCATGGATACAAAGCTTCTAATATTAAGCGGAAACGTAAGAAACGCATGATCAATGGAAGCTTAGAAAAGACAAAATAATCATCACCCACGAATGGTAATCTTTTATGTTGAATAGTTCGTACTATTCAACGTTATTCATACCCATCCAAGAAAGTTCTACAACGCTGCTAGTAGTAGAAACAGTACCGATAATTCACCCAGTGTCTTGCACGAAAGGAATAACAAATCGCTTCACCGTTCGCCAAAGCATACTCGCACAATTCGGGTATCTACAAAGAATAAAGCGATTTCGCGTGTACTCCACACTTTTCTCGAACCATAACCATTCTCCGGCCTTTTTTGTTATGCTAATCGAGGAAACGATTGCGATGATAAAACGACTTAACTTCCTTTGATATCTGTTTCAGATTTATAGAGATGTGCGTTAGTCTGGCTAGTAACGTATCATTCTATTGTAATATTAGAACTTCCAAACTTACTAAACCGACGTGCTTCAATTTTCTTTTTCATATACAACTAATTGTTTAGTTTTCAAGTATATACACGTATATATCTTAAGATATAATTAAACGTAGTTCGTAAAAATCAAAGTGGATAATAATTTTATTAATTAATTATACGTATAAATAGTTAACTATGTAGGATATCAATATTTATAACGTTCATAGTATTAAATAACGTTAATTTTCACTTTTATTGGGAAACATGATTGACGTATCCATGTGTGTATATACGTATACATATGTATGTATATCTTTTAATAGTAACTGAACGCGAACGTTTCAAAATTTGTTTAATCGATCATTCTAACTATCAATTTCGAACAATTTTACTATTCACTGCAAATAAAACCACGTAGTAACTACGTAGTTTTATATAAACCACTGGTTGTCAAACTCTCGTGTTGTCCAAATTTCGGACTCGACTGACGTCAATGTAGTATTGCGTCATTCGAAAATTGCGAAGTCAGAAGAAACCGAAATACCCCGTCGTTTATTTCCTGCGGCACCTCTTGGCCAGGAACTGGTGGCGAATCGGCCAATCGGCATGGCCTGGGTCACAAATTAAATCGATACGCACCCGCGTTAAGTCGCCCCGCCGGCCGAGTGCCAGTAGTCAGATCGAGGTCGAGTCGGACGGTGAGAAACGCGCAGATAGACGCCTTTGTCAACACCCGGTGACCGCCTATCAAAAGGCTAAATCACGTCAGCGGATGCTGGCTAGGTTGATAAAAGAAGCAAACTTGAAACCACCGCGAGAAAACAGGAAACGTAGAAAGCGAAGGGTGGAATTCAGTGGATTCCGACGGCGTGTCTTCCCTTTTCTTCTCGGGTTTCTTTCACCCGCTGCTTTTAACCGCTTCAGTCACGACAGTCTTGTTTAGGTTCAACTTCAATCTTCCCAGAAAGTTTTGGAATAATTTCTCGAGAGCAAAGCAACGCTAATGTGCATGGATTTCTAGATTTGTTCCTTTTTCCTGTTAGCATAGAAATGTCAGACAGGCTTTTATTCGGTAAAACGATATCTCAAGTTTTTATTCAGTGAAATAATATCTCAGAGTCTACATATATTCAGCAAAGAAATCGAAGAACTAGAATTCGTTCGAATATGATGATTCAGTTATCAGATGCAACTCTAAGGATGAGTCATCTGCCACTATGAATTATTATTTTTATTTAGAAGAAAAAATAGCCCAGCCGTCAAATATCGCACGCGAGGCATCTAATTGAATCTTCGAAGGGTGAAGAAGTTTGAAGTTCGACGGACTTTACAGGGAGACGATCTTAACTTCCAGGGGCATGTTTTATGACGCGACACGTTTAAAAGGAAATTTCTGACTACCGACCGGAAAGAAACACGGAGGTGAGTAACCATCATAGACGAGACAGGGGTTGATGGGAACCGCACTGAAACTTTTCACGGAACGGTCTTCACGGCGAAAGTTTCTTTTCCGAATTACATTACGGATGATCAGCATACCCTACCGTACTACCGAGAATGAGGATCTGTCATAGAAACAAGCTGCAATCTATAATTGCATAGAATTTGTAGATATCGTGTTGAGAAACAAGAGAGAAAATAAGTCATTGAAACAATTTGCAAAATAGACAAGCAAGTTAAAAGATGGACAAAATATATTCTATTTTATATAATTTACGACAGATTTTGTAATACAAATATCATCGCTCTCTAAATATGATTGCGATACGTGGCTAATTATTAATGTTTTGTCCATTGATATCAGTGTATTCAGTAACGTTGAGAAAGTTGTAGAGTTGACTAAATTATCGCCGATGAATGGATAGAAAATGTGAGGAACTGCGATAAAAGAAAGAAAAATTAATATTAATTCATATGATCAACGTGAAAGTCTATTTTGTAATTTGTTGCATAAGTTGCGTAAAATATTTGACAGGTCATAGAAAAACCTCAAAATTCAATCTGCAAAATGCGATTATATTAGAAGTAAAAATTTTCTGAAATAATTTGTTCTCAAAGAAATATCTCCTCTGGAAATGAAGAAGCAGCGAGTATCGAGCAGGATAAGGAACAAATTGTGAAAACATGACGTACAGGAGACGCGAAACTGCGAACGTGCGCCGCGTAAAATCTACGTTTGTTCCACTGGCGATACGTGGGTGGGTAAATAACGCGGCGGCCTCGAATTTCAGTTTCCGGGACGCGGTATCGGCGACACGTTCGCGTCGCGTTTTTACTCTGGAGGACAGTAATCGGGTGCACGCGTGAAAAACAATTGAACCGGCGCGGCGTCTGTGTCGGCGGAGGCTGCATGCAAAGCGCGTCATTCGGGCTATTAATCGTCCGACCGGTGACGGTGCAATTATATTTTCCACTTTGCTCGGCGCGACTTCTTCCTGCGCGGCTAAATGCCGCTTTCCTGTTGCTCAATTTTTTACCTTTCTCCTCTGTTACAATTCCTTTCCTTGTGTGAACTTTAAGAGAATAGCAAATTTGATGTTACGTTTTGCTGATGTTTTTGAAAAGCAGACGAAAGGGAGAAAGAGAAGGGTGAAAGCAAGGGACAACGAAGGGAGGAAATACAGGAAGGAGAAAAGAGGGACAGATGAATCGTGCTTTTAATTTATGCTATGTATGGAAAAATTCATAAATTATCTAACAGAAAAGGGCATTAACTTTCAAGCAATTAACTCGGCTATGATAATAACTGCAGTAAATTTTAATTAATTCCACGCAGATGACGGCTGATCCGTTAGACAGCTGCAAATTCTTTTTAAAAACATTTTTGAACAATCACATTGTACAGTTCGCAAACAAAGAGTAGCTTTGCGTGATTTATTAATGCGTATATATTTTCGAATCGGACTGGACATAAACGTATATCACGTGTATTTTTGGATATTTCGTCGAACGTGAAACATTTCTATATATCGAACATAATTAATATCGCTTATGATTATTTCTGTAAACAAAGAATTCCGACTACTTTTTATAATTAATGTCCATTTATTTAATTATTGTATTAGTTTATTTATCTGTGCATGTTTTATATTTCTTCCACGATGGATGTATCTCTCAATTTGTCGTAAGAGAATATATTTATCACATTCATAGTTACGGATTATATATGTTTTATTAATAAAGGATTTTTGTAAACATTTTAAGAAAATAAAACATGTATGTTCGTGTACTTTTTATACAAAAATTGCCATTGGAGTACAGATCGAAGTCTCAGATGTAACGTGATCTATAACCAAATTATTAGAACCGCCAGTTTCACAGGATTAAGGTCAAACAATGTTAACAATCTGCCGAGGACAGCTACGACATCTTCTTCGCCGTTGCTCTCAAGTGAAAAATCTGGGTTCGCGGAATATTCACACAATCTGGAGATAAACGTAACTCGGAAAGAAGACGCTTCGCCGGTCATGGATTAATGAAATTTAATTACGGTTGCGGGTATTGTCCCGTAATTACTCGCATCCGAAACATAATTAAAGGCGACCGTAGGCAGACACTGTGCGATCCTTCGCATCGTGACTCCATTTCCGGCCCGGGTATTTACTGTGTCCTCGTAAAGGGACCTTCTCCACTCCCAAAGTAGCAAACCAAATAAGAAACCAAAGAAAACCAAAACAACCAAAGAATAGATAGAAGGAACAAAAATCAACAAACATAAAACGGAAGGAGTCGATAAAAAATGTTGAAGAAGCGTTGAAGAGCTGGTATGGTAAAAATGGTAATTAGTCAAAGAGTCAATGCTCATCGTGTTTATTCGTACTATTCGTTACGATTATTATTTGCATATCGTCTTCGTAAAGTGAAATTACCTTTAGGTGCTTTTAGAGTTTCGCGTTACGGTATTTTCTATTCTTTAGCATATTTTTTCGTGGTAAAATGAAACTTCTCATTCGTAAATAAGTAAAATCGAACAAAAAGTAAAGTAAAAAGACGGTGGTTTGTTAGCCGTGGTACTTCTCAAAGCTCCTTCGAGTTTATATCCAATTTTGATGGTACGAAAATCGAAGTGGTATAACCAGAGTTTCCAAGCAAGGTGTTTGCCCTTTGAGGTTCGTTACAGGTGGCTTGGTTGCAGCTCTTTGTTCCGCCGGACCATCTTTGGTCCGTTTTTTCCTGCCTCGTGGCCACTGCATCCCCTTGCTTTCCCAGCGCAGCGGTTGCACATCTAAGCGCCGTATCTTTTTCTTTTTCGCTCAACGAGCTTCCAACGAGGCTCGGATAAGCCGTAATTCCCCGGCTTTCTTGGTGCGCGAACGACCAGCTCCACGCGGAATTACCGGCTGCAGCCGTGCATTTTCTTCGAGCCGACTCCATCCATCCATTCGAGTCGCCCGGTTTTCACGATCGCGCGGACACCGTTATTTGTACGGATTATTATTTATGTCGCGACCGCGGCTTAAGATGTTGAGTAACGAGGCAGCTTCGCTTTCAGGAAGAATTTCCTCCAGTGCCGGACAGAAAAATTGAGACTGTTCTTTCTAGTAGACCGCTGAGTAATTGAGGATTTAAATGATCGCGATACTTGGATTCTCCGGGCGATTTCTCTCTGTCGTTCCTCTTAACGCCATTCTTACCTCGTCGGATAACGCTTTCTAGACCGTGCATCGTCCCAAAAAGTGGCTCTTTTCGAAGTAAACTTTTCAACGACCCAATTTTCTGACGAATTTACCAGCACCTCGTGCCAGTTAATTACCAAGACAATTGTGTGCTATTTTCTCTCTCACTTGCGGCGAGCAAACTGATATTTTTGCAGAGAGACCAGCGAAATTACGCAAAGTTCGCGTTCGTGGTTCTTGTGACTACGGTATTTATCGTGACGCGACAGAAGCATAGCCCACGGGCTCTCGGGTAGAAACTGTGGAGAGGAAACGCGCTCTTTCGTCGACGGTGAACAATAATATCCATTGCGAGAAAACGAGGAGAATAGCGTTAAACGAACGTGTTGTTAACCAGGACAAATACTCGCCAGGGTCGTGTACGTTTAATGCTAATTATCATATCGAGAATGGCCTAAGCCAGGCTGGGATCACCGTCAGGATTTACGTTATAACGTTTAGACCGGCTTCTCCTGCGCTGATACACACGGGACCACCTTCCTTTGAATTATAATAATTTCAAGAGCCGGCCCCAAAATAGCTCCCAAGAGGGTGGCCGCGAATTAATCGTCCCTCGATATTGTCTACGTTACGTAATGACGTCTAATGACAGTCGGGACGTTCGTTCAATGGCCTTGTTCAGAGATCAGGAACGGCATAGGGGAGTCCTGATGCGTTAGCGTTTGATCACGAACGTTCGTAGAAGTTACAATTTTGATATGTTAGAACGCTATTAATTCTTTGATGCACGAAGTATTCTTTCATCTGCTAGGACAAATTCGTTCAATCGAATCTTCTCCTTAACAGAAATAGGTGTAGTGTAATTTTTCCAAACATATGTACATCTCCGCTCTCCGAGATTTTGATGTATACGGTAGAATTAATAGTACTTATGATTGTATCGAAAATGTTGAAGCGGTCACCACTTCTAAGAAAACTCTACATCTGATCTTTTTAGTTTTCTCAAGCACCGAAACCATCGACAGCGTATAGACGATAGACTGGGACGAGGGCAGACCATAAACAGTAGACAGGCGACGATGGCTTTGGGGCTTTCAGTCATAGGGTGACGCTGTTAGCGTGCGGATCGGAACCAGCTCAAATTATATTTCTACTTGTACTTACACTTCTGTATTAAAATATATTTTCTACTTTACGATTTATCCACGCGTTCCTCTATTTATACATCTAATAACCTCGACAGAAAATATGGAAGATTATTCTAAAGAATGGAAATAGATCGGTTGATGGAGAACGAAAGAAAACGAAAAAGCCAGTTACGTATTTTTCGACATCGTCGTTGATTTTTGCTACAAGTATCTACAGGATTGACTCGTCGATACTTGCAGGCTTCTTAAACGCGAAGGGTTCTCGAGCGTTGTTAGACAGAGTGCAATCTCAGTCGAGAAGTCGTTTTGATTACGCGGGTAAACTTCTTAAACGTCTTAATCTGGAAGCTTTCGCGTAGACAAAGATTTCGCGAACCACCTCGAACTTTGAAGTTCAACGTCAAAACGGCGAACCTCCGAGCAAGATGCCTGGATCGTCTTTGCCATCTTTTGCCTGTCACCGTGCATACGTGCACTCGTGTGACACAGAGGAAACAATAAGAACACAGACTACTAAAAACATAAGAATCTTCCGACGAAAAGAAAATAGCGAAGCGAATACATTCTCCGTGAACTTTACTTAGAAAGTTATAGGATAAAGTTATAGTACGTCCCAGTTATTAGAATCACTCTGTATAGAAAACAATTGAGAATAAACAGCGTAGGTTAACGACACGCGTAATTCGATTGAAACATTTGGATCGTGACTATCTCTGTCCCAACCTTTTCTCTATCATAGCCTTGTTTAAATACACGGATCAAAAAATTTCAATATTCTATATGGACTCCATTCCAAAATTTTCCATCGTCGAAAAAATCTATGTAAATATTTCCAGCGTCGAAATGATCGATCATGTTCATATACATATAGAGCTTGCAAAAAGCTGACACAAATGTTTACTTTGAAGGCATTCTCTGTGCAACGACCGGGAAAGAGTAAATGAAGCCATCCGCGTCGAGGAAACGCTTGCTGTCAGCACGATGCAATTTGCAAGCCATTCCAATCACGTGCACGCACGTGCGACTATAACTCCAGAGAAACGTTAAACAGTTGCTCGTGAGGGATGCAACACCGATCAAAGTGAATCATTTTCTATCGCAATTCGAACCGTACGATGACACATAGTGCGACAAGTAGTGGACAAAAATCGAAACAATCGTTGTTCGATTTTGATCTTGTTATCGATGATAACGTCAGTCTGCAAGTAAGTAATGTACACGATAATTCTCCAAAAAATCGATGGAAGAATTGTGAAAATCGTTTGTACACCAAAATCTACTGAGTTAAACATTAGTTCGTTCATTTATTCTACATTCTTCTTTGTTAAACATTAAACATTGTTAAACATTAAATGAGTTTGAGCAAACACGTGTATAATTTTAATTGCCCAATTAAAAAATTTCTTTCTTTCTTTAAAGAGCAATTTAAGAAAACGATTCAAAGCACGCAATCTTGATTCTAGCATCAAGGTATTGTATTATATTTCTATATAATTTTTCTCTTGCAAACTGCTACACTGGATGTTTTGTATTTTATTATTTTTATTTTTGTGAAATCCATTAATTATCGCAACTTGGTTGAAAAATGGATTTCTCACGACGCTTATCCCAGGAAAATTTTAAAAGTTACAAGAAGATTCTGTTCTTTACCGAATATCAGCACGATATCTGACAAGACGGAACGGAGTACAAGTAATTTCCACATGGCACTTACGAGAAAATGGAAAGATTGTTCGCAGCGTCGGCGTTATTTACTTTAACGTCACCGTGTTACAACGCGGTTAGGCAAAGAAATAAATATTTATGATATTTCAAGCAAGCCAGGAAGCAGAGAAAATACTAACAAAGATTTGACAGACTTTTACTCACGTCGGATTGTGTGGTATCGAGTTTCAAGAAAACTGCACGTTATACGCATTTCTGATCTTTGTTCCGAATCCTCGTTCACATAGCGCACTGTGCGACGTTTCGAGCCACGAATTTTACGGGCTGGCGTTAGTTTACTTGAGGACGGGTAAAAGGGGATCGATACGGTGAACAAAGCGACGACAGAAATTCCTTTTCACCCTTCCGTCGTGCTCGCACCACTCGTCACCGCCCATTTTAAAATGGATCCCGATCTTTCGCGGGCCCGGGACTTGATTAAACGCGGGCCGAGTTTCCGCGATGGAAATACGTCGGCCTGGACGAAAATTGAGAAAGTTCCGCGCGAAATATTAAAGCGGCCGGCTAAATATAAGTGGAGGAACGAGCAGAGCATCCCCGTGGGGCGGGACGATCGATACCGATCGGCGAATCGAAAGCGAAAACGTTTTCAAAATTTAGAAGCATATCTTTTCTCCGCTTCCTTCTTTGTTCTTGATTCTGCCGGATTACAAGCGACGAAAATATTACCAGGCAAACTAAAGATAAACCGTGAGTCAGTGGAAATATTAGAATCGATCGTCGAGCGGGGAAAAGGTTTATAATCAAACCGGTAGAGTTGAGTGCGATCAAAATTGCATCACGATTTATTTTCGAATCTAGTAAAAGGCTTCGTAGAATGTTAATGCAATTTCGCGCGGACCGTAACAATTCTGTATAAATACTTCTGTATAAATACAAGGTAGCTAGAAACAACTAAAGATGACTAAAGCAGGTAACTTGATCTTAAGTTGGTCCGACAAGCAGAGTGCGGTATAATTGCGATGTGGAGAGATGAACGACAGTAGGCAGTTTCTGTAAACCAAGTTCATTCCATTGTCCTCTACAGGCTGAAATTACGATAAGTATACAATATACAAGTTTCTATATATAATTATGCAACTATATAGAAATAGCTATAGTCGAAATTTGAGAGTTATACGAAAGAGTTTATAAATAAATACACAGTGAAGTAATATTAGAGTATCGTCCAAAACGATCTCGCGTCTAAATATTAAAATATCCATTCGAAAATAGCTTCTTGTCTTTGAAAGCGAGCGTCATAGAATTATCTACGAAAATTCTCATATTTTTATTTCTTCGAACGAAACATTCCCGACGATTCTCTATTTTAAGCTGGATCTAATAAATCACCAAAAAGACACGATTCGTCTTACCTACAAAAGCAGTAAAAGAAATAAAAGAAAGGAGGATAAAGCCATTAGATTAACACCGTACGGAATGTGAAATCGCCAAGATAGGCAATAACAATAACGGTCTTCGTTACAGCGTCAGGGTTCATTCGGCACGATAGCTATCGTGAGAAACGAAAGAATTGCGAAACCGGCCGAGGATGACGATGTCGGGGATCGCATTCTCCATTGGAACGAAACGATTCGCCGGCAATTCCGCACGAATACGCACGTAACAACTCGTACATGAATCGTCTATCGACGTGGTGCGCTTTATTAGAACGTGTCAAACGCGCGGCATCCGGTTCCGTTCGAGCACGATCCGCGGATCAACATTTATGGTGCTCGCGGTTTGGAATTCGATATGTAGATAAGAGTTGAAGAGCTTGAGAATGAATATCGAACGATTTGATGGACGATGAGAGGGAAATGTTACTGAAAATGGTAGGAAGTTTATTTAAATTTTCGTAAGGGAGGATTTCTTTGCATCAAATGGAGAGGATATGTGTATCTTTCATCTTATACATATGTATGGAGTGTGATGTAGAGTAGCATAATCCGGAGTTTCAATGGTACAAGACAAGATTAGAGAGCGTAGGAGAATTCCATGTTGTACTGTTGCAGAGCGCCAGGAGCAATATCGTTACCTGTGTCATTTTTAAATATAAAGTGTCTTGTAACAGCCAGAGAAAGAAATAATTTTATATGAGAAATATGTGAAAAGTATGGAATAAAATATTTCGACACTGGCTTTTATTTTTGAGAAAATTACCTTTAAATATTTTGCGTCTGAACTAATATCCTTTGATTTTTAGTCACAGAGTCAAATAAAATTAATTCCGATATTTAAAACAGTCCGCTCTAGCTTCCAATGAAATAAATCACCAGAACACGCTGGAAATTTTCCTCAATACGAGCAGCAGAATTGTGTATTTCAACAGAATAAACAGCATCTTCAACGATCTCTATTATCACCAGATTTATCATGAATATCTTGTTTCATCGCGCGTTTTGATTTACCCGATACAATAAATACAATCATAAACGAAAATACTAATTCAGAACGAAAATTCTTTGACTCCAAACATAATGAATACACAAATATACTCGATGAATATTTAAAATAAAGTTCCCTGGTAACGAAGCCCCGTACGAAGAAATTGCATTTTATATTTCCAGTTTATTTATAAACGAAACATCGTCGATCTCAATGCGCTATAAAGAGAAAGTTTTTCCTGCTGCGAAAGAATCGACCAAGAGCAAGCACTCTAAATGCAATTCCGCGCGCCCGAATCATCCCCTACTCGGCGATCATCTCGACGAGGACGAAGTTGAACGAGGAAAAACGAGGCTCGTTCCCGGAACGAGAAATTACTCGTGAACATTATCGAGACGCGTTTCGTTCCATGAATTCCCGATCTTCATATCGAATTCCTGGTCTGACGCGGATTTCCATAATTTATACGCTTTTAGCCAGTAACCCCCCTTCATATCGCGCAGTGGCTGCGACGACTCAGTTGTCGGCTGAAAATCTCACGACGAGCGATTTTCACCGCCAAATATCTTGCGTGGAGTGACGCGACGCACGATCTCCTTCACCGGAAGGGTGAAAAGCGACCGCGACAACGACGACGACGAGGATGACGACGTCGTTCGCGGCATCACGATTCCACAAGAGCGCGTCTCGCTTCGCTGGAATAACTTATAAGCTTGCACTCCTCGTTTGCTCGTTTCTCTTCCCAACTCGCTTTTTCCCTATTTCGGCGTCTCATTTGCATCGGCCCGTGCCAAGTGCTGCTTGTTCTCAGCCGATTTTCGACCCGCAGACTTTTGACTCGACCGAACCACCTCGCAATGAAACACGGCCAGAGGTATCGTTTGCCCCGACTCCTTTCCGCTGGTATTTCAGAACTTGGTGAACGAATGTTTCGAGTTACTTTGCCTTTCTCTTCGGAATTTTAGACGAAGAAACCACTGTCGTTTTTATAGCAGCGTCGCGTGTTCTTTTAAATCTGCAGTCTTTTTTCAAGATATTAAACCAAAAGTAGAGCACTATTTCGTGCAATAAGGTCGAATATATAAATTCTTTGACAAAAGAATTTTAGTAGGATCGTTTTGTTGCTTATAGAGGTGCTTACGAGAGTCGCGAAGCATTTCCCTCCGTCGTTGTTTCGTAACGAACCTTAACAGCAATTAGTCTGATTGACAAGGACAATTATTTATATATTATAACGCATACAACAGTCAACAATAACGATAAACGCTTCGATACCTACCGATTGACTGCTGATCAACAACGATCGGTTCAGCATTAATATATATATACAGGTGACCGATCGCTTTTAAATATTCAAGCGTTTTCCGCGTTTGAGCTGCGCATAGATAGACAGTTGGCGTAATTCTCAAATCGTTATAAGCGCAATCGTTGAAATGAAATTTATAGAACTCCTTCGTCGTCATTATCGAATCCGTTTATCGTCTACGATTCCATATAATAATTCCTCTAAACTTGTTAGGATCCTATGAAATGGTAATATCTTTCTGACTTTTGTAATTCGATAGCTATCTATACGGGAATACTATTCGATAAAATATCCAAGTAGCTGTAAGTAGATTTTCAAAAGTTGGAAGTACTTGTTCTAAAGTTCGAAACCAGTCTCTGAAGATCGAATACCAGGCAAGTAATATGAATAAACCATAATACCTTGCGAGTAGTATTCGAACCTTGTGAAACAAAAAGGTCGGGTATTGGGTTTGATTCGAGTTGATAAGTATTGAACTTGATACAGTTACTAGCGAAGAGCATCGTCTTAATTAATTATTCTGCTACTAATTGGTTCTTCGATGTACTTATTAGAATTAAAGTCGGTCCTTGGAAGGGCTGGCGCGAAGGAACTCCGGTGAGTTTAATTTCCTCGAAATATTCTTAGATACCTGTCGGCTCTCGCAACTTTCCTCATTAGCCCCACCGGGTCGTTCATTCTGCATTTATTTACCCGACGAAATTCGTTGCATCTTCGTACAAACCGGTAGTCTCGTCTCGAGGGACGAGCTCAACACGAGTCTTGAAACGGTTACGAGAAACGAAACTGAAACGAAACTGAAACGAAATCGCGCGAAACGTCCGTCTCCGCATCCACGTTAACGAACATTGGAAACGTTTCGCTAAAATTCTGCGGACTCCGTCGAAAACGGACTTCCGTGTAAATTTCTGTTTGTAAACGTTCCCCTTTCAATTCAGTTTCAACCTAAAATGAGAGGCTTGTTCAAACACTGAATTTCCAGTAGACCGTAACGTTATAGGTTCCCTAAAAAAAATGGTTCTTTGTTTAGAAACACGTAGATAGAGGTTCATGGAAACGGGATCTTTAAATAGTATAGGCATTGCGATGCATATTTTTTATTTACACGGAACCCACCGAAATATTGCTTTTTTTTTAGGATTTCTATGCGTATGTGCACGCGTTCTTTTTTTTTTTTTTTTTAATTACTGAAAACGTGAAGGTGCTTTCAGAGAAATTAATGTTGACTTTTATTCAAATAGAAATGTAATTACGTGGAGATATATACTTTCGTTCTATTATTTTAAATGCAACTGTTTACGTGTTGTATATCTGGGAACATACGGTACAAATTGATATTTCTACCGAATTAAACAAATAAATATTGAAGGTACGAAGTGACGATATCGGGTATTTTATTTCTGTAGCGAGAAAAAGCACGCACGTGCGTTCTTGGTAATATAAATGTTTACTTTTACCGGAACAGAAACGCTTACGTATTTTACTCGCGTTGCTCTGATTCTAATTTCTAATATATTTATGTACATATTAAAGGTCAGTGGTTCCAGCATTAATTACTTAGTCTGAAAAGGGTAGTCTGAAAGAAACTGAGGCAAACCGTGAAATATATTACTACAAATTTCATATTTCAAATATCTTTGTATCCAACGCAACTATTAATATTAATTAAAATTATTAAAATTATTAACATTTCCTCTAAAAATAACTGAAATCATATATTCTCTATACCTAATCAATTTCACTGTCAAATGATTGAATAAAGTAATAACTTGGCTTATCGTAACGTCACTCCCACGTTGCCTAACCTTTTATCATTCATTACGTTATCGAGCAATAAATAAGAAAATTTAAATTCAGAAAGCACTTCGCGAAGATGAAGATACACGTGTGGGTGTTCTATCGATTCCGTGGAGCACGCTGAATTTCCAGTGACAGCCTGTTACATCGAAGACGAATGATCGCGACGCGCCATTTGATCGCGGAACGAGGCGGCACTTAGGCGAATCTCTAGATCCCTCTCGAAGAATATCCTTCTTCTCTTAGCTCTACTCGCTCTTCCTCGAAAACGTCTCCTTTGTTTCGTGCTTCTGCCCAAGTTCCAGCAGAGGTGTGTTCTCCATGGGGAACTCAGGCATAGTATTTTCTTCGGGAAATACTTAGCAAAAATATGAAGAGCAGATCGAAAGCTCTGGCCCGCTATGTCGAGCAATCTTTTGGCTATCTGTACCCCTTCTCTTCACCCCTTCGTCGCCGTGTAACGTTTACCGCGGGCGGTGTTTCGTCGATCGGGGAAAATATGTCGCGACCAAGCTGTAAGCTCTCTCGTCGTGCCATTTCGAAGCTTCTACGTTAATTATTCATTGATTTGAATGGAAATTATTTGGACAAGTTGGTCCCCGTGTAATGATCGCCCCAGGTCGATGGTTTATTTCGGTCGATCGATTGGAGCAGCATGTTGCGTATAATATTCTATAGATTGTATAATATAATAATTGTTCGTACAACGTGTTCCGGACAGACCTCGTAGGCGAGTGAAATCGGTTAAAATTGATCCGCGCGAACGATGATTTGAAAACGAAATAAACTCGTTAGAAGCTCAAAACTTTTAAGAGTTGTTACCTCGTTTGGAACTTTAGACTGGAAAAAACTTCCATCTTCGATATCATTGCGTATAATAAGACAAGCTTCTCTTCGATTTCCTCTATTCGAATATTTAATGGAAATAAAGCGACGTCTATCGATGGAAATTTTGGTTAACGGTTTCCTTGCATTGCAGTCGCGGTTACATTTCTACTCGATTCTTACAAGGAAATTACCCAGAGATTCGTGCAAATTATTTATCACTCTGATACGAGATTAAGAACATGGAAGAAAAATACAGCGTGCTCGAGAATCTCGGTTTACGTACTTGTGTCGAGATGAAGCAATATTCCTCTTTATCGTCGCGCAGATTTTCCTCCGTCCATAACAACTACAACGAAGAACAGCGTCCTTAAAGAATATACACGTAAAAATATAGCTTGCCTCGTTTACACGCACCTTATTCAAATGAAGGAATAAAGCCCTGTCTTGCTCATCTTGATACAGGAATATTTCACAGCGCCGTTCTCTAGTTAGAGGAAAAACGAAAAGAACTGGAAATACGGGGTGACGTGGAGAGGTCGGATCGAAAATAATTCGGCGATTCGCGGGCAGAAAAAGAACGGGGCTGGCGAGTAAACGAGATGGTCCGCAAAATTCCATCGGACACGAGGATAAATCGAGATAGGACGCTTGGCCGCGTTAACGCAGACAAATCGCCCGCGAATTTCTACGGCTCGCGCTCCACGGACTAATTTCGACCCGACGAATTATAACCGCGTTAAGCGGCGCGAAATACCGTCGCATGAAACTACGATTAACAACGAGAACCGCGGGATAACGGTAATTCGACCGCGATTAAAGCGGCTCGAATCGGCCTTATTCGCCCTTCCTTCGAAAGGAACTCATTAAGGAGCTCGCCCGGCGGAAGAATAAATTTTTGTCTCCCTTAATTGGCGCCATGTTTCTCGTCGCTGTCGCTCGTAAAAAGATGTACAGCGCTCCCTTCACCGACTAGTCTTTTTCAACAGTTTGCGAATCTTTCGAGCGAGTGAGGAAGAGTCCAAAATCTGGAGGAAAGTTGGAATTACTACCCTGCCTCTATCAAAATTCCAAGAATGAGGCATTGAGAGCGAAAGGTGTAACTCTTATACTCGACAAACTGACAAGTTAGAGAACCTGAAGATTCGAAAGTTATGAAAATTTGTGCGCAAATGTCGCTGGTAAGTGATTTGTAACAGAAAGCCATTTTTCGTTGATGCTATAAAACGAATTTAGGGGATGAAACAATGCAGAATTTTATTTCTCGTGAATTATCTTCGGGACGGTGAAAGATATCGGAAAATCTGGATAATACTGTCTTAGAACGATGTCCCCTAAGTTATCTCCGCTATCAACTTTTAACATTGAATTTAATATTTACAATTTCGTAATATTCTGTCTACTTTCTTTTTCGATGTTCCTGATTATACGTGTACCTACACTACTAATATTAAATGTACTAAGTATAGTACTAATATAGTAGTAAAAACTTTATTATACGCTGTACACGTCTCTAAGACGAGAGTTAAGAGTTAAATTTGCAGGGAATCGGTCCTGAAGTAACGCGAGATTACTCCACCGTGTTCCGACGTACTCTTAATCCACCAAGACCATTTCAACGACTAAAATTGGATAGCTCCAGAAAAGTTGGCCTTTAAACGAGATGGCAGAAAACACGTTTGCCATATGTTGGTCTAAAATCCTGCGATATTAATCTTGACACATCACCTACGCGACCTATACTAACCGCTTACAAAAAGCCAAAAGACAGGAGTTAGGAACTCGGTGCAAAATGAATGACCTCGAAGTTGTACATTTACCGAGCAAACTTGCAATGCTGGTGTTCGTAGAGCAAAATAATACATATCGGTTAGTACGATTGCACGGTACCATAACTACCATATTTGCAACAGTAATTAATACCGTGTAATATGCAAATAGGATAAAATCGACGTTACGAAATAATAGTTAATATATCTGGTTGCAGCGGTAAATTATAATTTAATATTAGTTAAACCTTTCAAGCTGATCCTCTTTCACAGGGTGTCGGGGTTTTGTTGTGGGTTTCTGGAAATTTTCACAGCCGGAAAACGCAATCTTGGCTCGCCGCAGACGTGCCATAAGCGCGGCTCAGACTCGTATCTTGTTCGTTTTCCTCTCTCGTCTCTTTTTCTTGAGGCGCTGCGACGAAATTGCAGCTTTCCAACCGGCCGACGCCGTGCCGCTTTCCGCCTGTCGCGAAATGAAAACGATATGCGCTAGTGAGACGCAGGATCGCGCGGTATTCCGTTAGCGAATAACATTCTATAGTCGACTTTGTCACGCTTGTCGAATAAAATTTTGTTTGCAACTGCAGCAGATTCTACGATAGTTGTAGTAAATTTCGTTTTTAATTTAATCCGTGTAAATAGAATATTCGAGGGTTTATTGTTGAAACAAATTCATATTATATAAAATACGTAATATATATACATATGGGTAGAAAATATCCAGTAAATAAAGCCAATAATGAGATTTGTTTTAGATAGTAACATAAATATAAAACGTCTGATCTCGCCGGATCAATTCGCTTGATCTTCTTTTTGTAACAAAAATTTCAATCTCTGCGAATCACTTTAAACATTAAAACCGAGAACTTCCTCCTCTTTCAGTAAATTCCACAAAGTATAAATCCTCAAAAATCATGTGACAAGCTTAACTCCGTGAACTACGATAATTCCTAACAACTGTGCGCCGTATAAAATGCAGAATGAAAATGTAAAATGTAAAATTAATCTCTACAAATAAAATCAACGAACCGATTTTTTGTCAAGTGGAGCCTGTGTATAGACTACTCGAATATTCACTTTTGAATTGCATTTTAATCGTTTTAATTATTCCTACTCTCTCAATAACAAAAACGCGATTTCGCGCTGAAACAAATTTGCACCATATAAACACACATAATAAATGTATGAAAAATACACGTCGCAAAATATCCGCCTGTCTCGCCAATCTCAATAACAAAATCAATAAGGCGCCCAATTCTCGAGTCACTCGACGATACAGCGTTCCCGCGGACGTCAGCGAACAAATGAAAAGCTTGCGGGGTTTTCCGCGGCGCGAAACAGCCATAAACTGGCCAACTATGGTCTTCAGCTGTTACGTGCTAAGAATATTTTCCGATAGAGGTGTCGAATCGTGAACCAGCAGAACTAACCTTATCTCGTAGCTTTCACGCACGGTTCAAGAGTCACGCGCCAGCTTCATGGTTCCACCGTCGCCGATTTCGGTCTCGTCACCTCCTGCTCGCTCCTCCAATGGTATCCTCTCGGTGGTTTCCTTTCCACTCCTGAGGCGATTTCCTGGTACCGGTACTGTTCGAACTATCGGAGAAAGTCGTCCAATCCGCGCACCTTGGACCAGACAATCGAGTCTCATCTCGCCTCACTGGCCAAGCTTCGATTTTCCTGGAAATTTAGGTAATGGCAAGCTTGAAGCTCCCGAATGGATTACGGTGTCTTTTGTGATGCGCGTTAAGCGTGTCAGGAGCCGCGAGACGAATTCGTCTTTCGTGTCACGAGATGGAAAAAGTGGATTTTATTTTAGGAGTTGGATTGGGTTATTCGATTTAGGTCGGTCGATAGTATTGCGATTGGTAGTAGTGGGGGGAAAGTTGTTGAGTGATTAGTTCTTTGGTGTTTCGAAGCTCTGGCTGCTCGAGCGAAGTGGCGCTGGTTTAATGTACGTATGTGCAATTTCAAAAAACTGCAACCTCCGATGCTGGGAGCGTGCGTCAGCAGCCCTTCGCTTCGTTTACGTCACAAATTCGTCAAATCGATTTGACCTTTGATCTTTGCTGTAGTAGACGCTATACCGAGCCCGCCGTGGATGAAATGTATTTTATAGCAACGATGTAAGTCGATCCTCCGTCTCTTTACTTGTCCCGCATTCTTCCTAAACGACTCCGCTTCCGGCTAAATCGAGTTCCCGACCAGAGCCTTGTTACGATTAAATTGAACCAACTTTTTCCTTTTCTTCCATTCCGCAGAACAGAAAGAATTCCCTCTAAAAGGCATAACCTCTTGCGTTGAACGACTGGCCGGTTGGTGCCTTTAAGCCAACGATAAATTCAACATATTTTCAAAGTTAGTATTAGACTTTCCCGTCAGTTGACTACCGACTTCTTCTAAATTTTATTACTCAATATTTTCTCACGTCAATGTGCCTGAATTCATCGTAACAAAAGGAACAATCTGTATAAATTACCCTCGAGAAGTCGATGACTGTTCTAAACGCAATTTCTCCTATTAATTTGCATAGTCGAGTCAATCCCAGCGATAAGACGCTGGGTCTTGTTTACAATTTCATTGCTCACTACGCGAACCTCTGATAAATCGTAGGTGACTCGAAATTTCTCTATCGTTCCCTATAAGACACGAGGAAACAGTAAGAACCGCGAGGTTTCTCGAGATTCGAATCTCTCAGCCTGCGAAAGTTCCTCGGTAGAAAAATAGTTGCAGGTGTCGCAGGAAAAGAAAATTTCGCGATTCGAGGAAGGGGTCGGGCGACGAAGGTTGAAAGTTTGCGAGATGAATCCGCGAGATGAATTCGGTTCGGGGTTGGTGGATGGATAGATGACAGAAAGACGAAGCGACAAAAGGGTGGCGGGAGACAAGCAGGGAATAGGGATGAGGGAAGATGGAAAAGATACAATGACGTCTGAAAGTTTCGGCTACACGTGTTGAGAAGGAAGAAACGTGAACGCAATACTTTCCCGCTGTATGCACGACCCGGCGTCCCTGGAACGGAAAGACGACGAAATTGTGAAATAAGTTTTCGAAAACGAGATTTCTTCCGCGAAGAAATTAAAATGGAAAACCGTCCTATTCTTCGTGCAAAAGTAGGGGTCTCTTTTCTTGTTCTTTTCTACACCATGGAATGATATTCACGAAACAAGAGGCTGTGAGAGAAGGTGAAATAAAGAGGAAATTATACAGTTTGAATGTTGGTAATTCATTTACGGTAAAAGGTGTAAAGATGATTTGTCATAGAGAACTTTTGTGCATATAAAGAAACTTTATTCTGTAAAACATTTCGAAATTACATACTGGTGGAATCTGACAACAAATTTCAAATATCGTTATAACGTATCATTAGACTATAATGACATTCAATCACCGTGGCTATATTGGTTAAATTGGAGACGAAATTTCTAATTTCAAATTTCAAATTTGTCCGATGTAATCACGATAGTTAGATTTCGTTACAATGTTAGTAATGTATCTAGTGTATCAAATTCCGTTTCAAATTTGACTAATACGATCAATAATATAATCAAACAGTCGCGTCTCGTTATACTGTACTAATGAAATTTTAAAATCTCTCGTACAAGACACGTGACATAGATTCCTGAAAGTTGCTGTACGTGTTCGGACACTTTCGTGAGCAACTGTAGCTATTCGTCGAGAACCACGAACGACGAGCGTGGTTCATGCATCGGTGAAACTTTTGATCCGCGTTAGTAGAGGCGAGGAAGGAACGGTTTCCTTCATTACCAGGTTCCTACTCTTCGTGGGCAAAGGACGGTTCCGAACGATCGATGCCGTAAAGGGAAGAGAACAAAACCACCCCCCTCTCTCTCTCTCTCTCTATTCCTATCCCTTTTATTCCTTGCTGTCGCACTCCTTCGTCCCGGCCAAAATTGTTCCCGTGAGCAGCAGCTCGTGAACCCGAGCCCAAGGCTGTAGGGTTCTCGTATCTTATCGAAACCGAGGATCGATATATACAATTCCAGTGTTTCTGCCTTATCTGCGAACACACAGGCGCTGCTCTCTCGTCCACGAGCGTCCTGGTGCCTCGCTGTGAGGCAACAGAGAAAGCGACTATCTGTGTGGCTCGATGGAAAAGGTGGTCGTGACCTTCGTGCACGTGTCACCGAACGTGATCGACGGGTTTCATTAGTTGGCCTGGCGACGATCAACGGTGAAGAGGGTTTTTAACGACGAGCCGTTTGTTGCTAACCCGTTAAGTCCTGGTGGCCTGGTTCGACGAGACTGATGAACCGCAGCGTAGGCTCACCGGGAAGAAAGAACGACCCTCTGCCGAACGGTTACTCTTTCATTTATCATCGTAATCAGGAAGAACTCGAAGGATGAATGGTTTAATACGGATTGAATTTCTTGGAATTAATGCGTTTAGTCCGATCCACTTCGAAGAGATTTCGAGGACGATTTCTTCTTAGAAACGTGGGAATCGAGGAGAAAGGATTTTAGAGAAGGAAATGGAGGTGTCGGTGGGCGAGAACTGGAAAGTGTACCCGAACACTAATGAGAATGGAAAAGAAGTCCTGGGTGATTTTGGTTCTTAGCTGTTCCTCAGCAGACATTCGGACGTCTCGGGTGTCTGAATCGCTCATCGCGAGCACGCAAATCCAATTTGTCCGCGAGATGTTTGTTGGTCTTCCTAGAAATTACTCCGTTCGATGAGATTGGCGAGGGAATGATGAAACTGTGCCGCGATAAACAGAATGACACCGATGTAAGAGAAAATAAGATAACAAGCAGAGCTACGTCAAGGGATATAAATCCTTGACGCCGGAAGAGATCTCGAGCTTTGTAGACACTTAATCAATTCAATTGCCGGTCATCAGGGAAACGCCTGAAAGGTTCTCGTTTCAGAGCCAGACTCGTCGACTTAATTACTCTTCGAGACACTTCGTCTTGCGAGACAACGCGAACAATAAAACGACCAACATTCGGAATTTGTTCTACTCTCGATAAGTAACAACGATACCGTCGTTGTTGTTTTTCCTGTAGCTTTAAGAATGGCTTTGCTTTGATTATCACCTTCGTTTCACAATATCCTCGTTGATCGGTACGTCTCATCAAGATGAATACAAGAGCCGATAATTACATCCAGGGTCGCTAACGAAGCAGCCGGCGATCTTTTGTCGTGGCCTGTGCTACGTGACCGATTAATTTCATTAACCCTCCTTCTGGCGGCCTCTCCAATGCCTCGCTAATTGTCGAGTTCGCAAATAACGCGGCCGCTATATCGGCCTAACCGTACGACGCAGTCGAATGTCGAGCATCACTCGCAAGAGTAAATAAGCGACTACGAGATTCGGTTTAGGTGGCGCAGGCGTCGACTGTAATTAATTTCATTGACTCGTCGTATATAACCAGCGCCTGAGACGGAAAGGAGTCACCGGTTTCGAGATAACGAGGTTATTGAACTACGTACTCTTTTAAATTCTGAACTAAATGTATTCGAAGTTCGAAGATATTTCGTTAACGCTTGGCATCGACAAGAAAAATAAGTTTCCGTACTCTGTTGAATTCATCTTGCATTTAAATTGAATTTATTAATGAGCAATTCTGTCTTACGACGGTATCGTCCTATTCTATAACATTAAGACAAAAATAAAAGTTAGAAGAAATAAAAATACGTAATTTCGAAAGACGAATTATATTGTAAAATATTGGAAATTAAGATAACTTTGAATAGAAGCGAAGATACGAAAAATAACTGAAATAACTGGTAAAACGATGCAATAAATCGATCGACGCTCTGTAACTGACCGTTCCTCTTTTTGTTCCTTTCCTTTTACACCTATATGGTCCGCAGGTTAAAAAATGTCAATATCCTTCACGAACCACACTCCAACACTCGGCGATATATCGACGTACTCAAACGTTTTGCATTTAATCTCTATTTTGTAGAGCGAATGTATTAAACGTCCGAAGACATTGAACTACGAATCAATTCCTCTATACTCTATAGTGATATCGACAGTTATAAGTATTTCAGACATTTGTCGAATATTTCATTCAAATTGAATACTTTTCGCTCTTTCTTTTTTATAATTGCTTTTAATTTATTATTCTTATACGACAAGTTTCCACACTCTTATATCCACATTCCTCTACAGGCACCTGAAAAATCATAGAATTTCCACTTTGGCAAGGATCTCCATAACCATCTACCGTCGCCTATAAAACTCATTCTACTTCGACCAGTCTATATGCAAATAGGTTTGAAGTGGTATTATACGCATCGAGCTCTCATACGTTGAATTTCCTTTAGGGGCAGAGGTAACGGCCGAGCAATCAGGTACAGAAACTCCTCCCCATGGCGCCATTATCCTTCTAGACACGTTAACGACGCGTTATTCCGAGTGTTCGCAATCGGACATCCGCAGAGAGCTACGTTATCGAGAGCACCTTCGAGGCTCGATACAAGCAGCATTGTACGATGATCGAACGTTCGTGCCTCTGCCGGCACGAATGTGACTAATTAGTTTCATTAAGTCGGCGGAGCAACAATCGAGTGGATTGTCAGCTGACAGGATCACAGCGCGGTTCGTGAGATGATCGATGCTTGGTTGCGACCAAAGCACCCTGCATCCGACAAACACACAACTGATATGCGTACTCTCGATAGATCGCGTACATATACATAAATGCGACCACTTGGCAAATGTTAGAGCTACTTCATCGTTCAACGCGGTTAATTGATATCATTAGGCTGCATGCGATGCGTAACTCGGACATAGGAATAGCGAAAAGGTTACGGTTCAGGATCCTCGGAAATATTTATTCCCTTCGTTTCTATTACTTCTTTTCTCACCAATATAACTACTAGATTAAATTACTCGTCGCTCCGTTTCATTTTACGTCGTTTAATTTGCTTGTCATTTCTCTGGACGAATGGATCGTAGATACCAGAGGTCGCAGTTAAAAGAACTAGGTCTCCAGTCAACGACTGGTTTCACTCTCATCGAATGATAATTTATAATTCTTGGAAGACAAGATATGATATAATTTGGGAATTTTCCTTGGATCGTGATCAAGAATTTGGCCAAAATTTCATTAAGAAGCAACGACGAAGCTCGATTTACAGACATTAATACTCGGAGTCTCGATAACGTTCGGATATCTAATAAATTGCGACGTTCGATGAAGTTGCCGCAGCTCCGGAAGGCAAAGTTCCATGAAGTTTCGCTATTCGAGTAGTTTTAGGGTTTAACGAGGTGTTGGATCGTTCTAATTCCAATCTCAAACTGATGATTTCCTTAAAACCTGGCCAAATACCACTCTCAACTTCTCACTCAACTTCTGTTCGAGATAACAATTTACCCGTGGAAAGCACATATTGTAACAACGAGTATCCGTGGAAGATACACGGATTTACGCAATAATTAATCTTATTCGAAATTTATGGAAGATTAACTTTTGAGATCGTACATCGTCATTATCTTCGTCTATATTATCAGAGAACCACATTCCAAATATCGAATAGGAAAATGTATAATAACGCTAGTAGTATACGTCTTAAACGTTCACCATTGTCGAGCATTTAATCAGTTTAATAGCATTGTACATATAATAGCCTGAGAATAATTTAGCAGCAATTAGAGAGGAGCTACAATAAATCCGGACTGTCAGACTGTCGGACACCTGAGCCGCACATGATCAGTAATTATGGTTACGTTGCAAATTATGTTCATTGACTACATACCTGTACGTATCAGGCATAATTTAATGGCGAGATAACGTTCTTCCTCTTCCAGTGAACCATCAAAAACATATCGATCAAGGAACGCGATACTTCCATAAAAATACTGATCGATCAATGACGATGTATAAACGTCGATAAAAGATGACCTACGGGAAGAAGAAGGAAAAATTCAGACTATTACCGACTTACTGTTGCTTTGTGCCATAGCAACCACAGCATCTGAATATTTCGTGATATCTGAAACGAAGTGTATCGAGGTACGACTATCTCATAATTCAGTGGATATTCGCGCCTGTATATATTTTTCTTTTTTTTTTTCGATATATTTTTCGATGGTTCGTCACGCTCCACCCAGCCCGGAAAGTCAATAAGTATCGGTAGACCGATTAAATATTTGTGTCGGTCTCGTTACGCGTACTAGATAAAGTTTATTAATTTCAGTGGCCAGTCGCCTGTGAAATTCCTACATCGCGGGAATGAATGACCGCGAGCCGAAGCGATCGATCGTCGTGGCAATTTTTTTCACCCGTTTGATTGGTTCGTCGTACAGGGTATCGTGTCAAAGGTAGAATGGAATTTCACGATGGAACCGACGCGACGAATAGATCGAAACATGGCCGTTGATTGTTATCGGCGTGAATCAGAGGCAAGAAATGATCGGCGATTCGACGCGATGATCCGTGTAATCCGGACGATTCCGCTGGATACTTAGGACGATCTCGAACGTGGGATAGCGCGCGATTAAGGTACTCGAGAGGGGAGCGTATCGGCTCTGATCTGACAGGGAGCTGAAAGAAGCAACCAGAGAGGGAGAGATCGCTTATTATACGAGGTTCAAGAAGCAGGCCTTCTGGTGAAAGAGAGACATCGAAAAAAACTGGTGCGCGTTGAATGGTACGCTGAGGCATTGTTCGAAGGGAAACAGTGTCCCACATTATCCGGCCAGCTTTATTTTTAGTGGTGAAAGAAGGAAAAGGAAGGCGGCCTGGGCCGTTTCACCGGCAAGAGACGTTCGCCTCTCGAGTACAAAGCGGCTACGTCCACGGCCACTATTTTATGCCTTATCTGTTTCATGGTACACGGTCTGGCCTCGGGGATTAGCTCGATCCATTCTTCATCATTAGGAGCTAGTTTGCTGGTAATCAGTGCTGGCCATCCTTCAACCGTGGCTTCCTTACCATTTTACTTCAAATCGTTCGACCATCGACTCGCTCTGTTGAATTTTTCATCGAATTAAATTTTTCATCGACGACTGAAAAAGGTTTTATCAACTCACCGTGGTCATTTAGAGATCTTCCAGAGATTGATTCCGTAGAATAGTTTCATCTTCTTTGTATAAAGAAAGAGAGAGAATCGCAGGAGGGAGCAGAGTATTTCTTGTCTGACCAATGACCGTCCCATACTACTAGATTTTTCATCGCATCACACGTACACGATAGCCCTGGTTCTTTATTTAACGAACCATCGTTCTAGATAGGCTGACTGGAAGGTAAACGCACGAAACGCTCAAATGGTCAATAAACCGAGAACCTGCTGCAAATTCTGTTATCAAGGACGTTAAAGAATCCCGACCCTTTAAAGAGCAACGAGAAATATATCGCGACTATGTTTCACGCACTATCGCACTCCACTCTTATGACGTTTATCTTTTCTTTTGCAACGAATGGGACGATTCTCTCTATAGATGCAGTATATTTTATCCTGTCAGACTGAGTACGACACTTCGCATGCTAACTACCCTGTTAAAATGTAAAACAGGTTACAGATACTTTTTATCCGTAGAAAAAAATTCTTTCATTTATCCATTTATGAAACCCAAGAAATTACGCTGAAATATGAGAAGATTGTCTCAAACCCTGCCGCGTTATTTGGGTCATTTTCCACCAAATTAAATTTTCTTATCGTTATAAATTCTTTTTCACGGCAGTTCTTGTAGTCGCTGTAATAGAGAATCGTCGTATGATTTCTCGTTTCAATCGTACGATAATAATTTTCTTGAAACGTATTAAAATTCTCATCCTTGGCTGAATCTAAAGCGAGATAGAGACATAAATACGCAGTAAGCTTAAATGCATCATCGCGATAGTGTATCGAAGTCGAGTCACGTAAACGGACGTAAATAATTTGGAGAAAGCGGCGCTTATCCGTTCCGTATCGAGAATCAACCGGTGAATAAGAGGCGCAGGGGATGGCCTACATAGGCGAATGCATAAACAGGAATGTCTCGACGATAGTCCACTCGCAAACCGTCTGCCAATACGAAATGTATTTCGGGGGGTATATGACAAACAGCTTGCAGCTTCGAGGCTTGCTATTGACCGGCCTTGTATTAACGAAAACTGGGCATCGTGTACAGTGCGGAAGGTAAAAGAGGGAAGAGAAACGGGACAGAACGGCAGCGACAGAGACCGAGAGGAAGTCGGTGGTAGGAGGAACATCGATCTGCAGCAACCTCCTCATCCTTTCACCCCCATCCCATTTACCGCTTTCCTTTCACGCAATATCGTTTCTCCATGGCGTCTCTTTTTCATCGTGTCCGCCACACTACCTCTCGCTCGCCACTCGCCACTCTCCTTTTTTTTTCCTCCCCACGGCCCTGGGTGTTTCTAAAAGGTGCTCGAAACTTTGCCTATGAAACGGCAAAACGAGAAAAGGTACGCGGCGGAGGCACCAGCTCGAACATTGGATCGTTTAATTATTTCGAGTTGGCCAGGTCGATCGATACGATGAAATATGGAAGTCCACGAATAACCAACTACGACACGTTAATTTCATATTGATCGGCAATCGATGCAGAATGCTGATAATAATTAACACGCTTTGAATCTTTCATTCGATGGATGATTATTTTAGCCTATTAACTTATCCCAGTCAATTATCCTATATATAAATCAGTTGTACGAATTTTTTATCAGAGCGATGGATCCTTCTCAATTTCCGGCTGCAATGTTTCACCTAAAGGTCCGATTATTCGTATAGAAAGCTGGCGAATGGAATAAGGCTTTCGTACGGCGTTGAACGAATCTGCAAGAAAATTGACGACCAGTTTACTCGGCGAAATGTACTTTCAGCGAACGGTCACGAGAAACAGCTAAAACTTCCTGCGGTGTTCTATATCGTTTCCCACGTCCTCTGGTTAAGCGTGTGATGCGAGAACGTCGCTTTGAAACGCAATTCGATCTCCGTATCGATATCGGCGAAACGCAAAGAACAAGGAAGTATATCGAACGAGGAAAAATAAAAATATACGGAAATAAAACAATCTGACCGTGAACGTAGTAAAATGATGGTCGGAAGGGAAAACGATATGAGCGTGAGTGTACTGGTCTATTTTCTTTCTCTCGTGAGGTCCACGCTTCGGGATATACGTACGTGACTTTTGTGTGGACTGTTCGAACACGAAGCGGGTATGTTGCAAATGCTGCTGGTAAAAGACTTAGGGGAGTACGGAGCGAGTCGAGTCTTTTTAAAGTTTGAGGAACGAGACACGAGTTTTTATTCGAAGAAAGATACGATCTTCGTGCAACCGATTCGTGTTGCCATTGGTCAGGCTGTAAGTTTACTGGAAATCTTTGCGAACTCCGGCTAGCTTTATCGAAGTACAACGCTACACCGACTACTAACCCACTCGTATTATATTTCTTTTCTTTCTAATTGAGAAGTTAAAGTGGTAAACGATGTAGGTGTAATGGAAACAAAAGGACAATTTTTTTAATGGCAAAGGATGTAAAAAGTATGTAAAGTACGATGAAAAAAGTTATATACGCTAGAATGATCAATTTTAGCTTTTAAGGCTAATGCAACATAAAACTACGATCGTAAATGCCACTAGATTATATGGTCGAAAAAGATGAAAATATATGGTACAAATAAATTGTACGTCTCTTGGAAAATAATCGTCCAAATGATTATTCGACAAAACAGTTACGGAAATAAATTTCCAGAGTAGCACCTTAAATCGTTTGTCCAAATATCGACAAAATTCGATTACTGTTTTCCCTCTTAAATGGCGCTTTAGAATGCATCAGATATCGCGGCGTAACGACGAATAGAATTGCTACTGGATGGTAAATAGAAACAGCGTTTGCCTCGTCACGATAACTTGGTACAAGAACGGTAGCCGAAGAACGCGACGTTCTACGTCGTTAAGCGAAATAACAAAGTTTGCGTATCTGCGATGGGAGTGTTTCAACAGGGCAGAACTCGATGTACTACGCGTTACAAACGTGTCCCGTTCTCAAATGAAACGAACAGGTACGTGCAAGTGCGTGTTCTTCTTCCTCTTACGTTTCCGAACCGATTCAACTATCGCGAGGATTCAAACTACTATCTATACAAGAAGATTTTCAATTCGATTCATGTATTCAACTATACATATACCGCGATTCAATCAGTCTAGCGTCTATCAGCAGGTAGGTGTACGTGGATTATCCGGCGATTATCGAATTTTCAACATTAACCCGGCCTATCTCGTCGAGAATCGAGCGAAATTGCTTTAACGCAAACAATAGAGGGTTGAACAGTGTTAAACCGGGACACGGCACGGTAACTTTCTTTCCGTGAAAGCAAAGCATCTCCTGACAGCATTTCGAAGCCAGAGCGGCTACGGAGCGCCGGAAGCTGCTACGGTGACGTAGTAGTAGACACGGTAGACGTGGAACAACGAGCATGTGTATTTCCAGAAGTTCGCTCCTTTCAAGTGGACGTGTCCTTTATGATTTCCCAAACTGATCTTTCCTTCTGACGAAGTTCCTTTCTCTGTTTCGACTTCGACGATGTCTCACGAATGTATTCGAACATTTACCGTAGAAAATTTTTATGGATATATCGTTCGATGTTTTAAGAAATTTCATTAGCAACGTAACGAGACGTTTATTGCAAATATGAACTCGATAAAAAATTAGTATAAAGCATGAACGTACGTATAATTAGTACTAGAAACGCCCTCGTTAAATTTTGCGATTCGATAATGTAACGAATAATTGACTCTAACTCTAATTACTTTTGGTTTCATTACTGGTGGGCTTAAAAAGAATAGCAATTAACAAGACACTTAAATTACTAAGAATTCTCTGAAACCGGCTGGCAGATAACCGTGCATTCTAACGGGTCGAATTCAATATTATCTTTCTAACGCTCGAATAACTTTGAAATCTCAACGAGAGATGTAATTTCGATATTCTGATTTATAGTCGGTTGAATTTTTTGAAATTTTATCGCGGTCGTTATAGCGACGTATGAACGAACTGGGCCGAGACATATTTTTCCATGACGTGCACAAAACTTCCTGATCGGCGTGAAACTTTAACGAGACGTGCCGATGCGTTGCCGATCGATCGTACGTTGCGAAATTTAAGCCAGTGTGTTGGCTCGTGGCGCGTACCTACGCGCTGTCAGCGAAATTACAACTGGACAAATAAAATTGGCCAACTGTTCGGCCATTCGACGTTACGTTTCTGTTTTTGACGTTTGTGCAGCAACAGCACGTGAAACACGACTCCGTGTTGTTAGGTATCCCGCGGGATATTATCAACATTACAATTAACAAATGTCAGTTACGAGCTAGTACTAGGTGCAATTTTGAACCTAAACAGATAATAAACCCGTCAGCCACAATTTCAGGGGATTCCGAACAAACGCGGCAGATGGATGATGATTACTACGGTGAAGGTTTGCTTCTATCACTACGTTCCTTCCTATATTTAAGATTTTGTTCTTTCTTACTCACCGGTTTCATCTTTCTACCGGCAAAAGGGATAAACTGTAAGGAACGATAGTTAAATATAATAAATAGTTTCCATTCTTAGCGCCTGGAATTCCCTTTGGAAGGTTTTAATATTCTTCTAACTCAAAGTTGAATTATCTCGAGCTCCGACACTCGTGAAATACACGCGCGATATAATTGGTCGCTTCATCACGACAGACGTCCTATCGTGATTTCGAACGAGGTAATTTTGGCAGCGGGTTCTAGAAAATGGACGTGGACCGCGATAAATAAGAGGGAAAATCGTTAAGAAGTTTGAGCATCTTTCTTATCGTTCACCGAACCAATTTACCCCTCGATGGCCGCCTCTTCCCGCCGGCTGAGCTATCGCTTATCATTTTTATTAGCGTTCTAAACACGCAATCGGCTTATCGACCGGTGGCCCGCTTTGGAGAGCAACGCCACCGCTAAGCCGGCCGATCGATCGGGAACAACGGTGCCTCTTCTTTCGTTCTTTTACTTGACCTCCGTAAAAATTCTGAAACTTCTATGTTTTTAGTATTATTACACGGAGTATACTCGCTGAGAAATTTCGTTCGCCCAAGCTTCTCAACTCTTCGATTCATTACACTTGATGCAAGAGGGATGAAAGGTCGCAGACCTTCATAGGTCTTCGGACCTAGAGCTTCCATACCTCGGACAGGTACAACGAATCGGAAAGTTACCGAAGAAAGACGAATTATTATGCGATTCGATAATATCTGTCGCGGTAGTTTCCTTGTTGGGAGACATTCGTTTTCGAACTTCTCTCGCGTCAAGTTAATCTGCTAACCGCGTGGACGCTTAACGGAAAATTTCGATGGAACTTTCGTAGTGAAATGTACGTGTAAGTTTGGCTAAAATTGCGTGGGCGAGTGTAACAGTCGAGAGAGGAGGAGTTTGAGAAATCATACTGTATAATGAAACGCGAAAAGAAAGTTTGCGGAAGAGAAAAATAGGTTTTGGAAGGTAAGGAGATGTGGGGAAGACCGAGGAAAGATAGCGATGATGAAAATGGGCTAAAATATATGCAATGTTGGTTCAGGGCAATGCTTTGTGTTGGAATTTCGAAAAGTTTTGATATCTTTGGATCTTTTACGTTTTTCACGGAAGGCAGTTTAGTCGAACGACCGAACACATTGTGTAGAAAATTTGTCCACGTTGGATATATATAAAGAGAACAAGAACCGTAATGAGCAGCTTTGAAAGAAGTAATCGATATCAATCGGAAAACACGGAGAACCAGAGAATAATGAAGAACAGAAGAAGGAAGATCCAGAAGAAGAAAATCGCAAGGGATTTCACGCTGCCGATGAATTCTGATTTAGCCTCGATAAGGGAAGGAGTCGTAATCCGGCTGGAGAAGAACGAACACACTCGGTGACGATTTCAGTGTCGTTTCGTTTCTTTCTCGTTCGAACAATAACTCAGCCAGTGGTAGCAGCGAGTGATTTGTGCGCGTTGCTCGGAAACGAAACATACGTGGCATGTACATTCCAGTTTGTAAGTATTACGACTTGATCCTCTGTAAAATGTGTAACAGTCGGTTTAAATTATTAAAAAGACCGAGGATTTTCCATCAATTAATTGATCATAAATTTGCGTAAAATCGCGAATCTGCCCACAGGCATTGAAATACTTTCGTAAGCCATTGCACGTCACGTCCTTTCGCGTCATTTCGACATGGTAGAAGAACCGCTGACGAACTACGAGGCCGATACTCGATTCAAGGTAGCTAGAATTAGAGTGAACCGAGCTAGAACAACGGGCTTTCCGTTATTCAGATTAAAAACGAAGAGAAATGAAAGAAAGGCAATAGGCGACGAGTCTCGATTTCGCATCGTCGAAATAATTAGTGTTGGCTTACGGGCTTCGGGTGAATAGCAACTCACGGTATCGGCCGTGCCGTGAGGTCACGACGAATCGAGAGCGCCACGCTATTCCACTGGTTTAATCCACTCGGCCCAAGTATTTTATTCACCCTTTACGCGACAGGGAAATGGATCGGGTAATCGATATCGCGGCTGCGACGATTCCGTGCACACCGGTGTGGCTCGTTGTAAAATGAAAAGGCGAATCGTAGAATTCGAGGTCCCCGGAGCAGCAGTGGCTAAAAAGAATCGTCGTCGACTGGTGTTTTAACGAATGCCCGTCGTCGACGAGCGTGGAACGTTTAATCCAACCTGGGTTACCAGTCGAATCGAATCTTCGTGCGTCATTTGCCCGGGCACAATGAACACCGACGAGAAGAAAAGAAAGGAAAACGGACGTGGAATCGGATACGCCGCGGGCTAAATCGTTTTATCGCGGTAATCCTTTGACGGCCGATAAATTCACCGCTGCTAATTAAATCGATCTTTGTCGATACGCCGCGAATTTTCAAATCGTAACGGCACAGTGTGCAAGAGCGATGTGAGATGAAGTACTCGAAGGAACAATCGAAGATCAAACTTGGAAAGCACCATAAGAAATATTTCCTGTCTCTTACAAGAAAGCAATTTTGCATTTTAATACATGTATGTTTATCGCCCTTTTGAACGTTCGAATAACATTAATCACGCAGTACTAACAGTAGTAAAGAAAAATTAACGTAACAACTAAACTAATATTATTGTCGTTTCTTGCAAACCATGGTGGATTTATCACTTATTTTTTAAATCTCATACTCCTAATGACGAGTTAAATACATACATTGTCTTTAAACGCGAGGCGCTTAAAAATTGTTCGTGGCTAAGTTTGAAGAATTACGAGACAAATTTACACTCAGCTGGACTCAAATATTCATCCGACTCGAATAACTCTACCTTATTCCGGTATCTTTGAATTAGATCCTCTCTATATTTCAGCCTTTAAAAAACTATAGAATTGTCGCCAGAGTTCCAAGTAGAGATTCGTTTCAGGGAAAGCCTTCTATTCGGAGTAACCACCTAAAATCTGCAAAAAAGGGCGGTCGGATGGGATTCGAAATGGTGGGAACAGGGTACGAGTGTCACGCGGTGAGAAAATGCGGTGAGACGTTAGCTCTGGCGAATCGAAAGTGGATGCCACTCTCATCGATTTTTCTGTCCGCTTGGCAATAACGGGGCCCCGCCATCACAGTCAGGAATCCAGCAAGTAAAATTCACCAGACGATCGTCTCTCCGACCCTCTTCCGCTTCAAACGTCGAAAGTGGCGTTTCTTGACTCGGTTACATCGCTCTTTCTTCCATTGACGTTCGCTTTCAATCGCGAATGCTCTCTCTCCGTTACGTGTGTCTACTGCCGCAAACGACGTGGATTTTTTAACGTAACGAGGAACCTCGAAAATCGTTGATTACTGACGAAAATGACGAACGTCGGGATTTGCTTGCCGATGCTTGTGGATCCGAATTTTCTAGGCCATCGAGCTGCCGCGCCTTAATGGAGGAAGGAAATCCGCAGTTTTGGATGGGATACAAATCCTCCTGATTTAACTATTCTCGAGGATTATACGAACGTCAATATTCGTGCTGGACGTCGTGCTATGGATCTTGATTCTTTTGTACTGGGTTGTACGGATATTTCGACGAGCAACGTAATATTTCACTATCCGCTCTACATTCGTTTCAACTTTCTTTCCTTGATACTAAACCTACATATATACGGAAAATTCTCGTAGATTGTTGACAAAAATTCATATCGTTGCTGTTTTATATCCGAAATAGAAGAAGATTACAGTTCTAACAAATACGTGTTTCTATATAGTTGACCAATAAATGCAGCGATCGAAGAGTAAGATTACAAAATTTGCCAATAAAAATACTCCAGAATGAAGAGAATGATGTCGAATCGCGAGATAGTGGACGAGTTATGAATTAATTGGCATTCTCTGTCGAACCGCTATGCCCGGATCTTTCGCATCCCCTGCGGACGCACAACCCTATCATGTTGCCGTAAACTGAACGGATAAACCGAGGCAACGGAGCGTGGTATACGAAAAGAGAATTCCAAATTAACCTCTTATGTATACATGGTATGTACGGAAATTCTTGATCCGAAGTTTGAACCTCAGTGGCCAGTGGTTTCAGGATAAATGGAAACGCGCGACCAGGCATTTTCTTTCAACTTACTGATACTCGTATCGCATACGGAATTTTCTCTGTTCATCTCTGCGTATGTTATTTTAACGATATTCGTCAGTTTGCATTTTTCCAATTGTTAATTCGGTGCAATTAAAAGGACGAAGGAAGGGGAAGAAGGATGATTAGCATTTGTGTATAGTAGAGTAGAGAGATAGTTGCAGTTTATAGCCCCGAAGCAAAATGGGAATTGCTGCCTCAGCACACAATGCACACGAACATATAGATTGCCAGTAGCGGTAAAGTTTTAGCGAAAGTTATGCCCGCAGGACTCCACCAATTACTGCCATGACCAATTTCTAGATCAACCACGCCAATACGTCCAGCGCAATATCTTACAGTGTCGAAAGCAACGAAGTTCTGGAAATCTCCGAATATCAACCAACTACTCCTCTCGAATTGCGATATGAATTTCATAGGTTCCTGAGAACAGAAATTATTATTTTTAGTAAATAATTGAGTTTCCAGTGGTACTGGTATGTAATTGAAGCGAGTACCTTTTGGGGGAATTAAAGTATCGAACGAACGTTTGTAAATTTCTTAATTTCGTTATTCGCAATCGCTGTTTAATTTTTACAAAATAAATAATACGCTCATTCCACAAGTGATAAATATAAATAATAATAAACTTCTCACTTTTCTCTATTTTCCAATCTTGGAATTAATCTTTAAAGTTAGAATTCAAATCCGAGTACATAATGATCCAGGTGAAATCGTATGAAAAGAATTATTCAATTAATATTAATAAATCGTCTAAAAAGATATCATATTCTAAAACCGACAGTATCTAAAATACGACAGTCGTGTGTCGTTATGGTTCTAATGAAATTTCAAAACGTTTCATACGACACACGCGACAGGAACGTAAAAGCTTCCCATTGTAGATGTTCAAACACTCCTCTGTCAGTGTATGCCAAACAACAAACTACAAAATACAGTAACCTCCCAGTGATGATCTCAGCTGAGAACACGATTTCACAAATTATCCCGTGTCGAAGATGACGAACATTACGGTCCGTCTTCTTCACGACGAACCTTCGTAGAGAGCGTGTCGACGCGATGGAAACAAACTTGGACCAGAGTACCGAATGAACGTATTCGATATCAAGTGGTTGGCTGTGCTGAGGCAGCAGCGTGAATTTCGGGGAAGATCGCGAGACCGCAAAGCACCTAGAACCCAGGACGTGTATCGCTGCTAGCTGTTAACCGTTGGAAACCGCTGTCGGGAGCGTGTCCCTCGTAAACAGTCGGTTGTTCCGGCCGGAAATGGCCCGAGGCGCGCGCACAAGTCGACGCTGGACATTAATATCCCATTTGAAGTTGCGAGTTGTGCGGTCGTCGCGAGAACGAACTATCCTCGCGGTTCGCCGGATGCGGCCCGAAACGCCACTTGGCGACTGAATTTGCCGACACCTCTTCTCGTAGCCGTCGTCGTTTGGCTCTGATAAATGATTCGGGAGGAGGTACCTTGATTTGCGAAATGTGATCCACAGTTTCAACGAATTTGCAGCTTATCCGAGTTGAGAGTTTCGAATAAAGTGCGAGATGGTGCGAGGATGGAAGGTGAGGGGAATGGTCGGAGAATGGCTCAGCGGCAAAAATGGGTTTTAAAGCTGGCCGCATCAGCCATTTATCAGAGCATGGTAAACAATTTCCATTCGACAGTGGATTTTCCCGATGGAATATCGAAGGGAAACTGTCGGTGTTTCTGGCTGGCGAATTCGAAAAAAACAAAAAAACGAGAGAAAAAAATGTCGTAATCCCTGGTGAACAAAACGAGAGAACTCGAAATAGGATGCGTGGTATCGCGAGAGTGGCTTCTTAAGCTATTTCGCGACCGCGTATCGACGTTTTTCAACAATAAGCCGTCGATTTAATTGCTTTAATCGTCGCAAGGGTTTGTCGTCGACAATTTCTCGCTCGTCGAATACGTTTCTCTACCTCTGGTAAACGCGGGGAAAAAATCCCGATGGAAGAAAGAAAGAAAGAAAGAAAGAAATACATTCCAACGATGCTCGATGAGATTGAAATAAAACTGATCCCCGAAGATTGATGCTCTCTCCCCGCGATGAAACTACCCCCTTTCCCGCGTTTCCTTTATTTCGTATCCGAGAAAACGATCGAAGTTTCGACGAACGAGAAGATGGAAGAGTGCATTGTTGCATCTCGATTCGGTCCACTTCACTTCACGAGCAGAACATATTCCTTTTATTGGAAGCTCACTGGAAGAAAGCCGCGCGAGGGCGAAGGTTCACCGACATGGCGCGACGGCTGTGCGCCTCTTATCCGATTGAATACTTACTAGCGCTCGATGTCGATCCTCGACGATGGTAAGTAGTTGGACTAACAAGAGTGGCGAGGCAAGGTGGAACGAATAGCTGCCTAAGAGGCCTGATGAAAGTCCGCCATTTGTCAGAATTATAGATACGAGGTTGACGGACGAATGCGTGTGCGCGTGCGTGTGCATCTCGTTAATTTAAAACCTCGACGTTACATCGAAATTCGACACACGAACGAAGAACCTGATTGACTCACTCGTCACTCGCCAAACTCCGATGATTTGTTCTTCGTTCGAGTACGACATGTTGCGGAAAATAAAATGGCAATTTCCACTTTTTACGATTCTCGGAAAATTGCTTCTACCGTGAAAACTCCGCGAGTTTTACGACGTGCATGGACAATTCGTTTGAATTTTATAATAAAAGCTACGCCATGCTATGATTTGCCTGCGAAACTTGTTCGCTCACTAGCGAAACTATTGCTTCGATCTATAGCTGGCTAATTGACTTCGTTCTCGAACGTCCGGCGAAATGTAAACGTGCCGCGTGATTGCGAATCTTCCCGAATATGCCATGACTTTTCCACCAGCTTTTCCACTAAATTTATGCAAGCTTTCGACGCAACTGTGCCGAAACAATTCCCAGGATTGAAGTGATAAAGCGCTCTCAGCTGTGGTATCGTTATCTTCGTAACAGCCACACACAGTTTGATATTCGCTCTCGTTATGAATATCTCGTGTTCTATGCACCTACGCGATCTTGCGAGAAGAACATAAGTGTCAAAAGGGGAGACTAGAGAGATGCATTTGTTATAGAGATTCGGATAATTCGAGAAACTTTAAACCCTTGCAATTTTACGCGTTCTATGTGATTTTATGACGAGAACAGAAGGCTGCAAAGTGTCGAAGAGAAACGAATCTGTCACAGAAATGGAAATTGCGTTTGAAGAACTTTATATCCTTACAATTCTTATTCGTTTTAGGACGCAATTTCCTGTACGAAAAATTCCTTTATTAATTACTAATGACAATACCTCTATATGTTTGTTAATATTACATAAATTACATTACACTAAAATTAAAAGCTGTTTTACTCGAAACAAACGTAAAGAGACTAATTACCACGAAATTGAAACATCAAGAGCAATATTAAAGAGACAGAATCCAATAGAAAGGCAAAGAGACATTATTTTCAATCTGTCCATAGAATATTTTCTAAAAAAGTTCGTCGAAACGAAACGAAACGAAACGAGGGTAGAAAAGTAGACCAACTGTGCTAAGAAAAGAGGGTGGCTTTTAACGCAGAGAACGAAGAGGGTGAACGGAGGACGAGGACAACGGTTGAGCTGGTACGCGAGACTCGAGAGTCTGCGGTATTTTAATATCTGGCATTCCTGAAACGAACGATCATCGGACTGGGGAAGCAGTGGCAGCGTCTGTCTTCAACGTCTACGAATAGAGTTTGCATCGATGCCGGCTGTTAGCTGCCTCTAGATACCGGTATTACGACGTTACTGTTATTACCGTCACTGGTGTTCGCAGCGGGTTATCGTTAAAATTGTTGTCAATGATCCGCTCGCAGAATCGACGGTACGAGCATTGCCATTGCTGTTTCAGTTGGTCGAGTGCCGGGTGAAACATTCATTCTGGACACAGCCGTCGTTGACATTCCATCGGCGATTGCGACACGCCGAGTTTCTCTCAAGGTTTTTCCGAGTGTGATATCGTTCTGTTCGTACCTATTTATTTCGAGAATATTTCTTTCGGCAACGTTTGACGTGTATGTGTTGAAGCGTAAATGATCGTCGCAGAAACGTTGGGTTACGGACAACTTCTTGCTGCTTGTCGGTGCACTCGCCAATTCATTTCTACTTTCTTCTATCTTTCTCTACCAATGGTGTAATACAAACATTTTTAATATAAATTCTTCTTCTCGTCCGCATTTTTTCTGTCACTTGTCATTCACACGAATTCCCACTCTCGTGATATTATTCATGAACTCGAGGAAAAAGTGGAAATTAGAATAAAGAAAGAGAGCAGAATCTTTTTCCATGAATACGACTAAATTTTATAAAGTTATCTCTGAAAATCTGTGCAAACACTATAAAGATTCGTCGAACGATTGAAGTAGCACGAGTATGGAATTACGAAATCCAGAAACGTTTCCTCGCCCCCTAGGATAAGCAGCTAAATTAAGAGATTTCAGCGTTAACCAACGGTAGCTAGTTACGTCCCCAGACGAAGAAAATTCTTGGTTACCGTTTTTTTCCAGAAGAAAATCTCGTTTCGAGCAGAGGGCACGGTTTGCTCGGCCACGATCTTACATTCTCATCATCCGCTGAACTTTTGACCCACGTCATCGTGACAGCGTCCCCATATCTCGCTTCCTGTCCCTTCAAACGGTCAAACATCCCCGGAACGGAGAGAAAAACGAGGGTTAAAAAGGTTAGAGCTTAACCTGGCACAGATTTTGTTTGCACGTGTCCAGTGCAATTCGAGCAGAAGTCAAGATTTTACACTGTTTCGAGCTCCTCTAAAGAGACTTTGTTTGCTTATACAAATCGACTGAGATGTTACGAACCATGGCCAGTCGATGACATCGAGCTTTTATTTGCCATTCGTCCGGTTCTCTGTTGCACTGAATATCCCAAAAGAATGCAGATAAATCGTTTCAGTCTTTAAACAGTATCGTGGTTCCTTTGAAAAGTTCACTTCTGTTGCTACCGACACATACGCTGTATCGCTCCAATTGTCCGGTTAATTTATTCCTTGATCATTTATTAATTATATGTACAATATTAATTATACATATTAATTTATTCTACCGACACAATTGTTGAATTTTCATGTCTGTGTATTTCGACAAAATAAACAAGAGGCAACAATTCGAATAAATTGAACTATTAAGATGCAAAAATGGAATTACTAAAAATTATTAAAATAAAGAAAATTCTGATAAAGGGATAGTTAAATGCAGCCATGAATAGTCATAATATACAACATCGAATATGTCAATCCGCAACGCCACGAAGCTTCACATGTACAGTGATTTCGAAACGTGAAATCAGGCAGATAAACGCAAACAGTTGGTGGAGAAGCCAAAGGAGAATTGAAAATGGGAAGCTGGAAAAATAAATGCAGAGGGATTGTTGTAGGAAGAAATAGGGGAGAAGAGAACGCACTGTAACGAATGGATGATCGGACGAGGAGCGTATACGCATTCCAATCTAACACGGCCGCTTGACCCAACGATCGAATTCCAATCAGCTACCCCTAAACCCAACCGATGCCCTCCTACGCTGACACGCATCTCCTCTGCCTCGCAACGAACCTATCTCGAGAAGATTAGTATCGCTTCCGAGGACATGTTCTCCGTGTTTGCCTGCGGATAAACACCTCGTGATCACGGTTAGACGACGATCTTAAAAGATCCTTGGTTTCCACCGACAAGGAAACATCGGCGATCGATACACATCGATTTTGATGAAATTTTTCCAAGGGATTTTTGAAACTTGGAAATCCGAAACGAAGAAATACAATTTCTAAATATTCCATTAATAGCACGGGATAGATAATATTCAAACGGTCATCGATTCGTGATATCGTCGATCATTAAATTTCGAATAATTCGATAGCTTTATGTATGTCGCTTCAGGAAATTAGACTTTTGAAGCAGTACGAGACTGTTTGGAAATTCATGAATGGCGACTGTGCGACATCTGCGTAGAAAGGCACGTACGACTCGGCGAGTTTATTTCGTCGGAGACGGAGCACGGTTGCGCGTGTTCCCAGACTCTTGAACTTTTTTATTATCTTGTCGTAGAAGTACGCGAGGGCGCAGAGAAAACTGGCAAATTTATGACCACGGGGAATGACACGGTTGCACACGTCGTGCTGATTTTTTTACTCGCCATGCGTTAATTACTTACGCTTCTCGGATTTTTCCCCTTTTCCTCCAGCTTGATGACTTTGAATCTTAAAATATTAACGTTCAGAGATACAACGGTTCGGAGATTTCCTCCCTGCACCTTGATGATTTTTAATCTCGTGGGCAACTTTAATCCGCTAATAAAAATGCTCGAGTAATTTTTTTAAAAACACTCGTACGTACGGTACCTAGATCCTTTTTAAAAATAACACTACACATATTCGAAAAAACCTTTTAAAGCTGTTTTAATAACAACTATTTTTTAGAACATATTGCTACCTATGGTATTTATAAATCCCTTTTCGAATATAATACAACACATTTTTCTCGCTCTATAAAAGTATAATAACCGTCGAATTGAACGATCTCGTTGGCCGAGAGCCATCTTGTTGCAGGATCTCCATCAGTGAGAATCGTTATACCGTTGTAAAATAAAATAACGTCCGGTTAAACGCGACGCCACGATGTTCCAGCAAGAAAGTTAGGCGACTTCGGAGTTTCCACCGGATGAAGCAGTTTTTCAATTTTTACCACGTCAGCAGCCTGTCCGCGGAAACTTTTTAAACGCGCGTCATTACTAATTAATCCTTAGTATCGGTCACCAGGAAAACCAATTTCCATAGGTGACATCTATTAATTAAGTTCTCGTATCGTCGATGTAGATCAGCGGTAGACGCGACCCACGGCTATTAAACCGCGTCTATTAATCAAGTTTTGACCCCCATGGATACAACGCACTCATGCGTGCGTTCTCTAATCAGCGACCATATTGCGATAAGTTGATTCCAAACACAACCCTATCATGGAAAAGCTTGCGCGAAATTTCAAAGAAATTTCCAGAAAATTGAAATCTTTCAAATTCATTCGCTTCTTGAATTTTAAGAACGTAGTGATAAGCTTCTGTTGGAGTAAACATTGACATAATAGCTCAAATTATCGGCTCCTAATTTCTCACAGCAATAAGAGTTTCTTGAAATTTTTCGTGACTCGTTATGAAAATTAGTTCTTAAAGTCATTTCCACGTAAGTAGAATTAAATACAGTAATGAATTACAAGACGACTGCCACTGTTTATTATATAAATTATGAAACTAATTAGAAATTCATATATTTTACAACATATATCGTTGTTATAAATAAAAATTATATTCTTCGTATATTGAAATTTCTCACAAATGCGTAAACATTTGCAGTATAGTTACAAGGCACGGTGAACACGAAATCTAAAATACGTTGCAGTCACGTAGCGCAACCAAATCGTGTGAAAACTAAACAAAATTCAGCCGATATGTCGAACGTCTTGCAGCAACGGCGGTACAAAACGAGCCGAGGAGCATGTCGTCGTCTTCCTTTATCCACGCCATCCTTCCTCGAAATGGAGGATAAACGAGAGTAGAGAAGCAAGTCCTAGGAATCGCAATTTTATCGCGGGAGAATAATTCGACGTACGATTCGTCTTCCCCTGGTGCTAAATCAGCCGGTACGGTGGATTCTTTAACCTGCTAGACGTCCTATAAATCCACCCCCGCGTCAACGATCTTCGTAATATCGTAGAAAGGGGCGCTGTAACCGTGTAGCGGCGGCTATACGTCGACTTCACCAGCCGCTAACCCTATTCTAACGCGTCGAAAACTCGGTTGCTTTATCTACGAAATTCCAAGTGCTTCGGAGTTGGTAAGCCCCAATCCTGTTTACAAATGGCTATACCGCCCCTGGCGCGGAACTATGGTTATCGTTGGTCGCGGTATTTCCGTGCGAGCCACGCTTCGCGACAGAGAGAAATGTCGAAGGAAACGGGCGTTCCCATAGGTCGCGGTCTCGCCTTCGTCCTAGGGATATTAGTTTCTCAGCCGTATACCGTGCTCTCTGGTTCTCGATACGCTGCTCCGGATAAATGGAAAACCGTCTGAACCGCTGAAAAGCAAGTAATTTCACCTTCCTACAATTTCAGCTTGTCTTGACGAAAATACATCGTGCACCTAAATGAAAGACTACAGAATGATTGTCTTTTCTTTAGTCGAAAAGGAAGGAAGGAAGGAAGGATGAATGCGGTTACTGTTTAAATTAGGTTGATAAGCTTAAAGAACCGTCTGAATCTTTCACCATTTATCAAAGCGGATTCCATAGCTCTGTTTAAAGTTTCACAATTTGCTGACTTCATATCCGAGAATCTCTTTCTATCAGCTGAAACGAGTTCAACCCGATGCTCTATTCAATTTACCGACATAGGGAGAAAAAAAAGATGAAATTGCTTAAAGACGCCAAGCTCGAATCGAGATAGTCGCAGCAGAGAAGTAAGGAGAATTATTCCACGACGAGTCAGACTACCGGAGCAATGCGTCAGAGATCACCTGGCAGAGCGATGGTCGAGCTGACACCTTGGAATTTATGACTTCCCAGCACTAAGGCAGCGAGCAATCGGATAGAAACGATAATGGAGTTTCTTCGCGAGCACAGGCAGAAAGACAAAGACGTTCGGCCGAACGATCAAGCTCGATGGAATTGGTAGAAAGAAGAAAAATTCGATTCGTCGGCTCCTAAAGCCAGCTGGCCGGTTTGCTCTCGAAATTCCCTCGAATCAGCTTCGGACGAAATTTACGAGGAATCATCCTGGACGTGTCAATGAAATTTCTCGCGTCTACGTGTCACGTATTCCTTGCTATTTTCTTCCTGCGAAAGACTGACCCAACGGAATCGATCCGAATAAATTGTTTTTCCTGCGAATGAGCCTTCGTTTGGGAATCGTTTACGTGACGAATCCTTTGTCCGATTCTTGGTATTCTTTGACAAAACGAGAGTCGGTAATCCGTAAGGTGAGAACTTTCTTCTCGATCGAGAATCAAAAGGATCCTCGTTTTCTAACGATTCCAGTGCTTCTCAGGAGCAATCACTTTCAATTGCGCGCAAATTTTCGATGGATATCTTACACGGAAGATCGTTCTTTCTTCGACACGATCGATGAACATTAACTAGGAACCGAAGGCTGCAGCTTTCTTCTAGAACTGGGACAACTTGATAAGTGCAATTAATCTCGAGAAGGGTGACAATAATAGCGACGAGAGGGTCGACGTATTAAAAATTCCTGATATCCTAACGGGCACAGCCAGCTCGTTCCCAAGAGGCGGCTAGTTAATTGCCAAGACTTTACTCTCGAGCGAATTCATCGTGCGATTATTTCGCGTACGCCCGTTTTATGATAAGACTTTGGTAATTTGACAGCATACGAGCAAATCGATCGTAATAAAATGTACGTAATAAATATACGCACGGAACAGAATAATAGAACAGAATATATAATAAACAGAATAATAATATAGAAGAAAGATGGCAAAGAGTAGAATACCGATTCTATCAAACTCTGCTTCTTAAAGATCTCGACACATATTCTCGCCACGCGCGTGCTTACACGTTGGTTGGTAACTTGTATCCAAATCTACTCGTGTATTTTCCAAATCCCTCGCACAGTATCGATACAAACATTCGCAACAGTCCTATTCACGCGAATTCTCGTTTCTATACTATGTTCGTGCACGCTTGATTCCTTCAAAATATAATAATTCGATGTAACATAAAGTTAAGGACGAAACTTCTTATTCGTTTGATTTTCCGAGTACACGGTCTTACGGACCAGCGGATATTATTCCTAACCTTTCGTTCTAACCGCGAATGAAATAATTAAATTTCCTGTTAGTCCTTTTCGTACGGTATTCGCGAGTTAAACGTTTCCAAGGCGAATTCGAGACGAGAGTTGCTACTCTTCCAGTTGAACGGAACGCTCTTGGGGAAATTAAGGAAGATAAACGAAATACATTAAACGTAATAATGTTTCGTATGTATGGGAGTGAACGCACAGTCGGAAATAGCGATTAAATAATGACTCCGCGGAGCGAAGTTATGGTCGGGCGTATAAGTCTCTTTCTATGAAATTATGATTCTTGAAAGGACTTTGGAGAGGCGGTTTGCCAGGAAACGAAGTCTACTTTAGGCGAGAACTCAGAGCTTCTGCAACGTTGAAAGGAACGTTAAAGACGATCCTTGAAGACGTCAGACAGCGATAATGACGGCGGGATGTAATTCTTCGAAGAAACTGGATTTTCTCCGATTTCGAGTAGATGAGAATCTTCTAAGGAAGCATCGGTCTAAATGACAATGTAGTTCGCTCAGCTTTACGATACACGTTATTCGATACTCAAAACTTTCTTTAGCACGGAGCTCTTCGTCATAATACTCGGAGGAAACGAGTTTACGATTTAAAAAAGGGTACATCGGAGCAGCCGCAAACGTGTTGCGATAAATCAAACGGAAATCGAGCGCGAAATAGAAGCCATTAAAATACAAGGGTCGCGCCATTCGTTCTGCTCTGTCATTTTCGAACCAATCGCTCAGACTCGTGCAAACATTCCGAAACGATTGCGTTTCGGTTTCAAGGCTGGTACTCTAAAACACGACGTTTATATTTTCACAACAGCCAAAGGAATTTAAAGAAAATACTCTACGCTTGGTACGTTTATTACTACGCAACGAAATATCCGATAATAATATACACCGAAGTTACGTATCAATTCCATACGATCGATCCTTCGATAGAATTTGCAGTTTGCAATAGAGAATCGTAGTTAGCGATGCCTCAAACAAATTCCCCGCATTCTGTACCTGTCGCTCGTCAAAGACAGACGGGAATCTCCTTTCGGCTGTTCCTGGTAATCAGCTATATTTTTCTTTTCACGCTTGTTACACGATACCTTGGAGATTGTTAGCGAACTGCAATCCTCAGCTTTTCCACCTAACTACTTTCGCATAGAACAGATTGCAGTCTGTTTGGAGTTGATTCGACCACAGGCAAACGCTTCGATCGGTTGTCTGACGAAGCGCGGGCTTATTCTACTGCGCCGGGCTTCGCAAGACCGAAACGAGCGCGACGGTAGATTCAGCGCGTGGTATGTCGAACGATCTCTCGCCGCGTGACTAAATAATCTTCTTGTTTACGATCATTGAAGTCTATGATCGTTGCTACAGTAATATGAATTATTAATAACGCGATTGCCAATGACATTATCAATAATTAAATTAATAAGAAGCGATACAAAGCATGACATTTAGAAGTAAGCTATTCGCGAATGCGTTGAAGTTACATAACGTGACAGTTTCTGCAACAAGATTAATCGCGGTATATTAAGAATGAGCGGAATAATTTTTAACAGCAGACAGTTCCATGGATAAGATCATTAACGTGAATGGACAAAATTGTTGTTCAGCCGTTTTCGAGAAAACTGCAATGAACAAAGAGGACGTTTCTTACACGGCGCTAAGATAAAGTGTCCTTCTAATTCGCATCGTAAATTTTTGACAACGACTGGACGCCAAATATTTATCTTGCATTGTGCCAGCAACCGAGCGGACTAATGGCGCCCAGTAGTTGCACTCTCGGTCGAAACAACGCAATGTACGAAGAGAGAAAATATAAACTGCTCGACGGCCAGCATTTCATCGGGGATTAGCCTCCACAGCCGGCCAACCTACATCCATTTTTGTTATCCCACCATCTGACCTATGGAAAGGCTCAGAAATCAGCCCCTTCTCGTCTTAATCTTCGCTCTTCGTGACAGCATTTGTCGCCGCGCGATGCTTTAAAAATCGAGCATTCACGACCAACCGGAGAACAAATATATTACGGTCCAATATAGCGACGTGAAAATGCCGAATGATCGATCGAAGTCCTTTCAACATTTTATTACTAAAATATCTGGAATGTTTGTGATATAAAAACACCTACGTCTGCAACATTTCGTTATTTTTGGGTTTCCAATATACAAAATGTCATAAACTTATAGGATTTATCGTAGGTGTAAAGAACGACTTTGTCCTGCCTGAAGCCAAGCGGACGACCCCTGAAGACGAGCAAGACCATTCGCCAAGAGAAAAACAGGCTAAAGATATCGTCGTCTGAAGATCCAGCATTTTATACTTTGGAAATTAGACGAAGCGAAAACACGATGACACCGAAAGTCTTGCCAACTTCCTTTTCTTCCTTGCGATGCCATAATCATGCTGGAAGAAACAAGCGGGTTGCCTCGGGAGTTGATACCGATCGTCTAACAGCAATTGGAAACGCTGCTGAAAGAATGTGATGGAAATTACGAACAACGAACAGATTCCTTTAGCTTGCGATTTAGTGGAGTCGATGAAATTACAATTAACAGAGCATCGAGTCCAATATATAGCAATCGAATATGCGACGCTGCAATTAAACCTGCCTCGTTTTATTAATTTACTTCATTGTTACGTATAACTGCGTCATACGATACAATAGACGTATTTCGTTTAACGATTAATCAACGATCACATTTTAATAGAACCAACAGATCGCTTGAATTGGCTCGCTTTTGCTGGGATATCTCAGCGTAATCGTCGGAATTGTCGAACTTAAGGAGTCCCACGGTGAACATCGTGTCGACAAAAGCGCGAGCTTTGCTATGCAAACAGTTACCCAAGAAAAACAATTTAATTCAATTTGTCTGGTCGAGGTTGCTGTAGAGTGGGCGGTGAACGCAAGCAGAAGTAGGAAGAACAATAAAAGCGGAAGCCGCGTAGAATCGGAGACAAGGTCAGGGTCGCTTGTTCCACGGCGCCGAACTGTAGCTGCTAATTGCGTTACATCGTCAAACGTCCTTGACAACGTGGTAATTAGCCGTAATTACTCACATAATGCAACGAAGAATAAAAATAGGAGAGGGCAGCGAAAAAAGAAACCAGGAGGACATCCCCTAAATACTGGCTTCCCTTCCACCAACGCCAATTTAGAGCTTCTTCCTCTTTCTCATATCCTTCCTATCATAGAGGAAACGTCGCGATATTGCAACGTTTACCATCCCTCTCCCCCGAATTCGAACCACCCCCAACAATAACCTCTTCCCAACTCGGTACGAGTAGAGCGAAAATAAAGCTTCGAGAAAACAATGTGTACCGACTGTTTGCCTGCTCTTGATCGATCTCGAATGGCTTTTCAGTGTAACCACTTAGCAAGCAAAACATTCTTGTTCGCGTACGAGTTGAGTCGCGATAAATTAGCTTCTTGAATTTTCATCGCGTCTCGATAGACGCTTCTCGCAACACGATACATTATTTCACGACGGTAAATGGAACCTCGAATCTCGGGCGGATAAATTTCTGCTGAATTTTAGAGAAGTATGATTTTTCATAGAACAGCGAGGCAATGCAGAGCCATTCACGGGACTTGTTCAAGTAGCGACATTAAACGGGAAACGTTGACACTTAAAGCGGATGGATCTCGAAGACGTTTCAGCCACGCGTGGAATTACGTTTGCGAAACGACTGGATTCCGTGGCGAATGGAGAATTTGAATGGTTATTTGCCCGGGTGGATAGAAAGGAGAATTTGTAAAAAAAGATTGGAACTTTTTCCGGTCTTGTAAATGTCAGAAACTGTTCTCTCTATTTCACTGTTTCTATACCCGTTCGATCGAACCAACAAAACCATCCACTCTGGCGCGCACAGCCGAACCAAAACAACCCCTTTTTAGAGCAGGCTAAAATATATTGTTTGCAGCCACCTTTCCGTTTTTCTTGCAACACCGCTGAAAAAAAAAGCATTCTGCGCGTTTTCACCCTTCTAATTGCTGGCCTGCCAACAACCTATCAATCTTCGCAGTTGCTCTGCGATTGTCACGCAGACATGGTCGCCCTGTTTTCGAAGTTCGTCCGATGAAATACCGATGAAATACCATTTCTGGATTACACGCGACAGTTTAAGGTTACAATCGAAATAGCTTGTAATTTTTATATACATTTTCAGATTGTTTAAAAATTTTATCAATGTAACGACGACAGTCGTGTTCCATTACGGTGCTACTGAAATTTTAAAATGTTTTACACAAAACACGCAATATCCACATAAAAGGTTTACGCGGTATTGCTTTCATGACCCAGTGTACGTTTTCTGCCCGTATCGAATTTGCAAAGTACTTTGATATTTCCGGTAAGCCTCGGCTGCACGAAGAGCATCAATTCGTGCAGGTACTTGCGTATGAATTTCCCATTGCCGATTCCAACAGCATGTCGTGCGCACACGGAATTGGATTAACGGAACGCTCGACGAAATCAAAGGGTTGCGCATTATTTTCGTAACATCGATATAACACGTTAATAATTAATAATCAGACAATCGCGCGTAATTACCGATATATTGTGCATTAATCAGCTGTCAAAAGGTAACGCCGGCCAAATTAATGAGACACGTTAACGCGAATAATAGTATCTGTCTTTTATAGAGGCTATCAGCTGCGTTGAATAGAAACGAAGATAGCCGTTAAATATCGCGATGGAGGTTGCAAACGATGAATAACTTTAATCCTGGTATTTATCCGCTCGGTTCGTATCGTTGGTCGAGATACCGTGATCGATGTTACAAGAAGCCGGCGCTCGATCCGCCCACCCGAACATACCAGTAATTTTCTCTATTTATATTTTACGGGCCGTTCATCCCCTATAAATAGCGACGGCGGATAACGTCGACCGAAGTGTGCACACTTGTTCGCCGACTAGGCTCGCGGTCGCTGCACGCGCGTGCAGCACGCTGTCGGCCGAGTTGCGCGCATGTATTCATGCGGAAACGTCGGTCAAAGACGCCGAGTCACGCCAACCTGTGGGTCCTCGGCCTGATAGGCGGTTTGGTAACTACCTGCCTACCCACCAACCCTCCTTGCACCGGAACAGGGTTTCTCAAGCCACTTTAACGTTGGATTGATTAATAGCTGGAATTTTTCTTTTTTCCTTTTTTTTTTTTTATTCATGAACCTGTTTAGATATTAGGGGTTTGTTGTTCAACTATGGAAAGAAACACGGTGGAATATTTGTTAAGCCATTCACTTTGTACAGTGCACGAAACATCTGTAAAATTTCAGCCTACTTAATTTATGGTGATAATCCGTCTTTGTAATTTAGATGAATTTTCGGAACGATACATGTATTTTATCTCGGTACATTTTTCCTTGATACGTTTTTACTTCTTGCATTAAATTTATTACTTGAAGGTAACGGAAGCTCGTTTTATACTTTCTCGTGCTCACCGACTTTTTCTGTGCACAGTTGGACATTACGCTTAAGATGAAACGACGATGCAAGACCAGATCCTGAATATCGAACTCGGTTAACGTTCCTCAAGATTGTGTTTGCTCGGATTCCTCGACAGTCCTCGAGAGTTTGGTGTAGAGTGGATACGATCGTTCGTGATCAGACTGGAAAGTAGGTGCGGTTGCATGCTCGAGGGTGAAAGGGCGAGTCGGGGCAAAGTAATCGTAGCTAAATCGTGATAAGAATGTTTGGACACGATACCAGATTATTCGCAGCGAATAGTGCAATTACGGCAACATTATTCCTAGTTTTAGCAACATCGAGAAAGGTACGAGGCACGGCCACGTATAAGTAAATCTGTTTCCAAGTAGAGTCGTCCTTTCTAGCTCGAACCGGAGATATTACCGCGCGAGGGTTGAAAGGATATTGAAACGATGCAACAGCTTGCTAGCGAGAAAAAGCAGAACCACTTGTCCCAGACGGTCGTTTGAGAGACGCTGCTCTATTGTGTATACGTTGCAAGCTCGCAAACCTTGGCAAGCTTGAGTGCATACAGCCGGCCGGCTTGCAGCTAGGGCTGGAATTAGAAAGGGACGTCGAAGAGAAAGAAAGCCTCCCTTTCTGGCAAAGCGAGAAAAGAAACAGGCGGCGTGGCCTATTGCCAGAGGCTCAGGCAAGAAAAATTCTAACGAGCCACTTCAACCTCGTGGTAGATAACACTTTAATCTCGCCGTGAGCTTATTTTTTATGTAAATGGCTATACTCGTCCGATCATTGGCCGTGGATATTGTTACGAAACTCGTAATCGTCTGAGATGGCCACCGATAAGTCGTCATACTCGAAACGGAATCGCGAATACTTCCAGGCGAACTGTACGCCCTTTTTCTGCTCGGATCGTTGGAAACCGATCGTAGATTTAACGAGTTAACGTACCTCGAATTCGAAACGGTAATCGTATTTGGAACGAAGCGAAGCGAACCGCGAAACGCAATGACGCTATCGCCGGCCTCATTGAATATCAGCATTCTCATTTCAGTTCCGCGTAACGAGTAATTTCGTGATTAATGCGCGCCGTACTGCCGATTAAAGGGCAACAAATTGTCTCGGTTCATTCGTGCAGACATGGAAGAACGCGCTTCATTGTATAGCAGGGGATCGATTGTCAAGGATTTATTGACAGCTTTAATCGATTTCCAGAGGGTAACTATAGATTCTCTGTTTACTGTTTAACGATTCAAAAACGTCGATGTAAATGCATACGAAATTCGATCGAGTAAAGCAATATTACTTAGGCGTCATGAGAACTGGCACACTGAAATTCGTAACTTTATACAGTCCCTTAGAATGTAAAAAAGTCGATGGAAAGCAACTATATAGATTACATCGTGGTATTTTACAGAGGTGGTTTAAACGGTAGTTTACAAGGCTAGTAAGTAGAAGACATCGACTTTGACGAGGCATCCTCAGTCATGGATACCAAATATGTATCCGCAAGAAATATGTATCTGCATCGTACGATCTACAGTACCTTCGCTTACAGTGGTAACCTTATACCGCGATCAACTATGTAATGACGCGTTAAATACTTCCTTTCTTTCATCCTCCTATCTATTTATAAACTTTCATTAAGCTATTTTAATATTTTCTGGAATAAAAAAAGACGTCGATATCGTCGTACGTTGTGTACTAATTTTAAAACTCCTACTGGCAGTAGTAATTTTAACGTGAAACAGCTAAACACGAAGAGAATCTAATAAGACCTAGGCCAAAGGTGTAGTCGTTAAGACACTGTTATATATTTATTATAATTTATATAGTAATAAATTATTATTACTATATATTTATTACAAAAATGATTATATCTTTCTATAAGTATAACATTAACAATTAATGAACAAGCGATATTTCTCAGATTACGAAGAGGATGTAAAAATGCGTATTTAGTTTCAGAACCAAATAGAAATTCGATTAGATTCGGTAAATAGCATATCGTGTTTCAAAAGTGCTGCCCCGTAAGAAAAGTGACTTATCGTGTTATTCCCTCGAAATCTTTCTGTATCCGCGTTACGATCTAAGAAGAAAACTAAATGTCATGTTTGAAGACCAGCGATCGTTTTAACGGTGTTATAAACCGAGGCCTTTAGCAAAGACAATTGTAATTTTCGCGATGGCAGATCGATTTCAATCCCCTTACACGATACGGGGCCGGTGTTCCGAGAAGGCTGCCGCGAAAGGGAATATCAGGATATCGCGTGTCTCGATTGACGTTCGAATGGAAGGAACATCAGTGGACGGGGTCACGCGAACGGCGTGTTTCCTTACGCGTCTGTGCATGCAACACGGTGCATTTGCACCGAGGCGACCGCGATATAGAGGCGACTAGCGCGTGCATATGGATGCGCATAATTACGAAAGTGATGTCGGCCAGCGGGATCCTCTATACAGATCGTGTAAGGACGTACGTGTTTTCGCGTACCCGTGGTCCGAGGAGAGTACAACGACCACACGGCCGCGCGCCACCGTCCTTGATATGCAATGTTTAATGAATAGCTCTCTTCGGTGTGGGCCAGGCCGCCTAGCCAAAGTCAGGAAGCGAGGGAAGTTGACATCCGTGAACGTACGGCTTAAAACGTGGAATTATTCATGTAACGATTATTTTCTCCCGTGAATAGAAATTAACGCGAGTCCATGAATAACTAAAAACAGCGGGCCAACCGCGAATTGTCCCGGCCAATTAAAATGGAAACCGTATCCACGTTTCTTTTATCTTTTTTTATTTCTCTTCTCCCTTTATTTCAATTTCGTTGGAAGCTTCAGGCACGAAGGTCGTTACTACTGGTCATAGGGAAACGCAATCTCATACAATGAACGTTATCGTTATTTCGTTACGATCCCAGTTACCTTTTAATTGAAAGTAGTAACTCGCTGTAGTTTCGAACGGTGGCGAGTATTTTATGACGAACGAATGATTTTTATCGGATTTTATTAGCGTCGTTAGGTTCTCTGGAAATACGTATAGAATCGATTTAAAGCCGGGAATGTAGGTTCTACTCTTTGCTGCACCGGCGACACGAGGTTTGAAGTGTCATTCGATCGTAGGAAAGTTTAAACTCCGGTCCACGACGAGCACAGCGCACGTGGGTGTAAGGTAATTTACAACCGGCCCGGTGTACACCATAAAACTCAATACTTCCCTTGGTGCCCTAAAAGCGCGTCACTTTAAAAGTTCGTAATCACTTCGCAGCAACGTTGACGAGCAAGATTAACGTTTAATAACCCTGTATCTCTTTTGTCAAACTCGCTGAAACGATAAAACTCTCTGAAATTAATGAATTTCACAAATGTCCCCACGCAATTATAATTTGTAACTTTGAGGATACTTTAACGGATTTATGGTAACAGTACGTAAAATGTACCACTTGTATTATTGTATTTTCAAGCTTTGTTCCACCGTACAGCAAATTCTATCTGCCCTTCTTCTAATTCTTCGTGATTCCGCACAACAATGCTACACTCGTAACGAATCTTAAATTTATCCACAGGTGGAAACTGACTGATTAACTTCGGCAGTGCACCCAGTGGTGTCTTATTTTTGATCACGTTCCAGTTTGATTAGAATTCAATGAACACCGGTCAGAGAGAAGCGAAGGAGCATGGAAAGAGAGGGAGGAGAAATAGGAAAACGTATGATCTCGCCGACTTTCAGTAGCCCGGTCTCATTTGACCCGTTTGTCGCGTCGTGGCTAGTCCCGCGGGAGAGTTGCTTTCATAAATGGCCGGGCAAAAGTTTCTTCGAACGGGTAACTTTTAATTTCGAGTTGACATTCGCCTCGGAGAGAACCGGCCGCGGCTAGAAGAAGACTGGTTTAATAACCCGCGGTTCGTGTGACCTGAGAGCCGCGAGACTATAACTTTAAAAGCCGACCAAACAAAATTTCCACGCCTGGAAACTTGCAGTTTGCCGCGTGATTTTCAACCCTGACTGACTTCCATCTTTTCAGTTGCATTCTCTCTTGCCTTTTGACGAGGACGACGTTTAATCGACTCTATTTGGCTTGTTAAGATCGCCGTTCCACGTTTCCCCACCGCGAGACTCTCTCTATCTTCCATCCTTTTTTCCTTCTTCTTCTAGTTTCATTAGCATTGTCCTCTTCTTTCTCTTCTTCTATGCAGAAGATAGGAAGAGACCGATATCGTCACTCGAAGCATTTCTCTGATGATTTATCACGATAGATACGTATTCTCTGGCGATCGAGGAGAAACAGAAAATCATTCGACGGAGCGTACGTCAGATTCCACTAGATTCAGCGGCCGCTTTCTCGTTTAAGCAACCAGACGTATATCTGCGATCGAGTTCGGACTATTTTCTATTCGCTGATAAAGTAGCGCGAAGAGAACGAGCCAGGTCAGTGAAGCAACATGCTCGAACAGTATTAGTCGAAACAGAGAGACGGTCAAAGGAATGATAGAAAAGTGATGGAAAGTGGAGAGAAGTGGCAAAGGTGGATTAACCGATATTCGTTACAAATAATGGGGCCATTCAGGCTCGATATCGCCACAGTGAACAGGCCCCGGATATTTCAAGGTAATTTACGTATGTATGATTATTAATGAAAGAGCCATTATTCACTTTAATCCGCGCAGACGACCGAGCCACCGTTAACTATCAGTTTTATCTATTCGTGAAAGCATAATTCGGATTCTGATGAAATTTTCAGGCAGCGGAACCAACGCCCAAACCTCTTTCACGTAGAAATCCGTGAAAGATACACACAGTCCGCTTAGCTGCCGATTAATTCGCCGTACAAAACGTGAAAAGATACACAGACTTCGTTTAACTGCCAATTAATTCACCGTACAAAACGAAGATCGCGTTACCCTTTGTTCAGAAATCTCTAGGCTTACTACGAAGTACAGCTTCATCAGCCCGTGTTCACAAGTATCGAGGCATTTATAAAAACTTAAGTAAATCCGGAAAATCGTACGAAATTACCGAATCATTTAAGAGTGATTATTTCATTCGTTGAACGTTAAACGTTAGGTGTATAAAGGATTCCTCTGTTCGATATTATAGTAATAATTTCCATGCAATTCAATGTAATACTTGGCAGAAATTGCAGAAGGATTTAAACGATGAATTATTCGCTATATGCATCGATAAACGGAGGAATAGGGCTGTTTGACTAACATTGTTAAAATTTGCAGAAGACACGGTTGAAAATCCACAGAGGGTGGCGAGAATGACACCGTAACGCAATCTCTAACATCGGGGCACCCTATGATATCTCGTTATCGGGATCAACCTTCTCAAATATTCGTCAAAGCAACGTGCTACGTCCGAGGCAGCGAACTATTACGTTTTCCATGTCGGAGGCCGCGAAACACGGTGGCTCTCAAACAGACTTAATCGCCGTGTATTGAGCGATCCGGCCGGATAATATTCATTAGAAATTCTCAGTGCAGCCAGCCGTTCCATTTTCGACTCGACGCGCCACTCAACGACAGCCGCTTCGACTTCATTTTCCCTCCCTGTAACATCTTCTCTTTTCGTGTCATGGCTGCGGCATTTTCTACGCTTATCCACCAAGGGAAACCCTTCGTCACGTTCGCTTTGGAGCACTCCTTTCCTCGTTATGCACAAAGACAAGGGGATAGAGCATGCCGTTGCCTTTCCCGCTCATCGAGTCTCTTTGTGTTGGTGCACGATGCAGCCGGACACTGTGGTTGCGTCATATTCCGCTGCGTCGTCCTTTTCCTCCATCGTGTTCCCGCATACACGATAGGGTCTTCTTTATCCCCTTTTCATTTCTTACCTTTACCCATCTTTCTTTTTATTTCACCTCGATCATTATGATCCCTACGACCCACATTGTGCTCGTGGTCTTGGCATAGTCGCGTTAACGAACCGACACAATAGACTGGTCGCCGAAGGCCATCTTGCACGCGTTCTGCGCACCAGTGTGTTTGCTTGCTTGCTGGTGTACGTTAGGCCACGGAAGGGGAGAACACATCGGTGATGTATTTCCTTGGGAATGTACCAAATGTTAGATACCCCGTACATCGCGTGGGAAACCTTAAAGAGGAGATTCCTATTTCGATTCTGATCAGATCTTACTTTTATCCTACGTTTTAGAGGTTTTGGCGTGAGCTGTTCTGTTCACGAGGTGATAGATACGGTAGGTGGGAAACGATATGGCGAGTAAAATTGGTCAGTGATAAATATTTAGAGCTTTCAATGATAGTAGTAAATGACGGTGTGAAAATTATAGCGAAGTAACAGATGTTTCTTCTCAATAGATAATTTAAATTTATAGTCAGGCGATTTAACGAAACGATAATAGACATTGCTCGTAGTAACATTAATTTGTACACTTTGGTCAAATTTATATTCTGTTGTTGCAAATCGATCAATGTTTTCGCACACTTACGAACGACTTACGAACGATACGCGCAGGAGGCGAGGAAAAAAAAATTCAAAAGTGCGTGGAGAAAATCCTTCAAGAAACACGACAGGGAGAAATACATATACAAACGAGTTAGATAGCCGACAAAGTTGATTCCAAGTTCTGCGAGATATCTGAATTGTAAATGTTTTATGGCACGGCTGCAGTATTTCTTGGCATCGTGGAAAGAGAAATATTTATAACGTCCACGCGATCGTGCTTTTTCCATCGAGCGTTGACAATGGCACGCGCAGTGGCGGCCGATTGATTTCATTTCGCTAATTGAAAACTGACTGATTACGGGCCGTTATGGAAAGCAAACCAACATTATTATCGGTTTCGTATAAAATTAACGAGCGTATTCTCGCGATGCTTTCGCAACATTCACAAATAAACCGTGCTTCTGTTCGAAGTCCGCAAGCTGCGATTTAAATAATTCCATTTAAAATCCATCTTGCAAGAGAATTAACTCACTAACTGACTAATTTCAATGCTTCGATGTTCAACATCTCGAAACTCTAACTTCTACCTTCAATCTATAATAACAATTTCATCGGGTATTACCATAAATCATCTCGAAAAAAATTAATATTAAATTCGACTCTACAATCCATTTAAATAGCTGAAGCTGTTATTTCGAACTTTCTGATTCCTCTTTACTATTCATCGTATTATCACGATTTGATAGAATTTGATGGATATTTCGTGGTAATTTTCTGAAAGCCGATTTCAGTTTCTTTACTAATGCGAATCCGATAGAATAGAATGAAACAAAACGACGCAGAGTTCGCAATAGATCGCAGTACAAAGCCTACGTGATATGATATCTAAAAGTATGACACGAATTTTGGACTAACTAGATAGATCTATCTCTCGTTGCTTGTAGAATACGTGGGTGTGGTTGCAGGTGTGTTTAGATTGTAGGCGATGATTGGTTAGGATTTGACAACTTCAAATTGGATGGAAAAGTGGATGTGATGAAGCTGAGTTGCAGCTGAGGTAAAATTACGGAGAGGAAATTTCGAGATCGTGCCTTTTTCAGGATTAGAAAGTTTGCCAATGTTAATCGAATATTTTCAAATATTTGAAAACGTTTCCATGTAGCATATTTGAAGTTCAATAAATTATGTCATAATAATCCATTTAAATTACCACCACGTGCTCCGTTACAAAATCTCAAACAAGTGGGGGTATTTCTGTTTAGAAAATGATCCTTCATCATGATCTTCACTAGAATTTGCGAATATACTCAATCGTCGTTACTATCATTTCTTTATTTATATTTAACGATGTTGAAGTGGTCACCACTTTTAAGAAAACTCTACATCTGGTCTTTTTAGTTTTCTCAAGCACCAAAGCCATCGACAGCGTATAGACGATAGACTGGGACGAAGGGAGGGAGACCATAAACAGTAGACAGGCGACGATGACTTTGGAGCTTTCAGTCATAGGGTAACGCTGTTAGCGTGCGGATCGAGACCAGCTCGAATTATATTCCTGCTTGTAATTACACTTTCGTATTAAAATATATTTTCTACTTTACAATTGATCCACGCGTTCCTCTGTTCACACATCTAATAACCTCAACAAATGGAAAGTTTCGAAGACCTGAAAATACTTCCATCTGGTAAATTGTTCCTTATGAAAAATTGCTATCGTATTTCGATACTAAATATCCTGAAACTGCGTTGCGCAACGGGGGAAAACATACGCCACAGGCGCAGAACCGACAAAAAAGGAGGGTAGTAGATCTGGAGTTGTAGCTCGAGGAGGGCAACACCTGTTCCTTTCACCCTTCAACGCCTCGTGTCCTCCTGTGGGTTGACCACGGGCAACTGGCCAGAAGCTATTAAAAGCGGAAACTGCAAGCGGAACTGGACACGGAAGTAGAGAGCCAAGCCGGAAGCGAGCCGTTTGCTGCCGCTACGGAACCGACGTCGCTCACTTCCTAACCGGACGACCGATTCTGCAGAGTTAACGCGTTCTTGAATTCTACCTCGAAAACATATCATTGTTGTAACGTGTTGAAACCTAATCAGAAGGAACTCGCGATGATTAATGAATACGTAATGAGTTGGTGGACGAAAATGTGTCGAAGTTTCTCGTGAATATCTTAAATGATCGAGATATCGAAGATAGAGCAAAGTTCTCGATGATGGAAAATTACTAATGGCCCAATTTCGTCCTGACAAATACGTGGTTTCCCAGTTTCTGGTTCTGGATATCGTTAACTCTCGATGGTAGGTTTACCTCGACAATGATTAATTTCTAAGATGGCTGTTCGCGACGTATACTACTTTTTTTATTGAAATACGTACCTATTTGTGTGCGATAAATATCTTGTAATTTCCATGTACAGTTCTAGATAGTTTTTCAATTTTATCACTATAATCACGACACTCACGTTTCGTTACAATGCTGATAGAATTTCAAGAAGTTTCCTAGAACGTATATTATATATTCGTAAAAGTTTTCTATGGTAAGCGTTCGAAGATACGTACGCGAGCCAGTGTGCATTTCGATTTCATGAAAATTCACGTTTAATTCCGACGAGTTAGTCGGTTCGAACAATATATCACGAAACATCGTTGAAGGCGTCGCACGAAAGCCGTAGCCAAACCGCGTGTCACAGCTGCACGATATGCTTTCGGGAAAATATGTTTCCATGGATTATTCGACGGGACACGGGTGCATCTCTTTTTGCGAATAAAACGCGATCGGTGCGACGTTGTCGGAAATTCGAGCATCCTCTCAAATCTACATATCCTCGAACAACGTCGGAGGCTTCTTTCTTTACGAAACAAAAACTCGATTTTATCAAGAAAAACGATTTCGTTCCCCGGAACGATAGTGACATCGTTTTTCCACGGTCGTCGAACAATGGCGTCGTACAACTGGAAACCGATATCGAAAAATAGAAAATGAAACTTCCTTTTTCCTCGATGAAATATCGTAGTCGCGCAGCTTGATTACAAAACGATCAATTATTTCACAGGAATTATCTGAAGGAAATTGAAAGTAAAACTCACGGGAATTCGGTTAAAACAGAAACTTGGAGAGAACAAAGTTACTCTATCGTACGCGGACCGTCTCACGCTGATCTATGATCTAAATTTAATTGCTCAGAACTGCTCGAGTAGCTGAAATAATTGAGATTTTTGTACTAATTGATTTTAATATCCGAAAAATAAACGACAGGATATTGGAAATTAATTACCTTAAAAGTAATCAAAATTTGGAATATCCAATATTAAAATTGTACCCTCGCTTGTATCGTATTGCCATTAAAATTATTCAAATTTCGTGGAAAATATCTCTGACGGTTTATAAAATAGTAAATGTGTATCAGAGTGCAAACTTTTCCACATTTTTATACATTTATGAAAAAGTTGAAGGTACAAAGATATATGCGTGATGTGCACAGAATGCTGTGCGCGGTGTGATAATCCGCAAAAATATTTGAATCGTATTGCTATTAAAATTATTCAAGCTTCGTGCAAAATATCTCTAAGGGCTTATAAAATAATACGCGCTTATTAGATTGTAGATTTTTATGCATTTATGTGAAATTTAAAACCATAGTACACAAAATGACATATTCACAAAAATATAGACAAATATCCACAGTTAAAATCCTGAATTCCTTGGCAAGAACTATCCAACTATTAAATTTCTTTTGTGGACCATCGTGCGACTCTTTCTCACGGAGTTGTACGCTCAGTCTTCGCGTTAAGGTCGAAGAGTGTATCGCGGTTATTAACCTTACGCCCCTTCGCGAGGAGAAACGCCGTTCCGTTTGGCTTGCGGGGAGGGTGGCCGCGAACAAGGGAAGAAGGATAAAGAGGAAAATGGAAACGGATTACGGTGCAACCAGTCGATCAATCGGGGGATGAATTGCACTTTAACGGTAATCGGAAACTGAGGAAGGAGGTATGGGCCGAAGCCACGAGACACGACCCTAACGAGAACGAGAGAAATACGTTGGAAAATAGAGAGAGAAGAACACGTACGCACGGTTGATGCAAGAGTGAGACAAGTAAGGAGAGAGAGATAGAGATAGAAAGAGAGAGAGAGAGAGTGGATGGAAAAGCCAAAGGGTAAGAAGAGAAACGTGAATCGATCGAGAACTTAATTTGATCGCTTCTCTATGGGAAAGAGGAAGCAAGAGAGGGAATAGAGGAAGAAAGAGACGAGTGTGGAGGTTGAAGAAAAGCCCAACGCCCAGAGGTAAAGCTGATTTACAGGGGCCGAGAGGGCTTTCTTCCTTTCTTTCTTTCTTTTTTTCTTTTTTTTTTTTTTGCGATGGATTGTTCCTTCGCCGCTTCTCCTACGAGAAAGAAACTTGTCTTTTAGTCGCTTTTCTGAAGTGTACTTCGCACGCCAGAATTTCTCTATAGCATCGTCTGAATTACAAGCGTTGAGTTCTTTCCTGTGTGCAAAACAATATAAGTATTCTGCTTAAACATTTGCATTTCATTATTTTTGTAACAATTTGTTCGTTAATTGAATATATAATATTTCAAATAGAATTTACCGATTCAAGGAGGATATTTTCATGACAAGCATCGATCTTATTTAGATAGACGTGTCTCTGAAGCTTTCAGCCCTCTTTCGTAATTTAATTTTTTCAACAATAAGCGTTAATTGTTAGAACGGCATTTGTACGATTCGACGTTTTTAACGTTTCTCCTGATAGAAACTTTGGTACGCATCTCGCATCCACGCATTCGTTTCGATCTCTCTCATTAGGTATGCAAATGATACCAATTAATATTCATTAGCCGGTCGAGGAACTTTTCGTACACACGTCACATACCTTTCATGTTTCAACCTTCCCTGCTTCGACGCTCTAACGCCGTCCCGTTTTATTCGCTGTCGTGTAGATGCACCCTTCCTTTGTTCCTCTTTTGATATTAAACTCGATCAATTAGAGTAATTGAAGAACTAATGAACGTGCTTGCTGTTCGGTGCCAGCTCGCACGACCGCGAAAGCTACCACGACGATGCTGCCATTCTATCGTTGAATCGCGAGTATTCCCGTTATAATCAAAATTCGTACATTTTCGTAATGGCAAAACGTGGTTGAAGACGGGTAAAAGCCATAGAGAGCGTTCCATGTAAAGTTAATGGCCGCGTAATGAAGAGAGTGACGTGCGCCAAGTGCGAAGAACGCAATCGTGGCACGTGTTCTCTGTTTATCCACGTTTCCGACGATAATTGACAGGATGCTTTTACGTGAACCTGTTTCGCAGACTTTACGCCAACAGAAGCTTAACCGAAAAATGTGGAAAGTAGAGGAGAGAAAGAAATTTCCGTTTCTTCGTAATGTACACGTAATATTACAAATCGAACACGCACACTTTTAGTAGTCGTTTAAAAAATGTTGAATCTTATTTGAATACATAATTCCAAGTGATTGATCGATTCTCTACCAATCTAGGTCAATTATCGTGTTCCGTACCAAACCCGCATATGTCTGCGTGTCCACGGACGAGGTTATAGATTATTAAAAAAACAAAAATTGGCTAAACGTTTTTTGAGCAAGCTGCATATATCGATAAATATTCCACTTTCGATACGTCATTGGTGTTGTAAGCGGAGGAAATAGAAAGGTTAAAAGGTGATGGAGTGCACAGTGGCAGATGGCACTGGTGGCACGCTACATCCCACTTGCCCTCCCCTTTCACCTCTTTCTTTAATATTTATCCTATGCAGATGTATGAAAATTTTCCGCAGTTCAACTCTGAACTACCCCGCTGCGCTGTTTCTTCATTTGCATTCGTCCTTCCGCGATAACAATTCGCCCGGAAGGGCAATAATCACAATGGGAACGTTGCGGCCGCGAGCACGCATGCGTGACGCTCACTACGTGTACACGAATAATTCATCTTGCCCGGGAAATTTATAAGAACAGAGTTCACGATACACGATGGCTGTCATGAATATCAATCGTTGCCACGGGCCGCGCCGGTTTGATTCACGGCAACGCAGAGAAGCGTCGCGATAACCAAATTTATCGGTCGATTAACTGTGCCAAACGATTCAAAAAGCAATCCCCTATCCCGTTTACGAAAATTTCGATGCGTAAAAGCGTATGTATCGTTCCGACGAAACGATCCAAAAAGAAACATAAAAAGAAACATAAAGTTTCGCAAGGAAGCTGTACCACGCGGCTGTTCTCGTTGGAAAACTCGAACGAGATCGTTTTTTCCTCGAGTTCGACGCATCGTTTCGCGAAAGTACTTAAGATCGTAGCGTGCATTCTCTCATAAGGTGTAAAAAAAAGTTGCGAGGTCATAATGACGACAGAAATTAGAAAGGCGGCGCAGCGTGCACACGGAGCGGCATGGGTAAAAGTTCTCACACTCCATTAAGTATTTGTGCCGTCGTTGAAGCGTAGGTGTGAGACCACGGCAATTTTCTCGGGGGTTAAATAGAGAAAAATGTACCGTGAAGTTTTGAAGTTGGTACGCTGGATCGTGTTTCGTATTTTTTCCTCCGTCAACGTTCGCGTCCTTTAAGTTCGTGAGATCGCCGCGTCCATGTTCTCATTATAAAATATGTATCGTTGGAAACGCGGATACGACCGTCGTGTGTTGTTCGTGTAATCGTGGCCCACATTTCGCTGTTTCGATTCGTTACAAACCGTCGGACATTTTTACGCGTCAGGAATAGCTGGAAAAATCGTACAGGGAATCTGCGAATCGTGCAAAACAACCGATAACTGGCCGAAATAACATCGGCGTGATTAATACAACAGTGGTTTTATTCGCGTCACTCGTGTTTCGTTATCAGCCTATGACGCTAAACTGATCCAGACGAGCTTTTTCATCGTCCCTGGCGAACAAGAGCGCGAAGCAACGGAGGCAGGATATGAGAAAAAGGAAGAGAGCGAATTATAATTGGCATGCGCCATGGTAATTTAATTTACATAAAATAAATCGTCGCCAGAGAAAATGAACGAGCGGGTCGGTTATGACTTAAAAGTAATCGCAATATGCAAGTGTCCTCATCTTTTCTTGAAACGAGCTACAGAATGACATTTACGTCGTGCTTTTTCTCCTACGACGATGCTCGTGCAACGACGCTTAGAACGAGAAGCTTCCAAAATTAAAGCGTTAAATGCCGAAATATCGAAATGGGACCGAAGGGTACCAAACGAAAAGAAAGTTTCAGTAATAAAAAGAGAAGACTACTGACTTCGATACGACAGATGCGGAAATCGAAAAGGATCGCTCGGTAATAAAAAATGGTAACAGTAACAAAAAGTCTAATAAAGAAAAAGAACTCTAAACAAATGCTAGGAAAAAGTAATCGCAGCCATAAGAAAATCAATGCGAGAATAAAGAGACGGATTCCAGCAATATGAAGATATAAAAACGCAATTGTATGAATAGAAGAGAGCGCGAGAGGGAAGAATTGCAGCGATAAAGAAGCAATGGAAAGACATCGAAGAACGAACTCGACCAGTGAAAAGACAACAAAGTCGAAAGCGATGAAAAAGAAACTACAGCGAAAGAGTGACATAAGAACAGGAGAATGAATACCGGCGATAGGGGAACACCATAAAATCAACAGCATAAAAAGCGAGAGAATAACAACAAGATGTACTGAAAGCGGCCTCACCCTCGCTCCGTTTTCGACCCGATTGAATGGCAGTCGCATCGAGAATCCAGCACGGTCGCATCGATTCACCGACATTAATAAACAGCTCGCAGAGAGAAGAAGATAGTGGGAGATATACGAGGCAAGGCGAAGAAATTCTCCTGCTCGAGGATGAATCGTTTCGTGTCGTGGAAGAGGGGCGAGTGAAAAGAGGAATCGTGGCACGTTCATCGCGAACGAAACGGACGACACGAAGGGAAGACTCAGGCTGGAAAGCAGATATCCGGGAATTTTTCCGGTCACGATTTAAAAGTTCGCGTTCGAGTGTTCCGTTATTCATGGCGGAATTATTGCTTGCATTACCATTTAACATGGTTAAGGATTCTGGGGGCAAAATCGTTCTCGAGTGGCCGCTGGGTGAATCGATTCCTCGGCCGCAACCTCTTTTCTCCGAGTTCCCTGCCACCGCGCAACACACGGCTTTTATCTCGAGACCGCGATCGCTCGACTCGCCTTTCTCGCCTCTTTTCTCCTCTTCCTAACGTTTCTTTTTTTCTTTTTTTATTTCTCCCCTCTCGTACTTCCATTCCGTTTGCACGACCGCGCTGTTTCTACGCCAAGCTTCCTAAGCGACGTTCCTCACGCGCCGCCTTCGATAAACTATACACACTAAGCGTGGCAAAGCTAAGTTAGCGAACCGTGTCCGCTCGCCGTGTATTTCCGCGCGATATTTTCCGCCTTATCGTGTCGCTGGCTTTCATTTATTACGCGGACAAGATCGCCTGCCCTTTTATCGTTGCAGCCTCGACCGGCTTTCAAGATGTTTAATTTCTTTTCACGCCGAGAAGCCATTGTTAAGCGTCTAACCGGAGTCGCTTCTTTTTCGACGTCGACCGACCTCAGGTGAGCAAGAGGTAGAAGAGGAGAATGATTTGTAGCGAGAAGGAAAGGGCTGTGCTTGCGCACGCTTAAACCGGGGGCTGGTATCGACGGGACGGAGGGCCATTAAGCTTGACGAAATTGAGTAAATTAACAGGAAGAGATTCTTTATAGCAGATACTTCGTAAGAGAAAAGGTTGATTAAATGGAACGACACGGTGGCTCGAGTGTATCGTATCTTTTCTACATTTTTCTCCGTCTGAAAATCTATTCTGTAAATACTGGGTCATAATGATCGTTCTAGAGGAAGCACATTGTACATGGGGACGCGAGGAAACAAAGGGAAGGAAAATTAATGAATCACCGGGGAGCAGATTTTGTGGGGAATTCGTCGTATCGTGAGAGATGCAATAAGAGGAAAAGACGATGGCGGATGGAAGGAACGCGTCCGGAGAATAAAAGAGCCGTAGCGAAGGGCGGGGCATGGGGGAGGATAAAGTTTCGAGCAAGTCGCGAGCTGATTTTTCTCCTGAATGGAATATCTCGCGCTTTATACAATCTACGGCATCAGGCGGGTAGGCCGAAACCGGCGAGTAATTACACGTCGAGCACTTCCATAGGAGATTTTCAAAGGTATAAAAGTGAATAAAGGAAGGACAGAGGGGACGCCAGGGAATTGACACGATAAAAGAAAAGAAAAGAAGAAGAACCGTGATTTTTCTACTGTACTGGCTGGAATATGGCGGATGAGCAGGAAGCTCGCGATGAGCTTGGCAGATCGACGTTCCAGATACAAGACAAACCGGTGAACGATGATTCTCGGCCAGAGAACAGACAACTAAATTTTTAATCAGAATTACTGTGCTTTTCGCTGCCAGACCACGGGGATTATATGAATTTTGATGAACGCGCGAATTAACGTCCCTATGATCGTTCTAACCAATTCGTTTAATTTCACCGGATTTGGCTGGAAACAACTCGGAGTAGATTCAACCCGCGCACCATTCCGCGCACGCCCCCACGTTGTGCGCCAGCAACGAATTCATTTACAACAACATGCAAATTGAATAGCGGCCGCGATACTTCTAAATTAAGATTTTTGAACGAGAACAGAGTTTAAATAACGCGTCCCGCGGGAACTTTCGGGTTAATAGATACTATTCAAGGAAGGTCAACCGGCAGCGCGGACGACTCCTTTTTCACCTTTCGTTTCAAGCGGAACGATATGAATGAAAAGTGGCGGCGACAGAAAGAGAAATTAAGGAAAAGAACATGAAAAAGGAAAAATGATACTCTTACTTTTACGATACGTTAATAACGCGGTTATCTTTAAAGAAGCGCACAAAGCAACACCAAGTCCCTGTAGAAACGAGTGAAAGTAATTAAAAGTATCATCAAAGTCCCGACAGTTAAACCAAATGGCAGCTCTCTCCGGTCTCCAAATTCACCTAGAACTGGCTAAATCGTGGAACTTTCAGTGGAGCATCGGTTCCTTAAAACTCGTCAGAGTGACTTCCAGATAGCGTCTCGGAAAAATAACTTCTTTCGTCCAATTTCGATACTTTCGAAGCTGCGGCCCTTGCTCCTGGCCGTTGCACCGGTGCACGAATTACAGTATTCTCGAGCTACTTTATTTTCTTCTCGATCCTCCATTCTCATCGTTGCCAGTTTTACGCGTCTGAAACGCAGGGAAATTTTACGATTCGGCCGAACGGGCTCGGTTAACTAGCGAATATTTCTCAGTCATGTCGAAACGCAACGACTTTTTCTTTCGCGTAATCAACGACTCGAGTCTCTCTTGTATCATCGTGAAACCGCTGTTTTCTTTTTTAAGGAAACGCTGTTTCATTGGTAAAAGCGTTTTTATTCTTGCTGATGGAAGGAAGTTGGACGTGTCTCTGAAGCTCGTGGCTAAAACTTGTTTGCTAGTGAAAAAGAAACGCCGCGAGACTTCTCGTTCTTCGTTTCATTCCGCAAGAGGCACGGAGCGTCGAAGAAAAAGCTGTTTCCATTGAAATTGAGGAAGTTGCCGAGTGAAATAGGATTTTCCAGTCTAATAACGATGATCGACTTACCTACTTCTATTTAAACGCACTCAATTACATTAGGTTGTTTACTCCTTTGGTTAAGGATCGAAGAATATCCTTGATGATTTTATTTAAAAGAAAAGTTTACGGGAAAGTTCCAATTTGCTTGAAGAAAATTTTCTCTTCTATAGAAGATTCACTTCGATCGAAGCTTTCGTGTTCTACAGAAATTTCAATTCAAACGATACCAATCCGCTATTAACCTATATACATTTACACAGGAAAAATGAAAGTACTTCTCTTGTCTTAAAAAACGGGGAAAAGTTTCAAAAATTATAGAAAGCTCAAGATATCGATAATTTGTGTACGATAAAATAATATTCGATAATAAACGTTCTTCTACGGTTGTATTAAAAGTATAGTGTTCCGACGTAATTCTTACATGGAAAATGCGATGGAACAAAGATATCAACGTTTTGATCGAAATTACACCAGATATCCAATTACTCGTGGTCAGTAATGTGCGTGATTCCTGTCGTAAAAGATTAAAAAGGAGAAAGTTCGATATATGTCGTGAGAAAACTCAGAAAGAAAGACGTTTCAATCTGGCCGAAAATTTGAATCAGAGCTTCGAGGTCTCTGAGAACAGTTCGAGATCCAGGAACATTTTTCTGCAAGAAACTCGCGTTTGCCGCTCTTTCTATTCATTCGAACAAAGCCGCTTCTTTAATCGTGGCCCCGGATAAAGCGTGTTTGTCGGTGGCCGAAGCTATTCACGTCGGCATGGCAGCCCGACCTAAATCGACGGAAACGCTTTCCATTTGTTCGCCGTGACGGTGCCGGTATGCCGCGAAACGGCTCCCCTCGGCCTCTGTGTCGAAAACGTGTCCGACCACGACGCGCCGATTCCCCTGGAACGGCGCAAATGGATCACCGACTACCAGCTACCCGACAGATTCCAAATTCACGATGGCTTTCCCGCCGTTTCCACGCCAGTTCCGTTCAAAATTGAATCGCATTTCGCGAAACTAATATTTCCCGACACGCGTATACGGCTTCGAATACGATCAATGAAAATAGGCACACGGCCAACAAGCGGGTTACATTTCACGCAGAAAGCGTGCAGGATTAGAGGATTCGAATAAACGACCATTCGAGAATAAATAAATTAAGATATTGTTACGACTGTCTTATAAATTTGAGACTCGCTTGTGTAGAAACGGCAGTAAGAAAGTACTATTTATTGCCACATCAAAGTTACTATTTGCGTGCGTTATTATGAAAAGAACGAAAAGTTATGATAATAGATCGCTACTAACGTAGAGTACTTTAGGTAATTTAGTAGTTCCAGCAATTCAATTTACGATCGTTTAAATTGTCACTGACATTAAGAATATCGATTTAACAATGGAAGCAAGGGCAGCTGTTTCCGGAACTTCCACTTTGGTACGTATAAACGGTCGATCAATTATCATCCAATATCTTCGTTACCAAACTTAGATTTTATTTTAAGCTGCATAATAAATGAATATATATATATAGTATATATAACTGTCGTGTTTGATTAAAAAGATATGTCAAATATTTATCGCGAGCGATAAAAATATATCGCACTATTAAAGATTTATGATAGACGTTTTGTTACAATCCACTATAGTAACTAACGTGTCGATTAATCTTTATCGTGTACGTAATTTAAGCAGTTAGCGGGCCATTTCTCAAGCAGAAATTTGTAGAATCAGTGCTAAAAGTTAATAAAGAAAGATCAATTTCAATTAGGTGGATTTTCGTTTTCGTTGCTGCAAATATCTCTTTAATTCTTACAAATCACTCACACAGTACATCTTCTTATCACGTGCAGCCAACGTGACAGACCACGCATTCACGTGAATTGTACGAATCATTCTTTACTTGATATCTTTATCCTAGTCTAAATATTCACTCGATCATCACTTACGAATTGTTTGCATTTCTATCGCTTGGTTACCTCATCCTATTCTACATTGTACGTATATGCGTACTCCTGTTCATAGTCATTTCGCAGAGATTTATTTCGGTAGCCCGAATTTTTGGACTCGGTGCGCAGTCCAGTGCGTTCGGACGAGCCAAGGATTTTGCTGAAAGAACATCCAGTGAGACGCGATGTATAGCTTTGTAACTACGAATCGTAGCGTGCACCGCGGCCAAGATATACAAATACGAGAACGACGTTCAAAGAGAATTTAGACGATGCTTAGGAGATTGGAGCGTAGCCCGACTGGTATAAACTCGATGGAAGAAAATTCGTGCATCGTATCCTGCTGGTTAGACCGTAACAAAGACAGTTGAATTATAGATGTTACAAATAAGCAGCGCTTAAAGAAGGTTACGCAACAACGGTAGAGAGAATTGGAAAATTCTGCTCTGTATATATCACGTGTGACAGACGATTTGCATATTTGGCTGAAGTTCGATGTCATTATTAAAAATAGCGACAGACTAACCAAACGTCCCATTACGCGATATTGCTGGAACGAGTTGTGCGGAAAGAAACCGCGTTCCCCATTCTCTACAGTTCGTCGTTCATCGCCTGTGACCGATGATAATTTCTCGCTATGGATGGAAAACAACGACAAGAATTGTTCGGTTCATTGAGCAAACGGAACTACCATTGCGTCTGCACTGTTTCACCATTGAATTCTCAGTTTTTCGATGGTATTCGCCAGTATTCTAGAAGGAGAGAATCAACCGGTGAACTCGGTAAAAAGCAAAAGCTTGGATCCCCACGCTGGGAAAACGTTGGGACGAGCAGCCACTTATACGGTACATCCGCAACCTAGTTTTACGATGACGGCATTCGCGCAAAAGAAGCGAATCGGCCTTACTCGTTGCCTTCGTATTCGCGAGTTCGACGGGTGGAACGTGCATTTGGATAAGTGCTTTGCGAATAGCAAGAAAACGCGAGACACAATTTCTTCTTGAAAGGGAAAGGAAGAAAAGGGAGGGAGGGAGATCGAGCACGATAAGCGAGGAATGGAAACAGCGTACACACGAAATCGTGGAAAATCACTAGGGGTATCTAGGAAACGTGTGGCACTGGAGAAGAAAACGTATTGCGCCGGATTTTGCTGAAATCTCACACTGAGCTCGCATTAAACTCGACAGAAATGCACTGTCATTAACTGAAACGTCTCTCGGTGCAAAAGTGCACACGTAACACCGGATCCGGTGGATACTTCGAACCCCTTGCGGAACGCGGCTAAATCCATTTTAATAGCCCGGGTTCCCGTTGCTTAAATCGAAGACCCGACCTTCTTCGAACAAATATTGCTTTCGTTTTGCCCTTTCAAGTGGGATTCCCCATAAATTTTATAGACAACCTCCGACCGTCGAATTATGGTAAAAATATTATATCGGGCAATTGTTTTTCGGCTATTCGATTCATTGCTCCATATAAATATTAAATTCCTAAGTATTAAGACACATGCGGATCTCGTATAAAACGTAATAACTGATCTGGATAGCTAGAATTTCAATCTGAATTACATGTCCATGCAAGACGATTATTCAGAATACATGGTAAAACTTTGGAAAAGTCAAAATCGAGGTACCTTCATAGGAAAGTCGTACGCAACAAACATTTTAGTAGTCGATTAGTTCCTGTGCAAGAATTACTATAACTGTAAAGTGGAGTTACTTCTAGACGAATAATCACAGATCGTAGAAGTTGGAAGTGAGGGTTGCTACCCAGTGTCGTAAAGCATCGCAGTGGTTTTTTTTATGTGGGGATGAAGCTGCTTTATCGATTGCGTCGGTTCCGTCAACGTTGCGCTGCAAATCGTTAACCGGGTTTATGATTCGAATGTTACAACCGCAGGGAACGTACGCAATATACGTCCCCTTCTGCGAAGCATTGCATTTAGAAAGAACATCGTTCCTTAGCACACGGTGGCTAGGCAATAGCGTGATATGTTCGTCGTAAAACTGGATGGAAAGTAACTAAACTACTTTCAGTCGTCGAATCCCTGGATTGGAATGTCAATTAGTCGCTCGTGTACAAACGTCGTAACAAACTCTCTGATATTTCCTTGTTTCAATTCCATAATTCACGAGGACTTGTTAACAATGCAAAGCTAAAGATAGAGAAGAGGCAAGTTAGGAACGCGTATATTTTCCTCGACTATGTGGAAAGTCATGACGAAGAACGTGAACTGGATTCATGGTCACGAAGTAGATGGTGTGCCTGGTTACTTAACGTAGCTAGAGTTACTACCTCTACAACAAACTCTGAGTTTCGTTTCTGAGACTACTCCGTCGGGTCTGAAGGGAAGTTGAAGATTAAATCGGCTTTACCTGTATTCACATGTTTCCTGTTTTCCACAAAGGCACGTATTTACCGAAGGATTACAGAGCATTGAACGTATCCGGATTTTCGTGCTAGAACTAAGGTCCCCGGAAGCGCCTTTAAAGATAGCTCGTCGTCAGATATCGGGCAACGCATCCTCCAATATAATATACGTGAGAGATAAAACGAGGCAAGCAGAACAGTTCTTTTCCAACCTCGATACTTCACGAACACCTATTTCTCCCTGTATCGGACAGCTTAGCCAGTTTTCATCATATGATTCACATTTAGAGGGTAGTTTACAGAAAACATTGTATCAAGTGCAGAAACTTTAAGGTAAAATCAATTTGAAACGAATCCAGTAACGGCTTTAAAGACGATCTTTTTCTTTACGAAAAGTAACGTTCGTTGATTCCTGAACGACCGATATTAATAATTTTCCAATTTAAACTTCGTGCTTTTTTATGGAGATTCAAACTAATTTTCTGAAAATTAATTTTCCTTAGTCGTGTCAGTTTTGTAGCGGACCGACGATATGAAGTACGAACAGAGGAAACAAGGACGTCAAGAAGGGTCCTGGAGATTTGGTTTAGAAAAGTTCCTCCATTAGCCAGGAATGTCAGGAGAAAGAGGGCGCGTAAGAGGAGAAACGAGAGAATTCTTGGACGAATTAAATTACATCCGCGAACGTAAACGCGAGTACGCTTCCTACAGTTAGGATGTACGTTACTGGTTATATCCTGGTGCGGTGATGGCGCAATGAAACCAAATGTTCGCAGATCGAATTAGCCGACCGGACGCGTTCCAATTGCTGCGACGATGGTGAGGTAAAAATAGGTCTCGAATAAACCGCGAATCGAGATTTCTTGGCGCTCAGATAGTTACTTACCAGCACCGAGTCTCCAGGGAAGAATGCAATTACGCTGAGTCCAGGTCGTTGTTTTCTCTGGTAGAGATCGTTTGAAAGTAGAATGGTTCCTTTTGTCTCACTAATTTCTTTTGGAAGACGCTATCCCCTCGTACGTTTCCACCGTCTTTTGTTTTTCTCCGTGCAAAAGTTTCTGAAAGGAGATCGAGGCGTTAGTCATGACAGATGCGCTTTGTGTTCGTCTCAAGTAGTTTCTACACGCTTAAAGTTAACCATGACTGCTTCGAGTGGTACTTCAACTTCCAAGACGTTCGTAAGATTTCTCGAATAAAAACGTTGCTGTATTTTTTAAAGTATCGTTGAAAGTGTCTTTTCCGATAAGTTATAGAGGAGAAGTTTTTTTTTACAGACAGACTATATACGTTTTCTGGAAGGATTATTTTACAGCGACGTATCTTCTCGGGAATAGAGCCATCCAGGCAACCCTCAACTCGACATACATTTTTTATACTCGGACCGGAACCCGTCTGAATGATTCCTATCGAAGGATTACAAAAACCGTGTTTACCAGCCCAAGAGACACATAGCTCTCCGTGTTCGCTGTGTCACTTCGACGAGTCCCAGACATTTTACGATCCCCATAAAAAGAAGCTGCTCCGTAAAAGTAAACAACGGTTACCTTAATAACGCTTCCCAAAAAAGAACCATAAAAAGCCAACTATATATTCCTTGATAGCTCCCTGCGAGTCATATGCAGGCTTCCATTTTAAAATTATACAAAAAACCTTGTGTTTGCACCAGAGAGAGGAAATCCAATGTATCTGGTTTCGACTAAAAGGAATTCTTCGATAATTCGTGAAACAATTTCACTCGATTCGAATCGGTCTTCGGATTAATCAGACCAGCATACACGGACTACGATTCACAGTTGCGCTTTGTGCCTTGCTGGAGAGTGGGCGTACGAGAATTCAGGGGGCGGAAAGCAACAGGACGCGAAAGGGAGCAACCGTGTGAGTGATCGGGAACAGGATGGAAGACGGACAAGGAGTGGAAGTGGCAACTAGCGAACGTTTCGAGGAAGGTAGCCCGTGGCGACTTCGCGAGCCTATGCTTTAGCTCGCGAGGCTTAATCTTAGAGTTGAAGGCTCGTTGGGTTCCACCATGTTTGCATGCAGACAGCAGAGTGCACGCGAGCACGTAATTGAATCTCGTTGCACCCGAGGCTATTGGTTACTATTGTCGGCTTGTTTGTACGTTCGAGCGAAGCCGCTGCTTTCGATTCGTACGCCGGCCGGAATCTCTTTTCACCGTACGACGGAAGCACGCGAGTCGGCAAGCTAGCGGTCGCGGTAACGAGGAGAGACGCGCCACAGCGACGAATCTATTGAGAGTAACGAGGTCGATCGCGAGGCTGCCTCTAAATCCCGGTGTGGCTTTCTTTCGTTAGACGGCAAAGCGAAGGAACTGACGAACGCGCGGCACAATCAGGACCAACGGCTTTGTTTTGCCGAGAAGTTTTCCTCTAATCTTTCAACCGGAGGGATATCGAATAAAGGGGAATATCCGGGTAAATTTAGTAATTTAGAGAAAATCGAAGTTATATAAAAGGTGTCGCGGTTAAATGAGATCACGTAAATGGAGTAAGGTAGAGTTGTTTGAGATAAAAGGATATTTTAGTCAAGCTAAAGTAATTCGCAAATCGTGGAATTTGCTTACGAAGTATTTTTAAATTATCTATTTTTATTTCTAAATTATATTTTTACGCTTTCCTGGAAATATGGAAAATACCCTACAAAAGATATTGACATAATATGAAAATATTTTATTTTACCCTTTTCGTCTATTTTTACATACGGTATCACCTCTTGCCCTTATACGATACCCGGACAATATACGACAACCTGTATAAGGCTGTTGACGTCGATCGCGATGAAATTGATGACGCAGGTTCTGTAAGGGTTGAGGAGCCAACAGACAACCCCATTTAGACTTTTCCCTACGGGGGAAAAATTTTCGACAAGCGATTTCTGCGAATATTCCCATCGATCAATAACGTTCAATCTTTCACCTATTAACAGATTTCATAACTATCGGGACGAGTGGTATTCGACAGGTGCTACATCGAGAAATATGAAGTGGACGCAGTATCAGTTCCAACTAACGGCAGAGTGCCGTGGAATATGCGCGGCTCGCTGTACCTGTTACTCCATGCAAGCTATACGCAATCGATCAAGATGATGGATTCGAATTTATACTTTTGCTCGAGGTATTCTGACAAAACAACAGCTCGTCAATTTGACTTGGAAAATTCTGCAACATCGCCAACAGTCTCACGACTTTAGATATAATAAAAACACGCTTGCATCAAGTGGTAAGAGCTTCGTAACACTCGCCACACGTTTAGATCGATCTTCGTATCGCAAGAAAGTAATAAAAGCGGCAAGCGATCGCGATGCGAGCCTCTCAGAAGCAAAACCGGACAAATGTACTTTTTCTTTCCATCGGGTACGTTTTCTCGCGGAAATATTCAAACGATTCGCGAATACGTCGTATATTCTGGACGAAACGTTTTGAAATTTTACTAGCTCTGTTACGGGACTTGACTGTCATCATTACACGAGATTGGAAATCTGAATAACGAGATAACTCGGCTCCCTGGACTAGCAGAAAGAAATAACGTTTGCAACAACGTGACTTCTCTCTACTTCGTAATTTACGAACTTGACCAGTTTGGCATTTGAGTGGGTCATATACTAGCAGGTATGAACTATAGTACGGTGGTCTGTAACGAATTGCGTTACGTCAATTTTCACACTGTTTGAAAGATTGATGAATGGCTTTTGTCGACTGTAATTACAGCAGGTTGAGTCACCGCGTTATGTGCAGCTCCAAGTAACATAATAGGCATAATTGAATAGACCGTGCGTACATAATTATTATCGCAGTACACTAGGTTGCGATTTCGAAGCAAAACGCGCATTCTGTAGTACGCCATATAGGAACGTTTCTCTCGGACATACCTCATAGTCTCTTTCTCCTTCTCTCTCTCTCTCTCTCTCTCTCTCTTTGCTCGGAGGCTGGCCCTTGAAACAGGGAAATAGTTGAGCCACGTAATTTATCAACTGACCCATTTCCTGAAGTCACAGCCGAAAGATCGGAATACCCTGCGAGAGCGTTTCGATTGTTTCCGCCCTCAAGCCCGCGTAACTCGGATTCTCGCCGAATTATTACGCATTCCGCGGCCTCCGCCGTTTGATTCGCTTGCATCCTACCACCGCCTCTATTCCTTTTACCTTCCTACACAACCGACCCTATACGTTCTACTCTTTTTTCCACGCTGCATCGTTTATACGATTGCTGCTATTCGATGAAACAAAATGCTCGAATATACAACGGAGCATAAGTTTGAAACTGGTAAACTATGAATTCTAGCAACTTTTGTATCATACATTTTTTACTGTTATCGCTAATGTTTATAATATGTTCCGCGGTGTATGTTACATTTATTCGTTGCTCGTATTAACTATAAATCCATTTGGTGAAACGATGGTGTATTTTTATACCTCCCAATTTCGTTAAAATGACGAAAATTTTTGGGATAAAACCGTGAAACGTGATATTTTACTTTTATTTGCTACGCGGAACAGCTGAAAACGAGACAACAATTGCGAGGGAACAAATATTTCTCTATTATCGAATCGATCGATTTCGAAAACTTTGGCTTACCTCGTTTCCAGATAGTTGATTATTGTAATTATTGCTGAAAACTCGGTATCCCGTTTTCAAGTCAATTATTATTATTTTACAATCGACCATGGAAATCACGATTTCTTCGTTTCAACATAAGTACTCACTGAATTTCCTCCATCGATATTTCTTCAATTGAATATGAAAATTTTGACTCTTCTAGTTACACGATACTTTCTTATTATTCTTTCATTCGATTCTCCTTCGATCGACTACCAAAGTCTTCGTCCCCTTTTTCCTGATTCCGAGAATAGTTGCTTATTCGTTTTCCGGTAATTGTTTCTTTGTCGAATATCTAAACTTATTTCAAGATACTTTCTTATTGCTTGTTCTTTTTCCACGCGGGCTGAAATTAAACAAGGGTTCGCCCGTCGATTCTTCGACGTATCTTTATAGAAAATCGATGGAAAAATTGTGTTGCGGTCCATGCCGTTAATTACCGGTATAATAAGCGGAATAATCCCTTCTTCAACGACGGTAAGTCGACGCCTAACGTCCGACCGACAGAAGAACAAAGGTGAAATGTAGGCGAACACGAGGCAGAAGCATCCGGGCCTCGTTAATCGGTATTTAAAAATAACGAGGGAGCCGAACACGTAGAGATCCAGTTTCGAAACGACGATCCGTCCCCGGCCTGAAATACGAGTTGACGTTCTCGAGTTATCAGCAGAAGGTGGCCTCCGCTCGTTAATTCCCGCGCTAATACGTGCGGTCCTCTGTGACTGCTCATTACGGCGGCTGGTATTAAACGCGTGGCTCTGTATGCTTTATTACCAGTTAAATCCTCTAACTCGATTCGTTGCTCGACTGTTCGACGTTTAACAAACCTATTAGAGAATTTCATCTCTTCTCTGTTGTTTGTTTGGATCATCTTGCTTCGATAAAGTACGAAAATGAAACGTACAGCGCGTGTCTTCTACTCTTGACGTAATTCGTAAATTATTTATTCTAATAAGCATTTCTGAAAGATAGATAACCCAAGATTGTAACATTTGATATTGCTATTAGTAACTTTTATACGAAACATTTTTTAGCAGGGCACCAGTCATCTATTCTGGAGTGTAACTCTGCATTGTAAAATTATAGTATTTTTTCATGCCTGCTATCTCATAAACTTTCATTTGGTCTATATAAAAGACAATTTGTTCTTTTTACAGTCATATATTTTTTAATGATGTAACATTGCCAACAAAAAATTAGAAATCACGACATTTTTCCTGCAACTAATCAAAGTAAACCAATAAAACATAATTTATGGAATAACAAGAGCATTACCGCGATGCAGTAAAGACTTTTTTAACAGCTCACGGCTCGGTAAAAGAAATAATTTGATAATTTCCCACATACGAAGTGTGAGCGTAATTCCTGCATAATTATACGTACAATAATTTAATAAAACGTACAATTTCCATGGAAGGGAAGCGTACCGAAGTGAATTACCTGCTCGGCACGGAAATTCTGGCAAGCGATAAACGCGCCGGACACTTTCAAAAAGATTGAATAAAATATACAAATAATGCTTCCGTCGCGTCGTGCGAATCCCGTGGAAATTTCGCGAGGAAGTCGAGGAGATAAAGCGAGAACCACGATCGAATAAAATATTAACGTGGAAAATGCGAATAGGTCGTGGCAACGAACGACATTGCCTCGGAAAAACGTTAACGTCTGCGTCACAAAATTAACGCGTAAATTATACATTGCCATAAATTTTCAGGAATTGTGCCGCTTAAAAATGTTTGCCCGAAACAGGGAGTAGCTGAATCTATTTGCGATTTAGAAACGATTAGATTACGGAGTTCGGACAGAATCATTCCGCGGGCATTTCGGTTTAGACGTCGAAGTAATCAAGCGTTTCAATTCGACTACGGCAACTCGCATTCCCAAGAAATTCATATCTCAGCGGGCTATTTGGCTGAGAATGATTTCGTCGTGGTCTGTCGAAGGACTTTGGGCAAATTTCGATTTCGAGCAATTACGATTAGCTTTGAGGGATAAAAAGTCAAAAATCAATTTCGTATCGCGGTTCTTTCGATCACCAAAGTAGAGGATTTAAAAGACAAATTTTTCGACTCTATCCTGAACTGATTCGGGAAAAATTAATCACGAAACCGACATTCGTTGGTTAATTATACGCGTGGCAGTACATTCGTATCGTGGAAACAATAAAATATGATTTCGAACGAACGAAATAATAATATTTATATACTAACGTATCTCGCTAGTTGGTGATTATTTTTGCGAACAATAAACGAATTGCGATATGAACGTCATTACGCCTTCATGTACGTAATACACATTATGTAAAACTTACTTGCGTCACGATGTCGCGTGACTTATGCAAAACGGCTATTTGTTAGCTCGAGGTTATTGCTTATCTGTATCGGTACAAAAAATATTGTGCAAAATATCCATTTGTTAGCATAGATAGTTATCGTCATTTACACCAACAAATAGAAACGGCTTTTAAACGTTTCGAAATTATTTTGTTTACGAATTTACTCGCAATAACCTGAAACGAGAAAATTATTTGTTTCGTCATTTATCAGTAAAAGCATTAAACGATGCCGAGTTCGTCCATTGTATGAAAGCGAAGATTGAATATAAACTGAAATCGACCACCGGATCGGCTACCAGCAAATGTTAGAAGTAAGAATGATGATACGAGTGCGCCACATTCCGTAATTGGACGTAACAACCGATACTTTCGCCAAGTTATTGTTATTATCGCAGTTTATGTCGGCGACAGTGGTTACTGCTCGTTTTGTTCGCCATTTTATTGCCGTGACGCGTTTAGTTAATTAATTCACTGCCTGGAACACCGTTACTTCTCAACAGATATCACCTCTAAACATGTTATCTACTCTGTTATTTACCTCGGTCCGTGCAAACAACCCGGATTTTCTAAATGAAAGAAAGCTGCCTCAAACGCAATCGATACAAACGACGCAATAATGCCATTTTAACTAGTTAGAATTCTATTCCCTTGTCCGATTATCGCCATCTTCACCGATTCTTGCAAATGACTTGGCGAAATGAACTTTCACGATTATGTTGATATTACATACACTTCGTAAAAGCATGTATAGTAACATACCGATTCCTGTCTGATGGTCTAGTTGACAAAGCACTATTGTGTCTACTGATTCGATAGAAACGAAACTCAATGGAATTCTTTATGGTCAGTTTGACAGACACGGATCATTGCCTGAGTCCATTGAGCACACGATCACTGCAATCGGTCATCGAGTCCCAGGGTCTCGATTCGATTCCCCTGTCACACTATCAGTATTTATAACAAACTTGAGTTCAGCGAATATCGGTAACTAACATCAGTCGATTCTCGCAATTCTATTAATTATACCGTTTCCATATTTACACGATATGTATAACAGAGATACTAGCGTAAGCGAGCAAACTCATAACAACCGACACCCGATAAAAACTACAAACAAGGTCTCGCGACTTTTACAATATATTTCACTGCTTATCGCGTCAAATTGCCTGTTCAAGAATAGATCGTTTAAAAATTATTCATACCCAAAGTTGGCGATTTTCGAGGAAAATTACTTGACTTGACCGATACATCCATCTGACTCTCGTAAACCCTGCTTTATCCTTTGTAGTACGTATATACGCGATACTTGCAAACCTTAAAACTCGACGTACGACAACTACGAACGAAGTTACGATGGGTATCGATCAATTGCTCGAGGCAAACGCGTTGGCCAATCAGGTATCCCAATTTACTACGTTGCCCGGCAATAAATTAATTTCCGAGGCGTTGAGACCTTCGGTAGCGGCCGCATGCCTAATTTGCGGTGGAACAGAGTTCGCGATCCGTTCCACGGAGTTGGATGTTCGCCCTGCCAAGGAGGATGGAAGCGGTCAACGTGGCGTTGCCACGGGTCCCGCGTCATCGCGACGCGTAATGAGGTCAATAACGCAGCGAGCAGCGTGCAGGCGTCCTCGAGAGGACGAAGGATGGCGCAACAACGGCAGGAACGTCGGCGAACACAATGCGCTGGTGGCGTCAGAAGCCAACGACGCTGGTGCACCGCGACGCCGCCAAAGAACGGCCGCAGCGTTCGATCGAAATTCGTGTTTCGTTCGTACACGCTAAGCTCGCTCGACCAGAATTCCGCTCGTTCGAATTCGTTTCGTCTGTTTATTGAACCACGTCGAGTATATTGGAACCTTTCGTTAAAAATCAGTTACTGTATTCGTTGAGATTGGTTTCAATTTTGAGGAAAGTTGGAAACTACGCATTGGGGAAGGTATGGTACTGTTCGATAATGGAAAAGTGAATTGAAAATGGAAATATTATAATACAAGAATCAGTATCTTCGTTTAAATAATTTTGATCGGAAATGATTATAAACGATCAACAGTTTTTTGGATATCGGCAATTATGAGATTACTGGTTAGGACTATGGAAACCGATAGAAAGAAATCTTTAGAATAACAGAAACTAGAATATCGCCGTGTTGTTGCATATTTGCTTGGTTATGCGCGTTATAGATTTTGTTTTTCCTGGTTCAAACAGTATATAAGTAAAAGTCGTTTGTTTCGTCGTAAAACTGTCCGATAGTGAAAAATTATTGCCATCGTGTAACATTTGTTACGTCAAACCAATTTGTGTGTTATACGCTTGGATGCACAGGCGCACGAGCGCGACATTACCGGTGTTGTCACGTTGGAACTAACTTTGCACAATTCCAGTGAGCCAGAGTTACGTGGTTCGGTTTAATCGTAGAACAGTAACTTCGGTTCGAGTCGTTTGACTTCGAGATTAGTCGAAAACTCAACAGCTCCGTTCACGAGAACAGACTATTTGTCTTTGCACGCGGTGGCCCGTTAGTTTTTAATCGACGACAACAAGAATTACTCTAGCGAGACCAGAAGAGAGTGCAATTTTAATAATTCGTATATCGATATTCAACGAACGACGAGTTAAACGACTTTCAACGATATTAAAACACGTAATTTTTTCGAGTTGCCGATGAATGAAGAAACTCGGATGCCAAGCTGCATCGTGTAGCCTGTCGCTGCTTGATTCATTAATAATCGACTAACTGTTGATATCGATAGTGGCCGGAACGACAAAAGAACGATCGGAATATCGAAGACCGCGTACGACCGTTACTCATCGCTGATTCGTCGTGCCGCGCCAAAAGCAATTTGAATATTTTTCTATCCGTCGTGTTTCCAACAAGGACAAAGCACGCAAAATTCCGCCACTCGGTGGAAATTTATTCTCGCACGTCCGCGCTCTATGCGCAACGAGATCGCCGCCGGGATCCTATGCAGATGTATGCGACGAGCGTACGATACGCGGCGTGCAAACGATGGAACGAACAGCTCGAAATAAAAACCTTGTTCGAAAAGGAAGAGTCGGTGGAAAAACGGCACGAGAAAGATAGAGGAAAGAGTAGAGACGGTAATAAACCATAAGTGTTGCTGCATTAAAGTCTCAAAATTGAAAAATACAGCGCGCTTCGTCGCGCTTGGCGTCTTTATTTCTTCAGGTGCAACAAAAATTCACTTCTTTGAAAGTACGTTTACTCTGCCCTCGTCGCTTCTACCACTTTCGCCACGTTGCTGCTCCCTTTAGCTTTTTACTCTTCTCTCTACTTTCTCCCTACATAGCCGCAACATGACTGTAAAATTTAAATCAACGCCGGTTGCTCTTTCGTCGCCGATAACCTCGTCGCTTTTTTCCACGAGCCCATGAAATATTTGAACATGCTAGCGTTGCTTCGTCGCGGGCTGAATAGTTTATAAATATTGATTGAACTCGGAGGTTTCGACGTGGAGACCGCGCTAAACGCTGAACAGTATGACAAATTAATCTGTCCGAAGGAAATGATTTTTTGTCCCTTGACGTTCAGCTTTCTGGTTGACCGAAGTGAAAACTTTTTCTAATGATCCGTCCTCTCGTTGAAGGAACCAAACAAATTACACGAAGCTCTTCATTTGTGAGTCCACTCTCCCCGCGTGGCTAAATAATGCGAAAGCAGACACGTTACGTCCGACGATATACGTCCAACTTTCTCACGATAGGAACATCGCAAGCTACGATAGTAATCCAACGTTCTTTCAAAATTTTCCCAACGACATTCCGATATTTTATCTTATTGAAGAGAAATTCCAAAAAGTACGTTTGAAAGTACGTTTGATAAAAATGATTGTCCGGAAAAACGAACGAAATTACAGCCCAGACTCATCTTTCGGCAGCATAACGCGAAGGCAATCGACTGAATCCCGAGATTGCGAGATTCGTTTGGCTGAGAGAAAGACAAAGAAGAAGGGAGAGAAAGAGAACAAGAAATAGGTAGAGAGGATTGGTAGGTCGGTAAACAATTCATCTTTAAAATTCATCCAGATTCTCTTTTATATTCCACCGGTACGACTCCGTTTCCGGGCCGCATGAACCAGAGATCCATCAAAAAGGTTCCGGTGTGCTTGTAGCAGCATTCTCCACGGATAAGGGTGGAAACGGATACGCGGGATGATGGCCGAGCCGGGGTCGTGGCAAAACGGGAAAACAAAATCGGGCAGAAGATGAATCCGTAGATATGCCGTAGCGTCATAATTCCTTCCTTATTGTTTGTCCTCCATTTTTTATTTGTGGAAAACGAGAGACTGCCGGCCAGCCTTCGAGCAAGGTCGAAAAAAGCTAAGCTGTCCGTGAGCTGACAGAGTGGAAAACAGAAAAAACGTGGCAGGGAACTGGATGAAAGGGGAACGCGATTGGAAAAGAAAAATGAAAGAATCGCGCCTCTGAAAAAAGATACTGGATATGGATTTCGAAGCTGGACAGCGGCCACTGGGAATGGCGTTTAATGGCATCCGGGGAAAAGACGAGGGTATCATAAATGTTATTTTAATAAAGAGGACAGAATAGAGCGCAGAAGAAACACTTATCGTTTGAAATCCTGCAGTCGAAGAGAACTAGTATGTCTATGATGGTGGAAGAATAAATAAAGAAGCAATGGGGATTAAAGAAGCTAAAAGCAATAAGTGACGTGGCATGTTCGTTTTCTACTTAATACAGTGAAAAGGGCTGTTTCTGGGCAGAACAAACGGCCAACGATCGTTCGCCTATTAGCTTTCTCCAACAAGCGTGTTTACACGCACTAGTTTCCACGATGAAAATGTTTGTCGTATAAATTAGCGATCCGTAACGGCCTGTACGAGCGTACGTGTCACTTTGCGACAGAATTCTACCCTATTCGCATGGGGGAACGCGTAGGTCGATATTTGTTCTGTGAAAAAGTCCGTAGAGATGTTCGTATTCGTGGCAGATCTCAAAGAAAAATCGCCAAGTTTCAACAGGAGAAACCATTTGAAAGCGTGTCTCCATGGTTACTAGCGATGGTGCTAGCGATAATCGTGAGAATCTTTTTAAAAAAAGCACCAAAACCTTGAAGAAAGACGAAAGCCTGGTGATCCGACGCTACTTACGCGAGATAAATTCCTGACTTTTTGTAGGAAGATAAAAGCAAACCCCCCGCTCAATGAAGAAAGGTGAAGGGTAAAACATTTGTGCCTGACCTATGACGACGGGAATTTCTTTGCCTACTATCGTAGAAAGAATCAGTTAACAGGCACGATCGACGTTATTAGACCTGAAAATTTCAAAAGAATTCTCGAACGTGGACGTTTCAAAGAGTAATATTTTTAATATTTCCTTTGTGACGTAAAAAAATATTCACTTCGCTAGTAACCTTTTCTTTATTCCGTTTTATCTACATCGAATTATACTCGTTTGAAGCTTAATGTGGCTCACGATTACGCTACCTAGGTCGGCGTCGATTGACCAGTCTCGGCACTTCTGAAATAATTAATAACGAACAACGAAAGGCTTAAAGTATCTGTGCGTGTGGCCCCGTGTCACTTTGTGGCGCAAGTCTCGTGGAAAAAGTCAGCAAAGCGGGCGGATAAGTGTTTTTTAAAAGGCATCGCTGTCGAGATCGTGCACACGGTGAAACGAGAAAGACAATTAAGTGCCAGTTTCTAAATTCTCGTATGGACAACGTAAAACAACGATGAATTTAACACCGCGTAATTCTTCGTCATTTACGAGGCCGCACAATTTCGAGCGAACTCTTAGAACGAAAAGTTATCTGTGCCAGAAATACGACAGTGTATAGTCGAGAAAGAATACTCTCCTGTTTCGCATACATTTCGCGTGTTCGTTGAAAGAACGAAAGAGAAAGAGAAAAAATATGTGCGAGGGAAAGTATGTAATGCGAATACACGAGGCTCGCGCGTAACTCGCGCGTAACTCGCGTGTAACGTTGAACAAAAGCTATGAAATTACCTTTAAAGGACAGTCCGGAAGAATACGCGGAGCTGTTTAAAATGTAAAAAAAGGAACGTAGGAAAGTAGTATACCCTTTTGATCGTGGCTATTGTTTGCGACCTGTAAAACGTACTCATCAAGAATTAAATTTAGCCCGCATTTAAGCGAGAAACCAAATACAAACGAGCTCCTGCTCTTCATACTCATAGCGTTTATTCGTATAACGTAAATCTATACTTTGCCGAGCAGCTAAATTACCGAAAGGATTCTTTCAGTTGAAAATCAAAACGGCGATCTCTAAATAACTTTCCAACGTGCCAGGATAAAATTGTTCGCGTAATTCCAATGTATTTCGACGGAAAAATGATTCCTCCTCCGTGTGGAAACGCTACCCGTGTCGTCGGAACGAAAAATCCAAGCCGCGATATCAAAGTTGCCGTACGAAAAATAAACGAAATCTCACTATGTTACGCAATCTTGAAACATAAGCGGGCTATGTTCGCAGATAAAAACTGGCTGGCTGGATAATCCGAGATAAAAGCCCGCCGTGGTTTCGAGCGTCCAAAAAAAACTTGAATTTCGGTCATCCTCTCTTTCCTTCGAGTTGGTGAGATCAGATGGTGAAGTTTGGGTTAAATAACTGGTGGAGATCCGGCACGAATCGTGTGCCAGCATGAGTTTCAAACGGCTGTCGGGCAAGCAAAACGGGCGAGGAGCTTTAAAGCTCGAGTTCGTGCTACGGCACGTACCTACAGATGATCGTCGTTTTCCCCGTGATGCTCTCCGGTGTTTCCTTCGAACCAGGAACTCCTTCGATCCGATGCAACCGTTAGCTTTGTAAAAACGAACCGTGAATCTTTCGTGTCTCTCTGACTTTCTATAAATGAAGTTTACCAGTACAATTTTTTACGTTTGGGATTAATCGTAAGAGAGAAGTATTACATATAGCAACGTCCGATTTGTGCATTGTCGATTGCTACTACTGTAAGCTGATCGAAATTAACTGCAAATTAAATTTTAATACTAGAATTTTCTGCATGTATATTTTATGCAGCATCATGCAGGTTAATACTACTGCAATGCACTCGAAATTATAAATTAAATTTTAGCTGTAGAATATTTGAAGTTCAGAATTCTAATGGAGGGATATATTATGCTGTATATAAAATAGATATATCGTCTGACCTGTACAGGTTGTTACTACAGTAACGTATTCGAAGCTATAAATTAAATTTTCCTACTCAAATTTTTAATGACCAGAATTAATGTAACGTAGTAATATTTCGTAGCGTCTGACCTGTACCGGTTCCTACCACTTGAACTCGAAGCGTATCATATGCGTCGTACGAAGAAATTCGTGCAATCGTTAGCCATCGATATTGGAAAAGCAATTCCAGAAATAAGATTGCGTAAAAAAAGTATTGCAGCGACATTACATAAAAATATTGTGCGACGTTAGAAAGAGATATTGGTTTCCAGGTAACAAACAATTAGAAACGCGGCAGTAGAAATGGTCCGTCATGAATCAGACTACGAGTCTATCGTGAAACAAATAAGTGACGCGGAAGATTAGCTTCATATATTGAGAAACAGGAGACAGATAAACTTCGTACGTTAACAAGTAACGATGTTACAGGTACAAATTGTAAAAATTTACCCTCGTTCATTCAAGAAATGAAGATAACGTTTCGCAATTTTATTTTCGCTTTAATTCTGTTATGCTATATATTTCTAAAGTTTCCTAGCCAACATAGGCTGCTAATATTCTGTTAAAACTATACATCTGTATCTGTAGTACCGTTCCATTTTCGATCTTTTTTCGTGTCTCGCGTGTACGAGATTTTCAACGCAATGCACGTTTACAAGGCACGCTTTTCTACCCGCCTTTTTTACATTTTCTAACGCTTCGGTTCTAGACGCGAGAACGTATTTGGTATTCCCGATGCGATCAAAAGTACGCTCCACGTAACTCTGCATAATCTTATGCAGTCTGCTCGATTGAAATTAAATCGACAAGAAAATAATTCAAAGCGATTTTGTGACGCTACGAAAGAGGATTCCTTCGATGTTACACGCCGTGAAGAGCCGGTGAAATTGGAATGAAATTTCGTCGAACGAGTTCTCGTCCGAAATGGATGAAACGAGCGTGATGGAATTCCAGGAGGAGCCAGAGCTATCAAGAAATTCTCACACCATACAAGATTTTTCCGCGCAATACGATAGAACAAAAATGTCTTGCTATTTCTTCGAACATCCAGTTAGAACTCTTCTATATGCATAGATTTGCAAAAGGAAGTTTCTCGAAAGAGCAGATTTTTTTAATAATCATGATCTCGAAAACATTTTAATAACACGTTTCGCCACAGGAATTCGAGGTTGCATTATCCAGAGATGCTGGGAATTAACGTGTATCTCGACTACTCGGAAACCTTACTGTCCGTGAAAGCGGAACAATCCTGGCCATTTTAACCCAAGTCGCCGGATATCAGCCTGACTAAAGTTAACCGAACAATTTGCAAACATTCCGCGAAAGCAGTGCTACATCTTAGCGCTCGCGTCTACAGTCGACGTTCACGCGGAAGGAAATTTATCATCTCCTTCTCTTCCTCTTCTTTAACAGCCTTCTCGTGTTTGACGCACGCTTTCCACAGCTTCAAGCTCAAATTTCACAGAATTTTAACCAAAGTCTCTTTTGATAACCCAACTCCGGAATACTGTAACGAGGTACTATATTCTCTAGTCAGTTTTGTTTCAATTACTTTTAATACACGATTCTCTACATAATTTTTATCATGACTTTTTAAACCTTTAAACGACCTATGCTTATATTTATTGTTTCATTATAACGACAGAGAATATATTCACAAAGTTTGATCATTAAACCTTGAGGTACTCTGTATATTTCCCGAACATGGTGATAAAGAAATTTCGTATAAGATGCAGTATCGTAAAGTTAATAACAATGCGACAGTAGAAAAATTCAAAAATGAAAAAGTATCGATATGAATCAGTCTTAGCGCGATTTGGATCGGCGAAGATCCTGATTGCACGGTTGACCGTATACGCCTGATCGTCCCTGGAGCGTTTTCCGAAGTGGTTCGATGCACCTGACAGTGGGGAGTGCGCATAAGAGGTACGTCAGAGCGTTTAAAGCGGAGCAATTTGGTACGGGGCCGACGCAGCACAAAACGTCCGACAATGCTATCGTCTAACAAGATTGCAAACGAAATTGGATGTTTTTCTCCGGCTGGATGGAACGGAGAGGAAAAGTATTAATTCGGGTCAGACCGGATCACACGCTTGCGTAAACATCAGGGAAAGAGGAAAAAACGGAGAGCGCGTGTGTTGCGCGTTTCGGACGCGTGGCGAGCGAAGATGACAATTTAATTGCATCCCCTGGTGAAAAACGAACGAGCAAAGCTGGCTCTCCCCAGCGCTGGAACTAATGTTCCCTTTTAAAGCCAGCGCCTCGACAACGGGTTGCTTCGAAAATTGTTTGCCCTCCATCCCTGTGTTTCGCCCGGATTTGATAATACGTAATCCACACGATTTATTCCGCGAAATTGTTCCCCTGAAAATTCTGTGAAATTGCGAGTGCGTGGAAAAACTCAGCTGAAAATTATCGCCCGGCAAAAGACGTTAAAACGCATAGGGAAATTACGATGTTCATGTCCCGCCGCCTTCTTACAATGGAAAATTTTCTAGAAAAATTGTATCGTGTGGATCAACACACGTGATTCTTAATACACCATGTACCTCTTTTAATTCGTACTAGTAATTCTTACAAATTTCTGCTTCGTTATCTCGCACGTGTACGAAATCACGATCGATTAATTCTTTCGATAGTTTGAACAGATTGTTACATTTTATATAAAACCAGGAGGTATCCTAATGCTTAATGGAATGTATCTGTAATAAATGGATATGTACTGGCACATTTTGGGGGAAAGGAGTATGCGTAGTTTTATTTCTTATATACATATGACTGGGTCTTTTTTGTACGGGATATTACGGTTTTGTTAATGCACGTACCGTATTGTTCCGCGGATATACGATACGTGACTCGTGCGAAATTTAATACATACATACATACGTTAGCTCTCAGCTAACACTTTATGAGGGAGTAACCAACGACGTCACCGTTTTTGCCATGTAATATTCGCCGTAGGGCGCGCAAATGGCCATCCAACGCGGATTAAAATCTTGATCGAAGTTGTTTAAAGCGAAAATTTTCGTACGTACGCGGTTTAATTAACGTCACGATTTCGTGTCGTTTCGAACACCGTACGATTTCAACCGGCGATTTTAACGAGACGTTTCGCTTAACACTTTGGTTCTCCGATTTCTTGTAATTTTCTCAATGAATAAAAGTTGCAACGGTGGCGGCTTCTTGTGAAAAGACTCGTTCCCATTTCTCTCTTGACCGCGGTAGAAGAAGGCGATTAGGCTTGAAATTGCGTTCTAACCGTGGAAGACAGAAGCGTCTTTCGGCGGAGCGAATTATTTTTTAATAAGATGCAAATTCGCGAATTTCCCCACGCTAAGAGATTTATGTTCTTGGGACTCGTGTCTCTGACCCCGCAATTATTAACGCCCTTCCGCTTTCGATAATGAGACTCTAAGCGAGTTTCATGTCGCTTTGAAAGAATCGTTCGTTCAATTTCGTTGCTGCAACTACAGCAAGTCACGAAATTATTAGAACAAGAGCGCAGTTTTCAAATATGTGAAAATATTTCACCGGAAAATAAAGGTAAAGATGGCTAATACTTCTTGCTGCTACTGCAAATACTCGAGATATTTGTATGAGCTTTGCACGATATTTCAAATATCTCGAAATTTACCAAAGAGTACGATAGAAAAAGGAAAGAGGAGAAAAATGGTAATTTGGGAAAAAACAAATGTTAGCTGTATCCAAATACGAAAAGTGGAAGGGAGGGAAATTCGTGACTCGATGTATTTCGCCTATAAATTCTTTCGACAAGACCGCGTTATCCCTTCGTTCGAAAGATAAACCTTGTATTCCAAGGGTGCGTTCGGCAATCTCACTTTCGTCTACGGGCGTTATATGTTATTCTGGCATGTCATAACGTACCAATCCGTGTTTGAAAAGCGCGCAGAAAAAGGGGTGAAAGGATAGGGAAAATAAAAGAGCGTTGGAATAGCAACATCTTTTTATACGAAGCGGCGAAATGAGAAGTGAGAGAGAGGAAAAAAAAAAGGCAGAAAATCCAGGTCATACTAGGCTGCGCGCGAATTTGATTCGAGCGTTTCGCAGCCCTTGTGTTCTACCTCGAACCATCTCTTTCATCCCCATAGCGACTTTAATGTCAAACGTTTTACATCTGCTCGTGACAGACTCATCGATTCCGCTTTAGACCGCGTGTTTCTTTCCATTTGGGGATTTCCCCAGCTCCTGCTCCAATGGCAAGTGTACAGCGAGTGTTTTGACGTCGGACGAACAACGTTGGTGCGTCGATAGCCGTATGATTTTCAATTAAATACTGTGCTCGTCTCGATCAATCTTCGGCGAAACTCCGCCACAATTCCTCCGAAAGACATTAACCACAGAGAAATCGATTAAGGTAATAATTCAAAGTGATGGAAAGCAGCTGGCCAACGGGGATGATTTTAATACCGTAATTTCTATGGCAGATACGCGGCACCATTCTGTTCGCACTCGCAGCTATGTTCAAAATAGTACATTATCACTCGCGTTATCTCGTTAAATATTGTTTTAACTGACTGCTGCTCGCGGTCACGTGCTTCCGCTCCATTTACAACGGTCAAATATTAGCATGATCAACGGAGAAGTTCGAACAGAACTGGGAGAATTAAACTTGCACGAAAGTTTCTACTACAGTTGGATCAGGTTTACGACGTGTCATAAAATTCCTATTTTTTCAGAAATAAACTTCAACTCTTCTACGATCGTGATGTGATGAATTTTATACAACCTACAATTTTATATATTGTATTGTCAAGTAAAAAATGTATTTCGACTCAAACGACTTGAACGAATTCGAGTAACTTGTCTAATCCGAACGCAGAAGCTTAATAGTCTCTTTCCAATAACTAATAACAGGCAGCGCGATTGTAAGCGTCCTCCTTTCCTTTCCTTCCGACCATGGTGTTCGATAAGAAAGAAAGAAAGAAATTCATTTCTTCGCGTTTCTATTTCAAGTCGAGCAGACCTAGTACCCCGAAAGCAACAATGGTAGCACGGACAAAGAGAGTATCAATCGCGGCGTCAAAGGAACAGAACTGTACTAAAATGTACCTACTGTTCTGCTACTGGAGAACCGTTATGATGAATTTTTAATCCTTGAGAGTTACCCTCGACGAAAAGCCGCGAAACGTCCAATCGCAGGCACAGGAACGGAGAACGCCAGTGTACGTAGTTATTCGTAAAAAGGGTGACACGTCCTTATTGAAAAGAATCCCGATTCTATGGGGGGCGGGGGCTGGTGGATTTCGGTAACCAATAACTTGGATTTCGCTCCTTTCTACGGAAATAATCCTGGCATCGATTCCCTCTTTCTTACGGATCTTTCACCCTATTTCCAACTCTCAAGGTTTCTCTGAGAACGCTGGAATTGCTAGAATATAATAAGGGATTCTTCATTGAATGCACGAGGAACGTTTAAACTCGATTAACACGACTAAACACAAAGATGAATATACTCTCAATTATTTGGAATATTATTACACACAATTGCGTTAAAGTCGTAGCAACTAACAAACTGTACTGTTGGGAAACATCTTGACATTGTTTTCTATTTCTAAGATTTTCGACGAATCTTTACGTTTAGACAGGTACGAAAGAATTCTTCTAGTTAAGAGACAAAAAGCTGACAAACAGAATACTAATTACTGTATTTTAAACTAATCGACATTTTTCCAATAAATTATCGATAATTCTCGAATTAAACGCCTCTTCGGTATCAACGACAAATTAAAAAAAAAACATCAAGTACGGTTACATACATCCACAAAAATAAAAGCCACAACATTCGCACAGTACGTACTGTACCTTTTTTTAAGGCAAGCGTTTGTCATTTAATCACCGACGCGCGATTCAATTAAGGACATTGTGAAAAAATGTAATTTTTTCCTGCGAACCATATTCGCGAAAGAGTATCACAGACAAGCCGGAGTCGAGGTCGGAATGCAATTATTTAGAGGGTACGAGAGATATAATCGGTTTCTCAGCTTCATGCTGACGCGGCGCTTAAAAGAGCATGATTTGCCTGAATCTAGATGAAAAGAAGCAACGAGACCGTCGGCCAGAAAGAAATTTAATTGGGTCGGACAAAACGTGGCCACCGGCATTTTGGTACAGAGGCCAAGCCACCTTGCGACTGGTATTTTCGGCTCCGTTGAACTTAATTGAGGCAGCCTCATAGATACGAGCGTATGCTCGCGCGCTGCACTCGACGAGATTCGCAAAGCAAAGCTACCTATAATGGTCGACTTTTCTAACTCGTAGAACACGGTACTGAAATCCACGTGATTTTCTTCAAACACGATAATTGACTTTAAAGACAGCAACAACTCGACAAAATCGGTTGCAGCGATCGTTTCGAAAACGTAAATGCAATTACAAAGTATGTGAATCGTTTGAAAAGAAGAAACGGATGGTATACGGCACGCGAAGCTTCGATGAACGCGAATGGAAGTGGTTCCTGCACAAAAGAGAAAGATCAGAAACGCGCACGTAATTTCGAACGTTCGAAATACACCGATTTTCCGCTTCCGTCTCGTTACACCGATTTCTTCCCGCCGCTATCTATTTCCTCGTCCCCGTTCCACAGATCCGATAACACGATCGACTATCGCTTATCAATGATTCATAATTGAAATCGTTGGCAAACGTTGAACATAGAACTCTCCGGTGGAAAAGGGCTCGACAAACGCGAATGGCGTCATTCCAGTTAAAATGGTCAAGATTCGTGGTCGTCCGACGAACGCGGTATCGTTTCACTGCAGTGAACTCCGATTTCTCCGGATCGACTGAATATTTATCTTTCCGGGGATTTGTAACTCGATAGACCTGCTCGATTGCCTTAATTTACCACGCTTGTCGTGAATTTTTTAATGGAACGAACATGTCGACGAGTTGCGGCGATTTCAATCCGTTTCACTCGCAAGATTTCTCACAGTTGACCAACGGACGCATCTAGGAACGGACGTTGTTATTCATGATCTCATGAATTTTCGCTCTCGACGAGCGTGCTCCAGGTTGCTCGTTACCTCGCGAGAAAGGCCGCTGCGAAGAGTGCGTGAGCAAGCTTCTGTTCCTTTCTCTTATTCCCAGGAGGAAGGTGAATAAAAAGCGAGATGAATTTTTCATTAAGAAAGCCGTGAGTGTAAACGCATAGCTCGGAAAGAAAACGAAGAAAGAAGAAAAAAATATTTCGTAGCCGTGAACCGTAAAATTCGCCGTGGAAAGGAGGCAGCGTTAGGGGTGGCGGTGGCCCACTAACGTTTGACGTCACCGCGAGAGACTTTGCCTCTGCTCCCTTTCCAACCCGTTTCTCTCTTGGCAAGAATGGAAGCAGCGTGACCAGGTGACCGATAATCCGGAACAGAGTCGAGAACAAGCGGAGAAATGCGCGCGGTTTCAAGGATGCGGAAGAATCGACCTCATCGTTCCGCTAACTAATCATCCGGCGAATTTTCTCTCCCGGTGGAAGATTATTTTTGCAATACAAAACGGTCGTAAATCAAACGAAACGCGAGATGAAGTGGCAAAAAAGCTTGAGACTGATCGCGTATCGACGGTTATGAATTTCCGTCGGGAAATTTTCGCTAAAACAGCTCGTTATTCCGCGTGTTTACGCGATAACGGTGCTTGCTTCGTACTTTTCGTCGCTTTTCTATCTTTTTAGACCCGACGGTGGTAAAAAGAAAGAGAAAAAGCGTGCCGAGCCGCCGCTCCGTCGTGTCAGACTTTTGAGGCCGCTCTTATGTAAAGCCATTATAGAAGCAAGGGAAAACGGCCAACGCTGGCAAAAAAGGGAAGATTAAACGGTTACCGTAGAAAGATTAAAGTTTACAAGCGCTAATCGCCTCGCGGATACTTCTGACGTGGTATACGTGCTCGTCTTAACTTTAAAATTAAGTCGGTAGCTGACTAGAGGAGAGCAGTTTCGACGTATCGAATTTAATTTTAGAAAGATGAAACACTCGTTAACGTCACACGTGTACGATCAAGTGACAAACGGTAGGAACGGAATTACGACCGTGCGATAAACCCAATTCACATCGCTGCCTAACTATCGCGTATGTATATCCCCAAGTGGATTCATTATTTCTACACTGGAAACAGCAAATGGAATCACACTAAACTGGAACGAAAAGGGGCGAAACGCGATACTAGATGTTACCAGAGGGTGCAGTAGAATACACCGATGCGATAGGAGATCTAAGCAGTTTCATCGTACTTCCGTCCGTAATCTCTCTGATAAAGATCTAAAATAACTTTGGCTTCATCCTATTTTGAGAATGACTCGTGTATCATCCTGTTAGCAGAGAACCCGACCTGTTGCGGATAATATTCAGTTTTTACTAAAATTCTATCCTTTGTAACCCGTCAACCAGATCAAAAGTATCGATAATCGTGAAGATCTTGGTACCATCAGGAGCATTCGTTCTTTCAGGCTCCACAGATATTGTCATCTTGCAATGGACTACGAATTCCTAAGAAATTATGAGACTAACGATCCAATCTATACCATGACAATTGGTAAATGAGTATGATCTTTATTTTCGCAATTGAAATGGAAATGGAACGTCAGACGGTTTCAGTGACAAAGAAGTTGTTCCTCGCACGAAATCAAACGAGTTCTGTTCAAGACCAGTGCCCCATTTTATTCCAACGAGTTCAGGACAGAGCGTAGCGTAAACTAAATCGAATTAGACTTTCTCTAACGTGCGTGTAATACACACGTTCGTATTTCACGTTCTAGGCAGTGTGCGCGTCACTTTTAAGCGAAGCGTCGTATTGTAGAACGGCGTATCCCAGTTCTGGTATGCGTATCGTTCATAGGAGCGCGTGACCGTAAAAGTTATTATATGGAAACGACGTAATCTGCCCTTCTGTTACCTCGTCAACGGGATCGAAACTTTCATAGAATATGGAAACTGTGTTTATTGACGAATCAGTGTTTTATTATGTTTAGAGAGGATTGCGAAGAAATTCATAAAAATCAACCGTACTCGCGCGTAATCCCATATTTTGTTAAATTGAACGAGAAACTTTTTCACTGACGAAAGTTAGCCCGGTAAATTTATTCTCTTTGAGCCGAGAACGGAATTAATTCCGCTCTCTTTGCCCGCCGCATCATTCGTAACGAGCGTAATCGCAGTACACTACAAATGCTTTCTCTGATTGAAAGTCGCATCGTTTCGATTCGCACTACTTATGGGGAGACAATATACATAGGCTCGCGAGAATATTCAAACGTTGAGTACTTTTCGTGAATATGTTATGCGTGTTATACGAAACATTTTGATTTTCATAAGCAAGAGATTAGAAAATTAGACTATCATCATTATGCTATTGAAGTTTAAAACAAATATGCAAATGTATACAAAAATTACAAAATATTTCGTACGTAGGTATATATTTCACAGGGATCGCAAAAGTATTTAAAGCAATCTTTTTACTGAATGTTAAAACACCTTTCCCGTAGAAAAATGGGAAATGTGATTGTGTTCCTCATGAAGTTCACAAAATTGCAGCTCATGAAATTTTAAATACCAATTTTCTTCGCCGCCTACAATTTTTCGTTTACATAATAGAATTTCATAGACAAATGAGTTTTAGTTCAGTTAATCGGATATTAACTAAAGCTTCGCTCCAATCAATGAAATCCACATAAATTGACTACTACTGTTCTCGATATTCCTTTACTATAAACGTTTGTAAAACCGACGACATTCTCCAATATTTTATTTTTATCATACAATAATGTTTAATAATATAATATACAATTTGTTTGATAAAAAAGGGAATTATTGGAGAAACTTCATAAATCGTCTACCCATTTTACTTTTACTCCTTTGAACGATGTAGCATTTGTCTGTTGTAAAAATTATTGACTAAACTGCACAAACTGACCCATTTTATTTATTAATTTAAACGATAAAGCGTAGCTCGAGATGAATTCCCCAAATTGACCTTAGATTGGCCCTAGATTGGCCCTAGATTGTAAAATCACAAAAGAATGTTCCGTGACAAAGTGGCTATTCAATATTCATTCGTTTCTGTTGCAGCTTTCAGAGGACATCGGCTACGTCCTCTATTCCGCGCTCGGCAGCTTCTACATCCCGTCGTGCATCATGGTGTTCGTGTATATACGCATTTATTTCGCGGCGAAGGCTCGCGCGCGCCGCGGCATCCGCAAGCAGCCGCGTCCTCGTGCAGTGATGCCACCTGAGTCCCCGGATGTTAGACAGACCAGTTTCACACAAAGCACGCCGGCCACCGAATCGAAAAAACAGCCTGGTTCCGCGATGGAGAACGTCGCGACTATCGAGAATCAGCCCGTACAAATACCCATCGTCACGTGCGACTTTGCTAGCGACGTCAGTACCTCTGAAGCGGATCCTGGAGGAGGGAACAGCATTCCCATGGAGGAAAAGGATACGCTGAAGGTTAACGCCTTAATCCATTTCGAATGGTGTTTTTCTTTTTTTTTTCTTTGTATATTTTACTCTTGTCATATTTTGAGCCATACTTTCTATCCATGATTAAAATATGTTGTCAAGAATAAGTGCCCGGATGCTTTTGAACGATAACATACAGAAAAGTACGCACAGCTTACCATTCGTGAATTCGACGTATTAAATTTCCAAAAGTAGCTTCATGAAATATGAAGCAAGGATAGCATTGCTTATATGGAACTGTACGGAAAGGTACTTGCGATGGAAATATTCTTTCTCCTAAAATATGCCCCCTGTTGAAGAATTGACAGACAACAGACCATTTGGTACGTTTAACAATGTTTATCTTTTCCACGATTCGTCCCAAGTCAGACCATCTATAACGCTAGAAGTACGAGCACGTGTTTCATATTCTACAAGTGCTCGAACGCACATGCTCGAATTCGGAGCAAACATTATCCTCTGTTACGTTGGAATACGAAGAAATCTATGTTATCAGCTTGTTCAAACGTATTCAAATTCGACCCCCCCTTCGCCGGAACTCGTCTCTTATTTTTCGTGAATTTTCCTCATCCACTCGGAGGCAGAACGTCAAACATCTCTTCTGAACGTCTTTTTCTAAATGTGTAGCAGATTCTCCGATCTCGAACGACACGAGACGCGCAAGACACCTGTCTCCACGCTCGTATCCCGGATGCACTTACTCAATAACTTCAGTTTCGTGGTCTGGGATCTGAATACATCCCGTTTGGCGATACAGCGGCGCGTTTCTCGAGATCTCGTACACTGCTACGACGCATAAAAGAGAAACTAGTAAATCGCCGAATGTAGAAATTCGTTGTTGAATTTTCTCGTGCGACTCCTCCACGGTGCAAACAGAATCGAATAAAAATCCCGCGAATCGAAGAGCACAGTTCTTTATCGTTCTAGTACCGAGATCGAATCTATCCTATACATGTCCGATTTCCAGAATCTTTACTTTCTTGTGTTGTTTATAAATACGAAACAGCTGGTATCGTCGGAAGCTTCTTGCACCAGTAAGGTGTATATTGTAAAACTATGCATTGGCATAGCTTAGATTGGTAATGGCTATTTAAGCGGTTTAGGAACCACGTTGATCAGCTGCACGAATTGAAAAGTATAGAGAAGCGACAATGTTACAAACACTTGTTTATATTTACCTCAGAGTTTGCATTACGTCATTTATCGTTTAAACTATCGTTAAAACGATCCTTTTCGAATAACGATTATTAAAACGCTGTACAAATCTGTTGGACAGGTGACGATCCCAGTCCCGGTGCAGAAGAGCAACCTGAAGGCAACGCTGTCAGTAAACGGCGACGGCCAATCGAGCGTGCCATCGCGATGCAGGGCGCCTAGCGTCGGCATCGACGTCGACATGGTGTCGGAGTTCGACCCGTCGTCGTCGGACAGCGGCGTTGTATCCAGGTGTGCCGTGGTGAAGCCTTTAAAGCTTCGTCTCTGCCAGCCCATCTTCGGTCGTAGGAATCTGGGCAAGCTCAGAAGAGAGCACGGGGACGGAGGACGCACGTCTGGCAAAGACGACTCGGGCGTAGAGTCAAAATCATCGAAACCGCGGGACCCGGAGAGAGAGAAGAGGAGACTGGCGAGAAAGAAGGAGAAACGAGCCACTCTGATACTCGGTTTCATCATGGGCAGCTTTATCGCCTGCTGGCTGCCATTCTTCGTCCTTTACATCGCGAAACCTTTGTTCCCTCGCGTCGAAATACCCACGCAGGCGTTCGTGATCGCGTTCTGGCTCGGCTACATGAACTCTGCCCTGAACCCCTTCATCTACACCGTCTTCAACAAGGATTTCCGCCGCGCGTTTCGCAGGATACTGTTCAAATAATCCCGTCGTCCCTGGACGAACGTTCTCGAACGGGATCCAGGTAACACGAATGAAAATCGATCGGCGAATACATCGCCTTTGCGAAGTGGAACGTCGATGGAAGGATAGGGCAAGAACGCTTGAACAGATATCTTTACTGCGATAAGTTAGGAGAACGACACGACGAAGGTGTTTATGCGCGAGAGTCTTGGGAAATTCGGACGCGACTGTAAAAACTCTCGCGGGACGCTTCCTTTGGAATGTAAACTCGGTGAAATTCTAAACTCGGTTCGTGTCTAATGTGGCCTCGGAGACGGGCGCACCGAGAATTTCCTCGTCCATGCAGTTCGAGGATAACAATTTTCCGGGAAGAAATCATGAGAAAGTTGACAAATTCGATAGCCCGTTTTGCCAGTGACGGCCATGAATCCTCTACACTCTACGAGATGTCGTGGACTATCGGTGTGTTTCAGCAACAGCTGCTGCCTCTCCCTCGATCGGATACAACTTCCGACTGGTTGTCGATTCAACATGACACCAAAGAAGACAGATGGAACTTCGCGACAGCCAGCGATACGGATTCGAGAACTACGGCTGCATCGTGATTTTAAACTAATTATATCGAAGGGAGGAACGCGTGAAAAGTGTCAGAGACGTTTTCTTTTTTGCTCGACAAGGACGAATTATTGGTCGCGATGATCGCGACACGATTCGTGGGTTCTCTGTATCCCGCCTCCGAGGAATCGGATCTTTTCGTCGAAGCCACCTCGTCATCGTTCTTCGTCAGAATGGAAGAAAATTGGGTGGGGACGGGGGTGTACCTGCGGCATTCTTCCTTCTCCGAGTTCCTTGGACAGACGGCACACGGTCCGATTGTAAATTAAAAATCGCGACAATCCACTTACTATCGATGTACGTGAATGTAGATATGTATAGCATACGTGTGTGTGTGTGTATATAATATGGCCGTCGCGAGCGGCTCGTCCGGAAAGTTTCTGTTCTTTGATATTCACGTAGGTGACTAAGAAAGGAACACCTTGCATGTTCGCTTGATTTCGCTTCGAAATTACTTGCTATTCGATTCGCGAGCAGTGTAAGAGATGGAAAATTTTCCCAAGCACGAGCTACCGAATACAAAGTTTCTTCTAGGAAGGGAAAATAGCAGTGTGTCGAAGATTGAAAGAGAAAAATAGACGGAAAACGAGGGGAAGGGAAACTGAGAGTTCTGATGCTTCGCTACCATGTTTCACGCGATGTGGAACGAAAACTTTCGGAACGGGCTGTGGCATACGTTGCGCGTGTAATAATACGTAACTGTTCTACGATATTATATACGCACATCGGCACACGATCGCAGGAAGGACGAGGATCTCGAAGCGAGCACTAGTTCACGAGAGACGTGATCGGAATGATCGTCATCGGATAAATAAAACAAAAAAAAAAAAGCTGAAACGAAAGGAGCGTGTTTCCTATTAAATAGGTACACAACGTTTTATCAATAGGACCGATACACGGCTACGGTTTAATCGTGTAATCGTTTAATCACGACAGTTTTTTCGAATTCTATCGATTTAAATAAACGGTAAGGATGCTGAAAACGTAACGATACGTATTATTATAAAAAAAAACGTAGAAGTTTCTCGAGTTTAAAAATCAAATGAAAAAAGAACGGAGATGCGAGGGAAGAGAGAAGAGATACGGGGAAACGATCGCTTTGCACGACGTACGGTCAATGGGAATACAATTCGCACGACAGCAAGGATAAAAAATAGAATGTAATGCTTGCAATGTCAAATTTCTGTTTGTTCGGCTTGAAATATTAAATTTGATTACGCTACACCCTGGTGAAACCGCGATTAAAGATGAACGCACAGCTTTATTTGTTTATTGGTGACGCGCGAAGCCAACATAGAACCCTATGCGGTTTCAATTATTATGCGGCTTTACGCAATGTTTGCGCACCGGGGTGCCAATTCGCGATCAGCTGCTTTATAATTTAACGCCTACCGACCTCACCGAGGCACCGAATCCGCTCTCAAAATCGATCAAACCCGTTCGAAACTTATCACCCCCTTTTATCCGAGCGCACGCCAGTTTTACTTAATCGATAGCTACGCGCCACCGGTGTACGCGATATTTTTCTAACTCTTTCTTTCCATCGATTAGATTTGCTACGTAATTTCGAGTATCGAAAGAGAAAGCTGTATTCGTATTCATAAATACGATTTACAAATATCGGAATATTCACCAAAAATAAAATAAACCTCAGGAACGATTGGGAAATTACTAAAATCTTTGATTATATCAACAATTGTTATCCAGTTCCAAGAGACGTCCTTATACTTGTGAATATATTCAAGGATATTTTTCAGAATTGAAATCGCAGGAAACGACAAGATGTTCGAGTTATGTGAAATATTTTACGCGAATCTGTATTGAGAAATGTTGGCACACCTATCTGTCCAGCAACGATTCGAAACAAAACAAAGAGCGGCAAAAACGTTGCTCGTAAATCGAAAGTGGCCCATCCATCGGAACAAATTTCGAAAAACAATTTCCACCGATAGCATTCAATCTGGTCTCTCTATTTCGCAGATTAAAGATCATCCCCGCAGTCTGACCGCGAGAAACTCGAATAAAAAATTACTTTCGGGCTTCTGTACCGAGACCGAGGATCGAAATCCGGCTATTTTTGGTCGGGGATTAAGAGTTAAGAGCCAGCATACGTTTCACATAACCGACACACCTGCACCGAACTCTCTTTGCTTCCAATCGGTCTTTTACAACTTTCAGAATAACATTTCCGTTCAACAGCGAAAAACGTGTTTTAGAAAACGGTTCCTATTCAAATCGACCAGTTCATTCGTCGGCCGACGTAATGTCGAAAATATTGGGAGTGAAAATACCAGATGTGAAAATTATAAGGCTAAAATTATGAATTCGTATTTTTTCCATAGATTGCAACGATGCGCTTTTTAATGATATTTCGCGCAATGTACGAATGAAAGCTTTCATTACATTTTGTTTCATTTCGATTCCGCTGATGCAAATTTTACACTTCAGCTCTTTCTATTTTCAGTGTGTATATTTTTTATCAAAAATCTCTTTCAAGTTCCAATTTTTAAAAGTTCTGTAGTTCACTGTATAAACCGAACAGTTCAAAATCAAAGATATCTTTCATATACCTTTCATTTGTTTCATCTCGGCGTAGGTTCAATATTATACCATAGTTATCGATAGCTGCAGCGTACAAACTAAAAATTTCCAACGAAATCACGCACCGATGTTCCAAATAAGAGATAATTTCAAGAACGAAGTGTTTTCCACGTAACATTTATCCCTAGCGCGCGTTTCAAACTAATTTACGAATTAGCCGCAGCCCCTTTATAGCCAGGCTGTACATATGTCACGTGTGCACGCATCTACGTGACACGCAACGCGCTACAACGATAAATCAATAAAGCGTATATACGTGTGGTCCGTAGTATGCAATACACGCGTGTGTCTGGCTTTCTCGCATTAATTCTGTCTCTCTCCGACCGAGCTCCACGCATTAAGGGTGAACTGGGGCAAAGTGTCGGGGGAATAGACGAACAAGACAAGTCTCTCGAGTGTACAGAACCAATAAGAGGCGCGCTGATAAGATTGCAACGTTCATGCGACGGATTATTAGCATAGCCGAGATCGATGGACCGTGTACACACGGATACACGTACCACATAATATACCGTATATGCGTTTTTCCATCCGGATTTTTGCTTATGAAAGGGTTAGGAAATCGACGGTTTTGATGGATCGATCGTACATTAAACAACGCAGGTTCATGCACCCTTGATGATTATTTGAATCGGCCGCAACGAGGTGCAAACGCAACGTTTGCACAGCCAACTATCGAGCGGTTTGCGTGAAAAGCTACGAATAAAAGCGGACAAGACTTTTGACATGGTCGTTACAAATTGATTTCGACCGGCTGGAGGAACCTGACGCGCATTCGTTATCCGGCTATCTTAGTCGGGTTCCGCGCCGATATTAGCGTGTAGAATTAAACGAAATACCAAGCCGTGGAAAAACGAATACGTGTTCGTTACGATATTTGTCTCCTTGACTCGGTTTCACCCTTCGATAACCCGAGATCCATCGGTCGCGGGAAACAATTTCGCGTCAACCGTCGATCGCAACCTCGTGCAATCCCATTTCGAAATATTACAACGCGTACCTTGTAACGTGAAATCCTGTATTAGACGGTCGGCTGGATCCTTGAGAATTTATCGTGCACGAAATAAAAGGACTGGAGATGCTGTTGTAAGATACCATGTTCTCGAACGCGTAAACGGAAGCCAGAAATGGATACACATAACCGAGTGGAATTTACGTTCTAACCGAGAGGCCGGATGCTCGGTAATATTTCAGACGATCAAACATCGATACAGGGCTCCCTGCTGCTTTTTCCTTCTTTCGCTATTTCGTCTCGTTATCACCGATATCCAATACGTTCGTCTCTTTTCACGATCTATTGATCTCGGGCCACGTTTTTGATCTCCATCTAGAAAATCGTCGAGGTTGGAGAGACACAGAGCAATCTCGAGAACTTGTGCCTTTTCCCCTCCTGTCTTTCTTCTTTTTCTTTCCTTTTCTTTTTTTTTTTTTTTTTTTTTTCGTTGCTATTCAGAAACCTTGCTCTATTCGATACCGCGGAAATTCCTCATCGAACGCTCGCCGTGTTTCCCCGAAAAACGAGATCGACCGAAGATCATCGATCTCTCTGCCAAAGTGGCACGGAATCGAAACGCACGCAGCAATAGGAAAGAATAGATGAATCGTCGAACGTTTCTTCTCGTTGTTAGTTTCAGAGTTAATTAGATCGATATAAGATGTAAGCAAAGTTCGGACAGCGAGATTCGACATTTTCCTGTAAACGAGTTACTTGTAAGGTAGTAAGATTAAGTCGATTCGGATGAGATTAAATAATAAAATGTAAGAGACGTGTGCTTGACGTTGGCAAACGCTAAGACGAAAATTGCAAAAGAGGGAAATACCGTGAATCCGTAAAATGCAACGTACTAAGTAATTACGATAACGTACTGTCGTTTACCATTAATATCGTTAATGAAACTACGTGTACGCGGCGATCTTGCCTTAGGCGGTCGACCAAATTTTTTGCAAACCAAATTTTTCCATGAATCTCTCTGTGTGTCAGTAATTAATTACCTTACCATACGTACACACGATGTTAACTTAAGCTGTAAGCATAAGAAAAATTTACCAACGTTAGAAGCAAGAGACCTAAAATCGTGCGGAGATTTTGAACGAATGATATACGAAGAACGAAAACGACGAAGAACGATCTCGAAGGACTGGTGTAAAGAGAGAAGCAAGCTAAACGATGTTTAAAATAAAAAAAGAAACCGATCATTCTAATTAATATTACGCTCGTACCGTCTCTGAACCTAAGCGACACGCAACACGTTGTCACGAGATTAAAATAATAAATTAACGAAGACACGATACTTTGTATTTATACACGTTGTATACAGATATGTATATTGTTACTAATATTATTCTTATTATTATCAACAGATTACCATTATTCTTATTATCGCCATTATCATTCTCGATTCTTATTACCATCGATCATTCTTACATATTAAATAATCCAGCGTCGCCGTAGGGATCGAACGATCTATTTTAATTATTATTTCTACTCGTCGAGCGGCACTACTCCTTTGTCTGCTCGAGATTTTCAAGTAGAGCGAGATCGTTCGTTATATCCGCCTCGCTGATAACGCTGCTAACAATCTATTTACCCGATTCCAATCAAACTTTTCCAAAAAATATCTCCGGCATCCAAGCGGCGACGAACGGACCACCGAGAGCGACGAGATGCATCCAGTAGATTTACAGACACTTTTATCGTTAGATTCATCTTACGAGAACGCAAACTTCCGAGATTCATCCTTGTCCGTGGAAAACCAGACGAACTGGTATATTTCACTTCGAATCACCGACTAAAAACTTGGATTAATTATCTCGATAACCTAGTCTCATTACTCATCCCGTTGTTTTTTCCTCTCTCCAACTTTTGTAAACTCATAAAATTACAGCCGGATAATACTCCATTAATAGTACGTTGATTCGAGAATTTCTGCAAACTAAACGCAGTCAATTGACATTCCACCGCGTTAAATGTACGATAACTGCACGCCTTTCAAACACGTACACACACCGTCGAGCTCGTAATTAATTCGAGCATTTTCCATTTCCGTGCCTCTTTTTAAGACCCACCTACTCTATTTACGATTTCAATTATCATTGTGATACCGAACCGCTTAAAAACAATTTCCCATTTAATACCAAAGCCTCCGAAGCATGATGCATTGTTTCGTTCTTTAAAACGTCGTAGGCATCGCGAATTAATTTATTTGCTGATTTATTCACCTTACGCGCCACTATCGTATGCTCTACCGATATTCTAACAATTATTAAAAAACAATTTTTCATTCGTGATTAATCACACGACGAAATAACCCGAACGATCTCGCGCTGGGCGCCGCGAAACGATCTCTATCGAATAATATTGGAGCAATGAAATCACTGTGATATCACTAAAACGCTTTCAAGGTGTGTGTTGGAATCGACAATTATCGCCACGCTTGCCGGACTCAACGTGGCTAAGTTTCCAATAAATTAAAAGTGGCAGAAATGGAATTAGATATTTGGGGGGAGGGAGGTGAGAGAGAGAGAGAGAGAGAAAGAGAGAGAGAGACAAAGAAAAAAAGATGATTTATGGTATCGATTATCGTAAATTATTGTAAATCATATTGTACTGTATATACGTATACATACTTATACATAATATATAAATATACACATAGAGTACATTACGGATGACTACTAATATCATTAAAGATTACTATGATCGTATTACCGTCATTGTTAGCCGACACTATTATCGATGCAACAAGTTCTACTGTCTAATAGCGTTGATCGTCTGTCGCGGAGAAAGCGAGAGAGAGACAGAGTGCAGCCTACGCAGGATCAAAACCAAACACAAAACTATAATACAACGACCGAACGATATCGGGTCGTTTGCGAACGATTGTTTTATTGTGCATGGAAAACCATATATCCGGAAGGGATCTCGTTTCTGGTTCGTTCCGATTTTTCTTCCATCTAGTAACGTTTCTATATATAAGCGAACACACGGTTTTCTTCGACTTTATCATCGATCGTCATAGAGAAAAAGAAACGTACAGAAAAGAAAAAGAATCTGAAAAAGCGTTGTAGTAGTCTATTTGAAAGGGCAGTTGCACATTCTATCTAGAGACAATAGCGAGAACGCGATTAAACGAAACGCGAACTTGTCAATGGCCGAGATAACCGGAAGGGCGGTCATTGCGAGGTGATAAACCGCGACGATATTAAAGCCCGTTGAAAGCACGCGGAATGCCCCGTTCTACGCGACACTTGTGTATGAAATTGTAGCGAGAGGATTCGCTGGCGTTTCCACTTCTGCGCGTAAACGTGCGTTTCATTCGCCGTTCGAACGCATCTCGAGGCAATCGAAAAACAATTTTCTTCCATCGCAGTGATCGCTCTCCGTACCAGCTTGGGTGCGCGACAATGAACGGAATCACCGTTCTTATTCTTTACTCTATGAATATCGCTCGGCGTGCCTCGGTCCGAGAATAAATCGTGCAAATCAACCGAAGCAAGATTACGTGGCGTCAAAGAGGTAATTTAATAATTTGCTAGTCGGAGATAATGAAATTTTAAGCAGGATACAATTATCCCACCGGTTAATATTCATTATATTTAATCACGCTCCATCGATACTCGTTTTAATCCGATCCGTATACAGTGGCAACCTTACGAATTTACATCGATTTTCGGATCGAGGATTTCACGCGTTGCGATCAGAACGATTGAAATTCGTCGGTTTAAATCTTTCATTTGAAACTTGCGAATATCAACGAGTCGTCACGACGATTATCACGGCCATAAAATAACCATCTAGCGATCACTCCGAAAATGCTTGAACAATCAGACGAAGAATGGTAATACCGATCACACCGCTAAACGAACACTTTCGTTCGCGGATCTCTCGTCATCCCTTCGACCTTTCTGCTTGAACGCGAGGTCGTGTCGCTTCGGATCGATGTGCAAACGATACCTCGTTCCAGATCTATTCTAAGCTATTACTAATTCGCGTAGAACGAGGTACGAAACAGTACCAACGATTTCCTCGTCGTTATTCGAGAATGCACGAACTCCACGAGCCAGATTCTAACGTAAATCAAAATTTCCAATTCCCTATATAGCCACGCTAAGAAGCATCGATCATCCTATCGCCTATATCGAACAGGCGTGACTTTCGTTTTTATTTTTTAACTATGTATGTATGTACGATTGCGAGAGCGATTTATCTTCGTAGTTAAAAACACACAAAGCTTTCGTCGCGAACGCGACGACTAATTGATCTCGATACTCGTTGTTTAGCGATTAATTGTAACGTTTCGAACGGAACACCATCGACTCGTTCATCCGATACTCGCTGCGTTTACCGCTAAGGATACAACAGGCTGCACAACCAACCGAATAATTCAACGTGACTGAATCGAATTTTTGTACCGTTCTTTTTATTCCATCTCGTTTCTCTTTCAAAGCACGCGTGGATTCTCGACAACGATCCCGCGACTGTACGCAGCAATAACGTCAGCCTATTTCGTAAAGCCACAGCAAAAGTCAGACCAAAAACAAGTTCAGCCTGAAGAAGCGTGCGCCGAGTCTGTAAAAACGTAGCTTCGTAATTTTTCCGTTAGAATGTCTCGTTTTTATTACACGCTGCGTAAAAATCCGTGTTTCCATGTAATATCGCTGGCGAGAAACTGTCGAAGAGATTTAAGTTCCTAATTAGAATACTTCTCCCATTAAAATTCCAAGTTTGCAAACTTTTCTCGAAATGCTCTCGATCGGGCGTAAACAAACACGGGTTCTTACACAAACATACACTGTCATGCACGCACGAAGTGTACACAACGAGACACTGTATACACCGGCAGAATACCAAGAAGCGAACCGCGTAAACGCAGAAACAAAAGAATCACGCGTTCCGTTTCGGAAAAATGATAAAAGAAAACGAGGAAGAGGAGAAACACAGAAGAGAGAGTCTCGATAGGCGCAGAATTCGTTTTACGTCAAGTTTAATCTATAAAAGTCTTCCATTCCTTCCTCAACGTGTATTCGTCTACGTATTCGGCTGATTGGTTACGGACGTAGAGCGCGCAGTGATATAGCGTGATTTCTGAAAACGGTAGAGGCCGAGCACTCACGGATCACCGGTTCTCGACGCGAGTTCCTCTCGAGATGACGCCACCAAAAACCGATCGATTCCACTGGACTGGCAGATATCGAAAGCGTAATCGCGCGTGTCCTCGTCCACCAAACATTTACCACCCTTAATTTAGTAACTCACTGCGATACGGTTGAATTTCAGCCAGGAACGGTTTAACAGTAACGCTCTCGCGCGAAACATGCGAACAACGCGTCGTTTAAACGCGTTAATTACATTTCGACGTTTAAATACTTTCGTCCGATTGCGTGCACGCACACAGATAGGCATATAATAAGAGAGAGAACAAAGGGAACGACGAGAGAGAGAGAGAGAGATATGGTTGGATGATCGAAAATCTCGCTGGGCTACGATTAAAAAAAAAAAAAAAAAAGAAAAAACACATGGCGGAGAAACTAATTCCAGCCAGCGTGTAATCGAATCAGAGGACCAGTTTTCGATTGCAATTTTCCACCCTCTAAAGGGAGACAATAACGCTCCGAGGAATATAATGGATTTTATACAGAAACTCCAGTCCACGGTGCTCTTTAATTCGTTTGTGGTACAGCCGAGAAACACGAAAGAAAGAAGGTATATATCTAGTTTATTCGTTAAGGAAGTTCGTTCTTATACAACGAAGTTGTAATTCGCGCTCGAGAAAAATCAAGCGACATCCTCCGGACGTTCGTCGACTTCGATAATAGAAATTATTACAGCGAAACTTTCGACCGTCCGCGACACATTTCCACTTTGTTCCGTTCTCTCTGGTCGAAAATTTCACGGAATCTTTACACCAACGGGAATTTTCGACGCGTCTCCGTTCGCGATTAAACCGTACCCGTTCTCACCGTTCTTCGTGCATATGGAAACGAAACAACGCGAGCACGCTACATTTTTCAAGAACGTAGGCTACTTGTTGCTTCGTAGGGAACGCGTAAACTAATGGCCAATAAAATTTCTGCTGAAAATTTAACAAGCGAAGCTACGAGAACGGGTTCTGGACCGCGTTACGATCACCAAACTCCCGCGAATAATCGAGGCGAACGGGTAAAGTCGAAAAGCCCGAAACTGTCGATACGATATGCTGATCTTTTGCTTGTTTACAAGAACAGGGATGGGGAGAACAGAACTCTCGATATTGTTTTGTCGCGAACCGGAGTTCCGTTGCGAATTGGACAAGGTCGCTGCAAGACGCGGTCAATGAAACAAGAAAAAAAAAGAAAAAAAGAAAAAGGAGACTCGCGTTGCTCGTGTTTGGAGCTCGCCGATTTTTGCTCGTCCTCTCCGTTTGGTCGGGAAATGCTTATCGCGGATATCAGAGACGCCGGTTTCTCTCTTGCGTGGTCGGTAGGTCGAAAAGCGTTTAAGAGAATAGAAAGGAGAAACGAAAACGGGCAAACGATCGTAGAATATTTCGTTCGGAATAGCGTGAAAAAAAGAGGAGAAGCAGTGAAATGGAGGCAATAATGTTGAATGTGTCTTTTAAGGAGAAAACCGAAGCAACTTTCTGTACAGTTGTAATCATTTTATGATTGTTTATGTGATAATCGTTGCGTTGTACATAAAACACGATATCGCCTTAGTTTTTCGAATATTCAAACGATGTACAGGTTTACGTGGATTTTATCTAGATAAAAAGGTTCGAACGATCTTGTTGAGATTGATTTCACTGTATATCGAGATGTTATAGCGATTCTATAGTATGTATAATATAAAGTATAAATATTGTAATAATTTCTTCGAAATTTCTCCGAGAGCGAAGGAGAGATCCGGAGAGGATAACAGGAGAATGAGAGGTCTGCTGGAAACTATCGGAGTGCGAAAGGTGAAAGACTCGTTCTCCAAAAAAATGGCACGGGAAAACAGGTACTTCGCAGAGCACGAGCTGCTCATAGCGTCTTAAAGGAAAGAAAGTCTAGTTTATACGACGTGGGAAGGGAGAGAGAACAGGAAAGACAGTAACAAAGAGGGTAATAATTAAACGAGCAAGTGGAAATAAAATACAAAATGAACGGAAGTATCAAACAGCTTTACCGGTCTACGTTCGCTATGCCGTTGTGCTCGAATTGCCTGTTTTTGCAGAAACCCTGGAGGTTCGGTCTATCGATTGAGTCCGATCGATCGATCGTCGTCGAGGATCGACTCGAACGATCGATCGTTCGTCGGTGAAACCGTTAAGAAGGTCAAGGAATACGAGTACTACGATGTATACTGGCATTAAACGAAAGGAACTATCAGTACATTACGACTTTGTTTTATAAAAGAAAGATGAAAAACGAATCGACCTGTGTTCTCTTTTCTAATACCCTCTACTCTTTACGTTTTATACGATCATAGTAACAATAGTCGTTTCTTGCATCTTGTTAATTAACGCTAAAATTTCTAACGACTGAAATACTATAAAACTCGAGCCGAAGAAATCAAAATGAAGGACGTGGAACAAGCTCCTGTTCATATATTTTACAAAAAATCAGTCAAACGTTCAAAAATTAAATTGGTTTGATTATTCTGGTGTTTCTAGCATTAAATTTATTTTGTACTTTTCCTATTTACTTGTCGTAGACTGAATTTAGAAGAATAAGGATCTGCCACGTTTCTCTCAAGTACCAGAACAGGTAAGTGTTGCTACAATTAAATTCAAAAATTTGTCAAGAACAATATTAGTTGGTAAAGAGAAAGTGTTTTAACCTTTTGCGCCAATACGTAGACATGGATTTATGAAAGTTTAAATAAAGCTTCCTATAATAACTTATAACAGAGTTCAGGACTAACAGAACTTCTGATAATTTTGGCGCAACTAAATTCCGCTTAACTTCTTCGAAATATAGGGGCCGAGTTTTAAACAATGGTCATACTCGAAAGTTGTTAATAACAGTTTCAGATAAGCCATCGGCGAGGTTACATCGAGCAACCATTAGATCGTCACTCAACGTCGGTATCGAGAGTAGGATGGGAGAAATAAGACTTTAACCATAAATTTGCTAGTGAATACGATGAAATTTCATACGATTTCCTTCAAATTTCATTCTTCTTTCCGTTCCAATCTTATCGTTTGAATCCTTTCCCAATTGCTCGCAACCTTGAACATTTTCAGTTCTTTTCTCCAGTTTTCTCAACAAAACAACAATTTTCTTTCTATAGATACGCTCGTCAACGAATCTAAGCGAATCTCTACGACCTCGCGCACAAAAAATCACCTCATCTCGACGAAAATATAATAAATATATGATAAAAAGTGTAGCGAACTGGCTCGTACTGCGCTGTATATAAGGATCAGAGAATTGGAAAGGCAAAGATACTCCGATAGTCCGTGCGAATCCACTCTGGAATAGAATGCAATTCCACACTTCGATTTCTCTGGACCCATTGTGATGATAGTGGAGTAGACCGATTTCCACGAGCGTAAGCGAGCGTCAATCCGATTGGCCTCCGAATGAGTTTCGACTTACTCTGTCTATCGCGGTATCTGTACGCGCGGCACGAGCTTCCAAAACGTCGAATGTACGCATTCCTTAAGCTGATCGAATAGTGAAAAAGTATAAATACCGCTTCCAATCAATCCATGAACGATATCTTTACGATTATATACATAGAATCTCTCAAAGAATCAGGTGACATAAGCAGCAGTCATATTAAAACCTACAAATTTCTGGTATAACTTCATTTAAATAATAGGTGATTGTAAGATTGTAAGATGTACCTTAATAAAAATTCTATGGTACATTTGTAGCGACACATGAGCTACAGGACAATTCGAGCTACGCTGTTGTTTTGCCTCGGAGTACCAATATCGTTAGGATATACATAATGTAATAATAAACCAACTCTGGATAAAACAATGTCGCCGCTACGTGTAACCGTCAAACAAAGGCGAATGGAAACTTACCGGTACCCCCTCGATCAGTATAAATAAACGAACACGGTCGTAAGGTGACCAGTTTTGCAGTCTCCGTCTCGAGCGATTTTATTAGCGATCAATACACAGCCTTTAGCAAATCAGTTAGTACCGAGCGTCTCAGCGAACATTCTTTTAACGACCCGTATCGAGCAATCTACGGTTCACTCTGTATTTATAATTATTTTAAAATATATTTGACGGTTCCAATATCGAGTAATCTCGTCGTTTAAATTATCACACGACCAACCATCCTCCACGAATTCGTTTAGAAATTCGCTCGGTTTAATTATCCACCGAACTAATTAGAGACGTGCATTATTTAAGTTATTTATTAAGGTATCTATAAGGCATTATTTAGGATACCACGAAATAAGCTATGTCTATCCCGATATTCTCTGAGATTCGGATCAACTTTATCCAAGAGATGGCATCAGGCACGCAAGAACTCCAGTGCGCCATTATTCCGTGAATATGGAGCAATATCATCTCAGCAATAACAATTTCGGTCGCGAAAGCCGTGGCTGTGAACCGACTACGTTTGGTTCCCGATTGATTCACTTGTCTTGATTCCCGCGTACTTTGAGTACAATGCAACATAACTGAGAACACGTATATCTCGACTTAGGGGTGGGATGAGAAGGCGGTTGCCAGAGATGGAAGGAGCATCGCTGTTGAAAGGGATACCTTGCGGTGAGTTCACAATCGGTATCGATTCGAGGTCATTAATGACGGTCTATTCTGCTGTTCTGAGTGGATTAACGACGATCTGCTGTGGTTATTCGTAACTGACGAAATTCATAATTAATTAAAATTAAATATAGATTTTCCTCGATATGATATCGTACTTTTTAGTACCGTGTAATCTCTCTTGAAAATTAGTTAATACCACTACAGAACTTTATCTGATATGCCTGCAGTGGTTACAAACGGTATTAGCACACCATTGTATTTACTACGGAATTTAGTTAATTAAACGCAAATATATCTAATTAGTTTTATTAATCCTTACGATACGCTTAGTATGCTTCATTTTCTAAGACATACAATTTTGTTATGATAAACGATCGATAAACGGTCAAAGTGTTGGCAAACGTATGCTTCCTAATTAATTCCCCCTTGCGGTATCCTTTGGAGAAAGAGAGAGAAACCTTGTTCCCCATTGGAACTGGCCGACGTGAAAAGCATAGGAATACTAATCGACAAAGAACGCGGTTTGGAATGTCGGATGAACGTGAATTCCTACGTGCAAATGAGATTGGCCGTCGCGGGGCTGCGAGCAAACGTGTTATTGGAAAAGATTCTAACGACAGGATCGAAGGCATCCCATTCGACGATCGACAGGCCAGTCAACAAAGGAACACGAGAAAGTAACGGACAAAGGGGAAAAGACGAGCGGGTGGAAACGTTGGAAAGAAACGAGCGAGACATAATGAAGGGAAGGAAGTGAATCCTTAAGAGGGCGATAGTCGAACAAAGGATATCTCGATTTGGTTTCGAGAATGTCGTAGAATGAGTTATCCAACGGCGAGGATGGAAAGCGAGCCAAACGAAATCAACGCAACGTTAATTAGTCAAGACGAAGGTACGACACGGACATTGAGACGCAAATGAAATTTACCGCCGAGTCGATGCGGATCCGGCAAATTTCCTCTAGCACTTAACGTTACTCTCGGAATGAAATTAAACGTCCGGCCGAACTATCAGAAAAGATCGAGGAAATTTGAAAATCGGTCTCGATCATTCGTAATGGAATCACGATATCAAGCGTTAACTCGTTTCCTTCGTTACTATCAAGAGTTCGGATTCGCCTTTTAAAAGGATTCAGTTCGATAGAGAGTTTCGCGCAAAGATGGTAAGAAAATAAAAACAGTACGAATGAAAAGAACAATAAGCGTGCAAAAGGAAAACAACGATGGTAGGATGGTAAAGAGAATAGACGACGACGGGAAGATGGACCGAAAAACTGACGTATCGCGCCGACCGAGGATATGGAATGTTTGCAAAGTAAATTTGGCTGAACGCGAAAGAAGAGGACAACTCGATTTCGAGTTTTAATCCAATTCCTTGCACCCTAGGGCTTTCAAACACATCGCGTCTCCCTTCATCCCTGATCGTTCCTTGTTGACTCGCTATATTCTTCCTTGTTCAGTCATCCTTTCTGCCTTCTCCATTTCCTGTCTCACCATTTGCCAGGCATCTGTATTCCTGACCCGCGGAAATATTCGCTCCGAAGGAACCCAGCCACAGTCTCTCCAGCGACTATAACTCTCCTCGCATCGACTAGCCCACGTTCACCTTGCAAACACGTTTACGTAACTGTGACCGCACACGCACGTACTCGCATGGCCACCTATACATCCCACCAACTAAGGATTTTCTGGATCAGAGGCACGAAGAGAGAGAAACGAAGTTTCAAGTCGACTCTATTGCCAACACCGAATCTCTGGACAAAGGGAAAATACTGAGAAAATGTCGTTAGCGAAGAAGGGTATCATCGTAAAGGTGAGGCACGAGAAGGTGAAGCCATTCAGAACAGAAGCGTGGGATTTGTTGCAAGAAAGCAAAGTGTAGGATTTGCCCAGAAATAGAAAACTGGCTTCGATGTCTGATCCAGGTATATGCTTGAACACGGGCAAGAAGATTCTTTGCTTGTTACGAAGAAACAGAAACAAATTGTTCGGCAGCATGAAGGACGAACGGAAGGGAATAGAAAGAAATAAAGTGTGAAGTATGGAGAACGAAATTGCGAGAAATAACTTGCGATACCATAAGCCAGAATATCGTTAGCGAAGAAAATATTTTCTGCAGATTTCCACGCTCGAACAAAATGGTTGATACTGAAAGTATCTTGTGTTCATACATGTGTATATAGCGAACGAGCTGTATATAAATGGTAATTCGGTAATAAATGGCAATGGAAATCAATGTAACTACTTAAAAAGTAGAAAAAAAAAACAACACGATCTGTATGAATATGTAAGTCAAGCAAACTCTTTAGAAAAGAAGTTTTCATTGTTGACCACAGGAAAGGATAATTGGAATTGGGTGGTTTACGCGCGATTGAACAAAAGAAAGGAATTATTCATGACGGTTTGATGGGATATTTCTGACGCATGGCCTCGTTAAAATGACGTATTTCGTTATCGACGCGACACAGTGCGTAGAGGTGTGAAAATGTACCGAGTGGAAAGCGGATATTTATACCGGTCGAAATAAATCAACGGATTGATCCCAACTTTGATTACACTGTTCGTCCACGCATGGACCTATACAACCAATCCATTGATCCAAGTGCAATACTAACGCGATAATTTTTCATTCAAGTATGCTTCTATACATTCAAGTATCCTATATGCCTTGAATTTATGAAAAATATTAGTTTTCATTCTCTTTTGAATATTTAATAACGTTTAATGCAAAATTAAATAGAAACTCAATCATTTTAAATGAAGATAAATTTCTATCATCCAACGAAGCTCGTCGCGTTATTTGTTAAATATAATACAAACATAAAATCCACATCAGAGGATAATAAGCGAGCAACGAGAGACAATGTCAACAAGGTAATTTAATCGAAATCGTATTTTCTGTGCCGGTCTTGTTTAACCACGCGATACAGCGCGACATCTACAACGGTACAACTTTTGTGTAACAATAATAACACTTGTAATGTACAAGTTTATACGTAATTGAATGAAAAGAGGCCGCGATGTTACGTTCGTATCGCGTGCATTCCGTGGACTGCCCACCCACCCTCTTCACGAGACTGTTATGGCTCTTTATTGAACGAGTTAATGCTGCTACGATATTTAATTAGTGTCAGTTTTCGGTCGAGTCTCCGAGGATTCGATCTTTCATTACTATCACCGGTGTCGACACGATATTAAATCTGGTCATTTTCATACTAACTGGTTGATTAACCGAATTACCAATGCATGTGAAATACTGCATCTCTAATAAATGACACATCGAAATCGATATTATCCAAATAACTATCGTTTAGCTTTGAATTGTAGTTTAGATGGAAATAATACAGTGCGAGCATAAAAGCAGCTAAAGCTTCGCACATTTCGAGTGGCGAAACATGTAAGTGGAAACACTCTTGAAGAAAGAAAAATCCCGAGTCCCTTTTACAGCCATGCACTTTCAACTTGGAACTGCTTCTGTTTGTCTCTTTCAGAAATACCGTAACTATAAAAACTATATTTGCACATCATTGCATTTATCAGGCTCAAAAATCTCAGGCTCATAAATTTCATATCGTTTAATAGTTCTCTCATATGACTAGGAAAATTTGACATGAAAATGAAACGTAGAAGTTGATAAAAGAAACGTTTCATTGGAAAATAAGAATATGTACAAATACTTTTTGTAGCCACTGTATACGGTTCAATTTTTAACAATTACGAATTCCCTTTGTCTCATAAATATTTTTAATTGAATGAAGAAAAACAGAGACGAAAAGTACAACGAAACTTCAATTTTATAATAGGATAAGGAGGGCAGTATACAGCGATATCGAAGTAGAGGAGGAGGAGGAATATAAGATAAGAAATTACGAGCAATTGTTCCCTAGAATCAGGAGATTTTAGATTTTCGAGAACCGTAATCGTTCATCGGTCGAGCAATTATCGCGTCACGCTTAATTCGATATTTCAATGTCGTAAACAGGAAAAGAGAGAGAGAGAGAGAGAGAGAGCGAGAGCGTATAATTGATATGGGCTTCCATCCGTCACAATTTCCATTGGAAATGATACAGATCTAATTACAGATTGCTCGAAGAAATCCAAGCTAAGAGGATACTTTCAGAGATTTTACGATGTTGGCTCAGCGTTTCTCTCGGCTTCCCGTAAAATTAAATCCATAGATTTGAGGTGGCTGGTTTTGCTGCTTCGCGATCTTTACATGAACTATATATATCGAGCCGAATGCCGACACGTCGAATATCTCAATATCGAACGAAAGGATCGCAGTTTCTTTTGCCGATCGTAAAGAAGCAGATTAAAGGCGGGCCTCTACCGCGATCATCGTAATAAATGTTATCCCTAGTCGAAATGGCTACCTTTATTCCAGATTTTACGGGTATATATATCGTTAGGTTCAATTCATATTTGAATGACAATGAGCACATCGCGCCATCAAACTCAACTTCAGAAGTCCTCTACATTCTATGTAGACAATCAAGAGGTTGAAAGTGATATGGTGTTTGACAAAATTCGAAGTACCATAATTTGTCTAATCTATTAGCCAGGAAAACAAGTTAACTTGTCAATTTTTTAAATTTTTAAATTCATCTTTTGAAGCCATTATTTATATCATTTCTTAAGATGTAAATGTAAATGTAATGTAATTTATCTTTAAGAAATTAAATTACAGAAAGAAATTACACGAAACAAAATCAATCAAACAGAAATTAATCTATATTAATCAAAGAAGTCGGGGAAAATAAAAAATAAATACCAAAGATTTTACTGACGCTACTATAAATTAAAACACTAGATAGAACCGGATACGAATAAAACATATCATCTGTCAGTATCTATGAGAATTATGTATAAAGTTAAATTTTAATAGAATTGTTCCGCTTAAATTCAATGGAAAAAGTCTTCCCTATTTGTTTTACTAAATTCCATTCTTTTTCCATGTCGAAGAGTTCTGACGTATTTATGAAACAAACTCGTTATATGTTCTGCGAAAATTGTTTTATACCACGATCGATTGAAGTTTATGCAAGTATTATATGCAATATGGCGACTAAGGTGCTTCGAAAGAACGCTCAAATATTAAACTCCAAAATGTTTAAATATTAAACTCTTGACTTACCACATTCAACAATTACGAATAGCAAGCTCCTGGTAATCTCACAAAAAAATCCTTTATATTCTTGCAACATTAATGGGAACACTAAAAGCCACGGTATAATCGAGCGTAGAACTACACGATATGCGTATCACAAATCAAACTGGTAAACAGTGCTGCGCGCGCATCATCGACCGGAATATCGATCGCAGAGCCGTTTCGTGTTAATTCTTACAACTATCGAAATGAAACGCTACTGCGAATGCGCCGTTTGTACGTTGTGTCATAAACATGGATCCCTTGCGTCAATTGTATAACTTGTGTTACATTACTAATTGTATAACGAAGCAATCGAATTGCTTGTTTTTGATGTAATCGTGTGTAAATTTTAAGACATCGATTAATTTACCGTGGAAAGTGTAAGTTGGAGAAATCAAAGTAACCGCGAAAGTGTGTTACTGAATCGAGTGGTTCGAGAAAATACATGTTCGAAGTTGTGCGAGCATAATCAGGTTAGCTGATCAACCGATGCTTAGTGGCTGATATGTATTCACTGGGATAATTCATTGTCAAGCAATTGGTGTGTGCAATAAGCGTCCACAGCATCGGAGTTTGTCAAAGTCCGAAATACGGAAATCCAGTCAGATCGATGGATGGTTCGCGAAAGTCAGGTTGGATGGCGAATCTTCTCGATGATGGAACGACGTCGTGACAAATATTTTGGATGGAATAACGTACTGTCGACTTCAGTTTTGCTTGACGAGCCGAGGTAAGCGAACGAGAATGTATTACAAAATGCTATTATTTATCTTGTCCTTGTGAAATATCATTGTTTTCAACTATTTTATACTTTAAAGTCAATGACGTATATTTCGTTGTTTTCCTTTTAGTAACCGACGTAGTATTTTCTGTGATAAGCTTATTTTATGTTTCACTCGTAACAAAGATATTTCGGGGACATCAAAGACAAACGAAAACCGTTTGTAGATCGTTGCACGTTGGATTATAATAAATTCCTCGCACGTGCTATTGCCAGCGTTATTTGGTAAAGCGAAGCTAAAGGAACTCCCTTCGATAAATATTACAGCACGTATACTCGCAAATTTGATGGAAACTACGCGCTTGCTGGTAAAACAAACATGTCAGGGTTAACGGTTATATGATAGTTGAAAGCGTGCTATTAATCGTAATGCCATCTCCATTAAACGTATCGCGAATTTAATTCGCCAAGTAGAATGACGTATGTACTTAGTACTGTAAATTTTTACTATGTTTCCTTAATGGACACTACATTTAGATATTCCGACACTACACATTTACAAGATATCTTTTCATTTTAATTAGAAAATTCCATTTGTTATATTAAAAATCTTTACAGTCACGTTTCAACATCCGCTAGACTGAGAATAGGATCTTATACTACTCTTGAGATCCAAATATCGACCGTTTGATAGAAGGACAACCAATTACAATTCATCCATGGAATAGAATCAAACTTTAAGGAAACTCATCCCCTGATAATGTAGCTAGTTTGCTTGTTAATCGCGCCCCAAATTGCACAAAACAGATCATTATACACGAATCAGTCAGTGTTCCCTTTCTTCCTCTATCCGGTAGATAGTTCATCTTCTAATCCATCCACTCCGGAATTCCAGTTTCATTTAAGAGGATAGCAGTTTCCATCCATTCTTCACCGATTACTAGCTCGACTGCTTCTCAAGGAGAGGGTGAATTAAGCTTGAAAGATGACATTGGGACGCTCGTCGGATATTTTCCTTTACGATCAAATTCCACGAATTCGTCGGCGGTTCAGCAGCCTGCGCATGGTCTTATCGCTGTTTATGACATCGAACATAACGTTTCGAAGGAGGAGCAATCTCTGTCCAAGACTTACTACGCTCGATACATTAAAGGGAACTTTACGATCAGGCTGAGTTCCCCGCCAAGATTGATTGAAAATGCCCGACTCGAAATACGAAACCATCTCAGGCTAAGTTGATTTTCGTTAGTCGAACCTCTATCCTTTCCACCCAGTGTACTTAGGGCCTCTGGGAAGATTGGTCGGGCTCAAAATCAGTCGGAAAATCAGCTTTTAATCGAACCGTTTTATCGCGCGTTCGTTTCGATGTACGAGAGCTAACCCGGGCTACGCCCTCGAAGCAAAATCGAGTAGTACGTAGTTAAATCTGACAGCGACTGATGAACGAGTCGAGCCCGAACCGGTGTTAGATAATCTTTGTAACGTTAACGATCGCTATAACTGTAACAAGCTGGATCGACGAAAAACCCGATTCCGCTTCGATTTCAATCCACTTTTCCAATTTATCTTCTCTCTTCCTCTCTCGCCTGTTTTCTCTCGGCTTATCGTTCATTTTCCATCTCCTCTCATTTTCTCGCTGATATATGCAACGACAGGAACCTTCTTGCAACAGAACGTTTTCCTCGTTTTCATATCGCTGCATCTTTCTTAAATACCCGATAATATCATCTTTCTATGAACATAAAGTATTCCGAGAAAATTGGATGAAAACACTGTTATTCCGTTATACGATGAATGGATCGGGGTAAATATCGGACTGGGGAATGTTCGTGGTGTCTCCGAAGATTTAATTAATCAGTGGATGCAATTTTTGTAAGTCCATAAAGGGAAAGACGAGAAGCGATAAAGATTATAGGCATCTTTGCATTTAAATTCCCTCCCCCTTTCCTTAGAATTGACGACACAGGATCCCCACAGGGTTAAAGCTCAAATGGAATCACGATAATTTATGGTCGAGGTCAAACTTGATCGGTTAACCAGAAACGCACAGGTCAAACGACGAATCTCGTTGAAGAAGCAGGGACCTCCTAGAATTTATCTTTTACGCTGAATGCTTCAACTTCGGGACCGCATGATTTAGAACAGATATATATGTATATTCGCGATTTCGAAAAATTACCTTGGGACAGCTTCATCCATGAATCATGTAGGGGAATTTAATGAAACGTAAATTCGTTCTCGTTTGATCGTTCAATCTAATCTTCTTTTATGGAAATTTCTCGCCCTTTTCGCCAAACCGTCAATTTTAGAAATGTTACCAAGGAGCCATTAGTACGTAAGTTGGTTGAAGAAATGGACACTGAGAACTAATTGTTCCTCCTTGGAATCTCTGTCTGGTTCAACCTGTTTCTTTCTATCATTTGTACGAAGCCGAAAACCTTTACCTCTAACGCGAAAGCAAGCCAAGGGAGCTTATACAGAGAATTTTATTTAAAATGAGAAATGAAGGTTCTTCCCGTTTCCCACTGAGAACAATACTTTCACAGGAAAAAATTCTGTTTTTCTATCCACGAGATCGATGTTTTTCGAAGTGTTTCACTCTTGCTGTTCATCTTTGTCAGGGTGTAGCGCAAGAAAACGAAAAACAGGAAGCAGAATGAATGGAACGGAAATTCACGTAGATCGATATCCCATGGAATCACACGTTTCTTACTTTTAATTCAACTATCAAATTTAACTGCTGTACGTCTATCGATAGACCATCGAGCGACTAAATTGCTAAAATTTATCACTTAAGAGACTTGGAAAGTTTCCAATGGATCTCCGATCTTTCTACACGCCCTTCCATAAACATACGCAAGAAAGCTTCGCGATAACTCCGACGTAATATCATCCGCAAAGAAGAAGAAATATCTGGCCGATAAAACGATAAAACGTGGTCTCGCTGAAAACTGTATAAAGTACGAAAAACTCGTCGAAAGCAACTCCCAAATTGTAGAACGGTGCATGGAATCGCTACAGGCTGTGTAAGTTAGAAACGTAGCTTATTCGTTGTTCAAAATTAAGGTGGTAGTCGCGTCGACTACCATATGCTCGCGTTCGTTGGTCTTATTACGTTGGAACCGAAATAGCGAATATAGCGATGTCGGCGCGACTTTATTGCGCAAAAGAAGCCTCGAAGTTCCGGGTTTTCCCTGGAGATAACTCGGTTGCACCGCTACTACATCGGGATTACAATGTTTTACGCTTCGCGGAGCCATTTCTATTCCGGCAACTGCGCGGAACGGTGTATTAGCCGGTCGTTGTGACGTTTATTCGGGTCGTAGGGAAGCTTCTTAATACGCGCTAGCTCTTGCCACACCGGCCACGCTTTTAATAGCATTCGCCTGGCCAGGACTTGCCCCTTGTCGTTGCGTGTTCGAGACAGAACTTCGGTCGGCTTTAGCCTCTTCGACTGGTCGTGTACAAAGCAACGATGCTTGAATACCCTCGGGGAACGGACGAGAATTCCGAATAGACGGTAGACAGACCCGATTACGAGCTTCTTGTTGTCTAATTCCGCGAGCAATCACAAAGTACTAGCTCCGCCGGATTTATGAAAGTTTCATTAAAGAAAGCGCAGCTGCGTGAAAGAATATCGAGCGACCAGGCATTGTCGAGGCCTGTTTCCGTCTGCACGAAGAGGTGTCTTGATTATGGGAAAAATGTCTCGTGCCTTTTCGATGCTGTCGTGCTTTATCATCACAGCTGAGAGTTTCAAAATCGCTTTATTTAGTATCGACAAAGACTTATTCTTCGTTTGCTTGAAATTATCGTGAGATTACTTTGCCTGCAGGACACACAACGAGGCACAACGAGGGATAATAAGGAAAAGACGTTCAATTCGGTGGTCTTCTTTTTATACTTGTTTATTATTTAAATCTGGTATTCGGTATCCTCGTTACGTTATATTTCGCGAAGTATTGTTCTCTCAGTTTTATCGCCAGGTAAAAGTTTCGCATCGGCTCGTCCATTCTTGATTCATGAACGACGGAGAAAAATTCCATTGAAATTTAACGCATTCAGTCTTAACGGGTAACGTTCTTCTAACAGCGAATTGTGTAACATTACAAAAAATATTGGAAATTCGTTCTGAGGCGAGGCAGCAACCGAATCTCATGGCCGATATCCATGTAGAAAGAAAAAAAAATCGCCCCACATACGTTCGAGTTTTGCAGAAAATGGAAATTCTCGGTGCTTTTTATCTCGAATAGTTTTTGCATATCTCGTTCTCCCATATTCTCGTTCGTATCCTTTGTACATAATCATCAATTTCCCAGTTGAATTGATGGATAGACCACGACATCTTTTATAAAAGCTATCGACCCAAAAACAGCGAAGAAGAATTATGACCCTGGCCCTCGAACGTTCTACCCGCAACAATAGCGTTGGCTTGACTGGTGTTTAAAAATCCTCGAAGAAATAAACAACGCATCACAAATTAACTTCACCTGGCTGCCCCTTCGTTTTTGCGGCAACTTTTTAGCGTATCAAACGTTCTTCCGCGAATCCTATTTCTCAATTTTCGTCTGTCAGAAGCAGACCAGTTCGTTCAATTACCCGCTGCAATTTGATAAGAACAAGTAACCTTCCATCCCGGCAATATTCGTTTCTTTACCTCTCTCGCAAACAGAAAACTTTATTGCTTAGCTTGACGTAATACTACTCGTCGACAGATGGATGGATCGCTTATTGGTCTTGTTGCTGTATCTAGAAAAGACGCTGGAGAAATGTGATTTTACAAAGAGATTATTTCGCGTGTTACGGACTTTTGTGTTCCACATAACGTAACTTTCTATCTGGTCTTCCGAATTCATCGGTGTTTCTCTCCTTATCGGCACACCATCGTTTCCAGCCGACCACGTTCGATCCGCATCCACTTCGCTCGCAATCTTGCCTGCGCCTTCAGGAACCACGGAGAAATTCGAGTCACGTGAACGAATACTCGCACGAGTGCTTCTTCGTACAAAGGGTAGAACAAGAACGTAAACATAATTTGCAATTAGCTAATTTTGCTGCTCCGATCGGCCGTAACATCGGCGGGGCAATTGCCGGTCCTTTCAAAACAACCGTTTAACCGAGAATGTTATCGATCCCGCCGTTTGCATTTTAACATGGAATCTGTTTCAGCCGGGGTTCGTTTGTAGTTCTCGTTAAAGTAATTCAAAGGGGAGACCCGTTTATCGTGGCTCCAACTTAGAAACGCAGGGATCCGAGTTCGAAACTCTTTAACAAACGCGATTATGATACCGCGTTATTCCCAGTTTGTCGATTGTTTCGCGCGTCTTAAAGTGGCAAATAAAGTTCCGTTAACAAATTGTGTAAATCGCGTTGCCGATATGAAATGCAGGCTGAATGGGACTGGCAAGGGCGACGCGAGGACAGATGCTAAAGTTTTCCGTTGCTTCGTCGCGGCACGTCCATGTTCCCATTAAATATTTCTTTGTCAGATACGGGCGAAACTTCCTGTGGGAGGGTCGGAATATTTCATCACTATTCTCTCGTTGCCAGGCACAACTGCAACTCGTAATTATAATCTCGAAACCCGATCCTTATTTCAATATTCCCACACGTAGGCATGCCTTTCTCAAAATTCATTTCATCTTACACCAGTGGCACAAGGAGCAATTACTTTCGTAATATTATGCGAGATTACGTTGTTTAATCTGACGAAACGGCGAAAGTGTCTAAGCAACAACGCCGTTTTAATAGCGCCTCTTTTATACATCAAACGCAAGTAGAAGCAGACCGCTCTAGTCAGACGTCGGGCCAGAATCAACTTGCTACAATACTTATGTACGATGTGAGACTATACGAAGGTTTCAGACAATGGCAACATAGAAAGGATAAAATTTTGGAAGAATAGACAGGACAAAGGTAGCTTACGTGACGAGTTCTCGTCAGCAAACGACGTTAATAATTGAACGGTTTGAGGAAACAGTTTTTCGTGTATCTGGTACTTTCGCCACTCGAACGAAGTTACAGTCGTGTCTGCATGTATCACAAGTTTCCACACGAGAAGAAAATTGTTCCAAGCTTGCAAGATACATGCCTGCTTTATTTGACCCATTCAGGAAATGTATACATTTAATTTAACTGCGTACACCTCCATTCTAGGATATAAATTATGTTTTCAAGTACACCAGTAATAACGTTTATCATTGTGCAGCTTCTAAGGTACAAACATATTTCTATTCATTTGTACGCGCGACAAGTGCGGCATATTGATGTGTCGCGGCCGTAAAAGTTGGAAACGAATTACGAAACGGAGTAAAAGAGGATGAAACGTTGAACTTAATGAGGTGAATTTATGCTCGGCAGTAATCGGTTTACAGAAAAATATTTAACCGCGATGATACTTCCATCGGTGCTCGGATATTCGTTAATAGACAGTTTTTTGGCCTACACTACGTTTTAATACACGAACGCACTTTAAACTGGATTTTTCCTGAAAGCCTAAAAGATTCAGTATTTACGTTTTATTATCCGTTTCTCAACCAGAGTTTCTTTAGAGATTTCACGTAGCAAGGATCGGCTTTCCGATTCCTTTGGTTAAATAATAGAAGCTTGCAGAGAGAGCCTACTTTTCGCGAGATTCTTTGCGAATTTGTAATACGGCGACTCTGTAAATTCTGTCGGTCGAGAGAGAAACGTTCGGACCCGGAGTTGGGTAATTGACGATATTTCGCCACGGCCCTACGTGTTTCCATTACGATATAAAAGCGAAATTGAAACAAGAACGTCAGCGAAGCCGATCAATAATCGAGATAATTCCCGGGCGAAGTGAAAGCTAGAAATCTCTCTGTTCGATCAACTTTTCTAGGAACCAGTTAAACGTTTCACGAATGATTTCGAACGATGGGGTAGAAATACCTGGAACGAACGAATGGACCGTCGTGAATAATACTATCTCTCCTTTGTTAAATCCAATTGCAAATCGCTTGCGCATAATGACCTCTCTGGCAAAGGCGATGTCGTGGCGGCGGTCTATCGATTAGCATCGGTTTACAGTCACCATTAGATTCGATTATGCAGTTCTACGGACGAGTTGCAGCCATTGGCAGCAGCAGGAGCAACTGCTGACTGAAACGCTTCACCGCGTCGCGTCGCGTCGCGCCGTCTCGTCGATATGTAACCGATCTGTCCTTCTAATTAGCCGACACCGCAATGCCAACCATTCGATGTATGCTAATGCTCTCTCGTCCACGTGTGGCCCACTTTTCTCTTCTATGGCCTATTTCGCACTCTCGCAAATTTCTCTTCGTCCCGCAAATAGCCTTTCAATACGTCTGATCCGCATCTGGCCTGCGCGTTGCGTCAATTGTGGCTGCCTGATGATCGAACGACTAGCGATTCTTTACCTCGCCGGTTGTATTACTCGTACACAGACGTGGGTTGAATAATGCCAAGAGTATAGAGATTCCTTTTAAACTCGAGTCGTTCAACGACGCGGAACTTAACCCACGAGATTTCGGCAATGGTTGAGCCAATGGGGATCGAGAGCTTTTAACCCTCAAACGTTCTCCGTATTCCTCCGGTTCACTTTGCGTACCTTAACTACGTCGAACCTTTTCCATGGTTAGAACCGTGTATGGACCCTCGTGGCTTAGATCGACCGAAATTCCCGGGTAAATGGCACGGTCTTACCCTGATAGCGTTTTACTGTTTCATCCCCCGACGAATGGATCGTTACTCGGTGATAGGCTGACAAACACCGAAATGACACAATGAGCTCGCCATCGTGATGACGTTCATCCGAATGAACGACTGTCTTCCTCTAAGTATGCTGTGACCGTTGATGTATCGAATGGACCGCTCGTAAACAACAACGATCCTGTCAGAGGGAGCGAAAGTATCATTCGATAGGGTGGAATCGCGTTAAGGCAAAGATGTTGTTTGAGAGTTACAGGGAATGTCACTTACTATAATTAGATCTCACTCTTGGCTCATAAGTACTAGGGTACTTATACGCTTCGTAGAAACTTTAATAATTGACGTAGACCGAGAAACAATTAATTCGTTAGTATTTCCTACTTGAATACTCATTACGATATCGAAAATACGTGATCTCGAGCAAGTTCTTACCAATTTCCAAGCAATTCGTTAGGTTTATCTCGTTTCTCTTTAAAGACCACTTGCGCTTTATTTGAGGAAACTCACTGATATTCAAGTATCGTTCGTTGAAAGTGCGTAAACGAAGCCGCGAGCCTCGAAGAAACGCGTCGAACGTATCGAGGCAAGGGAATATGGACAAATTTGCAAACAACGAGTCCGCACGTGTGTTATATTAAACAGAAGCGACGTATATTTACAGAAGGTACGAACGACGAGCTTTTGATTTATCCGCAACCAGTTAAAAGCGACGAATGGAACACGGCCCACTTTGCCCGCAGTCTATATCGGCTGCCGTCGATTTCATCATGTGCGTTTCATTGTAAAATCCCCCTTGGAAACACGTCAAACCGGCAGAATTCTCAGTTCTTGTGGATAGAGTCAAGGAGAGAAAGGTCGACACATGCTCTTGGAAGGCGATCGATCGTCGGTCAGAGAATGGTGAATAGAGGAGGCGTACGCGTCGAAAGGATGAGTCGAGAGATACCAGGACGCACCCTCGGGATCGGCTTTGGATGAAATACATTGACCAGCTTTTGTTCCCGTTTAGCTATCGTTCCTTGATAAAACACGCTCGCGGTGAGTACCACAGATACACGAGCGAGTTCGTGTGTTTCTCTGCGAATTAATGTTACCTCTTGGGCTGAAGATTGCGAGCGAGTTAAAAAAACTTTTCACGTGTTTCGCTTCTTTCCGATCGATTAAACTTTTAATCTGCATCAGACGTAATTGCGACGAGATGAATAGAAAAGTGATATGCAAATTGACAAAACAACGACTTTTTCTGTCTAATTATATTTGAAGATCACAAGAGAAAGAATATAACGAGCAGTTTCAATATCGTTGTACAAAAGAGTGCAGGTGTGATAAAAAAAATCAACAGAAATGAATTTTTATATCTTTTCCGTGTGTTCTTCAATTATGGTCGTCATAAAGAAGATTTAGTACTTCGTTACACTTTTTCTCAACTGCTAGCCAGCTAATAATTAAAGAACGTACAGGAGAGAATTTGTGAGAGATTTTTTTCTTTCGTGTTCGCCTTAAATTTATCCGTCCGAGCATTGGCATGCAATTAAGGGTCATTGTATATATTAGGAGAAGCAGCGGTTATAATGGACGAAGTCGCTAGAGTTCATAGCAAAGGGTCGGCCGTAAATCTGGCAGCAAACAAGCGATGTGTAAGGTATGCAAATCCTTAATAGGAAGTACTCGTGGCAGGCTGAGGGTTGAATAACATTCCAACCCCACGAAGGTGGAAAAACATTCTCCTTCGTACGACTGGACATTTGAATACATAAAAACGAATAATTTTACTTTAATCCTGAAACTCGCTGTTCTCTCAAGTTCCTGTCTGTATTTACGTTGTCTTTAAGTTACACCGGACTGGAAATGTAGCATAGAAGAGATCCAGGCGGATATAGCGCTTAAATAAATCCTCACTGTGACAGTCGGTTAAGTCGTAAAATAAGGTTAGTAAAATGAGATAGGTTTGAGTCAGCCAAGAAAGAGAGAGAAAGAAACGGAGAGAGAGTTTTAACATCTTAAAGTTCAATCGTAAATTGTCTACAGAATAATCAGACTTGTATATGAACCTCTCAGAAACCAAACTAAGTTTCAGAAAATTAAGACGCAACGTATACTACAATAGCAGAGAGTGTCTTAATATAACAACAAGAATTGAAAAAGTGTTATCTCTGGCAAGAAAAATCTTCTGGTCAGGGCTAAGGAAAACTCGTAATAGTCAATTTTCAAACGTAGGTCGGCCAAAAATTATTTTGAACCGAATTGAACAAGGAAAATTTCTTAGTTTGAACTAAATATCCAACCGACTCAAATAGTTCTATCTTACCCCAAAGTATATTTTTTGCGGGAGGAACGAACAGGATGGGAAAGTATTTATTCCAAATGATTTATCTCATCGAGGCAATGTAATTGATCTTCGGACAAGATAAACAAGACGATGTCAAATGGTAGCGATATGTTTGAGGGAAGAAGATATCAGTCCATCTCTCGATGGAAGGTAAATGTTTAAATGTCCGCAAGAGCGGACATCGTCGATTGAAATCGATCATTAAATAATGCAGGTGCTCCGTGTTTATCACGATTCAAATTACTTCCGCACGAACTAAATATCCATAATTGAGAGAACGCTAAATATCGGGTTGCAAATACCGATTTGCGAGTTGAGTTTAAAAGTAATTAATAAATTTGGAACGTACCAAGGATGAAACATTCGAGAGCACTTTCAACAAGATTTCCTTGAACAAGACCAGTAGCGTCGTTAATTAATTTTCACCGATCCTACTTAGTCAGTCAGTCGATAATTAAAATTTTATCGTTTTTCCGTTTTCCTCTTTCCTTTGTGATACCATGAGTTTGCAATTGTTTTTTAAAAGGGAGAAGATCGTTACTCGAAGACGATCTGTCTATTCATTCGCAACTTCCATCGACAACTAATTCATGAAGGAGGTAAGAGCCAGGTAAACATTTTGGATGCGTGGTGAACATAATTGGTCGAACCTCGATTAGCGTCGGAACAGCTCACGCTGATTAATAGCACGCTCTCGCTGATGGTGAGGCTAACTTGGGCGGTGTCTCCTCCATCACCAGATCGTTGCTGCTGTAATTTGTAGTTTTAAAAGTTATGGTTATCCAACGGGTGCGATGGTCTGAGAAAATTGCTGCTGCCCTTAATTCGAAGGTTCGAGATCGTTATGCCCGGATTTATGATCTTCGCGCAACTTCTTTTTACCAAAATATCGAAACACCCAGACGACTGTAATTTCCTTGAGAAATTGTTATAAATTCGTGAAACAAACGATCCTCGTAAAGATATGGAACGAGGAAAACTTCCTTTCTTCCTGTTCCCATTTTCAGAGAAGAAAAATTTGGCTTTTCGGATGCTACGTTAAATTACTGAGGCAGCCGGCGACAGTGAACGACTGTATTACTGGGGGCAAGCCACAGAATTAGGTAAAAGTTGAGTGTACGTGATACCACGTACCGGCCGGCGCAAAAGGTTTCCCTGAAAAAATGTTTCCGTCGCGTGACTTCCGGTTGCATACTTCGTACCGGACATTTGTATTTTCTGTCAAAATTCCAGCTTGAAAATACCGGTGCCCCTCGTTACTTGTCCATTTTCAACTTTCTACCGCTACATTTTCTCGACGAAATTACGACAAGAACGCATACGCCGGCCATGATATCTCCTTTTCATGGCGGTGAATAATTGATGGGCGGGTTAAGGAGGTCGTGGAAACGTTTCATGAAAGAGGAAATATACTCGTTATTACTCTCCGTTTCAATTACACTAGTGTTTTTCACAATACAACAAACTCCGCTCGAAGGATCTCGTTGTTAGCGCATAAAAAACGTAAAAAATAGCAACCGCAAAAACGCTCCATGCGTGTCTACCTATGTCCAAGTTTATGATGCGTTCCACATTTTTCCTACGAATGTGAGGTATTTGTTTTTTTGTAGGTGTTATTGTTGCATATCCTACCGTTGTTTTCTTTATTCTTTTTCAATGGCTGACACTGTCAACCACAAAGAGAAAAGAAACAAAAAAGGAGAGTTTTCGCATTTTGAAAAATTGCAGTTCATCGTCGTGACCAATCGTGAATAAAATCAGTTAATTCGGTTTGATTAATTTCAACGTTTCCATTTGACCGATTGTATTAAATTTCCTATTAGAGAAATTACTCGGCAACTAATCGGCACGTGTTTGTTTCTAATTTCGTTTGCATCTAGTCGCGCGTCGTTTTTATTCGACACGCGTCGATCCTGTCGAAGGAAAATATTCGTTATTCGATATTTCGAGGGAAAACGATTCGCGCTGCTGTGACCCGGGGCATAAAAGCGCCGAAGCGAACGAGTACGAGGATTAACTTTTTGGATATTAACTCTCGGTTTACAGGCATTGTGCATTAGTCAACGATGTATTGAAAGTTGTGCTTGCGTTTCGATTTCCTCTCTGGCATCCACGAATTTCCGATTATTATAATGCGTGCAAGTTTACCTCTGGCAACGCTTATTGGCGAACGTATGAAAGAAACAAACCGCAAAGCTTTTACGAGTTACGTATAAAATACGAAAAAGGGAGAGTATTACGTTTTTAATGTTTCCTTCTTTTCATTTAATCGACACGAAACTCGTTGAGAGTTAGCGCAACGTTTAAACAGTTATCTCCCTTTTGAAGCCAGCATGGACGTAGGGCAAAGTATTTGCAGAGTGACGTTTACAAGAGTAACGAAAAGGATGGTAAAAGAGAAGTGTACGCGACACAAGGACATTAATTAATTGTTCAATCGCGACACAAACGTTCTGCGACGTACATTGTCCCGGCGAAAAGTCCCTCGGTGAGGAAAGTGCAAATAACTCTTGCAATTTCACAAAGCCTTTTCTCTGGCCACGGATAAGCGACTGGAATAGAGACAGCGAAGGGAGAATGTAGACGGGGAGAAATAGAGAAAGAAGAGGGAAACGAGCGTGGAATCGCGCGAAAAAGCGTAGAGCTGTCCTGCACAGTTCGCTCGTTAAGGGACTCCGAGCCAAAATGGATCCGGTAAAGCAACAAGCGAGGCACGTATCCTGGTCTCATCGTCGTACACAGAGATACACCGCCAATAAAATAATGAGAGAATGGCTAAATTCAATTCTCCGAAACCCACTCGTTCCAATCCACTTCGCGTCCCCGGACGCCTCCAATAACATTTGCAACGACGATCCTTATATTTCTCTCGATGGAAACGTGTATTGCATACACGCTGGCCGTGTTTCTCTGCCGAACAATTCTTTCAATTCGAGAATAAAGAAAAGAGGAAACAGAGGAGACGAGTCTCGCCCCATCTCGTTTCGAGGGACGAGACGATTTGCGGCTTGGGAAATGAAACGAGATTATTCTTTTTCTGTCCGTGCCACTGAAACGATACGTCGAACCTTTTCAACTATAATCAAGAGGGAACAATCAAGGAAGAAAAATCAACGTCTGTGACGTTAATAAACTTTAAGACCAAACTGCTACACGCTATAACCTGTTTCCTCCGCGTCATTTAGCCATGTATAAGATACGGAGGAGGATTTGTATAGCGTTGGACAGGTCTGAGCAGAAGAGAAACGTATTGAAGCAGAAACAAGCAGACGATGCATAAATAAAAATCCCTTTCGCTCGAACCGACGGGGTAGAAGCGCAACGGGGATAAATAAGGAGGGCCCAAGGACGGAGGCGTTGAATTAGTGGAGTGAAAGATTGTCGGGATGCCCTTTCTGTGACACGATGCACGGTTGACACTTTCCTTTGCTGCATCTCGATGACTCGAGAGGCATTTCCTATTTGACAGCTATCTCCTTGTGTACAAAGCACACCCACGCTACTTTGCGAAAGTATTTTTCAGTTTCGTATAAATATTCATGAAACCTTGGAATTCAAATCCCACGTTAATTAAAGCCCAGTCTATGATGTCTTGGAAATTTACAGATCATTCTTTGAAACATTTATTCTCTTTTTTGGTAATCCTTTTTCTTCTTCTTATATCATTGTCTTGCTCTTTTTATGGCTATTTACTTTATTTTTCTTGTCTGAAATTATTTTTATCATGAAAACTTATTTCTTTTTTTTTTTTCTAATTAAATTTAAGCGATGAGTGCACATTTCTCAGTAAATGCCCTTTAAAATATATTCAAGTTTTTACTCGTCTTTCAGCATTTAAGTTTAATTCTTCTTTCGATCAATTTTATGTCGCTTATAATTACATTTGCAACGATATCGTATCACACTAGACGTTTTCCATTGTGAACAACAATTAATCGCGACACGATTTTCGACGCTCGCTGTTGGTCGGTCAATGATAAATTCCGCGAGACGCGACATAAATTTTCTAACATCTGTGTATGCGCGTTAGCTCGTAATTAGTACGCCGATCGAATTAATTGGCCGCCGATATCGCGTATCCCGCCGCGAACTATGCCCGGAACTACACGCGCCATCGTAATCGATACCATAGCACGAATTGCTTTTCTAGCCGGTTGGAAACTGATTCTAGAGATCAGGCGGCGCGCGTGCTGCTTAATTTCGCCGATTAAGCAGCCCGGCCGAGAAATTCAATTTTGTTTGAATAACATACGATTGAATCAGAGCTAGCTGGGCGGACCGAAGCACGTACGTGTATATACGCGAAGCAAAATTCGTGTTACGACCCAAGCGATTTTGCTCCGTGAACGTGATAACCCGTACGGTTCGGTGTCCATGAAGCGCAGATAAACGAGGAGTCTCCGTTGCAGATTAGTCTTGGTCTCGATTCGTCGAAAAGGGCTCGAACACAGGGGTAGGTAGAAGAGACAGGGGAGCACAGGTTATGAATCTCTAATCCGGCGTACATTTGGTTTACGTAGGAGCAACTGCATGCAATTTCGTACGATCCGCACCTATACACGCCCACGCATGAGAACAGGTGTACGGGACACAACGACGAATCACGGGTTCGTACGAACAACCCTGCCACTGATGCCTCGAACACCGTCTATCTACAGAGAAATTATTGTCCACTTTAGATGGACGATGTTTCGAGTTAAGTCATGACAATAGTTACGCATTTAGCCTCGAGCTAACGTGCCTCCGTACCATGTCAGAGCCAGGTCCGATTGCCGCTACAAGCCAGGGATTACGAATGCTCCCAAGGATTCGTTTCCCTCCGCGTCCTACGAAACCTTGACTCGTCGTAAACCTGCTCGTTTTACCCTTTCACCCTTCATTTTCTTGCCTCTACACGTGGGACCATAACCGAACCGAATACCAGCTAGATTCGGTAAACCTCTTCATATTTGTCGATGCAACCGATGTACAGTGGAATGAGAGGAGAGAATCTGTTGCAGCACACGCCACACTGGTTAAGATGTAGCGTCAGATGTGTAACTTGTTTCTTGCTGTTTAAAACCGAGGCAAGAAGGGACGAGCCTTGTTTTCTAACGGCAACTTGTCGGTTTTAGTACTTGCTTCTTGTCTGGATTATCCTGGTTACTTCGGTTCATCTTCGGGCTGATAATGACCGATTAAAAACATAGAATATTCGAAGAAGAAATAGGTGCTTGCTTGGATCAAGAAGCCTAGAAAAACTATTTGGTGCATATGAAATTTCGTTTACCCAGAGTCAGAATTTGACGGTCTAGTGCTACTTATTAAATATTCTTCTATGGTCAATCATTAAAGACGAAGGAGCTCGTTAAAACGACATTACATATGCGCCAACCGAAGGCGATCAGAGACAAGAAAGCACCAGAGAAAACGGCTTATCGTCGTTGCGTGTAAAAGGCAACAAACGGTTAACAGCGGCTAAAAATTCGTGCGCGTGCAAAGGGAAATCAAACAGGGAAATCAAACAGGGGAATCAAACAGGGGAATCAAACAAGGATCTGATTTGCGTATGTAACAGCGTTGTCAACGACGAAGAGCGATAATTTTACGCGATCGCAGATCAGAATAGTCGGGGAGCTCGCTTCTCTTCTTCGTTTTGCCCTAGGTTCCATTTTTCTCGCTGGTGTTACTCTTTCCACCGACGTCCACGGAAATTGCATCGACTAACCGTTGAATCGAGCCCGCCGCACGCCACCTTAACCGCGATAAACTCACCCTTCGAGAAACGCCGCCAGAGAGAGAGAGAGAAAGAGGGACAGAGAGTGAGAGGGGTGGAGAGAGAGAGAGAAAGAGAGAGGGAGAGTTAGAAGAAAATCAGGAATCACGTTGACCTCCTTCGTCCGTTCTTTCTTCTACAATTGTATTTCCCAGAGTGTCGGCGCGTTGCTTCGTTTCCTCGTCAGCGGTCAGATTTATTTTTCGGAAACACGGATCATCTGCGGTACAACGAAGCATGCTGCTTCGATCCTCTGTTCGTTGATTTGTCCGTTCCTTGGCGAGATAGGAACATCCCGATGCATTTCAGAGGCTGAAGGAAAGATTGGTGTGATGGAATTTGGAAAAATCGTGTTGAAGATTTGAGATATAAATACGTTTCAAATAGGAGGATATATATATCCTACTGTATACACATATGTATATACACACATATATATGTACATTATTGGGCAAAAGCTAAAATCGCTATATACAGGGTGCGCCGTTAGAATCCGGACAAAAGAAGTTTTGTGCAGAAAGTTGTTTATTTAAGTCAATACACAAAAACACATGAAAATGTTGTTATATCTCATTTAAAGGGTCCTTGCTGAGAACTTTTATTCTATGTAACCACCCTCTGCCACTATGACCTGCTCTATTCTTGCTCTAAAGCGCGAGCACGCTGACTTCAACTGGTCGCGTTTAATTGTCGCGAATTCTGACTCGATAGCAGCTCGTAGGGAGTTGACGTTGGGGTGCCTGCATTTATTAGTTTGTCTCTCGATAACGCCCCACACGTAATAGTCCAATGGGTTTAGGTCGGGACTGTTAGGAGGCCAGAAATCTTTCGACCAAAACATGTCCACATTGTCAGAGAGCCAATTTTGAACAAGATGACTTGTGTGAGCAGGTGCGCCATCTTGTTGAAATAAATACGGCCTTCCAGAAGCCGTAATTTCCATCCACGGCTTTATTACTGTCTTCAGGACCTCCAAATAAACCTCCTTTGTGATTCTTTCGCCTTTTTGGAAGAAGTGCGGAGGCATGACGTCGCCCTCACTTGAGACAACGCTGAACTTTTCTCGCCGGAGAAGGAGAACCCTTCTCGAACCACTCTGAGGCTGCGTATCTCTTAGCAATGTCGTATACCGTCGATCTTGGGTAGCTAAAGAATTTTATAATTTCGACCGGCGTTCTCCCGGCGCGAAGACTTTCTATAATCGCCGCTCTTCTATCGTATTCCGGGTTTTGCTTAACGAGTTCTGTCATTTTGAGGTTATAGAAGACTTATTGACATATTTAACTAACTTCAGAGTCAATCAGCACAAACATCTGAATTCTAATATGGTGGGAACTACAAATTGAATTCTGTCCGAATTCTAACGGCGCACCCTGTATGTGTTTCATAGAATCTAGGAATTCAAAAAATATCGATTGAAACTTCTATTATTATAGAAAATTGTTTTATAAAAATCTATCGGAGTAAAGGAATTTATCAATCTGACAGGAATTTATATATCACTGGTATCTGCAATATTAATTTTAAATTAATGAGAATCAAATTAGGAAGAGATAGAGTTTAGATTTTAGTTAGAATTTAATCACTACGTGTATAGGAATCACTTAGGGTTCAATTAAACTAAGCTAGAACTCGATCAGTTATTGTATAGACCCTTGTACATGTATTCCAATGTATTGCAAACATTCCTCTAGTTATACTGCTCGATTACATTACAAACTCTTGGATACCTCCACTTCCAATATTAATTTATTATTGTTACCTAATGTATCATCACTTTACTTCGCAACAGATCGTAAGAAACTTATGATTCTCCTATATTTTCCAATAATTTTCTTCGAAGATCAAAACTTGTAATAATAATCTAGCAGAAAACTTTTTCCATACCAAAATTCCTTCGACGAGGTGGATTAAACATTATCGATATCCAATATCCTTATTCAAAGTTTAATTTTTCAACTACCACTGCACGTGCTTCAAGAATTATTAATTATGACGATACTAAGCAAGAATCCAATCTCTATCGTTTACATTCTACTCTCTGTTCCACAACATTTTACCAGTTTCTGAAACGTAGAACATTTTAATTACACTGCGAATATCTATACAAAATCATAGTTTTATAAAGATACCTGAAGAAATAATATCCGAACGGAAACTTATTTCGGCCTCTAAATAATACCATAAATACTTCATTTTTTTATATTTCGTGTATTTTCACATACTATATGTGTAAATTATTGCATCTATAAATTTCATATACACGCATAAACATCCACCGCTTAATTATAATAATAATGTTAATAATAAGCGTTATGCCGAAAAGCGAACGCCATTACGAAGCATTCCTCCCTCATTTACATTCACGAATCGATTTACCTTTCTTCCGACGTCAGCTCGTAATTTCTGGCGAACGTATCGTACGCAAGTTCGTTGATTAGTGCGCACGCGAGACATAGAAGCGACGATGCGGCGTTGCTGCGTCGCGAACTTTCCACAAACTGAGACCACGCGTCCGTGATCGAGGAAAGCTCGCGTGAACCCTACGTTGATTCGAGCAACAACCCCGCGAGAATTAATTGCCGCAGGACTTTCAACCGCCTCCAGGTCTCCCAGATGTGATTTCGTGCAGAACTAGGCACGATGTATCGTTTCGATCGAAAATATCGACGAACAGTCACGTACTGGGTACACTTGTGCTTGCTCAAACTTCCGCGGTAAGTAGGCGATTCGAAAATTAATTCGACAGGAAGCTACCGCGATTTAACCTTTAAGAGAATTGGCCAAGTTCCTCCGAGTTCGTCGGAGACGATAATTAATTTTATTATCTACTGTATACCGTACGAGTACGGAGTATTATCTATAGCGGCGCATGAGTCAACGAAAGATTTGAATCATATTATTGTGCCTTGGAATACCAACGTTGTTTTGGTTTGCTAGGTTCAAAGGTAAACGAACTTCGAACAAAATATTATCGCCGTGATTTGTATGCGTCAACCAGAGTTACATTTGAACTTTTTGTAATAACACCGGTCGATACAAATAGACGAACGTGGTCTCTAGGACAGTCATTATAACGAGTCATTCAGTCGAACAGCGAGCGTAGAGTTGAACAGTAGCATTGGACGAGAGACGATTACGACCGGCATATCTCTATACTTGTACTTATAGTGATTTTAATATACACCGACTATTACTATTTTATCATTCGTCTCTTAACCAACACGTTTAATAACAAATCCATCTTATATCTAAGAATTTTGACTATAATATCCTTGGAAGAGATAGAAATATTAGAATTTAAGAATCATATTATTTATGTTCGATATGAAAATAAAATTATAGTTTAACACATGGAAAATAATTCTAAAATCTGTAATATAAAATATAACGTATTAACTGGCAATAAAAAGTCGCCCATGATCGTCACGTCTACGATATTTTCGGATAGAGTAAAAAATTCTATCGAAGATTAATCAGGAAAAATTACAACGTATCAAGGTTCTCGTTGAATTGAAATATTCTTGATAGTCTTTCGAGATATTAGCGTTAGATACCATTTTCTCTGAAACCTGTCAACGATGCATCCTATGCCCAAGGAGCACAATATTCCAGAATAACGTTCGATTAGCGTTTCGCTAGCCTGTGAATCGTGAATCACGATTGAACGAGCGTACCTGCCGATTCAAGCCTGATGCGGAACAGCAGAGAGAACCATTCTGCTGGCTTGTACGGGAGAACCTTCATCAGCTTATCGCGAGGGAACATTATACGTGATCATTCATACGAGATGAACCGCAATTGCTGCTAGTATTTACAAGGTACAAGATAGAATTTTATCTCGTAGGTATAACCCACAGGAAAATATTTCACGATGATTAATGATTTCTGTCGACAACACGCGCCTCTTCCCGTCCATTTTTCTTCATTATGTACGCGATACTTGAGAACAAGGAAATAGATACAAGGGAAGCCAACTAACGTTTTTCAGAAATTTCGCTCATCTTGTGTCTCAAGACCGTCATGAGCGTCACGTTAATGAATCTTAATCGTTGACTTTCATTATTGCTCCTCGTTTAAATCTGAAATCTCAAACAATCGTGACAGCTACCAGGGATAAGTCGACGATGACGTCTGCCTCTATTATATTTCTTATGAAATCCTTTAAATTATAGTGTATCAATGATCGATATCAGCGATCGATGCCTTTCATTAATTACAAAAAATAACATAAAAGACCCTATCGATAAGCGTAAACCAAGATCTGGCTTTTGGAATTTATCTGGTCACGCTGTGCGATACATTTTTGAAAACTCTTCTTTTTCGAAATGAATTTTTAAACGTATTACGTAACTCTATACAATTTGCGATATTCCCATATTTGTGAAAACTTCGTGACAACGTTGCAAACCTCGGTAACGCAATACGCAAACTTCGTCACACGTTGCAATAAAAATAGGAAAACAGTGATGAATCGATAGCAAAGTTTGATATCTCTCCGAAAATAAACCCGGCCATAATAGCACGTGTTGGTAAACGGTCAGTCTTATCGAGATATCCAAAAATACACCAGAGCAGATCCCGGTGGCACGATAATAAACACGAATCGTTGATCAGGATTCCTAACGTGTAATCGTACTACGTAATATGAGTATTTCACGGTGGCAGGCATCGCGGATGGGGTAGTCTGCAGCGTGCAATCGAATCGCGCGATAAAAGGAAGGAAGGATGGCTGTGACGGGCGAGAGGGGCAAGATTAAAAGGTAGATAAACCGTAAAACGAGAGATGGATGGATGAAGTAAGGGAAAGGAGTCGGAGCGGCCTTTACAGTCAGACCAAAAGAAAGAAAAAAAATATATAGAACACGGATTAGAAGGGGTGGAAGACTGAAGGTTGGCGTTGGCTAGGGACAAGGAAGAGAAGTCGCACAAAGGGAAGCCGAGAAACGGAGAAGGTGAAAAGGGGAAAAAGCAGGCAAAAGAGTTCGACTGGTTGGCGTAGGCAATGGCAAGCTTTTATCGGCAATCGCTGCCAGCAATTTCCGCCTTTATCGCCTATCAAACTGAAGGTATCCGGCTGTGCGAGTCCGGCTACGTCTCTGAGGCAGAACACCCTCGTTCTAGAATTGCGATAGCCTAATAGAGCGGCGAGCGTTGAGAGTAATTTATGCCAGTTGGTGCGTCGTGAATCTTCGCACGAGTGGCTCGGTATACGCGACTTTTAAAATAACAAAGTAGAGACTGTGTGGTTACTAAGAACCGGTGTGGTTACAACGATCGGTGACTACAACACGAGGCTACGCGATATTGCTATGAAAATCTAGAACACTGAAAAATAGCAAGAAAATCGTGTCACGAACCCAACTTCAAATTTACTATTGCTAACGACTTAACACCAGTAGACAGCGGAAAGGAAAGTTACTCCCTTCGAGTGAGCTTTCTCGACCCCCTTTTCTCGACCCCACGTGTTCTACGGTATGCAACGTACGCCAGACGCGTAGCTTCTCTGGAAAAATTGAATTATTGGAAAACGTGCCGCGTTTCGCGTCGGGTCTCCACGGAAACTCAGGGAGAAAAACGAGAGTCGGGCGGCGGCAAGTTATGTCACCGGTTAACACCCGTACATTTATTATTCGGTTCGAATCGATAGGGCAATTACATCGCGGTCGATACGACCGGCTAGATTAATTTGCATCTCATTGAAAATTGCGATTCGTTAAAAAAAATATAATCGATATGCTGGTATCGTAATCAGTTGTTTAAAGCATTTAGTTACACGTACGTTACAAATATTAATCAAGATTTTGCTCAAAAGCTTCCGATTTCCAACGTGCGTAGTTCCTTTTCATTCGCAGAGTCGAAACGAGGAAAGATTGGCAAACAGCGTGATTTTCTTCGTTCTTGTCGCGCAGAAATTGCTTTTGACGACGAACGATGATCGATTCGAAGTTCGGGTTATAAGCCTTTGGAGGATTGTAATTCCGGGAAGCTTCGAGCGCATCCACTGTCCTCCCCTCAACGACGATGGCACGAAGTTCGCGTGCACCAACCATTTGCGAGATTGCCAGCGAGAATTCCTCTCTATCTTCCGGAATGCTCGCGGATAACTCTTCGGCGAGTTTTCTCTTGTGTACTTAGGCAAAAGGTTAGAGATGTGGCGCGGGCGACTGCGCGAACAATGGATTTTTCCAGCTGCATTATTCATTCTTCGCCCTTTCCTCGCTATCCTACGGCACGCCGCTCGAGTGTAGCTGAATTCGTAGTAATTTAAAGTAACCTTCGCCGTCGATTACGCTCCCTTTGTGTCGCCAAGGGCTTCGCTCGCGCCCATTGCGCTCTATTTCGTGACTGAATGCACCGCCCCCGCATTTCCTTTCCACCTCCTCTGACAGAAACCTCTGATTTTTTCCCTTGCCCTTGTTTAATTATTAGTTGCCGATGAAATGGTTGAATCTTTGATAAAGCAAATACAACAAATATTATCTAATGGCGTTGGGTATTATGTATATCATGAATGTCATCGAGTGCTTTTAGACGTTCGTAAAATCATCCATTTCATATACGATAATCTAATACTTGCTCATTTCTCTTTCCACTCCATCCGTGCAATAAGTCAGCGTAAAATTTGTATTTCAACGATGTGGAATTGTTTGTCAGTTACACGAGTTATTTAATCTTAGGGCATTTTGCTGTCATATTTGATGCACGGACCTTGCTTTTAATTTCTCATTTCGTATTTTCCGACTGGAAACCCGATTTACGTGATAAAAATGAATATTGAATGCGCGCGAGAGCTTTCCCGTGATCGAAACGCGGTGCTGCTTTTTCAAACAAATCTAAAAGGCTGGCGTATGTGCGCGTGCAAATAAATAACCAACCACGCAAGCAATAACCAACGATGTATGATTAAATCTGTATTCTCTTGACGGTTATCGTACATTTACAACGTCAAATACAAATTTCATCGAAACCTCTTGAACGTTCGTCGGGTGGAACTTATTCCGAGTTAAAACGAGAAAAACAAGAAGTTGGTTGGAAGCGTCGAGGCGGGGATCATGTCGTTTTAAAACCTGACGCGGATAACCTTAAGGATAAGTTTCCTCGATAGATTCCCCGTGGAAGTTTGGCCGTGAATGAAAATGCTACAAGAAAAATGCATTTTTCGAAGTACATTATTCACCTTTAAACCCATCTGCCTCAACGTCGAAGTGCACGCGACGGCACACGTCCCGTTTTCATCGTAAATTTTTGAGAAAATTTTCGAACTCGACACTCTCGCGTTCGCGGCAGACGTATAATATTTGACGAAAAGATGAAACGTTCGATTCGTTTGGGGAGATTGAGCGAGAATGATAAATTGCACCACGAGAAGCGAACAATCTTCGTGTTCGAATGAAAACCGAATCGAAGAGGAAAGGGGTATGCAATTATATCGTCGTAGAATCTTCGTGATTTCATTAAATCGCGTCTTAATGGTTTCCTGAAAGAATTTGCCCGTTTCTCAACACGCTGTAATCATATATATGATTCGAGCGACAATAGCTCTTCATCGAGACTTTATCGTGGGACAATTTCTAATGAAAAACAGACAATCGTCTTTCTTTCCTCGAGAATAATGGAAAACATCCAATGAAATTCTTTTCAGCCCCGTCTAAGGCCGTGGAACAAGATATTTATTCGACACGCGCTTTATTCGTCAATTAATCCGAAGAAACTTTATTATTATGTACCCGAGTGAATTGCAGAACTTGCTGCTACCTCGACTAACAATAAGTACGCCACTTAGTTAAGCCAAACGTATTCAAACTGCGGATATAAAAGCTGATTTGCTTATTCACCCGAGATATTGTTTCTTCGTTTTTATACTCGTGCTCCCGTGATGATACAGATGTTATCTTTTACTATCCAGGTATTTTCTCTTCCGTAGATATCAGGTGCCACGTTACAATTTTTTAACGTTCAAGCTGAATTGCAACCAATTACGTTATGTTGACTTTAACGAGAAATATCGTTAATCGCGCCTTATGACAGCCCATTCATTGGAACGAAGTTCAGACAAGAGCAGCTTAATCACTAGCAGCTTACCAGAAGGCCTTATCGAAATGTCAAGCTTAATATCTCGAGATTAAACTGAAATTTAAACGCAACATCGGTAAACGTTCGAGGATTGTTAGATTAGATCATCCCATAAGTACAATTTTATTGATTTTCTGATTTGTCACGTTATAGTTGTAGTTCAAAGGGTATATTTTAATATCACGTAATTAAAAAGAGGAATATTCGATCGGAAGATGTAAGTTTTTCGGCGATAAATGACGAATTTATACTGCTCTCTCTCTCTGTTTTTCATTGAATTTTTCTGGATTGTACAAATTTATCGACCAACCTGGTACGAACCAGTATGATCCCTTTAAAGCCATTTGCTTTGCGAAAACCATTGTTTGTGGAATTAGGAAAAATTATTTCGATTCCCATAGAAATTCCCGATTCTATCGCGAATGAAAAACAGCCAGGAATCCAATAGAGGGGCCGTTGGGTGCACATTCAACTACCACACTGATTTATCTGCAATTGCCAATATCAAATACTACTAAATTATATCCATATCGCTGCATTCGTGCATCCCTCTTGCATTCTTCTTTCGATTATTATGATTAATTTGAAATACAATAAAACGATTCTCTTTTCGATTGTTAATAATTCGAGATACAGTAAAAATCGATATTATAATTGCGCGCAATAATCTTAACGAAGATTAACCACATTTTTATGAAATATCTTCACATAGTGTTGCGTAGAGACTAATCTTCGAATGATTTCTTCGCAATGCTATTTCCTCCCACTTTTACTTAGCTCGCAGTGAATGAAATGAATTTCTTTTTCGAAATACGTAATTTTTCGAACGAACTCGAAAAATTAATTTCATTTTCGATTATGTCGTATTAAAATTCTCCAGTTTAATCACGAGATATCATTAAAATCGTAAGACCAAGAAAAATGTTCTGCTTGTCGCGTTTCTCTCTTCTGATCTTCGCATAGTGTTATATATCTTGCGTACTTCAGCGAGGAGAAAGAAAAATTTCAGAAGATACATTGGCGCGAACTTTTACCTTAGCGTTGATGCAGGAAATTCATAGGGAAAGTTTCGAACAAGGCTCACGGAAGCGTCCTGTATTGGATTATCGATCGACAGGAGCGCAGGTACACGCGATGCTTCCGCGGCGTCATTAGCAGTATCGACGTTGCGAGTCATCTCCGATAATGTACAATGCGAGTGATATTCGCACTGACAACCGGAGCTCAGGATTATCTTCTTGTCACGATTAAACCTGTCTCTCGTTCTGGCCTTATCCTTTGATGATTGGAATAGGCGAGCGCGCGAGAACGTGGCCGATAGATCTTGAATCTATTGGCTACGAACTAATTACTAGTTAATTACAAATTCTAACTGATGCGAACGAGCCGCTAGCTAGAAGCTTCACTGATCTGACTTCCGTTAGCCAAAGTATCTTTCCCATGGAAAAAAAAATGTTCGGTTGGATGGCGGAAACCTTTCAAAAAATACTATTAATCGGTCTGGTTTATTTTTTGACTCGCGGCGATGCTCGATCGTTACGTTAGGACCGATACGACTGTTTGTGACAAGTTAGTTTCCACCGGTGCTAGACACGAAAATGTTTTATGCTTGTAAACGCAACGCAACCGCGTCAAAGTGCGTTTGTATGTTCCACGGTATAAAACTTTCGTGTGAATAGTCTGAAATTGATTTTACTCATAAATGAAATGACGTGGCTTATGCAATAGCATATATACACGAAGAAAAAGACGAATGAGCTTATAATATTTAACTCGGTACAAAATAATGGTTTCCGTTGGCTAATTAGTTATGATGACAGCAGATGGAAAATATATGACACCTGATTAATAAATCTTTTTACGCGATTGCCTCAACAACCATCAGTCTGGTGGAACTCTCCTCTTGACAACAGTGTTTTAACTACCACGATAGTTTAACTTTCCCCTAAATGAACTTTCATGTGCGTGCACGCTGTTAAGGGACGAGTGAGCACGTAAATTCGGCGAAAAGGTCACTTGAGATCGACTCGCGTAGCGGAAGACTGGAACCACTTGACCTGTAAGATGCACTCGCGTGTACCACAAAAGATTATAAAAGACCAAGGTCCGAGTTACCGATATATTTAATGTTTGCAACTACGCTACGGATCGCTGGTACACCAGGAAAGTCCGAAATCGTTTTCGAAAATGTTTCCTCGTTGGTCGCAGCTCATGAATCCCGATGCTGTGGCTGCATGAATGCCACTCGCGTTCGACGTTCGACGCTGTTAGAAACCACGAAGGAGAATATGGCCATTCGATGCACTCTCGTCGTTCGAGTAGCGGAAGTTGGCCCGAAAACCGGGACAAGCAAAACGAACAGCATGCCAGAGCTTTCGATTCCCTAAATCTTCTTAAGTTGTAGATAAGCGTCGCAGCGCATCTGCACGATGCTAAACTTTCTTAAGCTTCGGATGCTTACATGGGAAAGTTTTTCCATGAAGCCGACCGCTCGTCGTTTCGTTAGTTGGTGAATGCTGGTAAAAGAAAACAGAGCGTGACCAATGGAGAAACGACGAACTGCTCTTTACCGGGCCATTTTATCCGTTTATTCCGTCCCAACGTCCAACGTACGACAATCCGACTGGAAAATAACCCGATCGTTTGCTTTCTTTTTTTCATATTTTTTTTCTTCCATCCATGTATGATTATACGTATATACACGTACGTCTGTACACGTATTTCTTCTTTTTCTCTTTTTACAATTTCTATCCCCCTCGTACCGACTAGCGTCGTGTCCACCGATTGTAAATTATTGCCGAATCGTCGCGTCGCATCGACGAATTCGCCTCGGCGGAAAACGAAATTGTTATCTCCATTAAATGCACATCGACGCGCTGTGCTAATCGAGTCGCGCGCTGTTTACACAACGGCCCGATATTCGCTTTTAATTATTATTTACCGTACGAGACGATGCTGACGCGATCTTTTTCATTAGCCGCTCTTTTGTATGTATAACGAGCAATGAATTTGCCGATTACCTACATCCGTCCCCTACCCACCTTACCACGTAAAAAACACGGCCCGTATATTCACAACAGTTGACACCACGTCGTAAAAAAATACCCTGACCTGCGTACCGTGTCCGTTAACCTCTGCTCGATAATTTATTAGAAAAAACACGAAGCGACAGGTTTAACGATGATCGAGATACAAGGATTACCAGGCGTAATCCCACGAAGGAGATAAACGCTACCCATTATTTATAACGCCAGTTGCGCTGCCGACTGAATAATCGATTTTACATAATAATAAAGCGCCGTGGACGCACCTATATATCATAGAAGTTGTCAACCGGCGAGACTAGGATAACCTATAGATCACATACTCATCCGTGAACATAAATTACACGCAGAAACAACGGCGTTGGTCGCCAACGTCTTCGATTCCGAGTTTCTCCATAGCATGCGATAGTCGCGCAGAAGTTTTCTTTCATCTCTGCAAACTATATCCGTCGTAATATCACGTGAAATCAATTTTTCAGGCTTACTTCAACTTTATCTGTTACATTCGGACCGTCTAAATATCAATCGACAATTGATTTTGGAATATTCGATACTTTAGACGCCTCTTGGATCTCGGACACGTTGCTTCGTGTAACGAATCGTGAATTTCGTCTACGTTTGCGCGATAATTTCGTGAGTCACTGTGAACGAATCGTGCCACCACCTTATTGCACGATGTGATACTACGAGAAAGTAATATTTCATCCGATAAACGAAACACCTTACGCATTACGAATCTGTATTTCGAATTCAGCGCGAGATACGTGTGTTTTTTTAATAATAACACTAATGAGCTTCCAATGATGATGAAAAATTACCGCGACATCAAACAATTAACCGCAGGCAGTTGTGTACTAAATTCTGCCCAAATTACCAAACCGCAGACGTGACCACCGCTCGTATGTTTACGCATAATTGTCCAGAATTTAATTAGTATTTCCGTGGAGGAGTGTTCGAGGTTTCGCGCGACCATAACGGTCACACGAAATGCGTTAATACATCGCGCGTTCCGTGGCATCCAAAACTTCCGTGGCTGAATTTCGGAGGTCTTAGTTTGAAGATCGGAACCATCGAAATCTGATTAACAGCTAGGTCACGGGAAGAAAGAAGGATCCGAGGCTGTGCAGGCGGTGAACAAAACACATTTAAGTTCGGTTCAGAAGTTTGCTTCGATGAGCACGCGATATCGCCAGCCGATTCGAGAAACGAACATCGGATGTAATTGTATCTTCTGTAACGTTGTTTTTCGCTTGCTTTGCTTCGTGTACTGAATTTTACTTTTTTCCTCATCCTCCCTCTCCTCCTCCTCTCTCTCTCTTTCTTGTTTAAATTGCCACAGAAAACACCTTGGATAAAGTGTTACGGGAAAACAAAGCGGAGCGAAAATATGTCCTCCGGCTGAATAAAATGAAAATACGCCAGGGTTCCATGAAAACTGCGATGTTATTGTATTATTCTTTCATAACTCTCTACAGTGGTCGGACCACAAGGAATGCAATAACCGAACGAAGTTCGATAAGAAGCATGCTCGAACATTTTCTTCCCTGCTCGGCGTACTAGGTTTGCAAGGCTTCGTTTCTCGTGTATCGGATTAATATTTCTACTTTTTCCTCTTCCTTCGCTTCCAATCTTTTCCTTCTGTTGGTTTTTAATATCACTTAACTCGGAATGAAACGAAATTACGTGAAATTTTAATTGTTCGTTTCATACTGCCTGTCGTTTTTAAGCAATTAATCCTGCTAGATTAATTCGACTCTGGAAACTGCTATTCAAATTTCGTCGTTATACCTGTAATGATCTTTGCATTTTAATATTCCCTTTATGCTGCCCGAAACTGATGACTTTTAATAAAATAAAAAGAGGACTTTAATATACAATTACTTAAAACCCGTATTGCCCGGCGCTGTAACGTAACGAGCGTTCATTATTCAGCGGTGTCTGACCAGGCGCCGACCCATTCTACTTCCACTAGCTCGTCTGTTCGCTGTGACGCTCAACTTAAAAACTTTTCCCACCTGAGCTCATCGATCAGTTATTTCCAACTATTCGTTTCGTTCACACTTCCAGGCGATTAAACACCTTAAAGGGCAGCGATTCGTCTCGTCGCTGCTGCAACTAATGTACGTGACGTCACTGGAGTCGGAGTCGAGCATCGATAAGCGACGAGTATATTACACGTGAAAATTTCAACGTTTGTAATCAACGTTTATTTTTGCCAGCTGGATGAAAATGTTTAATATCATGATACGGTCAAGCTGACCGCTTAATTAACCTTTCTTTGGTGCGCGGCTATTAAAAGTCCGACACGTCTCGCGGTAATTGAAATCTCGCGAGCGAATTTCGACGCCGACCAGGTCTGTCTCGCTCGTGGCAATGTTCGGCGGCAGCGAATTCGAAAATTTCATCCGGCCTCGTTCGTTATACGTCGCTGCCGACGAGAGAGGGTCACAGTCACTTGTTATATTAATGGGGGAAACGTTTAATTGCGTGATATGTTTTGCGGCGACCGCTTAATTAACCTTTCGTCCCATGAACCTCGAAACGCGCCCGTAAATTCTCTCTGATTTTCCTAGCCCGAATTCAGCTTCCAGTTTACTGTGTCTAGTCACGCCCGATCTCATCGTTCTTTCTCCTTTCTCTTCTCTTTCTTTCTTTTTTTTTTTTCGAACATTTTCACCGAGGCAACAATGAAAATCGTTCGACGAGGTATCGCGAAATTATCCGACAAGAAACCGTCCACCGGGGTCAATTAATTTTAATGAACGCCGCAGTGCAGCTCGTTATACGGGACCCAGAGCATGTTTTATCGGGCAAATGAACCGTCATCCGGCTACAAAGCTATCCGATTCGCGACACCGCGTTGTTATTACTTTTAAGATTCGCTTTCGTTCGATCTTTCGAATCTTCGACCAATGGTCCGACGCTCGTCACTGTTCCGATTACTTTCGAGTAGTTAGAAGAAGCGCGAGTGCTCTCCAGATATCGAGAAGTTGCAACATTCGCGAAACTTTTATTCGCGCCGACAAAGTCGTTCGATAGGTCCACGTTCTCGCTCTCGGATAGAATTCGGAAAATGTAGATCATTCTAGAATCGTATCCTTTCGTTGGAACGCATGGAACGATAATAAAGTGAAAAGAAACGAAGGAAGCTACGTAAGAATGCCGCTACTCGACTCTCTAAACGTTTTCACGAATAAAAACTGTCCACGAGGATGAGACACGAACGACAAACTTGGATAAGAATCAACAAAGTGTAGGGGTTCGTTGCCTCAACGTGTAAATCCAACGTTGGTGACATTAGCTTACAGGAATCTAGAGGCGCCAGTGCTCCGCTCGTACGTTGAAACAGTGTCGCGCGTGTAGTTATCGATTGCAGGTGTTCGTTTTCTTCGCGTCTTTCTCCACGTTCATCCTATTGGTATTCCTCTGACGTTTTTCTCGAACTGTTTACGACGAGATGCTCGAAGCCTCGAAAGAAGTTGTACGAATGGGTGATGTAAAAAATTTGCGCGAAACTCGCACGTATGGTTGTTTTTTTCGGAAATAATGGCGCACGAGAGCGAAGAACACGTACCGCGGCGTATACCTGATCTGTGAGATTGCTTTCTTACTTGTTTCTTGCTTCTCAAAGTAATCTTAGGGCCGCGTGCCATCCTCTCGAGAGCTCGACCACGTGCAAACGGACTCGCGCTGGGAAATCTACTCCGAGTAAATTTTTCCACCAATTAAATTCCCACGACAGGTTCAAGCTGCCCCGGATAATTAAGAGAAACGTTTTGAAATATGGTCGCAACAAATTAGCAACGATATCGTAGTCGAACGTATGAATAACGACAGTAATTATGATAGCGCGTAATTTAGCATCGTAATATCTTTTGCAATGTTTCCCGAGCCGACTCCGTGGCAATACGCAAAACAAATTGCTTCGTGTCGATTAACATCGTTCGATAATTTATTCACCGTTGACGGTGCCGGTTTTCGAAACGTGTAAATTGTTAGAAGTATAGTAGGTGAGCTGTTGTCGAGAAAACTTTCGCGGAAATTCGTTCGTTAGGGGAGGAAACCGGGGGTGGATTTCGTCCAAGTCCCGGGATCGTTAAGTCCCATGTGTTGATTATTTATCACGACTTTCGCGTGTAATTTACGAAATAACCAAGTAAATCTGAAATAACGCTTTTAGGTAAATAGCGCGGCGCAGTTCGAAGCACCTGTGTCGGTGCACTTGGGCCCAGCGTTAAAGTCGTTTGTCTTTCGACCGGCAGAATTTTGCTAGAGAACGAGAAACCGATTGCTGCACGACCGTCTGGTCTATCGGCAGATAAAGAATAAATGATTTTCACCGTACGATATCGATCTTCCTTTTCTGGCCTTTGGTTATGAAATAAATTTGATATATTGTCCTGAAGATGGTAGCTCTGGCAGTGCTCTAGACTTTAAACTTTGTGTTAATTGAACGTAAACTTAGATCGAAGTGGAGTTTTGGTTTCGGTTATACCTACCGCAACGTACTAGACGTCTTTATGGCGTCTTTCCTTGCTGTTTTATAGACGCATCTTGTATGCGCGTCATTATCGTAATATACAAGGTGGTATTAAACCAGCATGGCGAGAGAATTTGTTTTTACGCTGGCAAGAGCAGAGGCTGGAAATTACGTTATAACCATTAATACGCAAGAGGTAAAGGGGAAAATTAATTCGATGACGTTTCTAATTAACGCAAGCATAACATTCAACATTTGAGTGTTCTCGATTTGCTTGTGAATGTATACCATTATAACTCGGTAGCCGAGAACTTTCCATTTTCCATAACACGATCCATGTTTTCAAACTAACAATGTCTCTTCTTCGCTTTATCAACTTTATCGCAACATTGTTTCAAAATATCTGATCCTCGGATGATCGCGTGACGATCTTGTCTACAAAGATAACATTACATCGTCACGTTTATGTTACGATGCTCACAGTCTGTCGAGTATTTCGAGTTTTTACAACAATATTGCGAAACATATCCTGATCCTTTCGGCAGCATAAATATTTCTCGCTACGGTAACAAGTTTTTACTGCGCGTGTGTAGCAAAGAAAAAATCATAGGAACGATTAACAAAATTTATTTTTTTTTATCGCAACATCTGTTGCTAGAACGTTACGCAAGGATATTTGTTAATACTTTTGTCTTGTAAAACTTCGCTAAAGACGGTCCAGGTACGCGATCCAACGTTGCAAAGATTCTGCGACGATATCTCGAAACCTTCGATATAACGTGAAATGACTCTAACTCTTCGAACGTCGATTTAAACTATCAAAAATCATTCTAAAGTCCGCGTAAGACGATCCATCGCGCATAAAGCCATCGCGTTCTATCGTATCTTCTCACGTAATGTATCGTGAACGTCGAAAGCTACCGACTGTTGAGTCATTCCTTGCTACGAGGCTTCCATCTCCGTGTTGGAGTGTCGAAAATTGAACAATCTCCTATGCGCCGTTCACGTCGACCGCACTGTTTCACGCGCATACATTACGTGCACACTCTCCGCTGCACATCAGAGGTGCGATGCCGTTCTAGCTGTTCAGAGCGAGAGTTGCGAGCGTGTATCAGGGCTGAGAATCTGCCTCTTCCCTCCAAAGAGGCTTTTAGCGCTTTGCACCGCACCACGCGTACACAAGCGCCTGTATACGCGCAACCCGAACTTCTCTGCGGCCAGCGTGTTGCTCGCTCGACTACCTGCTACTTGTAATCAATGTAATTCACGGGATTACACAGCCGGATGTAGGTCGTGCTACCATCGTCGCCGGTTACTTGCCGGCAATATCGTTATCCCGACGACTTTTCTCACCGATGCCAGACGGCTGTCGTTTACGTCGTTACGAAAGCATTAAGATCGATTATAAGTAAGCTACGGAGTTCCAGACACGTACTATTGTCATTGATTACGCTGTTATTGGCAGATACGACTATCTGCATGATACGTACTACCTGCAATCGCAATAAAAGAATGGAATTTATTATATTTTTATTAACAGATGCAATTACGTTACGAAAGCATTCCAACGCTTGTAGATACCTTTCATAAACGTATTCTGTTGTGCGAAACATGTTGAAATTTCTTTAGCATTTTTGCGAGGCTCTATACATATATATTTTAAATTTTACCAATATTAAAATAAAATTATAGAAATTACAAGATATTTATTGCAAACATATGATACGCTTTACAAAATTCTTCAGGCGCGGTTAGATGTTAGAAGAAGAAAAAGCTTGGTTTTCCCTTTGGACTTGAACGACCGTGTTTAATGTTCAACATTAATACAATGCCGGATACGACGATTTGTCATCGATGGTAGGAAAAGAAGAAAGCAAAATGAAAATATATCGGGGCCGCCTGTTTCAATGAATTGGCCATCTTCCGCGCGGCTACGCTTTAAGGAGCGCGCAAACACCATTTATTCGTTTAATTTCGCGCTACGATAGGGTAGCTGGATTTAATGTCAAGGAACAAAGTGGCAATTAGATGATAATGCATTCATGGCTTCGGTGAATTCTCGTTCAATAAGCCTCTTTAGACTTTCGCGTACTTTCTATTGTGTCAGCCACGTATTCAACGCATGTATACAAATACGTATATGAATTAACGACCAAATGCCATATAATCTTTTCGCGGAAACAAATATTTAAACGGTTTGTTAAAAATGTTGTCAGTAATATATTAAAATTAAAGGATTTTTCGAAGTATCAATTATGCTTCTTGGCTCTAGGTATATGACCTGCAATGAGAATTATATTTTAATTTTTCAAAGCAGGTTTTCATTTTGAAACAAGGAATAACCTCGTCTTTTCTTCTGTTCTACTTTTATATGAAATTAGATTTAGTCAAAAATAAGCAGGTGTTGAGGAATTTTCGGGGAACAGCGTATATCACGCTACTTCTAATAGACGAAGTTGCGAACGATACTCTTTCAGGTTTTTCTTCGACGTGAACTTCAACTGCATGGAAATGGGCTTGAATTTTGATTTATCAAGCCCGGTTAGTCGATAGAAAGGGTAGAAAATGTCGGACACGATAGAAGGCATGGGGTGTTTTCGATTGGCAACAAACGGAACCGCCCTAATAGCACGGTACCCGTTCGTGTCAGTCCAATAATGCGAGATAGACGTACTGGGAAAGCTTTCGACAGCTTTCAACTCCGCCGAGTTTATATAAATAACTGCGGCCTCTACAACACCCTCTGCCATCACAAGAACGTGTAGCTTTCGACCAACGAATTTCCAGGGCGAATATGCCGGGCACACGTACCGCGAGTGTACGTTACTGCCACATATTTGTCAATGATATCGAGTTTTGCTCGAATGATACAACAATGATACGAACTAGCTGGAACAGTTTCAGAGCAACGTGGTATAAAGTTGAATGGCGTTTCGTAGCCTACGCCACAGCACGAATTGAAAACTTACACGACCGGATCCCAATTTCGACGGGCCGAGCTATAAACGTTTGTTATTGTTTTACAACGCGCTATTCGCACCTGTCGATGCGCCGATGCTGCTGTGGAAATAATAAAATAATCGGTTTCTGTTCCCATTTCATCGCGTATCCATGTTTCTGCCTTTTGTCTCTCTTTTATTAGCCGAATAAAGGAACATAATATCTCGCACAACGAGAAACACGATTGTTTCGTTTAAAATACGAACAATTCGGGAACTACACATAATCAACTTCCACGACGAGAAACAATCTATATTTCGTTCGAATCGACATGCCAATTACGAACAATTTGCTAGTTTGGGTCTTTTAGCCCCTGTTCGTCGACAAAATCATTACCGGTTAGAGACGAGACAAATTAACAAGGAAGAACCTGGCTCGGTTTACTGCCATGGCGGAATAATCAAGCTTACGACATTAAACTGTTTAACGACGTTCGCGCTCCTTTGCACGACCCCTTTCGTGCAGCAGGTTGCAGCAAACAATTTGCGCCTGTTTTCTACCTGGCATTTTCAAACGGAACGTTTCTTCCGCGTAACTCTCATCGCTTCCCGGAAATATATCGCGTGCATTGGCGACGATGTATTTTAAAAATCAATGCGGTCAGTTAGCTGAACCGTTCAATCTCGTGTCTTCGGTTAAGTTACTTAGCAACCTTTCGTTTGTACGATACTGCTGTTGCTAATCAAAATTTTTAACACGTAATTTCAGGAGTATCGAAATTTCAGCTGTTCCAGATGTTTCTTGAAAAAAAAAAAAAAGAACAAAAAGAAAGAAAGAAAAAGATATTCAGAATTCATTAATAGGCGGAAGGAAATCGGTCTAAAAATTTTAGACAGTTTAACGCTTCCTGGCGTTGCTAAGTACAAAAACGCTTTTCACTTTCGTATCCGTACTTTTGGGCGTACGCCAAGCAACGCGAGCGGTTACGCGGAGAGACACGGCCACTGCCAACGCAAGGCCAAATTAACCAACCGGTAGACCAACGAAATTGACCTCACGTGCTTGAATCCGCCTCGCCAGGATAATCTGGATTCTCTCGTCGAGGCAAATTAAGCGCTGCTTTCGAAATAACTGCTCGTGTTTGCTTGTTTCTCGGCAACATACGAAATTAGTAAACAGGTTGATCGGCCAAAAATCATGTTGCCTGCTTGTCCAGCTACTCGTTAAGATATATATTCGTGTTTCCGCATTTTCCAAATATTAATGAACAAAAGATAGCGCATATTTTTCCACGACAATAGTACGATACGTCTAAGTAAATTCTAACTCAAACTTCCAACACGATTTATTCAATGTACCATTTTGATCTGCGCGTCTACCTCCCATAGATCTTCGATTCTAATAATTCAAAAAAGGAATTATCGCGTTAATTTAGACATCAGTTATACACGATAGAATACTGAACTGATTTAGTAGCGATGGGATTTCACACGTGGCTGAACAAAATCGCTGTAAACGTAACTTAATCGCATGGAAGTTTAATAAACATACCTAATTCCCCATCAACGCCGGATATTCTTTATTCATACCAGTAGGAAAATCGTTCATCCGCTACTGGCTTATGTTATCGCTGTGCGTTAATCTTCGATCTGTAATAGAGTTGAACAATGCGGGTTGCGACATTCGAAGCGGAATACACTACGTGTAAGAGAACGTGAAAATCCAGGTGATATCCATTGAAACTAAACGGTGCGTATGACGATTCGAAGATAAACACGTTACGCGAAAGCGATGGAAAATAAGAATTCCGATAGTTGATCTATTTTAAACGAAAGAGAAAAATGAAAAAAGACCGGCTACAGAAAGTAAACGATAAAAATAGTGGACGAAAACGCTGAAAAAAAAATTATATAGACGCTCTGTTACCGCGACTATTTTCGGAGTTTTACAAGCTTTCATCGTATACCCGTAGAGTAAAGAAAGCGCAATGGTACAAAAAAGAGGAGAAATCTAATGGCTGGAAGATCGAGGGTAATTATGCGTTTTCACCGTCTAACGTAGCTCTTCTACTCTCGCGTAATACCATCCTTTGTTATTCTTTTTTCTGGCCTTTGGTAAGGCCAGCTCGTCGTCAACGTACCAAAACTTTGTTTCAACTACCTCTTAGCTCGAGTACCGGGTCTAAAGTGGGTCGACTAATTAGTTGGATACTCGAGCCATTCGCGTGTTACATTTTGCACCAAAAGGAGTGCTGCTTTTCTTCGAGGAATTGATGGTAACGATTATTTTTGACGTTGCAACAGGAATGCGGACACGACGTTGTTAAAATTTGGTGAAATACGCCAACGTACGTATATCGTGGAAGTTGAAGCGTGACTCTTTATGAAAAGAAACAATTTTTCTCACCAAATTGTCTCTCTAATCTATTCGATATACGGTATACGTAGGTGTGTACGTACGTACATGTGATAGAGATTGGTAATTCCAATGTTCGAATTCCTTCGTTAATCGTATCTTTGGATCTACTTCAAGAATCTAACTCTTTCGCTAGAATAGGTTTTGCGTGCACGGCCACGCCCGTGCATACCAAAGACGATAGGAACAAACATACGTGCTCATCCATTTTTTGTTCGTTTAAAGTAATTTGTTCCGACTTAGTATGATATTAAATAGTACTAAATCCTAATATATGTAATCCACTGCAATAAGCGGTCGTATGTGTCGCGATGCTTTCACGAACCACTGTACGTTTCGCTTCACCGAACCTCGAAATCATCGGAGTCCTTCGTTTGGAGAAACACTTTATTCCCTATAACCGTTGCCTTAGCAATTTACATTCGTCGCGTACTGTCGTCATGTTTGCTGAAACAGTTTGCAAGACAAACGATGCTTCCGGCAGACGAAGTCGCAGACGAACGTTTAACAGAATCCACTCGACGTTCTTGAAGGAATGACGTTGTTGTTCGATCCTGGCTTCGTCTCGTTGCGCCGATAGATCAGAATCGAGCGCGAAGCGTACTCGAACGTTACGTACCTGTTATGGAGATGGATGCAGTCAGCCACCTGCAATTTCGATGGCGAGCACTCCGCCTTCTTCGAGTTCGTGCTGCTAAAAGCACGAAAACTGAAGTACGTGCCATTGTTTTCCGTATCTGTCAATGGTATCTGCTAACAACCGACGCGTCGCGACGACGTTTCGTCGCGTCTGAGAGTTGTATTACAGCAGGCGTCCTGACGCCGTAAAAGACGCAGTCGAGAGCCAAAACGACGATTGTTTTTGCCTGTAAACTACGAGCGAAAATGATAAGCCGCGAGTAATAGAGCTTCTACCGATATTAAGCATTTCGTGTACTACTTGGACGACGAAATTAAAAAATTTTAATTAATCCCGTTGACAATGATATCGACAATTCAGTAATTGACCTGTTCGCTTTCAGTTTATAACAGATAGCTTAAAGCTAATGTATTTATAGATAATTATCACGTCATTCGATCGACCATATCATTTGGTATAAAATGATCAAAAGCAGCACAGCGTTTAATCTATTGATTTAACACATTCGTAACTGGTAATTTTACTGCAGTCTTACAATACAAAAATCGCACGTTTTTGTAATTTAGGTCAACAATAACTTTGCATTTAATTATCAGATGTTCCGCCATTTTGAGATAAATACGAGAGATTTTCGTTTCGTTAGAGTCCGAATAACCGTATACTTTGATCACGCGAAGACGTAGTAATATTGGCAGTGATTTTTACTGCGTCGATGGACTTCATTCCCATTGTCTGTTTCTTCGAGAATATCGTTCCAACATGGTTCCATGGTAAATCTCCGTTGGAGAGCATTAAGCGTCACCTCAATATCATCAGGGCAAACAGATTTCAATAAGACGGGCTTAAATTTCCTTTGGAAGGTTTTTGTAAACCTTTAAAGCGGTCTGCCAACGGGTCAACCATCAATTTCTACCCTTCCACCACATATGACGTATGGTCTTGAAAAAAGAGTGTTCGTCTCTCGTTCGAGGCGTTCAAGCTGCCAAGAAGTAGAGTCGAGGGTAGAGTATGCGACATCTATGCCACTCAGCCCGAACAGAGCCACGTCCGGTCAATAATTGGTATATACTACTAGCTGGGAAACTTACCTCGACAAGAGGGACTCGAGTGTCGCAACAAACAAGCAGCTCTTTATTTCGTAGCAACGGACGTTCAAGCCCTCTTCAACCGGAACCTCTGTTTCGATAAAACATTCAATAGAATATTTTCTTCCGACCCTTGGCACAGCCCTTCAGCCTTTTCTCGACGAGAAAAAAAGAAACTGTTTTACATTCGCTCACAGCAAATCTAGATTTGTTCGATTCGTTCGGCTTGGAAAATTTATCATGAATATTGGTTAAGCATGCAGAGCAGCTTCGTTTAAAAATCGTCTCTCCGAGGCGAGTTATTAAAAAGGGCTGGTTTACGAGATTCCGCGAGCGTCTCGGCGTCCACGGAAACGCGTCCATCCGGCCTGCTTTTGTACGTGTGTGTATGTGTTTGTGTGTGTATGTGTATGTGTGTGCCATTAAATTCATAAGGTTTAATTAAAAACTCGTTTCTGCTCGGCGCGCAGGTAACGCGGCATTCCTGCGTGGTCCAATTCCGTTGCTGGAAAAAATGCGTCTAAAAGGAGCTGGTGGGGTAGGAAGGGTGAAAAAGGTGGACAGGAAAAGGCAGTGGAATTACTTAGAACGTGTTCGGGAACCGCGCCAAATTTTTAATCCGCTGTTCGAGAGGCATCGGGGCCACGTGTCGCGTATTTCACCGAGCCCCGCCAAAAAATTGCATCTTCCGTCGGTCGCCATTCCGATTATTGATTTATCGAACTACCAAGGCCGCACGTCGTTATTGCATTAACGATAATACGCGTTCGATCTCGTGCGTGACTATTACACGGAATTTGTTGTATCGGATACTTGGCTTGGATTTCGCGCCGCGACGTTGATAAATCGACGATGCCTGGTGCCACGCGAGAATGTGTGTGTTTGCGTGTCGTACAAGCGGACCAGTGTTTCCAACAGAATGTTAGAGCAACGATCGGCGATCGCTGCCTTTTTTGTCGACTCGTGGGTGATCTCCGAACGAGCTGATGTACGTTGCCATTTAGAAGTTAAGATCGAGACAAACGAACGAGCTTTCTAAAGATTTAAGAGAAGACGCGAAGCAGACCTTTAAAATAGAAGTATTCCTTACGGATCGAAGTATTAACTTAATAATAGCCTTTTCGTGTCTTTGATATTTACGGTAATAACCGCGCAACGAACGCTTCGGTAATTTAGCGTTTCCACTTAATCGGATCAGCTATAAAATTGTTCGCCAGGGGGGAATACGTCAAATAGCAATTGTCGTTTATTTGTACAAATATTTAATAAGATTACACTCGATCGGGGACATTAATCGAAGGTAATTATCGTTCTTAATTATGAACGAGAACGTTCGGTCGAAAGCATCGTCCCACGCGATCTCGTTTCGAACGAGCGTTGATATCCACTCGGAGCCTCGCGTTTTCATTTGTACAATCGCGACTATCGTCCAGTTTCGTTCGAACGAAACGTCGTTCCCTTCGATCGTCTGAAAACTGTACTCGAATTTGGAAAATCTTTAATACACTATTTGCCAGATGTATAAATATAATTAAATAATATTTCGTCTATGAAAAACTGGTCGATTCCGTTTGACTTCGTGCCTGATAACGATCGTTCAGCGAGTCCGAATCAAACGATTCCGTTGCTCGTCCAAAAGCAAGGACGCTTCGCCCATAATTTTCGCACTGGTTCGAACCAAGAATAGCAATTGGTATTCGTCGGTGACGGTGAGCGGCGCCCTTGTCCTCACTAACGCGTGAAGAACGTTCGCTCTTTCCAGATCCAACCATCTTTGGAGGGTGACTTCCCTTTCTCGTGGACCAGCGAAAGTCACGTCCGCGGGACCCCACAGAGAAAATTCCAGGATGGATTTCACCTACGTTGAGAATATAGATTTTCGTTCAGTTCTCGATTCTTCCAGATTCTAACACAGACAAATATTTTTTGTCGTCACTGTATATCGCCATCGAATATTTGACATTCGCGTGACGGCACTGTAATATCGTCTGGTTGTCGTAGCGTTCATCTTTGAAATTATTTGTTTCTTCGCGAAAACGGACAGCCGACGACGTTCTAGTTAATTTTACCTGAGACAAGGTGACTGCCTTCTCCCTTACGAGCAGCTCCTGAATCAGAGGCAGTCTACTGGCCAAGTTGAGTTGTTGAAGCGCCACGAGCGCGCACTGACACAACGAAACCCTCTCCTCGTCGCGTTCCTCGTTCGTCTCCACGTTCAATCTGTCAAACGTTATCGAGCAATGAGCGAACCAATTTCGAGCTGGCGTCGAGCAAGCTCCTTCGACGCGTTTACCGACCCTTGAAGAAGATAGAGCCTGTAATAGGCGTCCTTGTCTTCTCTACATAGAACCACGTTGTTCAAGCTTCTCGCAGATTCTTCGATTCCTCGCGCTTGAAGGCTCTTTAACGCTGTGACGAATTGAAGGAGCACGAACGATGCTTCTCTAATTGTTCCTTCGTCGTGCAAATCCTTGATCGTCCCGCCGTATAATTGTATCGTGTTCACTTGTAAACGCGGCAGTACGGAAATGGTCGCTGAAATAATAAAAACGATTTTACGGTGTCGCGAATTCTAATTTTCATAATTTTACGGAATTTCAAGAAATTGGAGCGTTTATAACGTTCGGAAAAACTGTCGTTTGGCCCTTAACGAGTTGATATTGTTTCGTGGCAACGCGTAATTTAAGGAGGAAAGGATAAGGAGATCGATAAAATACCTTCGAGCTTCTTGTTCCCGCGTAGACACGTCTTGTCGGTAATTTCTCTCGGTGGGCTGTCTATAAACTCGATTATAGGTGCCAAATAAAATTCCTTCCGCGACACATGCGTAGCCAGATCGAAGGCGATGCACAAGGTGACGTTCAGCTCGTTCCACGTCGCCGAGCAAAATATTCTTCTACCGACTGTGATCGACGTATTGGCGTCGATGCCGAAGTGGCTTACACGCGGATTCGTATTTTTCAACGCTCGCAGCCCCGCAAGCATTTGAGGCGTTTGGTTCAGCTGCAACAGTAAACGTACGTCCCATGCATATTCTATGAAACGCGTTGTTGAACCACGTCGTACGAGTAAAATACACATCTAAATACAATCTAAATAGAACGATCCAATTAGAGCACGATACTCCATTTATTTCAGTTGTATTTATCGCAACGAAATTTTAGTTAATACCTGATTAATTGAATCCATTTATAGCGATTCGCGGATGTAGTTTACGAATACTTGCCGCGAAAAACTTTTACGAATATATCACATACATCGTAAGTTTCGTACATCGTAAGTCGAAAGTTTTTCAAATTCCATTACCACCCTAATGAAACATTACGCGACTGTAACGAAACAAGAAAGTCGAATATCGCAAATATGAATTTTTACATATTTTGCTGGTTCTTGAAATTTGTTGAGACGGTGAATTTTTGCGAAAAGATTCCAGGTCGATAAGATAAATATTATTTAGATACCGGAACAATGTGGCTTCGTTAATACTCCGGTATAACTAATAATAAGATATCCTATTGTACTGTATGAAAGAGCACTTGAGATATTATCGAAGATTTCATGAATGTAGGATTTGGATCTGGGAATAAGTAGTTGGAAGATTTTTCTTAGAAGGAAGTGCAAAGTGAGAAAGTACCTGGTCGAGAAACTGGGCGAGAGCTTCGTGATTTGCAACGACCACGGCGCCGTAATTATCCTCGAGGCTTCGATGAACTATACTGCGACCTCTGCGTTGCCTCAATCGGCTTATCCTTAATTCGTCGTCCTTATTCTTCCAGTCTTGATCCTCCTCAGGACCCTGCGTTTTAAAAATTCCATTATAAATTCCGCGCGGTTGCGCCACTGATAAAACTATCTCAAAGTAAAATTGTTTCCCGGGATCTTTATTAAATAAGAAAAGTGCAGGATGCGCGCGCGGACCACGAAACTTCCCCGTCGAGTAATAAAGTTCCGCAAATACCGCGGGATCGAGTTGCATGGTAATAAAATCGCTGGGCCCGCTAAACAGTTGTGAAACCGATCCACCTTTGAAAAAGCAACGAAGAAAGCTCGCTCCGACGGAAGCGTGAAAAACCCAGTCTCTACGGGGTTTAGTTTAATTTTAAACCTTTTCCATCTGCTTAGCGTCCGATCGATCGCCATGTTCGTATCGCTTCTTTTCTAAAAAGCATAAATTCCAACGGAAACGTAATATATATACACCGATTCACGAAAATATTCCGACTCTTGCAGACACTTTTCGCGAATATGTTACATCGAGTCCGTTGTACGAAACATTTTAAAGTTTCGTCGACATCGCTACGAGACCAGAATATTTGAAAGCGAACCGTGTGTAGCATGAAATTTGTTCGTTTCGATAGTGTTTCGCAGTAGTCGCCATAATTTTAAAACTAGCACATACGTTCTTTGCTTGTACAGTTTCCGATATCTTACGCGACCACCCACGCGGTCACGTCCAGTTCGGCAAATAGCACGAGATCGTACCTCGTCACCGGTGTAAAAACCATACGGGGCATACAACTCGCTTTCGGTCTCGCTGCCGCAATATGGAAGCGAAGTCGATCTGACGAACGTCTGATGATGAAATTTGAATTCCGAAGCGGGTTCCATCGCGTTGCTGTCGGATTTCCTCTTGCAGCTGAGATGAGATACGCCAGCGTGGCGCAGCTCGAGATTCGAGTCGCACTCCGGCGAGCTAGAAAGGCACTCGTAAACATGACTGTCGTTAGACGTCTGGAAAAATCGTGTAAAACCACGTTGGAATTAGTAACTCGTTAGATACGGTGATTCTATGTAACGAAATTATGGTACAAATGAAACGAGGAGATTCTACGAGTGAAAATGAGAGAGAAATCGACGATGTTAGAGTCCTCGTAGAGAAAAGAACTTTTGAAAAGACAATTGAAATTAGCACGACTCGTGAAAAGAATTTATTTCGAAACGATAAAACGCTGCAACTCTGTTTCGTTATTTTTAGTTTTCAACTTGTTTTGACTCGCAGATTCCCTCTCACCTTACCTGTACCATCATTCTTGCCACGCAAATCGTGTAAACGGATCGACAAAGGAAGATGTTTCAAGAACCGATCAAACACGATCCACCAATGTATTAACACCGAATGGTGAACGCTGAATACACTGTACGTACTATGTACTAACCTAGCCGAACGTGCCATAAGTGTTATTTCGAGAGCACACTGACGTCTAATAGGTGAGACATTACGGTAGCCTTAAATTCTTGAACACCTTTCTTCCTACTTCCTGTGTACACTTCCGCGGTCAGCCATAAAAATCGTTAAAAGCCCATTAATTGTAGCATTACCAGAGAATCGGACGTGGGTGGCGCAGTAACCGCGACAGTCTCGTAATCCTGATTAAGGGCCGGGCTTGAGGAGCCGTGTTTCTTGAGGATTGGCTGCGAGGTCGCTTGGTCCCTCATGCTGGCGGTTCTTTGCGGTTTCGAGGGTGCCAACGAGCTGCGCACCTCACCTGTAACATCCTCCGCTGCTGCAGGCACGTCCGCCATCGTCAAGCGCCATGGGTTAGTACCACAAGACACAAGGCATGTCACAAAACAGGCTAGCTAGCGTACTAGCGTGCTAGGAGAGACGGAATTATCGTTCCCGGCTAAAACACTAGAGACGCGCTAGCACGTACATACGTATGTGTATATCTATGCAGAAATGGACTGTTGTTGCGAGAGGACGAGGGCAAAGCGACAAATCAGACACGTTGATGAATCACTCGAGGTCGTCGTATCGACGATTTCGGATCGCTCTTCCGCTCGTCGGTGTTTCAATCGTGAATCATTTTTTTCGATAAAATTCTTACGAATACGACTACAGCGTAAGTACGATAACGATAATGGTAGTTTATTCGATCGTTCGATAAGTTTCTATCGATTTTTAAATGGTACGTAACATTGCTTTTTCGAAACACGTTTATTTTTGATATGATATACGCGTACAGTTTCGTTCGATGATCTTTTTCAACTCTCCCGTTCGTTTTAGGACTCCATTTCCCCACAATTGTTTCATATCGGAAAAATTCATCCATCTTCGAGGTTTAAATCAACTTTGTACCTGGCAGATCCATTCTCGCGGCTTTATTATGAACAGCGTGTTTTTGGCGAATGGAAATCGAGAAGATAGGAATACGAGAGATAGTAATCCTATCGATGAGTAGCGATGACGCGTACTAATTGACGAATTAGACGTTGTGCTACAAAAATCAACACCAGCTTATCGAACGATCCAATACCGTATGATAATCGACTAACGAGAATCGTGTCTATTTAACCCTTAAACTTTTCTCCAACGTTAAATCGACTAAATAACACCGTTCGTATCAATTGGAAACGTAATTCCCTCGGAAGGAGAGACACATCTCTCTCGGTATCCTAATTCCTTGGAGAAGTTCCGGCGGAGCTAAAGGGTTCAATAGAGTTCTAGAAATTCCAGGGCGAAACACAGTGAATTAAGTGGCGTTTAGAGTTCCTGCGCGAATCATCGGGAATCCTGGAATTGGCAGGCATTCGTTATCAAGGTTTGACTGAAGGAGAAGGGGGAGAGAACACGATGCTAATATGCAATCAATACATGCGGCGTTAGTTGCACCCTGGGACGGTTAAGGATACCTTGCGCAACAATCCTACCACCGTTGTCACGTCGCCGCCGACATGTTCACTATTTACAGCGGACTAGGAATGAGACGAGCACCTCTCTACCCTATAGCTGTTCGATTCTCGTCTAACCAAAGCAAATTCGACTCGTCGTCCGTGAGAGAAGGAAGGTGTCGAGTGGATCGATGCTTAGCACGTGAATGAAATTGTCTTTTCGAATCGAAATGAAGCAATACCGCTATCGCGCATCGCGTGCATCCTTGTTCGTAGATCGCCTGATATTCGCTGATTTTGCGCCTAAAGTTTATTAAGCGAAAATGGAAACCGCAGGGAAAACGTGAAAAGTCGCGTCTTCTGCATTTTATAGAAGAAGAATTTTAGAGTTTAAGGAAACCGAGAAGTTTACAAAAGATGGACTTTAACAATGTGGTTTAAGAGGTTCGTTTGACAAGGATATTCCTACTGGGTAAATGGTAGCGAACGTATCAAGGAAAGGAAGAAAATAATGGAACGAGCGAAATGGTGGATGGAAAAGGGAACGTATGCAAGTTTCGAGTGGTCTTTGAATACAGTCGTATCCGGTGCATGCGGTTAACGATGAAGCAACCCCAAATCGAACCGCGCAAACGTCAAACGATCGCAATCCAATAACAATTATGAATGGGAACGATCGTGGTTCCTTTTTTCGCTTCGTCGTTTCACATCGTCGAGGCCTTCGTTCCGTTCGTCATGAAAAAACAAAAAGAAAGGAGAAAGCACACGCAACGGATAGAGAGATACTGGGATCACGACGGGTGCAACGAGCCAAAAATCTAAAAGAAAAGAAAAAGAAAGAAAGAAAAAATTGCGAGAATATTACGTGACCAAGAAAACAAGGCTCTCTGGTTTTTCAGGCAACAAACGTTTATTTCAGACACAGAAATTCGAGGTTACAGAATCTTTCGTACTCCATTTCTATCGTTTTATTTACAAAAAAAAAAAAAAAACAATGTGTAATCATCGGTTCGTACAAAACTGGCTTCGCACTTTTTCCAGTTTCAAATTCTTTCTTAAATTCGGCCAGCCATTCTCAGACTCTTGATCGCACTCTGGTCCGTTGGAGGCAACTTTAGCTCGTTCGATAGAGAAATTTCTGTATCAAAACGACGGCGATTCGCGCGGTACAAAAAAGACAATCACGACTACGGTGTTTCGTCGACAAACGTAGCTGTTGAAAAACACAAAGCGCGAAACGTCATCGCGCGTTGTTTTATCTAACAAAACGGTAATAAGATATATCACAGAGAATCGTGAATCGTTCGGTATAATGTCTCTAAATAGAGCAATTAGTCGAGAAAGTACACGAGTATAGAGTATAGTCGTTCGAAGGGATTAGTCGTATAGAGTATAAGAAACAATAATTAGAATACGAAACGCGTATGGCATATAACAAAAGTTTAAAAGAGAACGTAACTTCGAGAAGAATATTAATCTGACTGATTCGCGGGAATCCCGATATAAGCAGGATCACGCGACTCTTCGTCTTCATCGATCGTCTAAGTCTTCGTTCGTGTCCAGGCACGGACAAACGAGCACTATCCAAATTGAGAAAAAAAAGGGGGGCAGACGAGTGTAAAGAAACGGCAATTTCACGACGACCGTACGTCGACCCGGCGAAACGAGGAACGAAGAAAAAAACCCGTGAGGGAGAGGTGAGAGTTAACCACCGTTATCCAGCGTTACAGGATTATATTCCCCGATCGGACGTACTCTCGCAAAGAAAACTGTAAATTCGTCAAGGAAGCAGCTGGCGCGAGGATTCGTGTGAGTATGGCTGTTACAACATCGAGATTTTTGCCGTGGATAATCATTAGTTACATTGGATGGGCCTGAACTTACCCAGATTCGCGTAAATCGAGTCTGAGGTGGTCGAGGCTGCTGGCTGCCAGGACGACGTCGAAGACGACGACGTAGACGACGAGGACGTTGAAGACGTGGACGACGAGGGCGACGATTTCGTGGATGACTTGTCGTTCCTCGACGGTAGTTGTTTGGTCTCGACGCGTGGCGGTGGTGGTCTGACCGGTTTGCTAGCTGGATCCAGTCTCGACCAATCCTCCAAAGACTGGTTCCTTGGTGGTGGTGGCGGTTTCCCTGGTCTCGCTGCCATAACATAGTAACGCATATTTTATACAGCCGGCATACGGTCCTTGCAAATTTATTATCTTCGGAGAATTCGCTCTCGATGGCGGAGAACCATCGCGGTACGCGCTTGAATATTAAACGTTCTCTTTGAGGAGACTGCGAAATGAACGTGATACGATGATATCCGTACCGCTAATATACATGCTAATTAATTGACAAAGGGAGACCAGGTAAATATCGATAAGCCAAAATTATGGACGGAATTCTAAAAGAATCGCTTCTCCGTTTCCCTCGATCCCTCGTCAAGATAGATCACTATCGGATAGAGCGATCGTGTGTCAAAAGGAAAACTTACCGGCGGCGTGCGATCCGGCGGACAACGGCGATCGAGTTGCTCTTCCCGCGTCGTTCCTAGAACCGCAGGAATCTGGTTGATCTTCGCTTATCCTGCTAATCCGATCGTTTCCCACCACTTCAACAGCAGCGCCATCCAACTCCAACGGATGAATAATTTCTAATCGTGGTTTAGGTTGCGGCGTCGATGGTATTTCGTCGATCCTCGAGTTGGACGCGTGACCGCTAACCATATCCACGTCTTTCCTCGAACCCATCCTGAGAAATCTCTTCAAGGAGAAACGCGGTCTACCTCTCTTCTTTTCTTCTCTAACTTCTGGCCCACTTGCCAGACTATCCTGCGACAGAGATATCGTCCTTCTGGACGCTGGATCGCACGTTTGCGCGCTCGTAGGATCTGGAAGATCCGAGACAGCTTTTCGAAACTTCGGGCTACACGACGACGCCCTTTCTCTCTTCTCTTTTTCCCTGACCACCGGAGAGTCTGATTTGAAATTCGCCCCGGGATTCCTGGCGAACAAGCTACAACTGGGAGCCAGTTCTTCCGTAGAATCGATCGCTGGAGGTTTTGGCGCCATTCTTCTTTTATTCGGCGACCGTATCGACTCTACCGTCGAAAATTGGGGATCTGAAATTTCTTCGTCGACCTCCGCATTCTCCGTACTATCTGCTGAATCTGTGGTCTGACTTCTGACTACGCTCGACGACGCCTTTGACTTGCTTCCTGGCGACGTTTTCGATGCAGACATCTCAACGGTCGGTAACTTCGACTCGATACCATGACACACAGACTTTGAGTTGATTTGGCATCGAGAAGTTTCGTTCTCTCGCTGTTCCGAGTCTTTTGCAGTATCCGCGTTCAAAGATCCACGATTTTGATCTACGAGCGAAGCGGCAACTTGCTCCTCCGACTTGTCTTTGGTAGCTGTTAGACGAGAGGAAGTTATTTGTTCCGCAGGTGGAACGTTGTTGGCGCCTGTAAATCAGTTGAAAATGCAAACGTCGTTAATTAGAACGGAGAGTGTTGTACCGTGGACGACGTAATCGTGGATCTACGTGGTCGTTTCAACTAATCAGAAGGATGACTTTGCACGAACCGTCTACCGAATCCCTAAGTAATCCTGGTAACGTCGCGACAGTGATCTAATCGTTACGCCCTTGTCGTGCGAATGACTTTGTCGCAGATCATTAAGTTTAGTTTGTTTCTTGGAAGATTTAAACGTTGCAAAATCGAGAATTTATTTGAAAGTTATTTCGAAAGAAGAGAATATTTAAAAGTCGAAAAATTGAAATATTCGAACATTTGGATATTGGAAAACTTGGAAACTCGAAAGTTTGGAAATATTTACAGGAAAATATTTGAAAGTTTAAGTGTTCAGGGATTTTATATAAAAGCCTTAAAAGTTCAAGAAAGATGCGACATATTTTTCGAGAAAGAGAAAGATTCTCACCTGTGCTCGAAGCGGGCTTGCCTGCGGCGTTTTGAACCGAAGGAGGCGGCAGTACGTAACTTTTCTTTCCATTTGTATCAGGCGACGTAGGGCTGCTCTTGGTCAAGAAATTAGTCGGCTTCTGAGGCACCACAGGTTTCATCTTCGACTCCGAGTGAACTGTTCCGTGTAGGAAAGACGGTCTCGGTTCGGTCGTGATGATCGGTGTCTTACACGTTTCTGCCACAACAGGATGCTTAGTTTCAATAGGCGGAGGACTCTTTGGAAGAGCTGGCGGTTCCGTCACTTCCTCCTCGTCCGCCTTTCCATCCGGTTCACCAGCCGATTCTCGACTTTCTTCAAAACTGAACTTCTTCTCGACGGGCGTAGCTTCACCTTCCACTTTTCGCACTTCAAGTAGCAATGGATCGTCTTTAACGATTTTCCTACTGTCGTTTAACGTTGCGTTGATTTTATTGACGTCTTTTCCTCGAACGACCATGGATCTGTCGCTCTCGGCAGCGTCTTCAGCCTCGTTCTTCAAAGGTGTCAGAGTCAATTCGATACCCTTGTCCAAGGATTCATTTTCTATTCTCGATACGTCGCGTGCTTTCTTCGTGATTTTCCCGGTAAAGTCATATTCGATCTTGACACCATTTTGCGAAGCTTGCGCAGGAATCTTGGATTTCTCGTTGTCGAACTTTTTAATTGGTTGGCTTCGAGGAATATTGGCAGCCTTCTTATCCGATTTGCTATTCTCTAAATTCCTCTCGACGTTGATTATGTTAGATTCGGACGTTCTGTCCTTGGTGTCATCAGGATCCCCCGGTTCGTTTCTTTGCATGACAGAAATTAAATTATTCGACGTGATCAGGGGCATGTCCACGATCTTCTCCATGCCGGATGAAAACTTCTGATCCTTCTTTTCTTCCTTTCTCGAATCAACATCGGTTTTTTTCGTGCTCTTCGACATCGTCTGTAGGAATATTAAAAGTCGATAAAAAAAGAAAGAAACTTTTCACCAAGTATAGGATATTTCTTTAACGCACTTTGCGATACGAATTCGACGGAAAGTTTCAATAAAGTTTCGCCACAAAGGGAAGATCTCTTTAATGCGTTTACCGCGCATGACGTGAATCCGAATCGGCAAACGTTTATCTTCTAAAGTGCTTCTAAAGACGTGAAATAAAAATTAGAAAATCGTGACTAAAGGTTCTCAGTAAGTATCGTAAATTCAGGAGAATAATTCGCACACCTAGTGTTTTGCGATATAGAGACAGGTATTATACGAAAATTATCTGTTAATTTGCCTGTTAACCTGAACGGAAGGACTGTTTCGTTATGTCTACGTCTGCAAGACAGTGACACTAAGATCGGTCTAAATGAAATTCATTTGTCTTTCTTAATTCCATGATCGTTCTATGACTATGCTAATGAAGGGATGACGAAAATGAAACATGCAACGAACGTAATACAAAATACCAACCTCTGACTTGTCAGTTTCCATTATCTTAGATTTGGTAAAGTTCGTTAAACCATTAACGAATCCATTCACCTTCTTATCGCTAGGCCTCTTTGCTGTTGGCAAAGATTCGTCACCGCCAAACGGCGTGACAGAGACCAACAACGTAGTCTTCTTGCCTTCTGAATCCTTCTGTATCCTTCCCAACATAAGGGACGCGAAGGATCTCGTCGTCGTAGACGACTTACTCGTCTCGTTCGTGGAGACGATCTCCGTCAAGTTTGCGGTGATCGTGTTAAAGTTGGTATTGGCACGTGTCAAGTTGCCCAAAGCCCTTTCCTCTTCGCTGTCTGGCAACGTGTCATCGTCCCCGTTGAACGACTCCACCAAGTCCTGCTCATCTTCCTCTTCACCTTCGGAGACGAAGTCGTCGCCTCCATAACCGATTATCTCCGTCAGCCGCTCCGTAAATGCCACGCTCTTCTTTTTCTGATCCTTTTGAGACACCGCCTTCCCACGCAGAATACTCTGAAAATGATCGAAACTTATATTTATAATTTATTATTATAAGATTTGAACGTTTAAAGCGTCAGTCGAGACACGCATTTTTTCGGTGCAATTATTTGTGCTGTAAAATAAATCGGTTCTTGAATATTTATAAATATCGTAGTTAATTTGGACGCGAGTTTGACGTTAATCTCTATCGGGATTGAAATATAATTATATATTCCTATTTCAATTTCGACGTATAATTCTAATTATGTCTGTTTATCATAGTACATTTAGACAATTAAATATACAATACGTTTGTACAATTAAATACACAATTAGGTACTCGTTATTCTAGCGCGAACATTTCTATGAATTTCTATCATTTCTATACGAATTTCTCCAATTCATTACGTATTCGATGAACGTGAAATGAAACGTTGTTCTGTAGATCGAAGGAACGGCGGAAGTTTCACGCGAATCGAAACGTTCGAAGGATGCATTATGTACCACGATTCTCCAAGTGATCGGCATGAATCGTAATCTTCGTGGACGGCGATCAAGTATCTACTCCGTGGACAAGTTTGCAGGCTAGTTGCGCAGATTCACGATCCAATCCTCTTCGACAGAAATTAAATATTATTGTTTGGCAGCAGCGTGGACGGATAGGAGGAATCCCGAGCCAGCTTAAGTAAGTTATAATCGTCCATACCACTCTATCCTCTGGTAATCCGTCTAATAATTCACCGGTACTCGGAAGAAATAGTATTCTGGATCTGGTTAAAGGGTCTTCTCGTACACTCGAACGTCTTATCACCGTCTGCCAGGAAATGAAAGTTGCTGGTTCAAGTTGGATCAATGCAGCCGGTGCAAAAACGTTATTTTTCGCCGAAACTCTCGGGTGGTCAGCTGGCGTTAATGAAACCGTTGATGAATTATTCAACGCGGATGCAAGCTGTTCTCCAATTTCACACAATTTCGGACTGTTTTAGAATTTTCGTTTATCAGCTACGACAAGAAACTATCGACTAGCTAGAATATTCGTCGCAGATTCGTCGACGTTGTCCCTGTTTCATAACACGAGTCAGCGAATAGAAGAGGGTGGTGGGATCATCGAAATGACGCTGCGAATTCTTTCGAAAACGACTACTCGACAAAAGCTGTGACAAGCTTCTACGTCGTTCCATAGTCTCGTACGAACACCTTGGCAATTTTCTCGTTCGACTTTTCATCCCATTCCCTCTCGTCGCTGCGAACATCATTTTTTCGCGAGTTGCCACTTTTCACGCGTTCCTTTCGCCGGATGTTATCGACACACTTGAACACGTATCCCCTCTACGATCCAGCGTAACGAAAAAAGATCGCTCTCGGATGCGTTATTTTACATCTCACCGGATGTTGAAAAGTCTCGAGATTAATCGAGCTGGAGAAAGTAATCGTAGATGCCTGTTTTCTCATTTTCTCATTTTCTCTCTCTCATCTGCCTGCCGTTTTATTTTTCCCTCCAATTTCCTGCGTGTAAATGAGAAAACACGCGAAACGATCTTAAAAGCGTCGCGAGTACGTGGGCGAACGATGATTTCCTTCGATGGAACGCGCCCACATACGGCATTAAACCCTCGTAGAATAACGCCTACCCTCTCGAGCGTGGACAGAGGCGCGCGATTAAACGTTCACCCTTGTCACTGGCTGACGCGCACGTATGCTTCGTGTAAATTTAGAATTCCACGACAACGAGGACGTCACGCTGCGATTCAGTCGGTCTTCTCAATTGGATATTAACGGAAACGAGATGGAGCCACCATGGTGTACTTCCAGTAGCTTCTTCTAGCGCTGATTCCTTAAAAGAAACACGGTAAGACCTGGCGTTACTCGGTCTCGCTTTAACCGGCCACATTTTTTATCCAAATGAAAACAATTAACCGGCAGACCAAATAAACTCGCTTAATTGGAATCGACGGTCTGTATATAGTAGCGGAACGCTTATCACCCGGTGTTCTCGGAGATTTTTCCTCCATTATGTGGCGTGTTTGAACATCTTATGACGCTCTCCGATCGAATTTCTTCCTCCATTACCATCCACCGCTGTGCATCTCGAGGAACGTGAATTCCAACGTGCCTTGGCGAGAATAAGAAAACGCGAGTACAAAACCGAGCAGAAGTTGGTAGAAATTATAGATGGAGGAACGCGAATGCGATCCGCGGGTAAAAAGCTCGTTGGACATCGCCACGTATTACGATCCGCATGGTTACACATAAATTCCCTCTTCTTCTTACCAGCGGCAGCCAGGAATTCCCGACGAACGACAGTGCACGACGGTCCTTTGCTCGAACGACCCAGTTTTACGAACTTGATGCCGCTGCCATAATGCCGCCGCGATTCGTGGCCGGAACTTCGTAACAATTTTCCGAGCGTGGAACAGTTTAGCTCGCCGCCTGCTCGATCCCAACGTCACGCGTGAAAACGATAGCGGGACCCTGCCACGCTAGTTTATCCGAATCGATTTTGTCGTTTGCTCGCCGGTTCCTACGCTCCTATAACCTGCTAGCAAAATGCTAATTCCACGAGGCTGGTCCCTTGATCTTGTCCGTGTCTCGAGAAAGCCAATTTCGCGGTCCGCGTTTATCGCGCCATCGAAGCTGTTTTTTCGCGTGTACCAGAGATCATTACTAATTAGTAGCCCCTTTCCAGGAGCATTCTAGTTATTCGATCAGAATCAATGACCGAGAAACAGCCAAGTTTCCCGGTTACGCTGCGCAGCTGCCTCGCTCAGGCACAGAAAATTAGCGATATTTCCTAGGGACTTGTACGTATTGCAATATCATTTAGCCTAACGATAATATAATGAACCACATGATATTCTAGTTCTACGATGTTGCTGCTGTATGATATTTTTACTTGCCACTTAAGAGGTCGTTAACTGTAACAGTCTTATGTAAAATATTGGACATCATACACACACACATACACACACGCGCGCGTATATAATTTATATTCCGTTACTCACAGTCTGAAGAAACTTTAGCTAAGGTTCGCAGTAAATTTTATACAAATCCGATTTGTCTTCGTTGAATCAAAACCGCAGTATTCTATACAAAGTGTACCGTATACGTCAAGTGTAATGTATATGTATAATATTCTACTTCTGGCTCGCTTCTCAAGCGGCCAGGAGTAAAATCGTTGACATTCCTTTAAATTATATCATCGGTGTTGAAAAAAGAAGGATCTTTATTCGTCGGCAAAGACAGTAGGAGGAGGAATTTTCACACTATCGATGTCCCTGTAACGGGACCAATAAAATGCAAAAGACAGACTGAAATTCTAAAGTAAGTAGGTAACTCACTAGGAAATAAAATACCTGTATCTTAACATTATCAGTCTTCACATAGTTCAGAGCCTTGCCAATGTTCAACCTGAACGTCTCTTCCGGCAAAGTGTGTTCCTCTCTCGGCTTGAAGCAATTCGAACAGAGTTCCTTCTTCCAGGCGTTCTGCACGAAGCGGTTGCATTGTGTGGACATCGTTGCTTCACTGCAGCGACAGCGAAAGTCCCGTTACATCATCACCCTGAAAGGAAAGAGGCGAAATAGTAATCGTCCAATTCTTAACCCGTCGCTATAGCATCGCCGGTGAACGGTGAGTTTCGTGCTGCACGTGTGCAACATCGCGCACGAGAGAACCGCTCCTCCTACACGACTGCACGTCGTGCTCTCCTCTAGGGAGACATTACTCCAGATATACACGGTGTCCCTGCTGGAAGACTGATTTAACTGCCGGAAGCGCAGGAGTCAGGTTTGGTTTCGTGAGCGAGAGATACCGAGTCGTCTGTTGGAAAATTAAGGAAAGGGACCGATAAAGAGGTCTACGATTAAAGGTTAATACCCAGAACTTGTGTCTCGCGAATGCAACAATCTCTTCGAAGTGAATTCTATACTATACGACTCGTTAAAATACCGTTAAAATATTTGTTGCAAATTTATTAAAAACATTCTGCGAGAGAAAGAAGAGGAACGATAATGAATTGACACAGAGCAATTCTGAACGAGGTGTCGAGCATCTTATTTCCCCTTGCACGTTTCAAATCGTTGTTTTGTCTCTTGGAACGTATAGATTTGTACACCTGAACAATTTTATAGCCTCGCTATACCGCTTCCGACAACATCACGTCGAAGAGCCTATTCACAACAGGATGGTTGTAATTTGCTCGTGAACTGCTCATCAGCCGCACTACGTAGACACGACATTTTGTCATATTTTTCTACTGTACTTTTATACGATAATTCTCTAAAAATTGACAACTCGCAATTTATCTTCTCGATATGTTCCTAACAAATTACACAAAAATGATAATGGATAATCAGGATAATTAATACGAAGTTGAAATTTGATTATTCCTACAAAACACAGCACGGTGCAGTACGATATAGAGGAGCATAGTAAATTTTGCGAGAGTGTAGTCGAAACGCAATCTCGCGATGAACCTCGAGGGTAGGATAAAAAGATAATTAAACGTCTCGTTCTTTTTGCCGCATACGTTTACGGGAAAACTGTCCGTGGCGTTCGGTGGAGTTTAATGAAGGACGTGGCTATAAATTGCCCGATAAAACGATGCTTTATTGTTAACGCCGGTCCGTTGCAACAAAGTTTGATCAGGGAATGAGTTGAATAAATTATTCGGTCTTCGGAAGCACGGGGGTAATAGGAGTTTAATTCTGAATATTCCACGAGCTTCTTACACGCGATGCTTTATTTTACAGGAGATATAGCCCACCGGCTCTCGTTAACCATCCCTTCCAACCTCCGCAGCTTTTTCACAGCCTTTGTTTTTCTATCAAGCGAGATTGAAACGAGTTCAACACATACTGTGTTAAATAGCTGTCCGATAGCGAAATAATCGTCGCTTTCTGTGTAGAGTCACATCCTCCGATGTTTAACTCGTCGTGTTACTATACATATTTATTCTTTAAAATTATCCTGTTATGGCATACGAGGCATTTTGATATTTCATTAGCGTTATAATAAGACAGGACCACCGTGATTATATTGGTGAAATTGATACGAATTTGAAAATGAAATTTCTATCATATATGTTTTTCCGTCCAGACGCGGGGAGACGTGTTCGCGTTGAAGCGCGTCAAAGGGAGCCGTAAATTCCCGTTACGATTATAACAATCGACACCACGAACAGATCGATTCCCTTATTTCTTGTGGGATAATAGGGGTGTTTGTTGTGTAATAAAACTGTAATCAACAGTTCTATATTGTATATATTTTCAATAACTTATAACACTTGATATTACGTCGTCTAAGTATATAATATTAATTTGATGTCGCGTAAATTATAGCGAGGATGATATTCTGTTGTTGGATCAGGAGTTGACTGACTTTATGAGTTGGCTACGTCTAGATGGAAAGAACAGTAGATGACTGCTCTAAGGATAAGATCCTTAACTTGACTATGCGAAGATTGGAAGAACAGTAATTGACTGTTCTAAGGATAAGACCGTTGACTTGACTATACGAAGATTGGAAGAACAGTCTTCTTGACTTGACTTGACCTGACTACCCGACGATTTGAAGAACAGTAATTGACTGTTCTAAGGATAAGACCGTTGACTTGACTATACGAAGATTGGAAGAACAGTCTTCTTGACTTGACTTGACTACCCGAAGATTTGAAGAACAGTCTTCTTGACTTGACTTGACTACACAAAGATTGGAAGAACTGTAATTGACTGTTCTAAGGATAAGACCGTTGACTTGACTATACGAAGATTGGAAGAACAGTCTTCTTAACTTGACTCGACTACCCGAAGATTTGAAGAACAGTCTTCTTGACTTGACTTGACTACACAAAGATTGGAAGAACATTAATTAACTGTTCTAAGGATAGGACCGTTGACCTGGCTATACGAAGATTTGAAGAACAGTCTTCTTGACTTGACTCGACTACCCGAAGATTTGAAGAATAGTCTTCTTGAGTTGACTTGACTACACAAAGATTGGAAGAACTGTAATTGACTGTTCTAAGGATACGACCGTTGACTTGACTACCCAAAGATTTGAAGAACAGTCTTCTTGAGTTGATTTGACTACACAAAGATTGGAAGAACAGTAATTGACTGTTCTAAGGATAGGACCGTTGACTTGACTACCCGAAGATTTGAAGAACAGTAGTGGATTCGTCTCGTACTATTAAGGAGGAAAGCTCGGTGTGGGTGTGTCTTTTTGAACTAAGAACGCGGATTCGTTGTTCATACTTTTCGGTATAAAAGTGAGGGTAGATTGGTTATAGCTATAGCCAATGTTAATAAATAAAAATGTGAGGAGAAAGTTTCATGCAGATGTAGCTCATGGGTGTCCATGTTTTTCATGGGAAAAACCTGATATTTCGCTAGACAAACATCCGCTTTCTCCGTAATTAGTAAGAGAGTGCAATAAACATAAGGACTGTTTTAAGGACCATCCATAAACTGAAAATACTTATATGAATAAAGATTAAGCTAAAAAGATTCGGTTTATGGTTATGTGTAGGCCTTGGCGGCCAGACCATGAGGAACGTCGCACGGATCATCTCGCGCGACGTAACAATATATACAAGATATTTAGTACAAATATATACGTCGCAGAGATTGTGAAAATATTTAAACAGTCAATTATTCACTGTGTCGATAAATACCAATATTCAGTGGGACAATCTTTAACGTTTATTATACGCTTAATAAGAGAACTGGATTAAAGTATCATTGGAACTGGCAGGTTCGAAGGGAGCGACGGTATCGTTGGAATCTCCAGTGAATAAAATCTATCGGCTTCGTTAATATCGCCCGTTCCTACCATCTGAGAGAACGGTTCCCGCCGTGGACCTTAAAACGATAAGAAGTTTCCGTGGGAGGATGGTTTATCGTCTCAGCGAGGAAGCATCGGAAGGTATGGTGTTGGTTAGTTTTCAAAAATTTCTCTCGCGATGGTCACGTCTTGGAATTTCTTTGGCCGGCCTTCGAACGAGAGCCGTTTGAAATTCACCAGATCCTACCAACTTCTTCGCGATTTTTATCCTTTTACGCCAGCTTCCGTCTCGAAACTTTTTCAGGCGAATAACAAGTTCTTCTCTCGTGGGAAACCATAGCAAAAATGGAAAAACCCATTGCCATGTGCGAACGCAGACGGAGGAGCTGTTGCGTGAACTCTTTTGATTTAAAAATCTATTGTTTATATAAAAGAGAAACGTTTTGTAATTCCAAGCGATTGGAAGAATATGAAATTGTTTTATCGTCTATAACATTACGATGCTATAGCGAATAGATTTCACAGGCTTTTAGAATAATTAATTTCTTTTCTCTGTCTTTAAATAAATAAATTTTCCAAGAATCACGATAAACGACAGCGAGATGAACATTTCAACGAATAGTATCTCCGATTTGTGTAATGAATTTTTATGGCATGTATCCGTTACTCTGATACATTTCCTCTACCGACTCATCTTTTATATTATCGTTGCGTTTTCCTACGATGTGGCTGTGGGCCAAGTTCTATACATCGTTTCGCTGCTCGATCTTCACCGTGTTTAATCAGCAAGGTGAATCGTTGGTCACGTTCGAAGCAATGGGAAAAGGTGGAGAGAAGGAAACTTAATCGATGTTCACGCCGACCACGAATCGCATGGTCGTTTGTCGTCGACCATTGTGCAACCAGGAAACACCGACTCGCGGAACTTGCATTTAACGAACGAATAAATTCATTCACTCTCGTTCGATAGAAGTTTCTTACCGAATATTCTCGTTTTACAACCCTGTCCGTTTATTATTTCGCCTCGAATCGAGACACGTTGGTCCGCATTGGTCGCACAAATCGAGCGTACCGTGTTTCTTCGTTTTTCCTTCGATTCGTTCGAACGATTCCATCGACGAGAAGGGTTCGACGACGACCATAGGGATCCTTTCCTCGAGAACATCTTCCCAGGCGATGGGGCGTCACGATCGTGCGAGTCTCGAGGTATCGCTGGCAAATGTCGAGGGTCGGCCAATACGATAGCAACGGATAAAAGCGGGACCGGAAGCGGGGCAATTATTCAGTCGAGCGACCAGCTCGGGTCAATTGTCCTGATTGCGTTCACGGTGGCCGCTGTCGACAGGAAAGCATACTCTCGCCCGGATTAACCTTGTCGATGCTATATTTCCTCGCGTACAGTGTCGTTCATAATTAATGCTACTGCAATGTAACCTCGTATAACGTCGTAACGTAAAGATTTATATAGCGCGACGAAAAATTGACGGCCGTGTACATTGATAAATCTCTGTGTAAAGCGTTCGGTAAAGTAAGCACAACTTTTATCCTTTCTTTTGCGGAAGAAATTATTCGTGAAATTATACGTGACGAAAAATCGCATTCTAGCTACATTTGCTTGTTAATCTCTCGATTTATCCACTATAGCCGCGTCCATTCCAAGGAACAACGATTCCTCGTAGCTGCAGATTCTCTTCGATCTTGAACGCTCGTCCGAATCCCAACGATCTTAGCTCCTAGCCTTCTCGACGTCCATCAATCCGAAAGTAACTGCAGCTACCGCTACTAACCGCTACTTTAATAGCAGGGACGACTTCGTTGGCAGAAAAAGAGAAATCAAGGTCGGCTTCTATGATCGACCAACTATCATTACGTCACAGGTTTCGTGGTACAGCGTGTTTTATCCGGACGAGTTCTCGGGCGCCGGAATCCGCCGTGAATTCCTCAAACAGGTTCCCACGACCAGTCTAATCCCGAAGGATGAACGATCGAGCGCGTAAACGCGCGCGACACGACCCGTCAAGGACAAAGAACCGTAGTGACACCGCGGTGCCGCATTAACATGCACGAGAGCTGCAAGCAGACCCAGGCCAGGAATAAAGTACCGTTTCCAATCTCGATGATCCGTTACATCCCCTGCGTTCCATCCGCGCGCTGGAATCCCGTCCATCGAGGACTTCTTCGCGGGGAGAGGACGTTCCAAAGAACGTCTTCGTTAAACTTCGTTTCCGGACCGATGCGACCACCTGAGAACTTTAACGGCTTTGCTACTTTGGCGACAGATAATCTGCGGATTAATCTTTCGTTGTTTGGAGGGTACTGGCATGAAGTAGCTTAATTGTTTTAACTAAATTCGAAATTGCCTTTGCGTTATTAAATTTCGAAAAGTTTATAGCCATTGATTTCCTAAGGATCGTCCGAATAACTGTCCTCGGTTAGATCGATCAAATTTCCAAACTTTGACGACCGTTTGATGAAAATCGATAATCGGAATAGTTGCGTGTTTGCTTGTCTTCGTTAAATTCTAGGAAATGTTTGTTTTATAACAATCTATATAATTATCCGAGTACACGCGGAGACAGAAAATGCATTATTGATGTGGCAATTAATTAAAGAAAGTGAGACCCGACGTTTTGATGTGAAACACAGGTGAAATCCTATTTAATTTATACTTTTAAACGTACACGTTAAACGCGAATAACGATCATACCTAGTACGATAAAATATTCTATCTGCGTTTCAGCTGTTAATTCAGGAATATCTGTCTTGATCGATGATACATAGGATGTTATAAACTGGTAAAGCCATGTGAATATCGTTCGATACAAATAAACTAGAGCGTTTCTACGTTCTTAAAAATCACGTAGGACGTTACAGCATCTTTTAAAAGGAAAGAAACGTATCGGTCTCGAAATATTTCAAAATATCGCGAGAAATGAGAAAAGCGGTAGATAAATCGTTTTACCTGAACAGAATACCGTAAGGGGAATATTTTCAGAAGAAATTTTGTTTCAAAATATCTCGGAAAAAATTGTAGACAGTAGATTTTACCTAAAAAAAAAATGTAATATACGAAAGATATTTCAAGAAGAATTTTTATTCAAGAAAGAATGAACACCGGTGATTTATATCGACAGTTTCTGTTAAATATTCCAAAGCCATTCGTTTCATCGTGGGCTCGATTTCGAAAACGCCCCATCGGCTGCAGATTAAATCAAGCTCAAAAATAGAATGTAAACGAAGAAAAAAGCCGAGATATAACAACCTTAGGCACCTAAATCCCCGGGAAATATTTAGTGACGGTAGAAATATCGACGCTGAAACCGGGGACGATAACTTATCCACGACACGGAGGCTGCGGTATGCCTGGCGTGCTCGGAAAGTCGTAACAACCTCGCTCAATCAATTTCAAGGAAATTTTTGCTCCATTTCTCCGTAGCAGTCTCGTGGATGCCGCCGCATCTGCCGAGGCCTGGAAGAAAAATTAAAGGTGACGGGGACAGGTTACGCGTTCCTGACCAACGCGACCAGGATTATCTTCCTGCTGAACGATCAGCTAGAACGGTTCCGTTGCCGCGAAACAGGCCTGTCAATTGCAGCGAATTAATGACGCATGCACGAGCCTGCGTTCGACCGTGCTTCTCTCAAGATCACGTTCAAGACCGAGACGCGTTCCATCGACGTTCTTGAATCCTGTCTTGGCGATCCAATCGCTCGAATCACATGGACGCGCGAACAACAATCCGCTTTTTCTACTTGACGAAATAACACGGATTTTTACGATATCCTGGCCAACGTTGCTTCTCGTTAGAGATCGCTGCGGTTCGCAGTACTTTGATTTAACAGCGAAATCAGGTTTAAGAAAGCATAGAGCGCATTTCAAAATCCCGTAATTTATAGCTCGATTAATTAAGAGCGTATAATTTAATTGTGCAGCTGTTTTCGAATTTTTGGTGTCTCTATCTTGCGTTAGTTTCGAGTTTCAAGTAGTAAGTTTCAGGTAATAAATCAAATAATCTTGCAGACTTCCTCTAGAAAGAGGAAGAAGAGGTAAAATGGAAACTCGTAGAGTAGGATGACGAATAAGAGAAAGTAGAGAGAACGGATGGCGGGACCTTTGGAACGTAGGAAACCGAAGGAATCTTTCACGAGGCTTCGTATAACGAGACCTCTCACGGCGTGGCCCGTAAACAGGTTCGTGAATCGATCTCTTCACGGACTCTATCCTCGCCAGTTGGACGGGTCATCGACCCTCTCGTGCCAAAATCATTTCAAATTCTTGGCGCGCTACATGCGCCTCGATGAAACGCGGTCTCGTTCATTGCCACGCTGCCAACTATAGAACAATGACAGACAGAGACGAAGCACGAATTTGCAAACAAAAACCTCTATCGTCATCCTCGCCTCGTCTATCTATTATGCATGAAGAACAGCGAATTCTTTCGATCAGTTCGCGATTGGTCGCCTTTCACTCTAACACCCTCTCCGACTCTCGGTGCGCTCCACGTTGATCGGATTTTACGAAAGTATTATTCAAAACCTCTGCATGTTTCTACTTGCCTATTGTATCTGAGTTAGTATCGCGTTACACGGTAGTATCTATCATACAGCGAGTGGGACGAAATCGATGAAGGAGATTAAAGCGATTCTTCTCCAACACGCTCCGAGCTTCTTATTGTTAACGAATGATAATGATACGCTGAATGATAATCGGTATTGGCAAAGAACATCGTCGAAATGTGACACGTCCATCTTTCTTCGCTTGGAGGCTTCGTCGAGAAATTACGCGCGTCACAATTAAACGACGTAACCACGGGAATTTTCAATGAAAAATTTATGTTCAACGGCCTCGTATCTCGACGCTATTCAGGGAAATCGCGGAAAGGAGCGACTGCAACGAGGGCAAAATGTTAAATACCGCGGGTGGATCGAGTCGGATGCACGTCAATACGCAGATACAGCTATCTCTGGTTTGTAAAACTTCACGCTTCCGTACTTTGACCGATGCATGATTTACGAAGCAGTGCCTCTCTTTGATGTCTAGGGACTACGCTGTTCGTTCGTTGTACGGCCGCTCCACGGGCCAACCACGACGCGGCCACCGGACTCTCTTTTCTTCGTCGCGGCCACAAAGTCAGAAAGGCAGACCTTGCCGAGACATTCCATAAAGATGACGCGGCCCAAGAACAGCCGAGGAAACAAACTCGATCCACGTCGTCGTATTGTTTCGAACCATGTTTTCTGTTCTGTATCCAAGAAAAATGATCAGTCCTGTAATCAACATAATGAGCAGCTTCTCTGTCTGACAACTTATTAAGGGACAACGTATCGTTAACGCAACGTTTTATTTACGATTTTGCCTCCGGTTAATTTAATTTTTCGAATGCTGCGTTTGAACGTTGTAATTATGAAAGGAAATTCCAAGGTTTAATACGTTCTACCTCGTTATTTCCGATAATGACGAAATGAACCAGCATCCAACAGGTTGTTTGCAGTCTACAGCGTATAACCGTCGATTTTGTTCTGCAAACAATACGTATATTCGTGGAAACGCGCGATGGTAAGCTTGATTTTCGAGGAGAGCGGAGAATTTTCATGAAATTCGCGTAAGGGAAGAAACGCGTGGAAAGCAAGCTAGGCGATCAATTTTACGGAACGACGAAACAGGCGTCGAGTATCCATGGTTCGTGGGAGTCGCACCCAAACGGTGTTTCCCTTCTCACGACAATAAGAGAACGCACGGCGGCACACCGAGACAAAACAAATTATTATTCGCGCCATCGACTAACAACCGCCAACGTTAATGCGTGACAATGGAGAATAAATCGACATCATAAACAGTTAGAAAGAGCTTTCGATTCGCCTACGAATAGATCAATCGTGAAAACGTGGTTTATAGGTTTATCGTGGAACTGTAAGCTACGCGAGCTGTTAATTTAAAAGCGTTAATTCCTAGCCAAGGTTTCGGATCGCGCGTCTCCGCGTAAGAGTGGAAACGGTGACCCAAATAATATATCAAAGTTATAAGAGACATCTCGCTTAAGTTAATAGAAAACAGCGTACGACGTTTTACGATGATACGTATTTGTTAAGCGTTTGAGCGCCAGAGGAATGGACCGCAAGTACAGTTACCTGTGCGAGTCGTCATTAGCACGAAAGGATCAAGCGTTAACGTTCCATTAATTACGAAGCGCTCCGGAAAGAAACTTTCGAGTTAGTACGAGTCTGGAAATTCTCCTCGCTGTAATTATTATGAGCCTGCCCCGTCGGTTAATATTAAATTCGCTGGTGTTTAACTCCACCAGTCTCTCCACCGTGCACGAATCGTTAACGAAACAAAAGCGATAATTTTCTAATATACCCCGAGAGCAACGGTCGAGTGTCGTGTATTAAAAAACTGACAAAAACTTTACCTTAACCCGGTCGATAATTCATATTAATCTTCTACAACACCGGAAGGAGCAACTTCTCAAAGTGCGCGCGTGACTTCAAAATGCATCGAAAGTTCATTTATCGTCGTAGTATCCTCGAGGCGACCGAAATTCTACGAATGCCCAGATCGATTCTTCTGTCGATTTGCTCGATCCTGGACATAAATATCGTCAGACTGTAATGTCGCAACGTTTGGGAATTGGTAAGCAACACATGCGGCAGCCGAGAGAACACAGAGAGAGGGAGATTCTTGGGCAAAAGCCACCGAGACTGGTGCCTGGTGGCGCGCAAGCTGATTAAAACAGCGAGATACCGTGTTTCCCGCGAACCAGTCCCCTCTGGAAACTTATTAGCCATTTCGGATTGGCCGCGGTTCCACGAGATCAGCCGGTGATCTTGAAGCTCGAACGGATTTATCGCGCTGCTATGGCGCCGTTCCTACGGGAATAAGAAGCGACGAAGATTTATTCGGCCCCGAGTCGAGACGAAAAAAACATTCCAGCGTTCCTCGAATCGAGGCGGACCAAAGAGTTCCCTCGTGGAACGTCGAACGTTACCTGTTTAGAATCGGAGATTCCAGAGTCTACGAGCGAGAGCATCTGCTACTTTTTAGAGCTTCGATATTTAGTTTATATAACACTCGAGTATTTTACAAGCCTCGACATGCCCAATTTGTCGAAAACTTAACTCTTGAAAGTAACGGTTGAATCGATCACACGGACATCGTGCTTCGGGCTTTGCGTTTTCAGCTCTGTAGACCTCGAGCAGCGAACTTTCCATAGCGCGTCGTATTTTCGGACGTCGTATTTATACCGAAGTGTTGCATTTGTCAAAGATTTAACGTTAAGAAACAAGTTCCTATGAATTCGCTATATACCCGGCCGCGCGAATTACACGAAAGTCTTAAAACACTGGCAGCTGTGCTCGATGAAGGATATTCGGCCCGGCGATACCCTTTTGTTGTGCCGTGAATAAAAACCGCGAAGCCTTGGCACGCTTGAATGGTCAATTAATCGCGGAATTAAAACGTCGTTGTTTCGTCGATGAATTCGAATCTGAGGTGGAGAAGAAAGGGAAAAAATAGCTTGGGGGAATAATGTGTCGACCCGGAACAAAAGGATCGCTCGTTTGTGCCAGTTTGCAATCGGAAATCGCCCAAAATTTGCAGAAACGTGAAATCAACGGTGGAATGCGGTAAAAATACGACAGGAGGAGAGATTACCTGTATGCGAACGAGGAGGGGTGAGGGGACTATATCGACGATCAATTGGTTTCCATGTATTCGAACTCGTAGCCGATAAAATTAAAATACAAACGCGTGGAACTTTCGTCCGGGCTCGATTGATTACGCCCGATTAATTACCGGATACGTGCAGCGCTGGCCCCGAGTTTTTAGTTAAAAAATATCTGCAGATGAGAATGAAACAGCGGATCGACGCAAAACACAGAGAATTATCTTCCATCGTAACCAATTAACGAGGTTGCTTCCCTTATCGAGCTGTCCAACGCGATCTCATCTCGTCGTAGAAACAAAGAACATCGCAATGCGTTTCATTCTATATTTACGATACCACACGCGGCTTAGAAACACGGATTCGGATGTTTTATCATTAGACCGAGGCTTTTTATGCGTTTATGGAAAATACGATGCAGCAAAAATTCGCAGAATGCGCGTAAAGTTTCCGCAATGATATTTAAATGAACGAATTGCATCGCATCGATATACGATTGATTCGATATTTCCTATAACTCTTGGAAAATATTTTTTGCAAATATTTTCTGCATATTCAGAGTCGTTATTTTGCACGAATACACAATTCTGGCCAATTAATCGTTTCCCTGATATTCTGGATCAAATATCACACCTGCGCGAAATTGTCGGGTGTTCTAACAATTATAGACGAGAGTGTATCTGTAGGAACGATCGAATTCACATGGATGACGAACGGATGATCAACATAACAGATTTTTATGATGGGATATCTATAGGGAGTAATTCGAAGAATTCACGTGGATATTCGGTATGCGTGGCGCTACCTGGAAATTAGATTGCACGTGACAAGAATGTGTAGCGTATGTGTGAGACCCGTGACCCTTTACCTTTACACAATTTGTATCATATTCGATGCACTTCTGCCATTGGAATCAACAATCTTCGAATTTAGTAGCCAGTATATTTAAATTTTGCGCTATTCATGAATATATAATATATTGGAAAATATAAGAAGAAAGTATCTGTGAAATACAAAGGCGAAGAAGAAACGAGTGGATCAGAAAGCTTAATTATATCCGTAAGAGCATGAATTTGCATAAACATTGCTAATCTAGCGATTAGAATTAAAGCAAGGTAGTCTAATTACAAGAAACTGCACGAACGTACTCTGTATCTATTTAAGTGTGACAATCCTCTCTCGCTGCGAAACGAGGTGGAAACAGCTTCGAGGATCGAAAGTGGCCTTTGTTGGCTTTCAGACTCTCAACGATCCATGAACGAGTCGCGCGGCTCGCGATCGTTCCCGCAGCTGGCTGCTTTCAAGGAAAGCGCTGCTCGCGCTGCAGCATCGCGATACACGATCTAGGGAACAGATAAGTAGTCGCACGCGCGTAAGAGGATTCGCCGCTTGCAATTCGCTGCTATGTGTCGCTGGCTACGTTTGACTTTCGTTAGTAACCGCGCGTTACGACGACGAGATAACGTACGCGCTTAAACAAACGCGCGACACTGCTCGTCGTGGTGTTGCAGGCTCTACGTTTTCGCGATAGGGCACGTAAAACTTTCTCGGGATGAAAAATGGACCCAAGTTCGAAAGCCAGACACCCGCGCCTTTCCCGGAAATCAACTCGTATATTGTGTACATAGAGCCACTTTCAGCTTGCACAAGTTAGATCTATTTAAGTCGCTCGAGTTCCTCAAATGTTAGATTAAGCTCGGGACCGTTTAAATTCGAGTAATTTTATGAGCGAAGAACTATCGGTCATCGTACGAAAAATACACGAGTATATTTAACAGAAATTAGAATTACACGCAGTGACTATAAGAAAGTATTACAATTATTTGGATAACAAAATCGTAATGAAGTTGGCAATCGTTCGAATACAAGTAACTTGAAGTCGGATTGATCAACGTAAACGAGTGTTACAAAGTTTCAAGGATATTTCAAGTAAGTAACAGGTTGAAGCTTGTAAAATGCGAACTGTTCGAATTCCTGTAACTTGACTAATCTAGACGAGGTTGTAGAACCTGACTTCCTACTTGAAACGCGCGACGCAACTTTTCAACCGGTTAACGCGAATGGGGAATTGTTATCCGAATTACGGGTTGACCGATATCGTCGTTCGTAATTGCACGGACATGCCGCTGCTTGTCCGCTGATTACAGAATCACCGAAAGCCCCTAATTCGAAATAACAATTAAGCAATAACGCGGTGATTCGCAATTTGTAGCGGGTATCCCGTGGCAATTTATTCCGCTGCTTCGGGCGAGCGTAATCGGCCCCGGTGTTCCTCGTGACTCGTCAACCGTGTATCGTGAAACAACTTCGCGCGTCGTCTTTATAACGATGTATACAGTGTGATAACTAACCGCGTTAACTTTCTAATTGCCGCTTTTCGGGGATAAAGAACGCTCTGAGATGGAACGGACAATAGAATCCTCGTTGCACAATAGCCTCGAGAAGCTGACACACTTCGCAACGCGTTATTCCATTTACCAAAGGTATTTTTCGAAACTAAAAGTTTACGAGTGTGTCGTAAACTTATAGGAAACTCGATGTGTGCGAATATCACGTTCCAACTGTACGACCGCTTACAAATCACGAATTCGAAAAGACGAGGAATCTAAATCTTGAAAATTGGCTACGGACGACTATAATCGACAGAGCCTTTCAAGCATCGAAACCGAATAATCGGCTGAATCGGCGCCAAGCGTTGACTGCAGCTGCACACTTTGCATCGCAGACGAGGCTCGTACTGCCGTGGCGCGGTCTGCGACCGGCTAAATTCCTTCGGGACGCTTCAAGGTGACACTTAGTATGCCGGTATCGTTAGCGATGCTTTTATTTAAGAAGATCGATGCACCGAACGAAGAATTCAAAAGCGCGAATCGCAAGCCAACTATTCCGTGTAACGCTCGAGATGGGATTTCAAAACGTTAATGTTTAGGTGACACGAGTAACCCTATCTTAATATATTTATTGCGATTCGTTGGAACTGGGATTCTTTCGGTCAATGTTATTCTCTGGGTCGAATTTACACACAATAAACTCGATTACCGCTCGCGGTTATTCCGTTGCAATTGAACCTTTGCTCGTCCTGCCACAGGGAATTCAACATAATTAGTAAAAACAAAGAGCTTTTGAGCGGAACACGCCGCGATGCCATCGCTGCAAATGAAGTTACGTTCGATCGCGGTGTGTTACATAAATATTTATCCGTTTAACAACGCCATGAATACGACGCGATTTTTAATCGTGCTACATAAATTACATACGTTCGCTAATTTAAGACGATATAACACGGTATCGATACAGCTTTATAATTTGTAAAAAAAGAAAATACGTATGCACAAAGAATGGTGTACAGTCGTCGTCGAATATTACTTTCCGCGTGCGCGATAATTTTCTCCATTTCCTTGTCGAAAACAGTTCGACACCGGTTCGACAGAAGTGAATCACGATCGCGATATTTATCGAGCGTTCGCCTTTATGGAATTTACATTTCTCCCGGGAAATTAAAACGACAAGAGACATTTCGCTGGAACGGGAAGTCGTTTCTTCTTTCCAGCTGGCAATCAACGCCGCATAGTCTCGCGGTTTCCCTAATGCCTAACAGTAATTCACGCGTTGGAAACCGTTGTTAAACCGTGTACAGTTTTTCGTGGCCGGAAACTTTAGTCACGTAGTCTCCTCGTAAACCGTTTAACGTAAATCTGCGGTCGAGCACTCTTCATTCTTCTCGTTATCGATCATTTTCTCTAAAGCAATTTGCTAGCGCTTTGCTAACCGATCACGAGTCAGAAAGAGTTTCCTGAACAGTTATCGGGGGAAATAAATTTCTAAAACAATTACGCATTTATCGTTAATCATGATAATCGAGTCTCGTTACGGTTCTAACGAAGTTTCAAATACATTTACATAATACGCGTAATATATTCATAAAAGTCTTCTATAATAGACTTATAGGTACTCTCTGTACATATATTTCTATATTAGATTATACTTTCATGAGTTACGTATGTATAACACGTAACACCAGATTCTTTCTCCGCGAAATTATACCGAAAACACGTATGGATAATTAACAAAGTAGGATACATCGCTGTATAACGCTCACTTAACGACTTCGAACGTCTGCCTTCGATTTTACAGCGCGAAAGGACACGCTTGTTATATCAAACGCGAACAAAGAGCCCGCGGCATCAGAACCACGAAGTAAACGAAGCAGAATTTCCTGCTATGCAAATGAATTCCCGCGACTGCTCGAAATGTCAGTCAATCACGCATCGAAGGTCGCGGCGTTCCGGGCAAGGTGGCTTGAATGAAAGCGTGTTCTTTTCCATCGTTGAACTAGTCTTCTCTTCCGCGACTATCGAGCTTTCGGTTTGTCGTCCCAATCTGGTAGTGCAACTATCCTATCGGGCGTCTCCGACCAAGCTTCGCGTTCGATTCCAGCGTTATTTCTCACAATGGCCGTTCTCTTGCATTACGAACAGCGGAGAAACCGCACGCAAAGCGCGTGTTCTAAGGTTGAAACGCGTCGAGGCAACCGCCAGTCGATTTGTAGTTGTACTTACGTGCGTCAGTCCGTTAGTGTATTCGTGTTATGCCTTTACCGGTCCTAAACGAGGTCGACCAGCTCCGACCATAACCACACCTCCTTTTACCAGAGTCCGCGTCCGTGTATTTTATCCCGCGATGTCGGGCGCGAGATTCGACGGCAGATAGGCCGTGCCGACCGACAAAAGCATCCTGAACCCTGGAATCTCCGTCTCGTTTTCTCCCCTCGTGGTGGACGTCCAACGAAAGCCAAACGACACAAACCCTCTGGGGTATGCTCGTCTCACCCCTCATTTACATAACACGAACGAACCGCTTCGGCTAAACGTATATTACGGTAGAAGTCCGTTTATATGAACTTATACGAGGACAAATGTATAGTACGTTTACGATATATAGGCGGCCGAGTAATCACGGTACGATCGGCAAGGTGATTCTACGTGAAAAAGTAAATCGAAAATATAAAGTGACGTCTTTTTCGTGGCACGTTTCTCGTTCGAGATTATCGAGAACGTTTCTCGGGTATAGTCGAATTTGGCTAATTTCGAATTGAAGAAAAGCGAACAATCGACAGCAGGTTATTCTACGTGTGGAAATAAGTCGAAAATGTAGGATACGTTTCCCTCGTACCACGCTTCGTCTCGGAGAAAATGAAGTTTCAAGTAGATTGAACCAGCTGGAGTTCGTTTAAGCACTGATTAAAATTTCGTTGAAATAAATGAAGTTCTACCGTACATGTAAAGTCACGATAGTATTGCAGGATGCTTTACGTTAGTTTGCTTTAATCGAATAGAACTGGAAAGGAGAGGGTGAACGTCTCGAAGAATTACTTTGATGCCCAACGTTTGAAATGCCACGCGATGAGATCATCTGGGAGAAAGCGTCCGATCGTGAGTTACTCTTGCCAGCTAGTCCCTCGTGTGCTCTAGAGATTGTTGCTCTAGGTATCGGCATTGATTTCTAAAAATCTCTATCGATTCCAGTTTACTCGTCCGTTATACCACGCTTTTTGCAAGGTTCGTTCGCGTTTCGAAGGCTTTGATCATTTCGCTGTTTGGACAGACATTATATGAATATTTTCGTCTTTCGTTGTACGTGCATTTTTCCACGCGATTAGGTTCTTTGAGGGATGTTTTTTTCCTTTCTATTTAGACTCTTTGTATGCAGTAATTTTTACGAAGATGAGTTTGTATTTTATAAAAGGGAAGGAGAAGAGGAGCTTCGGTACAGTACGATGAAAAACTAATCTGGGGCAAAATTTTTCAATTATAGAGAACCTTTTATCGAGAAGATACTTTGATAGACAAGCGAGAGGCACGTGTTGAAAATCCACCAAGTTTGAGATATCCGCAAAAATTCATTCCGAAAGCTATTTCAATCCCCAACGATGCTTACGTCGAGTATCGGAAATGACTATCACATTGTCCTGCAGCATATCGTTCGAAGAACGAAGAGAATCGTTCATCGTATCTATCAACTTCCATCGAATCATTCTGCAAAAAGTCTACAATCTGCTTCACCTCGCAACCACATTCTCACGAAAAGATCAATAATTCATCTTTTGCTATCGATCACAAACGCGATTATTATTATGATATATAATACGTGATCTGGAACGAAGGTTGACGAAATAGGAACGCAATTTGGCCGATCGATCGCGCGTCAAGGGAGGCAAAATTATCAGAAACTGTAATTGGCTACAGAATCAAGCAATAATCGTGGTTTTTTGCTTTTGCGGCACGTCGTGGAAGGAACGATTTGTTTTATTATTCGCCGATTGGATCGTTGGTATCGAAATGAAAATGGTTCCGTGGCGGTCGTAGATCCACGATACGACTACGCTCGATTGCCCGCGCCTTGTCGGCCAGGAAGAGTTACATAATTTCGTGGCCAGGTTGTGACCGTTCCCCTCGGCTGTGCCTCGTAATCGAACGGCAGTAAAAATCGTCGCCTAGTTACTCGAGTTTCTCCGGATAGGGAACCACCCACCGTTAAGCTTCGCAGAACGAAATTTTCTTCGTGGCTGACAGTAAAGGAAACTAGAGGTTCGTGAAAGCCGAAAGAGGACGGCTCTTGTTTCATTGTTCGTTTACTGGATAATATCGAAACCTTTCAATACCATTTTTATTATTCCATATTCGTTGTGAAGGCATTTAATGGATACAATTTCAATTACAAAATTTAATTCATAAATCGAAATACTATAAAGCCAGAAACTCGAGTATCCGGTTTTATACGAGTTTCCTATATGTGTTTCATTGTTTTAACGGGGCACCGCAAAATGGCCGACAACGTGATGGATTTCTTTGTACGTGGATATACGCGGAGGCGAGGCAGCGACGATCAAACGAATGGACAGTCGTAAAATTGCGATGGTGGAGGGTGAAGGCCGAGTGATGACGATAACCGTGGCTCGTAAAACTGGAGAATGGCTACCTCGTTTCTTGGATGAGGTGCCAAACTTTAAAGACACGTTGCACACATCGTAGTAGATACGATTCTTCGTATAATACGGATATAGTAAATCGTAAGCACAATTTCTCCAAACAACCACGTTTTGCGGGCAAATAAAATAAAATGATAGAAGAATTACAGAAGTGTAGGAATACGGAAACGTTCGAAATATTTATATAACGTATCGGCGAATGCGTGGATTAGATTTGACCGTGTACCGATGATTTTTACGACCCCGCGTTTGTCATAAGCGATGCATGATCAGATGCGTAAATTGAAGCATCCATAGAGCGTGTAAGTATCTTCAAATAGTAAAATAATTATTTATTACTTGGATAAAATGCATGAATGGTAACGTTCAAAGGAAATGGATGTATGTATGGAGTGGTACACTACAAATTCAATTGATACGATCAATATTGGATATATCCGTCCTGTTTATTGGAAAAGCATACTTTTGTTTGAAAATTGGAACAGGATTGTGATTCGACTTCGATCGGTCGTAGAATTATATACACCGAAACAACGGGAAATCGGAGATAAAGGAAGAAAAAAAAGTTATTTCATTGGACTAAGAAGATTCGTAAAAGTTCGAGGGTAATTCGGTTTTAAATCAATCAAACGTAGTGAGACCAGAAAGAGGGAGGGGGCATTCGATGAAATATGCCAGCTGTACATTAAAAGTTCAGGCGAAGTCGTATCCTGCTGGAATGCGCCCGATGGTCCTGAAATTCTCCGCCTCTTATTACGAATTTTTCTTGTTAACCGAGGCGGAGCGACGAGCGTGCTGCCGAGAAGAGAGAGTCCGAGCGTTTCTTCAACTCTGGCCCGAAATTAATGCGATAACTTGAGAGGAAGTTTTTCAAGAATGAAAACTGCGCTCTCGGAGAATCTCGTCCTCCTTCCTTGTTCAAATAAACTTAAAACCCAGAGTACGTTTCTCTTCGAAGCCGTTCGCATTGGTCGTATATTTTCACGGAAGACCGGTCTGTTGCTTCGGTGGAACACGGTCAATGTGACCAATAAAATATATATAATAATAAAATATGCGACCCATCGAATTAGGGCTCCCTGCGAATATTCCACTTTTCTTAACCGCAACGTTACACGTCAGAAGGCAACTAGTTTGACTGTTCCACATTAGAATACACTAGGACCTTGATCAACCTTAATCGAGAGACAGACGACCCGGGGTGAATCGAAACCCGAGGTGAGATAAGTTAAAACTTGTTTTCTATATCAAAATAATCTTTTTCCTGTAGAAAATCTGTTACATAGTCATTTTCTCGTTTATAGAACACAGCGATGCACTGGGCAAAAGTATTCGTACGTCCATAAAACAGGATAAACTTTTCTAAACTTGGATCAAACTATTTGAATCTTTTAAGAATTTTGAAGGATTGGTTTACTAGTTGGTTGACGCGTTAAATGTTTGTTTGATAAAATTGCAATTGGTTGGAATCGCGAGGAGAAAAGTAAGACTCTTTTCGCAACTCGGTTGTTTGAGCCTGTAATGAAAATCTAAACAACACAGTTTGAAGATTTATGTTTGTTGCATACACGCTGAAACCTACTGTGTCTACGAATCGAATGCTTTCCATTGTTTTTATTCTCCAGTCACATATTTTACATCAACATAAATGCTGCTTCAAAGTACCCTCGCAATGTGAATGGTTGATTTCTAATTCAAACGCAATTTCCCATAAGTATCGATGTATCTAATCACGCCACGTTGCGATAGTTCAAACAAACGGTTCACGCGTCGTTTGCTCGTCCGCGTTTTTAATGGCGGCTCTTTCACTTTGAGAGCCAGAATGCGCGAAGGCAACACGTAGTTGATACGTGCCATGGACTTTCCCTCGTAACCCTGCGATCTTACGTGTCTGGTACCGTTCCACACCATGGTCGCCATTATAAGACGATCAATGCCAGAAAACAAACGAATTAATGTTTTTTCCTGTTAACAAGAATGCTACTTCCTGCGGCAGCTTGCGTGCACCGCGAAACGAGAGATCCGTTAAGATAAAAAAGGAAACGGGATGCTCGTTCGACGTGCAAAGAAATTAATTATCGACGAGGCTGTAAATCTCTGTGTAATCGCGCGTAGGCAATCGGGGTGTGTCACCTGTTTGTCCCATTATTATTCTCGGTCATCGATTTTTTTAAATCTTTTATCTTTCAGAATTCTACGCATCGTTACGCCTAGCTAGGCATACGCGACTCTCTATTTCCCAACCGTGTTATCAATATCAGCTTCGAGCGATTAAATATTCTACATAGAGGTGCGATTGCTCTTGGAATGTCCGACATTGGTAAAAACGCTACAGCCAGATTCAACCGAGAACAGCTTGGCATCGATGTATGTATTTGGAAAGCGGTTCTTTCACCGGCGAGCTTTTGCAGTATCACCTCGAGGAATATGAGCCGTTGCAAATAAAGAAACTTTCGTGCTGGGACTCGTAAAAATGTGAAACGCGCCTCCATCCAGACTTTTATTCCTATGCACGTGCCGTCTCTCGAGAGCGAAAAGAAACGAACGTATACACATACTTTTAACGCGTTTACTATACTATTGTACTCGCTTCGAAACTTCCTGCTTCGCGCCATTAATCCTCTAAATATACGTACGGTAGCTACATTTTTATAAATCGTTCCCTTTTACCGTTCAAAAAATGACGTTCAACGCGCAAATATAAATATTTATTTATTTTGCGGCAAAGAGTACGGTAGAGGCGCAAAACTAGCAATAGCTTCGCAGTAATTAGTTTCAAATATTCCGCGAAACTTTTTCAACGCGAGTAGATGTTCGGCGTTTGTCTCGTTATCCGGAACGGTCCCGCGAAAGCGCGATCCATCCATAGGGAATAAAGATGAGAAGAGCGTGGCCGCGAAACAAAGCGGCCGACACGTCGAGAGACAATAGAGAGGTGCTAGACTGCACAATGGGTTTTTATTTCCTTTCCCGTAACATCGAGGCGACCGCGTGACGCGGTTCAATCGCAGAAATGACAGAAAGAAGCGTTTCTCGTGTCGAGGATTGTGAACATCCTGGATATATGCGAACGTTTTACACGTATTTGAAGTTACTAAGCTTTTCAATGACTACAACGAAATCCATAGTTATCGTTAAAATTTCCAAGAAAAATTGCCGGTCGCTAATGAAAGTTTCACTCGGAGCTAGTCAAAGTGTTAAAATTAATGAAAACGTCGACTATCTGGTGCGCGTTCTCCAAAATGGCGAAACGTTTCCTCGGGACAAACCGAGCGTAGAGATTTCGTTTTCCTACTTTTACGGAAGTTCGCCGTCCTGATTTTCGTTCCTTCTTCCGACTTCGAATAAGTTCGTAGTTTAAGGAGATACGAAGCCAACGGTTAATAAAGCGGCCGGTTAAACTCCCATTTCCACCGGAAACTTCTTACACTCGTTCTCGATTGTATGTATATGCTTCTCGTTCATAAGCGTTAAAACACTCGTTTGAAAGGGAAAAGTAAACCTTAAAAATGATTTAAAGAATTATGAAAATCTTTAAGAATTGTTTGCTAGATTAAAACTTTAAGTTACACAGAGTTCGCGTATTTAACGTCATAATCAACATTTTATTGATTATAGAGAGTCGAGTATCTGACAATTTCATTGGAGTTATTCCTTGACCATACATTTCGGATAAATACTCGCGTAAAATGCCATGTATTTTATGAATACCCACTTCGATTCAGTGAACATTCCACTCCACAGCATGACAATATTTAATTAGAAATACATATTTCACGCGAGTTATCTCGCCACACTATAACAAAATTAAACGTTTCTCTCGTGATTTACGTCTATCTCGAAATACTGCTTTGATTAATTTCGACACATATACTATTCATTTTTCTATTTTACTTGGCGTTATTTAGTTTCATGTATATTATATAAGGTACTTCGTGAATCACGTTCTAATTTTAGCCATGCTCTAAGTCATTTAATTTATCGCAAACTCTTTTCCAATGAAGCTTCGCGTTCGAAAATTATGGAAACATGTGAAACATAAAATATAAAAACATCGAATTTTTTAGCAGAGAGAAAAGACTTGTCTGACTTAAAATTATTTTCGAAATTTAATTTGTTTTCGTTATTATACGATCTTAAGTGTACGATAATGCAAATGCATCGCGAAATTTTTTATTTTTTATTTTTTTATTTTTGTAAAGGGCTATTTAGTATTGGATACTAAATATTATACTATTTGTAGAGAAACCTGTACGTGTCATTTCTAGACACATTCGTTTAAGTTTGCAAACACTGTAGATACTAATCCTCTTTGCCTTTACTTCCCGTCTTTACTTCCAATTCTCTTTTTAATAACTTTAATTAAAAAAATAAAAACCTATAACAAAAATTATATATTTTCAAGATATTCTTTTTATGTTTATTACGCAAATATATTTTATAATATTCCGAGTAAAAATTCTCACAGGATTGGTAATAAAAAAAGCCAGTCAATCGCTTTTTAACGCTAATAATTAATAATTATTTACAAATGGAAATTGCTCTTAAATTCCATGCTAAGGTGTAGCACGTTAAACGAAAAAACAATATTTTGTAATTCTTATGCTTACAGCGTCGTGTACAAGAAATCTTCAATTATTAATACATTATTTTCCTCTTAACTGTTGCAGGCAGACTTTCTTCGTGTCTGCCGTGCATTTTGAATCGTTATCTTGCACGAATATGGTATTCTAACTGATTATTCGTTTCACACGAGACCAGCAGGTGTCCTAATACTCGTGAATGGATGTATACTAGAGAAATACGTAGAGCAGAGACGAACGTTGAATCGATCGCACGGAATTAATTATCGTTCGTCCATTCGTTCGACTTCGTCCACTTGCTTTATCTAGTACGAACAGCGAGTCCACGTGATTCGATAACAATAGCGCGTATTCCTCAAACAAAACAGCAGATACGTTTCTCGTTTATCTGACGATTGGTCGCCGTGCTTCTTGTGTCTTCTCTAGACTCACGTTCGCCTACAACCGATGACGAACAATCTATTTTCATTTCTCGTGTTATTTATTTTATCCGCCCAACAAAACTACTTCTTTTTTTCTTTTCGTTCGAAAAGAACGTCAGCATTAATCTTTTTAAGTTTCTGCTGCTGATTTAATCGACCAACTCGAGTCGAAGACGATCTAAAGAATTCATCGATCGACTACGAGATCTCACACAGCTATATATAGCTACTATTTCGATAAACAGTAGGGAGGCTGAAATTCTCAACTGAATTTAGTCGGTTGCAGCGTCGCGTCGGTTGCGCGATACCAAGGCAACCGAATGACGTCAAAGTTTTCTACGTACACAACGCAGCGTTGGACAGGAAGAGATCGATGACCGCGATAGATCTCGCTGCCATTGTGACGACGAAACGTTGCAAGAGTAGATTTCGTGGAAACTCGTAACGAAACGAGACCGATTTCCGTCCGATAATCCTTCCACTTCCAACTTGTTTCCCGCATCTTCGTTTATCGATCAATGTTTGAAATCGATGGACAAGTTCAAGGAAAGCTTGATTAGCCAACCTCCGAAATAAGCTTCCCAATCACGATCTTCTCGCGATTACATCGATCGACGAGAAATACATTTCCATGAACGCTAGAATCAAGAAGAAATTCGATACGTTACACATATAGTAAAGTACGAGCCTCTTGGAAATTAAATCGATCGCTATCTTCTAAGAAACTTCTGGAAACTTCGCGCGTGTCGATGGAAAGAAATCGCACGGAATGAAGCAGAAAATCTTAAAAACCGCCTTCGCGCAAGCGCGACCGATTTCTAATTGCCCGAAGAGGAATCGTCGCTTCGTTGTCCCCGATTTTAGAACCGGTAGAATCTATAGATCCCCGTGAAGCCGGAACAATCGCCTCGATCGTCGATCGTAAGCGATGATCCCGGAAACAACGCTATTCCAGAGCTGTGGCGGTTCACCGCGCTGGTTCCGCGGCCTACGACCAGGTTTCGTGAGAGTCGCGAAAAAACTGGACCCGGTTACTGTGTCATCCGCTTCTGGAATCGTCTCGGTCCGCTTTCTGATACTCCTTCGCTATCTCGTTCCTTTTAGGCAACGCACGTGGCACGGCATTGACAATTTTTCTCGCAACATGTGCGCGCCATATTTGAAACGGCAATTTTTAATCGTCGATGAATCATGGAGCAACGACGAAAAGAAACTGTTTTTGGATCTGTTGGAACTCCGGTCTCTCTGCAACGTTTCTACATTTTTACGGCGTGCCACGTAAGATCTCCATACAAGATCTTTCGAACGGTTCTTCGCATTTTAGAATCTTAATCTCGGTTGGCACGTTATAATGCACGTGACTTGCGGAATTTCATTGGTAACGTTAGTCGATCGTCCAAGAGGATCCTACTATTAAACAGTTTTGATTTTTTTTCTGCGTTGAGGACCTACCAGAAAGTGTATGCAACGAAGAACTACCAATACTTTAGAGATTTAGAGAAACAAAAATGAATACGCGCCACGCTATTCCACTATAATACTCCAGGGCTGGATTCCGTACACTGTGATCGTTTAATGTTTTAAAAATGGAAGATGTATCTCGACAGAGTCGATCGATTTGACTTAAGTTTAAGTCGATGATCGTTACGCTGAATCTTACGTAGCCGAAAGAAACTCTTCTTCGCGGAAGGAGCAAGGCGTGGAATACGAAAGAAAGAAAGGAAGGCAAGCTGGTTTGATCGGTGAAAAAACTAGGCCCGACCGGCGTGGCGTGTCAGGGTTTCTAGGATCGTCGAAACTCTCTCTCGGTGCTGTAGAAGCACGTGATGCCCGTGTTCCGGAGTCGATCCGCCGTGGCAATGAGCACAAGGTCCCCGGACCCGGTTCCCTCCTTCTTTTTTCTCTTCTCTGTTTCTCCCGGCTATCAGGCATACGGCGTCGTTTCCCTAGCCCAGTCTGAAACACCTCGACCCGTTCTGGGACGACCTAACGAGGCGCGATACAATTAATGCGAAGCCCTACTTCGCGACCGATGCACCCGCGGCCAGAGTTTTTCCTTTCCTTCGCCCGTTTAATTACCTGCTAGAAGAAACGGCCCCCTAATGAGGTCGTTCTCGATTCTGCGTTACCGTGCGGCCAACTAATTCCGATATCCGCGAAATACCCGCCAACTTTTACCCAGATTTCCGGTCGGTCGCGTTAATTAACCCAGCAACTCTTCGTACATCTGATTCTTTCGTACGCCTACGCTACGTTTCCAGACCAGACGTACGATTATGTGAAGATTTTTTATTCTAACATTCGTGGACTGACTGAAAGAGCAGGAATATTAGATGATTTTAAAACCGTGAATAAAATTGTCGTTCGGTGTATTAATTTGATTTTCGTATCATTTTCAGACAAATGGTACGATACGTTCCAAGATAAATTTAAGAAGATTGTTACGATGTTATAATCTTTCTGACGTCATCGTAGAAATTTTGTTCGTAGTATCTTAACCTAACGATACCCTACAGGTTCTTTCACGTTCTAATCTCAAGCACTCGGTTCATCCACGTATTTCAATTCTTATAGTATTATTTTTTTACTAGATTTACTCGAATATGACGACGTATTAAAATCTGACGAGATTTGTGTAATTTCTCGGTTGACAAATTTTCGCTCAGGTTCCTAATATTCACTCGAAGGTAGTATCGCTGCAGCGATATCACTGTAATAACTGCTCTAGTCAGACACTGTGTACGATCGAAATTACCGAAGCACTGACAGGTACTGGTGCAAGGAATTCGTTCTTCCGGTAGTTTCTATTATCCGCGCGAATATCAGCGACGTTTGCACCGCGGGTCGAAGAACGTGGGAAGGTATGCTGGACGGGAGAAAGTGGCAGTCGTGGGTTTAATAACCAGAAACTGACTACGCGAATCGAGAACTTCACAATTAGCCGTTTCGAGGAAAGCCTAAAGATCGTTCTGTGGCTCGTAAAATGGCAGACTGAAATAATAATTAGAGGTAATAGCCTGCGCGGATTGCGAACGATCATGGCGACGATGACGAAAGTAACCGATCCGAAAGGTTACAGTATCCCTGACCAACGTTAACAGTCTCGGCTCTTTCCGAGCGCGCGAAACCTCCGTGTAACCTTTCCCGATCGAAATCTCAAGGCGATTCAGCCGTTGCCTTGTACGAAGCCTCGATCGTTCGCAATACGGCACGAGGGAGCTAAAACTAATCGAAGAATAAAGAATCGTAGGTGTGCTGGATATACCTTGCGCGAAACTGAAGTTTTAATTGTTTAAAATTTTAACGTGTTCGATATTCTGTAATATAAATTTTGCGGGTGTTATTTTTGCTTGCCTGATAACAAAAACAATTTCTGTTTAATCTTTTATACGTTTTGTGTAAAAACATAGTGGTAGTCAAAAACGAGATCCGTAACAGGATAAAATCCATACCGTAAAAAAGGATGCTTGCTTTGATTTATCGTCGGATAAAACTTAAAAATACCGATATTTTTTAACGTATTTTGTTGTTTATATTTTTCTTATTTAACGCAGAGCACGTGCACGTGAAATTCGCGCGGAGATACATTATTCGCTATATTTAATTCAAACGTTTAAGTGAAATGCACATTTTCATAATTTAATTGGCTGTTTAATCGTTCGATATAATGAACTTTTTTTATGTATAATTGAAATTTATTTAATACAGACTGGAGGTTAATCTGGCGTATATTCCTGCTCTTCTGGAAAGAATCGACGACTCTTCGGTTCCAAATCAAATCTCCGAAACGAAACGAACTAAAAGAATATTTTCATTTCTAGTAGTATTTTAATAACTACTGTTAAATAAAAAAAAAGACAAAATAAAGGTAAATAAAATATTCACCACCTTCCATTTTCTAATCTAACTTCCAATATAAACCAAAAATCCTATTTTCCAATATTTTAATAACCGGTCTCGAGTAAAAAAGATGTGTAAGAGATAGAAAGAAAAATATAGAAAGTTTTTGATCCGTAGTCGATCCATCCGGAGAAGGCAGAAATCGCACGCGTGCGGTGTCACTGGCGCGCACGCGTGTGCAGGTCGCCAAAGAGGTCAATGCCTCTGCTGGTTCTCGTTCATTCGCATACACAGAGTCGACCAGGCCGGTGTCAGCGTTTCCTCTTCGCATTCAGAGGCTTCCGCACTTCCCCTGCCCGGTCCTCCAAACCAGAGAAACCGAACGAATCTCTCAGATTTATATTCTTATCCGAGATGGTTTCGTTCCCGCGCGCCACCAGTATACCGTAAACTCAGTTATACGCACGCTCACGCGCTATTCAACGAGCTTTTCTCCGTGTTTGTGAATGTACATGCTTGTGGATGTACAGTGTACAGGATGATCGTCTCGAACCGCGACCTGGGTTAATGGGAATCGTTCATGAGATTTTCCTCGCTCTATAGGATATTGTTCTGTGCAAAGTATAGAGTAGGGGTCGTATCAGGTGATCGTGAGCTACTTTCCGATACAACTGGGTCAGATACATAAGAATCAAAGCGCGAATTATCCGAAGAGATAACAGTAATATCATCGACGAGTCTGCTGATAATTTACTTGTTTAAATAGCCTCGGAATGGAAGACTGTTTAGTATAAGGCTACTAATTTCTAGTTCAAAGTATGTTTCATGCGACGCACGTATCTCTCGGACGAGTGAGAGTCTTGCGAAAAGTTCGAATCAGCTGGAAGACAGTAAACGCGTGAAAATTGACCTGAAAGGTGCGGTCGTGAGAATCGAAGAAACTCGTAACGACGTCTTTCGCAATAACGGCTGGTTCGTTCTCGCGTCACGAATACTATTTATTAGTCGTTCACTGCATTCCTATAACTTATGCCCGCATTCCTATCGAAGGAGAAACTTTCGATACCTTCGCTCTATCTTTTTCTTTTTTTCCCTTTTTTTAATAACCTTCTCACATCCTCTGCATATTTCCCAAGAACCGTTTGTCGATATTACAGCGAGGAAATGTGTCTGGTATCTTCCATTTCGATACTCGAGTCTTACGTCTGTATGCGTGTACTTTATACGTTTATTACAACGATACTGACTTCTCGTGGTTAACTCGTGTCACGATTACGATAACAAAACAAAGGAAAATATTTGAGTTACGCGCGAGAAAGATAAAAGTATACAAGTGTCGATTTTCAACGGAAGATTTCCTTTAATTTCGACGAAGTTTCAAAGCGGAGATCAGACTGTACGGAGGACGCACACTAATGCGGACAATGAAGGCGTGGATTATGTGTGCGAGGACCACGTACGGGGCAAAGTTCCGCTACGTGCCAGCACGTTTGCCATCGGCTGCCGAAGAAACGCATAACTCTGGGAGGAACGTACATAAACCACGCGAAACGCTCCATTCGTTTCGATGAAACGTTCCCGGAGCTGAGAACGTGCCAGTGTCCATTCCACCGTCCGGAGAACACTTTTCAGATCGTCGTCACGGGATTTTAACGCGAGCAAACACCGGAAGACCATCGAATCGACCGGAGGGAACGTGATACGTCTTCGATCGACGTGGCTCGCGCAGTTATTCAATTAATACCAGATTATTTCAAGGGAATGGACTTTAAATTCTTGTATCCAATAATTCACGGATCTTATTTTTTCGTATGGAACCCAGTGAAATTAATACAAGAATTCTCGTTTTTAATTATACAGTATCGTGACGTTTTAATTAAAAGAGAGAAAAAAGAGACACAAATTGTATTTTGCGTGTGTTAATATCAATTAATGCGATCCATAGTAACGTTTCGCAATAGATGTGTGCTTTATGAGGAGAATGTAAGATATTCGTATGGTTAATTTAAATGAAACTTTAAACGTTGTTAGATTCCGTCATTTTACTTAGAAAAATAACTCGTTATGAGATTTTTCGTGTCATATTCGATCGAATCGTATTATATTTATCGTTGACAGATTTCTTAAATCGAAATAGACAATTCGCAATTAGATTCGATCGGTTTGATTTCTAACAAGCCAAAGCGTCGATCTGTATAAAGATAGGAGGCAAAGAAATCGCTGATTTCTTGTACAAAGAAAGAGCAAACCTATCGATGGAAATTTCACGCCTCGGATAACAGACTACCAAAAGATAATCTTAGCTGTCGAACGAGCAGAGACAAAAACCAGAAAGCAGAAGGAGCGACTTCGGTAGTCGACAGACGGGAAGTTGAACGATTCGGAATGGAGAGAAGAGAGAAGAGAGAAGTGGACGTAACAGGTTGTTACTCGTTAATAAATCCCGCCGCTTTACAACTCTATAAACCGCGTATCGCGGCCAGCTCGTCCGTCCTTAGAAACGATGCTGCAAATTAAAGCAATCGCCGACTCCCTACTTAAAGACCGTACTAGTGGAATCTGGCGAAGTTGCAACCGCTCGAACGAAATAAATATTAATGCCGCGACCGACTCTATTCGCCGCTAGATTCACCGATAGAAGTTAACGAACACGAAGCGGAGTACCGTTTGCCGGATGGCTGGCTGGGGAATCTGTGCCGAACACTCCACGCTCTCCTAACTTCCGTTTCGTCGAACTTTCCTTGGAAACCGGCATATCCTTCGTTGGCAGTCTATTTTCTTAAGCGTTAATTGGGCTTAATTAGCGATCAAATGATTTTTTTATGGCAGAACATTCAAAGGAGGAGATGAAACCACTCGAGGCTGTGAATTATTCGAATGTTACAAAATTAAGATATCGAAGCAAAAGATATGGATAGAATATTACGCTAGTAGTAATAATTGTTACAAGTAGGAATATGGTAAAAAGTTTGGAACAGGTTTAATTTACGATCAAACTTTGTTTAGCTTTGTCGATTCCTAAAACAAACGTAACGAATCAGTGCGAAATTTCAGCTGCGATAGCGTTAACTTTAACGATAGCTTTTAAAAGAGTTAAAGTTGTCGCACGTAAGAGTAGAATAAAACAAAGGCCCAGAGCGGTGCAGCTCCGTCAACGTGTTGCCAGAGTTTCGCAACCTAACCGCGATTCGTTTCGCAACTCGAAGTGGACCGAAACTAGGTTCCTGCGTCAATATTGTCATTAAGTTGTTGGAGGGAGAGCACCTACAGCCTAATCATCGTCGGTAATTCGAACGGCGGCCGTGTACACCTTAATTACCAAGAGAGAAGAAAAAAGATAGGCACAGCAGCGTGAATTCGCTCGTAATAAGTGAAAGTCCGCCTTTTGTGATAGAAGCAAGGTCTTGCTTTTACAGTACACGAGTATATTCGCGTGTTCGCGCGCGCACGGCATTGGCAGTGGCAGTCGACCAATCGCCAACCCGTCCGCGAAATGGATTATTTGCTCGCGTGCCGATCTCTTATCTTTGATATAGAAGCATCCAGCTTATCGTAGGCTACTGAGAAAAATTACTTTCACCAACTCTCCCTATGAACGCATCTTCTCGTTTCAGTTAGCTGCGCGAATGTGTGACACGATGACTTCACCTCGTTCCTTCACTTAACGCTGCTTACGACTTCTCGCGAAATCAATTTCGTATTTCTTGAGACACAGTCGTGTTTCATAAGAACTTGATTAAGAGTTTTTTCCTAGAAAATCGAGCGTAGTGATGTATGCTACGTTGAACGGAGCATAGTTGGTATGACGAATAATTGTAAATAAAATCTGAATGTCGTAAAGAAGGCGGAGAAACGCGTATACGTATACGCTACTATGAACAAGGTGACAACTAACTAATTAGTTCGATATAGCATATTCCACTGTAGAATATTCTACATCTTCCGAACACGTGTCGGCTTTCCAAACATCTTCTACGTCTCTCTACAAATTACAATCGTACTCTTACCTGTACCACGTTGGAGCAAAATTCATCTTCGAAATTTTTAAATCGCGAACGAAACTTTCATCCGATGATTTATTAATCCTTTTTCTCGTACAATATCCATTTGTCGGATTTACTTTGTCAAAACACAAACAACGCGCGAAATCTCCCTTAATCCTGCCGCGATCCGCTAACGACCACGCATCCAACGCAAACTGAATCGAACAACGGAACAACCACCGCGAACTGTGCAATCAGGTCTCACCGAAGAGCTCCCCTTCCACCGCATAAAACGAACGAGAACAGTGTTTAATACGACGCCGGTGAAAACGCATAATTTAGGCCGAAGCATCAGAATAGTCGTGGACTTTCTTGCAGCCGGTTTATTTCCTTTTTCGTTCGTCCCGCTGCGTTTCCGCCCTGCATACCGTTTTTTCCCACTTTCCACGACGATTAGACACCCTACGTGTCTCATACTAATTCACGATGCACACCCACTTTCCACACTTTGTCGTGGAAAGTGCAATCGAGCACAGGAGAATCTCGCGAATTCCGCGATCCTTTCACGCGGTTGCTCGTCATCGTGTGTTTGCTTACTCCGCACTGTGGACACTTTCTAGACCTGTCCATTCGTTCAAGGTTAAAGCGTGAACGTACCAGGCCATTTTTCATCGCAACTTCTGAATCGCGAATAATAAAACCGGCTGCAAATTCTTTTCAGACTTTCTGATCCGGTATCTGTTGCACTGGAATTCTGGAGATTTGCATTTGCAAGGAAATTCATCGTTACGCGTGGCAGAGAAAATCCGCGTAAACGACGAGTGATCGAGAACCGAGCACCATCGTTCGTAAATATTAAAATGTTTATGAAAATTTAAGCAAACCTTGCAAAATCGTTCAGAAATTATGAAAACTTTAAAAAATGATTACTTCGTTCGAAACGTTGGTTTGCGAAGAATTCGTACGTTTACTTTAATTCTCTCGCAGATTTAAAAGAGAGTAGGTCTCTGAAGGGTTGAGATAAAATTTTCCTCCACTTACTTTACATTGCAAGCCAACATTCCTGCAATATTGCATTTGCATAAAATGGCCAGTTAAATAGACTAGTTACGGAGATAGGATAAATTCAATTTCGCGAAAAATTCTGGATGCGCTCGTCCTACTATTTTAACAAAGCGGAATATTCACGGTGCAATATACGAGACAGAGGTATTCAAAGGTCACGGACTTCGCATAAATATACAGGTTTCTACGGTCGTAGCTACGCTAGCAGATTCGATACGGTGACATCTTTAGCTTTTCCCTGGCATAGATTGTCGAAGACGGCCGCGTGATTCGTTCGCTGAGTCCGCGATTCTATGGAACAGCATTACGAACTTCCAAAAGCAATCGAATCCGAAAGTCTCAAAGCAGTTCCAGGGGACCGTGAATAATATGTTGTAAGAAAAATGTTCTCGTTCTGAGAGTTGGTCCACTGTTTCTCGAATATTTTCATGATACATTGCCTAACTTCTTAAGGACTGAATATACGAATCTGTATATCGTAAATTTGTCGTTCAGAAAATATTATTTAAATAAATACGAGGAAGAATACTTTGTTCGTGCAGCCTTACGATAACAACATTACAAATTACGTTAATACCGTGAACATTGTCTTGCTCTTAAATTACCTCTCTGTTGATCTTTTTAACAAAGAATACATCAACATAATGGTGGTGAAACTTGATGGAACTGTGTTTGAATAAAAATAACTTTATTATAGAGTGTAGCAAATATCGAGAACCTGTAGAACCACTTTTGCCGCGATACCTTTCGATATCTCTCACGTTGCTTCGAACCAAAAATAATTGACACATCCTCCAATAATGCCTCGAAATAACTGGGAAAACTGCGAATTCAGTTACAGGTCCTGGAGAATGTTTCGAAAGGAAAGGGGTTAACGATGGCGAGCGAAAAGGTCGCCAACAGCCTTTCTCCGTGGCGTCGTAAAGTCGAGGCCACGCTGTTTGATAAACGGCGTCAAAGTATGGACCAGCGTAACAAGAGCTCGTTGTCGAAACAATATCCGGCGTATCCAACCGAAGGAAGTATTCTTCTCGTCTATGAGAAATTCAGAATCGAACCAGATCCAGCTTTTCCTCCTCTGATCGTCCCCCTCGAATAAACGAGAGGGAGAGTCTATAGCACCCTGGGCGACGATGTCGAGAAACTGCACGCGGTATTCAAGGTTTCTACGTGTAACTTCATTAAGCTCCCACCAGAACGAGCCAGAGTCGTCTACGTCCCAAGGAACGAACTTAGCCTGAATTTGATTGTTCTTCGTTCCATGTCAAAGTTCAGGCGTTAGGCGAAGTTGGACGAGGTGTTGTCGCGTCTATCGTCTGTCGCGTGTCGATAAGGTCGCTATGGTTGCAATTAAACTTTGTGCGTGAAGGGACGAAGAATTGCTAGAGCAGATTACCGAGCTGGGATTCCAGGCTCCTTCGATTAAACCACTCTCAGAGCTTCTTCGTTCTTCTCGCAATTCTGCCAGTTGGAAAACGGCTGTTTTGCGGTGTCACCGTGATAAAACACGAAGAAGAAGGATCTCGTAATCGAATTTCCCACGATGGAAATTACGTGGAAACGACGCCCGCGAGGCTGACCAGTGTACGCTGTTTCCCATCGTGTCGAGAACTCTGATTAGCAAGGAGACAATGGCCGCGCACCTCGGTGAATGTCGGTCGATCGACGTGACCTTTAGGCCGACTGACATTTGAACCCTGAAGAAGAAGAGGGAGCCGCGAGTAACTGCGCTGGACGGCTCCGTGACGTACGATCGGAGAAATCGAATCGGAGTATACGTCCACGGGTCTGCAGATTGATCGACCTTTCTACCGAAAGTTCTCCGCTCTCCGAGTACCGTTCTTGCCCTTCGTCCCACGAAAATCAATGTCTTCCAAGAACCGGCAAGATCTACGGGCTGTAAATGTCGTTCGTACGAATTTACAAGGTGACAGGAGAATTCATTGGATATTCGAGTTCTTAGTACGAATGGCCCGCGCTGGTTACGAGGTTGCTACACAGTGGTGCAAAAGTAATATAACGCTTACGATAAGAAAGACGATGCGATAGGATTGATACGGTAGGAAAACGCTATATACACGTATCTATAGGATATATGATCCTAGACGCGAAACTTTCTCCTGTGAATCTAATATACGCAGACACAACGATATACAATACATTATTATTAGACGAGTCGAGAGATACTAAATCGAAAATTATCGTTCGCTAGCATCCTGTCAGCATTTCTGTGAAATCTAAATAGGACGTTGAAACCGACTCGAACCTGAACCAATTGCCCGCGTTTAAATAAACCGGGAAACCGTGTCGATCGACAGATACGAGTAGCATGTGGCCGCGGGTAACCCTGCTGTACATACGACTAATCTGGTCGCGGGTCGTTCGACGAAGAAGCAGACGGACGTCGACGAGGGGAGGCCGTCGATCGCATGATTTGCCCAGAAGCGAGATAATACAAAGTTATCACAGCCGGCCAAGCTTGCTCGTTAATCTCGTTCGTTGTGGATTCACGTCCAGAGGTTATTTCGAGCGGAAGTGCATCGTTGCTTAGTCTGCGCTCGCTAAGCTCTTACCTCTTCTCTTTCGCTTCCTGACGCTACGCGTATATACTGGGTGCAGCCAAACCCCCTACAGAATCTTCTTCCGAAAGGAGATGCACGCCACTAAATTTAGATTTACGGGTCGAGCGTCTGCTCTCTGCCTGTTAGGCAGAGGCCATGGCTCGCTTAAGCAAAACAACGATAAAGCATTCGAAAGTGGACGGCCACGAAGCTTAATGGAGACGCATCGCGCGTCGAAGGACGCGATCGGCACGCGACGCCGCGTAAATTTAGCCCGGAGGATCGAACGAGCCAGGGATTAAGTGCTATCCCTTATCCTCGCGTTCCAGTTATTTACGAGTCTTGCCTTTTTCCCCTTTTGTCCGATGCCAAGTTGTAGGTTCAAGGGTGAAATTAACCCCTTGTTATCTTATATCAAACTGAAGTATAACTCTGTGTATAACTTATTTGAAACTCTGTTCGCATCTGTTCTACAACCTCTATTGTCACGTTGCCTTGTTCCCAAATATATTCGGACAAACGAGAATAATCTACTGCTATATCCGAGTTAAGGAACAAGGTCGCATCGATGCAACTTTTGCTTGCAATTTTTTTTCAATCGATCTACATCACAGTTTTGACGAAGGACTTCTAAGGTTTGATTGATATTCGTATTGTCGCTATTTGCTATTCCATCTAGACACCACAGTTGGCACGACGTTTGAAGAAGTTGAAGTACATTTACAAGTACAGGATAATTTCTTTCTCAAGTGCGGGCATTTTTTTCTATAGATTTGAATCGCGCAATAAATTTCAAGACTTTTCTCGTGTTTCGATGAAACGATATGTTGCTTTATTCACATTTTTCAATAACGTTGCACGTACCTCGGTCTCGCTGTCGGTCGCTCAATGGATTCATTTAATAGGAACACGTCGATATAGATAAGTTACCGAATCATGAATAGCTTCCCAAAGTAGTTTATGCCTAACATAAATAAATTGTCGATGTTCAGGAAGAGTGAAATTTATCGATATTTTGGAACAATACAGTAGTATCATGCAAGAGTCGCTGTATAGCGTTTTGATTAATAGGTAATCGGTGTTTCATCAACGTTACAATCGCGAAACGAGCGTTCCAATTTCGTAGCGAGCGTTAGAGCACGTTCTTACGATGCCTCTAGCCTCAGCCAATTGATTCTTGTTGCAATATTTAACAATAGACTGAACGGGCTTTAATTACACGGGTGAAAATAATTTTCTCGGCGCACCGACATGTTACGCCCTCGATGCTCCTTCAACTATTAAATTCCGAAGGAAATAAAAGCCGCACTCGCACGCCTTCGCCGCCGTTCTAAATCATCGGCATATTAGATCATACGATGAGTAACGCGATTTTCCTTCCAACCACGTCCAATAGGTTGTCGCACACAAACGCGAATTAAACGCTACCAGGAATGCTGATTTATCTTCATTCTTCTGTACAAAGCATACGACGAACACGAGTCGAGTTTTCGATATTAGGTAAATATATTGATATATGATCGATATAACAGCTATAATATAACTGATCGATACGTGATCCTTTTATGCACATTCTCAAACTTATTTTACAATTTACCGATACCATTATTATGTACGGTATAGTATATTTTGTATAGTATTACACGTAATACAACATAACATAAAAGTTTTCCGGCAAGCGTTCAAATATATTCACCAGCCTCTGAATATCCGTAATTTTGTAATTAAAACAGATCATGTCAAAAATGAGCAAGCGTTTGAATACTTACGAGAGTTTTCAAGCACGCTGTAAATTTCTAAATAATGGAGCAAACAGGAAATCATGTTCTAATCCTTTCTTACAAATTGGCTTTCTGGTTTGGCGAAACTGCGACGAGGCACGAATTAAAGTTGCACGCTATCTCGTTGTACCGCCGTAAATCATACTCCCGTTCGCCGCGGGACAAGAACAGATGCGTTTGCCTGGTTCGTTGCGAAAGATCGGATGCCCCACGCTTCGTTGCCTTTAGACCCAGCGCAGTCCACGCGAAGACGATCCTGGATTTCAACACTTTGCTTCGACAACGACGATGAGCCAATATCTGGCGGGAAACGATCGCGAAACAAGGAAGAGACCTCGATTCCGCTTTTTCGCGTGTGGAACCTGGCGCCAATTATACGTGGCATAGTGGCTTTCACAATAATTAATCCACGAAACCGTGAAAGCCTGCGTGCTTTCCATTCGGTGATAAGTTCATTTGAAAAGCTAATCGGAACGAAGAAAAAGAAACGATCGAAATAGTTCAAACTTGGCTGTTACGCGTAACCGTACTAATCGAGTCTCGTAACAAGGAAATTTCAAAATGTTTTCGAATACTTCCGTGAGCCTGCGTATATCGGTCGAATAAATCTCCAGTGCGCCAGGATACCGACCGACGTTCCCAATGTTTGTGCTCCGTTTCGGCTAATTGCGCCTGCGAAACCGGAATACCGTTATCGCGGCCAATACGCGTGTAAGCGAGACAAGATGAAAACGGTGGAGGAAAAATGAAGCCGTTTTACCGCACGCGAAGGACATCCACTTTGCTCGAACGATTTTCTTTTCATAGGTAGTTTACAGAGGTTTATGATTTTAAGTGAAACAGATTGAATGTTGTAACTTGTAATCGAGAGTTGTGGCTATAAAAATAAACGGCCATCGTATAAATGACGACTTGGTAAGAAAGTTACAGAGTGCTAGGGCTGGATGTATAGATCGATGTAATGGTCGATTGCTTACGAAGATGGTGTCAACGTTTAGCCCGTAAACCTTCGAACACAGATTTCAATAACACGAATGAAAGTGAAGTAAATAAAGTACTGCTTTATGTACGTGTATATTTTATATGAAAGCGATGTCACGTGCATGCGTATTTAGAAGAAAACGTGAACGAACTCTTTTCTTACCGCGTGTTTACTAAACCTTTATCCAATTCAAAGACACTCGACTAAAACCTCGAAACTCGAACAGAGACTTTCTCCAGGTCCATCCAAAGCGACCAGTGTGCTCGAACGATCGAAATCATTGCCTTAAAACCGGGCATAAAAGATCGCCGGACGATAACTGCATAATCTAAACAACTCGAGCGAACCATTCGGCCACGGTTTATCGTAGAACGCCGCAAATCATGTGGATCGGGACGGGGTCCGATCGTGGAACATCGTTTTCTATCGGTGTTATCGGCGTTCACGGGATAAACGCGGCAAAAACGAGTAGACGGCGGAGTGTTTCGCGACCGGACGATTCTGACTTTAGAGTTGGTCGTAAAGTTTTACGAGGCTTTTCGCCGCCGTCGCCGCCTTTGGTACCGTGTGCACCCGGCGCTCTCTTGAAATAGCGATCGTGGAAAATGAACGCGTACACCAGACGGACCCTTCCTTCCCCGCGATCCGTTCTTCCGACCGGATGTCGTGTCGTACCACTGCCCATTCATTCGTATTGTACGAATGAAGCGTTCCCCCGCGAGCCTCTATGCACGCGTCTGTGACTCCGTCACGCGTCACGCATACGTATGCGCTCGTAATAGCTTGGAAGTACATCGTGATCGTTTCTACATCGACCTGACCTTCCGCTCTATTCTGCATTCTTCTCTCCAATGCAGTTTCTAGGGTAGTATAAGGAGTTGAAAATGTACGCTACCAATCGGAACTTTAAAGCCGTTTCATTCGCCTACTCGCATCGAACATTCGATTAATTTCGTTATTAATAATTAGGAATCGGTGCTACCTATAGGAAGATCTTGGACGAGGAAATGTTCTACGGTGAAGATAATTCTGAGCTGACATTTTCTATTTTTTAATCTATTTTATCTTTCTACACTAAAGTTTAAGTACTCCGAAATTCTGGCTGGAATTCAAGGTGGATTCTTATCGGGGGTCCTGGCATTCAAGCAGCGCTGCCGCGCACAAAAAATAAAACCACTGCACGAAGAATGTCAAGTATGACCAAAAACACGCACCGTGGTTATCTTGGACATTCGAGGAACAAAGTTTCTTTCTCACCGCGAAACACTCGAGTTTTTGTTTATCAAACGATCAGAGGAAAAGCAGCAGCAAAATCGCTAGAGATAATAATAGAGCAAAATAATCGATCCTGGAAATGTACAAGCAATTGCCAGCCGTCGTACCAAAGTACGCAATACTTTTATCTTTTAGACGTTTTGTTATTTTATTAGTGTCTTTTATCTCCCAAGTCCTTTATACTTCTCTACCTCTCCCGTTATTGTTTGCATAAATTTTATTATCGCTTCACTGTGGTTTATTTATCGCCACCAGCGTTTATTCTAAAAGTTCATATAAACATCTTAAAATCGTTCGCCAACCTCTGATTGCATCATTTTTACGACCCGGTTTACGTACACCATTTCGCCGTTTTATCGACCTACTTTTTACGTACCGCCCTTTGAATCTGATGATCGTTCGAGGTGTACTTCGTTCTCGCAAATAAGAACAGAGGGACTGGAGATGCAGTGTTTCCAATAAGAAGGTTAAGAAGAGAGGAGAGAAAGGGAGAATTTCAAGAACGCTTCGCGCTACGCTTCCGGACGATTATAACGCACAGGGGAGTTTCGAGGGTTCTTCCGGCGGGAACGGCAGAGTTTTAACGGTTAGGGGGCAATAATAATAATAGCTTAATAATAACTTAACAACACGTTGACGAAATAAAGGGAAAGAGAGGAGAAAAAATATATTGGGCGAGTCTCTGCCCTCGACTCTTCAAACACGAAACTTAGCCACGGAAAGGTGGAGATCTCGCGAGTTTTACGCGCCTTTTTATCGTTAGCGGAATTTTATTTTCCCCCGTGTTTCCCAACCAACGTGAAAAATAAGGTAGAGCAAAAGAGAGTGGGAGTGTTTTACGGTTCTCGAGTTAAAAGGTGGCCGAGGGTAGAATTTTCTCTTATCCCTTTCTCTCTCTCTCTCTCTCTTTCTCTATCTATCTGTCTACCTGTTTGGAGGTCTCGCGAATTTAACCTACCTTCTGATCAAGTTTTATCATTAGCGGAATTTTCTTTTCTCCGAGTGTTCCAACCAACGTAGAAAATAAGGACGAATACAAGGACTTGGAAATTTTTTACGGTTCTTGGATCAAAAGATAAAAGCTTAAAAAGGAGGACAGAATTTTCTTCTGAATTTTATGCCTTCCATTTTTCCATCTAACCACCTTACTCGTATATGAATCTAGAGCAAAAGTAATTAAGAGCGAACACTGTCTTCGCACGATTGTCGAAATAAAAAGCGTCACCGTGTCGCAGTTTTATCGCGGTAACGACCAACGAGGCAACGAATTTCAGCAGGATCGCGGAGGTAAAGAGCTTACGAGGAGAAGAGAGAAAGAGGAACGGGAAAATAGCGTATGGTTGTAGGAAGATAAAAGATATCTAAACGCCGTGGGTTCCTCTCCGCGCGAGGTGCAAAGTATTGCTCATTCTCCGCACGATCGGGGGGACAGAAAGGAGAGGCTCATCGGAAGAGATCTCCAATGTCGACGCTTCCGGTTCGCGATCCGTTGAATCGTACCTCGTTTCCTGCTCCCCGAGCTTTTCACTTCTTAATTGGTAGATCTGTAGATTAAATAATATTCCAGTCAGAGAGCGAGAAGGGAAACAACGTTCGGTGCGCGTGCAGGAATTAGAGAGGTGCGCGATCCATGTTGTCTGCTCCAAGAAGGAAAAGGCTTCGAGTCGTTTTGTTTCCGATAATACAGAACAAAGAAGATCGCAGAGTACATCGGTATTTGAACATTTATCCGTAGAAAATGTTTATGATCATACGGTGCATAAAACATTGCGAAATCTTTGTTAATCAGATACGATTGTCGTGATTACATTGGTAAAATTTGAAATCAATCTAAAAATGTATATGTATAGAAATTACCAAGTATTTATCGCAAACGTGTGTTTTGTAAAACACTAATATACAACATGAACATTCGTTTTAAACGTGTAATCGAAAGGCCCTCGCGTCGAGGGTTATTTTTTTAAGATAATAAATGATCGATTTTGTATTATCATAATCCGGGAATTTTATTGTCGCGCGGTGTGCTTCTGGATGTAAATGGTCGAAAATCCCTCGTGCAATTCGAGATAGGAGAACGGGGAACCTCCAGCTACGTTCGTGGACCGAAATTTAAATATCTCGATACGTGTAGATATCGCGGTAGAATCAAGGTCGTTGTCTGCTACTTTCTCAACGATAAATACGTCACACGGCGGGAGATAGATTTACAATGGCAGATAAGAGCAATCGGTCGAAGAAGCTCGCCTCGAAATCCGAAGGTTCCGTGTCACTCGACGGAGAACCGCTACAGAGGCTCGCGAAAGTATTTCAACACTCGCACATGAATACCTTTGATGTACGTGGTCTGCAATTAATATATTTTCGATTTCCAAATCTTATCGATATAATCACGACAGTCGTATCTGGTCGCAGTGTCAATGAAATTGCAAAAGTTTCGTACGACGCACATGGTATATTCATAAAACTGTTACATGGTTGACAACTGGAAACTTCCGTGCATTAGGATACTTCATAGTGCATAGAATATAATTTGAAGGAAACGTGAAAAAATTTACTTGAAAACCGTTAGAACTCGTGGTCTAGTACCAGTTCGGGAACTTTGCCGTCGTGCCGTGTATCTCTGCGATATTATTTAGATCGTCGGATAAATGTGTATAATCACGGCATCGTTCTAAGACCGGTGCTTGACAACGTGGAATTTCAGATCTCAGGTGAAATTTTTATCTCGATACTTGAAAATGACAACGACAGTCCGCGATTTAACCGAATTAGCGCGATCGTAAACTGGCATTACCGCTGCCGCGACGTTATCTGCTTAAGTAGGTAACGTCGCAAAACGACTAGGTTGACGCGTAACCTCGCGGTTTTAAGTGTAGGTAATGTCCCCGTAATGCGATCCAACGGCGGTCGGGATCAACGTCTAAACGCCTAGACTTTCTCTGAATGCGTTCTCTTTTATCCGTTTCTCAAATCGCTGTGGAAAATAAACGAATTGAGAAATCCATGTCATCAAAGATAATCGTATAACGAGATCGTTTTTTATCGGGCTAAAAAGGTCGACTATGTTTCACACTGTGTGTATATGAATCAGAGGGATCGTAGCTAGTGCGAAGAGTTAGTGAACTCCAATTACATAAATTACTTATCCCCAGGCAAGTTCATATAAATGGAATTCTACTGTACTCTAAACTCTAAGGTCGTAAAGCACTCTTTTCATAAAACACATCGTACATCTTCGACGCTAACTAAACAATTTCGAATTAAACATGTGGCAACGATACGGAAACCCTGACCGAGGTCAGATATATATATGAGACAACAAAGACGCGAAACTGAGAAAAACATGGACGAAATCTTCGAACCGGTCGATTTAGAAATTCATCTTCCTGTTGGTAACCAGATAAATCGGGAGAATATGGTTGAAAAACGTAAAGTAAATATGTGACGAGCATGCGCGTTATTATTTCGATGCGCGTTAACATAGTCGTTATTGCGGCTTTCATCGCATCCCGATGCCTTCTCCTCCATTAAAGAACGAATTCACCGAACTTCGTCTTCGCCATTCAATTTATTACTTTCCATCGACTTTCACGTAGCAGGAAACCGCTGGAACACGCACGCGTTTACACAATGAGAATTCAGTTTCTTGCCGTTGCGCAGGCAACCCGTTATCAAACCGTTTCTGATAGCGATGCTGTGAAACGTTTCGTGGCTAGAAAGAGAAAGAGAGAGGCTGAAGCGAGTCTGTTTCAAGAAATTATCGGCGCTTTACCGCGTTTCCCGCCTCATGCATAAGGAACGCGAGTTTGCATCTCATCCACGTGAAAATTTGCCTGGAAAATTCGCCTCTGCACAGACGAGGCGAATTCGATTTAATTGCAATGTACGCGTAAATTCGAAAAGTCCCACCGCGAAAACGACGTCGTGCATTTTTCACCAGCGTTCGATCCTAGTGAAAACGTCGTCGTACAATTGCTCGCAAAAACGCTCGATCGTTTGTAGACATTTTTTATGAATACGATAGTCGAGTCTCGTTACAGTGCTAATGACATTTCAAAATATCTTTTATAACACGTACGATATGCACGTAAAGATTTTCTATGATAGACTCTCAATTATCGCTGTATATGGTGGCGAGCCAAGAACACCTAGATGGAAAGTACCGTGCTTGGTTTTTCTACGAACCGATTGGCCGAGCGACATTAACTGTGCATTGTCGACCGTGCAACGTATCGCGCGCATTTCCGCGCGCCTTAATTTAATTAGAGCCACCGCTGCAATTACAAAAAGCGTTCACAGGATCGCGGAACTGGGGTTACCTCGAAACTGGAACAGAAAACGTATTCGGTGGCGCGACAAATAAATTTCGATGGAACATGCCACGTTGTGGCTGACGAGACTTGCATTTTTGCGCAGAGTTCTGTAAAAGTTCGGGACCCCAGACTTTGATGGCCATCGGTGTTACTTTGTCCTCCTTTGTTAATAGCTTTGGAATTTTTACACTGTACAGTATCTTATAACGGTAATGACGATAACGCGTCTTCCTTATGCAAGAACAGCGTTCAACAATAAACGGCTTTGTTCCCGGTTATCTTTCGTTTTGTTGTTATTTGTACAGTATCTTTCTTTGTAGACTTTGCAGTTTCTAAACGAGGAAAAAGGATTCTCTCCATATCGCGTATAAAAGTTGACTTTGACGAAACGGACGGTAGAAGTTTGGTATATTAAATCGCTTTGATTTATTCAAATGGTCAAAGCTAGGATAGACCTTTTCGCTGGTAAGTTTAATATTTGGAAATGTTTCCCACGGATCAGCTTGTGTAACGTTCATACCGAGTTGATCAGAAAGTCTTTACGTCAGCCTCGATATTCGATTTTTCCGTCTTCTCTTTGAAGAAGCCTGTTTACTTTACGTAGATTATATAGCACCGGGATATATGGAACGTCCGATTTTAATCAGTGCAAATTTTCAGAGAGCCAACATCGACCGCCTTGTTTTTCCTTTCCACGCTTCGGTAATTTTAACCAGAGCAGATAAATGCGATCAAAATATAATTTTTCTTCAAAGAACGACGATGCGTTTTTTGGCCAATTTTAAAGAAAAATCTCCTTTCATAAGCAAGAATACCTACCCTCTAACGTTTACGTAATATATTCATAATAAGTAGGACGCATTTCTTATGGTCGACACTGCGCTTTATTAGCATCCTACCGAAGAAAGAATCTTAGTAACGTGCGATTGATCGGCAACATATAGAATTTGAAAATTGTTCTCCGGTAGGACATCGAGAATGTAACCTATCGTAACCTATGTAGTTTTCGTATTTATAAAACGCTTCTATGTACTTGTTGAGATACTTTCGTGTGCCATTGTAATTACACTCATCCCTCGAACAAATTAATCAAGTTCCACCGCCTCTTCGCGCAAATATCGGAAGGACTTGTAACCTTTGATAATTGAACAGGAGGGGAAAGTCACCGTCCCTGGGTTGCATTAACTATGCATAGAACGTTTGCCGGATCGTTGCACTCTGAACGGTGAATAACTACGTAAATAATACATTTTACTTCGTCGGTACGTTACGTTCGTTTCCTTTTACGGGACAGCTGGTAGTTGACTCGTGACTTTACGTTATCGTTCGAGTTCGCATGCTTGTCCTTTCATTTTTATTACTTCAAAGCACAAAGGAATCTTACGGAACTAGAAACAAAGCTCGTCTTGTCGTTTTTCTTTCATTTTCTTTTCCCTCTTCCGCAGATCGTTACATAATTACAACGAATAATATGCTAATTCACCGATATTATTAGTCGATAAATTATTATGCAAATGGAACCAAATTTTTGTGCACGGCAGTGTAACCACTAAGCTTTTTTAATGTTTTAAGGATCGCGCGCGCTATTAACCGTTTTATATTCCGCCCATAGCGAAATAAATCTCGTCCATCGACTTTGTCCTCTCGTCGAGTTGCCACCATGACCCGTTTACGACCATGCAAACGTTGTTACTACCAATAATGTTCGTATTACGTCAGGTTCATAGCGAAATGCAAGCTACTAGTTTGGTCCACTATCGATTACGCACAGTTCACAGTTACTCAAGCATCGTTCGCTAATTATTCGATAACGTTATGCTCGGTCCACATCATAGGATATATACATAACTCGTTGGTTAAATTACGTCGAGTTCACAGCTTACGCAAACATTGTTCTCCGTTGCTGACGATAGCTACATTTTTCTTTGTTGTTTTTTCTTTGAAGCGCGGCTCGGACATTAAGCGCTACTCACACTGGCACGCGAAAGTATTCTAATATTAACCACAGAAAACTTTCGTGTCAATGTATCGTATACATAAAATTTCATTAGCACTGCAATTGTAAACACGACTGTCATAATCATATTGGTACAATTCGAATAACATTGAATAATATTTGAATATATTACTATACGCTGCATATGTATTCGTGGAAAGAGATTTTCTAGATGAAATATCGTTGTTACTCCGATCACGAGGCTTCGCGCGTCAATTTTCCAGGCGTGTTGCCGTTCAAGGTGAATCTTATTAATCACCTGCAGCATGGATATCTGGCGATACAAAGGAGACTCGGTTTGACGTTGGTCGAAGCATCGGATTTCGTGCACAGAAATCCAAGATTTTCTTTACGTGGTGCGGCCACTACGTAATAGGAGATTTCACATCCTGCTTTCGTAGACGTGTCCACGTTCCACCACTCGCTACTCCAGATCGAGTCTTACTATGAATAAAAATAAAACGTGGAATTCTTTCCAGTTTAGTCAATCGAGTCGTGAAATTCCTTTTGAATCTTGATAAACAGTGTCAGTCGTGTAATGGATTCCGCGAAAACTCGTTGCGTCTTCCGCTCAGCGATCGTTCCTCGCGTAACGTAATTTGTTTCAACGATTCAGTAATTTCTTGCTAACGATAAAGATCGTTTCCAATTTAACGATCTACCAGTAACGATGTATACGAACAGGGAGAAGAAAAACGAGACGAGAAAAACGACGAGGCTAATGAAGTGCTTCAGAAAGCTAGGACAATTGGCGTGAAGAATCGACGACGAAAACAAGGAATTTCACACGTGACCGATTGATACGCGAGTAATTGCCGCGCGGTCTCGATTACAAATCCTCGTTATGCCGGCGCCCTAATTGGCGGTGTAACAGAGATATCGAGCCGGAAACTGGAACGAAACCGAGCGACGCGAAAGAACAAACCGAGCCACCAGCTTTTTCACGCGTTCGTGCTCGCTTAAGAAGAGACACGCGTACACGCGAGAGTTAGCGGGCCGCGTGTAAAACGCAGATTAAAGCCGTGCCTGTTGCGTTCCAATTGAGCCCTGGCAATTGGTCACGCGCGAATTACGTTATCGTCGTATTATGCTACAAGGTGTCTCTCTTGCTGCGTCATTTTTTCTCGCTTCTCCGATCGTAACCAATTCCGATCAACCGAAACGATTGATAGCTTTAGATGTGTTTGGCTTGCGAATGTTTCTGCAAATTCATATTTTTACAAACAGCGAAATCATCCAAGCAGACGTTCGTTTCGTCCGCTGAATATCGTTATGATTACCGTACTTGGAGTGTTTTACATTTATTATTAGAGCACGGATGTTTATACATTTATGGAAACGTGCAGAGATATATCAAGTTTAAGAGGCTATTAATAACATTTATTCGGCCAATTTAATAAAACACCACCCTCGTAAAATAATCTTTAATAACACATAACTGAAACTCTAACTTACAATTATAATTTTCGAGCAAATTTTCGGAGCGTGAAACATTTAATCCTGAAATATTTTTAGAAACAGAGTTCATCTCTGCCGAAACAGGGCAAATTCTCCACGTTCGGATCGTAGACGTAACGTTATCGTGCCACATAGAATTAAAAAACGTATTAAAAATTTGCATTTCCTTTGCATATCATCGTTGCACGCTCGATAAAACTCCGGATATATAGTGGCCACAGAAAGTATTTGCGCACCATCGTATCTATTATATCATTTGCATACCAATTAATTAAGTTCCAATGTATTAAATTTCTTATCGTGTTAGTAGCTCTTACAGACGCCAACCGTAAAACCCGATAAAAAGACGATTCATTGAAAACTAAAGGTACGTGCAAATACTTTTTGCAGCCACTGTACACCAACCTAATGCAAATAATGGAAAAGAGCCGGTTACCGTACTGATATTACTTTAGCGCGTGAAAACTGTCGACCGTGTAACCGATTTTTATTCCTCGTAACTCAGACAGCGGATACGTTTGATGTCCAAACGAGGAAACCGCGGACTCGTAGCACGCGGTTGAATCGCCGTTAACCAACTTATCGAATAATATAATTAGTGACAATTAACGCACGTTCAATTCGTTTTGGCAATCAGCCACAGAACGAACGGAATGGTATCCGGTTACCGTTAGAATTAGATTATATCCTCTGCTCGATTTCGCAAGCGCGCGTACTTTCACGTGTCAGACCTTTTTCTCCTTTAAATCGCGCGCACGCCTGCCGCGTGTTCACCCGCGTCGAAACACCTTCCGCCACACCGCAGCGGTGAAACGTTGCCAGCGAATTACGTACGCTGATAAAGACCGCTCCAAATACAGTTTTCGACGAACGTAGGAGAAAATTAAAAGCAACTTTCTTTTCGACGCGCTATTCTGGTCGGCGCTGACTCGAAGAATATTTGCAGTTAATTTAAGAATAACATTTTTTCATTAACCCTCCGGTTCTTTTCCAATCTGTCTGATGCAGAATGGATGTTGCACCGCGATAGATATTATTACAAAGCAATTTTTAAATATTTAGTTTTAATATTCGATATAATTGCACTAGCTTTTTGTAAACAAAGTATATTCAAAGAAAAAGAAGATAACCGAAGAGATAAAAACGCGAGGAGGAAGCGAGCAACAGCTCAGTTAACCTAGACTTTTACGTAGAATGTTTACCGATAATAGCTTTCGTGCGTTTCTTTTTACAATTTAAAACCTGAATGTTGTTACCTTCTTAGCTTAAACATATCGTAAATGATCTAGTCGTAGAAATACAAGTGTCGGACTTTGATCTATTATGTATGTCTGACTTTCTTCGAGCAAGTCATACATGTTTAATGAGATAATTTCTAAAAACTATGTATTACACACTTGCGTCAAAATAGAAAAACTGCAATTCGGTAAATGGCAACAAAAATTACAAGAGGCTAGTCGACGTATTAAAATTGTTCGCACAATGATCGACGATTAAGTCGGATCATTAACAAGGATCGATGTGTCGGACATGGATGCGACGTCACGACGCCGTCCGTCTGGCTAAATATAGCTCGAAACCAACGAGTCAGCGACGATCACGAGTTTCGTCGCACGCTCCTCGGACACGCCTCCGCTTGTATCGTTCTCTAAACACGGAGGTTACAAGGTTCACGAAGGAAAAACCAAACGTTTCCGACCGATAACGCGGCTGTCTCGCCAACGGTCTTTCCTTTGTCCCATTAATTCCATCGATTCTGTCGAAATACAACCGCAAAAACAGATTGTATCGAAATATACACAAAGGAGTGGACGGCCGCGACTATCGCGATAATCGCGGCTACAGATCCTTGACGAGGAACGACACTTAAAAATCGAACGTCGAGCATTATCTCGTGTTTGCGTTGGATCGCGAGCGACGTTCCTATAGCCTCGTTAGCGGCAAAGGGAAAGGGAATGACACACGTCGAGAATTTCTACGTAGACATACGTGACGTACAGTGGCTCGCAAAAGTATTTGAACTATGTATAAAAATTATGTATAAATATATTGTGTATTTATGTCGTAGGAAGATTCTTCAAATGTCATTAACACTGTAGTGACTCACAGCTATCGATGATGTATTGGTAAAGCTTGAAACAAAGCCGCAAACGTGTATAGAAGTTGCGAGATACTTACTACAAACGTATATTTAATGGAAACTTAGATTAATAAATGAATGGCCTTATCTTAATCGTATAAGACAGCCATTTGAATATTTAGGATTATTAATACAATAGATAATCGATCGTCTAAATATTTTTGCCATCTGTGAGAAATGTATGCTTTTAAGTACTCGTAGGTTTTATGTAGATTTTGAAATTTGTTTTAAACTTTGATATTTGAAAACGTCAGGCCAAAGAAATGTCAGAATGTTTTGCATAAGATACGGGTGTCCGCTTGTATTCGAATACTTTCGCGAGCTACTGTACACTACATCTTCGATTTAATTGCGTGCCTGTTCGTGGAATTTGTAATTATAGCGTGATTCAAATCTTCAAAGAAGAATATTAAAAATGGAATTGCGACAGGAGCAATTAAATAAAACAAACAGAACGATCGACTTGAATGACGCGGTATGAACAGCGAAATGCGACGGTTTTTACTCGGTCTAGCCGGCTTGCGGTTTCGCGCGTTATCGCGTCCACTCGCGATCCAATCGAAACCGAACCAGCCGACTTTCCCGTGGTTGTATTCCATGTGATGACATCCCCTGATCGCGGATTTATCCAAAACGGGGTATTCGCCTGATTCCACGTATTTTACGACCCGTCCATTATCGATTCGTCGATCGTTGACGCCTAACGGGACATGAAAATAATTCAGCCTATCGGCACTTGGAACGCGCGTGAACGTGTTCGACATCGAAGCAAACGATCATTCATTCCTCTTCCAACGAACGACTCTCCTTTGTAATACATTTTATCTTTCGACATCATTCTACTCTTACCGTCTCTTCCACGATCTCGAGGATTCAAAGCTTCTCCCATACAGTGTCAAAAATGCCACAGATAGGCAAAATTCCAAATCTGCAAACTTGCTATACAGTTACAACGAATAGGTATCCGGATGGACTGCAGTTCCGACGAACTCGATACGTCGAAGCAATCAAATACGTATACAGAGAGTGTTTTAAGCGTACGCATTACAGCGTTGAGATGTTTAATTCGCCAGAACGCCAGTTAGAATACGTATCCACCGTGACCATATCCTTAAGAATTCGGTTCTAAGCTTACCTGGTCGAGGCTGAGACGTGACCCTCTATGGTAATTTCGATAGGCCCACTAATCCGACGAAGCACACTGACACTCGGAGCCCCTTGTTGGTACACGGGCAGGTTTCTCAACCTGGGGGGAAAATCGAGACGGAAAAACTGGGCCGAACAACAGGCCGAGATCGAGTGGCGCGCGCCACTCGCCGGAGAAACAGAGGCAAAACGGTGCGTGTCGAGGCGTGCAGGCCACTCTATCGTGTTGTGTGCGTGCGTATATACGTGTGCACGGAGAAGCAAGAAAAATCCACGCGATCGTGCGTCGCGGCCGGTGCCGAGCCGACTGACTGACTGACTGACTGACTCCGCCAGTCAGCACGTACAGTCACCGCACTTGCATCAACACACACCGGCTGGCATCCACTTCCCCCGCAGCCTCTCGTTTCCAGCTCCATTCCAGCTCCTCTCAGAACCGTGCCTTCTCTCGTGCATCTCGGCCGAGGCCCTGGTTCGTTGCCTGCATCTTCGTGGCCCGCACTCCAGCTGCGTGCTTTCTTCGGTTCGCCACGCTTATTCGCCCCCTTCGGAGATCCTATTTGCTTCGTGAAAGCGTGGAATTCGATCAAGAATTCGAGAAATTTGTACTCTGATTTTTGTCTCTAATTGTCTTTGATTTTCCACTTTTATTTGATTTTATTTCAACGATGGATTTTTCAGAGAGGATTTTAAGACTGAGAATCTAATGATGTAGGTCTGTGCTATTTTCCATGCAACAATATCCTCTACTATATGTATTGGATATACGTTGAAATACGTGATCCAATTCAAATTGTCCAAATCTTGATTTAGTACACCACTATGATTTTTAGCCCGCCAATTGGAGCGTACATTTGGGTAAAAGCATTTATCGCTGTTAGCATGGTATCGTGTGGTAAGGACATTAATTGAAGAATCGATAATGGTAATACGTTCGTAAATAGAGTTGTCGAGAGATTAAATTTTTTCGATATCGATAAAAGTTTTCTATACGAACTGCTTATCGTGCAACGAACGCGCGAATTTAAAATATGCCACGTGACGTTGTAATATTTAGAAATTAATCGTCGTGACTCTGGCCGTACTTGCTTGCATTATTTATAAATGCCTGAATGAAATTAATTGTTTCAACTTAGTTTATCGTAATGAAGCACAACTGGAAAACAAGGCCGCAACGAACGATATTGCGGCACACGATACACGCAAGAAGCTGAATACCAAAGATTCCTGGAATCACTGCTATAGAGCGATAAAGCGTTTACACCTGGATCGATTAGCATCCTTCATTAAAATTAATGGAGAATCGATACTAATCCTCCCACGATCGAGCATCCATGTTCGATGCATATGAACGTAGCAATTAAGCGAAATATCTGCATCCGACCGAGATGTATCGGTGCGTTGGCTTTGGTTTTAGGGACAGGTATGCATTACGTATTGTGCAAACACCGATGTATGTAATATACTTACACACCGACTAATATTGCCCTGAAAAATACCTGCCGCATAGCATTGACTAAATACAGCGTAGACATGACGTTGTATGAGATTTCGTGTCTCATGCTCTGAAATACCGACCTCGTGAAGATTCAGAGTTTGTTACGCCCTCTACGATTTGCTACGTCGAATATAGAAATCTGTATATTCGTTTCAATCGTCGGAAGCGATAAAAGTAGAAATTATATACTGTAATACCGACAATTCGCAGGTTTTATTACGCCATCTACAATTTATAACATGGCGCGAGTGTAATCAGTCCGCTTGAACCCTCTCATTTAAACAAAACTTTCGACAAAACTAATTATTGCATGATTAAATAAACTTCTGGTGATTCAGTTCATTTAACTGAACGTGAACTACTATTATACGAACGAGGTAACTTTAGTTTTAGTATATTTGTAAAGATCGATGTACTTAGCCGATATATTTATCGACAGAAGCCAGATTTCTTTAACTCTTTTTATTGAACGTAATTTGTCTCCTTGAATAATATATTTTTTCTCTTAGAAATGACAATTTTTATTTTAGATTCGTAACGTTTATAAATATGTATTATGCTATTCTCGATTAATGAATATTAGAATCCTGATTTTTGGTTATTACATATATATAGACCTATCTTTAATCATATATGTATATATATGTATATACGATGTGCTCAACAGTAAAAGACTTCAAAAGTGAATTAATGTTCAGAAAATTCACAATTGTTCAATGTCTATCAACGAATAATATTATTGTATTATATTATGAGAGATTAGGAGTTGTTTAAAGATCAAATGAATTTTATGATACCATTGACTTAAGTTTATAATGATACGTAAATGATTTCTAATACGAAGCCAACACACAGATTTGAATATAGTATTTATTATACTATTACTAAACAATCTGTTATATAATAATGTATTTAATAATATAAATTCATATTACAAAAAATATTACATCTATTATTATAACAAACGTCGATATGTATCGATTTTATAAATCACGTACCAATCAATATTTTCTATATACGTAATTAAATAAATACAGATATATCACATTTTTATGAATATTTTATCAGCTACGCATATTATAGGACAAAATTTTCAGAAGGGCATTAATATTTTCTGAAAGTAAATAATCTTCCGAGATCACTTTTGATATATCGATAATCGATTCGATATCACCATTTAGTTTTTTGAACGCGTTCCTCGCGTCTACAAGTTCCGTTAAAACATTTTTGAAAAGTAACTGAAAAGAATTGTCTTTCGAATATTTTGTGTGCTTTATATGTTATGATTTAAAAGATTATGATCTGCTTACCTCAATTCCACTATAATTTGCAATGCCAACGCATCCTACAAATCCTTTTCCGTGAGTATAATATCCTAACTTCCTTCTTCGTAATCCGAAACAGTAAACTACATGTTCTTTTCTACACGTATTGAGCAATTTATTAATTTGATCGTCTAATCCGTCTAAAATTACACGATCGTCATTTATTTTTTCATTCGAAAGAATAATTTGATATTTACCTTCGAGTTCGACTTTTTCTATATCAGGAGCGATAATTACGAATTTGAGCTTTTTCAATTCGACGTGTTTACGAACTTCTTTCAAACCGGAATAGTAACGACGCTTGTACTTGGATTTGTTTGGATTTTTCTCGTGAAATCTTTTTTGAAGTCTCGTGATTTCTTGTATAAATTTTTCAAGGTTGTCATTCAAGGCCACTGTTAACATATTAGTGCAGTATCTGTAAGGTATTTCAATTTTCAAAATCAACTAAAAATAATTTAATGTCAACAATCAATAATGTTTTGTATAAGGTTATAATCATGAAAAGAAAATAGGATAGGAAAGAGGATAGGTTCTGATAAACATTTTGATAATGTAATGTGTTTATATCGTTTATTGCGTCTATAAATAAGAATTAATGAATCAGGTGTACAAATATGTATATTACAATGTCATATGATAGCATATAAGTATCGTATCAAATATTTTGCTGTTTATGAATATAAGCTCTTACTTACAGTACTTACTCTCTAAAGTTACGAGAAAATTTTATAACGCTTTTATCATCTATCTCTGTGCTATTTTGACCTTCTTCTTTAACATCGTCTTCAATACGAAGGGAGAGCGTCTGTTTGACAATATCGTTCTCTATTATGTCATTGACAAGATCAGAAAAATTTGTTCTGCTATTTCTTCCAACCAAGCTGTTTGTCAATCCTCTTCCTTGAATTCCAAGATTATTTATTCTCCCAATCACATCTGGTCTGTGAGACAGTGTATTATCTGAAATATTTATTTCATTTACATTTCTGTGATCTTTATCATACAGCGTCATTGTCCACATATTTCTAACATAGTCTATATTTGTTTCTGGATCTGCTGTAATTTTTAAAGCATTAAAATTCATGGTATCAACATCTCTACAGATAGCTTCCATTTTTTTACGTTCAAACGCTTCTCTTTTGTCAATGTTAATTTGTGCTTTCATATTACGGTTTAACAAAATTAATCTCTTTAGTTTCGAGGGTTTCTTGTTTTTAGAAATACATATTTTCACTTTCCTCAGATCTGAACATCTGTTTTTGCACAATGCCTTTGACATCATAATCCCAAAATTAGTCATGTATAAACCAATCGTTACTTTAGGAACTTCTTTGGCAAGTTTACTTGGATGTATAGTATTCTATAAATAGATTTGTGATAATGATTTAACGTTTATTATTATAGAATAACCACTTAATCGTAATATTAATGACAGTTACCTGTAAAGCTTCCTGAATGTTAATACAAATTTTATCCGATTTCGTATACCTTTTTAAGGATTTTGATCTCTTCGATTCCATACTTGTCTGCATGGGCAATGCAATCTGCAAGCTGTTGGGTCTTGACAAACAATGATCTCTCGGTACAACAAAATTTTTACTCTTGACAAGCGCACTACCAAGTTCTGGATACTCGGAATCATCTAAACTCGATGCTCTATTATCATCAGTAATATTTATGAAATCTTCTTTTCGAGACGAATGTTTGACTTCGTTCTTCTGACAAAGTTCTGGCCATGGATCACGAGAATTAGCATTTCCATTTATACTGAAAAATATACGTATATGTACATAGAAGTGTATGATTCAATTTTCCAAATATTTGCGAAATCCATTATAAAAATTACATGCAGTACTCACTGAAATGACCACATGAAATTATCAATCTGTGATTTCTGCATCCTATCTTATATGCGTTCGATCGTCGTAACTTCCATTTATGTAGAAAATAGAGTACATAAAATTGTTACAGATGCCTGTCACTAATAGTGAACTACGCAAAACTGCGTCATTCACTAGGAATATATAAACAAAACTATAGGTTGCATTCTATTTATTCTTAAAGATCCTAGATTTAAAATTCTAAATTTAGAAATCTAATTATAATAGTATACCTAGCACTATCCAGTCGAAGTAAGTAGTTTCTTATTCACTTTTGTTAGAAACGAATCAATTCCATTCAGTTACAAGTTACAACTAACTAAAATAGCGACTAAATATTTTTGGAAGGATAGATTTAATGCAAAGCTAGGTATAATAAAGGTTGGTAGACGTGATGACCTAATTTCTCAATGAAATAATCTCAGCGTTTCTCCGTCAGAGGGTACTGCTGTCGTATACGATTGTTCCATTAAATTTTTATGAAAATTGCAAGTAGGAATTTGTTACAAAAAAACGAAACATATAGATACTCTTATCAAACATTAAAAATGATTTATTATTTATAAAATATCTCGTGTACATATGTCAAGGTTTATTCTACGATAATTCAATCGCTCGACAAGTTAAACCACACGTTCGTATTTTAAGTTTTGTAAAGGATCCAATCCTCCGCAAGAATTCCTCGGCTAAAAAATTGCTTCATTAACTCGCAGCCAATTAAAAATGCACTGCACGTACAGTTAGTTGTAGGAAATTTTATGCATCGCCATCTACAATTCGGAATACCAACGAAAGAGTCAAATCGTACCCATCTGCGAGCCTAATGGAATCATTTTATCCTTCACGTTCCACGTTATATCAATTCCTTCTCGCACTCCATATTCCAATATTTCTTTTTCAATACATTTTAATACATTTACGTTTCTTGTGACATTTTTCGTACAGCCCCATTTATGAGCAAGCACTTACACATGGTACGCAATTCTCGTTCGTTTACTAATCCCTGCGCGATACATATTTTATTCGCCATATTTGCCCGATATTTAATCTCCTATAAAATCTCACGAGCTGAAACGTAACCAAGTCGATGAACGCCTCGACCGAAAGTCGTTGCATTATCTAACAGTAGTAAAAACGTCTCGCAATTACCCCCGTTGGATCGAGCTATTCGTTGGTGGTTTATCGTCGTTCATAAAATCGCTCGTCAGAACGTCGCGCCGCTGGCGCGTGGAAATGAACATGTCGGGGGCGGGCGACTTTCTTGAAAAAGTATTTCCTTTTATTTTTTCTTATTTCGCTGGTGGGAACGTCGCGTCGGTGGTGCTCGTGCGCCGTTCACCAAGGACCTGCGCACGTGCACCGGCCTGGCGGAGCGATGGAAATCAATAATTTCCAGGGTATAAAAGGTCCTGTTTCCGTAACGTGGCCACCTCTTTGAGTTCCGGTGATCGGTGTGTCGCGCACCTCGGCTTCGAACGTGTTTAGTGGATTCTTCTTCGTTTACGATTTATCAGTTTCATCGAAGAGGTATACAAGCAGGTAGTTGATTAAGTGAATTAGCGTATAAGGCACACGCACCGGCATCGGGTATGCCGGTGTTTAGTAATAAGTTTCTCACCCTTGTGGTCACACGGACGATCTCGGGATAATCCTATCGAATCGCTCTATCGAGGCGTCGTACGGTAATATACATACATATGTACATATATATATATATACATATATACATATATATGTATGGATAGAATTAACGAAATTGTCTAATTTTCCTCATCTGTTTCCTTGTCGTTTTCGTCAGAAGATGAATGTAAGAAGAACTGTCGGAGGCCTCGAAGAGCGCATCATCATCGTGGCCTCCTCGAATACCGATAAATAAATTCGAAAGATAAATGTGAAAACATTGGCGTGTGGGAAACGATTAAACGATTTGATCCGTTCGATCGAACGATTTTCATTCTGTATGGGGATGGTTTTCCACGGTAGAAAGTGCGGTTGCACGTGGCAGGCACGTAATCGAACGGGCGTGCAGGAAAAATACGCGACGAGTCATTAGCGTTGAAATACTTTCACCTCTTAAATGATGGTATGGTTGGCTATTGGTATTCGTTGGTCGTCGCGATAACATTTCATACCCGAAACCGTCCGCTTGACTACGATTAATTTAATTAAGAACTTCGAAATCAGAAAGATGAACTTCTTACGAGATTTGCATACATCCACGAGACTGATGGCTTAAGGATTATACACTTCTCTTCTCGCTCTCTTTATAATTTTGTCCAAATACTATATATTTGGTTTATCTCTTCACTTTAATTTCATTTTTTCCACACGGACATACCGTGTGGCATGGTGTAGGCCTCCTGGGGATCCCCGCCATGTAAAAAAACGGGAACGCGTTCCGGCACAGTACCCCTTGGGTGACGAGGAAAGCTGTGCCATTTTTATGTTCGTTTGACACCCAGCTTTCCTTGTTTTCCACCCTTCTTTGTCTATTTCTAAGAACAAGATTATTTCCTTTCTTTTTCTTTTTTTTTTTATTATTTTTCTACCGGTTTATGCTAATATACAAGACACGTTGCTCGACGCTTTCATTCTCGATTCGTAAATTGACCGACCGAGGCGGGAGCACCAGCTCGAACAGCGTAAGTACACAAAGTGGTTAAAGTATTGTTTCAAGGCTGAAAAACTTTGAGTTGCTCTCGTCTCGAGCGAAGTAAACTGCTTTCATACTGTGCCACCTCGCTTCAAGTTCCCTTCAGCTTTCCCTATTCTCTACTTACCCAACCCTTCGTTACCAGGGACATCGTTTTCTTTAGAATTAATTCTTCGCACGGCCGGATGTCCTACCTTGATTTATCCAAGCAAAGAAACTTTTAATGCAACGTATGTATCCTCTGCCGTCTCTATCGCGAAGGAAGGCAGCAACTGCAAAAAGAACTTGGATCCAGTTGTTTGCAATTTTCTAACGTTATTATCTGTATGCGAATTAAAAACGTTAGGTTTTATAGTTACGAGATGCGGTGTAATGTCGACGATCGAAACTGTAAAAGTTTATATCGATTTTCCCCTTTAACGGATATTGTCCTCCTCCGCAGTTGAGCGGTGTACACCTTCACAGTTCATAAAATCCACGTATCGAATAATCAGAATCGAATACACGCGTACGAACAATCGTTTTGTTCGTTGATTAAACGAACGAACGCGTATCGATTTTATGCAATTGGTTAAGAATAATCTTACCCTAATGGGAGAAATTTCTACCTATTAATCATTAACTCGTTGCCAGCCCATTTCTTCGCCTCCGGCTGAACATTCTGACGCGTGTTTCATTTCTTCCGTGATAACGATCGGATTCGTTGGAAAGTTTGATTAAAAGTGCAGCCTTACGGCCACGGGAATGATTCATTGTTCGTGGAACGGGTGCATCGCGTTGCTCCTCGAACAGGTGATACCGGAAAAACTAACACTGGCGAAACGTTTCATTGTTCGAGCAATTGCTAATTGTTCTGTGACAATAGAAGTCTACGAACCTTGTCGCTTTTTATTTCAAAGGGAGTTTTCCAATGAAAAGAAACATCGTCGGTGTAGGAAGGAAGCGCACAAGAGTAGAGTTGTGTCTGGCTAACGTTAAGTTGTTCCTTCGCTATTGAGGCATACGGTGCCACGTTTATTTCTCTACGTGTAACGCTGCTGACGCAACTGTTGCGTTTCCTGTTTTCGTATTTCGACAAACAGAGAAGCAAATCGATAAACTGTGCGTTAAAATAGACATTAATTCGATACGATGGTCGGAAGGGAATTTTATTGCAATTTTTCGCAACATGGATGATCTGCTTTTGAAAATGAGCTATTAGGGATACAAAAATTTAATAGACGCATTTAAACGTACATTTAAACCACAAATAGTAAAGTGATATTATTTAAAGAAACACCGCGACAAAATTTGCACATATTTGGTTTAATTAAAATTCTTCGATACATTTCTGATAAAAAGAGCATACAACTTGGAAAGAGGAAAAGGTGTTGAGTGAAATCAAGCGTTTCCCTTCGATCTTTCTTTTCCAAGCTCACACTCGACGAAGAGAGGATCGATCGAACTGGCTGTTCTCTCGTAATACAATCTCTTAGCACTTGCGCTTTGGATATTGGATTCTCGATTGTTTGGTCACCTCTGTTTACGGGTACTTTCCGCAAAAATGGATTCTCTTCTCCAGTTACTAGGAAACGAGGGAAATTCGAGTCGTCGTCGTGATAAATAGACTGGAATTTCAATTTTATTAATAGCGGTACTATCCCCGGCGGGAACTCGTGCCGCGATTTATGCGATCGTTTGGTTGAACTTGGGTAATCTAGAATCGAGAGAATTAAGGAAGACATTGGGTCACGGTGTGATCCGGCGATTCTTGGCTTGATTCAATCTAGCCATAAAATTCCATTCGTGTAGCCAATTTGTAAGGTTCTAGCTAGGCGTGAGAAGGCGAAACCGCAGCAGCGCGCATTAGTCTGCGCAAAAAAACCTATTGATTATTATAAAACGACCAGGCAATATCTCCGGCTGCCTACTTGCCTACTTACACGATGCCGACGATGGCTGTTGTGTTTCGAGACGAGTTCAACGGAAAAAACAACAATGAAACACCACCCTTCGAAGATTGGCTGGGTTTCGCGTGCTCCAGGTAGCACCGTCATCGTGTCATCGCCCTATTTCGTTAGCAGGCTTCTTGGTAATCGTCGTCGCTCATCGCGATTATTGTACGCGTTAAGTCATACTGCTGATCGCTTTACCGCGAGATTTTCGTGGAAAGTGAAAGTGGAATGACGTACACGCAAGCATCGTAACGAGAATCCATTGGAAAAGTCGACGAGGAGAATTATTACGATATTTTTCATAGGAATATTAGACGAAGCTACGTTAGAACACGAAGACGTTCTTTCGTTCGTTGAACCGCAGTTAGAAAAATCTTTATTGGGTGTGTGGGAATGAGAGAATGAAGAACTTCTTAGTTTTATAAGCTACCGATGTTCCGCTTCTAGAAAACGTTTATCGATCAACGAAATTCTAACGAAACACGTACGGTTAAAGAAGATTAAGGATGAGAAAAAATTGCTTGGTACGAATACTTGTCGATGATCTTAATCAAGTTCGAGCAGCAAAATTAATCGAGTGGTCGATATTTCATTGCTGTGAGATACGCATCTATCGTTGATGGTATTGTAACAGCGTGCGTGTCTCTTTTAAAAAAGAGTAGAAATTAGAAAAATTCTATCGTTGATCTTAATCGAGGTTGCAACAGCAAAATTAATTAAGTCACCTCGCAGTTGTTAACTTAGTAAGTGGTCGATGTTTCACTTCAGCGAGATACCTATCCACCGACATGATTGGAGCTGGAAACATCAATTAATTTTCTAAGGTACACGATTTTGGAGTAGGTTAGTAGAGGAGTATCGAGAGAGCTAACTGGTATATGGGACAGCACGGAAACGAGCTCTTCAACCTGACAACACGAGTATCACGACTAGGACTGACACGCGTTTGCCCTTTAATTTCATACGTCGATCGCCTATTATTAGCGAAATGCATTGTCCCGGAGCGCGCTTGGCCGTTTAATCGAGACGTTCGCCGCTAATGGAAGTGGAGGACGCCCACGAAATCAAATTCATCGGGAACACTCTGTTCAGAGTGTCAACGTAAACAGAAGAGACGTACAGCAACCTACCTATGGCGTACCTATGGCGCGAACGCCACGATGATAATTGATTGTTTGTCGAGGGAAACACGCGATGTTTCCACTCGAACTGGAACGCGTTCACGATTAGGATAGCTATGAATACCACGTGAATGCTACGATGTGAATACGGCGCATCATCGTCGAGAGCATGCAGCGCGTTCAACATGCTAATATAATCTTGTAGGAGGGAAACTTGGCCTCGAGACCCTTTTGGCGCTATTGTGAACAGCGACGTCTGTATATTGAGATGCAACCAGACCAAGTTCGAATACTCTCACCAGAAACATCGAGTGGGCTTTGTTCGAGAGGAGTGCCTTTTTAATAGACGAGATAATTGAATCGTGTAGAGTGTAGGCGATGTTAGGTGTACAATATACGTGTCTACAAATATTAAATCGGGCAAGGAGGAATTTGGTTGACCTACATTGTCCGATCGTATTCGAAAGCTTCTACTTTTTTTTTTTTTTAAGATATTTTTTTCAATATCTTTTTTCCAGGGCTCCTTATATGTATTTGATCTTTTTCTGAGTTCGGTGTTTTTAACCGGCACATTCCACATCGTATCTTCTTTTTAGTACGAATAACTTTTTACTGTTTTTTTTTTTGTAGTTGAATTCTTTTTATGTTTTTATAGACAAATTTTTCCTCCTATCCTTTTATAATTCGCTTGTAAATCTTACTCTTGTGATAAATGATGGCTGAAAAACCTTGTGTTATACACGTTTTTACGTATATGTACGTTTGCTCTTTCTTTTTGGCACGAAGCAATTCACTAGACCCTACTATAGTCATTAGCAACGATCAAAGACGAAAAACTTCGGCTACGAAGAAAATTACAGTGAGCGAAGATTAACTTTAATTATCGAAGAACAACTAAAAGCCCAAGTGTATCCAAACTACGCTCCACTCGTAAATTAATCATCTAACTAGAAATGGGTTTCGAGGAAATGATCGATCGATGTTCTTTCTTCCTTTTTACGTATAAAACCATGAACGTAGTTAGAAACTCTAAACGACGAGAAAATATGAAAATATCACGGTTTAACTTTTATGTAATTTTTAGCTTGAGAATCATCTGTGACTGTGTAATCGTACAATAAATGCATACGATAGCTACCAAAATTTACCACGATCCACGAGTGTTGTATTTTTTCCCTAATACGCAACGTTCGCGGAATATACGAGGCGGTCTCGAGAAGCATGTGCGGCGTGGTAAGTCGCGCGGAACGCATTATTTTCCTTTGGCAGCCTTAAAATATGTTGCTACTTGCGAACGTAGAAACGTGAAGAGAAAGAGAGTAAGAGAGAGGAAGCTTAGTATTTTTTTCGAACCTTGCGTACCACGAAAGCCGCGCGGAAATGAGGACGCTCGTTGAAGCACGAAACCACGAACACTTCTCTGTCGAACACGCCTTGAAATTTGCTAAGATGATATCGAACCATCTCCAACAACCGCTTATTTTCCACCTCGTATCGAATTAATAGAATATTTTATTCGTTCGATGGCAAGAGTCGTGGTAGAGTTCGTTTTCACTTTTGAGGAAATATCCAGGTTCAAACGTTTTTCCCATCGTTTTCTCGGTGAGAAAATTCTGCCACGTTTTGCCGAGATCTTTCGATTCATCATGATCCCGAAACAAACTTGCAATTACTTATCGCGCAGCACGCGATTCCAGACGTATCGTTATTCCCAGTAATTGCTTTCTTAATGGAGACCGATTTCGAGGCCGTGCAAACTTTCTCGACCGGCAGCCGTAAAGTCAATTTGACGACAGTTAAGTAAATTTAGGTTTCTTGGACAACCTTGAGCCGACGATGTAATTCGTGTCAAGCGATTTGACCGTACGCTTCGTGGGATCCCCGTGAAATCTTCCGGTTCCCAAGAAAATCGCGAATAGTTGCACGAAATCCCGTTTAGTTTCCCTTAAAAGTCCAAAGTTCTTAGAATTTCTTTGCGTCTCATTTTTTGCTTCACGAGGTTATCATCTCGCTAATCAGCCCATAAATTCACGTGGACGGTAGTAAAACATCGAAAATAGAATATTTCAACGAAATTACGCTTGTTTCCTTTTAAAAATGGATACTCGTACAATTCCCCATTCTTTCATTCCGTTTTCCTTTCATCCATCCATCCATCTCGATAATCGATCTACGAATTCACGAGTATAGTAACGAGTATAATACTCGTTTCTCTCAGAAATAAAAGATTCTTACAGATCCTCAAATAATCGTCTCATTTTCCTATCACGTTTATCGTTTCAATAATTAATTCCTCGTGTCCGCTGAAAATAGAATCGCCAATAGAAATTGCCAGATTACGTTCGTTATCCATAAAAATAAAAACTTCCTGCGATTACTGTACATTTTCGATTGCTTTCTGTCTCGTTCGGCTTTCGTTTCACTTACGCATTTATCATTTCGAGAATCAGTTATTGACGAATTTTACGTATACGGTAGTAAAACATCGAAAAGTCGTAAGCTAATTAACTGGAAGCGAGAGTATCGATGGAAAGGCGACGATAACGAGCAGCAGGGTGGCTGGACACAATGTCCACCGTACAGCCTGTACCGTTATTTTTTTATATTTATAACGTTGCCAGGTTCGAGGCCCTGTTACGCAACTTTCGTAACTGTATATCGTGGACCGTGTCACGGGATCAAGCGGAGAAATATATCTGGCTTCGAGAGCGAGCTTTCGGCGAGAACTTACGAGCCTTCTGACTGCGTGGTGTGCACACAGCACACGGGAGTCATCCTTCTGGGACGATAAATCGTCCCTTCGATACGCGTGACCTCGTGAAATATGCGATGACGCGTTTTATCCTACGACCCGGGGCTTTGCTTGTTTCAGCTATCTGAAATTCCGCTATTATACTCCTCGAGCTTTGTAAGGTCTGTAACCGTTTGAAGATGTTGCGCTTTCTTCTGAAACGTGCTTTGAACTTTCAAGTATCCGTCGATCAGAATTTCAAGCATATGCTTGTGCTATGTAACAATAATTATTAGCCTTATGTTTGCGCGAAATTCATATTTTCATTAATACAATTTGAAGGATATTAAAACGGAGAATTTGGATATTTTTGCATCTTGAAATTCCCATATCTACATAAAAAATCCGCAATCAATCCATATGTATCGAATTGTATTTCAATGATGATAAAATGTTTCCAACGAGTGTTCGACGTAATTTCGAGTGAAAATAAAATTCATTAAATTGGAACGTATTTGTCTGGGTAATTTTGACCGAAAATAAGATCTCGTTGAGTCGCAAATGAGAAAGCTACGACGACGCGCACGTACAAGGGCGTCGCGACGGCCCTTGCACTCTGATTAGAGGCGTCTGTTCGCCTGCTCGAGAATTCGCTTTATCCGCTGATACTTTGCATAGAAATTGCCTCGACCCATTTCACGAAGCGACCAGAAGCTCGAGCGAAGATTCCCAGGGTACTCTCCAACCCTAATTCACTGTCCATGCAAATGCTGCCGTTATTGGCGGGCGTACTTTCCCAGTTGCAAAGTACTCCGACACAGATTGATTGAATTTTACTGGGAAAGCCTTCTTACAACGTTCGCGTAAGACCATTTTTCTTTTATAGCCGTGGAAACCTCTAACGTCTTAACGCGTGAATTATGGAAGGAAAATTATACGATAGCGATGGAAAAATTGTGGCTCGTAACTAATATAAATCTCTTGGAATCCAAATTGATCAACTTCATTTCCTGACCATTTTAATTCTCAAGAAACAAATCCGAGTACCTAGGTACAGATCGTTCAATAAAATTCTAATTCCGTAAAAATATATATTCTTCCAATCTACGAACCTTTTCGACAACCTAATATTTCGTAAGATTTCGAGGAAACAAAAGAGGAATAAAAATTTGACAAAGATCAATTGAACGCACACTTTCGACGATGCTTTTAACGAATTGCGAACACGTATACGCGAAAGATATCGCAATGCTCGAAAGCGTACCTCGATTATACCGAGTCCACCTACCTCGATTATACCGTGTCCACCTGGTGCAATAACGAAAAACCGAGGACGGCGATTTATAGGCAGTAAATCATCCAGCAAAAACAATGTTTCGTCGTACGAGGTTCGTTCGTATCTTTTAACAATGCAATGGGAGGCTCGGCTATTCCAGGCCATCGGTGCCTCCACGTGACATCGAATAAATGGAAATTCCGACAAAGCGGAAAATACGCGTGGACGCGAGATCAAGTGCGCTTTAGATCGCGTTTCCATCGAAACGGCAATATCCTGCTCGATTAAATTTTATCGAGATGTTGGATTAAAAATCGTATACGTGAAAAGAGAGGCGGATAGAGAGGAGGAACATCGGCAATATTTTTTCTACGATCGTGGCGGTAAAAGGGCGGCTTTAAGCCGCAAGCCTCGATTATCGGAGGCTATCGAGGGTGAGGCGATCGGGGACCAGCCGTTTTGTCGAAGAATAAAGCGTAACTTTTCCCAATTGGCCTCCAATCGCGACAAACTCCCCTCGCTATTTCACCGAGATGAAACCTCCTCTTTACGATGAGCTTTTGTGCTTCAAACCTACTACTGGGATTAATCTTTTGGATCTCGAAGTATCGGCACGTTGAACATCGAAACCTGGCGTATTAACAATTTTTCTCTGCAACTAATAACACTTTCGTACCGACAACGATTCTCTCGTGTTTTTCTGAAATTTAAGAAATTCTCTAACGACAGGAAGTAACAATTCGAATTACGGCAAACATGAACGAGGATGGAAGACAGGGAAGTTTTTTGTTAGGACGAGTGGAATCGTTAAACGTCGCGTCGAATACATAAACGGGGCGACGTTTAAGAAGAACGATCGGTAAAAGTACTGGAAGACGGAGGATGTTTTTTCGAAACGTGGTGTCTCTGTTCGCGTGCAACAATGCAATTTCGGGGATGACAGGGACAAGTGGCTCCGACAGAGAAAAAGATTGTGGCCCCGAGGTGAACGGTTAGCCATTCTCTCGCAAATCGTTCCCCCATTTACGTGTGAGAAACGAGGTTGGAAGCAAGTCAAACGCGAAGTCGAACGAACGACTCTCTCTCTACGATCGTTCTCGTCGCCTTGGATTTCTTTAGAAATTCGAAATGTAAAATTGCCGACAATCCCGAGCTTATTACCTGGAAACCGAATGGATCTTATTAAACGACTCTATACGTGACGAAATAATAATATTCTCAAACGTCGGACAGCCACTATTCCAAGTTACTGAAAGAAATCGTCGATCGGCACGTTTCTATCGCTTGAAACCGCACGATCGTCACGTTTCCATTGACCCAAGTCTATCCGAGCAGTGAAAATAATAATATTCTGCAATATTAAAATGTAACCACGAAGCGGCAGCAGGTGATTCGAAGAAGTTTTCATCGGCATTTACAGGATAGAAGGATACGATGTACGTTCTGCTTGTTCGCGAAATCTATAGTTGGCAACGTTCCTTCGACAGAATCACGGCGAAGCGAAAGATTTCTGTTCTCAGCGCGCATCCCCGAGACGAATGCCTCTGCATCTTGTCTGCGTGCAAACTTTCACCAGTGTGCATTGTCCCCATCGTTATGCCGACTCACACGCGCTGTTGCAAACTGATTGAGGCTTTCGTTTCGCCAGCGACAGTCCGTTCATTCAGAAACGTCGATCCTCGTGGATGATTTCTTTTGCTACTCGAGAAACGCTTCGATTACGCTTAATGCACACGCAACGAACGTGCGTTTTCTTCTTCTTGCGTACTTCTGCAACTTGCAATCGAGAAACTCTCTGCAAAAAGTACTTGTGTGCCGTATGTTTGTGTAATCGTGTATTCGTGCGATGGAATCGTGTTCGATCAGAAGGCCCATAAAAAGCCAAGTCGATCAGCAGCTTCTGAGAGATTCAGTTATGGTATTTGACCAATAGCGAAACAGATAACAGAGATTAAAAGTCCATTAGAAGGATAGAAGTTAACGTTAGTACCTTTTTAATCTTCTGTTCAAGGTTTCGTCTAACTTGCAGAACAAGGCCGCGTTTGTTTCAACGTTCTGCGAAACGAGCACGCGCATACACGCGCTTGTAGACTCAGGCAAAGCGTCAAGATCGTTGCCCGTGACAAACAATAGACTGGCTCGTTTCCACCCACGACTTCCACCTGCTTTTTTTTTTTCCATCTGCTTCCTCTTCCCATTCAACGTTATTACGAAACCACGTGTCTCGCCAACCGGCACTTTCATCCTTCTCCTTTTTATTCGCCATCTTTTTATCAGGCCGACGATCTCGTGATTCCGAAAATTACCGCGTGTTACGTAACGTTACTCGCATGTTGGCGACAATAACCGGTACCGAGGACGCAATTTTAGAAAATGAAGGTAAACCTTCAAAACGACATTATTTCCGCTCTTATTTTCTCAACAAATGTAAAGTGGTAAAAACCAAGCACCGATAGACACTCCGATATTCCCATTCTTATCACGTTCTATGCTTTGACGAATTTTTTAAACTTTGCGTTCGCGATAACGTCGAAATATCGCCGGTATTCGCTCGGCGTTCGTCGTAGTCGACAATACATCGTCGTAGTATACAAAGTAAAATCACCAGGGGGAAAGAATGTTGGAGCACGGCCAGATCGTACGAGACGTCGTATCTCAAACGAAGATCGAGACTTAAGCTCGCCAATGTATCGAAATACCATCGGCGACGCTAAGAACTTCGCCGACCGGCGAAATAAGATAAATCGAGGGATTCGAGTGCACCGAAGCTGGAAGAGACAGTGTACGGAACGAATGGTTAATTTTACAGCCGAATGTTACACGAAGATTCTTACTGGGCCAATGCCGGTTTACAGAACGGAACGGACGATCTCTCGTTTCCCACTTTTTAATTAGCTTCGCGATGATAAATCTCAGTGTGCTTCGTTTAATTGCGCCTCGTAATCCATGATACCTCGCGATGGTTTCAACTCGATGAAAAATTCGGCACCGGTTGATCCCATCAATTACGCGTACGAATTTCATTGGTCGAGTTAAAACAGCCGCGTCGATAAATGCGTAATCGGTTGACGAGACTTCCTGGACATTTTCGAAGGGACTAGATAACAAATAAGTAGCTGAAGATTCGCACTCTTTTCAAGATTTATTTCGGCAAGAGGAATTTCATTCGTCGATCATCGTTATAATTTATTTATTCGAGATTCGCGTTGTAGGAAATAGCACGAAGATAAGAAAAAAGGGATTCCACTAAAACGAAAGCGCCAACGTACCACGAGGAATTATAAGCCGTAAGAACGATAACCAATATCGTGAGAGAAAAAAAGAAAAGAATTGATGAGAGACCGTAATAAAAATAATACAAAGAGTATCTAAAGATTGTAAAGATATCCAAGACAGCTGAAGATACTAAAGTACGGATTATCGAAGTATGTAAACACAGCTCTGGGCGACGTAAAGATGAGATACAAAGCTGTCAATATGAAAATGACAAAATACACGGAAAGTATAGACGAGCGGTAGTATAATATCGCGTCCCTGTTGCTATACGCTTGGCTCGACGGAACAAATTAATATCTCCCCTAGGAAATGTTTCTCCTTGTATTTATCATCATTCCGGTGTACCCCGTGGTGAACGGATGCGGCGAGAAGCGGGGTCAGAAAATGCCGCTAGAAAATGTGTATTGCGACCCAGTGACACGACGAAGATCCCGGCAACCGTTATCGCGTGTTGCCGCCGCTTTTTCTTCGCGTTTCTGCGACACGTTACAGGAATGCGTGAACGTTATCGATGGTGCATAGTGGTTCTTGATCCCTGGCTCCCTAACGTATAGCCTCTCGGCATGCTAGCCTTTGGGAAATTCCCTCGAAAATACCTAGAATCATCGCTTATTTCTCGCAATTTCCATTTTTCTCGACCACATTTTATTCAACGCGTCTTTATACGTTTCTGACCACCGTGACGACCAACGGCGACACACCGCACGTCGTACAAATATCAGTTATTATACACGATGTGTAATGACTACAAAAAGTATCAGCATATATTCCTGCTTTTAACGAATTATCTTCCAATAATTAAGTTATTTTTAATTGTCTTGTAATAGGTGGTCGCTAATAACCCTGGCGATAAATACGATTTCGAATAGTTTAGAAAAGGAGAAAGAAGAAACGCTTCTCGAGAGTTTCGATTTCTTATAGATCTCGGAATCAGTTGAATAACGAAGCACGGAGGGGCGAATATCGGAAAGAACATGGCTCATCGTCAGGTATGCGATTAACTGTGTTTTAACTGTACCAAAAAACTCGTGGCGAAGTTGGTATTTATCGCTGATATCGAGTTAATTAAAATATATTGCCACGTCTGGCACTCGTCGTACCGCCGCGTACGTTTGTTAAGTTTATTGGAAATTCTGAGGGCTAGAGGAGGAGTGGGGGGTATCGAGCGGAGGCAATTAAAAGAGAATAAACGGAGCCTTTAATTCAATCATCAACCACCATCAACGATTTCCCGCGATTACAAATAAAAGAAACGTTACAAAATAATAAACAGGGCCCTTAACCCAGCTATCAACCACCATTGGACTTCTCACAATTAAAAATAAAACAAATATTGCGAAAGAATAAACGGAGCCCTTCGTCCAAGCATCATAACCGTCATCAAACTTCTCACGATTAAAAATAAAACAAATATTTCAAAAAGAATAAGTAAGGAGGCGAAAAAGAAAACGTATCGAGTGGCTCGTCCTGCAGATCGATCGCCCGTTTGCTCCTCCATTTCCGTCGTTTCTCTGTCCTTGAAAAGCAATTAAACGCAAGTGCGTTCCCGTGAAGGGGCCACGACGAGAACGGGAATACTGTTGGAGACGTGGTCGATAATTAAGAAGAGAGAGTCGACCCTGCAACAGGCTCGACTATCTCTTCAACGCGTTATGCCAGCTTCACGCTGAATCTTAAAGTATCTTCGGTTTAGTTAATAATTACAGTTTCGTTTATCCTGCCAAATATTTTCGTTAAAATGTACAGAAGCGGAAATCCAGCAGTTATGTCAACGGTACGACCAAGAGCCTAGCATCTAAGTTTTAGATAGTTAAGATTGTATTAGTTAATGTATTAGTTAAGAATGTGTCGACAGTATTATGGATACAATTCCCTAATGCACTTGCGAAGTGGCACCGCTGTTGAGAAATGTAAACTCGATCGTCTAAGACCCAAGAGGATTATAACGACGAAGCTAAAACGAGACGACCCGTCTGCCGCCAATGACACCGTTCTTCGGATTTTATTGTATAATTTACGGAAGTGTTACGACCAACATAGTAAATCCAAGAGAGATTCGTGTGTTCTCGACGATCTTTTTGGTTCTCTCTTCACTCTATGTAGCGTGTTTCGTGGCTCGTTGCGCTGCTTATTAAATTAAAATTCCTGACTTTACACGGTGTAAAACAGTCATTACACGAGTTGCCTTCACTCTGCTACAAATATATTCCATTCATTATCGAGATGAGCCTTTGAATCTTAGTAATTAATAAAGTCATGCTACTAGAATTCGTCTACGCCGCTTAATTTCACTAAGAAACGTGAAAAATATCGTAGATGTCGAGTGGTCTTGATTGGATGACCAGGGATTGTAATATTCCATCGGACCAACCCTCTACGAAGAGAGTACTCTCGAAGCAAACTGCCCGGCAAAGGCGAACGAGTCTGAAAGACAGAATAAAGGATAGAAGGTAAGAAGTGGACACGGACTAAGAGGATATCTCGATCGATATCGAACTCAATTACACGCGATGAACGAAGTGGCGTAAATAAATTCAATTGAACGACGAGCCGTTGTCTCTGTGGTCGGCCGTGGTCCAAGTGACCCACTTCCGTCGAGGAGGAAGAGGACGAAGACTTGGCACAACCGCAGGGTAAACGAAAACGCGACAAAGAGGAACGTGCTCGTCGCCAAGGGAAAGGGAAGAATGTACAGAGTCAGAGATCGGAATCGTGCGTGACAGGTTCCGTAAAGGGGGACCTTTTAACTGCGTCTCGTCCAATAAACCTGCGGGTTTCGCCCGTGGAAATTCCTCTTTAGACCGTCGTAAACCTGCCATCGCCGTCCGTGTCAATTAGGGGCGCACACACGCCACGAAAATTCGGCACGAACCGGCGCAGCGAATCGAATTTATGCCTCGTGCCAGTTTCATTCTCGCCTGTGTTTCTCCTTGTCGTGCCTGCAACGATCAAGGCTGTGGCTCGTCGAAACGAGCAATATTCAAAGTTGCGGCTTTATCTAGCTCAACTCTAGTTTCCAAGTTTCCCAGTGAACGGATATTGATTCCATTAAATCCCATACTGTCGGTAAATTCTGCTACATGTACTTACATAGTTAACGTAGTTGATGCCGGATAGCGATGAAATGTTCACTTGAATCGGTAATATTCTACCGGATATGGAGATATAAAATGATTTTCGAGGATTATCTAAACAGCGTAGTCTAAATTGCGATGTACGGCTTTAACATGGAGATGATTATTACACTTTAGATAAACGTTCGTACGTATTCGTATTTTTATATACGCATATAAATAAAGAAGAAGATATCGCATATAAATTATATTGGAATAAATTTTTTATTTTGCATATTTAATCCGAAAACTATAAACAACGCCGCAAAAGTGACATGTTAAAATTCGTTTCCGTATAACATTATGTGGAAACGTTTCCCGAAACTACATTTCTCAGGCATAAATTGCTAAAGCACTCCGTCAGTCTGCGACTCTAACCTAAAACTCTCGGCGTAGGTGGTCGTGAATCTCGTATCATCGCCGAAGGAGCCCACACGCGCAATTAGCAAGCCCTTACACGAGATCCAAAGAGGGCCGTCCTAATTAAAATTTCACTTAGCACGCATCGTTACAAGGCAACAAGAACTTGCTACATTTTTCTCGGTGGAATACCTCGGGGCCACCCCGTGGTAAGCAAACCCATCGAACTCGAACACGCGTGTCGTCGTCGATGCAACAACCAAGTGCATCCTCCTCCATTATTCTTTCTTCCGTTTTCTTTTTTATTTTCTACGCGGCTACTCTTATAACGAGGCGCAATTAACGAGACCAAGCCGAGGCAGCAATTTCGAGCATTCGTGTAACGTCGATGACCGAAATGGGAAGGAGGAGGACGGTTTCTAAGTCATCTCATTCGGTGGCGTGGTGAATTCCGGTTCGGCTAATCGGCTGCGTGCATCCCCGGGCCACCACGCATTCCAAATGAGTCTGGTCCCCCGCAGAGGGTCCCCCATGTATTTTAAATGTATGCAAAGCCAAGATTGCCTACGCGATTTATGCCGTAACGTTAAAGCCGGATTTCGCGTGATACAATTACCGCTGCGTTCCTATCGAAGATCGCGAAGGATATCGCAACAAAGATACCGAACGAAAATTAAAATTGCAAGCAGATTGATCTTGGACGTGCACTGTTACACCTCCGCTCGAAGATCTTAGGACAGCTATTATGTTTTATGAATTGGCCGATTCGCGAAGCAGTGCCACGTAAGTTTCCTTTTGATCCTCGAGGAAGACTTCTCTAATCCGATAAACGTAGCTGAGCTCGATAACGTCACGAAGAGAGACATCGACGAAGGGAAGAAGAACGTCGAACGGGTCACAGTGAAAAAAGAAAGCGATTGTTAAGCAACGAGGAGAAATTCCTTTTTCAACGTAGTCCTGTCGGACCTCCGTTGTCCGGCTGGAAACAATGGAATCAACGGCGACCGCGATATACGCGACGCAAGTGTACCGTGAAAAGAAAATGCATCTCAACCGCGTGTCTCGATCTCCTCGAGCTTTGCAACGTGTCTTGGTGTCTTCCCATTAGCCAAAGAAATCATACCATATCGATAACGTAATTGAGAAATTTATTTCTCTCCTATACGATGTATTAGCCAACCTGTACGATAAGGTGTACTACTTACATTACACGATAAAAGTACTCGTTGCCCTAGAATACTTATTCACATTTCGTAAGCTTACATAGGTCAGGCAGTTCGTGTCACATCAACAGAAACGAGGGAATTGTCACGTCGAAAAGCCTAGAACAGTAAACTGAACGAGTTTGAGGGATATCGATGTTTAAATCACGTCAGGTTTCTATTACGGTCAGATAATAATAGGAGATTACAAGTGAAACTTGCTGGAAAGGTTAGGAGTCGAGGCAGTTGAAACGACAATGCGGAACAGAGAGCGTAGTACGGAAAAGGGGTTAATTAATCGTGTCAATTACCCATTTACCACCTGAAGGAAAAAGAGTCTCGGTTTCATCAGGCGTTTACCTGACATTTCCACTCTGAATCGCCGGATTTTTATACGCGGCCAGGACTCGCGAGCCTCCTATAAACGTTTCCTTCTATCTCTCTATTTTTCTCTCTCTTCGGTATCTAGCTCATCGCAATATATCTTGGCTCACGCGTTCGCAATTAGTGGACGCGTTTAATACAAAGCAGCGGCTTAATTAACGCGGCAATTTTCACCAGGTCGTCGAGTTATCAGCGTGCAGAAACGTCGCGGTATTTTTCCGTGATTAGATCGGACCCGGCATGTGGACGCTATGAGAAATCTGTGAAATCTTCGCGTTGTTAATCATCGCGACGAAAAACCGAAACGATAACGAACCCAACTGTTCGCTGACGAATAGTTCGTTATACAGGATGTTCCAATCATCACGGTACAATCGGTAAATTGCTAATTATTCGTGAAAAAGCGGATCGAAAATATAAAATAAAATTTTTTACACGGCGCGGCGCTTCGTATCTAGAAAATTCAATTCGGAAATTTGTTTGGTATATTCGCTTCTGTCCAATGCAAAATTAACTAAATTCGAATATATTCACTTGACAAATTTTCAAACTCGATCGTCTTAAAAATATCATTTGTCCCTATATTGTCGATTTACTCTTTTACGTACAGTCACTCCCTTGTCGATTGTGTCATGATCACTAAGACACCGTGTATTAGAAGCTATTCGCGAAAATACAATTTTGCCTTGTTAACCTCGTGACAATAGTAATTATTTTCTAGTAAATACGATGAAACGATAGCTTTAAATATGCTCAGCGTGAAACGTGTTAATTCCTGCGGACTAATTGGAAGAGTGGCTCTGTTTGTCGGCAATTATCTACACGTCGTCGGCTGCGCGCGGCGTTAATCCTCATGGGATATCGAAACTAAAAAGTTTCTCCTGTGCCAGATAATCAACGAGGAACCTTCTGTAACAATATGGTGAACGCGTATGCAGAATTGGCCATTATTTCCGCGGCGTACGCACCAGTTACGAGCCGAGAAAGGAAATGCATTTCGCGTCGGAGAGCGTCCGGCTGCGCTCGATACACACGATGCATTATCTCCCAACGAATGTCCTTAACGCCACATCTGTTTCTCCATTTATCGTGAAAGCGATTCTTTCTTCATTGTTTCTATGACTGTCAACGATTTACCTGTCTTGCTTCTCTTCTCACCGTTCTCTCTACTGTTCTATCAGAAATCCAGATGCTCGATCGTCTTATTAGAGTCACTCGAAACTTGCACTATTTTTCATCTTTTTAGGATTGACAGGTGGAATTGTTTTTTTAGATCGAAAAGCAACGTTACAGTGTCTTATTTCCACGTAAGGTGTTTCTATTCTGCCAAAGATCTTTCACCAGGCACATCTAAGTATATATATCTAGCTGATAACGATCGAAATTCTGTAGGAGTGGTTTCAGAATGCAAATATAAACGATACGAAGTTGTTGAGAAAGGAAACTCGAGCGTTTGTGCTTTCATAATAATATTCATAAATAAGTGGCGATATTCCGGCCATGACGTTGCGATGTAATTAAGTTGCTCGAGTTGAACGAGCAATTTCGGGGAAAGTAAATATTCAAATGCTATTATCTCGAAGCTACAAGCGAACCGTAGATGCTGCTACAATTCCGTATTCACGGAATAAGCAAATAGAAGGTGCTCGTCTACACTGTCGTTTAAAAATACAGTACAACTCCATTTATCTAAACTGCGTTTGTTGGAACGAAATATCAGTTGATTTTACCTAATTTAATCGAATCTTTCCCAATCGAAAGAAAAATAGATAGTAGGCAAATATTAATAAACTCTATTATATATGGACTAATATCATTTAATTTTCAATACGTAAGTACACTTTATTTAAACCCTTTTCTTCTTTCTTCTTGTAGGGAAAAACAATTGATGTAACGATATACAATCCGAAATAGAATGAAAGAAACGAATTAGTTAGTCAATTAGAGGAACAATTAAACGGGGACGTGGTTGCGCAGCAAATTTTTCTTGCCGGTTCGTAGAAGACGGTACTCGTTAGGCCAGCGAATTAGAGCGAAAACTTCAAAAACTGGTGAGAGTGGCGTCGAGAGGCGTAGACCGCGTTTCGGTTGTGTCTAAAGCCGTGGCGATATTTCAATTCGAAAACTTCCCGTAGAAATCAGCCGATGCAGGAATATTAATGATCCTTGGCCGCGGAGAGGCGAGGTTTCGTTTTCCTATCCTTTCCATCTTCTTCTCTTGGCTTGCTATCATCGTGCTCGCGCGCTTCATGTTCCTTTTACCTCACTCGATTTCACAATAAGAACGACTACACCAGTAATGTCATGAATTACAACAGTTATGTCGAACGATCGTACTATAATAATAGTCTACCTAATGGGACTAGGTTTTAGGCTAATAATCATATTATATTAATAAACTTGGATATTCAGTGGAACTATATGCAACGCTTACTGTATACTTAAGATCAGCCATCCTGTGTATTAATTTTTGTTAAATATATATTTGCGATATCCTGCAATTTCTATATTTATGCTGTTTACTCATTTTTATGAAACGTACTTGAAGTAAACATCTTGTAATTTCTATAATCTTCAAATTGCTTTCAAATTTGATCGATACAATCGTGACAGCCGTGTTTCGTTACAGTGCTAATGAAAATTCCAAATATTTTACATAACATATACAACAATGTGAATATAATTTCCTACGATAGATGTTCAAATACTTTCGTGTACCACTATAGATACCATCGAATTCCATTCTCATTTAACCAATCTTATACAATCTCACAGGCAAGATAATATCCTAGGGACGTGAGTATCGAGACGATCCTTCTAACGATGGCTCGCAGCGATGTCCACAGAGGGAGGAGACACAGGACTAGACGTTCGGACGAGACAGGTAGCGCGAGAGGAGGCCGTCGGCCTCGACTGTTCTCCAAGAGGTCGACCCACTTCGCCCAAAGGCGAGAGGGACCGTACTGGTAGGCAGTTACGTACATATACGTATACCTTACATACGTAAATATATCTACGATCTTCTCTTTGCGTCGTATAACGGCCTCCCTGCCTCACCCTTTCTCCGCCTCTCTCTTCCTCCATTCTTTGTCCCTGTTCTCCCCGTTCGATATATACAAAAGGTATTTCGAACAACCGTGTACTTCGATAAACCAACGTTTCGTCCTCCCTTATCGTTAGGTTCGGTCGAATCGTCGAAACAGGTCGCACGAATAACTCCAATCACGCGTTGTTTTCCTAGTCGAAGAAATTAACCGCGACGGATTTTCCTTTCGATCGTTCAGGCCTGTGCCGCTATCGGCTGTTTACGTTTCGTTTCGTCTGTCCTCGATGCGACATCGGTGTCGATGCGATTGTTAAACCTCGGGTCGTCGTCGCTCGTAGTGTTGGTTCGCGCGCCGCGCCGTGTTGGTCGCACGTGTCACTCGTGCCTGTAACGATTTTCATAATTTATTCCGATCTACCATATCTTGATAGACCATTTTAAACCACTGTCTAGCTACGACAAACGCTCTCAACCTTGTTTCAAACATTTCGTAACCACGCATACGAACATTGTTCTAAAGGAGACAATAGAGTTTCGTGAATTTGATTTAGTAATACCGGTTCGTTAAATCAGACACCAAGACAAGATTGGACACATTTATAGAAATTTGATTTAGTAAGATAATTTTTACGAGGAAGACACGAAGACAATGGAGTTCGAAATATTTGATTCTATAATAGCCTCTTATTAAAAGACACGAGCGAGATTGGAAATCAAAGCCGGTATTCCTGGCGGGAGACGGCACGTGGTTTCTGCAGGCACGCGGCTCCCTACTCTCCACCACGAGTTCCTCGTCCACGCTGGACGCAATCAGCCGATCCTCAAAGCCCGACCGGTAGTCGAACCGCGTGCACGTGGAGCCCGACGTGGCCTCTACCTCCGTGGATCGCGATCAACCGACCGATCAACGGAGTCTGATATCGATCGAGCTCCCATTCAACCTGAGGATCTAGCCGTGAAACGTGACTGCGATCGTGGATGATCGACCGTTCGGAGTTACACGAAGGGAACGATCGATCGTGATCGATTCGATACTAATTGAACGTCGTTTAGGAACAGTAGTCGAAACGTGTCTCAATTTCTCTTTCTCTTTCTTTCTCTCTTTATCTCTCTCTATCTCTCTCTCTTTCTTCTTCTCTTCTTCGAGATCGTAGACGGTGAATCGATTTCCGTGGAAAAGTCAACAGGTGAATCATCCAAGAGGCGTCCAGTCATCCAGTCAGACTGGATTCGACTGGATTTCACCTTTCGACCAGAAGAACAGACACACGGGGTGGTTCCTCGGAGTTCAGTGGCACATGTGATCGTGATCAAAGAAGATCCAGTGTCTGGGTTCTCGCGAGGACCAGAGGTTTTTGTCGAGGATCCTGGATCCAGAGGAATGGATGAAGAATGAAGAAAGGGTGAATGCTCCGCTTCGCAGAACGTGAGAGCTGCTTCAAATCGGTGAGTTTGACTTTTTTTTATTTTATTAGACCACCATTTCGTAACATTGCCTCCTATTTGATCTTAATTGGATTTTACCACGAGTAAGATTATTCCTTGTATTTGATTTTGAAGTTAGGCACGCGCATATTATCCCTTTGAAAATTCTCGTAATGTTTATAGAGATGTTAAAAATACTGGCTGTCTTAATAATCGTACCTTTGTTTTCACGAAATTCCTGCAACTTACCAAGTATTCTTGAAAGACTAACATCTTTAGGCTGAACAGGTTATTTTCATTTTCCATCGTGTCACGTGAAAATTCTTCTGTCCGATTACAAAGCGACGTTAAAATTGACAAATATTTATTTACACCCTATGTTTTCCTGCTTTGATCTTCATACACGGTAAACTTAATTTTTTAAAGTTTCGAAATTACATATCGTGTACAAGTTACACGTAGATGATATTACTTAGAGAATGACCTAATATTTTGTAATTCTCTGCGTCATGTTCCGACACTCGACATAACGTTTCAGCTCGTTCTCAGAATTTTCTTTTCTATGTTGATATTTAATATACACGAAAGTTTTTCACAAGAAACTTGCGGTGACTAACAGACACGGAACGCGATTGTAATCCAGGTTGGAGATTCTTCGTTTTTACGAAACTTGTTGGAACATCTGTCGATCACTGTTTCTTATGTAGATACTTTCTTGCGTGGGCAAAAACATTCCGCGAGGAACGCATAATAACACGGAGACATCGCGGAATGTCGCGAACTAGGTTACCGATCTTTTACTAGGAAAATTTTCCTCGAACCGACAGCTGCTCCAGCTAGCTTTCATGCTCATTGACTTCGTGAATCTGAAAAAAAATTCTCATCGGCGAGTTTATCGAATTCCCGCCGGAATAATACTGTTTCTTCCGTACAGCATCTCTCTGTACATTTCAATTCTCTTCGACAGCGGATAGAAATCGTGAGAAAAAATAATAAACGCGAACCACGAAGCTCGTAAATTTTTTTTCGCGAGATACATTAACGATCGCGCAATTGGAACGTTTATTAGCAGCGTTCTTAGAGAATGCTTTTAAAAGCAGACGTACGACCTACTTGGCTGCCGAATCCGACCACTCTTGTTGGGAAACGAAGAAATATCGTGCGTCAGGTTCGTGAATTCTCAGCAATTTTCTGCGACGTGTTTAACACGAACCCAAGTAGGGTGGCTGTTATAACACGAATTACCACTTTATCGTTGGTATTCCGCTCAGGCAGGTTAAAACGAAAGTGACTTAATTCCTGTGAATCAGTCACGCCTTCCGAATAACAAAAATGAAGGTCTGACGAGCCTCGTGAAGCCCTCGCTAATGGAAATCGGACAGATCGTGCATAATTAGCTTGCCTGTTCTTCGAACACAGATGTTTTCATTGAGTTAGTAACTCTGATAGAGTCTTCGACTTTGATTTCTATATTAAGGATTCGAATTAGGATTCTAGTTGAATTTTCCTTTTTTTTTTTTTTTTTTGAAATTTTCGATTTATTTAAAATCTGTTATTTCGACTTGTTAAGTTTGATGGTAGCTTCAATGCTTTTTTGGTCTTCCGGGTTGACTTCCTTTCGAGTGATTTTAGATTTAGCGACCCTGTTATCAAATTATGCAATTATTCGAGTAGTATCTCCGAACAAATCTATCTGTTCTCTGGATCTTACTATAAGTTCAGACGACGCAGCAATGCAATGAAAATTGCAATTATTTAATTTCCGACGTGTTATCATAATTTAACTTCCTCTGGCCGTCTTCTTTTTTATATATTTATATCTTTTTCTTGTTTTCTTTGTTGTACAGCCATTATTCATTGTTGTAACTCCTCTTCTTCTTTGTACCATCGAGCTAGAGCCCGTGATTTAGTAGATAAGTAAATAAATAAATGGATATTCTAGTGTTTGGATAATTGTGATCTATCGAATATAAATCGACTAGCATAATGTGATTAACGTCAGTTTTGTTTTTCAAACCACTTATCCATCTCCATAAATTTTCTAAAAACCACTCCGTCAATATACAGCATAAATCAAGATGGAAAACAAAAATAGAGTTCGTGATTCATTCAGATCGATCGGTTTTATTATATAAATCGTCAGCTGGCTACGTGGTCGTATTCTCGTTATACATTGTTGGACAAACCGGTTCGCGAACAGATCGGAAACGCAAATAAATATATCACGATAAAATCGAGCCGCGTAATCGACGCGGACTAGTCGCTCGCTCGCGAATGTATCACCGGAAGTAATCAGGAGTCTATAAAGCGACGTCCTCGGAAGACATACGGTACCAATAAATTACTTCGATGGTGATTCGTGTGACAATAAAATTTCACATGACTCTGAATGACGTAGACATGGTTCATCGTCGTATGTACATTGATCCATAGATGAAATTCAGTAACTCTTTAAGCGGTTTGAAAAACATCGTTAAATGTATCGAAAAAATAATGATTTATTAATTCATGGACTTCTTACGGCTATTTTCTATTTTTCAATGTTCGTAATCGTAGAATATATTTATCCTCAAGATCAAATGAAAAGATAGCTTTAATGTGAAATTGATTGATGATACATATATTGAATCTTAAAATTGATTTCCTATAAAAGAGGAGAAATGCGACATTCATGAATATTCATTAAATATATTATTCGAGTTTCATTTATGAATCACGAATGACGACGATGAACATAAATTTCTATTCCTTGGATTCTCCGTATAAAGATTTTATATTATATTAGTTGTTAAATTTCAATGCTGTTGCAACGTTCATCGTTCTGAATGGCGAAGGAACGAGAATGGAGAAGGTCGGAACGGAAAAGCACCGTGGTACAGGGCAATAAATCGCGCGAGATCGTGTAACCCGCCGCCTTCTAACGCGTACAATGAATATCTATTGTCCCTTTTACTTTCTCCCAGTCGGCGTCGGAACATCGTGCTCTCGTGTCTCGTGGAACAGAAACCATGTGTACATGTGTGGACACCTGTTTCTATCGTTTCATTCGATTCAATTCGAAAGAGTCGACGACATGACGCCGCGTCGTTAGAAAATCGAACAAACGATTGTCAAGGGAAAACATAGTTGGTATATTTGAGTTTAAAGTCGAGTTAGAAATCGTTTGGCTGTAAAGATGCATTCGACTCGATTCGACACGAAAGCATGCGTATCGAAATTGGCCAGCGTCGTTAGAAAGCAATTCGTTGGAAGAGCTGTCGAAGAGAGAAGCGAAATTGAGAGAACTCGCGAATATCGTCCTTACGATGACCGGATCGTAGAATTATTTTCGTAAAACTTATCAGAATCTCTTCTTTCTTGCGAGCTAGTCCGATCTTGCGTAGTTTACCCTATCGTTATTGGTGTATCTATCACAGCGTATCTAATTCGTTGACGTAAAATCTTTGACGTTTCATGAACCAACCTAGACGAGAGAAGAACTCGTCTAGACTAGTTTTTTTTTTTAAGTCGTTTCAAATAGCCGAGACTATGTAATAAGGTATCTCCGTCGCGAAACAAAGAAACACGCGTCAAAAACAAGCAATCCATTATCCGGAAACCAGTCGTTGCCCTGCTCTATTCTCGTAATTCGTGATTCAACTCGATCTTCCTTGAATAAATAACACTTCCATTTCAGACATCTTCTCCGTCTTCTCGAATTTTCATATCTCAATCTCACTTTTATTTCAAAGGACTGAGACGAGTTTGAATATTTTAAATTTTACGCGTAAGATTCGAACGAAAAATCAATTACGTTTTTTCTCAAACGTAAAGAATTGTCTGACAATGGAAGAATAGATCGAAATATGTGACGAAAGAACGCTTCGTTGGAAATCAAGAATATATGCAAATACTTTTTCTAGCCACCGTAAAAATCGAATAAGATCGAAATCGAATAAGAAATAGCCACGATGTGCCAGACCGGTTTGGCATTGTGCGTGCCAATGACTTAATAAAATATACTCTAACGAATATTCAAATGGCATCCAAAAATATCTCACCGAGAAAGTGCCTGTGTTATCGTGATTAACTGTAAAAGCCATCATCTGGCTGGCCAGATGGCTCGAAGACGGTAGGACGATGCGTTTGAACAGTAGCGTAGAGCTAATCAGTGAAAGTGCCACACGACCAAGTGGCCGCGCTCCTTCTGAAAATCGAATCGACCCACTTCGTGCTGCACTTACGATTCTTCTTCTTGCGTCTCGTTCGATGGAACGAACTTCGGTCATTGTCGTAATCGCTGTAGACGTTTAATCAGTAGCTGGAACAGAGTCGAATGACGATTTTACGCGCGTGCGATGTTTATTTTCGTCCGTTTCTTGCCTGGTCTGTGTTTCTTTAAGTGGGTTAGACAGTCTTTCATCTCGTTCCAGTCGCCTACTTGTCGTTTCATTGCTTACGATGACTTTGCTCCTCGAAAGCACGGAGTGCAATCGTTGCATCCCGAATGAGAACGATTCTATCTATGGAGATTTATATCGATTCGTCACGAGTTTCTTCGCTAACAGAGATACCCTATTTTCTGATTGTCTAACGACTATGTCCCACGGGTTATCTGGTCGACCGAGTTTTCACAGCGAGCTTCCACTTTCACTTCGAATAAAATTCAGTAGAATCACCGTTAAACGAATTAGGTACGAGAACGAGGATACGGTTTTTGTAGCTACAGGTTAAAGGACAAGCAGGTATATCTGGAGAACGCGTGCCAGTCTAGAACTGTAAAGTCATGTGGCGTTATGAGGTTTCCAAGCTATGTAGATATCGATCGATCCCCTTCGCTACGTTTCACCGAGAAATCCTTTTGTTCCACTCAAGGCAGATGGAGAACAGAACTTCGAAAGCATAGCGACGACGAAGTGAAAATGAAACGGTTATCCGCGTTTCTCTCGTTACCGGTGTTACATTTCGTGAAACGTATTGTTGGAAGTTTAGTTAATTTAGTAGCGTCGTACGCCTATAAATGGCTTGTACATATTACGATATCGTAAGTAATTTAACCAGAATCATTCGGAAAGGAATGAAATATTCGCATATAAGCGAAGAACTGTTTAAAATTAAATAGACAATCGTTAAATAAATCGATAAATCAAACAGGACTTATTTTTTATTTTTCTCTTTCTATAAATTGAAATCATAGTATATAGTGAAAAAACTGTCATTTCATTCTCCATTTAATTTGTTATAGAATTTTGTCCATAATTAGGCCAGGTAGAATCATTATAGGTCAAACATCTTTACTATATACCGATCCAAAGACAATAACTTGGAGAAAGAGTTTCGTGAATCCATAGGATATACTATGAATTCAAGGCATGATATCGATCTGGTTCGTGATACTATCCTGGCAGGTTTTCACCTAGTCACCGAGAAATCCTTTTGTTCCACGCGATAGAGAAAGACCGGTGATATCGTTCCGTTTGGTATCGTTTGGTACGGTGTCGATGGAAGCGAAAACGAACGGACGATCCATCCAGGTGTCCCGATTAAATCGCGCCGCTTGCCTTGGATATCGCGCTCGAGCGATCCGAGTTCGCTATCATCGAAAGTCGCAGGTGTTAATTTCATCCGGGAGCCAGCAGCCAGGTCGACCACAATACGGTCGACTTTGTTCTCGAATCGAGCGCTACTGATCAGCCAACCATTAACCATTTCGCTCTAGTTTCAAGCTTCGTTCTTTGCCAGACGATACGGAACAAATTAACACGACAATATACAAATTATTTTACATAAATTATATTGTTGCATCTTCGTCGTTTGATGTGTACTGGCTCACGAAATTATTTGGCTACTTACCATAGAAAATTGTTATCTTCGTATCGTTCCTATGTGTCGTATAAAATATTTTGAAACTTTATCGTTATTTTAACGATACACGACTAAACCGTTCATTTAGCAAATGTACATACGTAGTTCATAGATATATTAATTTTCATAAACGTCCACAGCTTATTTGTCACTCAGATTGAAATAGAGACACATAATGGGTAGTATGAGTTGGCAAAAAATTCTCTCTGCGTTTCCATCGACCCCTTTCTCTCTTCTACTTATTATATTATTTCTGTTGCGGTTCGGAAGAGGCCGTTAAACCATTTCATCGTCACGGTCGCTGGACCACAAAAGATTTGTCCTCTATATCTGCGAGATAATGCTTGTAGTATTTGACCCAAAATCGGCAGATCGAACGCGAATTCGCGAAACGTCGGTCGTTTAACGCGGCTAATTCGCACGGGCGCTTTCTCGCGTCTCGATTAGCGTTCGGTCGTTAACGTGGTCCGGCTAATTAGCCTTCGAGGAACGACCGACGGCGCGTGAAAAACGCCTGGAATTGTATCGACGAACATGATAAAGCACTTGTTGTGCCGCGGAGAGTAGCTCTAAAAGGTATCCAGTTGGCTGGTAATCTTTGAAATACGGCTTCAAATTGAAAACTTGTTTACGTTATATGTAGTTTCTACTTCGTTGACCCAAAAATTAAAATTTTTAAATGCACGGAGATATTAGTTATCGCGATTTATTCGATACGTCTCAATTACGAGAAAAGGAGGTAACTTTTTTAACATATATCAGTGTGGTGTATCACTAATTAGTAATCTCTACTTTAGAATAAAAGACGTTGAACGTGTATATTGAGCTTGACGCACTGAAAATACGATGCATTGGATTATAAAATCCACTTAATTCATTATGAAATAGATTATACGGTTACAATAAATATGATAATTGAATGTAACAAAATCTAGGTCTCGTGTTTTTTGTACAGCTCGTAATATGAATGATGCGGCGATGACGTGCAGAAAATACAGCGCGATGCTCTTTCATTAATTATAGTTTTTATTCTTGCACAAATACTGACACGCTGAATTTCAAGAGCTTCCTATATTTTCTAAACGCTACGTCGCTAAAGTTGAAATATGAAATTTCATTTTAGGTTACGATATTAATCGCCACTATTTACTCGCTATATACCGGCATATAAATGTATGCATGTAGATATATCGTAAGAAAAGTAGGTAGCTACGTAGCAAATGACAGTGGCTAATTAATTAACAATAGGTTCTACGAAGAAAAGAAACCTCGATTCGCTGTGCACTATTGTTAAGCCTGAAACCCACCGATTAACCTATCACGAAGGTAAACAAGGTTGAAACGCGTGACGAGGAAAGGGTGGACGCGCGACACGAATAAAGAGAAGTTCGTCACGTATCGGTGGAATTCTCGTGGGACACACAGTGGCATGGTGGTCAATTACGACAAACAGCGAAACGATCCACGGGGAATCGAGTGATATTACAGGCGGCGATGGTTCGATTGCCTGATCGGAAATGACGGGGACATGGGTTCTTGTGAAAACATCCGGCGATAGATTGAGACCGCTGTTACGAGCTGTGACGGAAGCTTGCATTCCACTGTTCGTTTCCGTGTTCCATTTAACTCCTTCTTTTTGTGGTATACAGATGGCTGACGGCGTCTTCCTTCAAATTTTATTGCAACAGAAAAACTAATAACGTTAGAGAAGTAAACCTTTTTGTGTTGCGTATAATATTGAATTAGTTGGACTTTGTGGATTTCTAAAATAGAAAACTGCATCCTCGGATGAAATTTTATCGTTAACAACGTATTATTCGACGACAGATTTATTATCAAGCGTAAAATTTTTTTGCTATTATTAACGCATCCTTAGATCGTTAAAAAATTAGATTCTCGCTACTTTCGCGTCTCTTAATCATAATAGGACCATAATCTGTTTCAGCAAATTCTCAAATGGTTACTCTTATTTGAAAGGATAGTAACCGCGTGTAATACACACCCTCGTCACGTACGTCGCGAAATCTCGATGCAAATCGCGAGGCACGGACATCACGATTGCTGATTATCAGAGGCACGCAGCTCACCGGGAAATTTCGAGTTGAAATACTCTAATTAGAACGCGTAGACGAGCGGTCGTTCGCTTGTGGCCGCAGCTCCGCCCTTAAATCTGTATTCCACTCACAGGTATCGACTTTTCTGTCAACATCGGATTGGAAATAAGCGATCTCCGATACGGCCATTAGCGATCGTGACCCTATTTCCCGTGGCAATCGGAGGCCGCGTTGAAATTTATCGAACCGTTCGCTCGCAAAACTACCAGCGGTGCCTCGACGGTTCATGATAAATGGGATCGGGGATGATATTGTCGGATCGAATCCAAATGGCGTGCCACGATGTCCTGCCAGCCTGTTCCGCTCGTAAAATATGAAAAGTAGACGATACAGATACGTATACCAAACGGAAGCTAGTTTTTCCTATTTCTTCTTCGTTTCATTTTAATAGACGTACGAGTCATTTTGCTCGTTTCGTTCCACAGATTTGGGAAATTTATTTTCAAATATCCGTGAAATATATATATATATATATATATTTTTTTTTCTTATCTTTGTTACAAATTATGAATTTCGTATCGTGCTCCGTTATTTTTTAATTAAAAAGGGGATAGTAATTGGGAAACGCAGAAGAATAAGGAAAGTTAAAGGTCCTGTATGTTTCCCAACTCGTTCGATATCGGTGTAATTACTTTGGAAGGTAATCTACAACATCGATGCTACACTTTAACTGTTTCGTTCTTTACAAAAAAATCACTTAAACCATTCCATGTTTTATCTGCTTAACTCGCATTAATCCTCTCCTCTCGCAATATCAACGATATCTGAGATTAATGAGCCGTAGCACAGGGGATCGTTTTAAGCGAATCCAATTAGCGGGCACGATTCACGAAACGATCCGGTCGCAAACGGTACACGGGCCAAATGGGAGCTTTAAAAGATACGACGCAACGCGGTGCGACGGAAACGAAGACACACGCGCGTGTGCACGCCAAAGTTGCATACGACTTTAGTAACCCTGTTTTACGGTACACACGGCACCAGCCACCGGACTGGCTTTTATTTACAGTGCAACCAACCGGTGGCCTGGCAAGGGACCGCAAAGGGTCAATGGTTGCAGCCCGTTAAAACCCGGTGTGGCAATAAATTTAGTCCGCGGATTTCGTTGCGTTTGCCTCTTGAAATCCCCACGGTTCCGCTGACGGGCATTGTGCGTAACATGTTCACTCTGTGCCCCTTGCAGGAATCGATTTCAATTACTTCGAGTGAGATATTCGCCGCACTTGAAACATTAAAAGAAAATAAGGAAGAGGAGTAGCTGAATTGTTTCTTCTTATGTATATTCTCTTAAAAATCGGTAATGTTTCTTCCATAAAAATAACACCAGAATTCAAGGAAGAATAAAGAATGTCGACTGTCGTATAAACTTTTCTACCTACAGCAATAATTTTAGTTAACGCTTTCTGAATACATTCGTAATTAAAGATACATCATGTACATCATACAGTAACTACCGAACTTCACTGATGATGTACAGCGTGTATCATACGTAAGAATTCCTATTAACACGAAGAATCTCAAATATATTAATCGGTTAGAGTATTCATAATATTTAAATGTAGCAAGTAGCTGTCTCCATATTTATGATCGTATTCTTCGCGTAGTGTTGGATTAGAAAATGCGAAAGATTAGGCAAATGGACGTCCGTCGCCGGGACGCATGGGTTGTGACTGTGTCTGGAGAGTCTGGAAAAGACACAGAGTGAGGAAATTGGTCGTTTTCCATAAAACGGACGTAATGCGAGGTCCGAGACCGGCAGGCCCGTTCCTCTGCAAGGCTAATAATACATACATCATCGTGAATAATTAACATCTCGTCTAGCAGGGCTGCCACGAAGCTATCGACCGTGCCAAGTGAAACGGGAGACATCGCGCTCGTGGGAAGGCACGGCCGAACGAGCTTCGCATTTTCATCTGCTCTCTTCTGTCCCTTCGCGATCGTGAATCGAACTCGAATCAAACGCGTGATCGTTGATCGATCGTTGATTGGCATTTCCTCGAAACCTGGCCCCAACTGCCGCGTAGGTGCGCCTCGCTGAATGCTGAGAGCAACGACTTTCCAATACCGTTTCCCTACACGCGATTCTAGTCTAGAGCGAATCGTGTAATGCAGTTTCGAGGAAAGATAGGTTCAACATATTCGCCATCACCAACGTTATAATTATCCAAAAATTTCTGATCTTATCTAAAGATCGTTTGATTGTACATAACGCTAGCGACGCAACTGGTGCACTTTTGTTTTACGATTTAATAAAGTGGATTAGAAAGATATAGAAAACAGTGAACGATGATACGTAATGTGCAGACCGCTGATTTTTATGTATTCACGAAAAATGTACGAAATATTCAAAATAGAGTGCTCGGCAAAATATTTAGCAGATGGGAAAAATTTCTGCTTAGATTCTATTTCTTCAGCTGTACTTATAAAAATGTAAATTTACGTCAACACAGTTATATTATCTGTCAAAATATTGAACATTTTATAGTATGCTGGCAAAGACATGAAATTTTTACTGTTTCTTCGGTACAACAATCTGCATCCATAAAACTCAGGGATTGCACGGGGGACAACGGAAAAGCATAAAATGATGGCGCCAGGGAGCGAACGAGCCGGTTAATTAGACTAGCGAGCCGCGATGTTCGAGCAAGAAAAAATCGATTCCGGCGAACCGGTTGAATCCTCCGGATCCGATCGCCTCGCCATGGCGTCGAATGTGTGCCAACAATTGTACACGCACAGCCTCCGGTCAGTAAAGCGGTTTCGAGGTGGTCCGCAGAAGAATATTCCTCGCCGAAATCCTTCGATCGATAAAGCACGCGAGATCGTACAGAAAAAGGGAGAAGTAAAAACGATTATCGGTGGCCACCGAGAAAAATCCAATCTTCTGGCTGTTAATTCGCCCATGTTTCGGGTAAAATATCAGCAATTAATCGGTAATGGCGCGGAATTTTTCGCGAACGGTTCTTTTTCGTATCCGGAGAACGCCTGAAATCGCGAGAAGTCAGCGTTTCAAATGGAGATCGGCCTTTCGAGATAATAACGTTTTTTCATCGAGAAACAAATCGACGATCTTACCGACTACTTATGATATACAGATATACGGAAGTATTCGAAATTTTGTAGGCACCTTTTATGAATTGTTATGAGAGTTACACGAATCATTTTGAAATTTCATTAGCACTGACGTGATAATGGTGAAGTTCGGAAGAAATGTATGTATACTTGAAGTGTATGTATATATATTCTATATCGTTGCTTGGCATTGATAGTGGCACGATTGAAAACATTTCAGATTTACTTTTATTGGATAGAATTTTAAAATTAGGATAAGTCTACATTGTGTTCCTACTTTTATCATGTAAAACGGCATATTTACAATTCCATCAGTTTTGCGTCAGACACTATTATAATCTTAGCTTAGCTTTACGACAACACTGGCTTAAAAAGCTCCTCTGTGACTTACATTTTTTAATTTGTACCACTAGCGATGCATCACTATCGATGCCACGGTATATACATCTTCAGATTGATTTCAAACTTTACCAAGATAATCGTTGCAGCCGTGCCTCGTTACAGTGCTAAAGAAATACCGATGTGTTTTGTATGATACACCCAACATCGACATAAATATTTTCTATGGTAATTGTTTAAATACTTTGGGGTACCAGTGTACATTCGTCCTGATCGAGGCAGAGAGTATAAATTTTCGAGGTAGACAGTTCGCGGAAAACAATTAGCAGGAACGTGGCCGATCGTCGAGTTGAACCATGGGCTCTTTGGTACGCGAGCGAGCGGGCGAGAGAATGTGTGTCAATCGAAAGCCGGTTTCTAGGTGGCGTCGAGCATCAACGGCCGACGATTTTCAGCGTGGAATTAATGGCGATCATTAATATCGCGGTGTAATTACGTGTTTTACGCAGCCGGCCGCGGTGCGTATCGTCTGTTAATGCTCGTTATTAATACGAGCGCGTAATAACGGTGCGTCGTGCTTGGCTATTGATTCATTCGTACGGTCGCCGATCTTGCCGGGCTCCGCTCGTAATGTCGGTGAAAATCACGATTACCGCGGGGTTAAATTAATATTTACACTGTGGCAAATCGCGTAAGACGAATCACGGCGACATCCTCGTAAATAATCGACTACCTGCTCAGATCGTATCTATGATATATACGTTTTTGTACTTTTACTTTAGCCTCTTACGACGTTGACGAAAGTCAAGGAAAATTCTCTAACATCGTTTAAAAATAGATTTATATTTCCAACTTTTATCTTAATGCGTTCGATGTCCTCCGATGTTCTTTGACCCTGCGCACAGGCGTTCATTGAACCACGCAGGAGACAAACTCGTTGCAGATCAGAAATCGTATTACCAGACTGTGGACGTTTACGTAAATTGTAAAATATTTCTATGAATACGACTAAAACAGTGAAGACTAAAGGAATTTTCGATTCGTTTACTAAATATTGTAAGTACTACGTCTCAAAGATTCCCTTTATTCCGTACGTTCTAACATCTTTGGACTTCTTGTAAACGCATAAACATCGACAGTTTACTTTTGACTTACGCAAGAATTTTCAAACGCGTTCGTGATCACCCTGTAAAAACGAATGCGTGTACGCTGGCACAGAGCTCTCGTGCACGAGCCAAAGTGGGTCACTTTTACCCCCTGTAGCAAGCTGGATCGCGCGATCGCGATCGAAGATCGAGCTGCATGATGCGAACGATCGCGATATTGCGTGGCATTGATCGCGTACCGCCTCGACGCGAGCGTTGCCACGTGCGAATACAGGTCGCTTCAGAAATATATTTTTACGACTCCGCCCATCCATACACAATCATCAATTACCTTTTATTAAGATATTTGTCTTTCTCAATATAATATCTCATACGCGTCATAAAACATTTCAGTTTTGGATAAAATATCATTGAAATTAAACGATATAATTCTTGAATCGATCTATAAGTATTCATCGTCCTATGTTCGAACATAGTTCGATTAGTTGGATGTATCGGGGTTGAGATTTATAGCGATGTGCCCGAGATAACACCAATTATTACCATCGTGCTACTTCATAAATTTACGATCTCGCGAGCGATGCATTTGTCGCGATCGATCGAAGATCCAACCACGATATTCCGTAGCGTATCGCTCGCGTTGTCGTAGACGTTTCTTACCGATCGAGATATCCGTTTGAACAAGGCGAAGCTCAGGAAAATAGAGGAATATCTTCTCCTAATCGTCCTAAGCGTCGCACTTATGAACAGGGTTGTATATCTTATTCCACGAGGGAAGTATTCGTTTAAAAAATGACGATCGTTGCAGAATATTTCATTTATTTTGTTTACGCGTAATATGCAACTCTGCTGCGAGTAATAGCGGCTAGAAACGACCAGGAAGCAATCGTAGAATTTCTCCAGCGTTACCATCTTCGTGGACTAATACCTAGGGCAATTTCTATTCGAGAAACCCGTAGAAACTCGTCGTCGCATCTTGTAATCGTTTACCGAGTTAATCTGAGAGAAAGAATCCTGGGAGAGAGATTAATTCGAAAGAACAGAGAAAGACTCGTGTCGGACGAATCAGCTCGAGTGTGGACGATACGCGAGAAAACGTAGACGCTATACATCTCCGTGGCGCAATAGCCGGCCAACCGGCCTTGTCGCCATTAAAATGCATCGTCCGTCGTGGAAACACCCTTTCTAACAGTCATACACCGCCCGCCATAAATTTTACCGGTACCAGCAGTAGCAGCTTGCTCTAAATGGTAACGCGAGATTTCTACCGGGACAAAACGGTCGCCACTTAGAATCTAACCTTGCCAATCATCGATTTAAATCCGAATATCTCCTCGTGGCTCTGGCATAGCTCCTGTTTTTTCTCGCTATTTCTCACTTGGAAAACCACCTACGAGACGATGTCCACGCCTTTAAGATCGTTCCGATCGATTCCTCAAACATCGGTTTTATCTGTTTCTCCGTGTCTGTATTTTCTTCGTCTCTTCCTTCTCTGGCTTTGTTGGAGTTTTTCAGCTTCTCTCCAGGCAACGCCGACGCCCATGGCGTTCACCCGACGACCTTCTTAAGAGAGATCCACCGACTTTTCCATCGTCCTCGATCTTCCAGTCTCTAAACCTAGGAACCAAGAAGACGGAAGATCGCCACGAAAGTACGATAACAGATGACACGTTTAGAACAAAGAATGACACTCGAAAGTAGAAATACGTGCAAATACGTTTCGTACGTATTCCTATACGCTGCATTATATAGACTTTTAAGAAAGAACGGTTGAGAATAGGTTGAAGAAAGACGTACGGTACAAAGGAAACGATGAAACTTCAGCTTTCTTCAGTCTGGAAATGGTAAATGGGATATTTTAGCCAAGAAGGATAATACCTTGCCAATAATATTTACTCTTATCCTCTAACGTTTGCTTTCGAAGAACAAAACAGGAAATAAAGTACAGAAAATACCGAGAGGATCGTCGCTCGTTTTCCATTTCGTTTAAAGCAAAGATTCAGTGAGACAACGAGCGCCTCTCCTTTATTTCCATGCATCCTCCGTCTGTACGTTAAATTCCGATTACCAGCCATTTGTATGCGAGCTTCACAAGTGTTCTCCCATAGGAGAACGATTTCTCTCAGCTAATCGGCGGTAATTATCTTGAAGCAGCGTAAGAAGCGGTAGTAGGCGTGCGTGCTAAAACGCTGCTGGCTATTAGAAGCGAGCTTAGGGACGAGTTCGAATGAGCTATTCGCGATAAATGTCCACTCTCGAAGCTCGAGTCGAGGTCATAGGTGATGATCGAGGCGTTATCTCCGAGGCTCTCGAGCCTGAAAACGGGAGTGGCGTTACTCGGAACTCGTACGCGATTTTCTTTTTCCCTTATAGGCTCTCGGAGCCGGATCAAGGCGATCCATAAAAAGAGGCGCGCGAGGAATCGCGCGTTTTCACCCGACGCTCGGACTTCCGGTTGTAAAGGTTTCACATCGGTGTCGTTGAAATTCTCATAGAGCTCGGCCCATTTTCTCCGGACGAATTCGCCTCTGTTCCTCAAAACCAAATACACAGTCTGGTTGCTAGTTCTTCTCCTCTTTTTTTCTCTCCTATTTCTTTTTCTTTCTCCTTTCTTCTTCCTCGTCTTTTTACTCACGGCGTGACGAATTAATACATTATTAATAAATAACGAGTATTATCGCGGTTTCTCATCGCGTCCCGGTATACCGTGCATGCGAAATATCATCGCATCAAGCAGAAAAATGGCTGACAGAGCAAACATGCGAGCTTTCACGTGGCTATGGAGCAAAAATCACTGGCTCGTGTCCGATCAGTAAACGCCGACAGGCATCCGTGGTAAAGGAGAAATCGCAAAGATCGTCGTATACGCGCGTTCGACGCCTGCCTCCTACAATTAAAGTAAAACATATTCAATTTGCATAATGATCGCGCGCCGGCGAGCTAATCCCTCGAACCGGGTAAAACGATCGACGCAGACGCCGTCGCATGAATGACGCTGGATTATGTCATTAAAAAACGTAAACGATACGTGGACGATCGTTGAAGATGAAGGAACATCACGCAAAGATGCCGGTAATTAGACGATGTTCCTGATACGTTAATTATTCCGCAGCATCCTCAAATTTTCACTCTGATTACATGGCGGTGAGAATTTTCTACGATCTTCCGTGTTTACTGCCAGTTTATTACGTTTATTTTATTTATTGTCACTGCTCTTACGAGATTGCGATTTTCTAGATATTGGAAACGCATGGGAGGATTTCGTGATTTAGATTAGAACACAAAAGAGAAGCGCTCTTCCTATCGCGAATTTTAAACGTTTAATCACTGGCATTTCTAACGTTAATCGTAATTCTACCTTGACGTTGAAATTGTCTCGTATCGCTTACACATCCTCTCTACAATCGCATAACACAAATTCCTACGATAATATTCAAATAAGAAGCTCCTCGGGAATCTCTTGATTATCTCGCTTAAGACAGTCTCGTTTGAGAAGCTTCTTCGTTTTCGTTGAAATTCCGGACCAGTTGGCACGGCTCGCTGTAATTAGCATATGAAATAAGAAATGGTCGAAACTGATGTAATCGCGGTGGACGGTGTCGCGCCGGAAACGGCGATACTTTCACTGAGGCCAAGAACACCTGAGCCACGCGGGTATATACGCGCGAACGCGCTTGTTCGAGGCGAGCACGCGTGGGCGGAAGTTACACATTAAAGTTACGTCGAAGCGGGACGGACAGGTGCACCGGTACACGCATTCTCTTTGCATTGTTCGTCGCGACCCGGTGCATCTCTCGAACGGCATCTTCGCGAAGCTGAAACGGGTATACCCACGCTTTATGCAAATCGAAGGACCATGTACCCGATCCTTGCCCCTGGATCGGTCTAACCGTGTGTACACTGTTACCGCTGGACACGACGTGTCCTTCGTAAGGATGTAAAACCAGCTGGAACATCGCGGATAGAGGAATATGCCAGGGGATGTTACTTCGAAATTGTTTCGTGGAAATGTTCTCGATTTTAATCGAGAATTTAGAGTCGTCGTTTATATCGTCATTTACTATACGTGTTAATTAATTCGATATCTTTTTATTACTGAAACTATCTTCGCATCGATCAAAAATTTAGGTTGATCGTTTATTTATTTATTAGTTGTGTTAATTAATTCGGTGGATTTTTTGATATTAGAAATGTCTTGACTTTAATTGAAAATTTACATTCATCACGTGTACTACAATCATTTGTTATATGTGTTAATTAATTCGCTGGCTTTTTAATAATGGAATTACCGAGCTTTAATGTGTACCTTGATATAACATATGTTGTCTGCGTATGATTTATAATTAGAATGGTATGATACGAAGACAAATAAGTAGGTATACCTACCTATATAAATTGTCTAAAATATTTGTAAATGTAGCTTTCTTGAATTTAATTTAGCTGAAACTTTCGTAATAATAAAAATCAAATATACATTCCTACAATTATAGATATAATACCGATTAAATAGTCGTGAACGAATCAAATAATTTATTCTCGATATATTGGTTTAAAAATATTCAGCTGCATAGCGGTTCAAGTATATATTAAATTTCGCATCCTTCGTAACCTTCGCTGATGATTCGTTCATTCGCCGAATGGTCGACGAGTTTCAGGAAGGAATCGGCGAACGAGCATGAAATAACCGAGGTCGTGATCGTTCCCGTCCCTTGCGTTTACCAGTCGAGTCGGATTAAAATTATTAATCTCTAGCACGGCACCTAATTGTTTGGCCGACGAATTTATCATGGCACGGCGGGTAGGCAAGGCAGATTTAATTGCACCTACCTCGCAAGGACTAATTAAAGAAAGGCAAGGAGAATGCCCCTTCTCTCTATCTTTCTCTGTGGTATAACGTGGTACGTCTACGTATACGATAGCATCGTCTAAACGGAACTAACGAGCGAGTTGCTCTTAATACGCGCGCGAGCGAACACACTCCCTGCCATTTGGACACGAAAGAGCGGGATAATATCCCTCGAGAGAGATCCACATAGAGATGAGTATTGTCGAGAATATACGTACAGATCCGCGAGTTGTCCATTCAACACCGATAATCGCTGTTATGCTTCCAACTTTCTCCAAATTAGCGATGGAACGCCACACACCGTCTGGCTCTTCGCATTAGATAGGGTTGCTCCATCGTTTTCCTTTTACTTTCGTGCCTATTGTTGGATGGGAGGATCCACCTTGAAGGGAAATCGTAGCTCGCGTGTCTGCGAGCTTGTCAAGGGAAATTGCCTCGGAAGATTGTGCGTTTTCAAGACGCACGCATGGAAAGTTCGCCTTAATTTCGGAAGTGGATGTTCAGAAACGTGAGAGTTTCTCAAACTCATCGAGTTTTTGTGTGCATTTTGGAAGAACTTCAGGATATTAAGAATCTTTAGGTAAAAGAGATGAAAATAAGTCGTACAAAGAATAGATAAAATAAATAGGACAGTACGTTTGTATTCGTTTACGTTTCTCTAAACTACATAAATATCCGTAACCTTATTGCATCCATTTTCATTAACACCATTGTGCTGTTACTGTCGATGTATCTCGCGTTTACCAAATCACGCTCACTTTTACACGCCATTCTCCCAAAAGCCACGACTAAACCAGCGAAATAACGCTCGCGCACAAAGAAGATAAATATGGGAAAATAAATCTTCGAAGCGTAAGAACGTGCCAAACACAGTTCGCGTCTCGCCAATGCGTAACCGCCCAGCCAGCTTCCGCTTAATGGCAGCAATACCGTGTTATTACACGTAATTTCGTGGTGAGAGGCCATCAACCGTCGAAGTCGGTCATGAACACGGTCCTACGCCACTTCGAATCATTTCACTGCGAAGGACCCTCGACAACTTTTGCCCAGAACTCTCGCCATCCGCATGTGGAACGATTTTCGGCCGTAAACCATCAGTTTTAAGCGATCGTATAATCGTCAAAGAAGAGACGGGGCCCCGACTCGAATTCGGGACGAAGCTGTATATTCGTTTCTCGTGTAATATAATTTCATCTCAGAGAGAGGCCAGTCTCTCCCGAAAGCCGTCTCGGACGATAATCGTATCGAGGGAAAGGGTCGTCATGGCGTTCAGCTACCACGCTCGTAATTAAAAGCTCGCCGGAGAAACGACTTCCGTGAAATCTCGTCGAGAGAACTCTCTGCCTCGACGCTGATTATTTAGACTCGGGTCGTTACCTCGATATCGCGACATTTCCTCTCCAATTCAGAGGGTTAAACAGCCACGTTTTCGACATTCTCCGTACTTTGCTCTAAATGCGACTCTTCAGCTTCTGTATGGAACGTGGACGATTCGTTAGCTGCGATTTTAAGCCAAATTCCTCTGGTTTAGCTTCCTTGCGCCATGGAATAGGCGAGAGGCGAAGCTGCTACGTGATATTGGCGTTCGTTGAACTGCAAGTTTCTCGAGAATTTGTAGGAATTTTGTCGTTTTCTTCTTGATTACCGATGGTCTAATATCGTACATTAATTCCGAGCAGGGAGAAATGTGATTATAGAAATCATTTTTGGAATTACTCTAGGTACGAATTGTAGAGTTCATCGAGCATCGGAAAACGTTAATAGGATTTTTCCGAATGAGCTTCCGTTTCTTAAATATCTGTGTTTAATTTCGACGCTTAAAATTCGAAACCAAAAAGATCTTAATAAAAAATTGCTTGCATCAAATACGTCACCAAAAACTTGGTGAATTAAGTAAAAAATAAACATGAATTTCTAGCTATCAAGTATGATAATATTCAGTTTTTTAAATACGATTCTAAGCTAACAAGGATCCGATCTAGGATCACAAAGAATGATCATACATAGAGAAAAGGGGAAGCAGAATACCGTGGAAACGCTGGTGAAAAGCAATTAACGAACTGTTCTATGCAGAGGCTAGGCCGCCTCTTAAAACGTGAGTTATTAACTCGATGGCAAAGGACGAGAAGGGGATCCGGTAATTGCCCGCTCGGCTAAGAGTTTATCTACCTCGTGGTTCGTGCACGTCGTCGTGGACTTTCGTTGGAGGATTAGTAAGAGTAAAACGTAACGCTCGGAGACATCGATTAACGGTAACGGTAAGCGACTTACTCGTCCGGTATTCCTGCGGTGCACGCGCGTGCACGCTTTCGAAGGCTGTTCGCCTCGGGTATCGATTTTCAGCGACGCGCCCCGTCGAATGCGCGCGATTAATTATCGAAACGCGCAGCTATTCACCACTCGATTAATTAAAATCGAACCGAATCGGTGAATCGATCCGCGCGACGAACTCTGATATGAATTTGTCTCCAAACTATCGGATGAAAGCTACATCGTTCAACTTGAGAAATTGAAAATTAGAGAAGAGCGATGACATTATAAATTTTCTTATTTTTGGTAATTTGATTTTATGATACCTACCTTCTTACGATAAATGAAAATCAAACGTTTGATCTTTGAGAATATCGAATGATCAGTCGTGTACGTAAATAATGAAATAGAGAAGCTTATAGAAAACGACGATTGCAGCGTACTTTTACGTGGGTGAAAAGGAAGTCGAAGCGATGTTAATCGAGATCGATGATCGGAATGAGCAAACAAACATGAAAGTAAGAGTGGGAAAAGAATGAAATTCATCAGCAGAGAAATCACGCGGGATTAGCCTCGAGTGTAATGATTCAATAAGAAAGTTTTGCTTAATCTCGTGTAAAGAAAGAGAGTACCATAAATCGACGTTTTGTAAAATGAGGCATGCAGCTTCTAACAATCTTTCAATACTTTTTTACCTCTTTTAACTTGTATACTCTATCCAATAATTTCTGTACATACTAATCGCATACTGTACAGTTCTAATCGCAACTCTGAATCTAATTGATTTTGCTGTATTCGATTAATAAAAATTTTCAAATGAATACCGATAGAACGTTTACGTCGAATCTCGTGGATGGTATTTCAATTTTAATACCATCGACGGTAATTCCAAACAGCAAACGATCGTTATAGAGGGTTTCCAGCACGGTTTAAACGAAGATTGCCACACGATATATCATAGAAACGGTGATAAAGGCAGGTAGCATGGCCTACAAAACGTGTATCACTTGTTCCGCAATTAAAGCTGCTACCCATTGGCGCGATAGTTGCACTGATAGCGCGTCGATAAGCATCGATACAAATTAAACGTTTACTCTGTAACGATGTTCCAATGCAACGTCGGCTACCGATCGCGCGAATTTTCCCACGAAACTTATCATCACCCGTGAATTTTCTCTCTTATCTTGTCTTACGTTCGATCTCGTCGATCGAGGAATTTATCCTACATAAAGTTTATGAAATTCCAGAGGAAATCCAGCCGAACTGCCCTACTTTTCGTTTTCGTTGAAATCTTCGTTAATTAATTCACGTTGATCAGAACTTGCGACGTTTCGCGTTCCAGGATAAGGAAACATAATTTCTAAATTATAACGTTAATATTATCTAAATATCTAAGTATAGAATTGCTATATGCTCTCTAAAACTCAATGAATTTAAAAGAAAGCTAGGTTAGCATTCCGTTATTTCATATCTAAATTATGATATCAACGGCATATATCTGACGAGTGAAAAATTAATACAGAATAATATCATCATCGATATCGAACAGCATTAATTCCAAATTAATAAGAAAATGAACAGAAGATTCGATGCAACTACAATTAAGAAAGTGGTTCGAAATTTCTGATCGATAGCGTATATCGTTTAAAGCGAAGTTTCTAAATAAAAACACGTCGGTGTATAAAGGGAAAAAGAAAGCCGGTTTATTCGGTTCAGCAATCTCGCGATCGTTCACGAAGCTCGCCGCGTTCCGTCAAATCGAGTCCGACAGATTTACCGAGGAATCATGCAAATCATGCGTCTGCTCGGCACTATCATCATTTCAGGTATTTCCCTGTTCCCAGCCTGGCTGACTGGCTGCCACGAAAAAGTTAATCGAAAACTAATTTTCGGCGCGTTCTCTTTACCTCGCCACTTTTACTCGATTAGACGGCGTGGCTCTTTAAAAACGTCCATTCCGGAGATATCGTGCAAGAGGATGGGACAACAGGCGGCTGTGTATACACTTAGCAGGAAAAACAAGCCCCCCCAGATACTGGTCTACCCTTTACAGCCTGCTTGAGAATAAGATTTAATTCACGATAGGGCCAGCCTTTCGCTACCAGCACCGTAATCACTCGGACACGTTGATGTATCGCGCGTCCCAGGGCCCCAACTCGCGTACGTTGCTTTAATTACGGGCCTGCGAACCCAGACTCCCTATACCAACTCATTCAAATTTGGCCCGGATACCCTCTGTCCGCGTTCCGACCTGGGTACCCGCTGTCGGAAAGTAAAATTGGAATTTCGTGCTGGTCGTGCCACCGGTTGACGCGATGCTCCCGTTTTTCTTCTGCACATCGGGGACAGACAGGAGAGGAGATTTTCTTCTTTTATTCGTGCGTCAGCTTTTGGTTATGAATCGTGAGGAGATTGCAATATGTACGGGTTCCTTGAGTTCTTGGAATTTTGAAGAAGTTATACCGCGCGTTATTCTGTGCGTTTCAGCACCTTTGAATTTTCTGCCAATTCTTCCGCAGACTAAGCGTTTTATTATAGTTTTACATTTTACAGTGTTATTACAGCTTCAATTTTAATTTGGAGCCATACTATATCAAAGCTTAATAGTATTCGTAGTTGTGGCAAATAAAAATTTGCACTTGTTAGTATCTAAAAAATCTAAAATTTCACAATTATAGGTTCTATACTTTTATCTTTTTTTTAAACTATCCACAAGTTGGAAATATTATAATAGGATGGATAACAGAAGCACAAAGTCTCGCACATAGTTTGAATAAATCTGACAAGTGCAACAGTACGATTCGACATTAACATTCGCGTGAAAGTATACGAGGCAAGAGGAGAATGCGGTCCGTGGTATTGTCAGTCGGCCGAGATCGATCCGTTCGCCGCGATATAATTGAATATATCGATGGCGGGACGCGGCCAAGTAACCTCGAAATTCGATGCTGTATCGGCTGGTCGATTCGAATATTCGCATCGGATGTCCGACGGGTAACAGATACGCGCTTTCAGACGCAGAATGTAAGCCGGCCGGCTAACCTAGAATATCTCCTTGTTATGGCTTGACTAAGAGATTCTAGCAATTAGTCGTGAATCTTAACGATGCTCTCGGTGCATCAACCACGCCTAAGTCTCGCATAGAGATTCTACTGCTGATCTTGTCGGTGCTATCGCCCTCGATAGAGATCCATTTTAATTTATCCGGCATCGCGTAGCTAAGCTAGCCTGCTAAGCAGCTAGATCGTAATCGAGCGATCGTTGTCTTCGGATCTACAAGATTCGATAGTTAGCCTGGAATACGAAGAAAGAAGAAAAAAGGAAAGCTCTAACGACTGATTCAAGGAGAAACTCTATCGGCTCGAAGCTTATTATCGATCACGTTTCCACTCGAACTATACGAGACTTGTAGCAACACGCTGATTAATAATTAATATATATGTATCGTTACGGAGATTTTAAAGCAGATTGGAAGAAGCGTACAATGTTACTCGTGATCTCCTCTTGTCAAGAATACTTCCAAATTTTCACTATCTTTCTTTTCAAATACAATTCTACAAATAGTTTCTTCGAAACGGTATATATTCAGTTAATTTTCATGATTATTATTACGTTGATTATTACGAAGTCGAAGTGAAATTATCCGGTTTCTAAAAACACGAACATTAATCAGATATCGTGATACTGAAATTAAGAAATCTTCGGGAAATGTACTCGATGAGTTTCGCTTCTAATTGGCGCAATTAACGACGAGACAAAGAATAACAGACATTGATTCATTTGATATACCGCGGATGCAATATGTAGAGCGTTGATAGAGAAACAGAAGGTGGAACCGAATATCGTGGATCGACCAAGGCCTCGAAAAGAGATCGAGGCAAGATAGGTGGCTGGATGAGGAGGATACGATGGACGGAAGCTCCAGACGAGTTAGCGGGGACGCGAGAAGGCGGAAAGATGGACGGTGCCGTGTCATTAGAGAGTGCTGGCTACGTGCCGGTCGATAGAGGAGGGATAACATTCCTGCTTCTGTCGATAGATCGATCATCGTATCGTTCTGCCCTCCTATCCTTCTACTCTCTTTCTCTGCCTTCCGCCACTTTTTCTATTCTGCCAGCTCATCTCTCGCGTGTTTCGTGGTATTTCTCTGGAGTAACGGCCGCCCGTTGCAGCCTCTCGTCACTCAGCTCCGTTCAATTGGCTACAGCTCGATTCTCCTCAGGTTTTTCACCATTTCTCAGCGGCAGATCGATTGTTCTATCCGCCGGTGATCGATTGGAAACCGAAGAAGAACGGATCGCGAACCACGAGTGTGAGAGATGGACCAACTTGGAGGAAATGACAGTTTTTGTTAAGGTCGAGTCTTCTGGGCATCCTCTACAGTTTCTTAGGAAAGAAGTAACGTTATGGCACTTTTCGATCCGCGAACATTACCGTGCAGATACAAATAAATTCCTCGAGAAACTATATTCTTTGCTAGAATCAGCTTCTAGTGTTTAAGCAATCCATCGTAAATATTGTGAACTTTTAGATTCATTAGGATCGATGCATATCGATCAGCTCATCTATAACTTTCTAGTTAAATTACATCTAGTCGAAACTAACTATCCGGACAGTTCGTATTTTTAACAGTATAATTTTTGTACAATTTTTATACTTTAAACGGTGCCATATATATTTGCTGTTTATTCCAGTTTTAATTAAACCAAAATCACGTTTGCCAAATACCAGCGTGTAACTAAAGTTCGGTCAGCCATGCGCACGTGGTGAAAATTAAACGCCGTTGTCCATAATGAAACGTGTTCACGTGGCACGGACGATCGAGCAACAAACGGATTCTCTCGGTCGCTTTTCCCGTCGGTTTTCGTCCCGTTCCTTCAGATTGCTCCATTTTGATCGCGGCGTTTCGCCGTCACGCGTCGGTGCGCTTCGAATTAATTAATATAGGCTGGTATCATTGGAGCGGTAAGAAGCGAAATAGCTCTCTTTTTTCAGCAAAAAGGAAACAGCTCGACCATCAGGTTCAGAGCCGGTACTCTCATTATACGAGTCGTCTTATCGAACGATAACTTTCTCGATACCCGCCTCTGCCTTCTACTGCTCTTCCTCTTTCTTTCTTTACTTCTTCTCCATCTTTTCCTTCCTCCAGCTCTCGCGTCCTTTTTCTTCCGCTTTACCTCGTACCTTTTCCATTGTCGAACAAATAACAATGCACGATAGACTGGAAAGAAATGTAACACGAATAATAAATATAGTAAATATGGTACTCGTAGATATAGTATGAATCATCGACTTTTATGTACACGTTATCTTAATATTCTAATTAAAAATCCTTAAGCGCTTAGAAGGTTAAAATAGACAAAAATTAAGCGATACAAAATGAGTAAAATTATGGGTCGAATTTTTCTCGGTCAGACAGCTGTTTTAACACACTGCGAGACACGAAGGACAGAAGGAAGCTCACGTGCAAACTGGCCTTTACTTGAATGGGCCACGGCACTTCCTCCACGCCATGGGAGAGTTACCGCTAATCTGCACTCGCGCTCAGCTGGTGTTACCACCGCGTTTACATGAACCGCGTTACCACCGCCCGTGAACATGAATTAATTTCACCGTGTCGCCATTTTTGTAACAATTCATTTAGAGTAGGCGCCTGCTTCTGTTAGATAACAGAACACTCGCGGAATGTTACACGTTTCGTGTAACGCAGGAGGGAAAAATTGCTGCAGTACGCGTGGGACATAGTGTATAAATTTACAGAGTACAGTGAGAAATTATGTGCACACTTGTGCATGAATTTTACTGCAATTAAATTTTTACTCTTTACTCTTATTCTGTATAGCGTAGAAACGAAGAGTACGCTAAATTTCTACGTATACTGTGAATTTGTTTTATTGCATATTTTTATGCTGTTCTGTTATTGGTTTAGATAATAACATAGTAATAAGTATGTAAAGTAGTAAGTGCTTTTTTTTATGAAACAGGTATAAGGAAGAACTGTATTTGTCTAGAGAGCTTTCAAATTTGTATAACAAATACGTATAATGGATGTATCTTAAGCCGAAGTGGCACAGTAATGGTCTTGACAGCAGAGTTATTGTTAGGAATTTGCTTGAAACAAACAATGAAAGTTAAGTTCTTGTTCCTGCTGAAATTATACATTTTATACACCATCCTTTGTACCATTCTCCCTTTAAACCTTTCAATTCCAAAATACCTCTTCAAACAGCCCTTACAGAGAACAAAACGAAGTTCCAATTAACTGAAATTACATTTCAAACTACGTGTTACCGCTTGCTCGCCCTTTTATCCCAGGCTTTTCAAAAGCTTTCGTATATATACATATGTATGCAATCTAAAACGATACACTTGGATGCACGTATCCAGATTCCAGCTTGCATCGAGCTGCGCGCAAAAAATTTCGCATCGTACGGTTCGCAAAACGTGTTGAGCAGGTGGGGAAGGGCCGGTGGCCGCGACGCCGCGGCCGATGCGCGAGTTGCCTCGCAATTAGTGGAAATAATTTCGTCGTTAATTGCGTCACGGGCTGGCGGCTGCATGTTTTCTCCGTTGCGCCGTTTCGTTTCTTCTCGCCTACCGCGTTCCGTGTCCCCTCGAGCCCAGCAATCCGCTTTCTTGCTTTCTGAACGCGTTTCGAGCCACCACATCCTATCGTTTCGCGAAGCGTACCGCTGCGAGCTGGCCTCGTTATCATCGTTCGATCCTCGAGGAAGCGAGGACTGACACGCGCTGGACGTGATTTTGATAGATGACCGCGCGAATAATTCACGCGCGCGAAATGCAAATGCGATCCTTCGCTCCCCTCGAGAGATGAGCATCGAGCACAATGAGAAGCGTTCGGCCTAGTTCCGAGAGTGGAGTACGTTTACTAGGTAGATAGACGAGAGGCGAGTTTCGTGTATACACGATCCATTCTTCGAGACACGGGTGGAATTCGTGTACGAATCAGGCGACCGTTTCGATACGTCACGCTGTCGGATCCTAGGACCAGCGTAACGCAACGACGAGTTTATCTGCTGGAACATCTCTTAAATTTCTACCGTTGCTTTTTGTCAAGCCGCAACGTCGCCGGTTTGTATATCGCTGGTGGCTAAATATGTGGACTACTTGTTGGAACCTCCTTTCGTCGAACTATTAATGAGAAAGAAAAACGAACGAAAGCCTGTATACAAATCGTCAGATCTGTCACGTTCTTCAAACCATATATCATATCATTGCTCGTATCAAAAGCGATTATACTCGATAAATTATAGTTTAGTCTTTTATCGTCATTTTTTATTATGCGAGAATTCTCTAGCTCTTTTATTGCTGTCAGTTTTATTCTTATCAGTCAATTCTCTTTATTCTTATCAGCTCGTGTCAGCTCCGTTCATTCTAATTTTAATTATCTTTGTTTAAAAATAATGATATGATTCGACGCGTCCACTGATAAACACCATTTAACGAAAGAACAGCGAATTCACGTAACAACTCTGTTCAGACTAATTCTAGTTACCACTGACTATTCGTAATGCAAAAGTACCGTTCACGATCACGTAGAGAAAATTCACATATCGACTCTGTTTATCCTAATTTTAACTATCTTCGACTGTTGACGAGTGGAAAGTACCGTTCGGGAAACAATCGTATAGCCCAATTCACGAACACACGAAAGTGTATCGAGTCCAGCTGACTGGAGCGCCGAGTCGAACGGGAGCGCATGCCGGGTCGATTTTGACATATTTCCCCGGATGACCTTGAATAGCCGAAGACGCCGCGACGGCCTAAGAGGATCGGCGCTGGAAGAAGGACGAGTGACGGTGGCGATAGTAGTTAGCGGTAGAAAAGAAGAGGGTGAACGAAGAAGGGAGAAGGAGAAGGAGAAAAGAGGGCCGGTGGAACGAGAGAGAGGAACGAAGCAGCCAGGAGGAACGAGACGAGGAAGGCCGATGATGGCTACGATGGTGATGGTCAGTGGTTGTATACCGGTTAAGCCGTTCAGTGCCAGGCCGGCGTCCGTCACGGTTAAACCTCGACTACTCGGTCGTTCGATCTCTCGTAGACCAATCGAATCCTCCGGGATTCCTTCCTTCCATCCGAGGATCGTCGCCTGGACCAAATCGATGCACCAGGTCATCCAGTCGTCCTTTAAACTGGTGCACCAACTTGGCCAATTTCAATTTCTTTCGAGAACCTATTTGGTTTCCTATCGAATTATATAGTGATACCTAGAGAATTCGATTCGTGACCCGTAACTGGATCAGTTTAATTGGTAAAAAAGAGAGAGAACGGTAATAATCGTTGGAATTTTATATGGAGGATTCTTGACCCGCAGTTATACAATATTTGTGATGATATCGAACGACCGTTTTCGCGAAGGATTCCTCGAGGCAGCCGTCGGAACTCGATCTACTGCGATCTAACGAAGACAGAAACCGTTCTCGACCCCCCGGAAATTAAATACAACGGTTCATCGGCGTGGATCTCGAATTCTATCCGCCTGAGTCATAGGCCTCTCCTTAGAGAGGAAGCGAATCTCGCATCAATCAGCGGTTCCTCTGATCCGATACACCTGGACCAAAGCTTTCTACGTCACCAGTGATTCACCAGAAAGCAGATCCGAATGTGTACCAAATGTTCGACCTTCTAGATCCGACATTGATCAGACAATTTCAAGGATCCATCAAAATGGACATGTGATTAGGACATGTGAATGTGTGAAAGGACTAAAGAGAGACTCATCTAGAAACGAAGGAAGGAATTGGTGAAAAATTCGGGGCGGTAGATGTGTTTGAGAATGGCGAGTGACATGGCGATCCGCGGGTCATCGGGCAGCGGGAATCGAAGCAACCAGCCATCGGGATACCAGGATTCGGAGCGAGCGCGGATGAAGTAATTACGAGGACTGACCAGTCACGGACCAGTCTGATCCCACGGGAGATCCAGGTACTTCTTCCGCGTGTCTCTCATTCTTCCGTGCTTCCTTCAGAAAATCGTGTTCGTTCCTCGCGCTGCTGATCGAAGCTCAATACTCTTTCTCTCTCTTTCTCTCATTCTCGCGCGCGCGCGCGCCAACGTGCCGATCCATCGTTTCTCGCCTTGGTACAACTTCATCCGCAGCAAAGACGGAACACAAGCTGCGAACCGGACGGAATTCGATGAATCGACCGCGATTATCCTCGCCTTCGCCACTGTTCCCTCCTTTTTAGGTGTCGTTAACCTTCCCTTCTTTTGGTGCTATAATAGTCGAATGTGATAGATATACTATTCTATTTTCAACAGAGCTAATTTGTGGTTGATATATCTACTAGCGAAGATTTAGATAGATTCTAGATGGAGTTTCACAGCTTTACGTACAGATATAGGTACAATATTTGATTGTTCGTTGGTGGTATAGCGATTCTTGTTTTCGATCGAAGCATGGCTAGAAAATGTATGATATATTTAATTGTAAAATCAACGGAATGGTAGAATTTATGTGGTTCAAACGACGAGACATTTTTGGTGAGGTGAGGATCTCTGGTTATAGTCTTAACAGCCTACCTTTTTTCTCTCTCTTCAACTCGTTAACCGAAGAAAACTGGTTAACTTGAGCTATCGATCTTTTCAACATAATGATTTCTTTTGATAATTTCTTTATCTGTTTCCTATATCCTTTGCTTTTCTTCTCTTTTCACTTGTCGCTTAGCTTCTGTTAAAAATACGACACGCGAAGAGAATCACAATGGAAAAGCAGCTATATAAATACAAAACTATTGGTCAGGTTAATAAGACGGAAGAGCGACGATGTGTCTCGTAAAAGTAAAAGCAGAATAGAATGGGATACCGGAGGTATCGGCTAGACGTTTTGTCCTTTACGACGCAATCTTCTCGTTCGCTTATCTTGTAGCAGACAGGAGGGAAAAACATGGAAGATTATCAAGGAAAAAAGAGAGAAAGCGAAAGAGAGGACTGATTTTATCCGTGAAAGCAATTGCACGCGGCATACGGACGCGATAAAGCCCGGGCAATTCCGCTACCAGTTACGAGTCCTTGATGGCCGATGCTACTACGATTTCCACGTTACCCGTGGCCACTCGAATACCGTAACGACGCCGAACGTGACTTCGATCGAAAAGTCGTCGTGATACGTCCTGTATCGTCAGGCTGCTCGTTTCCAGTTATCTATTACCGTTGTCATACTTCCGTAATACTTCTTCATTGGCCGTTAATCGCGCGTTCTGCCCTTAGGCCTGGTCCATACTGACGTTTTTATATCCTCGTGCTTCTGACATTCGTTAATTTCTTACAAACAGGGAACTAGTGTAGATATACTGATATTTGTGCATTTACCATATCGTATGGGATATACAAAATATTTTGAAGATCGGTCTTCCGAGTCTTGTGCTAGGTTCGCAGTTACGTTTAAAGGAATTGTACTAGTAAGAGTACGATGGCCAGGTTTTTTAAATTCGTGTACGAATACAGGTAGAGTATAGATATGTATATAGCACGTGATAAATCGAAAAGCTTGGTCTAGAAGAGCGGCAGAGATCAAAGGCAGCAACATGTTGCTACGAACTGCAATCTTCTCTGTCCTCATAGAACTCCACTTTCATCTTCCGTGTTCCGATCGTACATTTATTTTACATGCTGCTCGGAAACACTCGTGACTCTATATAGCATCTTATATAGATATATCAAAACTGAAGATAACATCCTTCGATAACGTCCAACTTTTGAAAGATTAGATTGAAATCGAAGATTAACATCGAAGATTATCTGGATCGATAAAACGTGGAAATTGTATTAAACCTCGATTTCGATGTCGAAGAAAGCAGAAAGCGTAGAAAAGTAACGCCTCGGGTGAACTCGGAAGATGATTGGCAGTGGCTGGCAAGCAAAAGAGGAAAGTTAAACGCGCTCGTTGTCGTTTGGTAAATTGTTCATCGACTTTCGAACTAATTACACAGGGACGAGAGTAAATTTATGTTCCCATCGGTGTGAAACCGGCATTAGATACGAAAGTCTAGCTCGGGGGAGTCGAAAGAAAAGTGGTAGACATGCACGTTTATAGATAATACTGGATGCACAGTAAATTTGCCTCTGTCTTGAAGCGAGCTATCAGTTTCAATTGGCGTGTCGTATCGTGACCCGGCGTTTCTCCTTGCTCGTTCCAGTAGCCGAGTATTGTCATTATCGACCCGTTCGATGTACCGTAGCGTTGTTACTACGAATAAAATAAATGCTATTAGTTTAATTGTGTATAATAAATTGCTGATTCGTTGCTGATCTATGCGTTTGGACGTCCAGTAGCGTGGCACTCTACATTTCGCATTTAAAGCCTGCGTCGAGTTCTATTTATACGGAAAGATATTCTAAATTTATACTTTATACGCTGCCGACCATAATTATTATGTAATTCCGTCGATAAGATTTGTTTCGTTATTTCTACATCCAGCAGTATCAAACGTGAAAGAATTTATTTCCTTCAATCTTTTTGTTTCGTCCAACGATAAAGCACATAAAAAATTTTAAACATGAACGTAGGTATTTAAACAACCGAAGTAGATAAATTCCGAAGCCCCAAAGACTCAGCCTATAAAATACATCTATCCATCTAAATTAGACGAACTCTGAAATTCCAGAAACTCGGCGTATGCGATAAAAGATGCACAAAAACAGGGAATCCTGTCGGTCCAACGAAGCGAAAGCTAGCAAATCAAGCGTGGACATTTCTGTGGACAGGTTGATCCTCGTATTCACCGATCGTCGTCCTCGATCATTCCTGATCGATCGAATGACGTCGTCGGGGCGCGCGCCATCGATCGCCACCGTTTTATAGGAAGTTACCAGGGCGTTATCTCGCGGCGAACTCTGCGGCGCATTCTTCCTTTTTCCGTCGCGGTGCAACGGGATCCTGATGGCTTGATTTCGCGCCTATCGCGGCAAAAACTCCGAGTTATCGTGCGTTCCACCCGCAGAGGGGCCACCGTTTCACGAAGATCGTTGCGTAGCCGACTTGTTCGCTTCGTCTTCTATCATCTAGAAGAATTTATTGATCAATAAAACGTCTCCATTTAATGGGAGCCCCCGTTAATGAACGACATCCTGGTCAATCTTGAAATTTCACAGGTTCGACATACGTAAGATCCTTCGCGAGCTTATTGTGAACACGAGGGAACACGCGTGCCCGATTATTTTTCTCTTTTTCCGTTCGCGTTCAATAACTGGTTCTGTCTTGAGGTAATTATATTAGTGTACGCGTAACGGGAATTAAAGATCGTTGGGAGTACCTTTATTTTCGTTTTGCCAGGCTAGAGTAATAGAGACGCGTTTTAGGGAATGTGAAGAATGATTCATTGATAAAAGGAATGCAGATATTTGAGTATTTGATACTGCAATATCCGATAGCTGGTTATTTTTGTAAATAGAATCACAAAATGTACGAGTGAGCAAAGTTCCATGGCAATTAGAGATCCTCGGTTGAAAAGATTGCAAGGATTCCTCTTTAGAATTTTTTTCATTTTCAATCCTTTGCTTTCCTAATTTTCTCTTTTATAATCTAAAGTCTATAATCTAAAAGTTAAACTTGCGTTGGTCACGGTCAATTCATAATGCAATTACTCGACTGCAAAAAATGTGAAGCATCCCAATAGCTACCGTAGAACTAAAGCGATGTAACAAAAATAATGCAACTATAATTTCTCTAACAGAATCTCCAAAAATCGTGGTAGTTGGAACGGGTCGTTTAACGGGCAAATGGCCTCGGTAGCCAGAGATCGCGAAACAGTTTATTAGCCGGGCGTGCTATCTGGTATCAAGCAGGCGAGCTCCGATACCTGGTCGTAGCGAGCTTAGTGCCCGCGTGGCAGATTCGTACGCGTTCAGGTCGCGTTCGGTGTACGGGAAACTGGTCTCAGCGGCTCTCTATGAATAGAATTAATGGACGGTGATTCCGCGCTTAATCGATGCGAAAGAGAGGACTGCATGGATCGTGAATGACGAGCCGAGATGTTCGATATCGTTGGCTTCGCAAGAATTTTAATTATTGTCAGCAAACCGTCGTCCACCGCGACTCGAATTAGCAGCGGTGGCCTACGTGGTTCGCCGATAATCGACGATTTATCGTTCGATTCGCCGTCGATCGTCGGTGTCGTTGTCTTTGTATCCGAGATAACGCGTTGCCGAGTGTCGACGTCGTCGCCGCCGCCGCCACCGCCGCCGTCGTCGTTTGGCGAACAGTGGCAAGCAAAACACGCATCGATGCCTCCTGTACGTGCCTCGAAGGCCGCTGGCTTCTTCTCTCTTTCCGCGATTGAGTAACTGTACATCATCGACAACGTCTACGCCGTGCTCGCGTCCCGAAACGAACCGGGGCAAAAAGCGGTCTCGCGCGTCTCGCAAATAACACGGTGGATTATGAATACGCGGGGCAGTTTATTAAGAGACATAAATTGCGTAAAAACCGCCGGCCAATTACGATTCGCTCCAATTCGCTCGGCATTCGCACCCTACGAGTCGATTAACAGTAGTTCGTGCAATTTCTACGCGTTCAGCCCTAGACAAAAACTTTGTTTGCTCAACCAATCTACCTGTTAAATAAACGCGTCTTCGAATATCCTCGATAAATAGTTGAATATTCAAGTGTTCGATCCTTACCCCTGGTCAGGTACGTTTTTCCTTACCAGTTCCTCTTTCGTCGAAACGACTACTGCACTTTAATTTCGTTCTCGATTTAGGAACAAAGTACGAAGAGATAGAAGAGTTATAGCGAAATGGGGAGGAAGGATTTGTTCGGATCAGCGTGAGAATGGACGATACGCGGGATAATAACGAGAAATCGTTAGTCGTGGCACACTCGAAAGCGAACGGCCTTTCCCATGGCAGCGGTAACAACCAAATTCCAGGCTGACGAACTCGCTTCTTCTTCTGCTCCCCTTAATCATCCTCCATTTCCTGCAAAGCTCTGCTACGCCCGCTTGTTAAAACTGCGCGAACGCCTGCAACTGAACAAGCCAGGAAAGACATAAATTAAATTACCGCGGAATCAAGCAGCGAGTCTATAGGTGGAATCATTCGTGAACTCGGAAGCCGATGATTTTCGCAAAGCATTACGGAAGAACGAACTTAAGAATAAAGGACAAAGAAAGGGATACATGATCCCTATTGAATATAGACAAATCGACAAATAAGAGGAGAATCGAAGAACTGAAAAATTCATTTTGCTGACTTTTCGAGCGAATTAATCCTTTTCGATCTCAAATAATTCTCTTAAACAGATAAAATGGATAAATATAAGATATCCTTTGCGTATGTTCAGACAGCATAAACACATCTTATGGCTATTTAACCCTTGAGTGACGTTAATCGTGAATTAACGTTAGAACTGTATCATCGAACAATGAAAAAAGTCAAACAAATATAATGAAATATTTTAGTATCGTTTAATGTTAGATAACCACGTATTAAATCTTCAAGCACATAACATAAATCATAAGTGCGAAATAATAACACTCGATGAAATAAAAATAAGGAACGTGTATAAGGACTGGGTGCCCCAGTGAAATGAAATGCCACGGTGAAAACATATTAAAACATCTCGTAATGGCTTCGGTTCGTAGACTCAACATCCTAAATCGTTTCATCACGGTTTGTTGCTCGCGATTTCTATCGAGATTCAACAAACCGACGAATAACACAGATGGATCAAGGGGATGAAGATGTCTTCTTCGCTTCTGGAAGAAATTAAGATATTTCGTAATGCTTTCGATTCATAACGTCGAGACGCTAAAAACCACCATTCTATCTCGATTCGTTGTCTGCGAAAGGATTGTCGTAAAATCGGTTGCTTAATCAGGGGCTAATTAATTTGACGACCGTGTCACGAGACGCGTACGAACCGTGTACGGTATCAGATCGCTAATTGCAGTCCATCACGGATTATTAGCCAACGCATAATGACGATGTATAGGGGCGCAACGACAGCTTCTCAAACGGCAATTTGATTCTCCGTCTTCGTATTGCGATTTACGTACCAATTATCGACGATCGTTCTTCTTCGTTTTACGGTCTCTCATAATCAGGCTATACACCGTGGTATAAAAGTAACTTTAAGAAAAACTATCGAGTACCGCGGTTAACGAGAAGAAAATTCTTAGCAGCGTTTTAAATTTTATGTTGGATCGCTCGTACATACATCGTTCTATAAAATTATACAATATGCTTCATTTTTGAAGAAGTATCAGGGAAAAAAGTATGTTGCGGTAATTCTTTATTTGTTTTCTTAAAACATACTAAATTGTTATTACATACTAGCCACTTCGTAACTGCTATTCATAATCGCTATTATGAATAAAACATGACAGAAAATAATGGTTATTTTAATCTTGGGTGTTTTGTAACACGGTAATCGAGTAAAATGTGACAAAACGCCTCTACATAAACAAATACCTGCTATTATTTCTCAAGAAATATAAAATTAAATCGTCCATTTCTCCAACATACGTACGCGTTAATTTTTCATAAAAACAATACCGACTTCTTAAATTACTTTACTTACCGATTGTTCACGCTATTCGGTCAGTCTCGAGTTTCAGTCTTGTCTAGTTTTAGCTTTTATCCTGCATACAGCAGGCTCGAATGTCTTAAACTAAATAGTAGCAAGTGGCCGTAATCCGATCGTAATTTCAATAGCTGATATTTTAGAACCAATGGCTGTTTCTCAAACGCGTCTTCAATCCCCGTAGAAACTCGCACCAAATTAGTCTTCTTTTTTATTTTCCCGTTTCATTTCCTCGATGATGCGCCATCGAAAAATGTTGATTAAGTTCGTCGCGGGTCCTTGCACATCGACATTGTCCCCGTTAGGTCCGGGGGACGTTTAATTGGTCGGTTAGTAGGTTAATTGACGCGTTCTTTTCTCTTAATCAGCAGTGTATCAGCGCGTGTGGATAACGAGGTTAAATTGTGGTTGGCTCCTTCTTCAAATCTGACCTCGCACTATGCCGACACAATAGAAAGGCGCGTTTAACCTTTGCGAACGACACCGGGTCTTCATGCGCGTTTCTGCGATTCGCGTAGAAATATTTCACGGTCGGGACGATTAACGTTGAAATGGGAACGAGTCGCTATGATAACCGCTACTCGTTACGGAACATTTCTTTGAGGAATGACGCGCCTCCGCGGGAACACGGTTATCGTGCAGGAACTCGCGGAAATTAGGATTAATGCTTCGGTAATAAATTATCAGGATGCACATGAGGTGTCTTGAAAAGTGATGGAACATTCTATGGATTCATCGTACCTTATTAATTTAACATTAAATTTGAAATTCGATATTGTAATTTATATCGAGATAGACTTTAATTAATATAGCCTGCAATAAAATGGATTTATTTACTTCCAACTGAAGTATAAATATATAAATTCATTTATACACAGTACATCGGCACTATAATCAAATTGATCGTTAATCACAACACCAAACCAATCAGATTGATCAGAAACGAACCTTTTGTCCCGGCAATTATTAAAAATATTCAAGTATTTTGGCACTATTCGTGTTTACGTTTATTCAGATAGAAACATGGTTACATATACTTATTTATTTTTTGTCATACTATTTTACTTTTAATTAACTATGTACAATATAACATATATATTAAAAAGAAATAGTTCTTTTATCGAAGAAAATATTATCATTGGTAGAGATGGTAGAGAAGCACACGTAAAAGTAGGAGTTCCAGGGTATTACTACTCCTGAGAATAACAAAAGAAAATTGTTATCGCGGGCTGTGGAAGATAAGGTTGCTTCTACCCCGGTTCTAGATCGAGGGCTCGAGTTTGAGGGCCGTTTTATGGTATATAAACGACTTGTCCTATGAGACAGTACAATACAATGGAGTGTGGACTGTAATACAAGTTTTGTAGCATACGAGAAAATTCATAGTTGGCTGAGTTCGTATAGTAACATTACCGAGCAGCGGCCATGGAATGGCCCTGTGACGTCTGTGTCGGAATAGAATGACAAGAAAAATGATCATGCTTGAAAACAGAGCCTAAGGAACATGGAAAAATCGTAGCAATTTAACCAAAATATAACTGCGCAAGTACAATAATTCACAGAAACATCAGTTCGTAGAATTACTCGCATAGAATTACTTTGACTGTGTGTTATTTTCTAGTATTAAACGATTAAGAGTAATCATATTTAATATTCGATTTTAAACATTGTACGCGTATTTTCATACAGATTTAAAAATTGTTTCGAAGAAGATTTCTGGAATGGTCATGGTTTTCATTTCGTAATTACTTTTTAGTATTCAATGGCGAGCTCGCGATCGGGAATAGGACGATTGTACCCTATTTGCGTTTATTTACGCCTGGCAGACAGGCCGAAAACGTTTGAGTATAAATTTTAATGGGTACATCGGGCCTTCCCCGCAGCTCGTTCACGAAAGCTCGTCACGTAGAGATCCCGGCACGTGTTTAGGAAGTCGCTAGAGAGCCACGAGCATTATGAAACCTCGTCGCGACTATGAATGTTAATGGAAGCTTGGCCGCGCCGACGTTTACTATCGCCGTTGCAGAAAGTATGTATAAACACAACTGCTGCGCCGAGTGCATCCGCGCCTCGATTTCACGACTGGCATGGCGTGTCCCAATGGTTTCGAGCGTTTCAAGAATTCACATTGCACCACGAGAACTTCTGCGAAGCATCCTTAAAATTGCCCGCCGTCGTTTCATACTGCACGCGACCACGATTTACATCTTCAACATCCGATCCTGATGAAATTGCACACCGAATTCCCCGGAAAGATGCTTTAGAAAGATAATTTAGAAGATTTTTATTATAACGATCTTTGTGGTTCGTGCAATTTTATATTAAGCGGTCTAAAAACTTGATACGTAATAATTTTCAGAAGTTCTAAGGACAATACCGATTTTTGACAGAGAGTGTTTAATACTTGGCGTTGAAAAGAAGGTTGAAATATAATTTAAAGGAATTGAAAGTAGTCTTCGGTTATAATATTCGATCGTAACGCAAAGTAATTTACAAACTGGTTGAAAAATAGCCTAGAGAAATTTTTAAATTGCCGTTGTATTCTGTAGTATGGAACGCTCGACGATTCTCATCTTGGAAATTTAATCCTGATGCAATTGCGCGCTGAGTGGTTTGCAAGGAAGGTCGAAGAATAATTTATAACATCGTAAGAATTTGAAGCGGATGCAATTTTGTAGCAAATGGACTTAAAGGATGAGAATAATATTTGTAGAAATTCTAGGAATACTGTCTTTTGGTATAAAACGCTTCGTACTTTTTATCTTGAAAATTTAATTCCGATACAATGCTATGTAGCCTGAAAAGAAGATCGAAGAATAATTTATGAAACTATAAAACTTTCATCCTGACGCAATTCTCCGTAAAGTGGCGTAAAAAATTCTAAAACTATTATCTCTCTTTGATATGGAGTACTCGACATTTTTCACATTAAAGGTTTAATCCTAAAGCAATTGCATAGCGAGTAGCCTGAAAAAGTCGAAGAATAATTTACCAGCTCGTTCTCATAAGAATTTAATCCCGATACTCTGTATTAAGTGGCTTTAAGTATCGGTAGACAAATAATTTACGAGAATTCCAAAGTTACTATCACACATACCCTAGCGTGGAACGCTCCAGACTTCCCGTCTTAAAAATTTGATCCTTATACCAAACGACTTGGAAATTGATGGAAGAATAATTGAGATAAATTCCACGAGATTAGACTTTACGATCAGATAAATCCGTTGTATCAGTAGGTCATGTGGTGCGTGTGCTTTTTGCTGCACACGGTTTCTCGTAATGTCTAGTCGGCCAGGAAACACCAGTCAGCGACAGTTTTATACTCTTTGCTTCTTGACCTTGCCCCAGAGAGGCCACCGATCGGAACACTATTCGAAGCATGTAAGGTAGAGCAGTAGTTTCTTTCCTCACCACTGGACGCTTAACGGTCTCGGTCCAGTCCGATCGAATCGCCTCGCCGTGTATCCTTAAAGTATCTTCCAGTAACCAACCTCGAAACGATCAACCTGTCCGATCGATCTTTAACCATTAAGTCCATCGATTATAAAATTCGTCCCTCTTCGTCTTCAAATATTCTTGCAATCTCCACTAGCATCAACAGCCCTGATTTAATCCTGTACACGATTCTTTTATACATTAAACTTAGGTATCTTAATCTTCTATGATTAGAATTTAATTGGAAGAATCCTAGTATCGAGTAACTTCGATCTTTCCATCTTAAAAAATTACCAAGGAATATAAATAACGCAAAACTGCTGTTTCTTAGAGATAGTCGAATAGAAGAACAAAAATGGGTAATGAATATCGTATGTTGCGATGGTATTGTAAGATTAAGAGCGAATAACGAACACACCTTAAAAAGTGAAGGTACGGAGAAGATAATTTTTGTAAAAGCAAAATTTGTCTCGGAGGCAAAAGGTAGATTATGGCGAGGAAGATGCGAAGATCAATGGAATCGACCGTGAAAATTGTCTGCCGGATATGTTCCGCGTGCTCGCGGTCAGTCGAGTTCTCGTTGCCCTGAAATATGTGTCACTTTTTGCGGACGCTCGTGCGCCATGCGGGAGACGAGTAACACGAGACCACGGCCCAGTTCCTCTGCAACCGCCAGGGACACACGCATTCTGTTCCTCGAGCGTTCCTCTTCCTTCACTTTTTTCCTCTTCTCCTTATTACTCGTTCTATTGTCTTGGTCTTTCTTTTCCTATTTCCATTCTTACACCGATCATATATGTATATATCGAGACGTCGTTGTAGCTGATAGAAGACGACTGTTTCGTAAAAATCGCTAAATACGAAGCGGAAGAACATAGGAGTGGATGACAGAGGAATAAGTAATGTAGTAATTAATGGTATAAGATAGAAATAATGACAAAACGAACCAAAGAAGCGGAACCGCTTGTATTCTGTAAGGAAAACAATTAAGATATTATCCGTTGAGACGATTGACGATGCTAAGTGATTTTGTTTTAATATTAATCGAGAAAAATAGTCAAAATGGTTCGACATAAATACAAATAGTTCTAAATTTTGTTTTACCAGTAATATCGTTTGTTCATATTTCCGTCTATTTCCGTATATAGTAGAAACAAGTTCCATCTCCATATGCGAGCTCAATCTCGCTAGTCGCTCCTATAAAAATTCAAATTTCGTCCAATATCGGTGACGGGTTACGTAAGGAGCTCGTCCTGAGTCAGTTCCGTGGCACAGAACTTTCGTTTTCGTTTGATAGAGGATGCGAAGAAAAATAGAAATCGAAATTACGTTTGCTGGAGAGGAAAAGATGATTTTCTACGAAGCAAAATGGAATCATCGGTACGTTTGGGAAACAAGAACAGTATTCCACGACGCAGTACTGTTTCATATTATTCGTTTCTTTTTCCCACATACCTACGAATCGTTCGTTTTCCATCGAAACTTTCTATTCGAGGATGTATGTTCTACCGACCTGGTGGGTGTCGATACTTGGCAAAGTTTTCTTATCTCGTAGAATGGAATTGGAAAATATTCCACAGCTCTCTTTTCTCGATATCTTTCAGCTTATTTTCCTTTGATCAATCTTGGTCTATTCTCAACAGTCTTCCCATTTGACTACGATTTAAGAAACTTGGAAATTTTACGTGAAAATTGTCAGGAAAGATATTAATTACCAAATTGTGGATTTTCATGCCATTACATTTATTTGTGTATTTAAATATGTAAATATAATTAATTATATGTAATATAGTATATATATATATTATAATATGTAATATAATCATATAATTAAATGTGCAAAAATGCAGAAAATACACGTGACATGCGAAAGTATACAAAATATGCACGGTGTTCGTGTCGTAGTTATGAAATAAGAAAAAGCTAGTATTTATAAAAATATATAAACAGCAAGAACATCTACTAATTACGGATACTGATGCGTTCTACATAAAATCGGGAATATATTAAAACATCTTAGAACAAAGGAGCAATAAAAGTCACGAAGAAGAGAAAACAGCAACCATCGTGTAGTCTCAAAGAAATAATTCTTAGTCTGGCAAGTTCAAGCAAGGTAGTCGCCGCTTCCGGATACGAAATTGATGTTTGCATACCACTTCGGGGTTCGATCGTCGTCGCGTGTCCCTCGGTAGTGGTTTCCAGTGGCACAACTTGGCTGGCAAGTAGAATCAGCCATCATGCGTACGGCACACCGCATTTTCTCCTGCAAACAGGAACATCCTCAGACAGGGCTCGCGTGACCTCTCGTATTTCCAGGCGTTACCATGGATCAAACTACGAGATTACGAGCTTTCGAACCGCCTATCGACCGGTCACCCACGCACCAACCTGACCATTAGCACCGATAAATTATTCTATATCGTAACATTGCACAGAGTGGCATACAATGGACAAAAATCGATATAATCACTGGTCGATTTTGATCTTATTATTCGATGATATCGTCAGTCCGTAAGTACAGGTAATAGAAACGTAAACAGTAATTCTCTCAAAGATCAATAGAAGACCAGTAAAGATCGTTTGTATATCAAAGTCTAATCACTTGAAAATTTGCTCACTCGAGATTTTCAGCAGAGATATAGTCTAATTTTATGCTAAATGTACTAAATGTCAGACTATATCTGACAAAACGGAGGGTAGGGTAAATGATTTCTACGTGACAACTACGAAGAAACGAAGAGACTGTTCCAAGCATCGGTACTATTTATTTAAACGTCATCATATGTACTTGGACAAAGAAATAAATATTCAAAACATTTCAACCTAGTCAGGAAATAGAGAAAATAGTAGCAAAGATTTGATAAACAGATTCTTACTCGCGTCGAGTGAGTCGTTTGATATCAAGTTCCTGTCCCGAATTCTCGTTCAGATGCCGTACTGTGCATTGTCTCGTAACTCTATTCCTCGGTCGACATAAGATGGCAAGGATTCCGGTTGCAGATAGTAATTGGACAAACTATTACACACATAACAAGATAGCGTTATTTGACTCGCATAATCTTCAACATCTTAAAATTGAATATTCGACTTCGCATGGAATATATAATCAAACTTGCTGTACGTACATGTATATTGGCGTGGTCACTATTTTCCCAGAAAATTCTATATCTGGAGATCTCGAAACGAACAGAAGTTCGTTCGAAGATTCCATTAGCCAGTAAATGGAGTGTATAAAATGAGAGATGCCGTTTGAGATATAACGCTCATAAACCTTGACGCGTGAAAAGATGTTTTCCGTGGAACGTGTCATTGAATGGTCGGCACGCGATCACCGTTGGAAGCTTTCGCGACGCGCGATGATCGCGTAAAACGACGGCATAAATCAAGAGGAATCGACCCAGATGGGCAAGCTTTCTTCGAAAGCGTGGCCAACAATCGAACAGCGCCGGTTGATTTATGTGCCGTGAAACGTGTTGACGTGCGTTCAAGCCGACGCACGGCCGTTGAACGCGAATCAATGTTTTGAGACTAAACGATTCGCCGCGAGCATACCACCGTTTTCTGCACCGCGATCGCAAGCGTGATTCGCTTAAAATGATAATGAGCTACGGCCACGCCGAGAAATATCACTCTGGATGGACGCTCGTGGCCGTTAGACCGAGACCACTTTGCATTCGAGTACGTATTCACCTTTGGAAGGATCGATCGAATTTCAAAGCACATCTCGGAAAAACGATCCAGCTTTAACCTTCCAGCCGCGAATCATTTTCATAGTCTACTGTATTAGAACTTTATATACAACTCTATATACGACTTTACAGGTCGTATTGTCATTAAGACACCTTTATTGCCATACAACGAAAACGATAGGTGGAGAAAAAGGAAATATTTTTGTTCCTCACGTGTTACGTTCTTCCGACCACGTTGTTGTAATCTGCGGCGTCATGGTCTACGGTATAAACAAAATATTTCTGCGATTTGATATTTGTCGAACACCGTTCGGAGCATGTAACAACAAAAAGCGTTGCTCGTATTTACTTCAGCGTGGACACGGCTTTAAACTCGTAGGTACGGTTGCTCGAGATCCTCGATAACATTCGCGGCACATTCTTCGCTGATGCTCCACTCGCCCTTCCCATTCAATCTTTCGAGAGGAAGAGAAAAATCGATTTCTCGCTAAGGGATACAAAAGCTTTCGCATCGGCGCGACGTGAATTTTTATCGAATATCGATTTTGCTCGGTTCGGCGGATCGTTCGCTCGGTCTGGCGTGTGTCGCCGTTGAAATACGAGACACGATAAAACCGCATCCGTCCGCTGGAACAAAAAACAGCGGAGATCATGGTCGGACTCCCTTCGCCGGGGAATCGGTGTCAACGAGACAAATTGCCTGAAAAAACGACCGAGAAAGCCCCGAAAGTCAGCCGGATGACCCGGTATGCGAAACCAGAATTCGGTAACAAGCCGCCTTCAGCCCTCGTCCTCTCTCTCTCTCTCTTTTTCTCTCTCTCCGACTGTAATCATCGAGTTTTTCTCCTATCGGTCAGGCTGCACCTGCTACTGATTCAATTACGTTCGCACGATGTACCCAGCGCGTTCGCAGGTTTTGCGATCCAGCAACAAGGGGCTGTAACTTTGTTCCGAAATCGGATTGTTAGCGAAACGTGAAGAAAGGAAGTAGAGTGGATATAAGGGAGAAGAGTGCGGTATCAGAGAGCGTTTCTTTAGATTCAGATGGCTACTTGGAACTTCTTTCGAGGAAGAATGTTGTTGAATGGAAAGAAGGATCGAACAGCAAAGAAAATGTTTTTAGCCTTTTCACGTTTGATGTTATACGTACGCAATTATGTAACAGTGAAGAAATGAAACAGTTGGTCAAATAAACTGAACAATTGTTGGGATATACGAAACAACAAAACCATAATGTCAATATCGTAAGAAACAGCTAATAATTAAACATTTTCGATTTCTTTATTTATATTCTTCTGTATTTACATTTTTCTTTATTACATAATCCTTGTTATCTTTCTTAAATTCCTCGTCCTTTATTATATAATTCCTTTTTGCTAATTTACATACACTTGTGACTAGGAACTGCTCGAAATGGGCATTCACAAAGGAATAGTCAGAATTTCTGTACGAAGCGGTTTCCCTCGCTTGTATAACAGCGTTCCGCTGCGATTCGCGTCGGGCTGGAAATCCTGTTAAATCAATACCCTAATTGACCGAAGCGACTCGTGTGTAAACGCGCGTGAACGCGTACGCACGCAGCGCCGTTTCGCGTAATATTCAAGCAAGGATCTTCACAGCGTGGAAACATGGCCAGCTGGTCGCGATCGTGCGTTACACCATATCTCACGGTTTTACTACCATGCTGTTTCATTTATTTGCATAATAGCCGCTGATGACTCGTCGTAAAGACGCGATGCAAACGCATAGACCTCGCCCTCTTTCGTTCCCTCTTGTATCTTTCACTTCCATTCATATTCATCCTTTTTCCATAGTCAAGCTTCGCCTCCAACAGAATATTTCGATTCTCTTCATATCGCATTTACCTTTTACATCGACGAATTTTAATATTTTCCTTTAATCACGATTCTCATTCAGAATGACAACAGGATCGAACTTGGAAGACAAAACAGTCGCTGACTCTTACCTACACTCGATACCACTTTAGAATATAAATATAAAGTTTCAGACGAATAAAATGAACTTACTACTTGAGTAGCTACACTCCAGCGAGTTTTCTCTAAGAGCCACTCTATATCACAGTTCGAAGACAGAAAATCGATCGACTCTTGGCGTACGTCGTACGCACCTGGTGCGTCGTATTTATCACGATCAATACTTATTAATCGAGAGTCGATTTAATTGAATCTCTGGAGACCCCACCCATCGCGAGGTAAGAGAGCTTGGGGAGATACATCGATTTCCCTCGCGACTACATACTGACCTCTTCGTCGCGATATTACGCCGCATTAAATTCAGGTTAGCGCGCTGGGGGACTCATAAGACGCGGACGCAAAAATTATGAATCCCGTGAAAGGTTTCTAGTACAAAGGCACGGCTGAACGGTCCAGTGCAATCGCACATTTCATTAAACCGTTACAGTGTGACGAGTTCTTTCGCCCGGCACTGTAGAAAGGCGCGCGAACAACGATTGTTCCGCCATTCCATTTCGTTCCAGTGATATAACATTATGAAAAACCAGACGTCGAGACTTTAAAATTAAATCATTGAAACTGCATTTTTCTCTCGTCTTTGGTTGTAAAATGCAGTAAGATAGGATTGTTCGAGTCACCTGTGTTTCAACGTCTTAAAATTCAGTCTTGGTCTTTAGGCAGAATAATCAAACGTTTTGTATGTTATGAGAGCAATTAATCTTAAATGATAACGAAAGGAGGAGAAAATATTCGCGTACCCTGTGATAGTATTAGGCAACCGAAGCGAGTTAAACCGAAGACGCAAATACCTCTCCATAAACACGGTCGTTAATTATATCTTATACTACAAAGGCTATTTTTCGATACGGAAAAACAACGAGTTCGTGAAAATCCAGGTTGAAGCATTGAAATCAACTTACGAAGGAGTTGAAACTATTAGTTGGGAAATTAAGAAATTGCTGAAGAACGAAATTAAAATTCCTCTAAATTGTACGATGAGTTCCTACGATATATAAGCTACGTGGAGGCCAAATTAAGGAGGAATTTGTTAATTATTTTGTTTCTCAAACATTAAATTTAAATTAATTTTAAATTACATAGAAATAGAAAACTTGATAATATAAAATTACATAAAATAGTATAAAATTAACATATTGAATTTTAAAATTATTCTATGTAAGATGAAGAGTGTGAATTATTATGTAGCATATTTTTCTCCTATCACTTCGCATAATGTAGCCTACAAAAGTCATACAATTCGACTTCGCTCGATTTCTCGCATCGAGAGCGAAAATGTGACCTAGGGATCGTACTTTGGCACGGTTCCAAGGCACGCGAGGAACGTGAGGCATTAGGCATGCTTATTAGTAACAGAAACTGAAGAGAAGCGACAGAAGGAGCCTCGTACACGTATCTGCACGCGCGCACCTGTATGCAGCGGTGCATCGGAAATCGCCGGAGCTGTGGCATAGGCAATAACGCGAGCCATACAGGTGTAACTCGGTCCGTGGATAACTGGACGCACACGTAGCCGCGTCCCGATGGGATTAGACGAAGAGTTTTGCAACTGTGCCACCGGTAGCCGGTCGCAATTTGCATGATTTCCGAAGATTAACCTTGCAGCGCGCGTAACAATGCCCTCGAGCTAGAGCCGCGCGTTTTCTTCATGGAAGGATTATATCGTTTCATAGCCGCGACGAGAAACGTCGATACACGGCTGTCGCGTATTTCCACGACGAAGAAATAGATGAGTCGAACAGGAAATTGGAAACACGCGGAGGATTGATATTCTATAGCTGTTGAATCAACGGCATCGATGAATAGTTGCTTGATTCGCGTAAGGTTCAGCTTCTTCGATCTTGCGGATTTTATACGACAAGAAAGAAAGGTCATTCCTTTTTGTAGCGTTGATTTGTCCTCCTTCGGTTCTGTCGATGAAATACGCGTTTTGCGACGGAACGTTATTCCTTCGTTCATTGAGAATTGAACGTGAATCGTGTACCCGGGCAACGAGATTCTGTAACTTGTAAAAGTTAGAGTTGATCATTCAGCTTCTGAGAGGCAGATAAGTAACGTAATATATTTCTAATAATTCTGATTTCTGATTTCAGGGATCAGGATGCGGTGGATCGGTTACGTGGCCACAATTCTCTGGTGGTCGGGCATCGCCAGGTCCCTCAGTACGCTGAATCGAGGTCACAGTCAGTAATACTCCTTTTGGTGGTTTTAAACGCGAGTATTTCAGTAGCCGGCGCGTTCCTTTCCTCGTGTCTCCCCGAGCTGACTTTCTTGGCTGGACCACTTCCTCGCTCGAGACTCTCTCGCATGCTTTCGAACCAGAACTGGCCATTAATCGGATTCCCTTCGTTTTAATGCTATGCCTGACGTCCTGCGCATTTAGATCATTCTCTCTCTCTCTCTCTCTCTCTCTGACTCTCCCGATTTCCAAACAGTAACAGTTTCCGATCGAAGATACACACTGTGACTTCAGACGGATACTTACCTTTTTTATTTAGGTAAAAATGGCTAGTTTTGACCTTAACCCTTCGTCGTTAAACGTTCTCCACTCTCCATCTTCCTTTCCTCCATCTGTTCGAGACCTGTTTCTCTTTCTTTATTAAGACTCCTCTAAAATGTATAACTAATTGGACAAGGAACTCGGTCAAGGTGCAGTCGGTCGTCTACTTCGCGGCCGTGAGAAAAGAAAAGCGAACAAAGGGGGCGACTTTCATCTTCCCTGTGTCCTGAACAACCACCAGAGATACGAAATAAGACTGGAAAAGTCTTCCACTTCTCATTAACCCTGCACTGTGCACCAGAAAATCTGCACATCTCATTTCTGCACTGGTACTAACGATAATTGCGCTGGAAAATTAATGTACCGTATGCCGTACCATTTAAACTGTCTACAGAAGTATGATAAATTCAAAGTATTCACCTCGACGACTTTCCTTATCCGTTCGCGATATTAATAGCAAATTAATATCTTCTGCTACCTTAGCGATGGTAACATAATATTCCTATCCCCGTTTACCAACTGCATTATGTACACAGTCATAACGAACGTGAACGTAATTACCGTACCAGTACCATGCTACCCGCCTCTACGTTGCTAAACAACGAGCTTTAATATCTGTCTTTAATTACTACCCGGGACAATGCGGAAAATCGTGCGCCAGCAAAAGAGACTGATCCTCTATCAACCACTCGCGGCATAGAAACCAATGTTCCGTTTCATATTTTCAACAGACAATTCAGTCAAGCATTCTCGCCTCTTTTGTACACCCACAGAGGTATCACGGATGGTCCATGAAGGTTTGAAGCTTCATGGTATAATCCAGGATCCAAAGGACGTCGCGTAAAGTAGTTTTGATGATGAGGTGGTGAAGCTTTAGAGAGTGTTGTTTGTCATAGTATGATATCATAGAGATCTAACTTGTAGGAGAGTTTAGTTACTAATATTGGCGTGATTTATCGTTGTTTTCGCGATGGATATAAATTTTACGTAACGGAGAACGTGGAACGAAAAATATATACGTACGGCCTAGCTGAAAAATATTTGTCTGAAGACTTCTGAACAAAAGTATATTCGCATTCTAATCGCGTATACTTTTGATAGAAATACAATCAAGCATTCTATCGTTTCACCGTAACAAGATAGATGAAACCAAGTCATCTATTTCTTACGATTCAAGCCCCTGCAACTATCATAGACAATGTCCTCTGATCCATGGGACTGTACGTCTTTGCTATCGGCCATTGTTTCTCCTCACGAAGACGAACGAACGTCGACCACCGATAAAGTTTTTCTTTAATTAACGCGGTAACGTGGTATAGGAGAAAGCGAGACCGTGAAGGTAGAGACCGCGACAATTTACGTCGGTTTACGCGCTCTTACTGTCTCGGTTAACGACCTGGCCCAGGTCTACGTACTCCCGTACACTTCGACGATCGACCACACGCTTTTTCCTTGCTTCTTTCCTTTTTGTTTTTCTTTTTTCGCGTACGTCCCCGACTTCACGTGACTACGAGCACTCCAAGAGGATCACGGCGCACTTTCACCAACCAACGAAAGATTCTATCGAAGGTTGGGCACGTTAACGACGCTCCAATTACCGAACTCGATTCTGTCTCAAATGGTACCAGGTCCTTTTAATTAGCGATTCGCCCGAAATCCAAAGAAGAATCGCACGGTGTCGAAGAACTATCGATCCAGTTAGTCCTTGAACGAGAGAAACGATTATTCCTCGAACAGCGCGACCTCGCAGGTCCCAGGATGCCTGTGCGTTAATTATAAAGCTTCGTTGGTACGATATCGAATGAATTAAACAGTTACTCATCACGCACCACGCGGTTGCGAGATATAGGTCAACAGGCGCATCGTTGAAAGTTTAGTTTAACGTGTTGGAGATAAGGAAATAAGCGTCGATTGAGTTCGTGAACTATTCTCGTTAGCCAGGCATTAATATAATAGATCGTCACGGGCCATTAAGATCGATTCTTGTTTCGATGTAAACATTGCTATTAAAAGGATATAATTGTCCGTTTATTGGCCTACTTCTAATCTTCGTGCAGACGCGCGATACACGTGTTGGAATAAAGAAAAGTGCATAGAATCGAGATCTATCATGAAAGTTATCGACTTGACGTTACTAATCTATAACAGAAATCATGTTCCTTCTCCTTCTGGTTGATATTTGACATAAATTCGTCGTAGGGGCTTGACAGAGCAATCGATAAATGTCACGAAACGTGTGAAATAACATTGTCTATCTCCGCTGTTTCATATCCTTCCATGTTCACCTAGAATACAATTCACCAACGTAGAATAATCGATTGGATGACGCGGGATGACAGGATGATAGAAGCTCCCAGAACGTCTCAAAGTCTAGATCCAAGATACTTCGATCGTTTTCTAACTTCGTACAATGCTAACCAGAAAGAAACTTCGGAAAAATTAAAATATCGTACCAAAGATGCCATCATCTATGCGTAGGTTACAAAATCACCCCGAAACCCTGTCGAGTCCCCGGGCCAGAGTCCAAAGAAGGCACGTGCATGTTCGTGTGGGAGTGCATTAAATCAGAGGGCACGCACGTGGGCGTGTGCGTGGACACGTTCATGTTCGGCAGCTGTTGTGTGCACAATACGACAACGAACGCGATCACCGCGTCCAATCTTCAACACCACCAACATCAGTACCATCAACACGCTTCATCCTCTTCGTCTGATCCATTGAGACCAACCCTAGCGGAGGCACTGGGCAACGAATCAACCAGGCCAACGTTGACCTCCCTCTCCAGCTTCCTCGTCACGGACTCGAGCACCGCTAGACCGAGTCACCATCCATCCGAGACGCCGGTGTCTTCCGGAGGGTCCAGCAGACCGCACAAACCGCTCTCGGCCGGTTCCGCTAGGCCGCTGCAAAAAAGACCGCACGCGAAACCCACGTCCGATCACAAGGACAGGATTCAAACTTCGGCAGTGCCTGCCTCGTCGAATTTCTGGGAGAAGGGCTCTCAGAGCACGAAGAGACCAGGTTCGTCAGAATCTTGGGACAAAGGGTCTCAGAGCACCAAGAGACCTGGATCTGGATCCTCGGTTCATTGGGAGAAGGGATCTCAAAGTACTAGGAAACCTGTATCCTCGGATCTGTGCGAGAAAGGATCTCAAAGTACTAGAAGACCTGGATCCTCTGATCTGTGCGAGAAGGGATCTCAAAGTACTAGGAGACCTGGATCTTCCGAGCTTTCGGAGAAGGGATCCCAGAATACTAGGAGACCAGGATCTTCCGAGCTTTGGGAGAAAGGATCACAGAATTCGAAAAGACCTGGAGGTGTTTGGGAGGATAGTAGTCAGAATACGAAGAGACCTGGTCATCATGACTCCTTGAATATTCAGAAGACAAGACCGGAAAGTGGTCAGCATACAAATATCAAAGAGAAGGATACGACGCATGGAAGTTTTCAGAGTCATCTTCAGGGATTCAAAGATAAGGTGGACACTGGACACAATACGTTGGTGATTAGATTACCGGCGAAGGAACATGCTTCCAGTGAAGGTGAAGGTATAAGGCATAATAGACCTAACAACCAAAGACCGTCCGAGTCGAGACCGGATGATAGTAAGACCGGGGATGCTGATTTGAGCGTGCAAGAGTCGATACATAGACCCAGTGTTAATTCGGTCGATGAAAATGTGAGTATTTGGTAATAACGTTCAAAAATAACTGTTCTTATTTCGGGCTCTTTATATAATACAATAGAACGTATACGATTAATGAAACTTTATAAATTACAAATTACGAGTTAGTAGTATTACAAGTTGCCAATATTATCTAACAAATTCGAAATATGTAAATTTCGAGGGACTCGAATTAAAAATAAAATTCAGAAATGTTTTATCTTGCATCCAGGAATCTGTCAAGGACCCTCATCCAAGCTTGAACTTCATTCATACGGAACGTCCACAATGGGCGACCAAACCAGTATCCCCGAAACCTACAACAGACTTCTCGAAACCATATTTTTCAATAAAAACGACCACCACCTCTCGACCGATTCTGATGAACGATCAGCCAGATACCAGGCCGAATTTTATCTCAAAACCCAATAGTCCGAGCACGGTTACGAAAACCTCCACCACTGTCAGACCGACATATTTCAGTCAACAGTCCACTACCAGGTATTCGACTATGTCTTTATGTGACTTAAAGCCTTAGCTTGAAATTTTAATCGAAAGTTCTTTTTGTATCATTTCTAGACGTTCTAAAAGTATATAAAATTTACCTGAAGACTTTCATTATGAATTTATAATGTATTATTAATACGTATAACAATATGTTTCAATGTTTGTAAATGCACAAATCATAAATTCACCTACAGAATTTTATCATCAGATGCCCTGTGAATATGGCATGATAATATTTCAAAGTCCCGAAGCATAGATTTTCCTATTAGAAGTATGATCTTAGCCACAGCTTGCTCGAATAAAAAATGTTGTCCTGTGTGCCAACTTTCTCCCTTTGAGCCCCTCAATCAAAGTCTAATTTCAAATGTATCAACTTACTCCATAAGTAATTAGAACAATCGAGCGAAACGACGGTGTTCGAGCGCCAGCTTCAAGCTTTTCTTTCATTCTAGCGCAGCCGGATCCTTGCCACAGACCTCTCACTGGCATGTGACCACAGAGCCCGTGTTCGTCACGAAGCAAAGACCGTTGTCGTCCACAAAGCCGATGGGCTCACCCGAGACTACTAAACCTTTGACCAGCAGTTCGCATTTCTGGTCGGAAAACAGTTGGACGCCGCCGAGACCGTCCTTGAAACCGCACTGGACTGACAATCCTAGCCTTCTTCAGAACGGGCCCGAAGCATTTCCACCGCGGCCGAGTTTCAAACCGACCGAACCGCATGAAGTACGTCCAGTCACTTGTTCATCATGTCGAACTCCTAATCTGTTTAATTTAAAGATATTTGCAAGTTGCAGTTACGGATAATCTTTATCAAAATATCACAGGAATGACACGTCATTCTATCGATCCTATAATTACTTTTTCACCTGTTTTCACTTAATTGCTGCAATAGAATATTCCATAGTGGAAATCTTTTAATAATTTTGTCTAGTGTTGGCAACTATTTAAATAAGGAATCGACTCGTGGCCAATTAACAAAGCGCTATCGTATACACATGTTAGATCGTATCGGTGTAATACATAATTAATTTACAATTCATAATATTCATAATTCGTAATGTATTCATAATTTGATGTGTTCATAAGATCGTGGAATTCTTAAATAACTCGAGGATCCTCGGTTCCTCGCCGCTGCCACGCTGCTCATGATCACGAACACTTCTTCCCCGTACGAAAGATATAATGCTTCCGTGTCTTATCTAGAGATTAGTTCTCCTCTAAGCAATAGCTTTATCGTGTTGTATCCTCGATCGAGAATATACTCTCTGTACCCCGCGGTACAATTAGATTCTATCGGTATTCGTCATAGGAAAAACACCGTTTCACTAAAAGAAAGAAAACATAGCGCGACTTTTTGTCAAAGATTACTGTTAATCGCAACAAAGGAACGGCGAATCGGCCTTCTGTTCGATTACACAGTCCATCGAACAGCATGATACAAAACGAACGAAGAACTCTTAGAAAACTCATATTGGCTTGTGTGAAAAATTTATTGACAAAATTGAAAGATATTATGTCTTTATAAAATTCGTATATCACTAAACAACATATATATACTGTTTCTTTATAATCATTGATTCTCTCTCACATGTAGAACATTAAGAAATTCCAACACCGTGCTTAAAATACTCGGATACCCAATGCGACTAATATTGTATATTTCTTTTTGTATAGAACACGGAGTTTCATAAACCGCTTGGCGCAGCACACTACATCACCACGTCTCACTTTGAGACTTCTGCTAGGCCTAGACCCACAAAGAAGACCACCACTTCTACGACAACTACCACTAGTACCACTACAACCACTACCAGTACAACCACGACCACGACCACCACGACCACCACGACCACTCCAAAACCTGACACGACAGTGTCTACGACCGAGGCAGTCGCGAAAACTGGATCGGTGTTAACCGTGTCTGCCGCGACTGAAAGCAAGGGTATGCAGTGCGGAGTACCGCCCCTGTTTCCAAGACCGGAGACTAGGATCGTTGGAGGCAAGGACGCACCGTTCGGTCGATGGCCTTGGCAAGTATCTGTTAGGCGTACTTCGTTCTTTGGCTTCTCCAGTACTCATCGATGCGGAGGAGCGGTGCTGAACGAGAACTGGATCGCGACTGCGGGACACTGTGTAGACGAGTGAGTAATAATCCTCGTCCTATTATTAAGGAATTACGAGCTTCTTGGAACTTTTCACACGACGATCGAGATGTCAGGTTTTTGGCTTTTTCGAAAGCAATCGTACGAAGAGCGTTACACTTTTGCGTCAATAATTGAATATTCACCATTTTAATAACGCGATAGTATTTCTCAGAAGCGAGAATTGAATAATTCAGAACACTAATTTCAAAATTTGTCAAAAAATGGTAGAACGAAGATACCGAAAAAGAAAATCCAAGATCGTTGGTCGTGAGGAACAGCGCGATCAAAGTACATAATTGCTTTCTGTTACGATTACGCTGCTCGTACGTTAGTGAATGCAAATGTTGCCGCTTCTCGTATAGAAGATGAACATCGATTAACCCGAATACAGAGTCGAACAGCTTACCAGTTTCTTGCAATAGCCACTAAAAGGAAAAACGAAACAAATATTTCTTATCGATTCTGTTATAGCTTGCTGACCTCGCAGATCCGGATTAGAGTGGGCGAATACGATTTTTCGTCTGTGCAAGAACGATTGCCTTACGTTGAGCGTGGAGTTGCGAAGAAGGTGGTGCACCCGAAGTACAACTTCTTCACTTACGAATACGATCTGGCATTGGTTAGGTTGGAAAGTTCATTGACGTTCGCACCGCATATTTCGCCGATTTGCTTGCCAGCCACCGACGATCTTTTGATCGGTGAAAATGCGACTGTCACCGGTTGGGGAAGACTGAGCGAAGGTGGTACACTGCCTTCTGTGTTACAAGAGGTAAAATTGTATGAAGATTGTCAAGTGTAAGCTACAACAATTTTAGAGGTTCCATTGGCAGTATACCACGTTTTAACAGGAGATTTGTAATGAGTTTGCGGATTTGTAGATAAATTTATACTTTTTTATTAATATAATTAACGATACGAAACTTAATCCTGCTGTAGTTTTCGAATATTCATCATATTTTTATTTTTTAGTACTTGCTTTGAATAATTTGTATATTAGATACATTAAGAGGAATACGAAATTGTTAATTTAAAGGAGGGTTGCGTATCTATTGCAGGTTTCCGTGCCCATAGTGAGTAACGATAGGTGTAAGTCAATGTTCCTGAGGGCTGGGAGACACGAGTTCATACCAGATATTTTCCTGTGCGCTGGATACGAGAGTGGAGGCCAAGATTCTTGTCAGGTACCCTTTTAAATTCGCTATTCATTTTATATTTTGTATTTCATATATATATTCTATCATTTAGTTTACTATTTTTCTGTATATATATTTTTTATTATCCAGAAATAATATCCAAGATTCCAGTTGTCCCACCAGAACGGGAATGTATGAATATTCTTTCAAATATTAAATTCGTATTAAAATTGATATTGTTCTGAAAGCAAACAAATTTTTATCCTGTTTCCAAGACTCAGAAAGGCTTACAGCTCTTACGTGTAATTTTCAGGGTGATTCGGGTGGTCCTCTCCAAGTAAGAGGGAAAGACGGTCGATACTTCCTCGCTGGCATCATATCCTGGGGAATTGGTTGCGCAGAGGCCAATCTGCCAGGCGTGTGTACCAGGATCTCCAAGTTCGTACCATGGATCCTGAAGAACGTCACTTGACCCGGTTTCCAAATAACCATTTGCCACAGGATCTTGTCGACAGCTTGCGACGTACCGACTGTCCGAATAGGAGTTCCAAGCGTAACTCTGCACGTTTCTTCGATTTCTTAACCGAGGGGTAACCAAGAGATTGCACGAATCACTGCCAAATACGTAAGACTTGTCGAAGAAAACGGGACTCGAGCAAGAATGGTTCTCGTTCTTCTTCGAAGACGAAAAAAGCAGGAGAGAAAAAAGGAATGGTAGAAAAGAAACGAGAGATATAAGATATATATGTATCTATACATTGGATAGAAGTTTGAGAAACTTCCATCTTAAAGACTGCTACTCGGAAAGCGAAGCCAATCAAACACAGACCGCGCGAGACTGTGGAGATCGTTATGGAACGATAAAAAGAAAATCGCGCGTGTAGGACTGTATTTATATATATAAATATACATATAAATATAAGTAAGATAATAATATATTTCTCAGCCGCGAACGAACCGCATGTTCGTCTGTCAGTTTTTTGCTAGCCTGTACATGAATATATAAAAAGAAAGGAAGTCTAAGCGGAGAAATAGCTAACGGCTTGACGTTGAAACGCCACGTTAAAGAAAGGACGTAAATAATTAAAAGATGCGGTTTCAACTGCAAGCCCTATGATTATGCATCTATCTTACTCAAGTTGTATAGCGAATTCTGTAAAATGCTAAGTTCTTGCCCATCGCCCTTAGTAATCGCCTATTAATCGAAAGGCTAAATTAATCTTCTCTGTCTCTCTATCTCTCTTTCTCTCTCCCCCTCCCTTCGTCACTTTTTTTCTCTCTCTTTTTCCCTTCTTTATTTACAACGTACGGATATTTTTGTACAGACATCGTGTACTTAAAGGTAGGTGTGTGCGAACTAGGAAAGATCTAATAAATATAAATATATATATATATGTGTGTAATTGTTTATAGATATATAACGATATTTATAAGTATGTCAAATAAACATATGTGTTTATTACTACCCGGAACTTGTCCATCTTTGTTCCCAAGTAGATTAAGAGTTACAAAATTCGCGAATTGAGCGGATCGTTAACCCGACCAGCGATCAAAGCTACCGAAGTCTCTGCGTCGACGATGAAGTAGAGGAACGGATGGACAACTGTAAATGGCACTGGCCCTGCCCTCTCGAATAATCCATTTCCTACAAAGAAAAATTTCTTTTAAATATCTTATTCGTAACTCTAAAACTTACTTACTTATTAAAACTCGATAAAATTGTTTAATTGAGAAGCTTTCCAAAAAATGGATCCACAAGATAAGACCAAGGGTTCCATAAGACTCTTCTTCAAGTATATCGTGTTAAAGTACTTCCTCTTAGCTACCAAACTTAGTAACTAAATTAAAAAAACCAACAAACCATAACTACTTATGTTATTTCCAAGTGATCTTCTTTTATCATAGACCTATAGACCCTTTTTCCAGAAATCATCTCAGTTATAAGCTAGTACAGTGCAAATGATGAAGAAGTTTTAAGTAAATGAAACGAGTAACAAGGAGTCTGAAAAATTGAGAGAGAGGATGAAAATTGGAAACAAGCAGCTGACAGATTAATGAAAATATTTACGAGCTGCATTCCTCCTAACGATTCAGGAATTCCTAGTAGGCATAACGGAGAACGAACGCAAGGTCTTTTTATTTATTTCCCTCGGTGAGTCAGGCACACAGGATATCAGTGATTAAATCCAGCCGACATTATAACAATACTGAGAATATTCTTGATCGTGGCCGGCGTCGATTACAATAAACCGGAAACGACTGCTCTTGGACGAACAAACAACGAATTAGCGACGATTCGACATTCGACAGACGATCGAAGGAAAGGCGAATCTCTCAGAATCTTTGCGTAATCAAACATCTAATGACTTCGCGGTAAAAAAAGAGAAATTAACTATTATATGGATCTGTTTTCTTTCTTTCAAAGAAAATAAACAGCGATATTTGTTCGATTCTCACGATGCAGTTTGCTGATACGACGAGATGGTTGCCAGTCAACAACCTCGACGAGAGAGTGTATCGAGTTACAGATCCGGCAATCTACCAACAACGAGATAGTCCCTTGACGAATCAATCGAATTCGGCGCGGTTAGCGATGCCCCGATCTTCGCCAAGATTTCTATTTCACCGCGTGTCTCTAAAATTCCGTCTACCACAAACACATATTCTTAATATTAAGAAAAATATAACAAAATTCTAAAATAAACTCTAAATCTGAAATCTATATCTGTAAAATCCTAAAGCTATGATAAAATCAATTTTGAAGTTAATTTTATAGCAGCTAAATTTGTTTTCGCCGGTTAAAAATTCTTTTTATTAATGATTTCTTTAAAACGTCTTTGTTTAATTATGAATTCGAAAATTTTTACGAAAGAGACGTAACACAACAGTCACATAGATGGATATCGTAAATCGAATTCGTAAGAGATACACTCTGGCTGACGGAATTTATGTAGCAATCTAATACGAAGAAGAAAATAAAAAGGAAAGGGAAACTGATCAGACACGCGCCAGTAGTAACGGCAAGACATCGTCAGACACTTGTCCGCCGCGCGTCCATCGATATCTTGTTGTTTGCGAACGACATGCACCGTAGAATCGCAATTTCACCTGTGGATATTGCGTCACAGCGATTACCTGATCGAACCTTGCTAATCGCTGATCGCTTCCTCCTACGATAATCCGAGATATCCTCTTCTGTTTCCCATACACGAGAAATTCGAGACTCTCCGACATCCTCTAACAAGAGAGTCCAATAATTCTATGAAAAAATTTGTAAAAATTCTAGACCTCGCGAGAGGAAGATACTGGACAGAAATATTGGAAAAATTCTTGCGAAGGAAGAATGCTAGGTCTTCTAAAATATTTAACGCCAGCATTAATTAATTAATTCTCTTGGAGTTTGAAGTTATAAGGAAAGTAGAGGAAGAGTGCAGTAGAACGAAGAAAGCAGAGAACAGAAACCTGGATGATAGTATCGATAATAGTCCCGACGTAGTGGAACGATCAATGGAGGATCGGTAGGACGATAAGTCGACTCACGAGAGTGGGTTCTGTCAGGTTTCATATAGTTTCTGATGTTCACCCCGATACTCTGTTGCACGTCTCTGGCGTACACACCAAGATCTGGTGTCATTGGTGAGAGATCGGCGGTTCTAGGCTCGAACACGTCCAAAATTCCCAACTGAAAATGAGATTAATTTTTTTATAACGAAATATTAAAAATATATAATGAAATAACGGGAAAAGTTATCAAGACGATAATTAGAGTCGTTAAATAATGCGGTTCAAAGAATATAATCGAACGAAAGGAAATAATGAAAAACATGGAGAAATGATCAAACGCTGGTAAAAATAGTACATTGTCAGGCAAAGTTAACTATGATTTTAAATAATCTTATTCGACCGCGTGAAGTGGCTCGATAGAACAAAAGACTTTAACTTCAAGAGTCAAATTATCTCAAGCTGAACATCGTCTATTCAAAGGCACTAAAACCTGTGAGAATGCTGAAATAACAGTGGAATCGGCCGTAAAACTCGCGAGTAGAATGGTGCCGGGCCTAGAATTACGTCTATTAAACAATTCTCATTTTTCGCTGTGCGCTTCGAATTGTCGTGAATTACGTGTCGTCAAGAAGGCTACGCGTTGTGCCGATCGCTCTGCTTCGCGGAATACAGCCGTGACGAGAAACGGAAAGTGCGCTCAAGATCTCTAGACTAACGCGATTAAGTAATTAGGCGCTTAATGGCCGCGACTAATGGCAAAATATCGAGCGGCGAACACCGGAAAGCACGGTTCGGCCAGGTTTTCAGAACCGTTCCCTTTTCATCTATTAAAATTCATTCTTCGATAATTCGACCTATTTCGGGAGGAAAAATAAATTGAATAACTGTTTAAATTTCTTTGTAACGAAATTATGCTTCGTACCCTTTGCAGGAAAGACGTTAATGTGACAAAACCGCGCAACATGAAGGACGGAATGGTGGCCCTGACCCAAGTAGCTTGTAACTGCTTCCGCAATAGTCTCAACGATTTCCCGCCAAGATCTCTCGCCAAACGATACGTGTCCCTTCTGTCTGTCGCCATCATGAGCAGGATATTGTACCTTGGGTCCTGGAATGGCAAGTTAGAAACGTGATTTCGTACAGAAGTCATTCGATGACTCTTTACGTGCAGGATCCTCTTGTTCAATTAAACTACCGTTAACGGTGAAACTTGGCAAATCGCGAGTTACTAGCTATCGGTACTAATAAATTCTCTCCTACGGCCATCATAAATTTAATGTTAAAGTAAATTAAATTTCACGAATGAATTTTACAAGCTGCCACTCGTTTCATTATTCTGTATAATATAAAATTGCAAAGTTATAGAAGTCTACAACGTACAGCTTGTAATTTTTCAATTTTAATATTTTTAGTTAGTAAATCTTTATTATTTATTTCAAGTAGCATTACTAATCGTTCCATTATTCGTTAAGGCGACGATATGCTGCAGTAACTGCGAAGCAAATCTTTAAAAAATTGTCACACGTCGATATTATGTGTAATCATTTATCTGTTGATCAATATGTACTCTTCGTATTGTAGATTTTAAAATGGAGGACAACATAATTGTTCGTGTGTCGCCGCAGTAATTATAGATCCTATCAGTTTATAGTTTTCTGCATGCGGGCGGTACGACCGTACGACATACATTTAGATGAATAATTATAATAGTAATTATTAAAACAAATATATGTTTGAGAGCTTTTCGTGGAAGAGAAATATGGTTCTTACATCAAGCGGAAACTCAAGGGCAACTGCGTGCAGCGATGGAAAATAGGCAAAAGGTAGAACTGCGAAGTATCTGGAAGCCGTAACGGAGGAGACATCGCAGCCGTTTACTAGGAACGATATCTCCGTCGAGTCTCTGACGGATGCCTCGTTCAAGGTCGTGGAATAAGGCTTCCAGATTCCTAGGTCCTGCATCCAAATTCCTTCGTCTGAAATGCAAAAAATAAAACCATAGATAGTAGAAAGATTCTATTAAAAAATTATTTTCACAAGTTACGAAATTAATAGATGAAAATTAAATAATCTAATCAACACGTCAAAAAGATCGTTCTACGTGTAAAAAAACACAGAGGACTATAGAAACTTGATACTGTGTAAATGAAATGTAGAACTCGATACGAAAAAGTGCTTCGTTGGAAAATAGCAGTGTGCGTCGATACTTTTTGCAGCTACGCTAATATAAATAATCTATAGTGTTACTCTTTAAGGATAGAGAGACACGAACGCGTAAAAGAACCCGAAAAATCGACAAACTGTATAGCGTGTCAGGCAACTAATTTATCCCAATTTCTAATCTCTATCTCCCTCTTATTTTTCACGGATCCTAATACAATAAACCAACCCAGATTCATCAGCGCTCTAACTAAGATCCTTCGCCATTCGTCTTAATCATTTTCTACAAAATTCTCCACACTCATCTCATCCATCCTGTTAATCAACGTATAGAGGAACGAAAGAACGAATAACAGAAAAAGGAGAACAAAACGAAAATAAAACACTCTACCTGGATAGCTAGAGAAGAATCCCCTGGGGCTCCTGTCGCTGCGTTTCCTTCGATTCATCATCGTGCTCGAGGATACAGTGGTCAGCTGTCCAGTCGACCCGGTTTCACTTGTGGTCGTGACTGGCAAATCGGTAGATCCCATCTCGTTCGGGATAGACTGATTGTTCGAGCCCGTTGAAACGGTATTCTCATCAGCAGGTGGTCCATTCGTGGACGACGCCTCGTTCGCCTGAGTTGGGATCGTCGAACTCGTTGAAGCTTCTGTGACATTGGCTGCTGACGTTTCTGAAGTTTCTGCGGATAACGCGATGACAGTAGTAGTTCCGGTAGTTGTTGACGTAGAACTTGGCGTAGAGCCTGTTAACGCGGTCGTTGACTCCATGATGGGTTCCGTCGTCATCACAGATTCGGTTGTCTGATCAGTAGAAACGGTCGTCTGACCAATAGCAGATGTACTCGTCGATTCTAAATTTGTTTCCATCGATGTTGAAAATGTTACTGGCGCCGCTGAAGTTGAACTTGGAGTAGATATAATCGCAACGGTACTCGTCAAAGTCGATGGCGTACTTGATGTTCCATCAGCATTTGGCGATTGAATACTTGATGTGGAAGCGACCGTCGTTATAGGTTGAGCAGAATTTGTAACGGTTGTCTGCGGTATTTCAGAAGTTGTTGTAGTAGCTGCAGTAGTAGTAGTAGTAGAAATAACAGTGGTAGAAGTTTCAGATGAAGTTGTAATTGAACTAGGCAATGTGCTCGTAGATGTAGTCATTGCCTCGGTAGATAAAGTTGTAACTAAACTAGGCAGGGTAGTAGCTACCGTAGCACCCGTTAAAACAGAGCTATCAGAAATAGTTTGTGTCAATCTATCTCGCTCGTCTACGGTGCTTAAGGTCATTCCAATAAGTTCAACCATGGGAGTAGTGGACATTGGTATATCGCTAGTGATCTCAGAACTCTGCATAGTTCTTACTGTCGTACTCTGCGTGGTAGTTTCGTCAGGAACCAACGTTCTTGCTTCGGTCGTCGATTGTTCAGTCATCGCACTAGTTGTTTCTGGTACAGTAGTAGTTTCGGTTTCGTTGGTTTCCTCCTCAGGGATAGACAGATCGAATCCGTAGAACCTAAGGATGTCTTCGTACTCTGGCCTCAGTTTCGTGTTCTCGTGATTGAGCGTTAGACCCCCGAGGAATCCATCGGCGTTCAAATACGTCTTTGAAATACAGAAATAATTACTATGGACCCGTCACGGATGTTTGATTCGTTACGAAACTTGTTCGAAAAGGGCGATCGACCAGAAGAGAAACTGCTAGTTAAAGAAGAGAAATTACGCGTTCAAGCCTCAAATGAACCGACGCAGCAAATTTTCCGTGTTCCTTTACTGTGTCTAATCGCACTCATCGAACGTATTATGCAACAGTGAAGAATTTAACCCTTTGATGCTCGGATTTTTCCAAACTTACGAAGAATGTAAAAGAAATATCTGGCATGATAATTTATACATACACCGCTGCTCAATATACTCAGGACAGGGCAATGAAATACGAAGAGCACGAAAGGACGCAGTTTCACAAAAAGTCATCGCCTGCATTCTTTATAAGGGAGCTGTTTTATACTTCGGTGCATTGTCAATCAATTCCATATCGTCAAATTATTAAAATATTAAAATATCGAAGATACTTCTGAAAGGGTTAACGATAGTGAGAAATGAGTAGGATAATTCTTACCCTCAATCTACGATGGATATCGCGAAAACCGATCCTGGTGATGTCTCGATCTCGCGGTAGACCAAGAGCATCCGCGATCTGCTGTCTTCCTCTGCCAGCCGAGCCCTCATAAAGTGCGGCCAGGATGAAGCCAACCCCCGTCGGCGAGAATGCAACGTTCCCGTGGGCCGTGTACTGTTGCAGAATCCGCACGCCTAGGTCGTTAATAACGTCCGTGATGATGTCGACCGGCCGATGCGGAACCGGTTGATACCAGCCGTCGAATCCCACGTTGTCGTAGCCGTGGACAAACACGGACGACACTGTTGGAGAATATTTTCATTGAATAATCGCACCATCTTAAGGAAGATTAATTAAATCCTAAGATACGGACAATTTTTCAAATACCAATTGACGATGTTGGAACGTTTTCACTGAAAAATTATAGAATCTCAAGGGGGCTTGGTTAAATCCTAAGTTAAGGACTATTCCTCGAGCATGAACGACACTGTTGGAATATTTACCACAGAAAAATTATAAGATCTTAACAAGACTCGATTAAATCCTAAGTTAAAGACAATTCACCGAGCATGAACGACACCGTTGAAGAATATTTTCATGGAATCGTAAGGAAGATTAATTTAATCCTAACGTAAATCGCGTATATATTACGCGGAAATCGTAAAAGTTTAATACTCCGAACTGTCAACCAATAGACGAACATTAAATCGAAATAATAAAACAAAACAGAATAAAAATACGTACGCTGCAGCAGGATCAGCCAGGACATCCAGGCGCCCATATTAATCGCGACTGGTTGCTGGATAACTGGCGGACGAGGAGCACAGGTCGACTGGCGAGGAGCATGGACAACCCGTCTCCTCGCGGATTCTCTCTCGATTTACGAAAGGAAGCGCAACACGGTGGCGCGGAAACGTGGGTCGACAGGCAGCTCTGTTAGGATTAGTCTTAGTCGTCCGCTCTCTACGTCGGAACTGGCTCGCGGATGGTGCACGCCGCCCGCTCGAGCCTCTGCCGGCCACTCTGCGATTTTTTAAACGGCAAGGTCGTCAGGTAGATAAACCCGTGTCTATGTACGCCGTCATATCGCGCGCTCGTCTTTCTCCTTTCCCCTTCGCGAAACCGTGTGCCGGGGTTCCAGCTTCCCCAGAGGATGCCAAGTTGGTAGTAGGAGGAGAATGAGGAACAGGAGGAGGAGAATTATTCAGAATTATTCAGAGAATCGCGGCGGATTCGTTCCTCCAAATCTTGTTATGGGTTCTTCGGATCCCGGGGATTCGCGAGCTTGTGGAAATTTAATGGCGACTGAATAAACGGTGGAATTTAGTTTTGAAGAATTCAAGAAAATTAATTAATAAAAGAACAATCATATTTTTAATTGGCAAATTCGTTACTTCAAAAATCTAGTTATTTTATTAGGATTTTTTTAACATTTTGTGATGACTACGCGAACGATGGAATCTAAAGGGTTTGGAAATTTAGGTGACAACTTGTAACATCGATTACTTTAGCTCGCGTTGATGCGACGACTATTCTGGAACGAAATTACAATAATGTTTATGTATGGAGTATTCTAAGACCCCGTAGTAACAGTTAAGGGGTAAAAGAATAATTGCATAGATTTCTATGAATTCGAAAACAAGCAAATTATTCGAAGATAAACAAGCAGAAGCCGACCTTTCTTCGCTCTCGTGTTCGCACACTTGCAACTTCCATTCTTCTTCGAGTGTGATCTTAATAAAGTAACTAGTTGTGGCAACTTCCAGCGTAACGTAACAGGGAGCAACTGAATCATACGCGTCATAAGTCTTGCTCAATGTTGCGGTCGTTACTGTTCACAATGCAATAAACCTTGTTAGGCGCGAAGTCTTAACGAAACAATGAACGAATCCTCGAAATACCTGTGCAGAGAGCATCCGTGTCAATCTTCTTAACTGTAGATAGTGAATCTCGATTTTGCAATAAAGTCTAATATCTTCGTGTTGCATAATATCTGGTAGATTTTACCAGCATCTTACCAGTGAATAAATAAGTAATCTCTGCGTTACTGTTCTAAATGAATCTTTATTGCTTATACGGTACAGAATAATTGCCGTTACCGCGTACATTTTCTTCAGATTAACTCCATAGATAGCATCCACGAAACGTTGCCACGATTCTCGTGCAACTAACGATGAAAAAGCATGTTCCGAGCGCCAGTGATGGAACGAATCGAACGTTTTCGACTTCGAACGTTGCGTGGATATCCACGCAATATCCGGTGCCGTCCATTACCCGCAAATTAGACGTTCGTGATGGTAATTGTAATGGCTTGCGAACATCCGCGGGCCATTGGTCGCTATTTCATTGGCGAGAATCATTTCGCGCCCGCTTGACCATGCGAATTGTCGGTAGAAATGGACTAACAACTACTGGTTTCTCAATTTTATGGCTCTGCTCAACGTTCGTGATTCTTCTGGATCGATGTAACCAAGGAAAAGAAATTCGAAAAAATCGCGAGCTTGGATTGAGCAAGGATTTTTAGACCTTCCGGTTACGTCGACTAGTACCAAGCAGGCTTTTTTTGTTCAGTCGGTAATTATGGAACAAAAAAGTAGAAAAAAGGTGATTAGACGTACGTTTCGGCGCATTACGTCGGTTTGATTCGTTTTTCCGGAGAGAAATCGCGTATCGCCCATATTGGGACACTGGTGGATAAAGGACAAAGGAGTGACGAATAGTGGAAAATGATTTTCTTCCTATTTTATTTTCGTTGTATCTTAATTATTAATGTTTCGAGATTTAAGAGACGAAGGGACGAATTAATTTTCGTTCCTTAGATATCTTGCGTCGATGACAGTAACACTCGCAAAAGAGAAAGAAGAAAGCCAGTATGATACCTAAAATAACGAAGAAATCTTTTAATCAGGATGCTGATGAAATCTGCGACGATGGATTTGAAAGACAATACCCATGAACAATACGAAAAATATTCCTTGCATATCGGTGACGTTCACTTTCCGTTTGTTTACCGCCTGATTGCTTCCTGGCACTTCCCAGCACTTGTCTTTAATCGGCATCCTTTCCGTGATCCATTTATTCATCATCCCAGACTCCAGCATTCGATGCAATCTACGTTGCGAAGACTCCGTTTCATCCAAACAATTTTAATTCGTGGAATAAATGAAACTACGAGTACAATGGGACACGATAGAACAAACTTTCCCTAATAGAAACGATACAACTTATAAAGAAACTTATAAAAATATATCGCAATCGTGCCGAAATTTAATTAATATCAAGACTTAATAATATCCAGACTTTATTCTCTAGCTTCTTTCGTTCTAACATATCCCGTTGTATCTTACATTCCAAACCACTACTCCAACTAATTACCGACTTTTATCGTTCAAAAGTTAACGCGCAACTTACTCCGCGTTAATGACAGGCAAATAAGGACTGTCGTGTGGAATGATCATGGCGATAGGTTCATCGAGAAACTCGTCCATACTCAACGAGAAATGGCAGACTCCGGTCAACAACAGATCCTTCCTCATCAAGAACCTATTTCACGGTCCCATTAATTTTCACGAAATTTCCTATGGATTTGACACGAACGATACCTGAGGGAACTCCTCCAGTCGATCAGAGCGTGTTTCCCATCCTTCACACGTTCCACCAGTTTCTCTTCCTCCGTGTCGTTGTGACTTTCCGCGCGCGACAATAAAGTATGATATTTAGGCTCGTCGGTCTCCTGTAGGTACATTTCGAGAAAGCTACCGTTTGGAAAACTCCAGGTGATCCCGTCCTTACGCGCGAGCAGATCGTCTACGGTTAGGATAGAGGCGTCCATTCGTGGAAAAGTGAGAAAGGCGACCAGACTTCCGGAGTAAGTAGCTACCACGACCATCACGATCAACCACCAGACACCGATCAGTATGCGAGCGCTGTCACAATGCGGCAGATACATTCCTCCTGGAATTTTTTGAATTTTATTTCCATGGCGTGAGATTTCTTCTTTTTTTTTCTTTTTATAGTAGGTACTTTTTGATCGTTGAATTTCAATTAGTAAATAAAGAGAGGATGGAGGAAGGTGTTTGGCTACTGTATGGAAATGGAAAGAATTTAAACGCATGAAATTTACGAGCCGATATTCTGGCAATGAGTATTGTTACCATTGCTTATTAACCCTCGTTAACAAATTTCTGTAGTTATAAGATTATGCGGTATGAGAAATTTTGCTGATTTTTGCTTCTATCGATACAAAACAATAGGTTCTGAAATATTCTGTAATTTTGTACTAAATATACGTTTCCGGTAAGTATATTGTAATTTTTATACGCTTTCAAATTGGTTCCAAATTTTGCGAGCCACCATAGAAAAGTTATATGCCAACAAATAAAGTTTGTATGCGATAAATGCAGAACATTTGACCTGTTGATTGGTAATAAAATCGCCAAAAGCTTGCACCGCGTGAACGTGCGAGAAATAGAGGCGGTTTACGGGACAATAAAGTCGTACCTTGTTGAAGAAGTGCCCCGTACACGTACCACACACATTGAAACGAGGACTTTAGGCCCGAGGTCTTGATGCTGTACGGGCTGTACTTGTGAACCAGGTACAAGATCGGACCCATTACGATAATGGATACCGCCAGACAGGCCCACGTCTAAAAGGCAGTCGGAACGTTAGGGGAATGCCAGCACGGAACATACCGAACCGAACGACGACAATCTTTATAGTTCTGTTATTATGCGCTATTACGTAGCGGAATGCCGAAACATTAGCGAACGCTTTTAACGCAGGCACGAAATATCTCTGCGATCTTTTTGTAACTACGTCGATTCGTTTCTGTCACTGTGAGAAGCACAGGAAACCTTGTGAGAAACTATTAAGCGACTAATGTTCGATAATATTATATGTACGCTATATTTGCTTCGCTTCTTCGGTTTTATTTTCAAGCTATTTCGAAAGGATATTTGTTGGCTTAAGTTTCAAGCAACGACCAGCCCTCGAGTAATAACTTAAAAATACTTTTTAGACGATTTTTTGAGACCTAACTTTCTCGTTATACAAGAGATACCTGTATTATTCAATGATCTGGTAGCATTGTTGTTATAAAAAGAAATGTTGTATCTATACAAACCTCTTTGGTGAACGGTGAGGCGAACAAGAGAGCTCTAGACAATTGTTTAGGCCTGGAAGTTAAAAAACTATAGGTCTGCACGAAAATAGGTACGGTAAAATTAATCGCGTCCTTCTTATTTTCGTTTACAGTGATCGCGCAAGCACCTAAAAGAACCTCCCTCTCTCGCACCAAATCGATCACCTCTTTTGGCACTTTTCTGGTAGTCGACATGGTCATTTCTTTAATTTTCTAAGAACAGAATCGATTAGCCGACGAAGAAGACGAGGGACAAAGAACACAGTGTGTATATAAATCCTTACCTCGCCAAGCTTGGCGTACCGAGAAGTATTCCAAGAGTTCGAATTTCGAGTCACTTCCGGCGTAATCGCCGTATAAGAGAAATTCAATTTCGAGCCTAAGTAATTGATCGCGTCGAATACCAATCCTTCGTACAGCTTTTGGCCTGTTTTACTCACAGAAATTATCTGCCACGGTGGATTCTAAAATAATATATAAATTTTCAACTCGATTACATGGTTTTGTCGAAGTTGAAATGAAAAAGATTCGAGTAAAGGCTTGATAAATTAACTTTCCTCTCTAAACAATAACACAAGAAATACTTTACTTCTTTGTCTTCCTAATTTTTCATTTTTAGCCAATAATTCCTAAAGTACTTCCGTTAGAAAGATTCAGATAAATAAGTTAAAAGATCGTTTACCCACATGGTAAGTCGCAATTGGTAAATTAGTGCCCCTGAATCCGTGCGCGATATGAGGAAAAATCACGTCCGTTAGATTTATTCCGAAACCAGGTGACCATGTGCCTATATCCAACAGGTGTGCCATGTTTCTACCGCGAGAAAAGAAATTTCCCCAAGTTATGGACGAGGAGAATCTCCATAACAAGCACCGTCCGCAGAAACCTTCTGAAGCAAACGCGTTTTGGGAAAGGTGTATCTGACGGGAACATAGTTTCGATTTTAGTTCGGTTAAAGGACGTTTCGCTATAAATTCGTGTACAATTTACTGACTCTAATGTTCTTCAGGAGTTCCGCTCGCCTCTCGCGTTTCGTTAACCTGATCATCTCGAACTTCTCCTCTTCCATGCTCTTAAACAGATCAATCTCGTTCGTCAAGGAGTACTCGAGAGCTTTCGCCAATGCTTGAATCAATTCTTCCATGTAACGTATCAGCTTGATCTGAAGCAAGAATCTTTCAACAATTATTTGTCCTATATGAAAGAAATTTTATAGAGGGATTGCTTATAATATTTCTTTGGGAATTACTTTGTCTTTTATTTTTCTTTTTGTTTTTTAATATTATTAGGTTGTGTAATAAGTTCGTTTTGCAACAAATGAAGCAATCCCAGCAGTTAATTATTTGAAGATATAGATCGTTACTTCACAGTAGTTGCTCAAATTGGTCGCGTTGTACATGAAGGCTACGTTTCCTCCTTCTGCCAATAAATCAACGAATGTCGTCATATTTGTCATATTCTTCGTCGCGCTGTCGGTGATCACGTACAACCATTGACTACCTGGATGAACCATCTTCAAGGATCTCGCCTTGAAAGAAAAATCTCAACCTAAGAAATCCCTCCGGAAATTTTCAAATGTTTGACATGGAATTGACAATGTATTGGTCTTCTAACAAGAAACGAAAAATGTCGCTTATCACGGTGTTTGAGATTTTTATAAGAACAGAGATCTCACCACGCCCATCACATCGGCAATCATGTCGACAGTAGCAATAACTAAGAAGCAATGTCCCAGTTGTTCCACGTGGAAATCATTCAACGTCTTCTTCACCGAACTTTTCCTTTCACTTCTAGTTGTTTCGTGTTTCAACGTGAAAATCGATCTAGAGATCAAGTTCACTTGCTTGTTCGGTAACTTGTCCGAGATGGCTGTCATTACTCTGCTGATCGTGTCTCTGCCTGAAACGAGCCATGAACACAGATCGGATTAGATAAAACGACTCACGTGCCATTATCGCAGCTACTAGTTGCCCTTATCACCGAATGTATCGTCGTGAAGGATGTTGATCACGTTCCAGGACAGAATGTTCATCATCCTTAAGTCGAGAAAAATCTGAGACAGCTCTTCTCCTGGTACCACCACCGGCATGCTCATGCCATCCGTCTCTGGAATTCGGGGACAATCTGGATCTTGAAACGATAAACTTTTCTCTTAGGTTTTCTTAATTCAGAATCTCGAGAGAACGATACTAAATTTTTAAGTTCTTTTCATTTATTTAGATTCTCTTAATTTAGAATCTCTGGAAAATGATACTAATTTATTTGAATTTTGATTTAGAATATTTAAAAAACGATACCTCTGTACCTGTTATAGCGAGATGTATCAATTCTTCCTTTCGTGCGACCTCGTGCAGACGCCACGTTATACAGCAACTCGCGACAGATAAAAGTATTGTATAGCCTTGTTAGTGATTAAAAAATAACGAGAGTTAGTGAGTAATCCGAGTGATAATTAACCATGTTTAAAGGTGTAGAATTTACCTTGCCATAGATTGACATCCGCATCACAAAAGGTACGTACAGCTATGCCACCTATGTGCATCTCCTTTTTCACAGTATTTATGATTAAATCCTGCACCACCCCCATAACATTTCGGTGGTCGCCATTGTTATCAAAGAAGCTTTTATCGATGATGACGGCTGTTTAAAAAAATTCTTTTTCACTGAACTTAACTCGATTTTATTTCTTTCTAAGGATAATAACACCATCAAAGGATAATATCACTTGGAAGAAAAATTTCTTTTACGTTTTGTTTTAAGAGGAAAATCACTCGTACCCATAGTAGCGTTGGCGGTAATTAGAGATGGAAAATTGTTGTAACTATCCCCATAATTGACACACCAGAGGAGCAAGAGAACCGATATCATTTCTATTGACGAACTAAAATAACAGCGCGTCGTATTGTTCGTACGGTATATAACCGAGGACACCTGTGAATAATGTATCACTTCATTAGTTTGGCCGATTCGTTATTACAGGCTGAGCTGATCGCGATCACGAGCCGTATACCGAGCAAGCCTAATGCAACTCGATGCACCGCGAATCACAAGAAAGGTCAGTTCTTTAATAACTAACTACCGAACGATCGAACCCCCGTGAAATTGAAACGAGACATTGTTTAGCCTAGTTGCGTGCGCTATCGAACTCATCGCGAAACTCACCCTAAGCTTTTCAATATTATAATGTTCTGAGAAAAATTTATCAAAATGAAAGATATAGACGAGAAATCAGATATGTATAATCCTTGAAAGTCGATAAAGTGAAGAGATTATATCCATATTATAAAAATGAAAGTCTCCGTTACAGGCACGTAAACAATTTTGTTCGCGTTATAATTTATTTATCATATTGTTTGAGATAATAATGAGATAATGTCTCGCTCATGAATATACTTTTTATATTTTTATCTTTGAAATGTTTCTAACATTGTGTATCTATACGTACTGTATTACAGTTCCAAGAATTACTAAAAATTGAAGGAAATAGAGGTATGAAACAAATTGAAGGAACATCGAATAGCACTTTGGATCGGTCTGCATGCAAAGTATCGATACCGAGTAATGTTATTACACATTTCGTTTGCGCGCGCGTTTGTCACAGCCAAGAGACAATTGTATTGTTTCATATCGGTTGGTGTACCACTTCCGTATAACGAAACCAGAGATAAAGCCTAATTGCGTCGGTTGCATTATTCCAAGCCTACGCGTCGACGTCGTTAATAAGAAAAAATCATCCATAGCTTGGTGATTTTATACTTCATCGCAGGAGCGTTTCAAATTCCTTTTGTTCGGTGTCGTACTTTGTTCCACTTTCGACTCGATGACTACACGCTATTATGTGTTACATACCAAGGAAAATAATTATAGATTCTTACTTTAAATACTTTTATCGAAGGTAAAATTAATTATTACAATACATATCATATTAAAAATTAAACGACTGATAATGGAAAGTAGAGAAAAATGTAATTATTATCGTCGTTTAGGAACGGAAGTCGATGTGTCGCAACTCACAACGCTTATCTACGACCAAGTCTTGCGTCTGGAAAGAAAGCAAACAATCCTCGATTTAAATCACCTCCCGTTTCGTTTTGCATTGATTACAGTCTGGAATTCTCGACGTCAGATCAAACGAAATAACTCAGATATAACACACGATGCGTGATAAAAATTTTTTACAAACAAAGCTTAGAAGTTGACGAGTTAAAAGAAAGAAAGCATAAAGAGAGAAGGCAAAGAAGAGGCGCGAGAGTTATCTCTCGGGAATAGTCCGCGCTTCTATGTCCGTTCGTGACAATTCGGGCGACGTCGTACGGTCGGAGGACGTGCATGCCTCTATTACCCGACAGTTGACTCCGAATGTGTCGGGGAATCATGCAAGAACAGTACAATCTGTGTCGGTATATACCGTACACGACGTATCCGTGCGACACGTACACATAGAGACGAACGAATATTTTCTCCTCGGGAAATCTAGTCGACGTTAAAGACGTCGGGCTTAAAGCTTTTGTGAAATGTCAAGCACCGTACATTATAATGGGTTGAATGTGTTCGCGAAAACTGTCAAACTAAACGTAAACGATAGAGCACCATTCGAAAGCAGAGGCGAACCAGTGAGAGGAATAGCACGGACGGGAAAAAGTGGGAGTGAAAGTGGAAAAATTCACTTTTTCAAAATTATACGAGGAGCAAAGGAACGTTCCTAGTAATACGTGAGGCTGCTGATGTTTCGCAAAAAACGATGGAGCCCGAGGAACCTCTGTTACAAGGGATCCTGCTGTTACCACCGCAGGGAATGTTAGGCCAGCTCAAGGTTGGTTAACGTTACTATGAATAAATGTTTGTTTCGAATTCTCGCGATCCATTGACAAATTGGTTTTTCCCATTTACTTATTTATTTATCTGTATCTTTCAAAGAAATATTTGTTATCGGTGGCCACCGATTAGTGATCAACGAATTAACCTAAAACTCGCGCGATAAGTTCCAGACATTTCAAGCGTGTGCAACAACGCTGAATCGATCTTGGCATACGTCATTCTTGATTCATACTAATAGTTGCGATTTTTCAAATGCACAAAATCTGTTTCTTTTCAGCCTTTTTAACATTAAAATATTTATATCGAAAGGCAATTACGTTGTTTATATCTTTTACAGAAATCTTGGCACAAAAGATTCTGTCAGCTGTTTAGGACTAGTAACTATGGGATCAAACGTGTAGAAATTTATGATAATCAAGAAGAAGCTATATTGCAGTTACATGCTCCTCGCATCATCACTTTAGATGCATGCATTAAAATAGCACCTAGCAATCAGTCACATGTATTTATTGTAAGTAAACATTTAACACGAGATTTAATATTTAGCAAACAATGAAATGAAATAATTCAGTTTCTTATTTTTGCTGTATATAGGTTGTGACTAAATCAGGAATTCATTATTTTGGATGCTATTCGGAATCTGATATGAGTCATTGGATCACTGCATTCCAATTAGTGGCATTTAAAGATAGTGTGTCTAATCAAACAATAGAGGAAAACAACGACTTGTACTGTACCAGTGGAGAAGGAGTATTTTCTGTGAAAGTGGTAGAAACAGATGCATCTAAGCGATGTGGTTTAGAAACTAGAAACTATACACTTGTAGTAGCTGCGGTTGATATTAAATTAATGGATGGAGATGTAGTTCTATTTACTTGGCCATATCGATATATCAGAAGATATGGTTACAAAGATGGAAAATTTATTTTTGAAGCAGGACGAAAATGTGAATCCGGGGAAGGTTCTTTTCGCTTGGAACACAGCAGTCAACAAGAAATTTTTCGTTGTATGTATTCCAAGATGAGGTCAATGAAAAAGTTAATGAATGAAGAAAACAATGCTAACATTGATTGTAATGATGCTCAATATCATGCAGCCTTATCGATGGAAGCTGGATCTAGAGCAGCCTTACCCCCTTCTCCAAATAGCTCTGCTAACTTAATTGATATTGACTTTTCACCGCAAAATTCACAGAAACAGTCGACTTCATCATCTAATTTAGATACTAGTTCATCTTCTAAACCGTCTTTGTGTATCGGGAAACAGAAACCCGCGAAACCACCGCGAAAATACGTTTTCACCAGTTTGTTAGACAAAAAAAGCGTAGATCCCGAAGTATCAGAGTTGCCTGCCTGTGGAGAATATAAAGCATTAAATCGCGATAATTCGCCAGAGATGTCTCAAAAAACGATAGGAAGTTCCATATTAGATGACGAAGAAAGACATCCTTATGACCTAGTAGAAGTAAGAAATGATGCATGGAAAACTCATGGTATTGACAATATACATCACACAGAGAGATTAAACTCGTTGTTGCATAGTGATAAAGACAAAGAAAACGAGGATGATTTCCAATACGAAACGATGATGCCTGTTATATCGTCCCAAAGCTCTTCAAAGAGTAAGTCTAGTATTACGGATAGTCCAGTGACTTCGACGACTAATCATGTACCCAATGATGAATCTGATTACGACAAATTGGAGCATTTTGGTTCTGCAACTAAAATTACTCAAAAGGGCACATTCAAATTTGGAAACTTTAATAGCGTGTCCCAAAATTCACATTCAAATGTATCTTTAAATACTTCCGTTGCTGATACCAGCACTGCGTGGTCCAATTATGATATTGTTGAAGATATGTCTGCTGTTAGATTAGCAGATGATAGTCATCTTGGATATGGTGTTATTAGAAAGAAAACAAATCAGTCTGATACTGCATCTACAAGTAGTAATATGGGTCCAAAGCATAAAGTCTTTAATAATAGTGAATATGCAATTGTGTCAAAACCAAAAAGGGTATAAAAAATCCAAAATAATTTCAGTTAATAGCGACTACACAAATATATTAATTATTTCTGCTCCAGAGATTCTTAGTTTTTGAAAATGATAACAAAATACTAGTCTATAGTATGACTAGGATAAGCTGATTTTTATTGTGCTGAATAATGACAAAAATAAACATGCTAATATTTTATAATATCATAAAAGTGCAGAAGTGAAATGACATATTTTTGTGCAAAGATTAGTTTAAGAAGTACTAGTCTACATAATCACTGTCAATTATGTAAGAATAATTATTTTTAGAGACAAGATGATTTTACACATTTTAATAATATTTAAAATATATTATTCAACAAATATTAAATGCTAGTTTATCAATATTATAAATCTGAAAAAAATTGACACTAGTATTTCAAAAATATCAAAATGACTGATTGCAATGAAAAGATACAGTGCCTTATATCACAAAACATAGTCTGATAACAAAGTCAAGCAGAATTTGGAAATTAACTTTGCATGTCATTCCAATATCTGGTGTACTTAGAGATTTTTAATGTTATTAATATCAATAATATTATTACCATAATTAATTATTCATAGTCCATTATTATAATACTATTGCAAGTTGGACAGAAGTAGTGCCTTCAGAGATGTTAAAAGTTTATGATAGAAATTTTTAAAAATATAGGATTTACATATGCATGATAAGGAAAAAGCAATAAATCATTCCTTTTGTTTTTAATACTATATACGTACATATTTTACATATATATATTTGTATTATACATATATACACATTTATAAAAGATTTAATTATTATCTATATATTTCACTGTTAGTAAGAAAAGACATTTTTATAACAAAATATAATATTAAATGTACATATTAATTGATATACACACAAAAATATTCAATGCATAACACAATTAGAAATTTGCCATATAATTTCTACATGTGCCAAGATCTGTCATTTCTTTAAATGAAATTAAATGTTATTGATATTAAATATATATCTAAATTTTTTTCATAAAAAAAAATACATGTACATTTATTACACTGAATGAAGAGGCAACTCTTACAGAATGAAGAGGCAAATCTTACAGAATTTGCATCATCTGATCTGAGGAACTTTGTTCAAGAATATATATTTTTTACCAAATTGTATATATTAGAAATATTATTTACATGTAGTATACAAACGCACAGTAGAAACAATGCTGTTCTTTTTTAGCAATTGTAACACGAAGGATCAAAAAACATTTAAGTCTTTCTATATCAACCAAACTTTGGATATTATTGTTTCTTCACAATTATAACATAGCATTAAAAATACACATAGTCTACAATAAATTTAAAAGTATCTACATTTATTTAGATATATTTATGTCAATTTTGTCAAAATAAAAACTCCGCTTCCTGAACAACATATCCTACGATTCTTCTGTAGATTTAACCTTCTTATTTTGTTCGTGTGTTTCATTTTGCTCTTCTATTAAACGCTGTTCTCTTTCTTTATTATGTTGAATCAAATCATATTCCTCTTTAGCGACAGCCTCGAGATATCCATCAACATCATTTTGAATTTTTCGTACGGTCTCTCCTTTTGCCGCCAATATTTTTTCGATATTCCTTTTGTTCTTTAAATCCTCGAACCACCCAAGATTATCAGCAATTAAGTGATTATTCTTGCAGCCGTCACAGCGAATTATAACTACTCCTTTTTCGTATGCTAGTTTCGATATAACTTTCCCATTTCGATAGTTACATTTTTTACATGTAAACATCACCTTTAGTTTTCCTACAACTTTGCCGAGTATATGTTTGTTAGAATCTTCTTCTTTGTTCTCTTCCGATAATTTGCTAAGATTCGTGTTCATCCGTATAAAAATTGGTTTGTGTAGACTGACATCAAGTTTATCTTTCGAAATCAATGGAATCTGAGATAAATTTATAGGTTCTCTCGTAAGAACCAGTCGTGTTCCACATCGAAGTATTTGTCGCAACGGAAACATGCTGATTTTTCTTCTTTTTTACCAGATCTTTTATTATAGGTACACTGTCATTTATTGAAAATATCATTTACTAAATTTCTTTTAAATTGTAATGATATTACCATTGATTAAACCAATTATTCATCACTTGTGTACATACTACAATATCTTTATTTCACGTACATGTTGATACGTTTACACGTGACCAGAAAGTCATGACTATTAATGTTGTGAGATTTAATATCATTTTCGTGACACTGTATGCATACTCCCTCTGCTGAACACTGCATAAAATAACTCGCGCCAAATTTAAATTATAAAGTGGTGTAGCTGAAAGAATGAACAGAGAAAATTTGTCCAAATTAAATTTAAATTTTACATTGTAAAATTACAGAATTACGTAAATTACTATACAAAAAATTGTAAACTAATTGAAAAATTATAGAACTATTGTAAACTTGCAAATTGATTTGAATAAAACCATCTTATTTTGCAAATGGACAAAGCACTTAATTATTTAAAACCTTCCCAAACCCCATAGGTTTAAGGAATAAGTTACAAGAAATAAAACAGGAGTTCGAGAAAATAGGTAAGTATCGATTAGGTATTGGTAAGTATTGGTAAGTATTAAGAGAACAAAATAACATAACAGGTATCCCAAATCTTTTGAAATCTCTGCATATGACGAAATTTTCTGAGAAACTTCAAAAGCACAAAATTGTCCGGCCTATTTTACGATTTTGTATCAGGAGAACATGATAGCATAAGAGGTGGCACGATTTAGGCGATTCTTGGAAATTACGTCACTTTCTAGGAATTTTTCAGAACCGAGATTCTCAAGATTTCGACTAATTTCTGGCCTGATTTCGTGATTTTGTACCAGGAGAACATGATAGCATAAGAGGTGGCACGATTTAGGCGATTCTTGGAAATTACGTCACTTTCTAGGAATTTTTCAGAACCGAGATTCTCAAGATTTCGACTAATTTCTGGCCCGATTTCGTGATTTTGTACCAGGAGAACATGATAGCATAAGAGGTGGCACGATTTAGGCGATTCTTGGAAATTACGTCACTTTCTAGGAATTTTTCAGAACCGAGATTCTCAAGATTTCGACTAATTTCTGGCCCGATTTCGTGATTTTGTACCAGAAGAACATGATAGCATAAGAGGTGGCACGATTTAGGCGATTCTTGGAAATTACGTCACTTTCTAGGAATTTTTAAGAACCGAGATTCTCAAGATTTCGACTAATTTCTGGCCTGATTTCGTGATTTTGTATCAGGAGAACATGATAAATAACGAGATTGTAAAATGCTGTTAAACTACAATCACTTATTGAAACTCCTTCCACATATATTTTATATAATTATTTTACAATAAATACTCTTATTTTTCATTGTATAACCATTTCCAAGAAGATCGTTGGTTCTGGTTGATGTTGGCCGTTGCCGCTGTTCTTTGTCATATCCTGAATGTTGTTTGTGTACTCAATCCAAAAAGAACAATTTATTTCTCGTATTTAATTAAACTTTTAAGCAAGTTTTATGCTTTTACGCTTTTACCCTTCTCTAGCCGACGCGATTCGAATGCATGTTTTCTTTTTTTCTCTCGCCGTACATATGCCATACACATTTCTCCCGCCAAAAGCCCCGAGAAGAAATATGCGTATAGCTCGGTTATTGGTTTTATAGACACTTATTCTTAGTGGGCAATTTTTGATTGACTTCTTAACTAATTACATTGGGGATCTCCCTATCTATCTGTGATTCCAGCTAATACTTCCATCTATCGAATAAAATTAGGTTAAAAGGAAGGTAGGAAGAGGTCTAATTCAGAAAATATAATCATAAAAATAATTATAATTCCTCTGATCATCATAATCATAAAAATAAAATAATTCCTCTGATTATTCTTTTGTACAGAAAGAAATAAAGTGTTGTTCTATTTGTGGGCACTGGAACGCTTACCATAATACATACTGTCTCTATTGCTGTCTTCATCGTATACTATTGTTCTCCTTATCTAACACGAGCATATATACGTATATATCTGTCCTTTGTCGTGCACTGTCGCCCTCTTTGTTTGATAGTAGATATATCTATTCCTGTCGCACACGAGTGCATTCCTTGTTGTACGGACAAGTCATATGCTGCCATCTATTGAAAATAGAAGTAACAATGACTTAGAGAGTATAATAATAGATGGCAGTATATGGCTTGTCAATAGACAAAGTGCGTGATAGTGTTAGATAAGGACAAATATATGCCCCATCGCAGATAAGGAACGCGCTAGTGTGTTATAAAGATAAGTGTATATATCCTGTTAGACAAGGAATGCGTTATCATACGAGGACACCAATAGCAATTAGTTCACCTTTTTCACTGCTAGGTGGTGATAGTGTGTCTTTCCATAGAGATATTTATATGAATCTCTATGGGTCTATTTTAAACAAATATATATACATATATGAAGGAATCCACGTTTAAATTTACCTTCTGTAACCATCTTGTCAGGAAATCTTAAAATGACCAGTACAAGAAATGTAAAAATAGATAATAATCACATTTATATGACACAAAATAGGTACTTAATATAAACTACGTTATATCATTACTATTGATATATATCAAAAGTACTGAATAATTAATATTACATAATTACTGCAATTGTTTACATTAACATGATGCACATGTTTAAAATTAATCAAATCTTACTATTACCAGAGAGGAAATTTCCTCTCTAGTTTTACGCGGTAAGCAATGGTGAATTATCATTGGCCGACAAGATTAACAGATAACTCCAATTTCATTATCATTGTTGCCACTCTTTCCATACTTCATTTACGATGAAATAAGTTTAAACCGTTTAGCGGTGTAAAATTATCATGTTTGAAATAGACATATTTTTGAAGTTTGTAGTTTTTATAAATAATAATCGTTATCGATGTTACGAGTGTAAATAAACGATATGATATCTTTAATTTTTCATAACAAAAAGTATAGTGAAACATTCTGCATGATTGGTAAACACAAAAAAGGAAAATGAATCAGGCTGTAGAATTTTTATGTAATGCGTTGATCACACCTACCCTTATCAATAAGAAGTAAACGATAAATGAAAAAGTGATAAGTACTAAGGTAGCCCTTGTTATACGTAATTATATTTACACAGGTGAAATGTAGTTTCTATATATTTCGATGTAGTTACTATACATATATGTGTGTGGTACTATGTATGTATGTATATATTTACGTACACACATATCGTATATAATGCGCATTTAAGTCGATCCGTAAATACTAACACTTTAATCGTTTCCTGCGAACCTTTTATGAATGAGGAAGGTCATACATTTTTAAATTAAAATGACTAACAAATTTAATCGATCATATTAACAAGGTTTTAGTAAAGGTAAGACAAGATATTTTGTTAAATCTTTATTATATTTAACATAATAGAGGTAACAGTTTTATAATAGGCATAATTTCATAAATATACGTATACATTTGTAAAATATAGTAGAAGTAAGAAATAACCTTTAATACTTTCTTCTTTTTATTTTTTATTACAACTACACTGGTCACCAGATTTGCAAGTGCATGTGGCTGCAAAACAAAATACAAAAATAAGATTAGTGTAAAGTATCTAATGCCAATTTATTTATAATAAATATTAAGTATAACAAAATGTGAAACAGAAAGTAATTCATGACTTCAAAAATTGTTTTAATATTTTGAGCAACAAATTTTCAAACAAATATTTCGTGTAAGTAACAAAACCCATTGGAGATGGTAATTTAACCGACCTATAGAATGAACTGGCACTAACAATAGTCATGGTTAAGCGGTCGTTGGCCGAGTTTACAAAAAAACAGAGCAAAATGAGATCGAAGAATCGTTACCACATTCCCTCGAATATTTTTTGTATTTTGTTATAAGACTAAAAAATAAACTATAATTCTTTTAACATATCGTTTGAAAATTTTAATTTAAACTAAAAATTATTGTATTACCTGCGCTCGAGGAATCGCCGCATTTGCATTTCTCGCCACATTGACATTGTTGAGATTTGTCTGCAATAAAAAGTAAAGTATAATTAAATTATTAGATTTCAGTATTTATAGGTATTTAAAAGGTAGGTTAGGTAATTATAGGTATAAACCAATAAAGCTAACCGCGAATTATGAAAACTCCAAAAAAATTGCGCGTAATTCTAGAAATTTCAATTATCTCACATTTATTTGCATAAAACGAAACTATGTGAAAATATCAAAATGCATTAATACACGTTGCATTTAAAAAAAAATAATTTGGAAAGCAGTTGCTACAAGTATAAAAAAAACAATTCGACAATTGTTAATAATTACAAGTGAAAAATATTATAAATGAACATGTCAAAATATATGTAGGAAATTAAGAAACATTGATACTGAAAATGTTAGCACTCGAATAAAAGCGAATAGGATTACTAAAAGTTTTACAATAATTTAGTGAATTGCACATTCAATCAATGAAATTGCACATTAAATTGCAAAATTCCATCAGATCGTCATATAACGTAAGGAAATAGTTTCTGAGAAATAGAAGTAATTCCTACCTGAGCCCTTTTCGCAAGTTGGTCCTGGCATTTTGTAGTTTGTAAGGAGTTACTTGGTTCGATTTACTTGCAAGCTGAATATGAACTTAGTTCCGACACTTTCGGCGTACCTGTTTGAATTTATCGATCATCTCCTACTATGAGCGTTCTTATAGTAACGTATATCAGCGGCGTGTGCAACTAGCGTAGTGCGCATGCGCGCCATGTGCAAATCAGGAAGCATACTACTAATTCACCCCGGCTTCCTGTATTAAAGTTAGAATTTCGGAATTTCAGATATTCTTGAAATTGCATCAACATCTGCCACATTTTTCTAATATGATAATAGCTAAATAGCAACTGTTTAACTTTCTATTCGGGGCACATAGATACACAATTTACATCCCTGAACTGGTGCAACACGAAACCAATGAATCACATTACACGTTATGCAATATTACGAGATAAGAACATTAGTATTACCGGAGTCGAGTACTACAATGAATTAAAGTTCATTCTAGAAACTTTATGCGAAGAATCGAATAATGTCTTGTAATTAAACTGAATGAACAACTGAATTTCTTTCTATCCTTTCCCCAAAGTCTGTCAGAAAGCATAATTAAGCAAATATCATAATAAATATTTCGTTCGTATGTATGTCGTTTTACGAGTATATTTAATGGGAAGTAAAAATAGTAAAGTTCGTTACGAACTTCTTAAGAATACAGAAAACATTAAATTAAGTGAGATTAAATGTATTTTATCAAAAATTATTACTATATGCCATAATAAAAATATGAAATATTAGTTTTATTGCAAATATTTAAATAGAATTTAAACATTTATCGAGTTGCTACTAAAATTCGTTTTTCCGGCTGCTTCTTTAACATGTATGAATTCATCCTCTGATTGTAAACCATGGTAAACCATAAACGATCTGTTCTAACATGTACATTTTTTATAAGCTGCATATCTGTAGCTCTTATATATTATATATCCACTGGTGACATTATAGTGTTATAATTCAACCGATATAAGCCTTCTGCATGTGAACTTTTTAAAATCTGCCTTACCTTTATATTCTGTACAAGAGTGTTCATGTTAGGAAAATATATTTTTTCTTTCTACAATTCTTATTTAGAGGAGAATAGAGTATATATATAAAGCAGAATAGAGCATACTTAAAGAAGGTGTGGCAAAAGGTAATGATTTAACAATGGTGATATATAAAAAAGAATGATAATTTACATTTGGACATAAATTACATTTTTTTTTGCTTTATGATTTTTTAATATTTTCTGTCTTAAAAATTATATCTTTCTCATATTTAGGATCAGAGCCTCGTTTGTACGCAAGCAGCGCTTTGCATATTGCATTCCGGACGACTTGCCACCCTTATTTGAATTGGCGAACTGGTATTGCGCTCAAAGTCCAAATGCATAATTAATCGGATTATCAATTACAGAAAATTTAATCTAACCTATGCGTGTATATCAGATTTGAACCTTCGGTCTTTAATTATTTTGAATCTTTAACATTTTACGTCTTTCAATATGTTTATGCTGTGTACAAAGATATAGACGACCGGTCAAGTGAATTCTCGTTGGTGAAATGGCATGGAAGTCGGTAAACTCTGTTTGAAACTGGCAAACTCAATCGTCCTCTCTATTTTACGATCATAGCAAAGACCAAAACGGGCTGTGTAAATCTCGCTAAGGTGCCCATGTCATTTGCAAATAAAAAGCTAATTAACAAGATTGATTTGTTAACTTTTATGGTCACAGTTTCTGAATTAAATCCTGAGCTTTTTTCCTACATTTCATTAAACCTATGAAATGCATAAATAAAGATATACAAATTCTATTCGATAGATAGAAGCACTATTCTGTACCTGTTTCGTGTTCTGTACCTCGTACATGTATGTACCTCGTAAATGTGAAATCATATTAACACTAAGTGACTTTATAGTTATGATACCGAATGTTAGAACACTTATGTAGTATATTACGTAAGTACATAATGTACTTGTAATACATTCTATTGCTGCTTGTCTCCCTCTTAAAGAGAAAAGTCATGACTTTGTGCGACGTGGAAACGTATCATGACTGTTCTAATGGGCTTCAAGCATTTTACCTGTCCTTAACCATTGGTCATAAAAATTATGTGACAAAAAATGCTTGCATGTTGCTCTATCTATATTTCGTCACGATGTCTGTGATAATCTTATGACATGATATAACGTAGATATAAATATTATTGTACGTCCGTTTTTCCTAGAATGTTAACATACTTAAATTGATAACCTATCGACTACTAGAAGAAAAATTTATTTTTTATCCAAAAATCTATTGATTTTGGATATTATCAATATCTCAACAGTTAAGGAAAATGTCATGTTTTGTTAATTGTTTTCGTTTATTTTGATCAGTTTTTATTTCAGAAACTTTTGATTTCTTTTTGCAGTGATAAATAGGATATGCCTAACGTTGGTAATAATGACTGTCAGACGAAAATTCGCTGCATATTCAGCGAACAGCAAAATGGCCAAAGGATGACAACATACGGCTGTCAGTTGAAGGAGAAAGTTGATATTTTGAAGAGAATTAAAGGAAAATGTCTCACATTCAGTATGTGGACGAATTGGTCAAGGAATATCTGCTCTTCAGAGGTTTTAGCCAAACCTTGAAAGCTTTTGATAACGACTTGAAAGCCGAGAAAGAGAAAGGCTTTAGGGTGAGCTTGTAAGGAATTATGATAGAGAAAGTGAGAAAGTGAAACAAAAATATACGAAAACAATGTCTACGAATTTCATTTAGTTAACGAAACTACAATAAAAAAAATTAAAACTTAAATTTAGTCTCTTATAGTCACTTCTAAATACCTTATAATGTTTACATTCCTTAATTTCAGGCAAACTGATATAATTCTAGCAAAGATTTTCATTATTTTTTTTATCAGGTTGATAAGATCGTCGATCAATTGATGCAATACATATACAATTATGACCTAGCATCTTTAAGAGAATTATGGGGACATTTAGACATGAGGATGTTCTCCCGTTTGGAAAGTCATTTTACACCAGCTGTGAGAAAACTAGAGAATGCTGTTCTAAAAATGTACTTGGTTAATGCAGCAGTAAACAATAAACAAGATCGGATTCAAGAATTTTTTACAAAAATGACACCAGAGTTACAAGGACATTCAGAGTGGAAAGAATGGTTTGGTAGGACAAAATTTTATTGATAGAAAAGTAGAAAAAATGTATTTTACATTTTATTATTTTTTTGTAATTTTTACAGCATTGCCATTTGTTAAAAATCCCGAAGACAATCCAGCATACTCTGTACATTTTAGTAGACAATGGCAGGACACTATGTTAGTGTCCCTGCACAATTTCCTTGCTACTATTTTTCAAGTAGGTGAAAGGTATTTTGCATCGTGCCTCTCATTTATGAATCTTACCATTTTGATATCATAGAAAAATATATTAATTTTAACTTTACAATGAACAAAATGTAGTAATATATTTATATATTTAACCACATTGTATATAATTTAATTTTAATTCGTACGAATTATAGTGTATGCCTCAACCGACGTTGCTTGCGATAGACGAGGACACAAATAGATTGAAACGGCTTCAAGAAGAGAATGAAGTATTGAAACAACGTTTAAGCGAGTCTGTTAAGATAGAAAATGTAATGGATGTGAATCCAGGACCAGCTCCTCAGCATCCACCACTCATGGATGACTTTTACATTATAGCACAGTAAATATTTTAATTTACCGTTTGATAAACCGATGTAATTCAACGTGCTACACCATTTACTAACATTTTCCTTGCTCCTCAAACAGAGAATCTCCTTTATTAGAAAATCCGAAAACCTTAAGGAATCTCATAAGAAATATAGGCGGCGGTTCCAGTCCAATTTTAAGTAGAAAGCCTGGGACAAGTATAAGAAAAGTAGTAGAACCGGAAATGACATCAACAAAAAGAACCAATACGAAAGGAAAAATACATTCGATCAATAAATCGGAACCTGTTAGTAAAAGAAGTATTAGTTGTGATTCGAGATTAACAAGCTCTAGAAAAAGAGATTCGTCTATCGATGCAGTAGCTGAGCGGAAGGCTAAAGATAAAATCGATTCCACTTACATCCTTCTTAGTCAGGTAAAATGCTAGCTATTTATATAGAAAATATTTTAGAAATTTTTATAATAAGTTTCATTTCCAGGAGGAGTATACGGAACATAAAACGTCAATAATTCAATGTAAAAGTAATGCAAGTGGCTCCTATGTAGCTACAGGTGATGCAGACGGTATTATTAAAGTATGGACCCCGATACCTTCACCAAAGTAATTACTTTCAATATTTACAGTATTAGTTTTATAGCAGAATTTTGCGTAAATGTAATCATGCTTTTTTTCAATTCAATAGAACTGTTACTACATTTATCTCTGCTCCAGCAAACTCAAACAAAGCAATTACTGCGTTAGACTGGATATCAAAAAATGAGCGTTATTTTTTACACGGTGATAACAATGGATTGATTCAATTACATGATACTCGTGATTGCAAAACCTTATGGGACATTCAACATGAGAATTCTCGAATCATTACTTTGTTATGCAATCCAACGGAATCCACATTCGTATGTTCCGTATCAGATTCGAACGAAGGAAAATTATTATTGTACGACATAAAAACAAGAAAACTAGAAAGAACTTTACCTATGGAACAAAATGTAACTGCGTTGTGTTCCGCATTTAATCACAATGGGCAGCTCCTTATCACAGGGTTATCCAATGGAAATATTTTAATACATGATTTAAGACGGAACGAAATTATCGATAATATAAGCTGTCATTCGAGTCCAGTTATTGATATAGAACTAATTAATGACTATACAAATATCTGTACACAAAGTGAGGATGGAAAATTGTGTCAAAGAAGTTTGAATCATTCAGGAAAGATTTTATGGGAAACGAAAATCAAGGTAGAGAAGAACACAGTTCATGGAAAATTGTTTACTTTTGACCAAAGCGGTAACTATATGCTACTTTGTACACAAACTGGAGGAAATATATATAAAGTACGTAATTTTTATTGTCTACTGATTTTTTAAGGAATTGATAGTTCTGTTCTTCAACTACTGAATATAAATTTTCAGATGCCACCAGGTGCACAAGCAAAGATTTTAGAATTAGGCGGACACAAAGGTACACTTTGCTGCGACTGGTCTACTGCTAATCAATCCGGAACGTGTATAACTGGTGGCGCGGAAGGGAAAGTACGCGTGTCGACGTTGCTCTCACCATGATACAGAAGCAAAATTAGTATCTGTGTGAATTCATGAAGTAATGTGTAAAATTTCTAAGACTAGCTCAAATTTGTAGATATTAAATATATATCTAGAATACTGAACGTTAAGAGGAAACTTTTTAATCATTATGTTGCATAATGAAATCATTTAAAAAAAAAATATTCAAAGTAAGGTAAAATTAAAGAAAAGATCCAAATATTTTATGAAGAGTACAATGAAAGCAAACGTATCATGCGTTAATGCAAAATCAAGTGTATTATAATCCTATCTATAAAATGGAATCAGGGACTACCAATTGTAAAATGTACAGGAACTAATATAATTGTAAAAAAAGGATACATAAGGTACCTATGAATGTCGCGTTAATTAATAGGACACATGATCGAACGACTTTGTAAAAAAAAAATAAAATTCTAATAATTTATGTAGCGATATCATGTGTACACCTAATATTAAAAATCTAAGATACACCTGTAAGAGGTACAGGAATTTGTCAATAAATATTGGGCAATTTTAAAACACTCCTGTATTTTAATTTAATACACAAAGATTAAAATACACATTTAATCAAATATAAATTTAAAATACTGATAATTTTTTTTATACAAGGCTCCACTTTAGAAGAGCATAAACTTTGCTCCTCTAATTAAATGAAATAAGTTAATCTACTTTATGAAGATAGAAGTTTTAAGTGTGGTTTTCTCATGGACCAACGATTAAATGGACCTGTCATATCTAATTGAGGTGACCAATACCGTCTGAGAGCTTCAATTATTTCTGCAGGTGTTATTGGTTTTGTTACAGCTACCTGCTTAATTATTTTAAAAAAGAGCATAAAAGTATAATACTTCCTTTTATCATAGACTTTGCATGTTTTAAATGATAAATATATCACAAACCTTGCCATGGTAATATGGTTTATAAGTGTACGGATTAACATAACTAAGTCTAAGTCGATCTATAGCATCCCCATATATTTTATTTTGATCCTGTCTTACTAATAGTGCAAAATCTATAATTTGTGCTACTGTTTCATATGCTAAATAACCCAAAATTATATATGCTTGTTTTGTGACTGTTATATCACCTAAATAGCATAATACAAAAATATACTTAAGAGATAAATGAAAATTATTCTTAAGTGTAAGATAGTTAAATACACAAAACTTACTGTCTGGTGCTATCCAATCACTAAATTTGTGTCTATTCTTATTTGCAAAGGATGCATTACGTGCCTTACTGAATTTTAAATATCTAGCTTCATCCATAGACCTTGTCATAATCTCTGCACGAATACATCTTTGTTGTTTAACTTCATCTATAGTAGATGCATCTTCAAGAAGTTCACCAGTATTGTTAATTTGACTAAGGAAATTATGCAGTGGTCCTTTCTTTTTTGATCCATCTATACTTTCATTTTGTACAATATCTTCGGGTAAATCGCTTTCTATTGTTTTATGTATGGAAGACTTAAATTCTTTTAATTCTACAAAATATTGCTAAATGAGAATATATATTATACAAATTTTTATATATTTTATATATTATATATATTATATATATATTATATATATTAAACAAATTTTTTGGTTTGTGATCACATCAAACTTACCTAAATATTTTAGAAGACGCTGCAATTTCACTTTGTTTTTGCGTAATAAGAAAATCAAATCTTCCGCAGAAATACAAATACCCTTCTTCGAATTTCCCCGTTTCTCAGAAATTTCGCAAGCTTTCCTTACTATTGTCCTCATTTGTTGTAAAACAACTTCTTCTATGATTTTCGCAGATTCGATTAATGGTTCACTACTGTCTCCAAAACCATGCATCATCTGTCGAATTTCTGTAAAATATTGTTCCTATTCATATAAAATTTGGAAATCAAAATTTCAAATATCAGAATTTTTTATGGAAGATTGAAATACCGGTAGTGTAATTCACAGGTTCATTTCGAAGGAACTGCGAATCATTCGCTGGTTTAGTAAACGATGCTTCTGTCATAATTACGAATTATTCAACAAGTTTTATCTCAGTGAAATGTAAAAATCATTAAGAAACTTTCTACACAGTATACATGACAGTTGTTTGTGTTGATTTAACAGTGATTAGGTTATGTTCCATATACATGTATGCATGTGTTGTTTATATGATCATGTCTCGTAAACTTACTACCGTTGCTACATAAGTACATACGTATAATCCTCACGATTATTTTGCATTAATATTATTTTATTTTGAATGGTATTAAACTTCATAAGTAAAAGATATCTTGTAACTAGTAATTATTATAATATTGTAATTTAATATTACATAAATAATAATAGTGTAATTTTATATCATATAACAAATAAATATCGGTTGTCAGAGTCTCATGGGGTCAGTTATTACAACTGAAGATTTATCAATTATTAATTTTATGACATATTGTATAGATAAGTTTAAAGTATTAGCGAAGATTTGAATGTAAGATTATCTGATATCAATATCGTACAAGATTGAAATTAACATTCCTGGTAATTCTTTTAATCTTTTATGATGAAATACGTCAATTCGTGCGTAAAATTCGTAATGCATACATACATATATCAAATTTCAATTTCTTTTGATTTAAGCATGGCTTAGTGGAATATTTGCATTGAAAAGTTGATCTTATATATTTAATTCTTCTCGAAACTGAACATTCTGCAGATCAAGAAAAATCATAAATTTTTTATACAAATAATCCACGTGGCGGCATGAGACTAACATTAACTTCTTTTACAGTCTTGCGCCTTTTCTACGTGCCTATGCGCGTGATTCTCACGTCTACTATCATGACAAATTAAAATAAGTCCAAATATTTTGTCATTTTTTATATTTGTTAGTTAAAGAGGAAATGTAATACGTATTGAATAAACTTTTTACATGGTAATTATTATTGTTTTCTTATGTTTGATTATGGATTAACATTCTAAATATGTATCATTAAATTATTTTTTCCAAAGATATTTTAAAGATGTTACAATCGACATGGAATTACTAGCTCTTCCAACAATTTATAATCAATATTTTTCAATAAAATATCTTGTAACAAATCAGATGCGAATAATTGTTTTGAAAATTTTTTAAGCGATTAGATTGCACACTGTGAAGTTATCACATGCAGTTTATAATCGTCTATAGAGCATGAAGTACGTTTTAAAAAAGGGAAAAATGGCGGATAACGATGTAAATGGTGACTCTGATGAAGTACAACAGGAGAAATCACAGAAAAAAGCAGCAAAGTATGATAGTGGAGCGGCAGATCTAGAAAAAGTCACAGATTATGCGGAGGAAAAGGAAATATCCTCGTCTGATGGATTCTCTTGCGTAAGTGCTCCTATTATCTTATATTCCACGTGTTTATGGTTGTCAACAACATTTACTAAGTTTCTTTGGCAATGATGAAAATTTATATCTTTCATATTAAAAATTAGTTTTCCTGTTTTCTTTTGTTGAGTATATATTAATCTTTATAGGTTAATTGTTCAAAAATATGTAATCATTAAGTCTAACCTATAAAAAGTTGTATACACACAACACATACGTAACTATAAGTTGCAATCATTCAGTACGATTTGTATAATACTACAGGCGTTAAGTATAATCGGTGATCGACGGAATAAAGAAGCTGCAGAGAAGAAGGCAAGAGAAAAGGAATTGCTAAAAGTTCCTATTAAAAAGGAAGACGTAGATCTTATTGTAAGATATTTGATAATTGCTATTAATATTTTTTTCTAATTAATTTTCATCTATTTATTGTATGTTGAAAATTTTATTATATTAATTAGATATTAATTAGATTAATATAAAATTCATTCTATTCCAGATGAAAGAAATGGAAATAAATCGAAACGTAGCAGAACAAACGCTCAGGGAACATAGTGGAAACATTGTGGAGGCATTAATTACATTAACAAATTGACTGTACAGCATCAATTTCAAACAAACATTGACATAAGAATCGACTTTATTGTAATTATATGGATTTGGGGATTGTTATCACTTTGGATTATTAATAATTTATTCGTGTATATTGCAAAATATACTCTAAGCTATCCTGTATATATATATACATATATATATATATACACACACATTCTTTTTATTCATATACCTATTTATACCATTTCTTAAGGACACATCAATTAGAATATATTGGGGAGTATATTATATCTCAGGATAAAATAATTGATGCTCTGACTGTATGTGTTATCAGTGTGTTACCGTATGATAAGATTATAGCCTTTATATGTGCAAGGTGTTGATTGTTAGCTCAAAATAACGTATTTACCTGTTTGCAAAAGGTTGAAAGATTTATAGTGTATCTATACTTTTCTAACCAATTTTCAATAAAATTTCAATAAAACCTGGAAAATTAGGGAAATCACAGTGCAATAAAATAAAATCTCTTAGTTGAAAATCACAATGTGAAATAAATTAGATTCCTGTGTTGTATCTAAATTTAATTTTCAGAGGCACAGATTATTTTGTTTCTTTATATATAACATGTGCACAGTGAATTGTTTAAGTGACGATACAGGTGTACATCAGATTTTATTTTGTTAAAACATTCTCATTTTTTCGTATAAGTATATGATAAAAAAGTATTGTTTCCAAACAGGATCACAAACACCATCGCCATATGTATGCGATAATTCAATTAAATACAATCAATTTCTAAAATACAATAGTAAATTACCTATAATTAAATTAATAAAATATAAAAATGATATATAGCTTCAAATTCACTCTATTTTTGTATCTTCTTCTGGGGGCGCTTCAATTTTCATGCTGTTGCACATACCTTAATTGTAATCTTTATTGGTAAGGTCATTTCCTTTACTTACATATATGAACTTTTTATATTATATCAATTAACTTGTTTTTAGGGATAAAGACTGGAGTACGGTTACAGCAATGAAAATGGTCATGTTTCTATTATTAATATTTGGTTTCTTTTTCGCAATTTTAATATATTGCAGAACGTGTACCAGGTACGAATTATGCCTTAAAATCTAAATAGTTTTGTAATCCAATTCTAGTAGATTTTTGAAGCTATGATTTAGTTCTACAAATATAATATAGTTCTAAAATTTAGAATAGCCTAAATTTTATCTATTTTTTTCATCAATTTGACGAATAAACAAAATTACTAGTCGTTAATATCGCTTTTATTATCATTAACGAGTCTCTACACTCTACAGGGATATTAATCAGAGATATAGTACTGCTTCCAATGACAATATAGATTGCAGATCATTACAATCTAATTCAATTTATGAATTATCAGTAGAGAGACCACCGTCTTATAATGCAGCTTGCAGTGCACCTCCTCCTTATGAATCTCCATTGAATAGCGTATGTTCATTTCTATTCTATTAATCCAAAAAGTATAATACATAAAAATAAAACAATCGAACGCGAAGAAAATAATTGTACATATCTAATGTATGTTACTCATTATAGTAAAATATAAGATAGATAAAAATCTAGATTAGATAAAAATCTAATTTTGTCACGTAATAACATGTTATTTTACGTTTATTTGTGTTCTTTAGGTGTCTATGTTTGAAGCACCACCAGTTTATCAAGAAAGTTCGCAACAATCTAGACGAGTATCGCATCCGATTAATCAAGCAGTTCCGATCACAAATTATATTTAACACGTTTTGTAGTCACGTATTTGTAATCATGTCTCATATCTAATTTAGTTTCAGTTAATTAAGAAGGAACTGAATTAGTTACAAATAAGATATCTAAATAATATTTTTATTTCATGTAAAAAAGAGAGAGAGAGAGCAATAAAAATTCTTTTATTACGAATCTATATCATTGCATTTAATATTATTTATATATATATATATTTTCCATCTGCTGACATATTCGAAACAAACACTGAAATGTATTAAATAAATAAGCGACATGTCGAGGGATAATGAAAATCACGTAAAATTCTCATGATTATATAATGAAAATGTCATTTATTTGATGTGGTGCAATGACTTAAAGTAAATGGAAAAATGAACGTTTATATGAGCTGGGTTCGATGAACAGCAGTCATGTACTTCGAAAAGCTACCACTGCTGAACTATTCGTTACAAAAAGCTTCTTTCTTTTCTTCGAGTTTAAATGCAATATACAATGGAAGTGTATCAGACAGCAGCGCAGTAGTAGCTAGTGCGACACGAACATGCTGATTTTCATGATGAGGTAACACTTGTCTTACTTGTACTTAGTTTATCAAATTATCCAGTCATACGCTCATGCAGATTGGTTCAAAAAGAATTGCATCTAATGTTTCTCGAACTGTCGTACGGTATTAATATTTAGTTTTTCGCGTTTTTAGGAAAAAGACATTCAACATTACGAGTTTCATGAGATATTTTTTTGTTCGCCGCACAGTCCCAAAGATAGAACATGGGTATTAGAATGGACGTAGACAATTTTTTCTTTTCTCTTTTTTTGTTAGACATCTTTAAAATCTGAGCGAGCACACATGGCCAAAATCTGTTCCTTAAAGCGCTTACATATTTCATTGTTTCCTTTACATTTATTTTCCCTTTATTTTCATTTCTCCGTTTTGTCGTTTCATAGACATATTCCTCCGTAAGCCTTAATAACCTACTACAACTGAAATAAACATCATGTAAAAAACGGTGGAAAAACTTTCCCTAACTATTTTTCCATAGGAGTTGCTTCTTTTTTTTTCATTATTCTTTCTAACCTCGACAGAGATACATTACAGCGTCACGACAGGCGGTACGGGTAAGTATATGTATATGTCGAGATCAAAAACGAGATACACATATATAATCTAATCGTATTAATTTGTCGCGATTACATTACATTTACTTAAAGCATTGCTAGTGTGTTGCATTGCATGTGTCAAGGAACATGAGTTTAGCACAGTCTGTAAAATAGAATAAATTATAGTTGATTATTGTACCCTTCATTAAAAGTATGGTTCCGTTTCGGTTCAGTTCTTATAAAATACAGTAGATATGTACAGTAAAAACCTTAAAATCGAAAGGGACGCTAGATTTGGGACTGTCCGGATATAGCGACCGTTTCCTTAAAAGATAAATTCACTGGCTGCCAGGATCGTCAGAAAGTTCTAGAAAGGTTGTGATACAATTGCGGTTAATTACAGTGGTCTTATCACAGAACATGTATGGCATTAAATCTTCGATATCATTACTTCTTTGTAATGGTAGGTATTTATATCTTGTATTTAAAACGTTCGGTAAAGCTAGGTCGGAGGATCAGGAAGCCAGTACGGTACTAAATGATGATTATTGTTTTACGTATTTTGCCGGTTGCCCATAATTCAGATCATTGACCACATAATTTTGCGATTTTGATAATTAATTACACAAAAAACGATTAATATTCTCGTACTATGTAATTGACTAACCTTGTTATTTTATACAGTTTGTTTTAATTCTTTTTTTTTTTTCATTTTCTTTGTTTCCTGTTCCTTTTTCGTCATTTCCTTCTTTTTTGATAACGCGTTTCATCGACTTTATCTTTTCATTTAATGCGATTCTTGTATCACCTCTAATTAATATAGAGCATCCTGCATATGAATACGATAGACATTTCAATAGTAATCAACATAAAATTTGATAAATTATGGACAACCCTAAATTTAATACAATATAATAATAATAATAATATAATAATAATATAATAATATAATAATAATAATAATAATATAATAATATAATAATAATAATAATAATAATAATAATAATAATAATAATTCGTATCTATCACTTCGTCTACTATGCAATACTCGAGAAAACAAAACAAACTGTGCCTAGCAATAAAGGGGTGAAGGTTCAGGGACATAGAGAAAAAGGCCGCATAGAGGATGGGACATGGGGCGGTATCTGCAGACAAAAAATATACAAAAATACAGGGCACAGATTGCGTAGCATTAATAGTAATCATAGTAGTAGTCGTATATGCTGAGAGAAAGAGATCATAAAAAACACTAACTAGAATCATTTTTTCTCCGTTCTTGGAAGAATTTGACGTTTTCATTTTGCCTTCTTTTTTTCCATTTAAAACTAAAAATCACTATATCAGTAATAAACATATCTAATTTTACTCTTGTCGCTCGCGTACACGACGAACAAGCGAGGGGCATTCCGTTTGATTCATATTTTTTCGACAAAGGAACAAAATCTTTTTCTTATAAGCGTCTGATCGACATCTATCACAACTTTCTTCGTGCATCATGTGTATACCTCCCTCTTCGCGTGTGAGTGTATACGTGTGTAGCAATGTTTCAGCGAGTTTCAATCTCGCCTTGGTCCTCTGGCTGCTTCTGATGTCTTTTTCATAATACATAGATGGTATGCGCGCTTCTAGCTATTTTCGTTTTATGAACGAAAGCAAATCCATTGCGAGACCCTAATGATGCGCATTGATAAATCGCTGACATGATTGTGTTGCGTGTCGGTGGATAAAAACACATGTCTCTCTCACGCACGAGAACGTAACGTTAATACAAGACGCACAATGCAAAGTACCAAAAATTCTCCAAACCGTTCCCAACCACCTGGGATAAACGCATCATGATTTACTTGTTTCCAGATTATCTTCCATATACGTGTGTATAAGTGCTCGAACTTCTCTCTCCATTTTATGTGATAGGCTTCTTCTAACATCGACGATCTCACCGAATTACAACAAAGTCTATAGCCATAGATTAACTGCGTTTCTCGTCTGGAGCTGGCCATTTGAACCGCTGCAACACTGTATTTCTTGTTTGAAAGATACGTTTATCGGTCAAAACCCATGAAGAACAGTTCTCGTCGCAGTTCCTTTTCAAGTGGACCAGATGATGGCGCACTAGGAAACATTTATTTAACACTACTTGTATCACTGTACACAAAAAAGTCATGAAGGATGCAGAATAGGCGGGGGCGATGTAGAGGTCGTGCCCGGAGTTAACGGTGACTGTTTTCAGCTCTGTTTCACTCGCTTCCTGGGCGGTCCGATCGGTGGAATTTGTTGGGTGGCTAACGCTCGAAACGCTTCCGCTATGAGATGCGGATGAGAGTTCACCATCGATTTAAAACCCGCTGTGTCCATCACGTCCGTCGCGTGTCTGTAACACAGATCGAATAAAATGATTGAAATATTTTTCTTCTTTTATCAGCTCTTAAGCTGTACAGCTGTTTCACAATAAAAAAGAAAATTATTTTGCGAGTACATTGAACATATGTTATTTATCTGAATAAGTACTTACGTATTGATAAAATCTATGGCCTGTGCCTTGAGTTGATCGGCGCTATGAAGATCAGCGAGAATCAGGATGTCGGCTGCGTTTTCGATAGCTAAACTCGTGCATAATGCTTCCTCGCACATGACTTTCAACCTTTCTAACGCGTATTTGTCCGCCGCAGCTAATAAATCGTCTGCCATTTTTTCCAAATTTGCTGCCTTTCCGGTGTATATAAACCGCAACATCTCTCGTAACACTTCGTGGTCCACGTCGGTGATGTCCACGCGGTTTTGTTTCCTTTCCTCCATCTCATGCTCGAACATCGCCGAGAAAACGGGACTTCGCGCTAAACGATAAGATTATAAAATGAAAAAATCATCTATTTTCCCGAAGAAACGTTCGTCCAGCAGAAACGTACGGTTTTCTATCAGAAGCAAACATACTAATTTTGGGAAATAATCTCAGTAAACTGGAAGAAATTAGTTTACCTGCGAGGATGGCTTTGTGCGCCTGAAATTCCCTTCCACACACTGTCAGCGTTACATCGCTGAATTTTTGGTTTTCAAACAGAAGTCCAAGGTCATCCGGTAGTCGACATTCTGGAACTTTGAATTGTATAGTATTACTTTGCCCGGAAATATTCACGCTGTCCGCCACTACGCTGACCTGTAACATTTCGCTGAATTATAGATTTCGTTCACGGTAAACATTAGTAAATCGCACAAGTATTGAATATGTAACATACAAAGGTATATACCTCACAGAATATCGTGAGTTTATCGTCGGGCAAAAGTCCATTGGCTTCATCCAATAAGAAATCTCTCCTAATGAACTTCTTAAAACCCCAATCTTTACCTTGGACGAACCTATAAGCACGTTGGCTCTCTGAAAGCATAAGATTACCGTTGTTTATCATTTTTGAACGATCGTGAACTACGTTCTAACGGAAACGAATTAAGTTTAGGGAAGCTTGGAAACAGACTGAGATTATCACGAATCTCTAATACCGTTTCCAAGGTCATGAAACTTTTTCGAAAATTACAAGGCACGGAAAATAATTGCAAAATATTATCATTGTATGATATAGTGTCCACGGTTAAGATGCTAGTGGAAATTTTTAAAATACCCTGCATTGCATCCGTTTCACGTGTTCATCACTTACCCATTGCTTTGGTTTCTTCTCTTTTGGCATTAAGAATAGAAAATTTGAACTTTGCTCTGACTTCAGATTTGTTGCACGAAACGAGAAGGAGATACAGAGACAGGTAGTCTTTGCTCTCCTCATCCAGACCCTTAGGATTCACTCTTAGGCACCTAAAATCAATTGCCGTTAATATAAATTTGTTTTTTCTAATCTTCCAAACATGTTGTCCTTTATTTCATTTATATGTACGCTATTTTTATCAGTAGATAACAAAGATCATGCATTCGTGAAATACGACATTTTCTTCTTTTTTCTCTTTTTTCTTTTTCGCTATTACATTCAAATAAAAAATATTATCATGACATGCCGACAAAAGGAAGGTATACAGAGATCGTACAAAGTTTTGCAATTCTGTGATACGATACAAGCAAATAAAAGTAGATAGATAAAAAAATTGCATTATGATAACAGAGCTGTAAATATTCCAGACGTAATTATCTTAGGTTATTATGCGCGTCCCGTGTATTAACGTAACAGCGAAAGACATCGTAAAACGAAACAAAAAAAGAAAGAAAAGAGAAGTGAAAAGAGAAAAAGAAACAACGGATTAAGAAGTAAAACCGAGAGAATCGCGTGGTATGCAATGCAAAGGATCTTAAACAATTTTGTCTGGATGATTTTTTACAATAGATTTGTAACACGAACATCTTTGGACACGTGTCGTATGTCTGATAAACGAACTTAATCTTTGGGATTTTACCATTTTAATTTATCGTTGGCCCCTGCTGAGAAGGTGGACGACTTTAGTACTTCTCCCATTTCCTCTCGGCAAAAGCTGAAGTTATTTATCGTCCACATGTAGCTGAACTTAACCACCTTCACCTGTGCACATAAGACCTTCAAATGCGACACCACGTCAGAATGTATCCCGTAGAGTCTACCTTAATTTATCTACGCTAAGGGTTACGCAAATATGCGCAACCTTTTTTCTTTTCTTTTTCTTTTTTAATAAAGTTTAAACAACGTTTAAGTAATAATTTGAGTTATCGATAAATTGTACTGATATATAACTTTCATTTTTCAAAAGCTTGAAATAAAAAGTAAAACTACCGATCGGATATTGGGTGTAAGTTTACACGAGGATATCGATAATTGTACGCCATCTGTGTTTATTCGAGATAATTTCTTATTTACAGAGAATTACGCATTTAACTTTCAGATAATTTAGTCCGCCAGATATTAACAAAGCAATGTCCTCTTCGTAACATGAATTTTTCAAACCTAGTTTCTTCTGTTCGTTCAACAAAAGATTTTTCTGTTAGAAAACCAATAACGTATTTCTACGTAAATCGTATCGAGAAGCATAGATACCATGAACTACGTGTTACATAGATGCACTCTAATTCTCTGTCGTATCCAGAAAAATATACATAACGATTCTGTAATCTCAAGAAGACCTTCACTACCACTCCGTTCCTTAAGTCAGCGATATAGAAAAACCTCTTACGAAGCGAAGTATCATCGCGAAGTACGAAATGACTTCTAACCAGATAAACAGATTAAAACAATCATTCCACGTCGTTACGAGCACATAGTCGATCGTACTCGACAGCTATATTGCGAGTTAAAAAAAAATGCAAAATAAAAAATACCACTAATATATTTTTTCAAGCTGCGCGGTGAATTTCTCTCTTATCGACCGCGATTGGAGAATATCTTTCTTTACATCGTCTGCTTTCAGATTATGACAAACCTCGTGAAACACACCGATCGCGCACAATACGAAATATCGAATAATTCAAGCAAGAAGTTCAAACCTGGACCACCAGTGGATGTACGCGGCGGAAATCCGTGGTAAATTTCAATCTTTTGCGCTGTCTATTGTCCGTAATATGCCTACGATAATCGGCCAGCGAGATATTTATCTGAAATTTTTGTAAGTTACTGTATATATTGTTTCACTATATATATGCGTATAGGTGCGTGTCGAATGGTTTCCACGTCCTCGGATATATTTGTTTCGTTAGTTTCGTCGCGTGGCCACAAGCAGAAGGGAAGAAAGGAAGAGGAAGAAGAGAGGAAAAACAGAGAGGAAAAAAGCTAACAGAGATTCTTTTTGAGAGGAACGTCGAAGGTTCCTACGACTAAATTGATCGTGGCCTTCAAGTAGCGAGCAGACGAGCCGCGAGAAGTACTACAAGTACGGGTGCACGTGTTAGAGAGAGAGAGAGAGAGAAGGAGCCAGGGTCAAATTGAACTTACATCTCTTACGTAATTACCTTGAAAGAAAAAAAAAAACGCGTAGAAAAAAGGATTTAACCTTTGCGGCGTTCGCTTCGATGCACGTTACCATTGCTCGATGTGACTTGTTAAATTATGCATATGCTAATTTGAGGATGATAAGGAGAATATGTATAGACGTGGAGGAAGAGGATGATCATCATAGAGTTTATCCCGATGTTCTTCGAATTTTCATTCACAACGTTGATGACATATTAAATATTGATACTTTTTACATGAATTTTAATTATATTTTAGGTATTATTAAACATATCGCTGTTACTATTAAATTTTCTATTTATATCGTAGCATTGTTAATTCTAATATTAATATTTGTATTACATCTTTAGGGACTATCGTAGTAGTCGAAGACCAGAATGAAAACTGTGGGGGTTTAATAACCTGTCGGTTACGAAATAGGTTACTTAATGGAAAATTGCATTCCAGAAGGGTCAGATGCGTCAATTCATTCATAGGAATTCAAGTAGGCGTTGAATATGATGAGCAAGAAACGCGGTGTGGTGTAACGGGTAGCAGTTGCTACGAAACACACAGTTCGCACACATGAAAATAATGCAGTGAATCGTTTACTGAATTCGAAGCTTATCAGAATTGAAATATTCAAATAATCAGTTCTGTTAAGAACACCACTGATGTTCGAATATGAGAAAGAACTGAATGACAATTGCTAAGAGAAATCGAAATTTAACATTGTCAAATGATTTAGGAATCGTGTTGTTATTCGTTGAAAAGATTCCACTTGCAAGAAATTTATTCCAAACCACAAGGCATCTAACGGGGCAGATTTATTAGGAGTGACTCGTTTTTACAATAATAACTGATCGCCTAAGCATTAAAAAGAATACCTATTTCCTAGAGATTGTATAATCTTCTACGAAAACAAGATTAAAACAGTAACTCAACCAATATAAATTGCATAACGCGTACAGAGGAAGAAAAGTGGCGAGCGGTACATACTCGACGATCGGTCGATCGATCGGCTACCTCTTTTCCGTTCTGAAACGTGACCAAGGCGTGCATCCACTTCCGTTGGAAATCGATCCCCGCGTGAATCAGCAACAATTTGCGCACGGTAACTTTAAACAACACGAAGTTCCCTAGAAACTTGAAATCACTATTTTTTCTTTGATCGAGAAAAAGTTAGGATTATTATTCTAAGAAGAAAGCAACACTATCGATGGTTTGCCACAAGAAGTTCACGATCGTCAATGATTTGCGAGAGAAGCTCTAAGTTGTGAATCAAGGGGAAAATTAAAGAATAGCAGAAAATTGATCACCAAAATCCTAAAGTCGACGATTATCCTTTGTGAAGAAGTTCACAAAAGGTTGAGCTGTTATTAATTCGCGCAGCGAGCAATGTTATTAATTCCAGTTGAGAATTATTGGTAATCTGCATATTCGATGGTCTCATTATAGTTAATGGACCACGAACGTGTTATCAAAATTTTAAATTACTTCCTAAGTTGTTTTTTAAAATTCGGTTGCCATGTGAAAGAATCGTCAGAACCATCAGAACCATCGGTGATTTGCAAAAGCAAAAAAAAGAAGGATACTTCGAAGAAGCGTACTTTGTCTAAAGACACACACCGAGTTAGTCAAACATCCTAAAAGAAACCTAAAAATTCATATCATACTTAGTGATCGACCTCGAAAACTGATGGAGACCAAAAAGGAAGGCGTGGACCGAAGAGAGATAGGCGAAGAAGACAAGAGGAAGAGGAAGAAGAAGAAGAAGACACCGAGGTCGAACCCCCACGAGTCAACGATCCCTGACGTCGTATGTACACGACCTTGGCGAACGAAGCCGAGCCCGAAGCCAAATCTATTTCTCTAGTTGGCTTGCTGGTTTGACGTAGCCCTTATCGCGTTCCGCGTTACGGCCTTCAGGGCACCGGCCTATGCCGTTAGGGACCCTTGAAACCCGGCTCGAATCGGAGTCCCATGAAATTTTTATTACGAAAACGACATCACGCAAACAGATTCACACGTCATAGGTCATTGACAACGAATACGTGCTGTTGGAGGTTCCGTAGGTTGTTCGAGGTTTTCTCACATAGAGCAATTGTTATCTGTCGTAATATTCAGAGCTTTTGCATGGATTAATTAAGCTTGGCTATTTTTTTTTCTTTTTGGAAGATCGTAAAATAGAGGATAATTGACTTGTTCGTGTCAATTAACGTCCAAGTGAAAATAAAACGCTATATGCGTTTATGGGAAGTGTGACGTGTATGGTTGGGCTAGCGCTATTTTGAATGATTTTAAAAAATTTATTTTTATTATATAAAATAACAGTAGAACTTTGTCGAGATGGATCTGCGGAGCAGTTTATGGGATAGACACGAGCATTTTGTATAACTGGAGTTTACATAATCGGATCTTGTTGTACAAGTACAGTAGAATTTCGCGTTCAGATAAATTCAGTCAGTATCGGTTCATCTAATCGGGTAATGATTAAAATTTATAATGCAGAAGCAAGCGTAGATTGCAAATTTGGTCTGTTGAAGCAATCCGATACGATACACGAGGTCGATTTTCTCTTAAACCGGAAAATATCGCGTCGATCGGGTTAATTAACATAGGCAACAACTCCTGACTAGCGATCAGATAGAAACGAAGACAGCTAACAACCGTCTAGAGAACGGATAATCAGTTTGAACAGGCGATTATCAGTTTCTATCGCGAAGCAATGCGGCGTGAAACGTTGATTCGTTTCGAAACTTCGTCTACTTCGTTAAACGGCCGGTTTCCGCGAAGAAAATGCGAAACAACGAAATGACGAAAGAGAAAACCATCGTACGAAGAATCGACGAATCGATGTACAAAGGGAAGCGTGAGAAACGTCAGCGCAACGACTCTGGACGAAGTGAAAGTCACTTCTCTCTTCTTCGTCTTTCTTCGATCGCTTTTTTTTTTCACTGAAAACAATGCACGATTTCTGCGGAACATGGAAATTAATGGTCTTTAATACGACGACGAAATTAAGACTTTCCATAGAAAATTTTCTCCTCCGACAGGAAAGTTGATTTAATTGTACCGTAGAAAAACATTTTTTAAGAGTGATGACATTCTATAGAAAAATTGTATTATGTTTCATTCTGTACATGATATTACATCCTGAAGAGATGCCGATGCAAAATTTTCTTCCAATCGAGAAAATTGTTTCAAAAATAAATGTTCACCCCTTTGTCAATATCATATGCGCCTTTCTATTACGGTATGTCAGTCGATGAGTATAAATACAAAATAATTCACGTCAACTGGGACAAGTCATTTCTTTTTCCATCGAGATTAGAAAAAGCACTAGCTTCTACCAAACATATCTTTTTCACAATTAACAGTCGTACACAATCGTTCGAAATAGAATTTTATATTTCTCTATACAGATTAAATCAGCTTTTATCGGCTTTATAAAAAAAGCATCAAGCTAATGTGATCGAAAAATGATTACTTCGTGAAACCTCGAGTCGTGACGCGAATCGTTTCCAACATAGTCATAAATATTCACAATCTTATAAATGTACTAGCAATCTTATAAAACGAGCTACTGTGCTGTGCAATTATTATAACGCATTCATCGTGGAAAGACGATCCTTGTTATAATTATTAGCAATCAACGAGACATAGTAAAGTCTAACTCTAAGTGAATGTATTACAAAAAAAAAAAAAAAAATAAAAACAAATAAAAAAGGAAGTATTTAGTATAACGATGTAAAAAGTTAATTGTAGTCTTTCATTAATAAGAGTTTTTCTTACAGAAGTAGAAGCAGAAGTAGAAGTAGAAGCGGACTGTAGTAGTGGTCAGCCGTAAGGTTGAAAGAACGTCAATGCGGGGCAGAGTCGTAAAAGGTCGAGTTTCACGAGCAATACAGAAGAGGAAGAGGCATTTTCCGAGCTCGAGTAAGACGTAACTGGTTACGAGATTACACGTACAACAAGCGTGCATTGAACCTGTGGGATAGTCAGCGAAGGTCATGCCGAAGTGAGGATCATCGAACCCAGCGCACACCACGTGAGCCGTTTTCAGCTGTTCGCTCGTCTAGACGAGCGCAGGAATTCGTCGAGCTGGACAGCTCGAGATTTTGATCGATCGCCGTTCGATCCATAGAAACATGGATTCGTTTGGAGGAAATTTAGCGACATTAACGTCCATGTTTGAATGTTAAATATCGAAAAGACAAGGCACATTTGTCGTAAGATACACGTATAGAAAATAATTGAGAAACAAATAAAGAATAATAATTGGAACTCGATGATAACGATTGAAGAATTGATTTCAACCAAAGAATACAATTATGCGAATAAGAATTAAATTATTTGTTAATCGAAGAATGGAAAATTTGAATAATCAGTGCGTTTGCTTCCGACTTACTGTACGTCGGTAGCTGAAAGAAGAAGCCACGCTTTGTAGCGTGAAGTCGTACTTGAACCTGATAATCGATGCAACCTTCAGATATCGAAGACACGTCTTCAAAGGATCGCTGATAATCTCTTGCAACCGTGAACAAATTATCTGCTTTCTGTCTTCCTACAGTCTTTCGATCTTCCGTATCTCAAGATGTTAATTGAACGCTTTAATCGTTATACTTTTTCATGTATTTTATTCGTTACACGTTATTACTAATATCTTTTTTATTTTTAATTTTCCGTTTTATTCTGGAACAGAGGATATAAAAATAAACGGTATATTTTTGAAGCCAATATTCTTTCTCACGGAGTAAAAAAGACATAAATAGTAAAAAATTGCGTAAAGACTTCTCTTCGAGTTACTGCAACTATCGAAGCGATATTTACAACAAGACCTGTTTTACAAAAGATTCTACTAGTCTGAACTTTTTTTTTGCCACGAATCAAAGTGTCAACCGTGCAACAAGTCGATACTTTAAAAAGGAAGCGATGTTTCGCATCGTGAAATTGCAATGCTCGAAGGTAATGACGGTAGTTCATAACGTGAACAGATTAAGGACGCTTTAACTAGCGTTAGACGTGTTTCATACCATATGTGTAATCCATGCTAGTTGCTAGAGGAAAATTTTAAATGAGCGGAAAGTTCCCTTTTCTTACTGTCCAAGTAACATGTCAGTTAACATGTCAAGAACTGAGAAAAATCGATCTTATGTTATTATTCTAATACTTTAGTATTATTATAATAATCTGCTTCGAACAACAAAATTATAAAATAACAAAGGAACCGAGATGAAAATTCTAATTCCCATAAGCGAGTACATGTACGACACGTAGTGAAAGAAATATATTTAAACAAATCTAAACAACCTGTTGTTTTATATTTAAAATTTGTTTGCAATACACATATGTATATATAAAATACAACGTTCTACTTAAAAGCTAAGGATAAGCTGAATAAAAGCTAACTAAAACGCGGGAAATTCGATCGATAGAAAGAAGGGTATAGGCGTATCTCGACGCGACCGCTCCGATCGAGCAACATTATTTTCCCAATCTAATTCCGTATCTTCAAACGTAATAGTACGTGTTGGCCATGATCCAAACCTGCCTACACGTTTGATTGATCCCCTCGAATGCGAGTTCATGTGTATTCCTTTCGTTAACTGAGATCACGTGATCCGCACAGTGACCCTCTCTCCCTCCCTCTCTCCCTCTCTCTCTATCTATCTATCTATCTATTCGTTACGTCAGATTTGCGGTAACGATAAGTTAGGCGAGCTATTAACGATAAGGTTCTCGATAGGTATCGATAAATTGAATCCGCTTCGATACACCGATACCGTTGAAGAATCGATAATATCGAATTATAGACAGTTGGCTACTATACGGATAAGGTGTATCGACACATATCATTATGACATTGACAAGCTTTTTAAATAAAATTTTACATCTTCCTGACATTTTTCACTTATCAGTGTGAGTCGATGTGTAGCCAAGTACCAATGAAAAGACATCGAAAGAAAGAAAAAGAACGAGAAGAGTATAAGAATAGATGCTTAGCATCGACCTCCTGTAGAATACTGTTAATCGGGTCCGAGTACTGTTAAACTTGGCAAGTGGAGTAGAGGTATATCGATATGATTCGTCCGTTTCCTCGGAACGAGGTAACGAGGAACCAGAAAAATTGTACCGCTCGATGGCCCCTGTGAGTCATTCGATTCGCTATGATCGTCCATAATCGTCCTTGAATCACGTGTTTCATGAACGAGATAGGTCAAAGATCGGTGGCTGACTGATCACTGTTGCAGAAACATCCATCTCTTCTTTCGTTCCGTCAGACCAAAACCGATACACCATTTATATCCCTCTGTTCTAGTAGAGACATAAACTATCTTCCAACGAAACCTTCTTTGGAAGATTCGCAATTACACGGCGGTAGTCGAGGCCGTGTTAGATTTTTCCTCAAACTCAAGGTGACACGAACGCGACGATTAGACGGTAGATGGAATCTGGACGCTCGAGGAGATCCGGTAAATCGAGTTCGTTTCTACTGCATCGAAATAATTCATCAACAAGATGAGAGAGACTTCCAGTCTATTTCGAGATGAAATAACATTCTGCAGAGGCTCTTTAGGTGGAAGCACACCGGCGGGATTCACCAGCCATCGGTTATATCGGTGCTCGTAAATTTGTTAAAACGCTTGGATGCCACTCAAACGGAAACGGAAAGCTCGCGATGCTCGTCATCTACGCGAATCCTGACGTCTCGATTTTTTAACAATCGGTCATTGATTACGGGACGAGATGCGCGGTACCTTTGTTCGCGAGCACGAACGTTCGATATCGATTTTCTTGAAACAGGAGTGGAGAGAGATTGAAATTCAGCTTGATTCGGAAGATCCTCCGTTGAAAATTTATTGGATGAAAATATGTCGGACGTGTAAACGGAATATGACTTAGGAGACGTTAAAGGAGAAGATGGAAGATACTATGGAAGATGTTCGATGGGAGCTGAGTTTGAAAGATGGTCTGAGATAATGAAAATCCTCTAAAGTCGCAGTTTCTATCTTTTATTTTCACATTTCTGGGTTAAATTCCTATTATCCCTCCACTTCTTAAATGCTTAAAACTTCATTTTCACTTTCTTTGCTTCGAAGTCCCCGACTGTAATTTCGTTATTCCGCCGTTTTCGCTTAATTTCTATCTCCCACTCCTTCTACTTCAAAATATCTGAAACTTTCATCACCCTCAACTGGAACTTTTCCGTCGCTTTCGTAACAAATTCTAGTCTCTATCCTTTCCGTTCCTCCGGTATTTGACATCCTTGTTATTTTTCCTACGTGTCGATTTCAAAATTCTAAACTCCAAGAGAACAACGCAAAAATTCTCCCAGTTCCAGTCAATTGTCTGAAAAACTCTCGTCAAAACCCAACTTCGGAGTCCTCGCGGCACCACGCCAACCCTCGAATTGTCGATCGCTGCCGATAAAACCCAAACTTCGCCGCCCTCTTGAACAAAACCTGGACCAGAAGCGAGCCTGGCCAAGAGACCGGCAGCGATCGGTGTATTTGAAGAAACGTCGAAAGCAAAGTTCTGAGCGTCGAAGAGGATCTGCCGCGGTAGAGGAGGCGTAAGGAACACAGAGGCACAAAGTTCATCGTCTTGGCCGTTTCCGTATAGAAGAAAACAGCACGTTGGAGCGCGAGGAGTAAGGAAGACGAAGATAGTGGCCCGGTCGACGCCCCCAGGAGTCGTTCAACCCGGCGATCGTCGACGATCGGCCTTGAATCACCCGTGCCCGTTTACGGGAGCGGCGTACGCGGCTTCGAGCAGCAAGCAGACCAAGTCGAGGCTTCCGGTAGAGTCCTGGATACGGTGGTCGAACATGCACGAGGTAAACGATCGTGGATCTTCCCGCGAGAAAATCGAAATTCCCGAGAAACGTTGTCGAGCTTGTTTATCTAAGAGGAAGAAGAAGAAGAAGAAGAAGAAGACAACGAAGAGGAGGAAGAGAAGGAATATGGTGGAGACTATGAAGAGGGAGTATACAGTGGAACTTCGTTTATCGGAATCCATCAGAGGACGAACGGTAACTGGAATTTGTATAATGGCAACTCATTGGTTCTACTCGTTAATGATTTCTCGTTTCCGCAGATGGGAGTTCGTGTTTGCACGAGTGGAATAATTGACAGGAGTTCGCTTAATCGAGTATGGGCTAAAATTTCATTCCAATAATAAACGAAGCTCTCTAATAGGAAAAGAAGAATACGACGAAGAAGAAGAAACGGTAGAAAAAGTTGACGAAGGTAGGATGGTAAGAGGCAAGGGAAAGAGGCAAAGTAAAAATAGGAGGAGAAGAATAGGACGAGGGAAGAAGCGATGAAGACGAAGAAAGAAAACGAGAAAGGCAAGAATAGATGGGAAGAATATGACAAAGAAAACACAGACGAAGACAATCAAACAAAAGTAGAAGGAGATGTCTCTTTCGACGAAGACGAAGAGGAAGAAAAGGATGACGCAGAAAATGAAGAAGAAGAAGAAAAAGAATGAAGAGCAGAGGAGCTTAGCCCTTCTCGCGAACTTATTTTCACTGCGAGACGAGGCAGCTTGGCTGGCTGGCTGGCTGGTTGGCTGACGATGTAATGGAACACGTGCCTCGAGATAACGACGTGGAAATGAAAGGCAACGAGTGATAATGGCTCTGGCATATGGGGTTCGCGTCTAGGTGACGAGTCCGTGGAAAAAAACAAGTTGAGATTGCGCGAGGGGAATTTGTGTTGAATGTTTCGTGGAATTACAGGTGGATGAATGGATGAAGATGGAGAAGATTGTTAGGGGTTGCGAGCTTTTCGGCAAGCCAACAAGTTTGCCGACTCTATGAATGTATGTCGAGTGGGACGAGATTTGATTAAGAAATTGAATGGGTGGGTTGGAGGCGCGTGGGTGATTTAGGTTGCTCTCTAATGAGGCAAGTTGACGAACTTAGATCGATGGGGATAGTGGAACATTGTTGGAACTCGTAGATTGCTGATTATGCAGATTGTAGGGGATTTGAACAATTCAGAAGGAAATTACAAAATTCATTGGCTATTTGTGTATATATATATACAAACGAGCGATATAAATTAGGATAAGTTGATGAGCAACGATCGGTCGAGAAAATCAAAGAAGGCATAATGGATGTCGAGTGGTAAAAACAGAATGGACAGGTTGAAATGAAAAAAAGCGTAAAAGTATGTGATGTAATTGTAGTTAGATGATTTGGCAAAGTTGAATCAACAGTGTAATCGTAGAAAAATTATCACAGCTTGCGAATCAGCTTCATGACTGGTACTAGTCTAGCTCGTGTAGAACAGAACAAGAATATAAACAGTTATAAGTCGAGGAATCTGATAGGCTTGGAATAATAACGTGGAAAATTGCTACAGTCTGTGGATCAAAGAAACGGCGAATCTAAGTTTGACTCGAGCGAAAGACAGGAAATGGTACGTGTCGGATAGAAAAACAGTCTGAGTAGTCGAAAAAGCTTAAGATCGCGGAGATGGTGGTGGTACGGTACCATGAATAACAGGAAGAGCTGCGACCAGCGGAGTTCGACGACGACGAGTGCCATCCTTAGACGAGTCCTCGCTTTATCTTCCAGGAAAAATTTACTGCGATAAGCTGACCCTTCCTTAACAGAACTTAATAGCTTAAGGAAAAGGGGAGTTGACGAATTAATTTCCAGTGAATTTTTGTAAGGGTATTTTACAACTTATTTTAAAAGCTATAAGTTACTTTAAATAGGACTTTAATGGATAAAATAGGTCTATCGAAGATTAACTGACAAGTGGTTGGTTTTTAGCGCATTTCTAATTAATATATAAGCAGTTGTTTCGCGAATAAGAATAATCTATTCTCATTAATTCTTGGATATTCCAATCTTTCATTGAAACTTGGCTATTAAGGGAAGACCCTGAGTCGTTGGAGCAAGGGAGCAATTGGAAACGGTGCCGTAACGCTTTCTACGCTTTTATCGAGCCCATCGATCGGCGTGTTACGACAGATTCAGCGCGCGAGCTCGCGCGATTGCTGCACCAGGCTCCGCGGCGGCTGACGAGGCGAAATCGCCGCGTGCATTACGAAAGTTAACTGGAGCACGAATCGACTTTCGATTCGATGGCAAGGGGACCCCGCGTCTTCTCTGAAAACCGAGAGTTACTCCTTCGAGTGCTGCAGTTTCGCCTCGAATCATCCAACTTCTTCCCCTTGCCAAGCAGAAGAAAAAGTAAGATCGCAATCTTGCCCTCGAATTCGACCTCGGTAGCTTCTGCATTACGTAAATAACGCCTCGAGAGTTTTGTGGCGGATTCGTTTCTCCTTTACGAGGGAGAATCTCGCTCGAGATGTTAAATCGTATTCCCGAATATCATTTGCCAGATATACAAAGTGATAAAAAAGGGATCTAAAATTTTTGACGTAAAAATGTTACATAGTTATTGCATAGTTAGAATCCTGAAACTCATAGCATGTCAATCACCATTTGCTAACATATTTGTATCTTCTAACGCGGCACAGTGTGCCTTTTTGCAACACGCTGAACGTGAACGGTAAATTGTCGTACTTAATTAATCGCACACAGAATCGATCGTTTTCGACCACATCCTACCGCAACCAATCTACGAGTATGCCTCGCCCCTTACCAGGAGACCTACGCAGACGTCCCTAGAGGTTCCACCCATCCAAGACTTACATCGACTACACTGGTCCACCAGTTTACTTCGCAGTAAGTTCCTTCTGACGAGAGAACCTATGGGAAACTTTACAGCTAACAAACTATCTAATATCTCTGTAATATCTTCTTGCTCAAAGGACAAGGAAAACCGACCTCCTATCGTCTATAATTCTCGTTCGCTCGATTTCACCTCGAAGTATCGAAAATTGATCGAGAAATCAGTCGGATGATTTTAAATCGAATCTCTGGCATGTTCGATCAGAAGAAATTCCTACAATCACCTAAAAGACTACTATCGTGAAACGGAAGATACCAAGCTTCCATCGTTTCCAACTTCCGCTTCGACGATCCTCTTTGCTCGATTTCGTGTCTTCGAACCGTCGAGGATTACTTCGGGAACCGTCCAAGTAATTTCCGATGCTTTTTATATCGGAAGAAAAAGTACCTCGAAGTGACGAATTTTCGCGGGGAAGCTAGTGAACGTTTCCACAGGCGAGTTAGAGATCGCGGCAGGGAGCAGCGGGATATCTAGTCGCAGGTCATTCACATCGCGAGGGGACGAGCAGTAAAAATAGAACGAGAACGTCAGGAGTGCGTGCTCTCACGCGCGACCACGAGGATGATATCGACGAAGGCGACGAAATTGACCTAGAAGAGTAGGAGAACCCTTTGACACGTCTAAAACGTATTTCCAAGGGTTCTGTTTGGCCAACTCGGTGACGTGGATTCCGATACCTGTATGTTCGATTTCCATCGAGTCTCATCTTCTTCGATCCTCTTCGATTGAATGGCGTGGCTCGAATTGGGAAAGTACCTGTGTCGTAAAAGTGTTTTGGGAGCGATCTTTAAACGAGTGAGAAGAGTTTGATCCAGAGATTTGGGAGTTTTACTCGAAGAAAGAAATCTAGAAATTCGGAGACGCGAAGGAAGAATATTCGGAGCAAATGTTTGGGATCGACCCACGTGAAGGAAGACCATTCAAGTTTTTGGATAGATATTTTCCTCTCACCAGGAAATAAGATTACACAGGGTGACGACGTATCGATTACGATGCTTAAATTGTAAATCGAACGAATCCTCACTAACGCAACTTCAAACACTTCTCTCTAGTCCACGGCTTAATGTTTCTAACGGATATTCCGTGAGACATAGGAGAAAACTTCGTTAATGTCATGAGAAATCCTCAATTACCTAAAAGATATTTCTACCGTTAAAAGTTACGGTCTTATTCCAATCATGTACAATACAAAACACGGTAACAAATGGCCCCTACGAGTACCCTGCTCTGCCAACTGTTACTGAAGCTCACTGTCATCGCTAACGACCAATTAAACTGCAATTAGATTGGCTTCGCCCTGTCGGTAGCACTAACAAGACACTGCTCTCGCAACAGTCATGTTCGAATCGTAAGAATCGTTAAAAACAGTTACACTATACATACAAGGTTGATGATATATATTACTTCCTAATATACTTTAAAATTCTAAAAATCATAACTTATATAATCGTATTATTACAAGTACAACTCGTGAGAAACTAATTCCTAAAAGCAATAATTTGCTTTAATTCTATCGTCGATCAATTCGAGGTAATTTTCGATTGAAAGAATTATTCGATACGTACCTGCGTGTAACACCAATTTTCGGCCACAGGGGTGTTCACTTCCGGTGGTGGAGGGCTTGGTACACGGCTTACTGCCATACTACTGCTGCTGTGCAAGTTTGAACTGACCCGCGACGTTTGAGGCGCACATTCGCTCACCGCAAGTCTGCAACACGAACAAATAGTTCCCACGTTAGTTTCAGTTTGCGCGGTTCTCCGTAAAATTTCCGCGCTCTTTGGGGTTGCTGCGCGTGACGATCACACTAGTTGCCGCGTGTCGTTTCATTTTCGTTTCCTGGAAGCAAATTTCGCATTTTAACTATGCGTAGTTCTAGCGCTAACCGAACGTTCCTAGAACCATAAGAATTCCTTCTCTGTTGCTGAAACGAAGAACACTGTATAGAAGGCACGTGTGAACGGGTCTCTCGTTATATTATACTACGAAGAGGGACACACGAGTCGCTCGATGCGAGGAAAAGGGGTGACCGAGGAAGGAGGACTGAACGTTGGAGGAAGTTGGAGAACGGAGAACCGCAGGGCGGGGAGGGTAAGACGAATAAAAGAAGCATGAAAGAAGAAGGGTATGCAGGGCACGCGATGGTGCTCACGTGCGCCAAGTACGGAACTACTCGAGCATCATCGAGTCGAGTACATTAGCCTCGCAGGTTCATCGGACCTGCTTCTCGATTCTCTAGCCGAGCGGAGGTCGCAACGCGACTTCTCGTCTTAACCTTTTAACCCTTATCGGTCAATCGATACGTTAACGCGATAACGGCGGGGGCGGATTGGTCAGGTTGGTTAATCTCATCGAACCTTCGACGACGATCGAGCGTCGTTGTCGTTTCTGCGCTGTACGAACGCTTGCCTTTAGCGGAAATTACATATTTTGATTTTTTAGATAGACGTCAAACCTGCCTTTTCGTATTTTATTTTTAATCTATATTGTTATATGATACACAAGTGATAATTTATACGTTTATCTTGTCCGAGAGTTAGCGAGACACTTGTTAATCAAATACTTTCGAGAATCAACGAGTAATTGTGTCCGTATCGGGCCAAATGTTCTCATATCTTTTCAGTGACATCTGGGACGAGTACGTCACGCTGAAGTATCTTGCAATTTTGTCCTATATCTACAGTGACGCGCGAAAGTTTCGGGGCCAAATAGATTCTTCGCTTTATATTTCGAAAGCGGTATTTTGAAAGAATTTTAAGTAACCTTATACAACGCTAAAACAGCGTTTGCGTGTTGCTATACTATTATCTTTTGCTTATCACGCTCTTCGTATTACTCCATGTTACTTAAAAGTATTTCGGTTATCGTTTTTCGAACGGTTAAAAATTACAGTTAAAAATTCATTGTAACCGGAAATTTTTACACACCGCAAAGTACAAAGGTGCGAAATAACAAAGGACGATGGAGGAATTTTCCTCATCGACGTGACACCAAACCCTTGCATTTTTCCTAGTAGGCATTCTTTTCCGTGACGCCGAACGAACTGTATCGCGGTATAGTCAGAGATTAGGTAAGCGCTTTAAAATAGCATCGGGAAAGTGTAGTTTCGCTTGTATATTACGAAATATAAACATTGTCGAAGAGCATATATCTTACATCAAGTTTAAACGGAATATTTATTGAAATAGATTTATAATAGGATTTTTGAAGGATCCTTAAGGAAAGCTACGAGGATGTATATTGTTTGGTACGTTGAATCGTATCGAGGCATAGATTTATAAAAGAAAATTGACGAGTATCGATTTGAAATACGTAGTACACAAGTTTAGCCCACAGACCTAGAAAATATATCGATGTGGAGGAATTTGCACGCGTCATAAGAGAATATTATTACCATACCAAAGTGGCATTTAACGTTTGAACCTGAGTATATGAATTTCCTATTGCTATCTCGATTCCTCCAAATAGATTCTTAATCTACGAAAAGCTATTACAATAATTGTTAATCATCGTCTGCGCCTATGAACAGTTATTAAAATGGATGAAAAATTACCATTCTTTAGCCACTTTTCTCAACGACCATCATCATCGCTATTAAAACGAATAATCGCGTTGTTTAGCGTCCATTCTATTCCTTTTTATCGGTTAATTTCCCACCACCTTTAAACGTAATCGCGCTCATTGCGTAACAATGATTGACTAATAAATCGGAGCCTTGTTTATTTTTGCAGAATCACGACAATACGAAGAAATTTTATTTCTGGAAATCAATACTCAAACCGTGCCACCCGAGGCTGATAATAGTTACACGAAGGTAGAACGACGCTTTTTCTTTTCCCTCGTTTGCGGCGCTTTTTATCACACCGTACTATCTTTAATTTGATAATTATAGTCCCTTAACGACTCAGATGTAAAAAAGAAGATGGAAACTTGTATAAAAATCATCGATGTTCCACGCTGATTGTCAACTCGATCGAAAACCGTTTATACTCGAACACCCTGCAACGTGAACCTTTGATTCCCGAAATTAGCCACACGTTCGACTTTGTACATTTAATTAATTATCGTCACACTGATATTCGAATATTTTACTATCGAATTTTACTAACGTTACTATTCTATCGACTGGAGGAAAGAAGGAAGATCAATTCGATAATTTTCCAAGGAATCTGTTCTCTGAATGCAACGTACGCTCTTAGAACGTAACTTAAATACAGAATAATTGAACAGAATTTCTTACATAGAAATAGAGCATTATGACTAAGAACTTTAAATTACTATATACTTGAAGAAACACTGAAATTGTTGGAAAGAAGTACAAAGAAGATGACTAATCTTAAGTTTAATTCAATGAGTGTGTTATTCTTCTATGGTAAGCTGTCTAGTGAGAATTATTTCTTGCGCAAGTAACTCACACCGAGCAATTGACGATGTATTAAATAAATTGTCTGATTTAATCAAATTTAATGGCGAAATAAATAAAACGAATAGTGATGAATAGCACGTTGAAAAAATTGTTTGCTTTGAAATGTTCTCAATGTTGACACACCCCTCGAAACTAGCAGAGGATCGAATAAAAGTGTTCGTGAATGATCGTGACACCGGATGGATTAATATCAGTATTTATCCCCTTCCAAAGGACATCGTTTCGGCTTACGGATGCCGTTTGCGTTACATTCAGAGACGCATGGAGGTATGGAGGTGAACTACATACGGTTAAATTGTTGTTCAACAAACGGGCGCACACGTAGCAATGGAAAAAGTGTTTCAACCGCGCATACGATTAACCGCGATACTAAAAAAAATAAGAGTACGTCGCGATAAGCGATTCTTACATCTTACAAACCGCATTTCCTGCGTAGAATCGTTATGCGAGTCCTTGCTTTTTGGATAAATATGTTCATCAGAAAATTCTAATATCGCAGAAGACCGTAAAACATTTCATTTTCATTTTGAAATTTTCCAATCTTTCGATATCCGAATCTACGAACTACGACCAGTTATAGGATATTTGAAATTCTTAGATATTACGTCGATGCTTACTACGAACTATGATATTGTACGGAAATAAATCATCGAATAGCTATGTCTTGGGACAAATACACGATATTTTTGACATTCAAAATGCGGAAGTATTTGTTGCTTCGATTTCGATGCTTCGATAAGATACGCGTATCTCCGTTTCCGGAAGATATGCAACGAGTGCTTGGCAAACGAAAAACAGCCACGTTTCCCCCCTTTCACTTTTCAACACACGCTGCTTGCGAGCAGCAAAAGTGCAGATAAGAGAAATCTCGCGATTAAGTTACTCTTACTTCGCTGTAAACGCGACAGAATGAAAGAAACGACCGAAAATTTTCACCAGCCACGGTGAAAGACAATTCGAGAAAGTATTCTGCATTTCCTTCGCGTTGGGGATTGAATCTTCTAGTTTCTTAAATGTCGCAATATAATCATAAGATTTATCACAATTCTGATCGCAGTGTCGCTATAAAAACTAAGAAATAGGAATATTCGAGATAAATCTATTGGCGAACATGCAAAGCCGACAAACAGGATTATTAAAATGCCGATAAACATCTCTATAAAAATTCATGAAGCTGTGAAGCGAGTCATAGGATGACAAAGCCGCGAGACTATAAATTACCCAGCCATAATGTACGTAGGATCAAAATTCGTGTGGATTTAGCGTGTCACATAAAATAAAAGAGAACATAAAATAACAGAAATAAAGATATCGCGTTGCTTCCGATTTGATTTCTCTATTCTTCGAACGTTGCTCCGTTAAACGATAACGCTTCCTTCCGTAATCACGGGTGTTCCATCTCAATATTTGCCAGAACGAAACGTCCAAACACAAAGGGGACGACAATTCGCTGACAAAATCGCCTAACAAACAAAAACGGAGAAAGAACAATTCGTTTGGACGACACGCGAGAATAACAGCTGAGAAAGAAAAGAGGCAAAATTCGGCTGCGAGTCGCGTAAATCTGGTTTGAAAAGGCGAGCGTGATACATCCATTCGTTAAACCTCTTATCCGTCGACATGTTAACTGGCGCCTTTTGTACCACGTCCCTCCCGTTCACCGACGTTGCCTCGCTCTAACTTTCACTTCCACGTTTTACTCCCACGTTGCTTTTGCGCTAGATATACAGTCAGAGGCGTCGAACGAAAGAGGAAGAGGGCCGATATTCGGAGCGCGCGCTGTTTCCAGCGACATTTTGCCGAGAGAAAGATAAACGGTTTTATCGTGATTCCACGTTTCAAGCCAGGTGAACGTAGGGAGCGTGGGTGGGAGGGAACGTGACCGCTCGTGTGCATGCTCGCGATCCGATTTTGTGGGAAACGAGAGACCGCATCCCAGCAACGACGATTCGCAGATTGCTTTTTCTATGCACGCGTGAGTGTAGTTCGTGGAAGGAATACGGTAACGCTTAGCTGATCGGTTATAGAGAAAAATCATCTTGCGATCGATTAGCGAGAATAAACGTATTTCCAGGAAATTTTGGCTATGTCTTGTCCTCCATTGGATGCAAGTGAATATCTGACATACGCCTGTTTATTTTACATATGTAATATTAGATGCTGGTTCTGAGTAATCAGTTCCAAGAAAGGACGAGAATACGAGTTAACGAAGCAAGATTGTCTGATCGATGCATGTAATACTACTGTGCGGAGAGAACGACAGGCCAGTCAAAGGTCCATACAAATGCAAACGTCTCAATGAAGATCAAATTGTACAGATTCATCTAATTCGACCGAATCTTCAGTAAATTGTTTGGTATATAAAGAATTCGTTTCGGACAGACGTTGTATGATATTACGAGATACAGTGAACAACAGATACTTCTTATACTTAATATAGTATACGCGAATGAAATGATTAGTTGGAGAAATGAAAATATGCGAAGGAAGAAAGACGAGTTCGGTCTATTTATGGGCATTTGATGTTGAAATTTTGTCAATCGGGCCACCCGATTTCGAATCTGTTGTATGACGAAGGCGTGGGCCAGGCCAAGAGAACCCAAGGGAAAGTAGAACAGAGAGCTCTGACGAGTTCACTGGTGAAAACGAGGAAGTTAGGTGAAAACCGTCTATGTTAAGCTGAAACAACGCAATTATAACGATCGCGCGTCTCACACTAAGAATCATTCTCGAGGAATTGTAACTGCGAAAAATAAAAGTTATTTTTCAAGGTACCTCTAAGGAGAATGTTCGCAACAAGTATGTTTTATAATTAAAAGTAGGTTGGTCTTTGTACATTCAATTGGAGGAAAAAGTGAAAGTTCGCGTAGAGATTTTGTAATTCTATGGTTGAACTGGAACGTCTTCCATACCGATATAATTTGATCTCTTTCGTTCTTACTTCAAATAATTATTCGCTATTTTGCAATTTAAGGCATAAAAACCGAGATTTACCTTTTTAGCTTGATACGAGCCTTGCGTTATTCATAACCTTTCATCGTGAATTTAATCCACGACCGTCTTTTGTTATCTAAAATTAGACGCTGGAAGTTATTTAATTAGCTATAAATACACACAAAGAAAGGAGCCGCTCATCTGCATAACAAAGCATCTGTATTTAATCACATTGAAATCTAATCTCCTCGTACATACGACTCACATGCTGCTAACCATTAATTTTGTTAACTTACAATAACGAACGATCGTCTCCTCAGAGACAATAGATCGTCGATTATACCCACACCAACGATACTTTCGTTACATTTGCGTTGAGAAAAGATCAAGAAATAAATTATATCGCAAAGAACGCCAACTTCAATTTATTTTTAATTTCCTATCGAGAAGGTTTTAAGCGTAGACCGTTTTAGTTACGAAAGTTAAAACGAAATAGAACGAACGGAAAAGTCAATGAGAGAGGTTCCGCAACGTTTTAATAAATTTGCGTGGTTTCTGCGACGATTGGTCATCCGAAGCCCGCCGTTTTATCTGGTTCCGCGGACGAAGAGAAACGAGGACGATGGAAGATGCGAAACCCGAGATCGTCGACAGAAATCGGAAACCGGACGAGGTCGCTGTCGCCGGAAAAGTCGCAGAAATTCCCGGTCACGTTGTCGACGTGAGGCGAGAAAAACAGAATACCCGTCTCCATTGTGAATCCGCCCGCGATGTTTTCGAGAAATCGCGCAAACAAGACAACGAACTGACAGAAACTGGTTGTTCGAACCGTCTTACGGATGTTCGGATGTTTCCATTAATGGCTAATCCCTTCTTACGACCATCTTCCACGCGTTAAATTCGAAACTTTTACTCTTCGTACAGTATTTTCTCAGATTTCCAATAAGAATATCATCTTAATTTTTTCTACAATTTTATATGTAAAATAGACACTGTTTCCGATAGACACGCGGTTTCAGAAATATCTTCGCGTTGAATGACTAACAAATTTTCTGCTTCTTCCTATATATTAAGACAACGATAAAAGAACAGCTAATTAAAGAAAAAGACAGAGAGATAGAGAGGAAAGCGAATGCGAGAAAAGAAGACACGGAAACAAATTTCCTGTGCAAAATCAAGTAAATGGAAATCCAGCAACAGCGGGTAGAACGTTTACCGCTTAAAGCTCGTAACGATCGAAAGTTTGCTCGTATACATGGACGGATAAGCGGATTTCGCGAGCAGATCCGAGTCGAGAGAAGTTGCAGGCTGCTCGCGCGACACGGCCAATTTAATCTCAAACTTTCCGGACGCTATCTTCGTGCGTGCGGATCAGGCAAACTCGTGGATCGAGGAATTAATCCAGAGTTTCCTCGTTAAGTAATTTCACGTTTAAAAACGACTCCGAAGTTAACGTCGTCACGAGGAAAAGTCACGTTTCGCAACGTGCTTCGATCAACTTGGTAAAACGTAACGAAGGAATATATCGTGGATGAAAATCCGTGAAATTCTTCGACGAAGTCGATAACTTTTGCTTCGTATCGATAGGATTGTGTTTAATAACACTTTATAGTAAACGTATAGGAACCGTTGATCAATTAGGATAAGATAATTAATCTTATCGTGGCTGACAATATGGAAAATATCTAATCGGTTGAAAAACTTTAAATTTTATAACGTTTCCTTATATGGAATACGTATATGCAAGGTCTAGGGGCTGTTAATCGATAATTAAGTCTTGCCATACATTGTATACATCGTACAGAAAATTCTGCAGGTGTAAAAACAGCGAAAAAGAAGAAGACGAGTCTCGTCGGTGGTACGCGTAGCCAATAAAAACACGCGAATCGTGTTTTTCTAACGACTCGGTACTTGGAATTTAAAAGCAGAAATAATTTACTCACCTCATTATAAGGTGTGGTGTGAACGACAAGTCACATAGAACAATAGCGAGGGGAATCATATTTAACGTCCGAATGTTGTCAGTGCGAATACGCAACGCCGAGTAAATTCCAAATCGGCTGGTGGAAACGATTTAGATTGGTGTAAAGACTGTTCCAGAGGAAAGCTGGGCTCCGTGAGCAACGATAATTCGCTTGTTCGTGCGAGGCAACGCGAGACAGATGCCAGCCGGTCGATTTTCGCAGCACAGTCAGTAGACGAGTGTGGAAGAGGGGCGAAGTCAAGGCTGATGCCTGGCGCAAGCTGACTGTGATAAGACAAAGGCTAACTCTCTTCAAGGGCGCGGCGACGACTCGGTGGTGCGCGCGCGAGCGTTTCGCACGCGCCAGCTTGTCGCTACGCGCCGCGTCGGGACAACGCGCGCAGAAAACGGAGGACGTGAAAGAAGACACACCGACACACGATCGCTGTTCAGCACACAGATCGACACACACGGAAAGCCACGTGTGTAGAGCAAACATAACCACGCACGGGCCGCGTCCAAGGAAAAGAAGAAAAGAGAAGAGAAGAGAAGAACCAGTTCGTCCGTGAGACGGAACGCGGCGTTCTTTTCACGCGTAGGACTCATGTCCGACGATAAAATTCGATAAAACGGCCAACTGTACACCGTTTACGTGCCTCTACATACGTTGACATTGAGACCGTAATGGACACGTGTCGCGCGACAGCGACACCCAGGAAACCAACGCAACGGTTCGCGCACCGCTCTGACGTCGCTTCACGTTCAAATTGCTTGATTCGTTTTGCGCTGTTAGAGTATCCTGTCTCGCGCGTCGATTTTACCTTCTGTTCCGTTGAATACATTGGCAAATGTTTTTGACAGAGTAAGATGGATTGATTCGAATTGACGTATTACAGCGGTTCTCAACGACAGGTGAGCGAGTCTCGATGTTCCCAGTACGTGGGAATAAATATCGGTCAAATGTCGTGTCGGATAAATTTTATACGTTGGCGAAATTTGTACGAACGAGAAAAGAGGATAGAAACCACGGTCGGAGCATCTAGTTACGATCATGATTTTAATGCAAATCGATGTTAAGATACAGTAGCTTCCGTATTGCGATGCTTCCAAGTATCGAGTAGCATCGTCAATCAACGCATGTAAATAAAACGAGTCGAGATTGCTTGGATCGCGCAACAATTCTAAGTATGCAAATGATTCTAAAGTAAAAAAAGAAAATAAAAAATTGAACCGAAGTGGCTCTCAAGTGGCTCGTCTAATTGTAACAAATTAGATTCTGCGATAGAAATTCAGGCAAAGATAAATATAATATCTTGGAAGCGATACCTTTAACAACGTCGGATTTTCCCAAAATTAGTCGTAATATCGCTCAATATCAAAGCTGTTGCGCACTTGATTAGACTCGTATTACGTAAACGGAAGATAAATCATTTCCTCGAAATCATTTCGCCAGGAACGTAGTAAATAGCAGTGAAATCTAAGAGAAGTCCAACGGGCGTCGATGAATCCTAGAAATGCAGATTAAAACGATGCATATTAATGTGACTCACGTCAGCGGAATTATCATTGATGCAAAGGTCAATGTAGCGTTCATCCTTTCTTTTTCTTCTTTCTTTTCAGGTTAATAAAAGTTTAATGAGACAACGTAAACAGTAATAGCTTTGCATCGCACGAGTTAAATTTAAATCGTGTTTTCATCCCTGTTTTTCTTATTTTTCTCCTTCTTTCTTCTTTCCGCTTTTCTGCCATTTCGTGCGTCATCTTCTCAATTATTTAACTGGCATTTAAATTCCACGAATATCGGAGAGTGTCATCGCAACAAATTGCATCCCATCGAACTATTACCCAATAAATTATCATTCAGTTACATTTCGATTAAAATACCAAGGACAAGCTGAAAGAAACGAATCTATAACGCGTTAATACGAAAAAATTTTCCATTGTCTCGATTATGAGAACAGCTAATTTCATAGTATTGTTACTAAAGATTTTAATCTATTTACTACTCCGAGAGAACATTATTTATTCCACGCACGGGATTCCTATTACAGATATCCATGATATTAATAAATTTCCTATTTTGTGAGAATAGTCTCGTTATTCCATAAAAATAGTCGCATTATACGTAAATACCAAATTTCATGAGGAATCTGTTACAAAGATTCGCTGCTATCAAAAGTTAAAGAATCTCGTTATACGTAAATCGATCACTTTTCAAACTACAGAATAAACGATTAAGAAATTAAGTAAAGCGGATTTTCTTCCATCTGTATATCGTAGAAATAATCTACTTCGCAATTCTAATCCTTATTCTGTTGGAATAAAACGATGTTCTCACACGCGCACGAATACTTTAAATTGTTCGTCAGTAATACACTCACTGACTATTAATCAAATATCCATTGCTTTATTAAACGTATTAAATAGTAGATATTATGGTAAAGATTAAACGAAACACCTCAGAATCAGTAAATCATGTTGAAAATAGAAGGTTGCTCAACCCAAAGCTTTCATTTCTGCTTTAAGAACTAAATAAAAAGGATTAACGAAGAAAAACGATCGAAAAGCATCAAGATAACGCTTTTTTGTGTAGTTAAAATCAAGGTACTAACACGTACTGGAACTGAGTTAACAACGACTAATGATCGGTAAGGAGACTTAAATTACCGTCAAACGTACAAGTGCACGGCGCACGTGATATTTCCAAGTCAGCCAGTGCTTCTGTATCTGTTCACTGCAATTAGGTACTCGGACTGCGTTTCCGTAATGACAGAACTGCCGGGTGGACTTTCAAAGAATTCCAGGATGAGTCGTGCATCGTTCTCTTCGCTATATTCGCTCGCTATTTACGACGTTTCAATGGTACGCCGCGCGAACGTGACTCGATTCACGTCCTATGCCTTCGATTATTCGATTCTATCATTATTTTCTTTTCTTTTCACGCGTATATTTCTTTATATCGCGATGTACGTGTGAAGAAATTGTTAAACGATGATTACGTTTAACGCGTATCGTGTCACGTTTGCCACGACGCGTACAGGAATCCAAAGAAAGACGAAACTTTTGTCGAATAAACAAGAACGAAGGACAAAATGAAAACGTTGCTTTTGTAAGTAGATTTAGATAGCTCACTGTAAGCTGTAAACCTTTGGCTTTTAACCTACTCGGATACGGTGATTTGATACTTGTCGAGTAATGTCATCCGACACTTGAGGATAACACGACGCGAGAGGATCTATCATTTTGATGAAACCGACGATCATCGCAATTCATCGCGACTAACCAAGGATCGCGGAAAGATGTCGAGAATGTCCAAGAATAGTTAAGAATTGACGACTTGGCTAAAAATCGTCATGTATCGCTACGAACATCCGAAAAAGTCACGAGCAATCGCAATGATCGTGCGGTATATGCAAATGTAAAGGTTAAAGGTTGAAGCCCTCGGGAGGACTTTTGATAGTGTTAATAACATTTTTATGACGTAAAACGAGTCAACAGCGTAACTCGAATAGATTGCAAACAATTATTCATGATTTCGAGTTTATAGAACCGAACAACGGGACGTTCAAAATGGATAAAGTTAATTGAATCTATTTTGAAAACGTGACAGAAAACAAACTTCCAACCACATTATTTATATCCGTAAACCTTGTCGCAAATTCTAAAACTCACAAACTCGATCATTATTTTCTATTCTTCGACTCAAAATTTTCATTGATCCCGAGCTACCGCGAAGATCATTCCGAAGGCATGTAAAATTCGAGAAACCAGAAACCTCTGTTCCATGATTCTAAATGTTTACTAGTTCTATTGTAACAAGGATCCGCCGCGGGAATCACCACAGACACCCAAAATTTCACTTTAATTTCGCTCTCTATTCACAAACTCCAGACGTTCATTCATTATTCATGACACGCGTCCCTTGATATTTCCACCGATGCCCGGTAAACCACAGAATTACTCGTGAGGCGGCTCGAAACACGAGAAGCAAAAAGGAGGTTGTTCTCGCCGAAAACCGCGACGCTCGTAGAGGATTCCGTGGACCGGAGGAGCGGTCGAGTGACTTGGTGGCTAATAAGCCGGCCGTAAGGGCCCATCTGGAGGGAATGGACCTCGCAAATTGGCCATGAGGCCCAAGGTCGTCCGGTATATCCCACGTAGCGGGGCCAGTGGCCTCTGTTGGAAACAAGTCGGGGTCCAGGGAGCTTCCCTGCCCTTGGCAGGATATAACACACCAGAACCAACAGGAGAAAAGAAGCCCTATGGCCCTAGAAGGACGACCAACCGACCAACGGCAGTCCTGGCGAGTTAAGTTCTCCGCTCCCCCAGGTATAAAAGAAATCTCTCCTCTCTGGCTGCCTTTCGAGAAAATGCCTACGAACTTCGGCAGGTCACATGAATCACACAGAGGGGATCTATGTTACTGTTGGAACGCGTAACACCATTATCCTCAAGGGTATAGAATTTGTCGACTATTTGGACAATGACGACATGGAACTATCTATTACAGGAGTTTACTAAGTCTTTGGTAAATATTTGTCGTTCCTTTCTTTAGGTAATTAGGTGATTAGGAATCCCTCGTAATCTAATGTGACGCTACGATTCCATTTTTTGCTCAGTTTCTACGTCTCGTTACGCAAGTACGCGATTAATATGCGATTCTTAAGAAGCAGAAGAATTCTTCAAAAAAATGATTTACATCCATAAATTTAGTTATTACAACAAGCTCACATAAATAATGCTAGATTTCAAGATAAATGTAGAAGATAGTATTCGTGATGTCAGCTCTTTTTATCGGTATATCGAAAATGTCCAAAGCAAAGCACGTATTAATTAGAACGACTAATTTCTACCTGGTTTCCATTTCCTTAATCGTATTCCTAAAAACAGGAATACCAAGGTTATGGCTGACCGACCCTAATAGAAGGTTAATCGTGTAATTTGCTACGTGTTCGATAATACTGGAATCACTGTTTCAAGTTGTGAACCACTGTGCAGGAGCTTTTGTCCGGCTCCCAGGCCGGAGTGCAATTCGGGTTAATTGGAGAACAAGGGCGAAACTTTACGCCGAGCGAGGAAGCTCGACTTAGATGCTTTAGCCCTTGGCTGTAACTTCTCGATCGAGAGTGTACTGAAGAGAATCGATTCGGAGGAATTTCAAAACGATCGCACAAACTTTCTTCTTCCGCTGTTTTGATGATAAAATCGATAGTTGGCAAACAATGTACCAATAATAATAATGCAGACTCGTATTATTATTCATATAGTTAAAAAAAGAAAGAAAAAAGAAAAAAAGAAATATGGAATCTAAACAGAAATATGTTTCGTCCATCAAATAACTTCTTTCGTGATATTTCTACATATTGCGAATATTCTGTCTATTCTGGCACCCTCAAACTTCCCATAAATGGATATAAATACCATGAACATTTTTCCGTTTTCACGAAACTCGTTTATATTCGATCCCCGATAAAGCAAACAGACCCAGGAATTTCTCGGAGAGAACAGACTATCGTCGACAAATCATTTCAAACGCAGGCACACCCACGCGTGTCGACCACCCTTAACGTTTCGTTCGACGAAAAAGTGAGAAATGGCGGGGGTCTATTGACACTGGGTATCGTTCTAGGTATAGGCCGCGCGCAAAAAAAAAAAGAAATAAAAGGGAGAGAATGTACGAAAATACGGTTGCCGTTTACGAAGAAAATCTTTTCACAAAAAAAATGCTATCGTAAGATTTTCGAACGAATCTTTGAATCCTGTATACACTGGAAAAAGAAGGAAAGAAGCGAAGAAACGACGAAGATAATTTTCTTCTGAAAGAAAATTTGTGAGCTTCTATGTTAAAAGTATTCGACGAAAAGATTCTAATAAAATATTGAAGTTCCTAAAAAAAGTATTCTTTCATTCATGGTCTTCTTTAATATTTAATGGAATTCTTATTTTATATTTCATAGATACTGCAAGAGGTATATACGTATCGAGTAGATAAAAATATCGAGGGCAGAAGGTCATGGAGTTACTAAGATACAATTTTATTACGTATTAAGAAAAGCTAGGATTAATCTTTAATCTTAAAATAAATTAATCTGTTACGTGAACTAATTTATACTTGCCGGAAGATATAAATACCGATTGGTGAATAAATAAATTTGAAGAAGCAAAAATCTTTTCTCTCCGTTTTTCCTGAGTAATACGAATCCATTCATTTTTTTAACGTACAACCTCACGTCATTCTTCTAACCTTATCAAAGACAATGACCTATAGTTCATGTGCTTACTAACGATGTCTTGTTAATCTACTCCATTTTCCTTCTACCATCAACACGACCCCCATCACGCAATAAGTCTTTACAAAAACGGCTTCAAGACCTTCGGACATTCTTCTACATTTATTCCTTTCTCGCAAGAAAAACAGCTACTCGAAGCTTCTTATAACACTGCGAATTTCAAAATCGAGAAAATATTCGCACTAACCTGATAGTTAGATTCATCCTGCTAAACCAATAGGTCAAACAATGCATCAAACAATGCATCAAGCAAATCATCTGGAAGATTGCTGCAAGCTGACACGTCGCCTACCGTTTGCGTCGACCGTCTCATTTTACCTGCACTTTGCTTCAACATCAAGGGAAAAATGGAAAGGGAAAAACAGAAAGGGAAAAGCGGAAAGGGAAATTGGAGAAATGGTGGGGGTGTATCTGACCATTCGAACTTTCAGAAATTTTCATGGAACATTATGAATTAAATAAGACAAAAGATTCTAAAGGAAAAGAAAGTTGGGTTCATTCTTACACTTTGTGTAAATGGATTATTCAAAAGTTATACAATTACTCATTCAAAAGTTATACAATAAATATCCATTTATGAATAACCAAAGAAATGAAATCTAGACATTAACGGTAACGTTCACTGTAATTTGGATACTTGTGACATGCTACAAATCGTCACAAGTGTTAATGAAAAATAACATAGTCAGAGTAACACAGAGTGTCACCTGCCTAACGAATTTAGTCCACAACTTGAGTCCAACTTCTGCTTGCATAAAAATCCAAAGAAACAGAAGCGAACAAATGAGAAATCTATAGACTGGTTCAGACCCGAGAAACTCGAGAAACGTTTTTAAACCTTTTCAAATCGTTATTAGTCGAAGTAAGACAGAAATTTAGACAGAGAAACGTAAGATGAAGAAGAATTCCTGGAAGACGTAGACCGTTTTTCGAACTTTTGCATTCCAAGAAACAGGCTCGGTAGACCAACGAAGGGAAAGAGTGAAGAAGGTGAAAAAGCAAAGGGGACGTCGGTTACGGCCCTGTACCCTTGAAGCTGAAGGTTGCCGCTAGCGAGGGACAACCTTCCTTCCTTCCGTTGCCCCTCCACCATCGGCAAGCGATCCTCTGCCTCCACTGCCGCCGTTACCGCCGCCGCCGCCGCCGCCCTGACGCGTCCGCCTTTGTGCACGGCTTTATTTCATCGCGCACCGGACATCGATTGGCCTCGACTCTCTCCGTCGCGATATAATAATAGCGTTGAAAGTGTTTTTCCGACAAGACTATCACGGTGCGAGACTAGAAACGAGGGTCCGCTGTGGACTTCCGGGAGAAAGATTTTCTTGGAGTAGATGGGGTGGTGCAAGCTGGTATACAGAGCTTCGTTGTGATAGCTGCAGCAGCATGTTTGGAAAGATCGAACAACTTCAACACGTTCGATTGCCACGATGATCATCGGTTATTGAATTTTTTTAGAATTATTAAAATAAGATAGATTTCGTAGGCTAATATAAATTTTCAAGGATGCAAATGATCTAGACAATAGCGTTGGCAGAAAAATGTGCGCAAATGCAATGTAATATTTTCCAGAAATTAAATTTTATTGCGCACAATATATCTCGATTTATTACGATTCCCGGGGAGAAATATATTGTACTTGCAATTCGTACAGGTATATTGCTATAACGTTATCGCTGTTCGTTAGTTACGCACTTGAATTTTATGCTCAAGAGACTCTTTAAATATTCAAAGTGCTATTATTTCGATGATAGTAAAGAGAGATAGAAGCATACAATATTCGAGGACCGTAACAGGATTAATATTTCGTCGACCGATGAGTTTAATACGACGTAAGTTATAAACTAATATTGCTTTCGTATGGACTCGATTATCAGTAGTTTTAGTAGCCCAGAAACGAAATATTTTTTCATATTTTTTGTAAATATGCGACATATCTTTCTATTCTCAATACAATTTTCATTTTAACACATACTATCACGCCTTATTTCTATAAAACGAGTTTATAGTAGAAACTGTTTCTGCTGAAATTTTAAGAAAAGTGTGTTTATTTTAATAAATGTTTCAAACGTGCATATTTTCCAAGATATTTCTGAACGGTACATAGAAGTTTTTTCAAATTTTACGAGGGTCAGCGATAGTTTCCTTCGTTTTACCTGGACTTTACAGTTACGTGTAAAATATATTTGGGGATTCAAGAAGAAAAATGAGACGAGAGTTAAAAAGGGAAGGTATAGAGGATACGAATATTTACTATCTTTGAAATAATAGCAGAATAATTTCTTCGTGACTGTTTTCGAGATATAAAAAATCTATGCACTAGTGAAAAAATGCACCCCGCTGGGGGTAGCCACCCACATGCTATATTTATTTTTATTTTATTTTTTTTCTCACCATTAAGATATAACACTTTACCAAATGTCCTTCAGGACAAATTGTAAAAAAAAACCAAAATAAAAATAAAAACGTGTAAGAAGTCTGAAAAAAAAACTAATGAAAATTGAAGAAAACTACTCAAAAACATCAATAGCGAACTAATAGCTTTAATGAAGTTGCTTCAATACGATGGCAAAAAAGCAACGGGAGTTTGATACATTTTAAAAATAAATTTAATCTTAAATAAAATTAACAAGAGTCTGATATATTTATTTATAAAACAGATCGGAATTAACAAGCGAAAAATGGCAGCAACTCCGAGTTACGTAAACGATATCGAAAGCAAAAATAAATAAAGATTAATTACTGACTTGGGTAAAATGTACGTTAATACACGAGGCTAAGAAACGGTGAAGATTGATGAGGATTGGATAGAAGAAAAATGTTTTGGAAAAAGTGGGTGAATTAGAAACACAGAGATATTCCTGGTAGATTTTCGAAGGTTGAGATACGAGCGGCTGTCTGTGGACTTTGAAAAATGGTGCTATCAAAGAGGCTAAGTGAGTGGAATTACCAGGGATAATGGTAAATGGTTTTGAAGTTGCGATGGAGTTGTCGATAAAAATTTATTACCAACGAACGTTTTAACGGCTGTTAACGTACCCTATTTGTATTACCGTGTTCGATTATTTAATAGAATTTGTAAATGGTAATTTTACTTCTGGGAGTAAAAGAAAATTCCCAAAGTACCGAAGTACAGAAAATTCTATAACGAGATTGCTCGATCAACTGGCAGATCTTTTATTTATAAATTTATCGAACAACACATGCGTAAAGGATGGACATTTAAAAATAAGGAAATCGATTCTTCAAGAAATCAAATCTTACAAAGTTATAAACATCGCAGGGATATCGTATTAATCGCATTGGAAAAAAGAAAAGAAACAAATAACAGGAATGAATGCTTTTTAGAAAAACGTTTAAAAGCATTCCTTAGTAAAAAAAAAAAAAAAAAAAAAATAATAATTTTCTACATTTTATTACTAGTTATGGAATTCTTCTACTTCAGTAACGAGATCAATGCCAATAAAAATAATAAAAGATTAAAAGAAGCACGAAGAGTGTGTACATAAACAAGAATAGAAAGAGAACGACAAAAAGTACTTTATTTCCAATTCAATTCAATTCCTTTCGTCATTGAATTAATGTCAATCGTTCCTTCCTACACCAATGACAATTATTCCGTCCTCCACGTACGAGCACGTAAAATTAGAGAGCGCTAACCAAGTTTACTCAACCGTTCCACGCAGCGAACCTCGCTGAAATGTATACAAATTGTTATACGGGAAGGCAAAGGACAGTAAGAATGCTTCGGAGCACCAATGTCCACGATACGATGATCGATCGAAGGTTCTTTCGCTTTGTGTTCGTATACATATTGGGAGAAAGGAGAATTACCGACGACGTGTAACGTTGTACCCAAGGACTTGGTTTTTCCATAAGAGAGCAAACATATCTAGAAAAATTGACGCTAAATTGAGGAATTAGTACTAAAGGGATAACATTATTAAACGATTCAATGAAATATCTGAACGAGTGAATAATAAAAAAAAAAAACGGATTTCGATAATTATCGTATAAAAATCAGTAAAAAATATTACCACTACATTAAAAGCAAGAGTAAATATTTTGAAACACTCGGTCTCGGCCTTTTATGATTTTCAAACATGTTCAAATTACCCAGACTACGGTGAGCAATCGTTTAAAAATAATCGTCGGGCAATTACGTACTTGGAGCACACTTGTTAGTCGAATTATTATAATTTGTCACCGTCGCGATATCTTTCGACCAGTACGCACAACCGATTCAGAAAACAAAGTGTGATTTTTCATGAAACGATAACATCGCAAATGTAATTTTCGCACTTTTCAAACGATATATGTAAAAGTTATTAAAAATTATCATTGCAAATGCTACGACAATTATATATTCCTTTTTCCCAGTTTCCTGTGTTTTTCGTGTCAGAAATATCAAGCCCCCGGATCAGAAATATCGACGATGATAAGCACGTTTGTTACGCAACACGTTACAGCACTTTTTTCAGAGATAACATAGTACGAATTTAGGTTTGAAAGTAAATAGCGCAATTTTTGGTGTACCGATCTTCCGCGTTTTCCTAATACAAACACACGCTAGTATTTTACTTATCTACTTGTCGAAGGTCGTTTACAAATAATGTCGGACAAAGGAGAAATATCGTTAAATGAACGCTTGTTGATAGAAAGTTACAAAAATGGATAAAAATATAGGGAGGATGAGATAAACGCGAGTAACAATATTGTTCACATATTGCTCTTTTGCCATATTTTTCGTAGTACTCTGAAATTGAAACGATTAATTCAAAACTGCTCGCATTAAACTAACACTAAACAAAAATAAAGATTCCAGACAGTCTTAGACTTTCTAACGATAGTACGTTTAATGTGCAAGAGAGCGATATTTTCGTATGATTAATCGATGGAGATTAGCACGACGATAAAATTTCTAAAGTTTCCACGGGGAAATCTTAAATTTAACGCGGCGTCGACGGTGTTAAGAAGGTGACGAGGACGCGGAAGATCGATACGATTTCAAAGAAACAACGTTCTATTTCGGGGTAATTCATTGCCTTGGAGCTAGGATATTTCGAGATTTTCCTTGGAGAAAAACGGAAGAGCCACTAGAATCAACAACTGAGAAAAGATCGCAGACAATATATTTAATAATTTAAAATCATTGACGAACTTCACAAACATTCTCCTCTATAATTGTATAAATACACTTATTTATATTATATCAGTACAATTTATTTTGGTTATCATCTGTTTGAATTGAAAGAGAGAAAGGGACTGTAAGAAATGATACATAAGATTAACGTTTATCTAGAAAATATCCTTATAAATTTGCAGATCTTCATGAATATAATATAATATATTACAATAATTTATTTTGGTTATCATTTGTTTGAATTGAAAGAGAGAAAGAGACTGTAAGAAACGATACATAAGATTAACGTTTATTTGGAAAATATCCTTATAAATTTGCAGATCTTCATGAATATAATATAATATATTAGTATAATTTATTTTGGTTATCATTTGTTTAAATTGAAGGAGAGAAAGGGACTGTAAGAAATGATACATAAGATTAACGTTTATCTAGGAAATACCCTTATAAATTTGCAGACCTTCATGAATATGTATAATGTGCTGTTTCAACCGTTCCTTGTGTATCTCTTTTAATTATAATATTTAACGTATTTTAATATGCACTTTACAATTGAATATTCGTTCGTATTGTAAAATGCCTATGGAAAATGCACGATTTATACTTAGGTAATATAACCTTCGTATGATTTTCCAATGATGTTTCAATTTAGTATCAACCGCAGATACGATGGTCGATAGACAAACAAAAAGAAGTGCGTATTACAGTCACGAAATGTCGCCTCTTAGTCGCAGTGTAAATTATTTATAAAATGATGTATGGCAAATAGGATGTACGTTCTAAACATAATGAGTTACTATATAATTTCATTGTGTATTCTTCGGATTCTATAAGAAAATACCTGTTCGCTACGAACTTTTGCACTTTAATAAGACTCATCTTCTATTACTTCGTATTATACGAATCGATCAAAGTGTTCAGATACATACTTATGACTGTATATGTATGCAAGTGTATACAAGGGCAAGAATATTTTAGATGTCGTCAGACAACGATAATGGAACAGCTGTGTGTACACGAAGGGGACAAAGAGCATTCAAAGCGATTTCTGCCTTTTTCAGTGTGTCACTGACGAGAAAATATTATGACGCAAACGCGATAACGTCGTAACGCAAGGTCGAAGAGCTTTTCCGATTCATCTAACGCGACAATCAGCGAGCACGTTATGCTAAAAACTTTTACGCTACCGAACACGTCGTCAATGTCCTCGAATTTATCGCCGAACCTGTATCGCTTCACCGTGTTTCCAACAGATGGAAATTAACGTCCAATGACTCACCAAAGTGAAATGTTGATATGAAAATCTTTTATGAAAGAATCATGCGCGTGGCAACTTTGACATTGTATTAGCATTGCGATAACATTGTAAAACAAATTCGAAAAGATACGCAGAAGCCGCAAAGTTACTCGAGCCAAATTGATTAATTTTCTTTAAGTTTCTTGAAAACAAAACGATTAATCCTAATCAGTTTGGTTTTTCTATGATTCTAAATGACGCTTGTTACACGCGAGTTTAAAGTTCGATGCTGATCGATTTCTTGCGCTAATTCCTTTTATTATGAAATGGTAGATCGAGTAAAGCAGCGAATCGCGAAAATTCTACCAAACGCCATCGCGGAATTTTCACCAAAAGTCAAATAAATCATCAAATATTACAGTTGTAGTTGAAATTAATTATTCCCTTTCAAGGAGATAAATTGCGGTAAAATCAGAGGATTAATTGCAGGTAATCTATAGCCAATACGTTTCCTGTGGTTCGATAGATGTTTCTCATGGGATTAACGCAATATCGTAGAAAGAGAATTACATCGACCGACATCTGTCCTAGGTGAGGAACTGCCACTACCCAGGAGTCGATCAATTCTCATCGTAAAGCGTTTAACGTAATTTCACCAGACACTGATTGATCGTGGAACGACAGTCGATTCGCTTTGAGTTATGTTAATGATTTGAAATTACCTTTCGCGCAGCGAGTGTCCTCGGGAGAAACGCTTCTCTTGCCAATTAGACGATTTTACGCGATTGGTTAATCGCTTGGACCCTATTATTACATACATCTACGCAAAAAGGAGTCAGATTATTTGTAAACGAAATTAAGTCAAATTAAATACTGCATATTTCAATACGTTGAGAAATTAGAATAGGAAAAACGCATAGTTTAAATTAAGACGGTGTATGTATTTAAAAAAAAAATCAAGATTTATTTGTGGTTCACGTAATATAAATCGTAACCGTTTTAATGAGAAAGACCAACTGAGTGATTCTATATTCGAAATTCTGTTCAAATGTGAAGCTTTCACGTGTGAACTCGAGCCAGACAATTTCGGAAAAGTTATGATAGCGTGAACTTTCTATGTAGTTTTAGTGGCTTCACTGCGAACTACCTTGATTTCGATTTTGTCAGAGAAAGGGTCGAGGTAAATCAATGCTTAAAAAAGAGTGAAAATATAGTTAAAAAAAAAAAAAAAGAAATGAGAAAACAAACAGTATCAGTCCAAAATATGAAAAGTCACTCGAACAACGTATATTTTCATCGATTCACGCTTAAACAAAAAAAAAAAAAAAAAAGACATGAAAACACGTGATATATTTTCAAGCATTTATCGACCCTTAAGGAACGGCAAGATCTAGAATTTTTTAAGAATTTATCAGCACGAAGAAAGAAAGAAGCTTAAAAATACACAAAGTTCCTAAATGTTTATCGATACACCAGGCAAAAAGGAGTATTCCGAAAATAGTAGCGCAGAATTCCTTAACAACGTATCGTCATTTAAATTTCAAAGAAAAACCATCCGAATAGTTAAACATTCTACATCTTTTATCATTTTTACATTTATTATCGATAGACTATGTGGCGGCACTCGACAGCAAAATATCACCATTCGACACTAACTACTGACGGATGACGGTAGCATAGTGGTTAACGCCTTAGGTTACGTACGGTTCGAACCCGGATTTCAAATCCTAGCGACAGTAATTTTTCTTCCGCGGTACCAAAAATGAAAAGAAAAATGCAGCAGAGTACCCCAGTAGCGACACCAGCGACCCGTAGCAGAACCTTGTCTCAACAAACACACCAGCAACCTACAACTATCACGGCCTATTCACTTCCAACTAGTTTACACAAAAACTAGAAACTGCGCGTCGTGGAATACAAATTGCAACGAATATATAGGAAATTAATTCCGACAACTTCTTCCACCACTATCCAACGTGGTAAAACGATATTATGACAACTTAAGCAAATGTGTATACTTAGATGCATTTGATGCATGTGCAATCACGTGTACGCTTGTAACCCGCTAATAAGTTAAAACGCAACATGTACTTTTAATCCATCAAGCACTGAGCAGGTCTAACCATAAAAAAGTAGTGACTGGTTGGAAATGTAAGTTCGCGCTAAAGTTTTAGTTACACAATGCCAAGGTTAGCAGCAGGTGAAGTTCCACACGATCATCGTAGCCGCATTCATTAAATTGTAATTATAAAGTCGAAGATCTGCTTATAGCCTCGTGATTCATCACTTTAGTCGATAGCGTTCTGCTGGGCAGGAAGTGTAATGAGTAATAGTCTTCATCAAGAGGAGGAGGTCTGTCGGTGAAACCTACTAGTGGTGTACGCCCATTTGTCGGCTCGTACGATACCCCCCTACCATTGTTTAATTCACTACATTCAATTACTAAATGTGCTTCGTTTGCTCTCGACATTATTCTTCCCCACCTTTGTCAAACCGAATCGAACGAAATATTACAATAGAGGCCTTCAACGTTGCGTCCGCGAGATAAGCCAACGTTCGATAAAGCAGCCACAAAGAAAACATTCTAACGGCCGATGGTTTAGAACACAAGGCGATGTTGTTGTGTTGGCGATGGCATACGGCACGACCACGGGTTTGGTAGAAAGCTTCATTGCCAGTTCTGTCACGATTCGATCGTACGCGAGCATAAGTATGTGCTACGAAGGCTGTTTACTACCACGCTGCGTATTCTATCGCGCTGATAAAAAGTTCGAACAGAGAAAGTAAATATGCAGTGGCGAACAAAAGAAAGTTTATAAAATAAAAGATATAAAAAGCTGGAATAATTTTAATAACGGATTTATATTTAATAAGATAATAAGAGCGATCACTATGTAAACATAATATACAGTGCCGTGAATAATTATAAACTCGACCCTTGTTTCAGATTTTTCATAATATTAAAACAAAAATTCAAGATCGTTTATAATTATAATTTTATACTATAATTTAAAACAAAACTGACGATACAACAAATAAAACTTTCCTTTTCCTGAAGCGTGGAAAAGATGAAATTTCCTCTTAAAACTGTGTGTTTCTACCTGTAAAAAGATATAAACTCAATGTTAATTTTGTTACGTTTTCATTCGATATTTAGAGGATTTTCCTTTACTTTCGATTATTTCTATTTAATCTGTTAAATATACCCTATCCACTAACACGTTTGAAGTTTCATCTTGAATATCCGGCCGCAGATTTTATTGTCTTTTTAAGACCAAAATTCATAGTGTATCAATCTTGAACTTTCTTTTATTCGCCGCTATATATATTCGTGATTATGATCCATGTTACAAAATAATCTAAAAAAATTCATGACTTTCTTCTGAAAGCATTTTTACAACCTTGTAGACTAATATTCGTTATAAATGTACGAATATACTTTTAAAATGAAGTCTTTAGTCAACACAACAAAAACATAGATTATCTTAACCTATACGCGTCTTGTACATAACTATGTATGTATATGTATACGTTAGACAGCGTGTGTAATGGCACCGATCGTCGATCGAAGAATTTTCTGAACACAAAGAAAGAGAAAGAGAGAAAGAATATAACTGACCGGAAGATATGATTGTTTATGTTTCTATGTTTGAATTAAATCGACTCATATTCACGGTCAAACGTTTCAGTATAAAGGCAGATTGTCGAACCGTGACGAAGCCCGCATCGTACTCGGAAGGTCGACTTAACGTAAAAAGGTGTACTAACCTTGACGTCTTTGCTTCGCCATGCAACCGACTTGACCAAGAACTTTCAAACTAATAACGACTCCCGGTATCGTGTACGCATCACGTCGAGAAAGAACACATACGACAGCTATGTAAATATACCCGTGAGCGTATATAAATCTGTTAAATCTCTTGACTATAGTTGTATGGTAGGAATAGGTCGTTGACCAGCGCGCACTCTATGTAGCAGATACCGGCATCTGCAGCAGAATACTTCAAAACAAAGGGACACCGGTATACATTGGCGAAAATCGAATTTCTAATCAAATGTGTAAACAAGTTCTATCGTAATGTTGTAAAAATAGAATGCAATTTCCTACAGATGTACAATAATTGGCGTTTAATTTAACGATTATTATTTAATCACCGATTAAATTCTTAAAAATTATCTTGAAAAAGGTTATCTTATTAGGTTAGCGCATATGAAATGTCTTCCCAAAGTATGAATTTGACGTGTCACCTATTAAATTTCGTTTGAACGTTAATTGTCAATCATATTAAAAAAAAATAAATTTAGTATAAATTTTGTATATACAATGTCAAGAAGACTTCTAATAAAAATATTAAAACCTTGTTATTGGTTGTCATGAACGTCAAGAGAATCCGTGGATTTTCTTATATTTTAATTTGGAGGTTAGACGTGTCATCTGTTTTACATAGACAATTTGTCAATACATAGATTAGTTCGTTAAGAATCTTCTATTATTTCTATGAAATTTCTATTATTTCTAAAGAATCATCTATTATTTCAATCGTTGAGAAAAGTTTAGTAACGTCAATGCTCGGTGACGTTAAAAAGACAAATGCCGGTCACCGGTGACCACCGCAACGTGTTTGATCTATCACGATGATACGATTATGCATAATATTATAGAGATAAACCATGAATAACCCGAAACGAGGACCGATAACGCTTGGCTACGTCGAACCGTGGTATTGGATCAATAAAAACACTTAATAACATTGAACGAGGTACGAGAAAGAGGAAAAACAAATACATCGGAGTAAAGACCCACCCTAAACGCGATGACGACGAGGTTAGGAGTGTTGAGAGTGGAGAGTACGTACCGCGCCAGCGCCATCCTGACATGAGATAATCCAGGTCCCGTAGGTGTCGAGAGCAAGGTATCCAGATCTGGAAAGAATGGTTTATCGCCGACACTAAATCCCACTGGACACATGCGCGTAAATTCCTCGTCCTCGAACACACGAGCTCGTCATAACTTCTGGCCCTGGGCTTCAAGGAGCCTCTCCCCGTAATTTCGTTCACTTCGATTTTCTCGAGTAAACTCGTGGCGTCCTCGCGCCTACAAAACGCAGTCAGGGATTCCCTTCTTATCCCTGTCTCTAGTGTACCACTGTCACTACCGCATTTTCACTGCCATGTCTGTGGCGGCTCCGTAAAAAAAGGCCTTCGCGACAGTCAATCACGGCGGTTAACGAGCAGCGACAACTAAACTGTCGGTGAATCGAGCGTGTACGACGGAGAAAGACAGAGAAGTTGTAGGAGGAGTACACGGCGGGAGCCAAAGAAACGATCGAACGAGAGACGAGACGACTGATTCGAATATTCGACCTCGGTTTTGTCAGCCGAACCGAATTAATTTCGTGTACGCGTGATTACAGGAGCGACTAGAACGCCGAGAGCGGATACGCCTGCTCGGAACACAGTTCGCCAGTCACTATTCCAACTCCGATCACGGCGCTGGCTCGACTGAGCACAACTACTGAACGTCCGCGAGTCCCCACCCCTGTGGCTGCGGCCTCGTACGCTTTCGTTACGTCTCGGCCGCGTTCGACCGAACTTCGGTGATGCTCGTGTCTTTTCGCGACCTCGTGTCGCGCTAGAACGATGGTTCACCGCCGGGTACCCAAGGCTCCCTCCTACAGGAAGCTCCTCTTCGCCAATGCAAGTTTTCTGGCATGCTGCTACGAAATTATATGAACTATGTTCTCATACGTAACGTATTCTCGAAAGATTTCCTCGGCTAGTTCGCACACTCTTCTCCCGACCGTCTTCTTCCGAGTCACGTTCTTTATTCAGCGACGCAAAAATAATACCGATGATGCTTCCGATATTTCCATTCTCTGGTAATGCATGTGTATGTATATACACTAGGAGGAAACGATATAGCGCGGTCATAAATTACAGTAATAGCATTAAGAAGCTACGCTCATTGATGTAACCGCATTCAGGAACGTACGCGTTTTGTAGGAACACTTGCACACTTTCATAGGTGGAGGCAATTATTTCTCCCTCCAATTAAAGTCACGTGTATGGCCATTGTGTAAAATATATTTCCGTTTCTGGAACGTACTGCTATGTATAGATTATACCATAAAGAGACGTAAAAAAACAAATTTAATAAAACGTACCCAATGTGGGCGTTGAGAATCGTTCCACCCACTACACTCTATTCGTAAATCGTCGTACAGGCAAATAAATTGATTTTACAAAAAATAAACACGTGTTCTGTTTAATACGCTTTGTTTAATACGCGAAAACTATTGTATTTTTACGATCGGAAACAATCGGTGATTATGGATGGTTGTAGATATAACCACAGATTTGTTTCATATTCCAAATATTATGACGAGCACACTCTATGTATCGCACCGCGTTTATACTTCTCGTGAATGTTTAAACTTCCGCTTTTATAACGTTGTGCCCATTAAGCGGAGAATATCGTAATTTATCTAGTTTTTACGTATTTTCGGTAGAACTACGAGATGGCAGAATAATAGAACGAAATTATTCATGCCGCTCTCGATTCCACGTATACCGGGAGCATTCAAATCGGTAATGAAACCCGCGGTATCGTTTACGAATTCTCCGGTACACACAATATATCGGCGGAACGTGTGAAAGGTTTTTTCGAGCGTGCCGAGTGTATTGGTGCTTTCATGTCACCGGAAATGGAGAACAAGCCTCTGTTCGTCGAATTACACGAAAAAGAGGTCACGAAAATGTTTTATGGGTGTTTAAGGTGGTTGTGGTTGGTGTCAATGGGACCGTGACGTCGTGCCGGAATCACGCACGACGGTCGTGACATTGTGAAGAGAATACCGTATTCGTGAACTAATGTAACACGGAGATCGCCATGTGATTAAAGAAAAAAAAAAAAAAAAAATTCCGTCGTCAGACGAATCTTTACGTTTACTTCAATATCTTCAAGGTATACAATAAAAATATTTTTCGTATATCCCTTTTCTTTCGTAATTGCGACTCTAACCTGATCTAACTTCACCCCCTTATAACATCATATTATACATATAATACATTGTTAATCGACAAGTAAGATTTTACGTTCGAAAACTCCGCCTACAAATTAGTTACTTAATTGGCATTTATAACAGGAAAGGCCAGTATCTACGTGTTACGACGTCACCAATGATATTCCATTAACCGCATTCGTGACTACGGCAAAGTCAGCAGTTTTATGCAATCATACGCACGGATGCAAGTTTAAGGTTGCACGGATCTCGTTGGCTGATACGCGTGCTGCTAACGTGTCCATAAATTAGTGTCACGCCTCGAATAGCTTTCTCAGAGCGTCGGCCATCTCTGAAACGGATCTTTGCTCTTGTGATTCGTTCTATTCAAACTACAATGTATAACCCCTTATCAACGAACGAATTAGAGAACAGTAAACGTAGGATGGAAATGAGAAGAATAAACGATTACTCTCAACGGAAATTTAAGCCTTCACGTTGGGATAAGCGGAGACACATTTTTGTAAGAAATTTTGATAATTTCGATTTCGAGCTAGAGAGAAAGAAAGAGAGGTCACCGTTAATAAAGACGGCCCCGGGGCGTGGGGTCCCCTTGACCCCCTTAAAAAAACGTCCCTGAGTCTCATTCGCCCCAGAGCACGCGAGGAGTGCCATGTAAACTCTATTATACTTTCCATTCTTTTTTGCTCTTCTTTTGCATGTCGGCGCTTCCTCGGCGTCTGTCGTTGCATGTCGTGACGATATTTCCTGCCTACGGGGAATCATAGTGAAAAATGAACCACCATGGCGAACGGTGTTCTGCTCTGTGCGCAGCTCGTCGATAAATCGGTCGCCTCTCTAACAATTATGTAAATGCTTCTTTGTTATTCGACTGAAATTTTATTGTACGCGTATCATATTGGATGACTGCGAGGTACATGTTAATTTTGTTGTAATTAATCAGATAATTTATGTTCGACTATATCGTAGGCTGGATAATAGAAAATTGAACAAAATATCGGCATGTGTAGTCGTGGGATTTATGTAACAGGTTAAAATTATTCCTGGTCAAGGTAAAAATCCTACAATCAATCGTCACAGGCTACTGTGAAATTTATAATCAGAACGTAATCTATGGATTTTTCAGATTCTACTTTTACCGACATTCCTTGATTCTTCCTATTCGTTTAAAATAATCTGATAAAAACGTCATAATATTATATTAGTAATATGCATCTGCAAACGTCCGTAATAATATCTCAAACTTTAAAAGAGATTAGATTACCTTTTACGAAAGAACCATTACTTTCTTTGATAACAAGGTACGCATAATGTTTACCAAAGAATTTTAATCAGCCTTGAAAAGTAACAACAACGGCAACTGGTAACACCAAGTTCACTGGAACGTGTTAAAGCGAGGAAAAGCGAGGAAAAGCGAGGAAAAGCGAGACTGCTTAATTGTCCCAGAATCTCGCGCTAATTTCACGAAAGTTGCACGGAACATTTAAGTCGTCCAAGAATTTATTCCTATCCCTGGCACAACGAGGAAATGCCTGTTAAAATTTCGTTGAAGAATTCTCACGAGACACGACTTCCCAAAGGACCCTTCGAGTTAGTAAACGGCTGCTACGATGGACGCTAAATTCAAACGATATATACGTCTGCTTCGAGAAATCGTGAGTGCTGGCAGCTGCCGTCGTAAAAGAGATACTTTCTTGTCCCGTGAGTGCCGTCTGTTCCTTTCGACCAATTGCGTCTCTTGACCAGTTCAAACCGACCAAAGCAAGCTCTTCTTTCATTCCCTTTAATCGTTATTTGCTCTCCGTGAATAATCCTAAAGGGGTTCTAGTGGTTCAAACGATTATCCTCGGCTCGATGCGACTTTGTTACACGAAAAGATATTTGTAAACAAGTAAGATATCTTATATTTCTATACGTGTCTCTTCGTGTTGAAAGTAATTACGAATAAAATTTCAAATTGATTTCAGAGATTATGTTGTATCACATCGATAGCTTAAACATCGCGATTATATTTGACGCTATAAACCAAAGGATACTCGCATTTAATAAAATTAAAATTACCTTAATTGATCAAAGTGTCGATACGAAAATATTTGGACCAATTTTTCGAGGTGTTTCGTGGAGAGAAAAGGTACTTGATACAGGTCACTTAACTTTCTTATGGCAACGCTGGCACGAGCCTGTTGCTTGAACTGAATTAATTCGTAGTTACGTCAGTACGGTAGCGACCGAGTGATCGTTGCTCTTCGCTTCCAAATGCGTTTATTTGGCCGATTTCTAATAGACTGATTCTGTAAGCCCACGGGCGATGGGTTTCAGAAGAGTTTCATGGCTGTATCGATCTTCTATCATCAACATTGTAATGCGTTATCGACGTATTATTACGTTATAAAATGGTGGAGAAGAGAATATCTATTTTCTTTTCCTATCTTTTACTGTTATAATATTAAAGCCATCTCGTATTTTTTTATAAATATCTAAGTTGAACAAAATGAATAATATTAAATTTAAAAGAAAGTTCATTACGCTCTCTTCTTCAGAGTCTGTCCCTATTAAATATTCAAAAACTAAGTGAATGAAAACTGGATTAAAACATTCAGCGATATTTTATTTAATCCATTAAAGACAAAATCGAATTATAAGACGACTTAAGAAGCGACTGCAATTTGTATTTTAACTTCAACCTATTTTCCATTCAAGTATCGATAAGTATCGAACATCGTATGATTGATTTAGCTATTATCAATTATGGAGCATCGATTATTTTTTAAAATACATAGGACGTGTCGTTGGTTTCGAACGAATCAAAGCACTTTCGGAAAAATTTGTTGACTATCCACAGAGAGGTCTTTCGTTGGAAGAACGAAGTGTTTAAGAAAAGTCGAGGTGGAGGGATTTCGGTTTCGAGATGGAATGGGCTTTCGCCTGTACGGTCCAGCTGTTTCTCTGTCCGCCATAAAAACTGGTGCATAGCGCTCCACTGGTTCCCCTTCCTCTCGTCTTATTTTTCTCTTTCTTTGCAACGTTAATTTACATTATCATCTACACGCGCACGATCGAGCATTTCGGTATATTTTATATGCGACGAGAGATTAACGACGTGCGATTTTCATCGATTCTCGGAACCTTCGAGCGAAATTTCGATCGTTAAGGATCATCCAATTTTCCTATCTTCTTCTCTCTCGTTCATCTCTTTCCTTAATCTTTTTTTATCCCCTGTTTCGATTTTAATGGTACGACAGCTGCTGGACGGATAATTAAATTAACACCATTCGTTGGAAGATAGCCTCGGGCCAACGACGACTTTATGCACTGCAAATGAAAATACGAGGCTTGTGGAATTAAACGAACGTGGATGGAATGAACACGAGGAAACGTGCCAGAGAATTACGACTTTGTTGTTTTTCTGTGTGGCCGTAGCTTTCTTTACGGCTTCGGATTTTGAGTACGTCTTGACTTACTTGTTTGCTTTTATACCAAACGATTATAAAAGATCTGGATCTTGGCAGTGCTTGCACTTGCTGGAAATTTTACGGTTACCTAAATGGTAACGAGTTTCTCGCGGTGATCTAAAGAATCGTGAAATAACGAGTTATATGCTGCGTGCAATTTGTGTCATGGATATTGAAGGAATGAATTAGTCTCACATGTTTGGATTGGATGGCATGGTAGGAGGTTAGCAAAATCTTGGGACATAAATCTTGTCCATACTTATCTCAGTCGAATCAAATTAATACATAGATGCTGAAAGTGTTCGATATACAAAATTCAGTTCATTTATAGTTCAGTCCTCGGTATATACATTCAACGTAAACTCAACGCTCAATCGCAAAAATGTAGTAATAAAAACGATAACAAATTTAGAATTAATAATTATTCTACAAATACAGAAATTTGATGTCATCTAATCTCAAACATAAAAGATATAACTTAGAAAAAACGAAGCTGGCACCCCGCTGGGGGTAGCCACCCACATGCTATATTTATTTTTATTTTATTTTTTTTCACCAACAAGATATAACACTTTACCAAATGTCCATAAGGACAAATTGTAAAAAACCAAAATAAAATAAAAAAAATATCTAATCTCAAGAACAAAATCATGACCTGTGATAACAATCCTAGAAACTGAAGACGTACAAAAGTGCGATCTAGTCTCAAATCCATAGTTTAACGCTCAAGTTCATTTCACAATAAAACAGCTAAAAGTTGCAAAAATAAAAAATTTGATACAACCTAATAAATCTTTCTATTAATTCTACACGCCCATTTTAACACACGAACGTTCCAAAACATGAAATAAAGCAAAAGTCAGAGGAATTATTATCAACAAACTCTCAGAGGATTAACTCACTACATGGACCGTCGTATTTGGAATTTATCGCGAAAACAGCCTAGAAAGTTTTTCGCAGCGCAACGGGAGGGCGAGGATTGCGGAGAGCCGCATGGTAAAGGCTCATTGTTCATCCCTGTCGTGACACTCATGGCGGTCTGCGTTATATACGAGGCCTACGGTCTCCGGATGCATTGAAAGCACAGACTCCTTCGTGTCGCTCCGAGCAGTAACAATGCATAATAATGCTCGAATGGCCCGTATGAATTCAGATTCTGGCATCGCTCGCAAATAAGCTGCTCGAGAAAGAGAGGGTGCAGCTCGAGCCAATCCGAAGAGAGACGCGCCGATCGAAAAGGAAGAAAGAAACGAGAAAAGGAAGAAATCAGAGAAAACGAGAGAGAGAGAGAGAGAGAGGTTTTGCTCGAAGAATACGTGAAACGGAAAACGGAGAAAGTTGGACAGGAATGATCGTAAATTTTTGGTCAACAAGCATCCACGATGCAGACCGAACAAAAGAAGAAGAATAAACGTTACCTTTCGACGAGATTTTGTTTCAATTATCTTCAATTCTCAATGCGTAAATATTCTTTACAGATTGAATTACGACTTTTCATGAGATTACGCAAGATTTTACAAAGAAAGATAATCTTAACCAATACCTTTCATATTCATCGTTCGTTGTTCTCGTCTTTCTCCATCCTGACTTCTCGTTTGCTTTTTCTTTTTTTTTTTTCTTTTTTTCGTCCCTTTCCTTGCTTGACGAGTACGTATAAAATCGTGAGTATATGTAACGGACACCCTAGATTTTATACGACGTCCCCTCGAGGACCAAGGGGAAACGAATCCTTGGAAATTTCCATCTGCGGAGCGAACAGGTCGATGGAGAGACTCAAATGGGGACCGAAGGTTTAATTATCGGGGTCCTAGGTTCTGGTTCGTGGCGAAAAGAAGAGAGATTTTGTGTTTGCGTTAGACACGGCATAGAAAGGTGCGATTTCAAATTACGTCTAATCTTTCTTTATTGATTCTTTCAACGTGTCATATATTCATTACAGATCGAATCACATACATACGTGGTCTAATCATAAAGTCACACATTTTGTTTCTTCGTTTGAAGTGTCTCACGTACGGGGAACATAGCGATAAGTCTCAGCGGAAGTCGAGACAAAGTTAAGATAATATATATTTCACACGACCGTGAACACACAAACCTTGTCCTCGGCTTTCGAAATTTCCATCGTCTGGTCTTAACTTTCGAAACGCGTTTACTTTAGACGAGCACACTTCCTCTAACAATGATAAATCCACCGACAACCAATCTCAAAATGGAATCCGATCGAATCAAATGTAAAAGCAACGCGGAAAAGCTAAAAGAATGTACGAAATTGCAAACAGTTGTTAACAATCCGCGTAATTGCACGAGGGGGAGGCAGAGAAATTTTTGTTAACGTTCGACCAGTCGGAAATACCAGCAGGAAGCACGGCGTTTCCGTTTCTCCTTTTACGTTCGTCGTTCGGCTCGATCGAGGATACGCACGAAAGGTATCGACACAGAGACTCGAAAGTGTGCAAATAGAGCGAATGTGAAGGGGTTGCGGGCCACGGAGGATGTGTTCAACTTCTAACTTCCAACTTGTTCTAAATTATAGCGTACACCGGTACGATTGGCGAGGATCGGTTAAATGGGATCGGCGATGACCAGTATAACTCGCAAATTTATTTTAGCCATTAGCACCGTGATCATGATGGATCTTTATACGTTTACGAGAAATTGAAGTGCACGTAATAGGCAAGGATATAGTGCAGAGATGTGTCTTGTTTTACGAAGGAATTAGATGAAGAATCCTATGTTTAACAGTTTCGTGGAAGATTCTACAAAAAAGTTTAGTTTCGTTCATGGCTGAATATTTCTTCCTTAAGGCTCATCGACAAAATATACCGGATGTCGGACGGTGTGAGCTTGAGTTTCGGGCGTTGCTCCAGTTTGGCCGCTAATATTGTATAGAAAGTGGCGGGTAGGGTTCTTGTACGGTTGGAGAACGGTGGCGGAGGAGCAAGGAGGAGGAGAGGTGGCGGAGATGGTGACTGTGCAGGGTAGAAGAAACTACCACCGTTGAAGAGAGGAGGAGGAAGAGGAGATTGGTAGGGTGAAGGCAGACAGAGACGAATTGAGAGAAAGAGAGAGAAAGAGAGAGAGATGCAGACGGAAGGGCGGAGGAGAGGGAGAGGGACTAGGTGATTGTGTTAGAGAGCGAGGCAGAGCGGAATGGAGGGTTCAGACGAGGTCAGGTCACGGGACGAGCTGCTGTGCTCGGTCGATAGCACGAAGCTACCACCTATGCTACACATTGTGCTACCTATGGAGAATAAACAGCTATACACACGTGTGTGTATATGTACGTTGCCGGTGAAATGTGAAATTTGGGCAGGTCATGTTTTGACCATTCGAAACTACGAAACTTCGAACCGTTTACTCTGTTTCAACATACGTTGCGAAACATATCGGTATTTTGTTTAATTTCCGGCTATGTTTGGGGAAAATACGTTTTACAATAGAGAAAAGAAGATATCTTGGAATTTTTCAATCAATTTTCACCTTCCGCTTTCAATTGCTTGACAATTTCAGCTTTTATTACAACTCTATCCTTCATTGAGTAAAGTTTCCGATAATACACACTTTTGACAAGTTTACCAAACGTTTTTGCGTCTCGGCATATTATCAATTACGTTTCTTCTTAGATACGCTATGTAAATTCATTTCACAAACCATAGCCATTACTCTTGCCGCGCTCTCTTCTTATACACACAGAAGAGATTTCCCCCGTGAACGGTAGTCCAAAGTAAAAGCAGCGGGAGTATCAATTCGCTGATAGCAACGGCCTGATCCTCCGCAAAAACTTAATCGACCAACCATCGGCTTCGTTGGAGTTATTCCGACGCGAACGAAATATAAATCACGTGTCTTGACTTTTAACTGCTTCTCGGTACCTTGGTTAACACATACGATTGAGGTATCATCGAACTGGTTGGCAATCGGACCTTTTTCATGATTTACTATGTGCTTCGAGATGAAACGCGTACAAGTAACTATTTCGCCTCCGACTGTGATACCATTTCTAGAAAATGAAACCTTCCTCAAAGGTATTTCTTGCGTTAGTAATATTTTTCCGACACAGAAAAGAGTACAAAGTCGGAATTATTTTTCAAGGGAGAAAATATAAAAATATTGCGATATATAATATTTAAAATGCAATGTAAGATCAGGTGTTAGATTTTGATATTGGAATCTCGCTTAAAATAGCGGGAAAGAAGTAAAATTGACTTGTACTAATAGAATCACAAGTAAAAAAAGAAAAAGAAGAAGAAAAAAGAAAAAAACAACGATAGAGAAAACATTGGTGTACCTGTTGATTAAAAATTCTTTTCCCTGTCCACCGGACACCTACTGGCAACGCAGCTTTCTTTCTATAGCAAGACAATCGTAGTATAGAAGTGACAGAAATTACGGCAACGTGCTTAAAAGAATAAAAAATAGAAAGCAGTATGAACACAACATCCGGAGGATGTTCGACCTCACGCGTGGCCGTTTCCCGCACTTCCTCGTACGGTGTGAGGCCGGTTTGCCTCATGGAAGACCTCGATAAGGTCGCATTAAGGATTCAGGAACGGCACGACGGTGCAGCATCGCGAGAACACGCGTTGAGGTAAGTTGGAGGCGGCCCAAGAGGCTGGTGCCAATCGTGGAAAAAGGAAACCTCCAAGACTGCGATAGAAACAGACAGATGGTCTGTTCGACTAAACGATCGATACCGTGTTACCGTGCCATTTTTCTCATTTTTCATTTCGTCCTTTTCTTTTTATCATCGATTCACGTGTTGACAGAACCTCTTGACTACTACCATCATTCATTCTGAAGCGATCCTTGTATATTATATAAGCGATTATGGAGCCCGTTATGTTTTTTAACAACTTTTATAAACCAAATTGCATGCGAATATATGTAATTATAATACACATGGCGATTAATCAGATACTTTAACTGCTTAATAGATCGAGTTATCCATTGATTTTTATGGATTCAAGGTACGATATCTTATAGAAAGTATATTACACAGGTGCAACAATACGTTATATTTGTTGTTATAAAAAGACGTGGTCGTTTGTACAATAAGCCGAGGAAAAATTTTCTGTGTTAAGGGGTTAATATACGGGGCGTTCGATATAAAAGTCGCCACGATTTTTCAGATACTTTCGACGATCTGTGAAAAAGACATTCGGAACAAAAGTTAGTCAGCACTAAATCGATGAGAGATCGAGCAATATGTGGTGAATCTCGAGATACGACAATAACGAGCAAAATCTTGTAGGTTACATGTTTCGTTCTAGAGTTTCCTTTTTGTCATGGATCTTGAGGCACGATTGAAAGATCGAACGACGATCGTGGAAATGACTTTTACGATAAAACGGAGTCAAAGTCAAGACGGAGATCTGACACGGACCTCGCTCAACTCGGTCAAGGCAGAAGACCGTTAGAGCTCGCAGGACACACTTTATACACAAGGTGGGAAACAGAGAGAGAGGGAGGGAGAGAGTGAGAGAGAGAGGTCTGTGAGTATCGCACTTTCAGCGAGAAGAAGCGTTGGAGATGACACGATCAATCGACCCGAGCTTATGATCCGCTTCTATCACCGTCCTTGCGTGTGTCGACGAAAAAACGATGAAATTTGTACGATCCTCGACTCGTTTGAATATCGCGTATGTGACTTTTGAAATTTCTCTCTTTGTAATAGTGATTACGGTTTTGTTGGTTTGCGGTGGTAAGTGTAGTGGTAAATGGTGATTGATCGATGATTGAATCGCTTGCGTATTTATTATGAGCCGTTAAGCGTGATGAAGTTAGAATAAAAAAGGTGTGAGAAAGCGAAAAGGATAAAAAAGTTAAGTAAAACAGTTATAAGTAAGAATGGTATAGTAATGGTAAAAATGGTAAAGTAAAGAAGTTAAAAAGGTACAGTGAAAAAGCTATAATTAACTAAATTTGTTTTTCATAGTTTTTGGGATTGAAGAAATCGATGTCTATTGTAATCTCTTGAGTAAACATAACAGAATAATTAGAGAGTACGAAGAATGATCTGTTTCTTCGAAAGTTTCTCGATATCGATTTCGATACTTAAAGAGAACACGTGCTTCGGTTCATTCCGAATTAATCGCCGAATACAAACACAAAACGTAGAATTTTAATTAATCTGACCGACCCAGTTCAAAATAAATTTTGAACACAGAGATAAAAAACATTTATTCAATTCCGCTTAATGGCTACACTTCCATCGACTAATTTACAAGGAGGTTGGACAATGTCCTTGACTTTAATCCAGCTGTTTTCTTTAAAATTGGATCTGTATCTTTTGATTATAAAAAAAAAAAAAAAAAAAAAGAGGAATGTAGAAAATTAGAGAAGAAGAGTTTCATACAAGCAAACGATTTATTTAATGATACAGAAGCATGGGCATTTTGGCCGAACCAATGGTAGAGAAGTATAAGGTCAAGGTGAATCTAACGAGACGATGGTTCTTAAGAAACGGGTCTTAGCAAGCACAAATTAACCTCTTAAATTATCTCTCATTCTCGTTGTTTAGCTCCATTTAATTAAAATATATTAAGCAGATTTGATCTAGAAAATTTCACCAAATTTAATTGAAAATATTTTGAAATGTTTGCGATAAAGTACATTTGTTTGTCGGAAGCAAGAGTGAGATCGTGGCAGAAAAATTCGAGGACAGTAGCACTTAACTGAAATATAATCCAAAGTGTTATACAATCCAACAGTACCAGTTGAGGGTTAAAATCATCAACTAGAAAGAAGGCCAGAATATTTGCGTCAGAGAGAACGAAAGCTCTTGCCAGTATCAATTCTGCAATTCCATCTAATTCGATTGATTAAAACTCAACGAATCGCTCCAACTTCGATCTTAATCCCTAGAAATTCTTGATCCATCGTAATTGAAATATACCTTTAAGGGAAAATCGACCGCAGAATCTACGATTACGAGCAGTTCGAACACGATGAATTTTTCATGTAACGGAACGACGAAGAACATTTTCTCTGTTCGCCACGGAGCGTTTAATCCATTAGCGACCAATGACACTTGTTCTTCTCGCAGATAGGAGCGGGAGGTAGAAGGCGCGTTTCGTCCGCAATAAAAATGGGGTCAAATCCCTCTTGTGGGCCAAGGTGTCGCACGTGTTAGGTGATCTCCGCTTTCAGTAACAATCGCACAGCGCGTCCGCGAGAATTATTAATCGTATCTGCTATTATTTGCCGCTTAGACCTCCGCGCGAGATACCAATCTCGGGTATTTGTTGTACTGCCTCTTTCATACCGACCGGTATCCTTCCACGTGATCCATTCGCACATTGTATCGGAATTTCTTGAAACATACGATAGCGGAAGTTCTTTTTTTTCTTCATCTTTTTTTATTTTTTTTTTTTTTGCTTAAGATCTGAAATTAATGTTAGATTTCTACTGGATATAAATTGAGGGGTTGATATGGTAAACGACGTAAGTGCCAGAAACGAAGATTTCCAATATGTATAAAGAAACGTGAAAATTTACAAAAAAGTGCCATGAACGTCTAGCGTTTATTATCTTCACGGATTTAGAGGTAAGATAAATAGTAAGAGTAGACTGGTTTCAACCACTGTTTACTTGATATTTACGATCTTAGCCTCTGTCTGGCGATAATCGTAAAAGCTACAATAAATTACTCCAGCGCTGGTAACTTTTATCATCGTATTCTACATGGAATTCACATCTTGTTTCATTTTCATGCTCCACTGCGTCGAATAAGAAGCTATATACGCTTTTCACGACTAATCGGCATGGTACCCTTAACATTATTCTAATACGCTCGATCTTTCTTGTACATCTCTTCTATACTTTTCAACGTTCCGTTTACTCTGCTATTTGTAACAAGGGATGTTGATCCGTTTATATTAAACAATTATTACACAAATTATTTTAAAAGATTGCTTTTATATTTCTTTAGCGCTTACGTCGTTTACCATAATTTTTTTAATTTCAAGTATCGGGTTGGTTCGTTTATATCTATTCTTACGATCGATTTACTAAACGCAGAATATACAGCCAGCAAACTTCTTCTTTTCCTTCTGCCCCTCTGTCTTTTATTTCCTACCTTTTTTTTCGATTAACGGCGTATATTCGTTCGACCCTCGCGTATATCCGATTCGCGGGATCGCTCTCGACAACATTGCGTTGGAATATCTGTTTGAGGGTTGCACCCCTCAGACAAGCTCCGATATATATGTAAAGGGATTTTAGCGTGGAGAGGAGGAAATCATCGGATACCGACTGCGTTATCATTCAAACGAGCGTATTTGATCGATGCTTACACGACAGACGCTTCGATGCTCCGGGGGAAGAAAAGCGACAAATCAGAGGGATGGAAGAGAACTTTGGGAAATGAAAGTCGAAAAGCATCACCCTTCTTCTCTTAAAATACTTATTTGTAATTTAAGATAAAGTTTCTTCGTCTCTTGCGTTAAAAAATTGTCCAGAAATGACGAGGACTTTTTCCCAATTTTCATTTCCACCGCGAAACGCGACTTGCCCTTATTCGCGTCAATAAAACAGCTTAACAAGGTCCGCCACTCGGCCTAATTTCCACGGAAGGTATTTTCTGTTCATGGACGTTTCCATCAACGGCGTGTCTGCCAAGTGAAATTTCCCTCGATCCACCGACGCGTCTCGTGGCAAATTAGCGAACATCGATAATTAAAACACGCAAGAGAAAAGAATATTTGTGGCCTGGTTGAGGTGTCGTCGCCAATCCTTCTACCCTGTTGAAAGTTTAAAGGAGCAATTTTCCCCGAGATTTTTCTCGATCGCGTCACTAATGACCTTCACCTCCGCGTTTTTCGTCGGTTGTCCATTGATCGTACGAAGAACAGCCAAGATGTCGACCTTCGATCATATTCAACTATTTTTCTGTCACTTACTGTTACAGATATCGAAAATGTTCATCTCGCGTTATTTTCCATTATTCGCGATCTTCTTACTTTCTTACGGTTTTTAAAAACAGTCTCGCGATGGAACCTTCACTTTCCTCATTAGAAAGAAATATCAATTGCGTCGAGTTCCTATCGCTTTCGTCCTTCTCTACGCCTAATTTATCAGCAGAATAAATTAAATCATATTTCTCGCAGTCTAATCAAATTCTAATAAAATTGTACTTCTAGTCGCTATTAATCACCAAGGATCGGAAAATTTTTTGCATCTCGTATACATCGGAAAGCAAAAATTACTGTAATTATTATCCAACGATACAGACTGATGCTCGGTTTATTAAACTTACGTAATATTACGTAAAATCATCTTTTTACGTAACATTAACATACAGATGTACGGCGTACGGATCCACATTGAATCGATTAACGTATCCTTCTCTGCGATACAAATATTTATTCGCTGTATCCAGTTGAAATCGATTTACCAAGTTTGGCCACCTTCCCAGTTTCCGACAATTCACGATAAAACGTATCAACGGTACAAGTCGATCTTTCTGCAGTCTCCGTCGCTATCAAATATATTTCCACGTCAATAAGTATCCTCGCCGCGTCTTCGCTCAGTCAATTCGACCTTCGACAGATCGATCGACGTTCCTCCTACGCTTACGTTTTAACGTTTATTCGAAATGAAATTCGTTTAACTCTATCCTTCGCGATTTTGCTCGATAAATATGTATGTAAATATGTAATATTGTCCAGTGTATATAGTACACGTTCACAGGTGATGTTTAATGGATGCGGCTCTAGGACATAATTCCGATTGAGAAATACGAACCGTGACCCGCGGGTCAAACGTTATCGCTCGCGCGAACCAGCAGTTCGGAACCGCTCCTAGGAATCCGTGGAACGGTTGATTAATTAACGGTGCTCGGGTCGGCTCGCGGTGTCAATTATCCGGACTCGTGCGTGCCAATGGCTCGGATTCGTGCAAATGGACTTACAGGATCGAGGCCGCTGTTTTAAGATTTCTTTTTCTGTTTATCACGTTGCTCGTAATCGAACGAATGATCGAGCTAGAGAAAACTATCTGTGCCAAATATAACCCCGATCCTTCGTTCGAATCTTAACTTGATGATGTATGCATGTAAAACCTGACCTTTTATATTTCTGGAAATATTTCTCTATAGAATCTATTTACTGCGGTGAATATGGACGACAATCGAGGATGTTTTTCCTCTTGTTGCTAACCTAATCTTGGATAATCGTAGGAGATTTCGAGAAATGATGGATATACGTGCGAACAAAACAAAACAGCTGCGTATCGTTATTTTTAACAATAATCTGGCACTTGCTTAAATTATTCCAGCGCTACTTCACCATCGCTCTGTGCGAAATAACGAACAACGACGCAGAGGCGTGCTTCGTGGAACTTTGCGCTTTTAAAAGAGACCCGGTCGGAGCAGCGATCCCATCGTGGAATGCAAATCTCGCGAAATGGAACCCGTGCTATGGCGGAATTAATAAGCAACGGAGAGCAGGCGGGCAAAAGGAAACTAAGTTTTACGATTATTCCTCGTCGCTGTGAGAATCGCGAGCGTAACGAGCTTTCATCGACTACCTTTATAAAACGGTGATATAGTCTTGCCTCGCCACGGTACTGTTACATCGAATACTTTACATTTTTCCTCCGACTTTACGCCGTTTTAATGAGCGAACGTTACGCTTAATCGAACTTTTGATCGTGTTTCTGATACGTGGTTTCATTCAGCGAATATTTTTTCGGTTTCGATTCACTCGATTTTTTATAATAATTTATTAAGACGTTAAGATGGAATATTAAATCGTAGTCTTCTTGCAATTACGGAATTTGTCGAATTTGCTTATCTTTTATAAAATGAATCGTCGGTCATCAATTTTAATTAGCCAGAAGAGACACATATTAGTTATCAGGCGAGGATCTTACATATCGAATATATGTGAACAAATTGCTTAATGGTAAGTTCAAGCAACGTCTGGCTTCCAAATTCAATTCATAAGATCTGTTTCATAACACGACACGTCTTTGTATTCATCGTTATTCAACCTTTCCACATGTTTGGATTGTAATCGCTTTCACACAATACTCTAATACACGTAGCTTCAAGAAAATACGAAGGAGATAAGAAATTCGACGATCTTTGTAATCTTCGCATCTTTGAATCGCTATCGTACTAAAATATCGAAAAAGGTGTAAAAATGTATAATATAAATGAGACTATTTTCGTAAATAATTAAAGCAGTGACTACACATTTTCCAACTGCTATCGTATTAAAATATCCGAACGCGTGTAAAAATTAACAGCGTGAAAACGACGTGAACGCGAAGATCGACGAGAGAGGATTTTCAGAAAATGTCAGGATATTCTAATCGTGCGTGGACCAAGGCGATGTCCTTTTCGATTCTCACTTGCGTTTTCTCACGGCATCTGTCACGGGTCCGTGAAGCGTTAATTGCTTTTACTGGTACTTCCACTAGGTTCTCTTCGATTTTGCCAATCGAACTCGACGATGCGCGCCTCTATATGCCGACAGGAAAATTTCCTGGAAACTTTGGAGACTACGAAGGCCAAAGTTTTCGCGGAGCATCCGGACACTTGTGACGAGAATCGATACGGTAGCCTTGAACGCGAATTTGGAAATCGGCCATTATGATTGGAGAGTCATTGCCAGTGTCTTTGATTTGTCCTTAACCCCGTTCCACGAACGACAGAAATTCTACGCTAAATTCGGATAAGATTCCGATTAAACGAGGGAATAGTCGATTTTGGCAATACGGTGCTTTCTTTGTAACTGATCGTCGCTTGTGTTCCTTATAATTGATAGGTCGTCATCCCCACTAAAGGGAGAAGATTCCCCAAGGGGCCACGATATTCCCTTTGTAACAAAGTTTGACGGCTGAAGTTGATCCGAATTAAAACGCGCAGGGAAAAATACTGATTATCCACGAGACAATGAGGAAACTTTTTTTATTCTTGATTCTTCTCAAATTAAACTTTTAACAATTTATTCGTAAAATTTTTCTGATTAAAACGAGACCAGACACGATAAATCGCACTTACATTTTAAATCATATTCCAGTCGAGGGAAAATAAGTTAACGTCGCTAAATAAGCAACTATGCTGCGAAATATATCGTGTTTGGTCTTGTCTTAGTCAGAAAAACCTAACAATCGTATATTGGTAAAAGCTTTATTCGATGAAGATGGAAAATTAAAAATTTCCGATGTTGCGTTAACATCATGTAGGCGATATGTTTCTTTTCATCGAGCCGACTCTCCGAGTCTTTCTCTCTTCCACTCGCGATATCTTTTTCTATGTTCGGCAAAATGCCGAGTCCTATCTATTACATAGAATCGAGTACGCGATAATGTGATTACCAGGGAGTCACGATTTTCCATCAATCACGGAAAAAATACTGTGTTATTTCGATTTCAAGAAAACCGAAGAAATTGAATCCGAGTTAATTCGAGGCATTTAAGCGCCTTTAAAATTTATTTGGCTGGTTTAAGGCTGAGTTCGTTCGATAGTAGATTTCAATTACTCAATCCAATCTTACCTTTACATTTCCTCGGTTGAATTCCACTTGTCCCGCTCTCTAAACAACTTCCTTAAACAGAGACACTTTCCAGTGCACAGGAAAACCTCGAACCTCTGATCAATTTCTTTCAATCTCAAGATCTATCAACAATAATTATCCATCCATGATAATGATAGCTACCTACTAACGTTAATCTGTGTAAGGCAAATTTCATTCGTAAGCAAACAAGGGTAACTAAACTTGGAGGGAATTGCATCTGCTCGAGGCCTGCGTCGAATTCTTCAAACCGACGTACGTTCATTAACATATTTTTCCAAATGTCTCACGAATTTTTGTACAGAATACGTGGTTAAACGCACGAACAAACGAACAAAAAAATAAAAAAAAAAGAAATTCGAAGCTCAAGAATGACCAAGCAGTCGACACGCGAAGGTTTCTTGGGTAATTTTCGCTGAGGTTCCGTTTTACGGCGCGCAGCCTTCGGTGGCGACGAGCCTTGGGACACTTTCATGTCGAGCCTACGATCGATTCCATTGATTATCGACACTGAGGTTAAGGTTGGCCTGTCGTTTCAACGGGGTGGCACCGTGGAAAAAAAGAAGTTGGTGCTAGCCATCGATTTTCCGCTCGATTCTCGACCTGATCGCGCGATACCACGCGTCCATCGTTTTCAATTTCTCGAATTATCGAGCAAACCCGTTTTCCGACTGACGAAGTGGAAAAATATGAAAGGATTCATTGGCTGTGTTTTCAGCAAACGAAAGAAATGCTCTTTCTTAAGCAAAACTCTCTAGGAAAATTGACGTAGTATATCACGAACAATTCTCTGCGGCTAAAACCTGCCACGAGCCAAATCGATCAACTCCGCTATCTATCAATTTTTTAGTCTCATTACACAAGTGGATTATTGTTCAGTTCCGAAAGAAAAGGATCGTGTTCGCAATGGGATAATCGAATTTTTTGGATAATTGAATGACTCGCGTTAAAATTATGTTTTACATAAAAATCATAATTCTTAAATCATTCGGTGATTAATTTATATTCTATAAGGATCTATAACGTGTATCTGTACATTTTGAAAATTGTACAATACGTCTTATCGTATGTGTTTATAAACTTTCTCACATAATTCTGATTGCCTTAGCGTTGTACGACTCGGTACAACTGAAATATCCATAGCGTCGTTATTACAGGAAAATTACGGACTGGAATCGCGATCAAAAATGTAATCGTTTCACGATGAATGATTAAGAAATTAATCATGGCCATTGGTTACAACGACTTTTGATACTTTCCTTACTCGTTAAACATTGATTACTGGTTATCGAATAATCGATAATTACGATCGATAACCTGATTTTATATTAATATAATATATAATCATTTTCAATCATTAAGAGGATTACGTTTTTCTCAATTCACGGGAACGTTACAGTATACCAGCTTGTATCTCACAGCCGAATGAATATGCACAATATTTACCGGACTAACCAATGTTCGGAAAACCGATATTCGGATAATAGAGGTTGCGCTGTAGTAACTTCCAAGGTAAATAAAATAATTCCCAAGGTAAACCGAAGGAAAAGAATCTACGACTCTGAAATTTATTTTAACCACGTTCAATAAAGATCGACGAAGAAAGCGCGCGATATCCCTCGTGAGCGTAGAGATTGCTAACGGAGCAGAAAATACGGAAAACTCGGTGACCCGTGCGTAACGCGTTAACTTGCACAATTTCGATGGTAGAAAAAAAATAGGACACCCAGAAGAAACAAGGTCCCAGGTTTTCCACGAAAACAAACGAAATCGGGTAGCGACTTTCTACGATTATTCACGCCACTGAATCATAACCGCCTTGTTAGAATGGAAGGAAAACCATCTGACCATTAGGAATACGTATTAACCTTTTCGCGGTTCGTATTGCCAGACGTAGTGGTAGACAGAGAATAAAGAAACAGAGATACGAAAGTAGAACATGTAAGTATGTACATACACAATTAAAACACAATGGAGCAATGTATGAATACACATGAATAATAAATAATCTCTCGTTTTAATTACTCTAGGATTATCTCCTATTTAATTTCACTGTGACAATAATTTTAATCTCCCGACGAGTTTCGGCTGAACTAAGGGATCACTCAGAATAACACGAGCTACGTAATTAATTCATTTGCTGACTCAACCACTTAAAATTGCGATGCTCAAGTTTATACTATTGTTCTATTCACGTTAATAAAATACCAGGATCTTTCCAATGTCTTTACAACGTATAAAAATACACTGCGAAATATATAAAATCTCTAAACTGTCATATTTGTTAGAATCTTTAAAACAAACGTCTCCTTCGTTTTATTTAAACATTTATGTTCATAGAACTATAAATTTGCGTCAAGTAGCTACGAAGTAACTACGAGTCTCTCTTTAGCTTTTATTTGATCAATTATGAATCTACATAAAGATCTAGTAACGATCTACTTCCATAAATTTGTTCTAATTGCAAGTCGTTACTGGAACATCGTGTATCGTATAATATATTTATATTCTGTATGAAGCAGAAAGGATGGTCCCGATTGTGGTGGTCGAGCAGGAAATCACGGAGGTCACACGGGGTTATGTCTCCCGTGGGCTTGGCATAGAATCGAGGAACAGAGTGAGAGTTGGTATACGCGAAGGATGTCCTCGAACGCTCGTTTTATGCGTCCTAGACGACCTCACCGTCGAAAATAACCATTTCGATGGTCGCGTCTACGTATACCCACGCCTTTTCTCGCCCATTGTGCGCTTTCCCGTTCGGTATCGCAGCGTGCTTGCGCAATCCCGGAAGCAGCGCTGCCTTTCGTTTCTCCCGTGGAACCAATAATCCGAACGTTCTTGGCCAACGTTCTCTGCGAATTTGTTCCGTATGAATCAGTATATTCACCAGAAGAACATTGCCTCTGTGATTCGTAAGAAATAAGGAAGGATCTAGACCCGTTAGATTCGAAACTACTAAAACTTTCGAAATGCGTAATAAGTGTACGAGACAAAGAAGTGGAAACTTCAACGAATGCAAGGAATTAATTACCGTTGGCAAATGACAGCGATTTCACGATAAAAATTTATCAGAAAGCACATACTTTTTATGAAACGTCCATTGAAGTTTCTAGACTGACTCGTCTACAGAGAAACGTGTTTTTAATTCGATTTATAGTTAAATTAATAGTATACTTTGGATAATCGAGAACTTTTGTATGGGATAATAAGCGGTACCTGGGAAGGGCTGCGAGAGTTCTGCCGAGTTTGAATAGATTAAGCCAGAAGTGTACGAGTATGGGTGTAGGGAAGGAGAGTATATAGGAGTACTGCAAGTGACAAGTTCGCTAACTAAATCGCTCCCCTCTACGGCGTAACTGTAAAGGATTGTATACGAGAACAGCTCGGTTTTAAACACGAAATTCAATTAGAATAAAAATCACCATTAACGTCACGCGTTGTCGCGTACAAAAGAGCTTTGCGGCAAAATTCGTTAGGAAATGTTTTTAGCAAGGCTACAGAGAAGAGCGAAATAGAAACGACACACAGGCGATGTTCGCGTAATAAATGCATTAGGATCGTCGATATTAGCGACGATATCTTTATGTAACCGAGGACGAGTGATGTCACTTTCGCATATTCACAATGGCTACGCGATGCCACGGATGCGAATTGCCGGTTGCTGCTTCTTCGTCCTCGTTAGTAAAATACTATCGATTACCGTGGACCCCATAAAGAAAGGGTTAAACGTTCTCGAAGACTAACTAGGAATTATCTAGCCGCGTCAATTTTCCTCGATGATGCTTTCGCACTAGGAGACGATGCGGAAAAGTGAAAGCAATTTCTTCCTCGAGAAATTAACAAGATCGAGCGACTGTACAGAGTTTAAGCAGCTTTCCTAGCGACTCAAATTGTCATGAATTTACAGATCGACGTCTTGCAAAGATATTTTACAAAGATCTTACGAAACTCGATGTACGATTTTTTATGCTTCTATTAATTTATTACGTTTATTATTATCCGTACAATTTATTTGTTCATTGTAAAATTTGTGTTAGGAAGAAAATCGAAGTGGAAGGTAGATAACGACTATGGTCGTATAAAAGAGGTACATGCGTGTGGATATTTTTAAGCAATAGCGTACGTTCGATTGAAGAATCGTATTCGGTGAAGACACCGCCGAATCAACATGCATTGGCGAGGAATTTATAGAATTCCGGTACGAGCTAGCGCGAAGGCCAGGAGAGACTGTTAAAGATCAAACTGAGGTGAGCGTAAACAGGAAAACAGGTTTCGCGGATCACTTTGGCGCGGTCTCGTTTACTAATTATCGCGTTATTACAAATTGCACGGTGTAGCGAACGATTCGTGTGTATACGAGCCGATTCCAAAGCAAACTACTGGCTGAAGATGCGCTCGATACGCACGCCGAGTCGTGATGTAACTCGAGATAGAACCAACACACAACTTCCTTTTTGTGAGAAACAAATCCGCGTTTCAAGCGCCTGTTCTTTACATAAAAGGATTTCTCACTGTTAATACTTGGCGATTTTGTTTCTTCTTGTTATCGAAAATACGTTAGGTATATCTGTATTATATAATGATTTTTCATTTCATTTCTGTTTTACAAGATTACGATAGATCATTTTGTTAGATTCGAAAAAGTATCGAAGTGAACGATTATGAACAAAGAAGGACGATAACAGAAAGGATACAATGGTAGTCGTAGAAGAATGTATTGACGTGCTACTTACTCGTCGACATAGTTTGTTTTGTTCAGGCAGCGAGGCCTGAGCACGGTTCAAATAAAGGACATCTGAAACCAAAAAATGAAAGGAAGATTGGTACAAGGCAAACATAAAGAAACAGAAAATCGTTGACATTGCATGTTCGATTCTTTCGCAATTTCTTCTTAAAAATATTCATTTAGAGGAGATTTCGATTGATTTTTTGATGCTCTGTACTTTAAAATCGATCTTTCTAATATGTCTCGACAATTTATTCAAGTATCGTTTGTTAGAGTATAAAATATCGCGTATAAAGTATGTTATTATCCTAAATTAACGTATTATATCATTTTGTATGTAAATTATATTTACAGCGAAATAATTCGACAAAGAAAATTAATTGAAATCAGCAATTCTACGTTTCTCTCACCAGAGTCTGAACACCGTTTGCTCTATTTTATATTATTCGATGGAAAGGAGCGCGGAGGTATCGAGCACGCGATCATTTCGCCGCTAGACAGCCAAGATGGAAAGAAGACCAGCTTTCAGCTAACTACTTTCGATTGTCAATCGTCGTCGGTGGCCACGTTGTCGAGGTGAAAATCGGCGCTAGAAGCTAAAGGCAGAAACTTTCAAATCTCCATTCCACCCGGGCACTCGCCACTTTTCACTGGTTACTTTTCACTCGGCCGCGGCATGATTCACTTTCCTCCGGTGGGCGTTCCGCCGCGAAAAAGCCGTAAGAACCGCGTGGAAAGGGGCGAAACAGATCATGAAAGTCCGCCGTAACTCTGGCCCGCATCAATGTTTTTCCGTTCTGTCTCCTATACGGAGTACGCAGGTATTCACGTTGCAAATAAATACGAGTTGGTCTTTCTTTGCAGTCGAGTAAATCCGGATCATGGCATTAATACCTTTTTATAACGAGTTCTGCTTTTAACGTTACGACTACCAAGTAAACGGTTTTAGATTTATTTGTGCCATTTTTAAGCGTGCAATGCCTTCCGATAAAATTAATTTTAACTTTTATCGAAATAGAAAGCTAACTTATAAATACGTATGTATCTGTTTATTTTCGTTGCGCCACTTTAATCAGTACTATTTATCTGTGTACGTAGTATATTTAGGAACTGTATCGCTGCTTCCTTGTCCTATTCTTTATTTCTATAAAACTTCGCAAACTGAGATTGGAGGGATAAATACGTTTTGTATTCCAATTTTACTTTGAAAATCCTCTGGATCAAAATTTCGCGCAATAAATCTCCCACTCTGTATATTCAATTCCAGTTTAAAAATACGTGGGGTCGAAATGGTGGGTCGACTCTCTCATACACACATAGAGAAAGCTTCCTTTATATTTCAATTGTCCATAAATGCATAAACATCCGCGGTCCATTCGTTGCTTCGATTCTTTCTTCACTGCCATGGTGCCATTTTAAACAGACAGTCCAAGGATGAGTCCACACCCAGCCTTACATTCTATACGCCAGACCAAACAATGCATTCCAGTTCTCAGGCTTGGAAAGCCTTCGTGTGTATTCAATTCATTTTTTGATAGCCGTTATCGACCTCATAGAGCACGGTCGAGGGCAAAGGGTGAAGGCAACGAGGGAAAGGAGGCACAGATGGAATGGTAGAGTAGCCACATGAGGGTTCCGAAACAGGATAGAAAGAGAGAGAAAGACCTGAATACTGTGTGTGTGGTACCGGATGAGGAGAAGGTCTAGAAGAGGAGGGAGGGGGGCGTTCGGGGGGACGATTTGGACAGCGACGTCCCTGAGCCACTTGCCACAGTAGGTCAGCTCTCTTCACCTCACTTTGCCTCGTTTTTTTTTGTTTTTTGTTTTTTTTTTTTTTTTTTTTTTTTCGAGCCATCGTTTCACACACAACTCGAAGAGGATCTTCGGTCGTCGCTCGACCGACGACACCTTTCGTTTCGATTCTTCCTTTCCGCCCCCAAGTTTCACTTGGTTCACCTTTTGCCCCCTCTTTGTCGGTATGTTTTCGTTTTAATTCAAGCAGCTACACTGTCGGCTGTAAGTACCATGACGCGTATATGTTACGATTATTTTGATACATTCACAGATTCTACTCTACTGGTACTTTGTATTATAAGGCACATAGGATACGAATGAATTTTCGGATTTACGATAAGATAATTAAAAAAATACAAAGAGCGGAAAGCATTCGATTTATGTTAACGCCACGAAACGTTCAAATACTTGTGACCAGCAGTGTATGTTTACATCTTCGTACATCCGATAAAGAGGCTATCTTTGTGGAAATAAAATGGTACAAAATTTGATTGAAAGTTTTCAACGTTTCCCACGCCAAGACAACTACGAGCTTGTTTTCGTATCGTCGCTTTATATTTTTGGAAGCGTATATATTATTATGCAAAGTTTTATGAGCAGTCGATCAACTACTCTTTTCGTTTTCACTCGTATACGATGGAAGTTCTCAAAAGATAATCTATTTTTCAGAGACTCGTGTGTCGTAACGTGATGATATAAGGCATCGTGAATTTTATGATAAATTCTAGAGAATAGCGTTTATGACATAATGTCCCTTCGCCAATTTTTTAATTTATAACGTTCATCGGTGAAAGACATCTTAAAAATATTTAACGCAAACTCGATACTTTCCACTGCCCATATTTTTTAGTTATTTTGCTTCGTTTCTATCGCACGAGGACCAGAACATATTCGAGGAATTTAAAAAATAGAAGGAGGAAGAAGAAAATTGTTTCAATAACCGATTAAAATGTATCAGTTCCCGATATCGAAAAATTCTTCGAGATATTGAGTTCCAGTGGAAATATCGGCGATATTTTTCATTGAGAAATTATTATCAGGATCCGTTGGTAGAAAGCAAGCCTGTATAGCCTCGTATGCGACAACGCCTGACTATCGTTCCACGTATTTGCATGTAATGTTCTTACATACCCTAGGTAGAAACAGCTACGCGTCTTAATCGAGCCAACTCCGTAGAAACCGTCAGCACGTGTACAGGGCACTGAATACGGACAAAGGCTGTTGAATGTACTTGCTTGGTTACTTTGACGACTGGTGTGTCGCACGTGGGACTCTAGCCTTCGGGGATAACATCCGTTTACTACGAATATAGAAAATATACTTCCTGCACTCGCGCTTTCGTAATTTATTACAAAACCACATCGTTCTTCATTGGCCGTCAAAGTGACTCACATTCGACCTACCAATTTAATCTATATTTATGGCATACAAACTTTTGCGATTACGCAACTAAAAATTAACAAAGACAATATTTCGGTATAATTCGTTTTTTATCTCTGCAGATATGAGTACGCATATATAAATATATGATACGATATATTTGTAATATAAATGAAACGACACGTAAAAGGAATACAAGCATTTTTCCATTTCTTGAAATAGCATTGGCTTTTTCCCGGGAAAGTAATAAGACTAGAGAACAATAACATTTCTCGACACGTTGAAATTATTAAGCGCTACGTTCCTATTACAGGGTAATCGAAATTCTGTCCGTGTAACACATGTTCCAGCGGAGCGAGCTGACTGCTCGATTATACCGGCTAATTCGATTACTTCGACGAGCTCGAACACACTCGATCTACTCGAGAACTACATTTTATTAACCTTACACCACGCTAACAATTGTAGCAGACAAAATAAAGAGAGAAAAAGAAAAGGAAGGGAAAATGAAAATATCAAATTTTTCTTATCAATTAAATTACATTGATCAGCTATCGTAATTGGAATTCTATCTGATAATTTTGAAGTATCGAAAATTTCGAATTATTCAAGCAACTTCAACTGATCGTGAATCTTCAACAAGGAGAAAAAGAAAAATAGAAAGGAAATAACAACTTAAACGTGCGTCGACGTGTGTCAGTGACTCTTGGTAGTTATGTTAACATCGTCCATAAATCGATCAGAACCGTAGGTGTTACCGAACATACGAGAAAACCAGCCGTCAGGCTATTGGAGCAGAACCACAACGAGATTCCTGCTCTATCCGCGTATTAAAGCGTCGCCGTTCTTGCATGGACGAAACTGCACGGCTCGTGATCGTTTCCAGGTTGTGGAACCGGTACGCTCTACTCCTGAAATTCTTCCACGCGAATCGGCCGGCCCTTTAAATCTCCGTTCCACTTGGAATTTCTGTTCGAGCTCTTACTGGAACCGAGCGTACGTGATAAAGAATCGAATTTTGTAAAGTAAAGGATATTCTATATACGTGTATGTGTGCGTGATTTCATTTCCTACTTCTATCGAATATTTGCTCGCCTGTAAATATAGAACTTGGATGCGAATCCGATACGAGTTCCCTGTCTACATGTTCTAAATTTTACGAATCGATATCGTTGTCCTCGACGTCCCTGTAGCCGTCCTCCGTTTCTGGAGAAGACAGACTCGAAGTACACGAGAACGAACGATTAACATTCAACAATTTCATCCGAACAGATGAAATCCTTTGCCTACGACGGATAAATTCATTTTCTCAAATTTACAATCTTTTTTCCTCCGACTCTATCTGTTTAATTTCGAGTAAAAACGTTAAAATTGTCTAAGATATAACTGTCATCCTTGCAAAAGGTTGATTATAAGATAATTTCGTTATATTTTGATTTTTCTAGCACTTTTTCTGCTATTCAATATCCTTTGAAGTAGATCAACGTCTTTTAAAAATTAAATAACAGCAACAGATTGATCGATACATTCGAGCTAAACTTATATAGAAAAACATTGTGAAGAACTGTAAAGAAATTCAACTATATCCAGGTTTGATATCGATCGACATGTTACACGTGACAGATGGAAAATACTTAATTCAACGTATCGGTCTTTGTCGTAGTAGGTACGGAGGAAGTGGAAGGTTTAAATTTCCAAGAGAAGCTCAATTAAACTCGAACTTTCGCAAACTGCTATATCTCAGCGTAATCGAATGGTTCGATATCGCCGTCCTCGACATCTTGGTGGTTGTCCCTTTCCCAGACGTTTATTAGTCCGCGAACGGAGAACTTATCGTTAACCTCGATCCTCCTGAGCCACGATGTTAATACCCACTCCCACTTGTCTAACTGTACTACTAGGTCGACCAGGTGGCATCCAGACACTCGATCGATTAGAAAGATATCAATCCGAGAACAATCGCCTCCATGCATCTCGATTTTCCCTGAGAAAATTGTTTACAGTTGAAGTAGGTAAGTACAAAGAAGGCGAAGCTCGTCTTTCTTCGATACTTCGAAACTTTCTTTAAAAATTTGCCAATTATTATAACCGTTAGCGAGAATAATGATTCTTGCTAGTTGTTTAACCAGTTAGTAACTAGAGTTAGCAGAGCTATAAAAATGACTAATTTCTAATTTATTATACAAATTTTAGGAAAATTTAGTAGCTAGAGAATTGAATTTTTGTAAAATACAGGGATAAAACCTGGCTCATTTTTCTTACATGTTTTTTCATATATTTGCTATCTTGATGGAACAATCTTTCCGAACAATATCCTCTGGTACATACTTTGATCGTCCACTGATCTAATATCAATAATGGACGAAATTTGGTTCGACTGATCTGTTTAGGGATTGGCGAATATTAAAATTAAAAGGACGCGATGCAAATTACTATCCAAAGCTCTATATAATTATAAATTTGTCGTCCAGTTCGCGGTTGGAGAACGCTATATACGGGCAGGTTGTCGCTCAAGAATTCTCAAGGGACGTATATAACATCGATCTTATCGTTGTTACGCCAAAATTGGCCTTCGTTAACATTATCAAGTTAAGAGAGGCCGGCCAAACTGGTTTCTCATAAATCTTCCCGATTACAGGCTCGTATGCGCTTCGATTAAATTAACATTCAACTTCGCGCGAGTCATCGACGAACGATAATCTTTGGCGCCAAAATGAACGATTCGACCAATCATCGTCGTCCGATTATCATATTTCTGACATTATATTTCCCTTTTCTGATACTGTGTGTGTGCTTTGCGTTTGTTTATCGAAGAGAGCGTCGCGCTGTATACTTTCTTCGTTAGATTGAGGCCAATCTTCGCTCGTTAGATCGAGGCCAATCTTTAACTACGTGACCGAGCTCGATGTGTCTTGATGATGGTTAACCCTTTGATTGCGAACAGCGTCTATAGGCCCTCCATCAAACTTATCACTGTGTACTAATAGCGGTGTTTAGCGCGGGGTGTTAATTTATTTAGCAACACGTCGGATGTAGGATGATGTAGCGTAGAAGGATTTAATGCATGGTGAAGTAGAATGGGATTAGGTGACGTAGGACAGCGTATAGGGAGACGTCAAGCGAATAGACGATGGTTAACAGTACGCAAAGTGGCATAAGATAATGTGGAGTAAGACGATTTAGCGTAATAGGTAGCTATTATACAACGAAGAATAGTAAAATGCGATGTATTGTAGTGCAACGAAGCATACGGCAACGTAAGATAATGCAACCTACCGTAGTGTAACGCGCTATCATACGACTTAGTGTAATACAATGTCGTGTAACGTAACGTAGTGCGATGCAACGTATCGTAGCGTAACATTGTGTGCTATGTAATTAATAGAGTAACCTAGTCCACCAAATGTTGCTACATAGCATAATGAAACGTAGCATAGTGTACCATACCGTACGATACAGTACGAGCATAGTAAAATATAGTTCAACGCGACATAGCAATGTAACGTAGTATAACGTAAGTTTTTTAAACTTTCATTTTATATCAATAATTACGATGTTTACGTAATTTTACAAATACGCTTTTTGGTGTAGTAAATTAGATTCGACTTGTCGATTATGTCATTTCTGTCGTAATTTCTCAATGGTGTAATCTAAAGTTTAATTCCAGGTCGAATATGTGCTTTAATACCGTGCTCTTGCAAAAGACTGCCAACTTTTTTAGCGAGAGAGTTAATCATCGGTACGCATGACGTGTATACGAGCGAAGTTCTGATGAACTTTTTGCATCCTCGAGTTTCACCCTCGATGGCGATCAAGTTCCACGTGAGATACATTCAACAAGAGAATATGCATCGATACACAAATTCTTATGTTACACGAGGTAAAGAGAAATCCCTCATTAACCTCAAACCTAATTTAACTCGAATCATTTTCAAAATATTTCACAAAAATATTTCGTTTCGAAAGTTCTTCGAATTCCTCTTCAAATGAAACTTCCATATCAACTATCTCTGATAACAACCTATTAATTTACACGTAAACTTTTGCGATATAGAAGTAAATTTTCTAGAGAAATTATTCGCTAACATAGTCACCGAACGTTTATACAAATTCATATTTTTATTAATATAACCAAAGAAATAGATTTGTTTCACTGGTTAGATATACTTTACTTTCGATATTTTGTATATTCTTACGCACATTTTGTCCATTCTCTACATTCTTATACATTGAAATTTTCACTTGTCAAAAGGAAGTAATAAAATTATTGGAATGATACTAAGTAATAATAAGTAATTAAAATAATGAAACAAACGACATGCTCTATTAATGACACAGCAAATATATAGGTAACCAAGGTAACAAAGCTTGTCGAAAGGCAAGTCCATCGAACGACTCGATGAAATCCACGAAGAATGCGTCACTCGAAACGATATTACCAACCCATTGGGTTAATTGAACCATAACAAATTTCTCGAGGAAAGCCAAGGCTCTCACTTTCTCATGTTTTTGCTTGGCGACCGTGTAACAGGAGAATCGAATCGACCGGTACAATTTCGAGCGAGGAAGAGAAGCATGGGATCCTGGGGACACGTACATCCCTGGTCCCGCATTTCGGATCCTGTGACGATCCGCCTCTGTGGGTGGTAGATGGAATAAGAACGAGGGAAGAACCCCTCGTTCTTCGTCGACCTCCGCTTCATTCTCCTCGTTCAGACCTAACCATTCCACATGCGATGTACTATTATACACTGTGGTTCAAAAGTATCTGAATATTTGATTATTTTTCACAGGATGTAATTTAGTATGATTACGAACAAGAGAATTTGCGATGATTTTTATTCCTTATGATTAACGCTAGGATTATTTGTCGACGATTGAACGTACAAAAATTACACCGGATGGTAGCTGTATGAGAAGATAACACAAAGGGGACAGTCTTTTATTCGTGTTTTTGAACAATAACGAAGAATTGCCGTCCAAATGAACCGATTTAAATCTGTAAAGTTACTAGAGAGAATTGTAAAATAAATTAATAAGCATTCTGAGTATTTGGATAATTCTAATGCTACCTAAAGCCGAATTTACGCTGTATTCGCGTATTGATAGAATATACAGAATATTATCGTGTGCTAAAATTTATCTTCGAAGAGTAACCTCGAAGCAAGTAATAGCGAAGCTCGTTAAACTGATAATTTATATACTTCAGATAATCAAGTAATTTCAAATAAGTAAAATTTAATATTGACTCCGTAAACAGACAGTGAATGATTAATTCCCATTTAATTTATACAATTCTTTAAAATTAACAATCTCTTGCTATACAAATCGATCGATGTACGGATTACTTGTGAGGGGTATTGTACGTATGGATCCGGTTTTAGTCGTGGCACGAGGATGCTGATCGAAGAAGAGGGTGGCAAATGTGTCCTGAAACCATCTGGGATTTCATTGTTGCCAATCCATCGACGACTCATTTTCCTCTACACTTTTCGAGGAAAAGTGGAACGGCTCTAGAGGTAAAGTGAAACCAACTTTCCAGTATTCTTCTGCGCGGCAGTTTTCTTCTTTGGGTGGGAACTTTCGAATGGAAACGAATTCGGTTGTTTGGACAAAGCGTGGATACGTGTATTATAGACGAGTCGTTGTAATTTGTTTGAATCGTAAATTAAAATTGTATTGATTATATAGAATCGTTACAAGTGTCGAATATTTCATGAATTGTGAAAAGGAAATTTCGCTTTTATCGATTATTAATATTCACGTGTATCAACACGTGTATTATTTTGAAAGAACACAACACACGATACCAACCTATATTTATCCTTTGTCACGTGTCTACCGGCTTGATCAGGGTTATTTTATAACCATAATGATTCTTATTATTTAACTAGGAGACATAATAGTCGACTAATGAATATAAATATAAATCTATTGAATACATATACGTATCTAAATGTTGCGCAACTTTTGACTTCGTCCTTGCCAAAACGGTATCTTACGTTCCCTCGCGAGATTAATTAATTTTCATGCCAGGTTGCGAATCAAGTTTGATTTATTTCTATACCGAAACTGTATCGATTACATTTAGAAAGTTGATTCGAACAGACATGAAACGTGTCGAACCATTAAAACAGAAATGAAACGTAATTTAAGGTGTTAAATTATAGTTGTACACGCTACTAGCAGAACAGATGTAAACTTTTTGGTATCTGACAATTTCGAACAGTCTACGGGAGCCCTATTCATTCACAGTCAATCGATGGTTTATATAATCATTCCATTACTCATAACCGTCTATTACGTACAACCTATTGAAGGCTATCTACGAAACGCTACAATGATCGTAACTACCTAGACAAAATTATATAACTTGCAATACGAACGATAGAACGACGAAACGAAAACTAAGAACGCAAGCTTGCATCTTTTCGTCTAAAGAAGAATTCTTTACAGATGGACTTTGAAAATTCTATTTCTTCCTTCGAGCAGAGTCTCCATTAGAATCCCGATTAGAGTCAATTTTTGAAGATTTCTATACGCGAAAGGATTTATCAGATCTTTTTTTAAAAGTCACTATGTTTCAAAGAACAAATAGACATTATTCTGTATGTACGAATATCGCAAGCTAGAGAAGATACGTAATATATCACGTATTTTGCATATTTTCATATTTTATATGCACATACCTATCGTACAATAAATTTCACGCGTTTCTTCTATATTTAACATCCATAAACATCAGAAGGTCAACAATAAAATTACCGACTGCAAAATACCGAACAAATTATTCAAAAAATTCACCTCTCGCAGAAAGACGATGAAAAGCGTCAAATGAAAATCTTTCAAACGATCGTCCCATCCTTTCCGTGATCCCTCCGATTTTCCTTTGATTATCGCTTGGGAACACTGATTGACTTTCTTTCTCTCTCACGTGTGAAAATGAATGAATGAATGAATCAGAGTGATTCCCAACCGCCCTTGGAGATCTAGTAAAATGAGGCGAGGGCGAGGGCAAAGACTGGAGGGTTCGATGTCGTTGGTAAAAGGGCAGCCAAAAGAATCGAGACGTACCTATCTCGGAGGGGCCAGAGAACAGCTCAGGCTGCGAGGGTTTGCGTGCTCTGGTCAATGGGTCCCTGCTATAACGGTGTGCACTACCCTTCGACGATTCTTATTTCGTCCTCATTGTCCCCGACAGCATATGGCAGCCCTTTATTCCAGCTCCACGGCTTCTGTCGTAGGACAAACAAGTCTGCGCATTATCGACCTTCCACAGACTAGAATATCTATCACGCGAAGACGCGTACATCGGAGTTTCAGTCAAAATGCTCGAATCGTTTTGTGTCGGTAAAATCTTTTACGTCTCTTTTACAATACGGGTGGTTAGGATAGGTATTGCGATAAATAGATAAATAGAGGAAAAATCGATTGACGGGAAATCCTTGGTGGACTTCTCGTTTCTTTTATATCTTGAGAGATTTTAAGATTTTTAATGCGATTCAAGTAGAGGAATTTTACTTTATATTATATACTCTCGTTGGTGAAACAGAGCAAATATCGTAACTTTTTATTAGATTAAATGGCACACGTATTTTTCACCGCACTTTTGTGATTTGTAATATCTCAGTGCCGAGGGATTTTCATATCTTTCTACGCGAAGCAATTTCGTTGAATATCTTCTCCTCAATCGTTATGTGTTCTTTTCGTGCTACTTTTGCTCTCTAATTTACCTCTAGGGATCAGAGCAGATGGATTTTTTGATCAGACACGAAAAGAAAAAGAAAGGTAAAAATGCTGCGAAGAATTAATATGGTTGGCGAGGGAAGTTCGATAACAGTGATCGAAGGAAACAATATCGAAGGAATCTGTGCTAAAAGTTCGTTAGACGCGACTCGTTCTCTCGCTGGTAGGCTCGTCGAGTGGGTAGCGAGCTGAGCGGCCAGGCTTTCCAACGATATTTCTGGTGGTAACTATGCCAGGGACTGCCGGGTAAGTAGTCACTATAATACGGCTTGAATCGAGTAAAAGTACATGGGTAACCTCGTGAGCGGGTTCACCATGTCGCTTTCACTCCCCGTGCCGCAATATTATCCGTCCGTTCGAGGACCAGCCTCCTCGCGCGGGCAATCCTAGATGCAGAGAACCATTACGCCGCTGGCGATCGTCGTCCGACGATTCGATGACGATTCAAAGAACGTAAATCACTAGGCCAGCTGCTGAAGACCCGATGATATTTGCGGAACACGAATCATTTATAGAGACGAGAGTGACGGCTTGCGTCGCTTTAGCGTGGTTTCTTGAGATTCGATCATGAGCTTCGACAAAAGGTCGTGGTTGAGAGGATCGTAGAATGTAACGAGAAACGTGGAAATAGGATTTTACCATGGCGCGTGTTCTCGTTTCCTTTCTATTTTAATTCTTTTTATTTTATTCGCTTGTTCTTGCTTGACGACTTTTTACTTCCATCGCAGACCCGTTTAATTAAATCTACTACTTGTGTAAGAAGAGTTTCAGATGAGCGTAGAAAGCTTCGGGAAACTGTTTAGTAAATTTTAATCCCGCGGTAATAAACTTCAGAGTTTACTATAGCGAAAGAAGTTTATCGCGTGTCCAATTGAATTTTCGATTTTGCTAATAAAAAAAGATAAATACGAAATATAGCCGTATTTTCTTGCCACGATATTTCGAAATTTCAAATAACGAGAGCTTCAAAGCACTCGTATGCCATCATCGGCGTTCAACGTCAAAGGTACGAGGCATTAAGCTGGTTCGATGCTCCTCCATTCTTCTCTATTTTCGAATATTCGGCTCCTAAGCGTCTTTTTCAAAAGAACACACGCTGTGGTGTCCCGACAGAAGCTACCACAATAGCACGGGACTAACCTTCTTTTTATTCTCTCTACGTCGTATCGATGATCCAGATTGATCGCCATCTTGACGAGCCCATCAATCTGCTCGTAGACATCTTTTTAGAAGGAAAAGCTCGCATATTTCGTCTATTCGAACTTTTCTTTACATGGCCGAAGACCTTTACTCGAATTGTAAAATGTCAAGCAATAAAAATGTATTTATTCTTAAATGTCATTTTTACCACTCTTCGTATATTTGCGTTACAGGTGCGAAAGTTTCCAACGATGAAACAACAAATATCTATCGATTCTTCTTCTCGTTCCTCGCAGTTTTCTCATTTTATTCGCTCGTTCGTCGCTAAAAGAAGAATTCAAGTTTCCACGTGATCGCCTTCGCTGTGGATTGTTAAAGAAGAGGAGCGAAAAGGATAATGAAAAGGTGGGAGATTCAGAGAGGAAGGGAAGAGAAAGACAGAAGAGATCGGTGGTGCAAAAACCGACGGAGGCAGAGAAATAGATAGTCGAGACAGTCCATTAAGCAGCGAGTGCAATCCTGGACGAACAATCGAAATCCATGCTAATCGTCGAGTGTAGTAAAATGTAGCCAGACGTGGTTGAAATAGACGCGAGAGCGAGAAAGTTGCGAGCCTAGGAGAAGTCGCCTTTGTCTCTCGCCATTATCGCATTAAACGGAGGACCTTTCTCAAGGACCATCGCCGAGATTATTTGAATCTTTTTAGTTATACAAGGGAATAGAACCTACCGTTTTTTCGGATCGTTGAATCACACCGATTGTTTGCCACGTGACACTAACTCTTTGTCGCATATAGCGAGAAGCATAACTGAATTAATAATACTTTTTCTATAAATCATTTTATATAGACAATAACGTCAAAACGAATTGTATATATATAAGAAATAAAGACACAATATTGATTAATTTCGTATGTTTGCAACTAACCCAAATAATTTTATAACGAGAAATATAGAAAAATTCTATTTCATCGATAAATCTTTATGCCTGCAACAAATGCATCGTAATATTCCAAATAACCGCTTACCATACATTTCTTAAACGTCTATAAATGTCGGAAAAATTACGGATAAAACGTACACGTTGTGACATTTCTAATCTACGAATAACTTACGAATTTTCCTTGATCCGAGCTGGATAATTTTACCATTCCGAGTCAGCCAGCGTGAATGATCTATCGGTTACAGAACGGCCAAGGGAGATAAAGAAAGAAAGAAAGAAGGAGAGACGAAGGGAGACAGAAGATCGATAAAATAATAATTCTGCAAGTGCAACAATTCGGAAAATACCCATTTGTATAATTTATAAATATACTATATGAATATATGTATAGAGTGCCTGAAGTATAGGGGAAACCAAAATACGTATAGCGATTCTACTTAAGATTAACCAATCTCAAGGGACCGCACATTTCCTTCGCAATTCTTTTCAGTCAATTTACCTTGGTATATCCTATTTTTTAACGGTGTAGTTATGAAAAGAAATTCCAACAATTCGCTCGACATTTCATGCATATAAATCCTACAATTTGCTGAAATTCGAAGAAACCGAAGTATTTGTAGCATCGTGATTAGAATACCTACCGTCTTTGATTTGTGTGGTAGACTTTAGCAGAGTGTCTACATATATATTAGTCTAGTTATGTTTTGTACACTTTCAAAAAAATAACACGTATACGAATTATCTGATTTACGTTTCTCAATAATGCTGCGTTTACGAAACTTTGATGCGTTGCTTCACTGCTTCATTCTTAATGGATGGAAACGTTAAACGAATCGCTGAAGGTGGCTAGAGATAATTTTTCGAGAAAATAAGGGGGGGAAAATCGAGCAAAATGGCCTCGATTGTTTCGTGAAAGGGAAATAGGGAAAAAATCGAGGCCGCTGGAAAAACAAACCGATACTTTGTTGTTAAAGGCCCAAGCAGTGCATTATGTCATCGCTGGCTTCAATTACATATTCGCACGAGCGAAACTGCACGCTCGTTTTCGAAACGTTCACTCGTTAAATATTGTTGTTGAATCAACAAGCTCGGTTAACAAAGAATTATTGTGCATCTGGTAACGAGCTACAGCCTGTTACAAAAGTACGGCTCGTTCTATACCTTGTGCTTTGAATGTTGCGTAATTGTTTAACGAAAAATGAAGAACCGTGTTACGACATGTAGCTGTGAGATTTGCTACTTGTAGAATAAGATTGTAGAAAAGTTTTATTTCTTGCTTACGATCGTTCATATTAATCAAACATAAGAATATTGGGTGTCTGATGATTTATGGTCGACTACGATATTTGTAAGCTTGTAAGGATTATACAAATAAATCATACTAACGTTAGCTGTCAGAGTATCGACACAATTGAAATTATTGCTTCCATAGTTGCCTAAATATGAAGGAATCCAGTTGCCTCGCTATACCTTGTCCAAGTGTAACAGTTTGTTTGTCTAGACTGCAAAAGCCTATTTGAGATATCTCAATTTCTATTTCTCTACATTTTAACATCATTTAATATTTGATACACGATATAGAGATTAAGAGAGAGAGAGAGAGAGGGAGAGACAAAATCATAAGAAACATTCTGAAAAAGTAAGTTTGTAGTCGTGTTACGTTCGATTTTCTACAAATTATTAGCTGTGCTGTAAAAAATATACCACAGTTTCTCTCTGGAGAAAAGTGAAAGTTGAACTGGATTAACGACTACGATTAGCCAGCATCTATTTTTTAAAGATACGTATAGCGATTAATATTAAAAGAAAATACTGTCAACGTTCGCTCGAATATCAGAGATAATTTAAAAATTTACAAGACCTCGAAAAATATTCCGAACACTTTCGCTATCAAAGTCAAATTATTCGTAAAAATGCAGGGAATATATAAGAAAACACTGGAAACATCGATACCATACGCGGGAATATAAAAGCGTCGAAAGTAATTCACACGAACGCGTGAAATATTAAAAATATTCGCAACCAGAAATATCCCTGACGTTCACTCTAAATCCCGACATGAAGTTTTAAATGATGTTTCTAGGTCGATCTAATAACGTTTCAAGGTGCAACATCGTTGAAAGGATCCCTTATAAAGATTCTCGGCGTGAAGCTAACGCGTACCAGCAGTACCCGACAGTCTGGGATCACCAATTGCTATGAATTCATAAATTTCCCCCTCACCTCGTGAGATCAGAGAATACGTAGAAGCTGTATTACGTACACATCGATACAGGAAAAAGATAAATGTGCCACATTTGCATATAATTTATCGCCGCAGTTCATTTTCATTGAGATGTATTTTATTGTTTCTTAATGACAATCTTACGAAGTGTTGACATTCCGTTAACTCATTATGGGTTGAAAGAACCTTGAAATAAAAAAAAGAAAAAGAGAAAAGACAGAAGAACGTACTATTCGTCTGATGGATTAATTTGTAATTATGTATATGACACGAGGAATAACAAATACGATTGGCAGATTTCGTAATTGATCCTTGAAACATCGAGAAGTTTAATGTTTTACGCTTTGTACATATGTAATTCGTATCACTTAATACATGCACCGTGCACGCTTCATTAATCTACAGCTCATTATTATCGCTTCCAAATACGTGTCATGGTATCTTTCTTGAAAAGTGAAAGTCCTTTTAATTCGTAACTTACGATATCATAGACTACGACACGAAAATTATATATTATCTTTGATGCAAACACTTGAAAGATTCAAGCAACACGAAACCTATATAATTTATCATTTGGTTGCGCAATATTAAATTTCAGAAATATAATAATACAACTAAAGAAAGCTGGATAATTTAAATAATACATAATTTATACGTTCTATAAATATATGCGTAAGGTATTCAATGTTTGTTCAGGTTGTATACCGTTCGAGTAAAACGAACCGAGTATGCTCATCAGAAGCAGTTAACAGGTTAATAGAAAGCAGACGACTTTCCTCTGGCGCATACCAAAGTACATAATAACGAAAGCATAACAGAAAAACGACGAATCTCTCAAACTTTCCAGCATTGTCTGGAATATAGCGTGGCCAGGCGATGATAGGGAACGCTAGGGTCTGCTTTAAAGGGACGTTTTTGTGGTCGGCTACTGCGACCTTAGTGGAAAACAGGTACCACGTCTGCTTCATTGTGTGTGATACGCTTTAAACGGGCCATTTTACTACGGGAACATTTTTACTGCTTTGTCGTACCGGTGTATACCACCGTAGGTAAGATAAAGCATCCTTCTTTTTCTTTTATATCAAGTTGAATGCTGACAGTTTTACGGAACTTTCTTTCCAGACGATATATCTTATCAGTTCTTTTCCACTGGTAATCTCCTATATCTACGATCTTAATTATTCGTAGAATTTATAGAACTAAATGATACGAATTGTAAAATTGACTACGATACTGATCTACGGTAGACTCCGATATTATTAGTTTGAAATAACGCACGTAACGTTAAAGGGTTCGATTGCTGAAACGTTTCTTCGACTTTCCCTCGTGTTCGACTGCAACAATATTCATCGTTGCTCGCTGCAATCCGGCACGATTTCCTCCGTCACGCGACAATGTATACGCTATACACAGTCAGAGACGTCGGTATTAAAAAAACGACGTCGAGTTCGTTTCGAGAACGGAACGAACGAGAGAAAGGAGATTTGCGTTTCAGATTTCTGCAAAATTCGTCCCAGATACGAGCGGTCGGTACGATGCGCGTTTGCACTCTATCTGAACCGTTTCCCTTGTTTTCCCGCGTGTTCAGAAAATAGAAGACCGATGCATAGAAGATGCACCGAAGATACAGAAACTCGCAATACCTGTACATTTTGCGTCTCTAGTTTAAGTCCATTTTAACTGAACGATATTATCTATAAAAATTTAATACGAATAACATCGTCAATGGTACAATAGCATCTCTACAGTGATACTCGAAATGTGCTCGTCGGTTCCCACGAGTCGCTCTTAAAAGCAACCGCTCGTAACTAAAATAACGGTGGAAAGTAACGCAATCTCACGTGGAGCACGCCTCCTTAACAACGATTGCCCATGACGCGATCCGGCTGAATCGAGTTTGTCTATGCGATGATGAAGCGACTGCAGAATCTCGACCGACGATATCGAGAGGCACTTCCACCATGCCCTACTTCTATGACATCACAAACGTGCCTCCTCTTGTCCCTGATTCACGATCGAATTCCGTTAAAACCACGAGGCAGATGATGCATATCGTCGAATTAATTCCAAGACTTATCGGCGAGACGTACGTCCCGAGCCGAACGAGAAACTTTCGCTTGGTTCGTGAACCAACGAACGAGACGAGACGTTGCTCGTGTGAGAAAAATATCTCCCGAGAAAATTGCTCGTTAGCGGAGAAACGTGTCGCGCGAACGAGGCTGCTCGGCGTGGGCAGCTTCTAGAATAATAAGTTTGGGTAAACATGTCCTGGAGATGGAGAATGGTATTCTCTTCGGGAGAATACCACCAGAGGTGGAATTGCAGTGCTCGAAGTTGGAGCCTGAAAGTCGGAGGACTAGAGCGGGGAGGTTGAGAGCTGGCGCTGAGAAATTGGAAGATGGTAATTTAAGTTTTAAATGCGCGTAACTTTTTTTTATTTTATTTTATTTTATTTTATTTATATTATATTTAATCAAATCTTTATTTATCAAATTTCATAGATCCGCCACATATCTGTAGGAAACTTACGTTTGTGAATTCAAGCACAAATGGACTTATCATGTCCTTTGTGCACGCTCTTAGATTAGATACCGTTAATGACAAATAGTGAGAATTAGATAGTTAGTGAGAATTCAGAACTGACTAGCGACAATTGAAATTTGGTATCTCGCTAATTGGCAGATGTCAATGGGCGCAACTGGGAAATGCAGTTTGCTAGCGAAGATCTCCGATGGGATTCGCGGAAAGCGACTCAGAGAGATGTCGGCCCCGTGGTCGGAATCATTTAGAACGACTGACACTTCGCTGGTAAAAAATCTCGGCCGACCTTGACCCGTGCGCGATACATCGAAATACCTAGAAGCGAGCGTCACAAAATTGGGTTGCCTACTCTCAACTCTCGACCTTTTTTTGCAAGCCAGCTTCTCCTCCCCTCGGGCCCGGCAGCTGCCTCTCTTTCTCTCATTTTCTCGAGGAGGTGCAATGCAGGGGCTCGTAAGGAGAACGGGAAGCAAAGCGGAGCATCGTGTTTATGTAGGTAGGTAGGTTGCACGAGCCGAAGCCTCCGTGAAAAACATCTCTTGACAAAGTTGTTCGACGGTGCATCGATGCACGTGTGCTCGCGTCTCGTCCTAAGCCTCATCAATATCACCCTAGTGACAACCTTATTTCTCTTTGATCCTTTGGAAACATCACGCAGATATTTCAGGAAAATTGAAAAGTAATAAATCTGTTGAGAATTGTGGATCTTTGGAGCCGAAATAATGTTATAGGAACACTGAATATACACTGAGGATTAATATTAAAATAATAATATATTTATTTCATGGACGATTTCTCATATATTCATCGATACACACTTGCACGCGTCTCAGCACTTTCTTCTACACTCGACTGTTAACCGACTCTTCCAGATGCTTCTAAACTACTGCCAATCGTCTTTTGTCCTAACAAAGGCCTGGACGCCCTCTGACGCTTACACACATGTATCCACACACTGATACTCACATACAAGTAACTCTAAGACGCATTTAACCCAGTCCAGCACAGAAAATTATACATATCTGAACAAAATCAAATCTTTATAGATCGCCCTTTGTAGCTAAAGTGAGCGATGACGCAATGAGAGATGAGAATTGTTCGAATTTATTTTTTAACTTCTTTGGGACGGATTTTTATTAATGGTAAGGTAAACGCGTATTTTCTGCAAAACACGTTAAGAAAAATACCGTTGAAGATAATCAAAAAATAACTAAAACGAAAAATCTTGCTGTAGCAGGATGCACAAACTGCGAACTATCTATCAGATCGCTTATATTCCTAACGCTCTTGCCTATTCAAAATATTCGAACATTAAACTCGATGAAAACCTCAGTGACGCCAATCGAGAATTAAAACCTTCTAACTATAGAATTCTCTATCCTCCGTCCGATTAATTTCCAAGTCTTGCGTTATTCGAAATACTCGAGCACCGAGCTTGAAGCTTAAAATCCCAATGAAACCGATCTTGGATACTAATCTGTCCATGTTGACCATGGTAATCTCTGCGCAATTTGAAACAAAATAAAAAGAAAAATGTATGTAGCTTCTTAATCGTGTTTCTCCCGAAGCGTAACTCCCCACTTAACGCGACGTCGTCATCACGAGGACCGTCACCGGCCGATTACGTTGCACGATGACAGCGTGAACGTAACGATCATGTATTCGGTACGCGGCAGCACTCGAGTTCCCACAAGAAAAACGGAGCTTTTGCAACGCGAGCGAAATCGGCCGGTTAGTCGACTGGCTGGCTGTGTTGGCTGGTCGTTCAGCAGCTGCAGAAAAGCGTATCGTGTTCTCCACGAGGTGTCTTGCTTTGCCGGGATTTTATCGCGTGGCCCCCTTCGTGGCGTTATACCCTGTGCTCGCTTTGTTCGCTCTGGTGCACGCGCACGAGCCGCCGTTGCCCTCTCTGTCTTACTGTGATCTAGGCTAACCGCGTTCGACGTCCCTCGTAAGTAGGAGCATAACCCCATCGCTGTAACGTACCACGGTACCATCGTCATCTCGAGTATCGCTACTACCGTGCCACCAATACGCTGCAGCGTGACAAGTACTTCCAACCACACGCTCCTTCTTTCGTTATCGAGTAATGAAGGTTCGTCGAGGTATACTTCTTTATATTTGCTGGTGGAAATATCGCGGCAAGGATTTTGTTAATTTTATAAAAGTATACAAGATGTTCGCGTCAGTAATTGCCTAGTGTCTTTTTCGTTGTTAGGTAGTAGGTTTAGATGGAAGAAGCAGAGGACAGAATTTTACTGTTTTATATTGATAATCGAGGTGATTGATATTTGGCATACTGTTTGGAATACTCGTTGCGTTGCTTTCCTCCTGGAACGTCGTTTGCTTTATGAAATGTTTTCCTTTCGCGATATTTCTTTCATCTTGGAGAACAACATACAACAATATAGGCTTGTGCCAAATCTTTCCTTTGTATCGACATTTAATTGTCTGAATATTTTTCTAAATTTCGAAAATCGATTCGCTGCTTCTTCGTAGTCCCCAAATAGCGACCATAGTATTGGGAATTACGAAATCTTTATGAACAAACACTTTGAAATGGAAAAACGCGATCGCGATATCGTCTTCACGCTGATCCGATAATCTTCCTGATTTCTGCTCCAGAGTTAATTGCTAACTTCGCCGGTAATCTCTGTTTCGTTAATTCCAAACTTATTTTTCATTCGAAGCGTTCGAACATCGAATTTAAAGGTACAAAATGAAAGGAGAAAACAGGATTACTCTTCCGTAGCAAACTACATGAGCTCGTTGCAACATCCATAACAAGCAGAGCAGGATACGAGAGAGCTTCTGAGAGATTCAGTAATCAGTCGCAACATTGTTGCCCGGTTTCGGGCAGAAAACCAGCGAGAAAGTACAGAAGAAGGAATCGAGGCCACTTGTCGGTAAGTGTGCAATGGATAACTCGCAACGTTACGTATTTTTCGTCTTATGGAAATTCTACCACGCCATACATACCGCATGTGTTCTCACTTTGCTTTCCCGGTAAACAAAACGCCAGATGATAACGTTGAGAAATCAGAAATCGATAAGGAAACTTAAAAATCGTGACCCTGGTGCTTCCATGGGAAAAGATCGACTTCGCAACGTGTTTTCTCACAGGCTTTCGCTGAGAAACGCGGAAATCCATTGAAACGTTTAGCAATCGCTCGAACAAGTGGAGCACGGATAAGTGAAACGAATTCGAATTTGGCAGGTTGAGTGAATTGCATGATTGCTATTTTATTTTATTGTTAAATTATTACAGAGATTATTTATTATTAACTTATCACTGCGTCATACGGAATTATCAGAGAATCTCTTTCGTGTCACTTTGATTTTTATTCTTGCTTTTCGGGTTTATATATTTTTTGACGATTCTCTTAAAAACTATTTATTTACAGTGTCGTACGAATAATATGCTAATTTATCGGTCCATGCGGCTTTTTTATTTTTACTCGCTTGATTGCTTCAATAGAATTATTCGTAGCGATCTTCTAATTAGGTTGAGCAGTGTGTATCTATGGAATAAAACTCTTTTCATTGTCAACATTCAATCTACTCAATAAATTCTCTTAACGTCGAATATATACGAATAAATTCCTTCTCCTTCTTCGATGTGACACTAACAGAAAATTTAACGAGCAATATTAACCATATTCGAATTTCGGACGGATAAATTTAAAACAAAAATTCGTATTTCTTCACGCTACAACGAATAGAATGGAGATGAACTTTTCGATGGACCTCGAAATCGCAACTCGACCAGTGAGAGAATCGTATTGCCAGCAGCATCTCCCCGATGCGATCGAGAGATCGACCAGCCGTAAAATCAAATTAATCGTACGATCACGCGTGCCAGCTACTCTCTGTGTACGTGCAAGTATACACAACCACATGGGTGTGATTCACGCTGGTGTGCGTCCGCGTGTGGGTGTGGTCCGTTGTGTTACGTGACCTCGTGGTTGTCGTATGGCTGAATAGGCTCGTCAATGGCTCGTTTCATTGAATTAAATAGGCCATTCGTGCACGAGCATAATTACCGAACGGCCACAGAAAGAGAAAAAGAAAAGAAATTTATATGAGATCGTCTTTCGACTAAACGAACGAAACGATTTCGATTATCCTGTTTTGGGATGGATTTTAAGGTCAATACGCGTGTGAAAGATACGCAGGTTGGAATGTGGTAAAACGTCGATAGAAATAAATATCCTGAAAAGTGGGTAAGAAATCGTTCGCTTAGAGATTCTGTTGATCGACCGTAATGAGGACTGTGAAAAGAGAAAAAGAAGAACTGCTGATTACATGTTTCAACATCGATTGTTGCGTAAAGCGAGGCGTCTGTTGGCAAACCGGCACGATCGTGGAACCGTATTGTTGTGCGAGGCTGTTCTACATTTTTGGAGAACGAATTAGGTTACTGGTCGATACTATTGCGTTCGATCGCCAATGATTCTGTACTGTATTTGACATTAGAACTAACCACAGCTATGATATATATATATTGCCTTAAAATTTTTCGATGAAAATTTTGTATAATTTTTAGACAAATTTCTCCGACTCGTTATATAATTTTAGCAGGAAAATTAAACGAGGTAAATTCGCAGAAAGCGCGGAGCAAACGTTGAAACGACATAACGAGCGGATTACTCGAGCAAAAGTGCGAACAGCAAATGTTTAATGCTACCCGAGGCATTTAAATGGTTAATCTCGTGCGCCGTTCCGGAAATATTTCTCACAAAAGGCGAGTTAACTCGTCGTCGTGTCCAAGTCCACGTTTAAAAGGTTAAACGTGTACACTGCACGAATTCTGGAAATTTCATTGCTCAACGATGAGGGATGATGAACTTATTATCCGTGTAATTAGCCAGAAAACATAAATCGTCGAATCGCAAAGAGAATCGTTGCTCGCCGTAAAACCAACGAAGAACAAATGAAATAAAGACGTTTATTGCTTGCGATAATCTCTATTTGCAGATCGTAAAAATTGTTATGAATCCTGTACGAATTTCCGTAGATATTTTTATCTAGACGTCTGGAACGAAATTTTTTATATTTTAATATACGATAAAAAATACAAAATTCTCGTGAAACAAACAGAAAAATATACGATACGAACAAATTCTGCACCGTATAACAGTTTTCGTTCGTAATCTGACTCTATCATCGTACTTGATCTACGGAACCTGTATGAGACCGGCAGGTGTCTCATACAATACTTATGATTAAGACATCTAATACTTCTGAAGAGGGGTGTACGCTTGCTCCAAATCGCAAGTAGAATGCGTTTGCGACGTCGTCGCCCCGCGATAAGTGGACCGAGACCAAGTCCTGTCTCGTCACAGTGAGTCTTTTGTACATGGCTCCACGATCTGTCGGATAACAAGTAGCCACGTTTTTACATATTAATCATTAATGACGATCGTAATTATAGCTTGTCAAACCACCGGTCGTCATTCTGTCGATGAAATAGAGAACTGTAATAGCGAATAGTCGAACACAATTGGCAATTCTATAAATTTTGAAAATCATATTTATTTCAGAAATCTTATATTTAGTATCGATAATCGATAGGTAATTAGATTAAAAATAGATTATGTTTCCTCCAGCAATGATAATAATAAACTGTATACTCTGATGTCTGCTTTGTCACAATTCCATAAATATCATAAAGTCTATATATTTAGAATTTATTGAAATTAGGAATTTAATTTTCTCCGAAATAAAGTATCGTATGAAAAAATTGTACTCTATATCTTTGTCAGCAGAATTTGTTCTCTGAGAGGTTGTTGATACGTCTAATCAAATTATTCTGATTTTGGTGTCTTACACGCGACTCTAGGAACACGGTGTTCGACAGGAGATATTTTTACGACCGATGACAACATTCGAGCGACGATTACTCGGTTACAGTTACGTTAACGAGCAGTTTCGTAACGACGTGGCGAGCTAGGCCAGACCAGATAGGCCAGGTCTCCGGGAAAGCTGCTGGCATTTAGGTCCACGGTTTACATATTTGTAAATATATCTCCAGGGCCGTGCTAAAAAATTCATTCCCGGCTAGGTTCGTCGCGTTTAAATTCGGCCTGACCTTACGGCGAAGTGGTCTCAGCTGGATCGGCAAACCGGTCACGCCTTGGGATTTCTTTGTCTTTCCAGTTTCGTTAACCTTTCGAATCGCGAAAGGGTTGCACGCGCGAAAAGGTTACCCCGTTTCAAGCACTGAAATATAGCAAAGAATAGGCCTTTCCGTTTTGTTGAGAGTAGGTTTCTTGGGTTCGCCTTTTTTCGCCTGACGTATAATTTGGAAATTTAAATATTTGAAAGTTTGGTATCTGAAAATCTAGAACTTGGACACTCGTAAGCTTAAAAATGAAAGATTTTTGCAATCTGGAGATTAGAACATTAGCAAATTCGAAACATCGTAAATTTGAAAATTTAGAAATTCGAAGATTCATGGATACTGAACATAGCTAGCAAGTTCGCATTGAAAATTTATATATCGCATAACTAATTTCCTACAAACATGGTAATTTAGAAAACATGAGTCTGCATTTTAGCGAACTAGAGGTATACCAGCACATTATCATTGACATATGGATTTAGAGAGAATATAAAAAAGTTGTAACATGCTAACCTGTTAATGGAGTCGTTTGCTAATTATTTTGTATCCTGTCTTAACGATGCTGTCTTCATTTTCATTGCCTTTCCATTTGCTTAAAACGGGGTAACTACTTTCAAGCAATGAAAAACGGGATTTTGTTTTAAAATGTTGGCAGCTCATTAACGAAGAGACCTTCACATTTCATATTTTTGCTAGAACTCGTTCATAACAAGCCATACCAACTTAAGACCTTCACATTTCCTACTTTTACTACAATTTTTTGTTCATACTATATACTACGTCTACTATATAGCTGTTTATTTATGTTCATATATTGCTTAGCTCTCACTAACCTACGCTCATACGACATTTTCGTCTTACTTTTACTTTTACTCCCTCGCTTTTACTTTACTCTCACTTTTGCCCATAAAACACGCAGACAAAAACCAGAAACGATTCTGGTACACCCTATGCGTATAGCATTGACAATTAATTGACGAAGAAAGTGTATCGATGTTATATTAATATATAAAATGTACCGACCAAGAGATCTAATAAATTTAACCTTAAAAATTAAATTTATCCCAGTCTTTAAATTAATAAACCATACATCATATCTATTTCCATTATCAGCTGTTTTCTATGAAAAAATTATATTTAGCGTTATAATGTAATTAGACAGAAACATATTATACAAAAATATAAATGAATCCGTTTCAATATAATACAGATGAAATAAATAATTATTTCTCGCTGTCACAAAGGCTTAATAAACGAAACACAAGCAATAAAATCTGTTCGACTACGTTAGTTTCATTACCGTTCTCCATTCGTAATTATAATATTTTAATAGAATTTCTTATCTCGGGTATAGGGATAGAAATATACGCACGTCTCACCAGAGCTGTTATGGCTTAGGTCGTCGAGATAAACTCGTGGGTGTGCTCTTACAACGCATGATTGATCGTTTCCAATATCGACTGTTGCGTAAGAAATATAGTCACTATTGTAAATATCAGTGTCCGCTGTTTCCTTCCCTCGACTAAGGTAATTTGTTTAAAACGTCCTGATAGTTGATAGATTAGAACAAATTTACGCTATCCGAAGGACAGATATCCTCGAGTTAAATCGGTCCCCAACAATTTTCTGCCTGGTAATCTGGCATTGAGCCGGCTCTCGAGGATATCTAAGTGTATGAACGAAGAATATCGAGCGTTTCGAGAGAGCGAAAGGACCCGAAGCTGTCGGTAGAAATGGTGAAATCTGAATGTACTTACGCGAAGGTGACCTAAAAGTGAAACCATTTGCTCGTCGTGCCGAGTAAAAGAGCTAAGAGCCGCGACTCGAAGAATCGCGCCTCTCGAAAACTTAATTTCCTCTGACCGCCTTTGAAACCACGTCGTAGTTATCGTTTCTTGAAGACGATTTTTCTATCTGAAGTTCAAGATTGGGTAGACAGTCCAATTATGTCAGCGACTCTGAGGAGAATTTTTTACTTTTGTTCGAACTAACGCTAATGTGTGCTATATAAAAAACAATTTTTTTGAAGAAAAGCTTCAAATTCTTAGCCTTGTCACAATTTTACCGCAGTTTATCGCGGAGTTACTTTAACATTTTTACGAAATTATCGGCCGTGAAGAGGGAAACTTAAACGAAAGGGAAGATGAAGATTCCTCGATTTTATCTATATTCAGAAAATCGAACTTCGTGTTCGAGTTTGGTACAACGGTGCAATACGCAATCGGACAAACATTCTAATTTCGCCTAGTTCTCCCAGCCGGTTAGTTGCATTCGCCTACTTGCATTAGAGAACGGCGAATGCGACTAACCTGAACCGTGTCGGCAATATAGGATTACACCAGGTTTGCTCACGTTGGCTTTCTAAGCACTCTGGTTCGACCGGCTGAACTCGAACGACCGGTATCTGTCGTTTGACGCTGTCATTTATTATTTATCTTTGTTTGTTCCCATTTATCATTGTTTGGTGCTGTCTACCTTTGGTTGTTTACCATCGTTTGTAACTGTCTTAGTTAACTATTTCTTCTACTGCTACTTGTGCTTCTACTTCTATCGCTATGGTCGCTGTTTCGCGACGTAACCGCCGAATGATTACACGATGTACACTCGCAGTGTGTGCATCGCTTTCGAGTGAAAAATCGAGATGATCGTTAAGGTCAATAAGATCGATCGGAACGAACGATAGGTGAATTTTGGTGTTCCCTTGAAGTGGAATAGAAACGAAATCAACAAGCGAAGTAAATCAAAACACACGCTGAAACCTGGAAGTCTATTTCCACTGCATAAGGAATGAAGAACGAAGAATGGAAGTATACGACGGTTACAAAAAGTAATATAACTTTCGAAGAGTTACTATTCTTTCAAAGAATAACAGAATCTCGAATAAGCATAATAGAAACTTGCAAAGAGTAAGAGAGAACTGCTCTAATGAGACTCCGATGATTTTATCATTCGACTTAATGTTATTCCACTGAAATCCTTTAAAAATTCTCTTTCCTCTTATCAATTGATTCTACCAAAAGATAAAATGAAAAAAAACGCCCTTCCTAGCAAACCACGACGCTAATAATGATAAAATGTATAACATGGAGTTGACTGCTGACTCTCGCACAGGTCGTCGAGCGTGGAAATTCGAACGAGGGTAATGGAAAATCGTGATAATGAGCACGGCGAAGGAGGACAGGAGAGGAGAGGAATGCGAGGAGTAAGACATTAGAAAGATAAGATAGAAGAGCGAGATGAAGAAAATGGAAAGAGAGAGAGAGAGAAAGAGAAAATGATAGATCTTCTCAAGCGATGCGACCCTGTTTCTAAACGGCGCACTCTGTATTTGCATAACTCACAAATACCATCGAGGCTGCTTCAAGATCGCTCGTAAATCATCAACGCCACGGGGATGCTCCGTTTTCATTATCGAAATCCTGGAAAATTAAAGAAGTTGGGCCGTATCGTTTCGCTCGCATTGATAAGACAACGCGTTCCGTTTAGTGGGACGCGGTAAACACGTAATCGAGAATTAATGTTTCTTCTTGGCTGGTTCTGTAATACTTTTCTTTTTCATTGTATGAATTTTCTCTTTAGCGGCTAATAAATGAATTTGAAATTATACTATTACAACGTAATAAGATAATTATCGATCAAACTGCCTAGATTATAATAATTAGACTGCGGATTGTAAAATGCACACAATATGCAAAATGGTTTGAAATATCCAAGATACAGATTCTCGAGTACATTCTTTTCGAGGTCTAAAATATTTCCAAAATATAAATTTGCGTAAATGTCCGCGATGTAATAATAATCAAATAATATGAAGTTTTACAGTGGAATTGTCATAACAGCGATACCAGTAATTAAGCGTTAATCAAGGTATTCGTCGTCTAAATCGAACCATAATCAGTTTAAAATTCCTTCTAACCTGGGATCAAATTTTTCGCCTCGTATCTAGAACAAATCAATTATGCAAAGAACATCGTAGTTTCCATGTCCGGATTCATCCACAGCCGAGCAAATACCAATCGACTGTTACACGCCCAATTCTACTTTTCTCAATGCCAGAATACTGGCTGGAACGTTTCAGTGGAATCGCACAAACTCCTTTTACCTAGAATTCGAAAGACAGGCTTCCATGTCACGATGGCATGCGAGGATTCAATTACCCATCGAGATTCCCTCATCTCGCGTGACGAGCAAATACGCGACCGCCCGTGGTTTCGTCCAATGATTATGATACGGGTCAGGATATAGCGAGATCGTGAAGTCGGTCAGTAGTCAAAGTAATCGCGTTTCAGGTGTCTTGGACAAAGAGATTGACAGAAATATGGCAGGTAAAAGCATGAAATCCTAACTAGGATTGTACAGAGGAGGCATAGTTATAGAGAATAGCCAATTTTCAATCCTGTCGTCGGTAGAAAATTCCCAGAGGATGTAACAACATCCTAGAACTTAACAAGTTTCTATACGTTTATCTGTTGCATACGTTTATCTGTTATATATTTACGTATAGTATTTACAATAAATATTCCAATAGAACAAAAGGGGATCGTACATAATTCAATAAAATAATATAAAACAAAAAATGTTGTGCATCTATTATTTTCTTATAAAAAAAGAGAAACTTTTGGGACAGCCTAATGTAATATGTGATACAGAAAGAACGAAAGATATGACATTGCGAATATAGCGAAAGTCGGTATATAGACATATAATAAATAGGTAAATACAGGTAATAAATAAATAATAAATAATACAGATCGCGAAGTACTAAATTAGACTGAGAACGAGAAGGAGACAAAAGACAAAAGGAGGATATTGACACCGACACGACGCACTCAGAAATCACAGGCGTGGAATCATTAAAACTATCCAACAGCTGTTAGTTTATTTAGTTTCAAATTTTACTTTTATCAAAAAAGATTCAAATATTCGAATTAACAAACTGTTGTATAATAGTACAAACATTTACATTCGTAAAATATTTCTAAAATTTGCACGAGATGCGAGGAAATATATTACCCCGTGGAGTATTAATATCGAAAAGTTTTTGTACTGGGAAGTGAGATACCATTAATCATATACGTAATAAACAAACTGCGGATTTTCATAAATCTGTAGGAAATCTGAAACTGTAAAGTTACACCGAATGCACATAATATGAAAAAATATATAAAATATTCAAATTGCTTTGTGCAATGTTTCGTAGGAAAAACAATCTTTTCCCGAGGCCTTACTTCTTAACTTCTGACCAACTTCGTAAAAATTTGCATAAAAGTGCGCAGTCCAATCGTAAATCTTCACTCTCTTTATTCTGCGCGGCTCTAGGACATAACATGATATACAAACCTCTTTATATCCCACAAGCATCAACAAATACTACTATTACACAGCTTAATTTATAACTTCCTCGTATCATACAAACGTCAGAAATCCAAAGTAAAAAATGACAAGAAAAGAGAAATATACGAATCGTCGAAGCGAAGCGTACGATCGGTCCAAGTGTTAGAGACGCAGAAACCGGTGCGTCGGTTGCGAAGAGAGGCCGTGGTCTGAGCGACACTTCCGGGGATCGCGAAACAGGGAAAGTGAAGATCCACGTGGGCGCGAACGTGGCGGAAGCGGAGGCAAAAAAGGCGGCGCGATATCAACGTAGAAACGTGGTTCCGTGGACGCTACCGAGACGACAGAATGTATCGAGTGCGGCCTATTTGATCGGGAGGTGGCAAACGAGTACCGAAGAGTGGGAGTGTGGATTACGGGAGTGGAGAAGGAGACGGGGAAGAAGGTAAGAGAGGGCAGGTAGGCGCGTGCCACTTAGCCCACCAAGAAACGCGGTCATAGCCTCGGCACGTCTGACTCGTCGCGTCGGCCCGATCGGCCCGCTCACAATCAGAACCGAGCACCGTTCCACGCGGACCTTTCGGTGCTCTCGCGAGTCCTTTTTCTCTCACCCACGCAACACGACGCACGGTTAGAAGTGTCTCCTGTTGGCTCCGTGGACTTTACTTACTGGAGAGCGAGAGAAGAAGAGAGAAGATCGAGCAAAATTAGAGGATATATACACTGCTGATCAAATGTTTTGTGATTTGGACAGTTATGATATTTGGTTCAAAATTTGACCGTTTATGTACGGGGACATTTTCATAAATCGTTCTCTCCAGAGGCAAATAAATGACAGAGATAAATGCAATATCATTATCGATACAATGTGTAAGTAAATGTCACTTAGAAAGCACGTTGGAACTGATCCAGCCTCCGCAACTCCGAGCGTCAATTTCGAAGAGCATTTATCATCGACTGAATGCAACACGATTCTTAATATGTTATATACAGACAACAGAACGCCGATTTACACGCGTTATAGCGAATGCTGCATTGTCTAATAGATCAATGATTAATTTAAAACCACCCTATATGACAAAGCTGTACGAGTAACAATAAAGCTACGAATGAAAATCATTGGTATCGCATTTCCAATCGCATGTATCGATATGGTAATGATTAAAGGAGGATCATGACAAAGTAATCTTGATAGAAATCGGGATGAAATGGGACAGTCGAGAGTCGGCGAATAAAGAACGCACGCGAGTGATCCACTCTCTCCCTGTATCCACCTTTTTCTTTCTATTGTTACGCATGACGCGCTATCTCTGTCGACGCGTTATCACTGATTAACAGATCGAAATAAGAATAGGCATCGCCTTTTCTGTTTCTTTTTCCTTTCTTCCCTTCCGACTGATCGTATCTGAATTCTCTGTTGATCCGTGAAAGCACACGAGAGAAAAACAAGACCAACCAAAATTTACTGACGCGATGTGCCAAACACGACTCCTTTCAGCTCGAGGAACAGGATTACTCTCGTGGCTGACTACGTACACCACCGCTCATGAGTATCTGGACTCTGAATTTCATAGATTTCTGGCAACAATACGTGAATCGTCGAAAATACGAGTCTACAAATAAATGGGGAAGATCCATGGAAAATTAATTATCAACCGAGTCATTCCTTAAACGTTCGAACACTTTTATGATCGTGGAATTAAAGATGAATAAGGAAAGATCAGTATCAGTTAAGACGATTTTAACAAATAAATTTTAATTAATAATAATACGCAAAAGTAAAAAAGTTCCTTAAATAGAAAATTATCCTTTTATCAAGCGGAACAATAAAGTAATAATATCCTGTGAACACCGTCTTGACAGGATTAAGACCAGTTCCAAAACTTCGTAAAAGCGCCATACAGACCCCAAAGAAAGCAAAAGGCCTTTGTAACTTCGGCTCCATTTCTTTCTACCTCTAAACACGCTTTTCATCGAAGAAGCTCGAGGGGATCTTTTTATACGCGTCCAAGCGTAAATCTCTTCGTTCACGAAGAATCTGGCCAGATTTATTCGAGTACGATATAGAAATGCACCAAGTAAAATACTTAACAGCTGGCGTGTTAGCATCGTCGAACAACTTCGACTCGACGCCTTCTTTTTTTCCAGTCTGTTCGAATTTGCTTCGTGTCCGTTGTAAAGAATAAATATACGAGCTAGAGGATGAAGAACGACGAGAAGTTAGACAAGAAGGAGCTTCCGAGTTTGCTTTTTCCGTCTTTGGAACTTGATTTATGTTAGAGGAAATATGCTTGCATAATGTAATATTTTCATTCATTTGAAATTTACTAAGTTATTACATACAGTGGCTCGAGAAAGTATTCATACACCTATCACACAATTCTTTTATGAATATATATTTGTGTATTATGTGCGTTTTTGACATTTCGTCTATACTGTGATGATATATGTCTATCGTGACGATGACAGTAAAACTTAAAACCAACCCGAAAATGTATATAGAAATTACACGATATTTATTACAAACACTTAGCGAAAGATTGGTATGTATACAGCGTGAACAGTAGTCTTAAACATACAATTAGTGCTATAGATGGTCTCACTAAATATTGTTGTCTATTAATATAGCGAATAATTGATTGCTCAAATACTTCGGTGATCTTTAGGAAGTGTACGCTTCCAATAAATATCTTGTAACTTCTATAAACATTTTCAGATCCGCTCGAAAGACAAACGTAATCACGATAGCCGTGTTTACAGTGCTAATGAGATTTCAAAATGTTTCGTATAATGTATAAAAAGTTGCTAGGAGTGTTCGTGAGTCACCGTATATTATTAGTTTGAAAGGTTTCACCGCGATGATTAAGATTAATTTAATCGGAAACTGTAGAAGAATATTAATGACAAAGATACGAATACTTGTAATTAAATGTAAATTCACAGGATCGTAGCGTTAAAAATATCGACTACCAGAAGACTCTAGTAAAAGCACTGAAAGCTGCCGAGATTTCTCCCAGAGATGAACAGAACTCGAACGAAGAAGAAAAGAGAACGTGTAACCTTCTTGAGCATAAATTTCGAAATTCCCGCGGTTGAAAAAGGGACGAAAAACGCGGCAAGATACGGAGTAGAGCGCAGCTGGCGCGAAATGGCTGGGAATATCGTCGAAGTGGCCCAGGGGCGTAACCATTGGTGGGTCGTGGCCAAGAGAGAGAGAAGATTCCTATCGCGGAGAAGTTTCGACTGGACGAGAGAAGGTCGCCGGTTTCACGAGCTGCCGCTCTTTTACGGGCCGACGACGACGATGGGTTGCCCCCGAAACCCTCATACCTCGATGCGCCGAGGTAGAGAGATATCTCCTTTTCCGCGGTTTTCTCTAATTGAACTAGTTCTCGGGATCCTCGGCGACGTTTCGAGGGCCCTGCCCTCGTGTCGTAACGCGGTGGCCACTCGGTCGAATCGTTACTAATATTATACACAGGGCGTTGCAAAACGTAAAAGATTGCAGTAACTGGAAGGAAAAGGATTGGAAAGACTAACGCCTCTTCCATTGAAATGTTATTTATTTATTTATGAGTTCAAATATTGGAAAGAATGAAAGTTACCATTAATACCATTGGATACTATGAAAGCTACTGAAACTACAAACTTCATATTCGAAGTAACTTGCATAACTGTTGGAGTAATCTGAAGTAGTTTTTAGAATTTAACGACTAACGACTAGCCTAAGCAAAACAGAGAACTGTTTCGTCTACTAAATATTACAACTAGTAGGTATTCTGTTTTGATTTTTTAAAAATGATTGCACACTGCATTTATATTCTGCACATTTCCGAACCTTCGAATTTGCTATAAATGCATAAAATATATGCAACGCACGGATGATCTTCCCTTGGAGAATAAATCAAAATGATGATCTTGCTATAAGACACCACTGGCAATAAGATTTTAAAAATGTATCGCATCGTTGAAAACCTGATATCGGGAAGTATCAGACTGCCGCGAAATAGAACGATATCGTGGGTCGATTCTAAACTGAACGCATCGTTTTCCGTATCCAATTATTCTGATTTCACCTTTGCGCCTCGGCTAGCACCGAGAGGCCGAAGTTTCGACCCTGGTGCTTTCACCTCCGGAAAACACTTTCGCCTAGTAGGAGGAAGCCAAGCCTGCTCCTCTTCGGGATTTTCAGCGTGACGTTCAGATCCGCATTTTCAGGCCGAACGCGTCGATATCCGCCGAACAGAGAACGATTGAATATTCAACGCGAAAGTGCCTCCCAAAACGAAATAACCGTATGGAAAGGGAGAAATTGCAAATCCGACGACGAGTATTTACATAATTTACTCGCGAAAATCCTCCAATATCTAATATACCATACAAAATGTCGATTGTCAATAAAAACGTATAAAGATTCGAATGTAAACGAAAAGATGGAACTGTCCACTTTCAGTAATATTATACAGTGTATAGCGACTCTTATTGTTTTGATTCATAAATTGTATCGACCACTCCTACTACGAACATCGCGAGAAAGCGCGATGAATCAAATATATATATATGTGTGTGTGTAAGTTATCGGTAGTGCTAGCGTTAAACGATATTTTTTGACACAGAGACGTACTCGTAACCTCTGTTGAAGATTCGTTACGAAAAGAGAGAGAGAGAGAGAGAGAGAGATAAAGAAACAAAGAGATAAAAATGAGACATGCAGAAACTTTCTCGACAGACTGAAATTGCTCCGCGAGACGAGTATGGGTGTCGACACGGCACCGAACGTAAAGAGAGAATAAACGGACGTGTTTGATCGTGGCCATAGAGAATGAACAGCATTAACAGTAACGTAATCGGTCCCTCTCCCGTTCGTATATCTTTTTCGAAGACGAGGCGATGTCCTACATTTGTGGCACGAGGCTCCCACCGTGTCTGGTTGCCCCTCTTTTCCACCGGTTCCTGGCCCCGGTTATATTTAGTCGATATTTCATCCGTTTCACGCCGAAGCCGGTTAAAGCTGATTATTGCGCCAGGTCGAGGTGGCCGTTCAAAGAGGACGAGTTTTTCGATAGCTTTGCCGAGACGCGCTACCTCTGCGCGAAACCGATCCTACGATTGTCCTAGGAACCAACATGGCAACATCGCGAGTAAGTACGTTGGGATAACTAAGCGTCTAATGCGATCACTGAGTTTTAATTATATCTAGTATTTATTAGTAATCGTTACAGATATTGCATTATTGTTAACCAATGCAAAGCTTGAGACAACTAGTCTTGGCAACTTGAAGCAACTAGTTACCAATTGTGAATGATAAAGTTTGAGTTAGATTCCTCGAAAAAGAAGCCTCCAATTATCATTATATAGTCATTTCTCAGAAAAATGAGAATTTCGAAAAATATTGTTACCAAGTCCAATTATCCATCAACCTTTACCTTCCTAAAGAAAAGTCCCAGAAGTCAATCCGTCAATTCCCTCATGCGCAAAAAAAGTTGCCTTAGAAAGTTCAACTTTTGCCTTACTAAACCAAAATCTTTGTCGAAATAAGTCTTCGATCCCCACAGATCAATTTCCAAACTCCTCGCTACCATTCTCCCAACATTCAACTCAAAACCCAACAACTATACGATGAAGAAGATTCCCTACCCTGTAATCTATCTCTCAATAGTTTCTTGTTCACCAATAATCTCGACCAATCCCGTATCAGGAAAGTTATCGCGAACGTACGAAACGAGCTATCCCTCCGGGCAGTTCGGGACGCGGGCAGTCGGAAAGTTTAACGAAAGACGATTTCGGTGTCCCACCACCCACGCGACCAGGGCGAACACGATAAAAGGACGAAGAGGCAGAGAACCACTTTAGGTCAACGATGGGTGAAGTAGGTGCGAGTTAGGTTAAAGTAGGTAAATAGCCTGCCGGTGACCCGTCACCTGCGTTCTCGTTCTATCGAGAGCAACGTCTCTCAGTGGGAGGGACCCAACAGAATGAAGATAGTCTTCCCCACTCTGATTCACGTTCGTATACACACAGTCGTGTACACGGTGCAAGCGTTTGATCGTGGTAAGCTGGTTGTTCTTGTTCCGGTAGGAATGTAGGAATAGTCGCTACATATAGACAGGGATCTGATCAACTTTTCGCCTATTAGTGCGACCTGACATGCAAACATTTCTCTATGTGTAGGTTACATTTGTACAACGTCTTAGCGAAATGGTACAATTTGAAGGAAGGTGAATGTATTTGGTTGATTGGAAAGTTCTGTCGCCAGATTTTGTTTGTGTATTTACAACTTTATTTGACAATTTTTATTTTTATCTTTTATTTAACCTGCAGTTGATCGAGTTACGTAGGATGAAAATTTTTGTATCTACATAATTGTTAGACGTCAGTAAAATGTTCTTGTTGATGGAGAAACGACAATTGGAGAAATTAATTGCCGTTGAAAATTTAATAAAGCATCTCAAACGTTGCATATTTAAAAGCTCTTCGGTTTTGACATCTGACAAGTTTGAAGGAAATTCCTTGGTCGATTCTAACACACCGTACGATATTACTTCACTGGAAGACCTATAATCACTGTTGATCAATCCCATTGCATCATCAATTCCCCCACGACGAGTCACTTTTCCGTAATCATTAATATCGAAACAAGTAATCAGACGTTCCATTCCCGACACTGATCCTCTCCAAAGGAGGTTCAACCAGATGCATCAGGCTACTGAATGATTTATCGGAAGACGCCAGGAATTGCCTCTCTATTATACCGTAGACGGACTCTCTCTCTCTCTCTCTCCCCCTCTCTCTCTCTATATTAAGTCACCTGTGTTCATTATCCCGATAGGTCCGCACGAGCGTGATCTCCGGTTTTTCTTTTTTCGATCAGCGTAGCGGTATCGACGAACTTTATGCCAGCGATGCTGGCCTGGTTTCGTTGTTAAGCTGCCTCCTAGATACACAAACTATTAATCTGTTAACCTACCTGCCAGCTAGCGGCCGCTTACGATCGCCGCGCGCTCGTATCGACCGACCTAGACGAGAACACGACGATCCTAGTACTGATGGCTAATCGTTTCGTTGTTACAGTTGGATACCAACAGGTTTTCCCCATTTGAATTTGTAACGAAGCAACACAGCAAATTTATGGATTACACGAAAATCCTGAAGAATCGTTTTAAATTGTATCTGACCTTAGACCTCTGACCATGGCATTAACTTGTTGCGATACGGGGACATTTTCTTGATACCAAGGTTCTTCTCGTTTCGAATTGGTAGCGAGGCGGTTTAAAAAGTGGCCACAAAATTTGCAGTCTGCATGAAAATTCTGAATAGTTCTATAAAATTTCTGTGGTTCATTTAGCTATTAAATATTGAACTCTTTGTATTCCGAAGATAATTTAAAGTACCATTTTCATTAAAATACTGCTACCAGAAATTAAGTCAAAGAATCAATTTATACAAACAAAAAAGTCATACAGTTTGTGATAAGCATTGAATGTTTCATTAAATTTAAATCAAACTAGACTATGCACTCCTATAATGAAATGTACGAGGGGTTTCTATATGAGACTTTTATAAAAAAAAAAAATGTAAGCCCACAGTAGCTTGCCAGTATTAAGCACGAAACGTAACTTTTTCCACTTGTTAAGATTTCAATTTACACTTTAGAAGAATGCAGAGTCTTAAAATATGGGTAATTAGAATACTAAAACGGCATTCCTAACACGACTTTTACGACACTTTTACGATCTCGCGCTGGGTAGAAAAAGAAACGATATTCTCGGTGTCTAAAGAGTAATAAGAACCTCTAAAACGCTTCCGTTTAAAAAAAAGGACGCCCCCCTCGAGCAACGATTTAAAATCCTGTAGATTTTGCGCACTGGAGAGTCGCTCGTAATTAAATGAACTACATTTCGCGACTGTGTCGTTGTGCTCGCGTATGCACACAAACGAACAGTAACCCCGTTTACGAGAGAAACTCTTTCGCCTGATACCCTGTGGCCCGCGACACAGTGAATTATCGTTTTAGAACGTACTCCCGGCTTAATTAAACAGAAACGGAACCTACTTTCCGAATTTTCGAGCGGACACCGGCGAAAAAACATTGGACTGGTTTGAATTCAATGGCAACGCGTCCGGGGTGGAAACGAACCAAACTTTTCTCCCTCTCTGGACTTTGTTTTAGAAACGAACAGTTGAAGCGGTAAACAACGTAAGTGCCAAAAAGAGTAAAAGACGAATCTTTTTAGAAATTTCGCAGCGAGTCGAGAAAAGATGAAAGTAAGAGAATAATTTATTATAACTTTTGAGACTAGTGCAAGATATTGATCGTAATCAATGACTCAATCTGGTCATTAGACCGTGACTGGAAAAAATCAGTTGTTTGTAAAAAGCGAACAGTCCGTCGTTTATCACTTCAACTTCTCGAATAGTGGAATGATTAATAAACATCACTCGTGGAAAGACTTGATGATTTCCTTTCTCGTCCTCAGGAAGCGACATTGATGAGTAAATTATTTCCATGTATGTAAATGGGAAAGGAAGAAGAGGAAAATTATATACATATATATACGGTCTTCTTTTTCTGAAATTCATAACCTTCCTTTGCAAAAGAGTACTGGATTTGCTATGCTTGGATTGCGTTAAAAAATTCGGGGTTTCTGCGATATAAACACATTCGATATACATGTCTACATACATGTACCATACAAATAGAGAGCTAAAAATGTGCTAGTAAATTAGAACTTCAATTCGCATAAAACTAGACTTAGATACGCTCTTAGGTCAGGGACAGAACAACAGATCGATCAGATCGTACACTGTACCAACTGTGTGCAAGGTCTGCCTGCAACATACGCATGTTCAAGGAGCAGAACAACACGTAAGCCAAGTGTTTGCACGTCGCATCGATTGAAATTGTTCTTCGCACTGTTGGGGCGCAATTAAAAATTTATCAACGATCTCACGAATAGCCGCAACGCGACACGATTCGTAGACAAAACAAGGAAAGATGAAAAGCCGATTTTTCACTTTGCTCCCGCGAGGTTACACGACCAAAAGTTAAAGGCGAGTACCATGACAAAAGATTACATCGTGTAGGTATATACTTTGAACTCTGAACTTTGAACCTTTCTCTTCCCTTCTCTCAACTACTTTATCTTCTTTGTATATCGTTTTTTCTCGCCATTCTTTCTTTCCTTTTCTCTCTCCGTTTATTCTTTCCTTTTCGTCCTTCCTTTCCTTGTCGCCCTTTCATTTTTCTCCCTCCTCCTTTGTTCTTCCTCCTTCTTTTCTCTCGCTATAAACTTTCCCAGCAATCCAACGAAATAACACACCGTTATCAATGTTATAAGACTCAGTCATCGTTCACCTCCATCTCGATCTCATCAATCGGTCAAACCCGTTTTCTCAAAAGTTTCACAGAGCTGAATCTATTTTATCGTGTAGAGTCGCTCCTTCTTCGCCGATTTTCTCGTCACGCGGCAGCCTGTGCAAGAAGAGCGAAAGATAAAGAGAGGAAAAATCGAGGGAGGGCCGCCGGGAGGAAGATGAAATACGAAGAGGAAGCGGAGCTAGCCCGGCTAGCACGGACCGATCGATAGAAAACACGCTGGGCGCGTTCGCGTGTAATGAGGAAGTGTTCTCTCGCAAACAGTTACAAGTGGAGTAGGTTACGTAGATAAGTCGTCACACATACGGCCGTGTGTAATTCTCTCCTGGCGAGTGGGCATGTGGGCTCTCTCGATACCGAGCCACCGCGACCGACATTACAGGTGTAATATGCAACGTAGCCAGTTACATTTACTCCGGAAAGGGAGACGAGGCCTCGAGAGAGAAGAGGAAGAGAGAGAGAGAGAGAGAGAAGCTGCAGTTTAACGTCGATGGAAAATGGATCGACCGATTCAGGAGACCAGGCAAAATTGCCCCGAGTCGCTTCGACCCGGGGAATCGATCGTGCAAAAGCATATCGGTGGGGACTTAATGTTTTTGGATAATTGATTTTTTCGTCTGCGTGAATTCGTTGATTTATCTTTTCTCCTTGAGATAAATAAATTCGTGGTAATAACTGAGCTGCGGACTTTTACGCTCTTATGGGAATTTCGGAGATACAAAAATACACAGAGCGCACATACCACCAAAAATATATTAACCATATACATATAAAAGTAATAAAAATATAAAATGTTTATCCAATGTTTCACCTATTGTGATTGACCTGATTGGGTTCAATATACGATATCTAAAGTATCTAAAGTATAAAATATCCAAAGTAGAATGAAATGTAGAGCGAAACAAATCTCCGATTAGGTTCCATTTCTTTAACCGTACTCACAAAAATTTAAATCTGCATGCGTATCCACAGTCTCATGGGAAATCTTGTCTCTTTCAGACGTTAAGTACCAATTATGAAAATGAGAAGTTTAGAAAAAGTTAGCCGTTGAAAGATTCATTTACAAGGTGCATCTCAGTATACAGTCAACGTTTGTATATCTAGCGACGTTGCTAAAAACCCAGCAAAGCATTCGTATATTTAATAAGTGATAGCGTACGTTCGTTTATGTAGCTATGTTAATGTTCTTGAAAAGTGCACACGTTTAATCTCGTTACACCTACGTCAATTTCATCATCTTATGTTGAGTAGCTGATGCGTTTATTTAGGTTTTTGGGTAATAAGATTTGCTGACGTGTCATAACTGAAAGTGGAACAGATGACCGCGATTTTCTGTATGAAACTTAATAAATTTCCAAGTTAAACGTATCAAACGCTGGAATCGCTTTGTCAAAATTAACAACGTTTGGATGATGCAAATGTTGTTAACCAAATTTTCAGAGAATCCGAGAGATTCTCTCACAAAGGGAAGGAAAGTAGAATACAGGGGAAAAATGTTGAAAAATATTACAAAGGAAATTTAAACGTGATTTCAGGAAGAGAACTTTTTAATTCTTTTCATTCGTAATAAAATGCTTTCACAAGCTGACACGGTTTACCTTAATTAGATTATAATATTAATGAAAATGTATTTAATAATACATTTCTGTAATGTTTATTGTATCAATTTGTTATTAATTAATTAGCCTACGCTTACTTGGTCACTGTATTGTCATATTTTGTATATTAATAAATTACGAAGCTAATTTGTACACAAAATATGCAGAATAATGATACTTTCCAGATTCCAACAGTTACGCTTTTATTTATTAAAATTGTTTATCGTATTGTGATATTTTCAGCAGAATTTGATGTTTCTTCACAAATAGAAAGAAGACATAAATGTTACTTCCTATGATATTAATCTTCTTTCGGAGAGTTGCAGTTTCAGGAAACGATAAGGTTCAGAATGCTAACGGGATAAGAATGTCGCATTAGCGCGAAGTAGATCTGATCTTCGCGAAGCGAAATAATTGAAACGAGAGAAGTTCCGTTCCAAAATTACGAGGTATAGCAATTAGGAAATTGGAGAACATGGAAATATAGAGAACACTGAAAATGTAAATTCGAACACTTTCGCGATCCGTTTCGAACTCGGGAATTAGAGGAAGATCATTTGAAAAGTTGAGAATCAAAGATCCGAAGGCTGAAGGATTTCGAAATCCGAAGATTCGAAAATTTGAGACTCTGAATGTTTAAACCTCAAAGATGCGAAGATCGAAGAGTACAAAAATCGAAAGATACGAATATTTGAATATTGCAAGATTCTGAAATTTGAAAATAGGAAGACTTGGGAATTTGAAAATTCAAAAATCCAAAGGTATACAACTTTGAGAACTCTGAAATCAAAGATAGGACAAATTGGATCAAAGAAGCAGCTCGCGTACAAACCAAAGTAAAATCCCTCTATGTACTATCAAAAGCCTTTGGTCTGCGCATTACATACGCGTGCCTAATGCGCCTATACGTGTTCTCGCGTTTTATCAGAACATATCGGTACAGTGGCAGCGATGGATCGCATTAGGCTTGGCGTCGGGAGTCGCGGGCGGCGCGCGCGTTTTATAAATCCTAGATGAAACGTTTCCTATCGGCGTTATCTGAATTGGACGGTGACCTGTGCTCAATAGAGGTGTACAGAAAGGCCAGCGCGCAGCGGCGAACGAAACGAGGCTTTGGTTTGGATATCAAACTGGCCAGCGCCTGTTGATATTAGCATTTATTTATATCTCCTGACCTCAAATATGTGTAACGTGCTCTCCCCCTCTACTCGTGACTCGTGACAGGCTTGGCTATACAGGCACGCCTCCGTTTTCGAGGTTACGTGCGAGCTGATATCGAGTTCCATCAAATTTCGTCGATGCCGTAACATCGGTGTCTCTTCGCAGTGATAACGCGGACGTGGTTTGCGCGGAACCATTCGCACGCTATCGCGCCAGTAACGTTCGGTCACACTATACTTTCCAGCTTTCCATCAAGGACATCCTTCTTCCCAAAACGTTCACCATTTTTCCTTAAACTCATCTCTTGTTCTAGGAACATATTGGTACACGCTCGATCGACGAAGCTGAATGAGAAGATTTAACACTCACGAGGACAAGATGACTGTAGCTGAGCGTCTGTTCTTTTTTAGATCATACAATATCGACTATCTACGTATTAATACGAATATCAATATCGTAAGACAATTCTGTACACGGTTCTGAGAATCCTTCAAAATTTCTAAATATGCACTTGTGAAAGAATTAAATAATAGGAGTTTCGTTCGTTACGGGCGACTCATCTTCGAGAGAAGTCTGAATTTTTATTCCCTTTCCACGACTTTACTTTCAGCTTATATCCAAAACTGTTATATCCAATCGATGGGGAAACTATCGTGTAGGTTATTTGTAAAGAAGGCCGAAGATGGCCTAAACTATATCTTATAACAGGATACTGCCTCAAGGGTAAAAGACGAAGGGGAGCGACTCGAGAAAATAAGGTCTATTGACGATTCTAGAGAGATTTCATGGAGGTGGGCGATATCTTTTGTTAGACGAGTTTTATGACGATATCTTATAGCGTGGTAGTCGATTGGCAAAATATATTGGTTAGGCTATTGTTGCTGAGATTCACTGCTTATTTGAGAATTTATCGGAGACTGGATTAAGAAAGTACGAGAGGAAAATTTTCGTTGGATCTTGCAATTCGACAATTCATCGATTCACGCTATCACATCCAATTATAGTTTTTAACCTTCGGTTTTAATTCTGCAGATTAACCTCGGATTTAGATATTACTTAACGCGGTACTACAGAGACTTTACTAATTAACGCCTAGCCAAATGCATAATAAAGATATTACGATGTATGTGATTGAAAGAAAATGTACACTGGTTTACAAATTGAAGAAGAATTGGCATACGAATGGGTTATGAGAGCGTACGAATCCGTACGATTACACAGCGACTTCATAGCGAAGCAACATTATCTCTCGGTAGATGCGCGCCGCCAGAAAAACCGTCTCGTACAATGAAGTATTCAGAGGCGGCTAATGTGGAACAGAAGGAAAGCCACGATCGTGAAACCGGCGAGGATAAGTAGAATAGCAACAGTTATTCCAAAACAGATCAGCAGATAAACCTTCACCAGTCATGTTGGTCACAGCGTGAACCGCGCTGGTGAACGCACCAGAGAATCGAGTTCCTTTAGTTCGAGCCGAACAATCCTTCGTTCTTGCAACTAAAATTAGCATGATCCACGATATCGGGAATAATGTCGAAATTCTCCATTCGAGATCACTTCAACATTTTGCTCTGGTTACGTTCTCCTCGGAATGTTAGATACCGTGCACGATTTTCTAATTAATCTTCCGTGAACGATTTTATCTTCTTAATTTTTCTAGTGTTCCAGACTTTCAAGAAATCTGTGTAAGTCCTGAGATATTTATCAATGATATTGTGAAATCGTGTTCAAGCCACATGTTTGTCATCTTCTGTGCAAGAAAAATATTCAAGGATTAAATTTCCTTCGAAATCACTAAAATATGGAATGATGAAATTTTTTAAATAATTCTCTAAATTAGCGATAAATGTAACGATAACCGATAAAAGGAACAAAGATTATTTTCAAAATTTATTTAGGATAGCCACATAAAGAAGGTAGCAAGTAGGGTCGATAAGAACGCAGGCTGTTGAACAAAAGATCTCCCACTGAAGAATATTCTTCGATGTATACAGCTTCCAGCCATTTTAGCCAACAGAAGGAACACGAGCCAAGCGACGTGTCCTTTAGAGCACACACTACCGATCCTTCGATCCCTTCCTGCCATAAAGGAAACTTTCCTTTCCGCTTACTTCCATAGCCAGCGGACTAGGGTGCTTTCGAACTTTCTTTGTACCAAACAAATACCATGGAATCGTCTTCGAGGTTCTCCTTCGGATATTCTACTTATACACGTATTTTTAAAACTACCTGGACTCGTTTCGCCAGACGGTATATGGCAGCAGGTTTCTAACAGCACGTTCTCGCCGGTATGATTTACTAAATCTGCAGAGCTTTCGTCTCGACGCGTACACGAGATCGAATCAACGTCTACAGGATTTCAAATCGAAATATTTCAAGCAGAATGTTCGTTTGCGTATAATCGAACATATACAGAACGTATGTTGCGCTACTATATGAGCCTCTCTGACGCTTTTGTTCATTTATTAATTTCATCATACAAATACACGATAAATGTTCAACTCCATCTACGAACCACAAATGTATCGTTCTATTCGTTCTTAATCGTAAAGAATGATAAAGTAAATACGTATGTATTTAATAGTAATCCCAAGTCCACGGATAACGCAACGAATAATTTTATTATCTTCAAATAACAAAAACGTTCGTCGTTTAATGAGTTTAATCGATAGGCCATTATCGTATCGGCGGGTATCTTCGATTCCCCGGCGTCGAATTCGCCTCATTTTTCAGCCACTCGATTTAATTAAGGTTATCTGTGGCAGCGCTCGTAAAGCAGCAAAGATAACAGATCGTTTTGCATAAAGATAACTTAATATGTACATACTGAACGCAGCGCGATTTAACCGAGACGAACAAAGAGAGAGAGAGAGAGAGAGAGGGAGGAGGTAACAATCTGTGTCGCCGGCTAATTAAGAGCAATCCTTATCTTTGGTATCGCGCTTGTTTGCTTGGCGTTCGGTGTTCGAAATAGCATTACCGAAATTGAAGTTCCAGCATCTAGAGAATAAATTAACGTTTAACATACTCATGTTAATCGAGAAAGAAAGAAAGGAGGCGCTGGATGAAAACTTTACATTAAGAAGCATCGAAAATTATTTCGCTGACCTCGCTTGAGAATTGCTTCGAAAGTATATTAATCGATATGCTCGTATATGATTTTATATCGAACTTTATGCATCGAATGAAACGTTGTATGAAGATTATTAACACCTTCCATCCTGAAATTCTGATTTACTTCTTTAATTCTATTTTAAGCACTTCGGCGACATTTTATATAAGCGTTGGTGCTCTTAAATATTAAAATACCTTCTCGAGAAATTGATTACTTTCGTCAGTGTATAATAATAAAAGTGTCAGCCTAAATTGGTTGAAAAAGAGAAAAACTGCTGTTCGAACCTACTAAAGCTCTTTCTATTCTCTAATATCATTTACCAACCACAAAGATATGCCTGTCTCTCTCTTTGAGAACCGTTAGCTCTTATGACTAATCGTTACTGAAAGTTGTAGCAGACTAAACGCCCACGTTTCTTTTATATCAACGATCGAGAACCCGACGATTATAATACCGAGTCACGTTTATAGCGTGAATTGTAATTCTAATGTGACAAAACGCGATCTTAAACTGGCTATCAGCCTCAAGTTTTATTTCCCTATTGTCGCTTACGTTATCATTAAAACGTAGATTTCTTTTAAAAATTTGACAAATAGAAGGACGCAAGATAACTCGGTATAAAAGAACGCTCTAAAAGAGATTAAAAGATGTAAATTTAAAAAGCAAACACGCTCGCTAATAATATTAAAAAAAGAATCTATCCATAAAACAAAGAATCGCGCTAAGAACAGTTCAAACAAAGACAGAACAAATAAATTTATTTTAACAAAAATTTAAGTGAATCTAAAGAACAAACGAACGCTCTGAGAAGATGTTAACAAAAAGCAATAAGCACTGCACAAATACAAGTTTTCTAATCGATGTAAAACACGCACACAAATAAATTTTTAAAAAAAGAATAAAAAGAGATAATCCAGAAAAAAGGAGGCGCAAGAAAAAGGCATAAGAAACTAAAGTTTCGCGAACAACAATGAGCATCGTGTCTAAGATCGGGACTAAATAGATGCGTGAGGTGGGGGGATCCTTCGCAATGTGGACATCCTTGGCATAAGCATAGAAAGCTAGAAAGCCTCGGCGGCGGCAGAGACAATGATAACCCAAATAGTAAATGGCGAGCTCGGTGATCCGACTTTGTTCGAGAGAAACCTTCTGCTTCGAGCGAATTCGACGACGAATCCGACGTCGGCAGAGGCAAGCCAGACCCGCATGCTCTGTTTTCGGAGAAAGTGCATTTCCGTTCGTGCGTAGGTATACAAGACACCCGTGTGACTCAATGGAAAAAAGCGAAATGTTTCTCTTGGTCTTCGTCGACGATCGACGTAAATGTAACAGAAAAACAGCAAGGGCAACGGGGGGGAGAGAAAGGGAGATAAATCAAAGACGACAGATCTCGACCTCGTTTTCCCTTCCTGAAATTTAACGGCAGGCCGCTTCCCTTATCATGATCGCCCTGAATCTCTCGATGATTCGATAGAAAAACTTTTGGAGAAAGCAAGAAACTTTGGAAGAGTGAGTATTTTCGAAGAAGATTCATTTCTCTTTCAAAATACTTACAGCAGAATTCTTTATACCTGAATATGCTATTAACACACCGTTGTATTTATCATAACATTTACATACTAATTGATTAGATTGAAATATGTATACTTCATATCATTTATTATCATTTGGCAATACTTTCGTATGAATACGAAAATTTGCTAATTTTTAATAATAAGGACCTACTGTAGGAGAAAGTGTTTGAGCAAACTTGTATCGCAAGAAAAATAGTATTTTTATTCCACTAGATACACTACCAAATATTTCTACTTATATTTCTATAATAATAATCTATATAATCTATTAATATTCCTATAATATATCATATCGTCATCTAATAATACGTATTTAGCTAAGAAACACTCGCTGAAGCAAGAACCAACAAAAATGTTACAAAACTTCTTAAAATATCATGTATTGTACGACTGCATTGCTTTCACCCTGTTCAACATGAAAGCCAGCGGACACAATACCACTAAACTCCCAGTCCAATTTCCCTAAACCAACGTGTACAATCGATTGCATAAACCCCACAATCAAATCCAAACTGACTGCACATTATCGACAACCACGTAATTGGAACAACAAGATTGTTCCCATTAATCATCCCCAACTCCCCCTTTCTGTCACAAAAAGCCAACCAAACGTTTGATTCTCAATTCTTCATTCTCGATAGAATATCTTCAATTTCTTCTTAAACAACAGTGGTGTATGTATATATAAATAATATATATTGTGTCTATTAATTAACGTTAATAGCCCGTGAAAAGAATTCAAGAATATTCGTTGCATCTTTCCAATCATACTCTGAAACTAAGAAATCATCCGAATAAAAATAGTATCCGCTGAGAAATTGAACGAGCTATTAATTTACCTGGAGCAAAATCCATATAGTTTTTTAATCCTCTTAAAGTTATGTTTCCACATGACAATTACAACTTTTACTGACACGAAATGTCATGACTGTCGTCATAAAAAGTAAAAGTAGCGTTGTCATGACATTGGACTTCGTGCTGCCTAGTTATTACTAAAGGAAACAATGTATTTTGAGACTGACAGGACAATGTGTTCGAAGGTAAAAGAATTACAAAGCTTGCTAGGTTGTTATAATTTTCTTCTATCACCACTGAAACACTATAATATTCGACAATAAGAAGAAGAAAATTCGTAATCGTTCTTTCCAGCATTCGTCTAAAGATACCCTACGGTTTAACACCATAATTATTTATATATTCCGCAGCCTGTTCGAAGCGTCTTAGCTCGATTTTAACGCTTCGTTCATTCCGCTGCCACAAGGAATTATTAAAATGAGCGGACTGACGAGACTCGTTTACGTTTACACGGCTGCGTGCTGTGTGAATTTAAAAAGGGGGAACAATGCTGTCAAGAACATTTGCCAGCTATCACACGGGACTGCTGTAAACGTGAAAAAGCGACGACGTCGATTTCGAGGACGAAGAATCGTAAAATTATCAGAAAAAAATTTCAGGCTTCCCAGCAGTGCATCGGTCGCTACGTGAAAATAAATTTCACGAAACTTAAATTTTAATCTTAGAAAAACCAAGAATTATTCACGAAACTAGAAAGAGCTAAAAAAGAGTTAAACTTTGAACAATTTTTGAACGATTAGACCCGTAACATCAATTCTCCGATCTCTCACAAACAAGTACTTAGAAATAAGACACTTCTCAATAGCCAATATATTTTCTGGTTTCACGGTGTCGTCCGAGAAAACGTTTTACGAGGATTGACACAACAGTTTAATGCTGTTGCAAGCCAAAGCCGGCATTTGCCACCTCGTAGAAAGCCGGTTAGACCTTTTTTGCGACAAGACGCAAGAGTGCTCGTTCCCTTTCTCTCGCGGTCGAGCGAAATGCCGATCGTTGCTCGCCAGGAACCACCGATTTAATAAAAGAATTTCCTTGCTCAATAGGAGACGGTTCTTTGTTGTTGCAGTCGAGGTTACAACGCGGTTACGAGTTGCCCGAGTCGATGACAAGTCGCGAAACCTGCGATTACCACGGGGAAAGTTTCGCCGAGGGATGTCGAAACTTCGTAAGAAGAAAATAAGGTATAGAATTTGAGAAAGATTATTTTAGAAAGCAAAGATAAAATCGTCGATGTTTTATGTCGATAAAAATAGATTAAATTGTTATCGTCGTACGAAAAAAAATCGATATCGTAAAATTTGATACTAGAATCTATCGTTTCTGTCGAAAGCAGTACAGATTGGAATATGTAATCTATTTTCTCTATTAGTCCACTGAATAGAATCTACGTAATATATTTTCTATTATACGTGGTACGTACGTAATTACGTTCTCCTTTTACTATTTTTATTTATCATTCAAACATCACGTAGAAGTCATCAAGTCTTCACCAATTTCACTCCTAAACCAATCTACATTACAATTACCTCGCTATATTTTATATACGGTTATTATCTTTTTCTCACTATTTTCATTTCTCATCCAATCATCACGTACAGTCCCAACCATCACCGATTCCACTTCAAAGCCAATTCACCCTTCTCTCTCTCTTATCCGAATTCAACCACTCCCACGACCAACATCTGTTGCTCTTAGACAACATTCCCACCCGTAATCCTTCGCATGACGACATCTCCCGTCTCGAAAATTGCACGTAGTATATACTATCCAAGTACGGAAGCTGGCCACGCGATCAAGGCTTATAATTCGAAGCCGTGGCCCGTGGCGAAATTCTGAGAAATTCTTGGAAAGGGGCGAGAGAGAGTCTCGACGTGCCACGAAGCTTGCTACGAAGCACAAAACATCCACGGTAGCGCTATCAAAGGCGGGGTTCATTGTACACAAAGTGGGTAAAGGTAGGTAACCCATTTTGGGGGTGGTCGGCCATCTCTCTCCTTCTCTTTCTCTCTCGCATCCTGTTTCCAACCATCCTAACACCGTGTTCTCCGTCTCTGTCCGCTGCACTGGTCCGTACGTACCAACACCAACAACCAACTGGTAGCTTGCGCCGTGTCGTTGAGTATTGAGCGGGGTGAATGCTCTTGCGCAATGCACGTACAGCAACCCCAACCTCGTCGACCTCGAAGCTCCTTCGTCCGGGTGTAGCCTGGCCCTGGTCGCGATTGATTAACCGAATACCGATGATGTTTCATCCTATTAGGATTATTATTCGCAACCATGCACACGGGATTACGTGTGCACTCGGTGCTGTGAGGACTGGTTCAAGAAAGACTTGTGGAATTGCTAGTGGGTCGTCCAAAGGATGAGCTCAGAAGGACTAGAAATAAATGATGTTTTTTATCTTTATAGGAATGGGATGTTTGATATGCTAGATGGATGATATTAGCAGACACTGATAAGATAAACAAGAACCCTCAATCAGGGGAATTAATCTTGGAGGATGAGGAAGAATGAAAGATTCAGAGGAAAGTGGTACGAATGAGGCAATTTATAATTTCTACAAGCTGGGATAAAGTGAAACTCTGACGAAGAAATCTGTATTGCTGTAAATGTTAAAATTTAAGGCTATATGTATACGTACTCTAAACGTTCCGAAAGTTTGGTTTGGGTATTGAATAAAAATTTGTTTGATTCTTTCATACGATAGTTATTATAATTTTATAATTATCACGTTTAAAGACAGCTTTTCGCCTTCTCTGAAACATTAATGCTTTTGAATGGCGTTACTTTCAAAACAGAGGTACGACATGACAATCTCAAAAAAAAGTCAGCAGTTAATGGATTAAAAGGAAACGACGCAATTTATCTTGCACGCCGCCCTCCGGTAGTTTCGAACTACGAGGGTAGAGCACAATTTGTGAAATATAACCTACAGGTCGAGATATTTGCGAGAGCATCGATCCAACGCAACAATACTCGTTTCCATAAGAAGCCATAGTGTGATAAGGAACTTATTGGATCCCCTAGGGCTAGCTGGAAGATATCATGGCTCTCCTTTCCAGGTGAAATATCGAACGAGACGCGAGAGTTACCTTATCGAATAAAAACACTTCCGTTTTTCCATCCCCTTTTTACTTCGTCCTCCTTCAAAGAGAGAAGGAGAAAAAAGGAAAGGACCGTGGTGTAGAAGCAATTAGTCTGTAACCAAGTTTTACGGCCGCTTTAATGGGCTTCCATATAGAAGGAAGCTGGCAAACGCGGCCCTCTTCCTATCCTTCCGCACGAAGTTAACGTGTTTCGCGAGAGAAAATAAAACAACGAAAAAGGGAAGCTAGATGAACGAAACGTTTCCTCGTTATGGGAATAACTTTTCGACGTTAGCTTCGTTCGAATCGAGTCCGGGGTTACCAGGTCTGCTGGCCAATTAAAAGTTATAAGTATCGCCGATAAATATCGGTGATCGAGCACGGTATACTCGGTCTACTCGAATATACTGCAATTACAAGTTGTTACGTAGTAAGGCATGCATCAGGGGAATGTATGAAATTCTAACTTTTAATGGAATCCAGGTAAGAGAATATCGACCTCTGTCAAATGTACGACACTTTATTTAGGAATTTCATTCGAAAAATAACCGTAGCTAATTTTACGCCAGCAGTAGCGTAAGTTTAGTACCTCTTGTAATTGCCTAACCTATATCTGTAATTTATGAATTCGTCATTAATTTATACGTTTCAGTAACGTACACGTATTATTACTACAAACTGACCAAAGTGCCCTGATTCTAGGTACACAGCATATATGAACGTGGATGGTTTTGGAGGTGGTCTGGGTACGAGCATGTGGCCGATTCTCTCTCGCAGCTGACGCTCGACGAGCCATTTAATGGCTCGTTATGGACGAAGAAAAAAAATGGAACAGTTCGTGAAAAAACGACCACAGCACACGAGATCGTATTTTTTCTTTGTTTTTCTTTTTTACTTTTTCTTGTTGCCAATTAGTTGGTAACACCTAGTCGATATAAAGGTTCGATTTTGCATAAAAAAGAATAAAATTCCGGGAATTCCAAGGATGCCTGGTACGCGCAACCATTTCAGCTGATTACCGGGCAATCATATTCTTGCACAAGCGGCCAGGATCGTGTGTTGCAAAGATCACCTCGTGCACGTGCTCAATTCGTGCGAATTGAATGTCAGTAGCTAAACCGCTTTGCCACTTTGTGCCATGCCAGATGAAAGAATAGTCAAGCTTCTCGTAATTAAAGTTGAAAGGTTGTAGGGTTGAAAGGAGCGAGCCTGTGTCGTTCTTCGGATCGATTATAAAAATAACAAGGACGAAGAGAGAGAGAGAGAGAGAGAGAGGCTCAAGGAAATGGGAAATGAGGGAAAAGGCGACGAATGACGAGCCATTTGAAAAGCAAAGCACGATAAGCCGTCGAGTTCCCTCGCTCGAAGGGGTGGAACCCTTCGAATCTTCCTACCTCGAGCTACCATCGTGCTGGCAAGACAAATCCCAGGCGATTTTTGCTCCGGAAAATTGCATAAGTTTTCCCAGCGTACCCACTTTCTTTCCCCTCTTTTCCTTTTCGTTCTTTCTGCTTTTTATTGTACCGCCGATATAGAAAGGGAGGGACGAAGTTTAATATTCGTTGCAGTCGATGGGAATTCTACGGGTTGAATATAAAATAGAGAGGAAGTTCGATCTGGAATAGAAGACTGTTTGATACGCTGGAATTATGCTGGTGAATTTACTATTATTTCAGTCGTCGATTATTCGACTTGACAATGGGTTATTTCCAAAGGAAAAATACCACTTACTACTGTCATGTAGGAACTAAGCAAAAATTAATGATTTAGAATTGGAAATGCATGGAAATTTATGCGAAGATTAGAGCCGTGTACGAATTATAGTCTGTCATTGTAAATACATTACAAAAACAAGAAGTAACATTATCCATCGTTATCTCGACTATTTTTGAAGTATAATGTAATTTTAGAGGTTAGTAAAAATTTAAAGAAACACTCGATAGCTTACAAAAAACACGAAGCTTTTAAGAAAAGTAATTTGCGAACTAATTAATAAAATGAAATAATACACGGACCAATCCATCGACCACAACTGAATGCAATTCATAGCTATAAAAAATATCATAGTTTAAGTCTGAACCTAACGCCTTCTGTGCTTCTCTTATGGATGTCTGATCATTATCACATTATACTTAAGTGATTTCTCGCACAGACATATCTTCGTACATATAAATATTCATTTCTGTTACTATTACAATTTTTCGAATATATATATATATATATATATATATTATTATATATATATATATATACGTAGAACGATGGTTGGAGTTAGAAGAGATTACAAAGAACGAGCAGACGTTATCGGACGACAGCGGAAATCTAGAAAAGCGACAGTAACCAGAAACGGCTGGTTATCGGATATCGAATAAAAAGCCGAGGAGGTATGTATGTTTGCAAAGAAGCATGATTCATAGCTGTCAACGATCGATATTTCGATACAGATGGTCTATCGGCGTTTCCTTTCAAGTACTGATGCGATTATCGATAACAAGTATACGTGCTATAGATGCAATTTGCAATCACCGATAGAGAGAGAGAGAGAGAGAGAGAGAGAGAGAGAGAGAGAGAGAGAGAATTCCGCGAACTATTAATGGCATGACGATCTGCAGCTCGTGTCTGGTATTTAATTACGACTACAATTGGAATTAAAGCTACTGGAATAGAATTTAGAAAGTAAAATTCGGTGAATGATTCACAAAAATCAGAATACGTGTTAAGGATTGCATGAAATAATTTGAACTATGTTATAAACCATATTAATCTATTATGGTTGGAAATGTACGATAGAAAAGAATACTGAAAATTCGAAGTTTCATACCGTGGCACATCGTATCAACGATATTATAGTCGAATAAATTCTATATAATTCTCCGTTCTCTGTATGAAATTGGAGGTGAATTCTGTAACTACTCGATCGAGAACGATCCGCATTTGTCAAGCTGACTGAACAGTAGGCGAACCCCATTTTCGAATTAGATTTAAAGAAGAGGGATCTAACAACGACCAAGTAACTCGATTGCTAGAGCAGTCGTCTGGAAACGAAAGATCTGGATTCAAATCCTGCACACGCGATCGATACGGTCAGCTCCAGTCCTTCCTCGGCGCTTGCTCGCCGGAAGTGGAATTCGTTTCAACCTCCTAGCATTTAATTCCGTTTGTAACGAAAGAGGGTGGTGTTTGTTGACTATTTGAAATGTAAACGATTGCTATTTCAGATTACCGGCTCATGGACGAATACAGCAACGATAGTTCCACTTCAATTTCTCTGTTTACTTATCCTATCTTAATTATGTTTGAGATTATTTATCAAGTTGAGAAGCAGGTAAGAGAATTTCTTAACGCTTAGCGAACTTGACGCGTAAGATAATCAAAGAGAAAATCCGATAGACATACACCAAAAAATTTGTTAAAACGATAAAATATGAGGATTTTGGGGAGTAAAATATATTTTGATGAATTCTTCTCTTTTATGTATTGTTGCGAATAATAGATTATATTCGTGCAAACTACCAACGTATTTAATCATTCAAGAAATTCTACACAAATCTGTACTCGACCTAATACCAGAACCTTCTTGTATGATAATTTACCAATATAATTATAATAATTTAACAAATAACTTGCTAATACTATTTGTAAATTAAGGAGTTACGAATTACAGATTACAGATTTTCTTTTTATAATTTCACAATTTTACTTCAAATAAAAGAATCAGTTAACTTGTAATTTTCAAAATTACTTATAACACTTTGTCCATTATATCCATTTGTGTATAAGACTTGCAGCTGTTGATTAGTGTTCGTAACTCGTGACTCATAAAACTAATAATATTGATTCCATCGTAAAAGAAGAATTTGACCAACTTAATGCAATCCATGACACAACTCGGTATCATTTCGCTGTCCCCACAAAATAGCAAAACCAATCGATATAAACCTCGACAGATAAATCACGTCTAGACAATTATCAACCTCGTTAACCCTCGACCGATCGCGAGCGTTCGAAACGGAGTCAGAGTGCGACAAAACCTGATGGACGTTCCTTGGATATCACGATATGAACGACAGCTGAATCGACCAGGGAGGAGCGTGGTTGCACGCGTGCCACAAATGGGAAAGTCTTGTACGATCGTGACACATTTTTATCGCGCTACGTACACGCAGTGTCGGCGCGTTCACAAGAAAGTCGTAACATTTTGCCGAGCTACGATATGAAGATACGATAGTGGTGGAAGTAAAGTAGCACTCGTGGTGCGTGCAAATGCGTACACACGCCACCAACAACCCTGACATCAGAGGCAAGCACCAGATAATTATCTTACATTATTACTTATAAGCGTCTGTAGTTCGCTCGATTTCGTAATGATATATGAATGTTGCTGAATACCGATTATGGTATTCGAAGATAATCTTTGAATATAAATTCAAATTGTTTATCTAATTCTTTTCCATTCGAATATCGATATTACGTTTCTTCCAAATGAAAAATATATTTCTTTTTGCATATAATTAGCCACTAGATCTTAGAAAAATATTACTAAATTATCGACAGAAAATTATCTCATGGCAAGGATCCAAGGGGATGATACTTCTAGGAACTTCTTCGATATTTGCCTGTCAGAAACTATTACAGCGAAACTAGGAGAATAGCGATAACGAAGTTCTATCAGATCTTCTGTCGTACATGCTACGCGTACTGAACTTCAATTCGCAATCGCTACGGATTAAATAAAAATCAATCTATGCCAAGTACCCTGAGGAGTCACGTGAGGATGTAGATATTCAGTTATCAATGTTGAGACGTCAACAACGATTTACGTTATATGCCGATAGTAGGACAATGAAATATGAGATAGGCAGACATTTTACGTAGAAGAAACATCGCAAAACAATCCTAACATATTTTCTTTGTCAGCGGTATACTGGAAAGACTACTCTATACAAAATATATGAAACACCATTACCTTCGTATCGTGTAATCCACCGCTAACAATAAGACTAGATTCAAGGATCGCAGCAGTGTTCTTCATTCATAAAGGATTATTCTATCGATGGTACGTCAATATTTCATAATTTCAGTCCGCCTTTGTGTCCCTCGTTTTTCTCCTTTCATTTTTTCTTTTGACAATCTCGTTTCATCGTTCGAGTCCGCGTTCTCGTCTCGACGAACGTCCGGTGAAACTGTTTGACGATCAAACATCCTCTCCTCCTTTCAGGGCCTCTTCGTCGCTTGCCCATTGCTTTGGCGACGTTGTCGGATTATGAAACGTCCTGTACACGCCACTTTCACTATCGCGGCCAAGTTTCATAACTGTTATTATCGAGGTCATACGTAGGTTGGAGAGAAGTCGACAGACAGGCAGAGAAAAGGGTCTCTGCCGTTGATTATCGTCATTGAATCTCTATAGACGCCGATTTCCTCCAGCAAGTCGATCGATTTTCTCTAGGAAACCAGCTAGCAGATCCAGCTTACTGGCTGCTGGACGTTTCACCATCGTCACGTTGCTAGAATGCTCTTATATCTTGTCTCTTTGACCGTTGTAAGCTCGCTACTGTGTAAAAAGTATCGTATTCTGTGCTTTCTATTTGTCAATACATTTTACTACGAGACATTCGCGTTTTTAATTACCAGCATTTTGTTAATGCGATTCGTAACTGTTACCGATAGATTTGTAAAGAGAATAGAAAGTTTCTTTCATACGCAATACGAGATGGTTTAAACAGATTTTTTCTGGGGCCGAACTAGAGTTTAGTTCAGATAGGAGAGATAGATATTCTATCGCGTTGACGATGGATTACGTTGTCCTATCCTGAAATCGAACGAATTCTTCTCGATGTCTAGAGCAACAGAAGAGTTAGGTTTGATTTGGTTCTTAGATTAGAACTCAGATTACTTTAGAATGAAAAATATTCCGTCGCATGAATAAAGGATCGTTTCGTTGGAATTCGAAATCGAACGAATTTCTGTCGGTTACCGAACGAAGAAAAATATTAAGTTTAGAATATGTTAAATTCTTGAATCAAGTCTGTTAGATAGAGAAGTTTCCTCTATCTAGAGCACCTTTGACATAAATATCCTCGCGAAATACTTGGTCGCGTGGATAAAGAGTTATTTCATTCCAATAAATATACGAGGAATTCTTTTTCGGATTTTGGAACAGCGAAAGGGCTCCCGAGTCTCGTTATCGCAGTGACGGATCTCCGGGGAAAGTTAATCGCATGGATGCCATTTAATTTGGTGGCTACGCTGAAAAGTACCGTCGTCGAGTTCCCGTCCGTCGAAACAATATTCTCGTTGACTCGTTTCAAGGTAAGAGGAAAGCCTGTACTATTCCCCTTGCGACCCTGCAGGGAAACGCGGCCCGTTTCGAATTAACGTTCCTCACCCGCGGAAGAGAAGTCGTTCTTGTTTCACGAAACGCAAACTGAACGCAAAACGGAAAGGAACGGAAAGGCGAGAGGCAATGTGTGCGCCACGCACAAAACGACAATTTCGTGGAACGATGAAAGAGAACGGGTTGTACAAAGAGGAGGACACACGGAGAGGACGGGCCAACGGAAAGTGCACGAACAGGAGAGCACGCGCAACAGAGGAAGAGAGGATCGGGGTGAAAACAGAACCACCGAATACGAGTACGCACGCTTTTTCGAGGGTGGCTCCCTGAAAGCCGGCTATATACTCGGTGTCTCGTTACTTTCTCCACAAATTCGTCTCCATGGAAATGTACGTTACAAGAAAGGAAGAAAGTGAAAGAGAAGTTTCGAGCGGAACTCGATCTGTCTTGATATATATGTTTTATTACGAACGATAAATTTCATTTTGCCGCGCTAGATTTTGAATATCTTTAATATTTCCTGATCGTAGAAGACGATATTAATATTTGGACGATAGCGTATGGATAAAAATAATCCTGAAATAATTCGAATCATCAAGAATCGTCCTAATATGGATCCAAAGTTTCATAGATAATCAATATCATAAAAATACAAACTTTACGTCTAGAAAACTTGCCAGATCTAACTTAACGCCTTAGTCTCTCCAATTGAAACTCTAGCTAAAACTCTAATCCAAACCCAATTTAAATCTTAATAATAGAATAACGAAACGATACTAAGATATATCTTCTCATATAAAAAAAGAATTGGAATTTTTAAAGTTACTCTGTGTACCACAGAAAAGTTTTTTGAATCTATTTCTCTTTATAATGAGTTCTCTGCGACCACCTCATGAAACCCGATGCATCCCCTCTACTAATGTATACAATAATATTTATATCAGAGTCTTGTGTCTCGTTACATACGATGAATAACTACATGGGAACATTCTAATGGGACACCCTGTATGATACGCGAGCGTGTGCATGTATGCAGAACGTGCACAGAGGGAGAAATCCGCAGGAATCGCTGGGTAAAGACGACGGGTCTGGCAAAGTTGCGCGTTCACCCTCGAGCACCCAGTCATCTCCCGTCTCGGGGATATTTAATATGCCGTGGCGGGGTTACAGTTTCCATCGAACAACTGGGAACCGGATAAATGCGCGAAGCCAACGCCGGCAAACTTTTCTGCAGACCGAAGCGTCGCTCTATCGATTCAACCGGTTTTATCAGCAACCTGAATACAAGATCGACCGACCGCCTGCTTGATTACCGGAAGAGGTACGAGCAACGTGGACGTGGCAGCTTGTTTTTTGTCAAACGTTCCGTTGTATAACGATATTCTACAATCGTGAAAGAATTTGCCAGGTGGAACGACCATTGGTTGAAAGAGCCTAGTTTGGCATTCTACGAGAATCGAACGGATTGGAGAAGACTAATTTGGAGAAGATGGAACGTAAAAAAGCTAAGCGAAGGTTTAAGGTGGTCGAAACGTGTTTAGGGATTTCGTCCGCTTCTTTTGGATTATTAGTTTAGGAGCGGGCAGTTTAAGAGTTGTCTTGTTGGATCAATACCGAAGAATTACATTTGAAGTTTATTTGTGAAGAATTTTACTCGCTTCTTTTGAATTTGCTCATCTGATCGACTACATTATGTTAGAATACTTGCTTTTTTTTAAATATAATCAAATAACGACAAAATCGGAAAATCAACAGAAATGGAATAATAATGTTCAATTACTAATTCTATGATACACGTGAAATTGGAATTACGCACTCTGTGAAAGTATGAGAAATTAAATATAAACCGCACAATTGAATGGAACGTACCAAGTGACTAGCAAGAAACTTTTATTTTCCTGTTTTTTTATCTCATTTTACCTTTTTTTTTTTTTTTGCTTCTGACCACCGTTTTTATTATTACGTTGCATTTGTTTTGCGATTTCATTTACAACTGCGCCGCATTATCCACCGCACAAGATCTTTTAACTCGTTATACAAGTAACTAAACAAAACGGGAAGGCAAGCAACTTTTATAGAAATAAAAAAAGGCAAGTTTTCGCGGTTGTTTCCTATCTCGTTAAATGCTGCTTTTACATGGAAAACGCTCGAGCTTTTAGCAAACGTCGGGAACGGTTTTTAACGCTGTACATTATGCAGGATAATTCATCAAAAGTAAAACACTTAATCATTATTTTTAGCCATTATGAAATAATACTTGAACCAGAAACTAAAGAATTTCATAATTCTGACAATTTTAATTAAATTTACTAGATTACAAAATAATTAAATAATGAAAATTTTCACGACAAAAGCTAAAGTTTAACGCTATATATCCTCTATCATACTTATTAGATTACTAAATAAAGTTCATTTCTGTCGTTTATCTATTCTGTTTTTCTCTAATTATATCTATAAAAATTGTATACACCTTTCATCGTACGAAAACTAAATTGCAAAATTGTGAAGACGTGCTAAGTCTGGTCAAACGAGAAAAGAGATGATATTGTAACAATGGAACATTATTAAACGTAGTCATGTGCTCGCGAGCACGCATAATGACGAGGACGCATGTGGAAGGAATCATATGTAGTCGAGATAAAAGAGTTCTATGAGTCATACACGTAGAATCTTGACTTGATGATCGTAAGTGATCCTTGACGCTTAACGGCTCCACGACCTCGATTTTGGTTAAAACAAGCGGAAATTGGTTAAGCGTCCGCGCGCACCGCTTTTGTGCCATTGTGTACGTCAGCGAATCATCGACAATAGTATTCGCAATTCGAAATTACCATATTGCCAATGCACTCTCTCGGGTTAATTCGCGTTCACGTGAAATCTCGTTTGATAACGTCATGAAAAAATTGGTAACTGTTTTATCGACTGGACTGAAAACACTATCATTGAAAACGAAGATTTTGAATCTCGTGGAAGAATTGTAAATTACAAACGAATAAAGTTGAAATGAAAAACGTGAGAAATAAACGTTGAAGCGTTTACGGCTTTAAATACGTCGTGTTTATACACTGTGTTTATACGTTGTGTCATTCACCATGACAAATGTCGTTTAACGTTCATCGTACGCGAAATAAGTTAGTACGAAAGTAAAAGTTAATGGCCGTCGAAGAAATGGACAGACCACTCGGAGAAATTGGTTTGTCTTGAGAAAAGTGAAATTCACATGAGCGTCGCTACGTGATATTAGTAACGAAAAATGGATAAAGTGCAGAAGAAGCTTAAAGTACGTGATATTAGGTATTAGATTTTTCATTCTAAATTTAATTCCGATCTCACATTTAATGTAACGCAATTGTGGTGAATGATTAAATTAAATACTAAATAATTGCAGTTGTATTGAGTCAAGCAGTAATCATCTATGACAATCGTTCGAATTTACAATTTTCGAAAATAACATAAGTTATAATTGTTCGATAAACAATGCGGGAATACAATAATATTTCCTAAAAACGTTATTGGACATTCAAAAAACATTACATAATTTCAATAATTGGAATACCACCATTATTTGACAATGATGGATAGTCCTTACTCTCTGTTAACCTCACAATATTTTAGATGATATTTTAATTTGATTTCGATAGTATATTAGAAAAAATAAAAGCATATGATTTTCATTTGCAATTAAATATTATGCAACAGATTTTTATTTTGTTTCAAATTCATAAATAATTTTTTAAGCGTCACTTTGTACTTACGTTATAACATTTTGATATCTCTGAAAATCTTAAACAACAAAATTTTCTCTTTTCTATGCCTCTGCTTCAAGTGTAAGATTTCACGAGATATTAACAACACTTTTACTCACTGAACAAATAAATTAATTTAAAATAATTCTAAAAACGATACTAAATACAGCTATAAAAGATCGTTTGAAAAGACAGAAAGCTACAAACGATCCCTAGTGGTAGAAATCATAAAATTTAAAGCATCATCAAAGATCAACCCGTCGATAAAGATGGTTGCTGTACTTCATTCATCACATTAAAATAAAATAATTTTATCATGTCTTTTTAGTTTCAAAAAGGTAATTTAAAGAAAGGAATTATTTTACATTGAAAAAGTAAAATGATAAACTAGAAATATTAAAAAAAAATACATTTTAAACAGTATTTTTCTATCAAAATACTTCTTAAATGAGAACTAAAGCATAATGCATACATTATTAAATGTGTGTGTGTGTGTGTGTGTGTGTGTGTGTGTGTGTGTGTGTGTGTGTGTGTGTGTGTGTGTGTGTGTGTGTGTGTGTGTATTAAGTGATGCACATATGAAATGTAAGTAATGTACATTAATGAAAAATTATTTAAAAATTCGTTTAAGAACACGACCATATTTTAGTCTTTCGTGTTCTCTCTTTATATAACATACAATTCATAATACATTACATAATAAATTAATCAGTTGTCTTTTTGATTTAATAATCTGTATTTTGTATGACATTGATAATCATACGTATTATTTAAAACAACATTTTTTAAATTTTAATGTATTTAAATTTGAACAAAAATTTAAATATATTAAATAAAACTATAAATCATTTTTATCACTTTTTCTTTCAATGCTTTTGTAGTTTATACATTATGCTATAACATACATTTGGCTGTTAAATAATAATTATGTTGTTCTATAATTAATGATATTATTTATTCATAATCCATTCTCCACCTAAATAATTTAACAACCACATTATTCCTTAATGTCATTTCTAATTATTGCAATTAATTATTATGATTGATATGCAATTAAAACTTATGTTGACAATTTACAAACTCAAATGCTAACATTTTAATTGAATAAAATCAATATGTATTAGAGAAAACACACAATATAATATCATATGGTATATCAATGTCAGTCTTACGATAAATTATCATAAAATTAAATTCATATTAAATGACTCACCGAAGCACTTGTACCAATGTAATTACTTCAGTGCCACAGTAAATGTGTTTATAGGTTACCTACAACAATGAAAAATATCTATATAAGAATTAAAAAATTAAAATTTTTACTATATGCATTTTATTTAAAATGTATATTCTTGTATCATTAATCGAATAAGAAGGTAGTAAACACATTCAAATATAAATAAAAGAGAAAGAAAGAAAAATCAAATATTGTTTTAATTTATTTTTAACGTTATTCGTTTATTTCTTGTTTTAATTTCTTTTTAATTTTGGAATTCAAAGCAAGCAACACTAATAATATACATCATGAATAAAAATACAAATATGTGAGGCAATATAAGCTTTGTTTTCTTTTGTAATATAAATATAACTAGGGACGTGCTATAAAATATTTGACATGCGTTCAATACGGTGATAACAAAAAAAAAAGACAAAAATTTGTTACACCTTTAGGACAGAAAGGATCAAACATTTTTTGCAGTTGCTCCTTGCTAAGAATAAAAGGTTATATTATACAAAAGGTTGATTGACAATATGAAATTTCATCAGTTAAATTATCAAAACTATACGTAGAAAGTTTGATTCTAGTCGATAAGAGTGACTACTCGGTCATTGTATACTTGCCAAAGTCAAGGTCGTCCAACTTGCCATTGTAAGGTCAAGTCGTCATGTTTACAATGTCAAATCGGAACTGTAATTCACGCAACGTTGCACACACGCACATGCCCACACACTAACATTTTCAGCGAAATTATGACATTGTCTGTAGCTAAAAAAAAAAGATAAAACATCCCAGCGGGGCTAAATAACCCCGTTTAAAAGTTCTACGGCAAAAAGTTAGGTTAGATCAAAACCGAGTCGAATAACAAGCCGGTAACCGTATACTGCATTATACGATTATTGTACTTTTTATAGTGTTGTATTATTTTACATGATATTAACGATTTTTTTCAAATTTTATTCGTCACTAAACCACGATAAATAACAGTTGCTAACAATGTAATTACCTATCAAATTGTGGACCACATACATGCGTTAATAACTCATTTAACCTTTCGCTAGCGCGTAATTCCGCCTACTATCTAACCTAACGTATTTGACATCTTATAGCTGTTAGCTGTTACTGTATTTTACACACTAGCCGGCTTATCGTGTCATAATCATACGTAAAAAATAATACACGAATTACACGATACTACTACCACTGGCGCTTCGCGTCATTGAATAGTACCAATGTGGTACCAACACCGAATGCTACCAACATGATATTGCAAATATATCTTAACCCTTAACTATGTTTTAATTTGTATAAACCTATACGTATACATATCCTAATTAATTACTTATAACCTAATAATTATATGACATATAGAAATGTATATATATTAATATATTACACGTTAAATATAACAATTAGATTTAGATATCTGTAAAACTTTTTTTTAAAGGACATGACATAACAATTATGTGGTCCATTATATTTTTTACAGAGTATTTATTGTTTTTTCTTCTTTCTTAGAAAAATATAATTTTTTTTTTATTTTTTGGTATATAAAAAGAATATAAAAAGTATAAATACTTATACTTTACCATATTTTATATGCTACAGGTAGTTAAAAATATCATGTATCGTGTTCTTCCAGAAACTGCTTTAGAAGTCCAGAACTTAATGGAATGATAAGATGTTCAATGCTATCAATGTTGCGCTTTATTTTAACTAACTTGTGATCTATAAACTCAGTTAATTGTGCTCTTAATGCTAAATCTGAGCTTACAAGAAATCCTTCACGAGCAGCTCGATAGAGATCTTTAAATGCCATTCCTATTAATAGAAATTTGTAAATAAATTATTATGTTTGAAACTATATTAATTCTATATATAATACTTTTCTTATAAATTTGAAATTACCAGTAAAATTAACATTATTACTGTTGCTTAGCTGATTCTTTACAAGCAATAGATAGATTGACTTAGCATTTGAAGTTAGAGAAAGGAAAACATTATGAAGAGATGATAAAGCAAGAACACCACTTTGCTTAACCAAGAGCGAACTTTCATAAGATGTTTCTTCTTGATAAGATAGAAATGTTGTTGTGTCCCACCAAAAAAACTTGAATTTGGAGTGTTTTGTATGGTCCCATACTATAAATGTACAATCATATAAGAATTACTAAAAATGTAATGAATTAAATATATAATACGAAATTGATCATACATAGCGGGGCATTAATGTGATCAACTGATGCTAAAACACAAATATTTGGTATATTTGCAAGACAAGATAGTAAATCTTGAGCTTTATTTGAACGTAGCATCATACCATCTATATTATGTATTAACAAATACAATCTGTCTTTTGGATTTTTCCTTAAAGTTTTTTCAATAAGATCAATACATTCAGTTGTATTGCTAGGACAATTTAACTCCAATAAATCAATAATTATACCATCAAGTATCTAAAAAATATTGCACTCTTTTTAATCATCATATTACTTGAATATTTATATCTCAACTCCATTTATATGACTTACATCTTTCATAGTTAAACTAGGAAAGAATCCATTTACTACTAGTGATGGATGATAAGATATACTTTTATAAAAATCATTGATTAAACATCTTTTCGAACCTAAGCCATAAAGCAATACAGTATAGCCTTGCCTAAAATACAATAAAGCAATACGTATTACTAAATTTTTTTAAAAGCTTATAGATTTCAATATTTTGTTCTTAACTTACTCCATAATAAAATACCACATAGGAAACAGCGTAGAGTAGTTATTAGTTATTGAATAAATATTCTTTTTATGTTGTAAAGACACATGACTTTGATTTGCTAACAATTTTTCCAATTTTTCTTTTGTTAAACGAGAATTACGTAGATGTTCTAACGTCCGATCGGATGTAACTACCTTTTCTGATTGTGTTGCAAAGTATTCATCAGTTTGCATATGCTTCAAAAATATAAGACATAACAGTAATAATGTACTGTATAATTCATATATCCATATTTTAGTGAAATTTATCATATTCTACTTACAAAATCTTTATGAATAATTGAAGGTTTATTTTTTCTAGTTACTCTTTTTGGTGTATTCAATAAATGTGACTGTGATATAAATTTTTGCTTTTGGTTCTTTGTTTTCATCTGATCTTTTTCATCATTACTAGATACTACATCCTCACTATCAGTTGTTTCTTCAGTATCTTCAAATGGATGGTAATCACTAGATTCAGATATACTCTCACTTTCACTTGATGTTAATCCAGATTCATATTTTCTTTGAATAACAGGTACTGCATATTTAAAAATAGAAATTAGTAGTCTTATATTATTGGTAAAAATATTTAATAAATTAAGAATGTTATATTATTTCAAAAGCTATACTTTTTGAAATTTTCTGCTCTTTCTTTGATGTTTTTAGTTGTTCTTTATTATAAACATCTATCTTTTCAAGAACAACTCTAGCTATGGGTAATAGAACATCATTAATAGGTGTACGACATAAATGTGCCTTCTTTGTCATAGCATCTTTTCTACTAGGTGTTTGGAATTTATATAGTGCTTGTCCGCTTACATCATCACTTGAAAATAATTCTAAATAAATAATGCATTTTTTAAATTTTGGAAGAAACAGAAAAATCAATACTAAATTCGTCATTGAAAATTTACCAACTGGCTTTTGTATACTCTCTTCTACATCTCTGAGTTCATCTTCTACTGCATTTACTGGATTATCATCCAAATTTTCATCTGAATTGGATGACATATATCTTTTAGGTTTTCTTACTAAAATAAAAATAAGTTATTCAATAATAGATTGTAAATAAACATATCTACAAAGATTAAAATTACAGTGTATCGTCAGCAATCTATATACTACCTTTTAGTCGTGAAGATCGTCGTAAATTTTCGGTAGACATTTCGTATATGATGTAATTATTTTAAGACTAAATGTACCGCAAAATTAACAACACTTGAAAAATACTGCAACTGACGTCTGATGTCTAAAAAAATAGGCGCTTTGAATCAAAATTAATCAGTGATATTAGGAAACCTAGAGTAATCACGTTTTTGTTTATCTCAAAATATCGTCTATTGCGCCACAGTACGGCAAATACTTTAATTAAATAAACAATATTTTAATAATACAATTTAGTTATTATTGTAGCAAATTTATTTATATATCGAAATATTCATTATATAATTTATTGTAGATATTACATATCGTTTGAAAGGAAAGATTTTTTTTCTTCTCTAAAAAAAAATATAACAAACAATTAATTTCTCTTTTTGAGCCAGCTAAATTTAATTGTTGCGCAATTTTGTTATTCTCATACTTGTTTATCTCGGATAGAAAAGTATGAACATTTCCATAGAATCGTACAATGAAAAATAGACTCTTGTAGCGTGGTACCGCAACAAATACACCTCGTTTGTGACGAAACTAGATAGGTTCTTGTATATGCTAGCGTGGAACCAAACAGGGCAGATCCCTAACTTTATAGGTTCTTGTATATGCTAATGTGGAACATCTTCAACTCTTGACCGCATGGTGCAGCATCTGTACGGTGGAACAACTAGAAAATCAGCATAAGTATAAAGATTTAACAGTACATTCCAATTCCAACCTATGAATTAGTTGGTTTTGTTTTTAAATTTATTGTGATGTTATTATTGTACATAACCTAGTATTGGAAGCGTATATACCAATAAAACGTGTACATTTGATTATTTTGAACATTATATATATTTATGTGACAATTTAATGTTTCATCTCATTTATATAGTATATTAGACAATAGACTTTTTAAATACAGCAAAGTATGTCAAAATTGTGCAAATTGTATTTTGTACATAAATGTTAATAATTTAATGAATTTCGTTTGACGAATTTGGAAACTATAAGAATTTTATAAGATATAATTTTATAGTTTTATCGAATATGACTGATTTAGATGTGGATGATTCTTTAACTAAGTTAAATACTCAATTAAATAAAAGCATGGTCCTAATGGATGCCACAGAAACTGAAATACCTCAGTCAAAGAGTAATAGATCTATAACGATCAACCCAAACATTCAACCTGCCAGTCCACATGTTAATTCACCTATAGTTAAGAAAAGCATTTTGAAAAAAGCTGAGAAAAAAAATCTAACAGAAGCGGAGCAACATATAGAAAATAACAAAGAAACAAGAGGTGAAATAAGTGGCAACAGAGCATCAATTAATGTAACATCTACTACAAGACCACGTACTGTAAATAAAATTTAATTTATATATATTCTGTACCTGAAATCTTTGGATAAAATTATTTTATCAATTTTATTTTAGATCAGTGATTTAGTACAACAAGAAGACTTAATTATGGAAACTACAGATACTACATTGAGTTTAGATGATCTATCTGATAGCGAAGACATATGGATCATGGATGTTCCTGGAACAGTGAGTTAAATATATTTAAATAAAAAGATAATATATTAATATTATAAATATCATGAAATTTGTAGATAGATCCAAATGAACTTAAAGGTCAGATGTTAATATTTGGAGAGAAATCTAAATTTAAAATTAAAGAGGAAAAATACTGTGCAGTGAATCATAAAGTTAAATGTAATATTACATGTGTACTTCATACTGGTAAAGTAAAATCGCAATATAAAACTGGTAATATATTTTTTAACTATTTCAAGATGTGATCAATGGCTTTTTCTAACATTTTGTATTTTTTTCATGTAGTCAATATGAAGCCAGCAGGTACAATTACTATCAGACGAAAACTTTCAAATATTTTAAAAACTAAACCAATGCAAATAGAAAAATGCAGTGTACCATTCCCAAAAAATTTGAGAACTCGGCATCCATTATTTGGTGTCAATTACAAAGGTAATGTTGAAAAAATGTAATAATGTAATTGATCTAAAGGCAAAGGATGATAATGGGTAAAAACAATATTATATATAATACATTGCTTTAAGATTGTATATCATGAGGAAATTGTGTACTACATTAACTATAAAAATTTATTTGCACCCTCATTTGTTTATAAGAAATTAAATCAACAGATAAAAATACATAGAGATAATTTTAACTGAATAATGCAAACTGTAAAATTAGTTGCTTTATAATAAAACGTAACGTTTAATTTTGGGTTATTATGGAAAATTGACAAAATGTTATTGTATCCCATATCAACGACACATGTAATATGAATGAATGAGTTTTACATTTAATTAATTGAAATAACTTTGAAAGAATAGAATTCGTTCGATGAGAATGTGCCTTATTTTATCCAATACTAGGAACATTTGTTTTCATGCGTTGGTGCCATTGTCATATCAGTCACTGATCATTTCCGAGTGCGCAGTAAATATAAAATAGAAGAAACTGTGAGCATCAAAATTTCCAATAGAACTTGATACACTATAAAAAATATTCGTTAAGTGCCCATTTTATATCACGCGTAAATAATAAACTTATTTAATTGAATAAAAAAAGAATAGGAAGCATAGATTTGTACGGTCATAATAATATAATCGAAGTTTTAGTTTGACATGCGCTTTCAGAATCCTTTACCTATGCGCCTTTCTTTAAATACCAGTATATGTAATGTCCGCTTCTGCGCAGTCGCGGTGCGCATGCGACCAGATCTAGAAGACTGTACAAAAATTTCCCAGTACAGAAAAGAGATTTGTTAGTGGAAAAGTTATAACGTAAGTAAACAAGAGTCAAGAAATTTGGACGGACGAATGCGTGAACATAACTCTAGAATCAACGAAAACGGTGTCACGCGGTTTATCTATTACCGAGGACTGTCGAAAAGTTTCTCTATTGTAACGAAGTTAAGGTTAAACGAACCAGGTATACCCTGTAACCAGTCCAGGGTATTTAGCAACCCCTCTGACGACAAATCATTCAATCCTTTGTGACGTTCGCCGCGAGCCATACTATGTTAATCGCGCTGTACTACAGTTTTTTTTTTTTTTTTTTTCATAAACTGAAATATTTGAGTTGGGGCCATTACTTGTTTGCATTCGAACTGGGATCACGGGTTTCTTTTAAAAAAGTAGGTACAACAGATATGAGAAATCGGTGAGAGTCTTTTTCTTTCACGCGCAAGATCAAGACAACGACCATTGGCTAAAAAGGGACAAAACGAATGATGGCATCGTTATTCTATCTATCTTCCTTTTTGTATGTTGTTTCTTTCTCTCTCGTTCTGTCTCTACTCTTCTCTCTGTTGCTCCTTCTCCTACTCTCTCTTCTCTTCCCCTCCCTTCTCTTTCCCTCCGCCACTCCTTTTCGTTACTTCCATTCCTCATTCTCTCGCTCGCCTTTTCCCCCCTTCAAAATCGTAACGCGAAACATCGAGCCATCGTCCTTGCGTATGTGAATAGTTGTATTTGAATCTCCGGAGAATTTACGTGTCATGTCCCACCACGCCGACTTTTCCACGGATTTTCACGTACGTTCCTGCTATAGCGTAGTACCTCTCACTCGCTCTCTGACGTTTCTTCGCTTCTCTCGACGCCACCAACAGCTGTTTCATCCGATCGTCGCCCTCTCGTATAGTTCGTGTCTCACCGTAAGAGCGAGGGAGAGAGAGAGAGAGAGAAAGTGAGTGGGAGAGTACAGACGGTGGGCCCTACCGCAAGTTTTTCGTCGTCGTTCTCAACCTCACGTACAAACTTGTCATTTCTACGTCCACCGTAGGGCATACGCGATTAACCTAATTCTCTGAAATCTAAGGCGTTATTTGTTCGTTTAACGTTCGTCTGACAGCTCCTGTCAAACGGACCCTTCCTTTCCAACTGTTCGTCAAATCTGTCAGCTAAACAGTCACCGTCTTCTATTATATTTTCTGCGAGAAAATATTCTGTTTTAATTTCTTCTGGTATATGATTCATTTCAACGCTTTCACGGTGAAATATTTCCAAAAAAGAAATTCCGTTACGATGTACGTTGCAAAGGATTTTCTTGCGAATTGACGTGGAATTCCACGAAAACGGCTGCTAATACTCGATGACACGTCTGACTCATAACATTTTTATAGTACAATGTTTTAATGTCCCATTATTTGTTTCAGATTGTGCAAGGATATTAGTGTATAAGAAGTTGCAAGTACAGTCAATTACATAGTATCAAGGCATTGTGGAGACTTTGCACGTATGTGTACCAAATTTACATTGATAATGATGTTATTTTTCAATTAAAATGTATGTTCCAAGTATTTTCAGTGTTACCATGTGTATTTCATTGATAATATTATTACCATGATTAAAATATTTTGATAATTGATAATTACAAATTTTTCATATATACGATCAAAAGAGTGTTAAATACCTTGTGTAAAATACTTCTTATTTGTGTGCAGGATTTATAACTAAAGAAAATCTTAATAACTTACTATATTGTGTGATATAAAAACTAGAAACAAAAATGTCAGTATTGAATCAAAGTGGAGAAGATGCAGTGGAATGTCCTTTGTGTATGGAACCATTGGAAGTGGATGATTTGAATTTCTTTCCATGTACTTGTGGATATCAAATATGTAGATTTTGCTGGCATAGAATTCGTACAGATGAAAATGGTTTATGCCCTGCTTGTCGGAAGGCCTATTCTGAAAATCCTGCCGATTTTAAACCTCTCAGTATGGAAGAAATTGCAAGGTATGTAACAGCCATTTTATGATGTGTTTATATGAATCATTGATATTTATTATATTCATTTTCCTTGTTAGATTAAAAGCAGAAAAGAGATTAAAAGATCAGCAACGTAAGCAAAGGGTTACAGAAAACCGTAAACATCTAGCAAATGTGAGAGTAGTACAAAAAAATCTAGTATTTGTAGTAGGATTACCATTGAGACTTGCGGATGCTGATGTAAGTAAGGTCACTAATAATTTAAATAAAATATTATTGTTGACATTTAGTATTTTTGTAATAATTGATTTTCAGATATTAAAGCGGCATGAATATTTTGGAAAATTTGGCAAAATTCACAAGGTTGTAATAAATCAAAGCACTTCCTATGCAGGGTCTCAAGGTCCTAGTGCTTCAGCTTACGTTACTTATCAGGTAAGTTCTGCATACTTTTACGTTAGAAGCTATATTATTTTACTACTTTTAGGAATTATATATATATTTTTTAAATTTCTTTATTATTAGCGTCAAGAAGATGCACTACGTGCTATAGAGGCTGTGAATAACGTTGTTATGGATGGACGGACAATTAAAACGTCGCTAGGAACAACAAAGTATTGTTCACATTTTATGCGTAATCAGCCTTGTCCGAAACCAGATTGTATGTATTTACATGATCTTGGGGACCAGGAGGCATCATTTACAAAAGAAGAGATGCATCAGGGCAAACATCAAGAATATGAGCGCAAACTGGTGCAATCGTTACATGCGTCACATGCGTCACATGCATCTGCACAACGGTAATTTATTTTACATTTGAAATTACTGAATTATAGTTGAAAGAGAAGACAGCATAATTCAAATAATAACTTTTTTATGCAAGGAAACCAACACCATCACCATCAGTGACAGGCAGTATTGTTAGAGAGAATGGAACTTCAAATTCTCAAGCCAAAGAAGCTTGGCCATCGTTACAAACTGGACAGACAAATAGTGGGTTTTTCTTTCACAAATATAATTATATTTAAAAACAATATAATCATATGTAGATTATTAATTATTCTAATCTTATATATACAGGTTCACAAACAAATTGTAAAGAATTATCACCGCCATCACAAACAACATCGCAGCAAAACAACATGACAAACGGAAGTAGTACAACAAACCAGCAGAGTCATGTATCCTCTGGTAGTTCAACACAACAGAACAATAATAACAAAGGTGAAAATATGAATATACGGAGAGGAAAAAGTAATAGTGAAAGTAAAGCTCAAGCAGCACGGAATAAACACAAAAATTGTCAAAACAAAGAAAAACATAGTACACGGACAACTTCCCGATCAGAATCTAGCTCTATTGGTGCACAGAATAATGTGCAATCACAAATTAATGGACAGAAGGATATTAGAAATTTTTCCTCCGAATCGAATAGTGATGTACTACAGAAATTGGGTAGTAAGTGTAAATCGGAACAACAATCACAACCGCAGCAGCCACCACCTCAACAACAATCACAACAACAAAGTAATAAAGGATCTAAATTAGTTCAGCATCAACAGCAACAACAACAACAGCAGCAACAATCTCAAGAACTTAAAGTAAATGGAATAATGCAGAATGGAGAACGTCGGCATTCGGATAGTGAAACAGATCATCAACGTGAAGGTAGTACACCGGCTAGTACAATTTCGAGTACGGAAGATCCGAATGTGAATCATCAAGTGGAACATTTAACAGAATCAAGTGAGGAGAATAGTGGTGCTGCAATTTTGGGTGAGTTCCTTATATTCGTGATCATTTCTATATGTATTGATTTCTTGCTTCTAAAATAAATGTAGAAAATGACTAAATTCAATATATAACATTCGTTAAATAATATGTGAATAAGAGAAACAGAATGATCAAAATGTCTATTATAACTATTATTACTAAAAATGTATATTAGAGTTTAAAATAACGTTTATAAAATATTTATAGAATTATGTTTGGAAACCTTTTATTTTTTAGGTTCAAAAAGTTATAGGATAAAATTTAAACTTATTTGTTTTATGATAATTTTAAACAATGTTTATTGATAAAATATTCTTTTTTTGTTACATTAAACTGTGTTAATTTTTTTATATATTTGTTTTTTGGTAATATTTCTGTAATTTAATAAAGTTCTATGAATATATATTTGCAAGAAAAGAAGTAGGAGAAAGTTTATTCTTTCGATTTATGAAGAGTCTGTGAGAGGCTATAGATAGGAGTTACAATATTTAAATCATTTAAATATTAAAATATGTCATGCAAAGTATTTGTAATAAATGACAAATCATTCTAAATGTGTGCCTATCTCTTATAACACTGTATGCTGTACTTTAAACATAAAACAATAACTTTTGAGCAATGTATAGTATATTAATGACATGCACATCTTATGGCTGTCTCATAACTGTAGAATAAATTTTGAATAGTTATAGATATATGCCAAAATAAAGAGAATTCTTTAAAAAAAAATAGTAACTGTTTTTTGTGTTTTTGTACACACTTGACTTTATCCTTCTTGTAAGTTGCATCATTTGGGCAAACATATATATGAAAGTGTCTGGAAAATTGTTTATTATTTTTATTTCTATATGCAATGAATGTCTACATAATATATCTTATGTATGTATAGAATTGGCTTTTTTCCTTCTTTTTTTTTTGTAATTTCTCACTTTATATTTAAATATAATTTTCTAGACACATAATTTTACATTTTGAGATTCATTAATGGTGGCAGAGAGGAATGGTATTAGAAGCTGTTTATTCTGGCATTTTCCACTACCAAAATGATTTGATTGCATAGAGATTGTAGTGTAGAAATTTGTGCATATCATCTTTAGGTTCCTCTCCAGCTAGCACAAATTCATCACAAGGTGCCAATCAACAGCCACCACCAGGACTACATAATGGGTCTCAAATACAATTCAATCATCGATCGATCTTTCAGACGGACAATAATAGTTTCTTCAATTCAAATACTTTCCAGAAAATCTCTACCACCACCTCAGTGCCACCTACTTCTTTGACAGGCATGTACACATAATCTTTGTTTAGTGCTGTGGTTTCCTCAAATTGATTTGTGGATTTATAATCACTTATAGTAATGAACTCGAGTTATTATAAAAACTGATTAAGTTTTTATATTTGTTTGTTTTCCTTTTATATTCTCCTATAGTTTATATACAAATATAAAAAATGTTATAATTATTTTTTTTTGGATATACAGCAAATCCAAACCTGAATTGGACAACCACAGGCTTAGCTTCTATACCTGATTCTTTGCCAATCGTTCAATCCAGTGAAGATTGGCAAGCAGCTTTTGGTTTTCAACCTGAAACTTCACAAACAAATCATGTTGTACAAAAATCCAGTCCTTCTAGTTCGCCAGGAGTGAATTTCAATTCTGAAGGTTTTGTAGATGAAGAAGTTTACGCTAATTTACAGTATACTACTCTATCAGAACCTTCTGGTACTTTTACATCAAGCTTGCTTGTTAATTCTCCTGCATCTAAATTCATGGCAGATTTTCAACAAAACTCATTGCAACAAAGGCTTGCCCTGCAGGTAAGCAGTTTATAAGATAATTAATCAAATATAAATATCATTTAAATTGTCTTTATACTACTAAATATAGATAATAAGAAGAATAACTATAATTTCTTAAGGCACAACAAAATCAAGAAAACTGTGAATATATAAAACAAAATGGTCATGCTACTATGGAGGAAGTTAGGAACCATAAAGAATCTGGTTCGGATATAAAGCCTGATGATGATCTAGGTTTTGATCCTTTCCATGAAACACAGAAAGCTTTGGCTGAACTTATGGAAAATGAAATGCAAATTCAACAACAAAGGTTTCACCAACAACAACAACAACAAAGAGAACGAGAAGAGCAAAATAGGGTACAACATCAACAGAATATTGCAAACCTCGGTCAACAACATTTTCCACAGGTAATTTTTATATCTTCCTTGGCAACTGTATGAAATTTAATAATTTATCAATAGTAATTCTTGAAAACAAACAATAATAGTTTCATGATTATTTTTGTTTTCATATCATATTATTATATATGGCTATTATTTAGGTCGCCCATATAGCACATTTGCAACAGCAGGCCCAACATCTGCAGAATCTACAAGTTATTCAACAGTCGCATTCCTTGCTGTCTCGTCTTCCACAAAATTTGTTACAAAGTGGTACCCAAAGCCCTGCTCAGAGTACTGTGGCTGCTGCTAGTTTGGGACAACGTAGCCGCCTTCCACCACCAGGTTTCCCTGGTTCTACACCAAATCACATGAATTCTTTTGGTCTTGGTATACCGCGACCGGCTCCCACGAACAATGCTCTTTCGGGTTAGTATTTTTGTAATTTTGTCAATAATCTGTGATGACTGTAAACGTATATTATGTTTACATTGTTCATCTGAGAAAAATATACACAATAACAACAAACGTTTTGTAACTTTAGAAAGTAATAGTGTATTCTTTGTTTGCTTATATAAATTGGAAATAGCAAGATAGTGTTAGTAAATATGTATTTGTGGTGAGCAATAGTGTTATCCAAGTATAAAAGTGAATTCTTGTGACTTTGCAAAAAATCTATATAATATTATACATGAGTCATTCGTCTAGTGTGCTGTTTACAGGAGCACAACCACCACAACAAAATACCTATCTTCCAAATGGAAACCCTCTTCTGAATTCACAAGGTACATTGTAATAATAATCACTATTATTACTTGAGCATTTTATATTATTTTTATGACTAATATCTAAAATTTAATTAACATATAAAACAGGTATTAGTAAATGCGCGGGAGATGCAGTGTATACGCTTAAAGATTGGTGTGATATTAATAATCAACAACAGCAGCAACAATTTCATCATCAAGCATTACATCAAAAAGGCGGATGGAACAATTTTGGACCTATTGCAGACTGGACTTCGATTGATCCAGCTATTGTTAGTTCTTCTAGGCCTCTTCCATTCCAAACTACTAGTACATGGCAATTTCCACATGTTCATCCTACACACACTGTATCACATAATGCGCAACAGGTATTAGATACTTTTATGATATTTCATTTTCATTATTACATCTTATATTTTCAGAAATTTAAAATAAATTTAAAAGTACATATTGCATAGTAAATCTTCATAATAAATTTTGTTCATAAGGAACAACAGAATGCACCAACTCAACATTGGGCAATGCAACCACCTCCAGGTTTTGCTGCACCAGTGACTACGGGACAACTAAGTAATCAACAACCAAGCACAACTGCACAGCCGCACACTAAACTTATCTCAGCAGGATCGGAAATTGAAAGTAAGTCTCTCCCCGTGATATTTCAATTTCTGCTTTTATTAAATACAATAATAAAACACATTAAATATCTATATTACAGATCTATAAATAATTATGCATACACGAAGTGTACAAGTGACGTGATAAAACATCCATGTGGGACAAGATATTAGCAATGATACAAACACCCGACAGTCTGTTACGTACGTTTTCCTGACCCGTATCTATATCTTTGAATTACTTTTATTCCGATACTTTCTTCTCATTGTATTAGCATTCATGACTAAAAGCAAGTATTGGAAGACATTGGAATATAATTTAATGAACACTTTCGAATATATGCGACGAATATACTCCTATATACGTTCTCAATAATATTCTCATATTTAACCTATAGTAAATTCGAACTATTTACAAGTCTGGCAGTTTTACTATGATTAAGTTTATCTAGATCGAGATGATACAGGCATCAAAGGCAATGATCATGATTTAATAATTAACACATTAAATAAAATACTTACTAAAATAATTACACTAAACTAAAATTTTTGTGTATATATTACTCGGATTCAAGTAAACAATATTCAAGCGAACATAAGAAATGCTTTTTTGTGTAAATAACTTTTTCTGAAGGATATATATCAAGGACGAAAGTTTCATACGATGGAAATTCGTAAACCGTTATTTTTTTTTTGTATTAATATAATTTTTGTTTAAATTTAAAACGCGGGATTATGTTACAACAGAAAAAAATAATTGACACTTAACACGTCCTTTTATTTAAAACATAGCAATGTATTACATTTATATTATAAAGTGCTTATATATACTGGCAACATTAGAACAAATTTTTTAACAGAATATCTATCTGTTTATCTCCTAGACAAAAGATTTCTGTTATATATGTATTATAAATATGTATTATTATTGTGAAAATGCGCAGATAGATACATGCTAATAAAAAAATTGAAATTTAAAAACTCATAAGGAAATCAATTGTTATTGTTGTTTTTTTCTCTTTTTTTTTTTGTCAAAAATAATTTTAAATCTGAAAGCTTAATTGAAAATTGCTAGTTCCTGCAACTTGAGTCATGGTTATCATCTTGAAATTCACATTCAATATGCATTTTTTTTTATCTTTCTGTTTTAATCGAACTGATATTGCAATGTCGGCATTAATGTGTCTGATAAATATCCTACAATCTCTTATTCTCATCTAATTTTAAAATACAAAAGATTAAAAAATGTTTGTTTCATTAATATAGTGTCGAATATGTAACGTGGAAATAGATTATGAAGAATATAAGAGAGATGAACTATGATAGTGGCGCTTTAAAAAAATTAAGTGTAAGAAAATCTTTGATATACTTTAAAAATATATACATCAAAGTTTATGCCAGACGAATATATTTGTTTAATTTATGGTAGATACTTCGTCGCATTTGTTTAATCAGTCAACAACGTGTTAAAATATCCAGATTAAATTGGTTTAGGAATTAAAGTCACAAAGTTAAATAATATTCAGGCATACATAGGATTCAGGAAACGACGAGCAACTGTCGAAAAGATAAATATGAATGAATCAGCGTATCCGAATCTCGAGTACGTACGAAACGACTACGATATACATATAACGAAATATGTCTGAATGATAGTACTATAATACGAAGTGTTATCGTCGAATGATTAAATTTTTGTGGCAGATTGTTAAATAAACATATCTGCTAATTCAACACGATTAAAGAAAACACGATGCATATACAAGAGAATAATTGAGATACAGATATAATTATAACAAATTTAATTGAAGGTAACCGAGAAATATACAACATGCGCAAGATATTAATGAAAAAACGCAGTTTAATTTATAATATCCTGTTTCCTTTCAAATATCTCATTTAATTTTCCTACTTTCTTATATACTCACCTTCAATTTCACCTTTCCTCGTGTGTCTAAACCCATTCAAAATATTTTTTTCTGAGTAATAAAAAATCAAGCAATTTGTAAATAACGTTTTTCACGTTAAATTCACATTTATTAAATTCTGATATACAAATAACAAAATAGCATATTCCAATAACATGTATTATATCTTTGATCATAGCTTGTATATAATTATTGAAGTTCAGTACAATAATGGCATAATGTTAAACTCATTTTGCAATTATACATGCATTCCTCAATAATAATGTGAAAAGGAAAACATGTAAATATTACACACCAATAAGAAAAATCAATACTATTTCAATCTTTCACGAATTTATCGCTACTTCATCGTGTTAAGTGAGAACATAAAAACCGTAAAAAATTTGTATCCAATTACTATTAGATGTCAGCAACCTCCGAATTGCGAATTTCTAAGCAAGGTACGTTGACAAATTCTTATCATATTACTATACTGATATTGAAGATGGATGTATATGTCTCACAATGACTAGTTAAATAAAAAATTTAAGTTGAGAATTGTGTGTTATCTAGACACTAATTAAAAGCATATGAAGCAGAATAAACTGCTTTTGCAAAAATAATAGTTGATATATATATATTTTTTTATATTAATTGATCCATTTAATTTACGTTTTAAATTTAATATAAATATGAAATACAATCATGTAAAAATTAATGCAGTTTTATATCAATCTCGTAATTCATACTTATATATAGCCATGAATAGCTATAAAATTAAATTCTATATACACACAGTTGTTAAAATTTGTTTATACTGTACTTCAGTTGATTGGAAATTCGTGGTAAATAACTGTTCCAATATGTTGTATAGTTTTCTTTGATACTGGAAAAATTAATATTATTGCTAGTGAAAGCTCACAACAGCACAAACGCTAAACACAAGGGTAGTATAAACATTGCACATAGTTATATAACACTAAAAAACTATGGGAATTTGCACCAGATTTTCCAAACTAACGAACCTTTCGGTCTAAGGTATTTATTGAATTTTTGATTTGCTCATTTTTCTTTATTTTTCAAACTTTTACGTATCAATCCCCAAAATGCCTTAGGTTTTAAATTATTTTGAACTGCTGTAAACTTCCATCCCATATGATCACCACAATTTTTACACGTTGCGACAGTCCAGGCGTATCTATCATGAAATAAATCCACGTCTAAAGTAGTTTAATATAAAGTATGAAAGAATAGAATAAAATATATGAAGAAATAATTCTTACCCTGGAAACCATGTATAATTTATTGATGGTGGATTATCACTTAGGGCTAGGCCTTGCGCGTGATATAAAGTTACAGTTTCATGTATAATACCAGAAGGGTTACAATATGTACCCTGTGGACCTTCTTTACTCATTGGAAACATATGTGATTGTCTTCCAATGTAAGAATCGCAATTACAACAAACAAATATTTTATCCTATAAAACAAAAATATAATCTATTAATCTTAAAGATTTAAAATAATTGTATTTAGAACGATTTAATAGAAACTGTTAATTTTATATACTTCTACTAGATATTTAATTTCCCTTTGTAGCCTCGAAATTGCGCAATCGTAATTTAATAAAACGATTCGCTCATTATCATCTAGTAACAAATTTTGGGCAACCCAGAATGATAAGTCTGATGGATCTTCTGGTATACTACTCCCTTCTGTAATAAATCAATAATTTTAAGTTAAAATGATGTACAAACAACATTAAAATTACAAGATATTGTATAAGAATCATGTATAGTACTAGTACGTACTGCTTTCGATGAATTGTAAACGTTGTCGTATTTTTAACGAAAGTCTTAACGGATCATATTGTCGGTATACCCAAGCAGGCCAAGGGGTTACTACAGCATCTAAATTTTCTACTTTTTCTTGTTTCTTAAAATCTTCCTCATTTTTCGGATGTATTCGTATATGATCTAACGAGGCTATACGTTCATCAAAGAATGGTGGCCCAAGCGTTATTTCTGGTAAGACTTGTACACGGGCTGATATTTTATCATATCCCTACATATGTAGAAGTAAATATATTAATCGTTTTTTTTTTCAGAAATACCTGATTTTACAACCAAATGCCCTTGTTATAAGAGTCATGAGTGTATAGAAGAACAAAGGAAATTTACATATATAATACATAATTTAATTAACATATATTATTACTTTGACAATTACTATATTACATATATGATTTATTTTAAAACTTACCTGAATTATAACTCTGAGAATCTTAAATCTTTGCCTGCCTTTAGCTTTCAAACGAAAACCTTGATCAGGGTCATACATACACTCATAAATTTCAGCAGTTGTACCTATTGGTACCATTTTATCATATCCCAAACATACAACACCTAATGTTCGGTCATTTTCAATGCAAGTTCTTATCATATCGATGGTTTGTGCATCAAATACTGTCATTGGTAATGTTTGTCCAGGAAATAACATGACAGACTGTTTCACTAGCAATGGCAAGTTAACGTAAAGTCCATCATCTAATATTGTCCTCCCTCTAAGTTCTTCTAAATTATGTCCTAAATACTAATTAAATACATTTATATTATAACATTCCAAACACAACTCTAATAACATCTTTCTGTCTAAATTACATAGAAAATTAAAAACAAATATTTAGCATAAGTTTGGAAACATATATTGAAAATTTACAGAATGTGTTGCTGGTAATGTCAAATCAAAAGTGCTTTCAGTAGATATAGATGTTTCATCTGTATTTTCTTCTGAATAATCCTCTTCGACATTATTTTGTCTATTTTCTGGATATTCTGTAATACAAATATTTTTTTCTTTTCTTGTGTTTCTTTATGTACGAAGATATATATGTATATATACAAAAGACTTAAAGTGATTTATAAGGATAATACGAGAGTATAATGATATGAAAGTATCAGAAGTAGAAAAATAACGTATATGTAAAATTGTAAAAATTTAAGACGTATAATTTTATAAGTAATTGATAAGAAAGAATCTCTGCATTTTGGAACAATATGTGGAAAACTCGCTACATAACCTGTAATTGTTTAAAGGATAATTTAATATATTTAAATGTGCGCCATATAAAACGATATACCTAATTCGCTGTGTGTTCCGTCATCATCTGCATTGGCATCCATGTCATCTACCTATTCCTTTGAACTTTTGAGATCTTGTAAAATTGTAAACAATCAGTACTTTTCCTCTCACAAACGTCAAACACGATAAGCCCTCTATCATCAATTTACGTATTTACATAAAATGCACTTTACAGTTTTCATGAATCAAGCTTCATTTAGAATGTAAATCTATACGTTTTTTTATCACTTAAGTCATATTAAATACATTTCGATTTTTAATTACCTTATCGACAAAATAATTAATTAATTATTATTTTTCAAAATGCAAAATTGCTTTATTTATAAAACGTGGATTAAGTTTATCTTACATGTAAAATTTAAAGTGTTAAATATGTACTTCGTCAATTATTTCAGGAAAAATATATGATAATATTGCATATAATATTTTTTGCGCAGTAATATATTTAGTAATTCATATACAAATATATTTAAATGAATATATTTATGCAACTACATTATGAAGTATTATCAGAAAAAATAAAAATTTATAAAAGTTATATAAATATCATAGAAAAATATGAGAATACAATTGCAATATAAATAATTTACAAAAAAACATTGTACAAAAAACGGTTGTCAATTTGTAAGACATTTATTATATTTTGTATAATCATTTACTCTGAGTTATTTGTTGTGTAATCCATGGAATATAATTATACACATTGACATATACACCAGGAACATTACTAGTTGCACAACCAATACCCCATGCAACTATTCCAACAACTTGCCATTGGTTATTACCAAATTGACATACCAATGGTGAACCACCATCACCCTAGAAGAATTTTAATCAAAATAAGTACTTCCAAGGGAATTAATAAAATTACATATTTGTTAAAAACATGAGCTAAATGATATCAATAATATTATTTGATATTTGTTACTAAAATCTGATCTTAATACGTTAATAACTTACTGTGCATGCATCTTTTCCTTGTTCCCCCCCTGCACATATGAAACTATTTTTATTCAACATAAAAGAACGTCCAAGCCTAGTTTGCCTTAAAGCATTTTCACAGGTTGATTGATCAACAATTGGTACATCTACTTCTTTTGTTATACTTTGGTATTTGCCATTTGTACCAAATGCATCCTTTCCCCAGCCTGACACCCAACATCTTAAAGAAAAATATGGAGGATATAAAATTATTATGATTAAATAAATCTCAATATTAAATATAGATTTTCTACATACCTTGTAGAAGCTGCAGGTATTCCTGTAGGAAGACATGCAGTGTTTATATTAGGACTGCTTGAAATTGGAACAGTACTGTTTAAAGTTATTACTGCTACATCATTTTGAAGATTAGCAGAATTGAATTGAGAGTGTATGGATATTTGTTTAATTGAATATTCTTGATATGGATAAGTCTCACTGGTGGACTGTTCATCCCATTCTCCTAGTCTCACTTTAAGTCCACCATTTCTGTAGAAAAGTATATTTATTTTTACTTGAAATATTAAATTTCTTTTATTGAAAAATAACATATAAAAGACACAAAAGGAAATAAAAATACCAATATTTTTTGGAATTAAAATAAAGTATAAATTACATGTAAGATGCTACTTTGTGGGCGACAGTTAACACATGATTTGGAGTAATAAGTACACCCGAGCCAACATATACATTGTTAGTCGTTAAAAGTGCAGCTTGCCAGGGATATGCTCCGTAACTGGCTTGACCTTGAGGATGTGCAGACACTGGAATTTTTCTGACACCGCAACTAGTGTCGACCAAGTTTTCCGAAGAAGACGAGCAACAACACACTTGGCCAACGGGACAATTCGAATTCTAAAAATTAAAATTAAGACGACGTATTTTTTGAGAAAATGACATCTTTAATCATTAAACTATTAAATACATTACTCATACATACTCCATTAACAATTCGAATATCGATTCCCGTATTGGAATATGGACAGTTGTCCCTTGGTACACAACACGAATTGTCACTGTAAGCTTAAATATAAAATTTAATAATTTGTAATCGAATATTTAACTTAAATACATTTTTTCTACAGTAAAATATAATTTCTCAAGAAATTTTAAAATTCACATTCAAAAATAATCGGAATTAGATTTCAAAGAAATTTCCAGTCTTCAAAAACTGAAGTATTTTTCTGATAGCAAGAAGGGCTAAAAAAGATTTAAATTCTTCAAGTTTGTTTAAAATTCTTCTTATACTCATACTTGATGACGCAACTGCATTACTGCCAAAAGTAATCGTATTCTGTGCCAGAGCACGGTCCCTTAGAATGCCCGTAACGAAGCAAACTGCAAATAGTATATAAGACATAATTGAATGTCGCAAAATAATTTTCTGTACTTTACAAGAACGCGCAGAGTTGAAGAAGAACAAGATTTCAAACTGGCGAGTCTCCGTTGATTTATATACATCCAGGATACCTTGCAACGCATTTTGCAGAAGCATATTAACTCGTACATCCTTTCGGAACGAAAATAATGTGCGACCTTTCACAGATACTGGAGTCCTTTGCGCGTAAATTGCTACATAATTTGGCGTAAATTGCTTCCGATCATGATTATGTCTTCATTTATGTATGACACAGATGTTGTAATGTTATTCAATTTTTATACGTAGTAAAATGTTCGAAGTGGAACGAAAAGCAAGGTTAGACATGCTCTGAAATAAAGAAGGTCAATAATTACGGGTACCCGGTGCCCGGTAGTAATGCCATGAGTCACATCATAATTATACTGTTTTTTTGCCTCAGTTTCCTTCTTTTTATATTTTGATGTCAACAATATTTTAAATGTGCTACAAATTGTCATAAGGAATTGTCAACTATGAATCACATATGACTAACAAGCATATTTCCCTTTTTATAACGTTAAATCGTAATAATTACAATTACTTTAATAGCGACATCCTTTTTGAAGAATAGAATATTTCAATAAGTTAAATATGTCTTTACAGTTAACTCGTGGTTAATCGGACCGAAGTAACGCTGAAAGTTGAAAGTTACCCAGAAACGATAAAATACTTGAATTATTTTACAAATGAAATATTCCAATGACTCAATAAACTACTTTCATAATACGAGAGTAATTTTAGGATGAGACATATCTAAATGAGGAATATTAATTGTAATAATGAGAGAAAATCAAAAGAAACATCTTTATGAATGATAGCAATACAAATGATAAATCTTGCATAGGTCGTTTTATTTATACATCAAGTTGCTACATTTCGAAAGTAGTATTCTCACAATTTGTTCTCTCTCTCTCTCTCTCTCTCTCTCTCTCTCTCTTTCGTTCTCTCACTCTCTTGTTTATTTCCTTCTCAAAGCGTAGAACATTTAAAATGTTATTGCTCGCCTAGTTGTCAATTCAGCGAGATACTAAACACGTCTGAACTAACACGAGGACGTAAATATACGAAGATTGCTCGACATTGCGTAAATTAGAAACAAAAATTTCGAAAAATTCACAGTGAAAATCGCCTCTGGTATTTCAGTCAATAAATCGTATTACGTATTACCAGAGGAAAAGGTTACTTTTCAATGTAAATTCGTAGAAACTATCTAATATGGTCGTGGTATAGAATGGTGCAAAAAGTATTAAGAAATATTTGCAACGCTTTTAAGCGAAAAATCTTCTCGTAAAACGAAATTTGTTCGAAGCCCACTTTTTGCACCATCTGATCCTCCCGTTGTCTATAAAATGCAGTAAAAAAAAAGCTGCTTTTTTTGCCTTACAGACAGAGCTTTAAGTTTCCTTGGACAAGATCAAGACTTAAACTTTAAACATATTTAAAAATTGATATAAAATCAGAATTAATAGCTTCCTAACTAAGTTGGTACTTGACGGACAATGCCTAAGAGGTAGTATTAATTTTTTCTCATCATAGTTGCACTGATTATAGTACGATCAGTTTTTCCGACCTCCACGTCTCTTCATAGAAGATGTACATTGAGGACAGTACCACTTTCCTTTTGGAGGTGCTGTGATACCGACACATGGATAGTGAAACCATTCAAAAGGACACTATAAAAAGATAATGAGAGAAAATAATTATTTAATAAATATAAATATTCTTACTTGACTCATACGGAAATATATATAAAGAAAAAAGGTTAGCTTACATCTGAATTGTCACAGGCAACCATATCCCCATAAGATACTTGATTACATATACAATATCTTGGTTCATTTGGATCATAAGTCCAATCTGGATTATCTGAATCTACAACTTGTGTATTTGTAGTTATAACTGGAGGTGATACAGGTTGCTGAACAGAGGCAGCAACTACACTCGAACTTGGGACAGCAGTTACTTTTCTAAAATGAGTAATAATATTCATTCAAAGCAAACACGTGAAAATTTCCACAAAGGATACAGAAGTCTTCTAGCAGATGCATACTTTTTATGTTTTTTAGTTGTTTCTTGCTGTATAGCTGCAATGGCAGTCTGAGCAGCGCCAGCTAATTCTCTACTAAATTCGGCTGCATGTACACCTCCAGTGTTAATGGCCTCGTAACTAGCTTTTAAGCTGGCAGTACGTCTGCCATGTTGCATTTGTTGCGTCGCAGCAATTGCTTGTGATGCTGCAGCTGCTATAGCATTTCCACCAGCTCCTATGTGACCGAGATTATAACTCACAGAACCAACAGAATTCGCGATTGCTGTAGGGGTAGATGGCACGCTAGTAGCGGCGATAATTGGTCCTGAATTTGCAGAAGCTGGTCGCGATTCAGGAAGACTTGGAGAAATTTTTTCTATAGCTAAGCGTTTTTCTATTGATGTAGAAGATGCATTTGAATCTCTCCTTTTTTCTGCTCGAGCTATAAAAATTTTTATTAGTCTAAAGTATTTTTCATATTGAATAAAATTTACTTAAAGCAAGGGAATACTTACAATGACTATGATTGTCTCGTGACCTACTGGATGTTGTAAAGCTATATCGATTCTCTTTTTGACTACTATTCGTAGGTGGTTGATCTAGCTCCAATGACCTTTTCTCCAGTATTTCTGTGATACCTTTATTATCTGCTTCTAGCTCCATTTTAAATTTGTGCAATTCCTGGTCTAATCTTCTCAAATATCTATCTACTAAGTCATACATCTGATTAGCTAAATGCACCTTCTCATCTGCATCCTCTAAAGTTTTGTAATATTCTCTTCTAATAGCTTCATATTCTGCTTCCTTTTCACTAGGTTTCATCTTTTTTGCATTTGCAAAAAAAATCTTTACTTTTTTTTCTAAACTGTCCATTGAATCTGCAATAATTGAGCAATTATTAATATAATTCATAAATAATAAATATATTCTATAATAATGTGTACATACTCTGAACACCTAAGTCCATTTCTCTCATTTCTGTGAACCGGTCTCTTAACTCTTGTGGTAGGTGCTCGATCACTGGGACCGCAAGAGAAGAAGGTTAACATAACCAAACAAAACCAACACAAACAAGATTAAATACTTAAGAATAAATGACATTTATCTAATTAATATGATAATTACAATGTTCGCATTCTATTCACAGGAAATATTACAAGTTATAGTTTAACTCCAAAATATATTGGGTAGAGCAGAGAAGCTATACACTATTTAGAAAACATACAACTAACCTTAAACTTACAAAGAATGGTATATTAAGAAATTGCTCATATAATGAGATATTTACCTCGATAATAAAATAAAAGCCGACATTTAAATGATTACGTGTAATAATACAATATCTAATAAAATATTCGCTTTAAGAAACGCTTCTAATGTTTGTGCGAGAGAGTATATTTGGAAAGGTTAGTAACTTTCTTCAGAAGCTGGGTAAGCAGAGCATGCCTCGTTTTTACGTACTTTCAACATAATCTTCCAAGTAAAGCATCCTTTTCTGCTGGCGCTTCGTTACCCGATGCTTAATTTACAATTATTTACAATTTACTAAAGGGGAGTGCTTGCCGCCGTGACAAAATCAACGAAAATTCTAGCACTCGATCGGAAGCGTGTTTACGGCGGCCAAATCCCTTGTTGTACCCACATTTTCACGCTAGTTCTGTAAATAATGCGAATCTATGAACGATTCGTACGAAATATCGTAGGAAAAATGTCATTTTCGCGAATATAAATGGTCCAGTAATTAGTGCATTCTTAAAAGTGTTATTTATTTCGGAATTATTACTGGCCAGTTATCTATTCCTTGTAATCCGCCATCTTAACGTAACTTTCAGGAGTGACTTTACATGGTTCTGTGCCCCGTGCGAAATATTTTACATTCTTATTTTTTAGTCAAATATTTCTATCGATTCAGACATTGGTATTTTCATTTATTGAATAAATATTATCATTACATTTATTCTATTCCTTAAATTTTATATCTCTAATTCTTTATATTATATACTTATTAGTTGCATAATGGATATAAATGTATTCTGTATGTATTGCACACATAATATATGATATTTAAAAAGATTTGTTATTTCTTAAATCCATAGGATATAAAATTTAATCGATCTTATATCTATAAGATTAAAATCCCAGGCAGGGATTTGTTCTCGAATCTATCAAAATTTGAAGTACTTCTGATAATAGCACTTCACTATCACTACAAGGATTTAAAGTAGAATAAGAATATTTAAAAATAAAACATTGTTTTATAAATATGTTGCAGACGATTGTGTAGTATTAAGGATTAAAGAAAGTTAGGATTCTTTCGCTTGGTCTTTATTAACAACATTCCCTGCATATCGATCGACGTACTATAAGATCTTTTTATACTAAAAGAAAGGTGCGTTGAACTTTTCCTTCGTAAAATGATACGGCGCAGTCCGACGAGAATCGACTTACGACTAGACGATCTGCAAGAATATGAGGCGATGAGGAAAGCTCTCGAAGCTAAGAAAGAATCAGAAAGACCACCAACATTCAATCCTCCTCCCTGGGGTGGTAAAATCCCGCAAAGTGAAATTCAAGAACGCATCGGTTATATGCCGCAACAAGCTCAAACTACACATTGTCGGCCAAATATATAGCTTTTTATATAATACTTATTTATTCTGAATTATATTATTTTTTATGTTTATCCCAATATTACCATGCAATTGATTGTAGTCCATCATGAAATAAAATAAATCCACTGAAATTCAGTTTCCAAAGTGTTTATTGTAATATTACTAAAATATACATGGCAGCGTTTTCTTTTATAACATATAACAGTTGAAGAAGGTAGTAACAATAGAACATCGACAGTTGTTTGAAGATCTATGACACAAAGGTTTAACAATACAATGTGTAATATTACAATATCGCCGTTTAAGTCATTAGCAAATACATATGTTTGTTTACCTAGTTTAATTAAAGTAAGATGATTGAGCGTTTAATAGAAACAGATTATTGCTGTTTGAAATGTCTCGTGTACAAAAGGTAATTACATGTTAGCGATTCTATCGTTATTCCTATAATAAGAGGATACCGATCAACATACACGATGAATAATAAAATGCACTGATTTAGCATGTATATTATGAAATTTACAAATAAAATGTATTGCTATATAGAACAAGAATTATCTGAAATGCAATATTGTCGTATTTATTGTTCTCCTCGAAACAAGCTTTCTTCATCCTCTGAACCAGCAGAAAACTAAAAATATTCTCGACGCTATTCTATGAGAAAATTTCAATTCCATTATTAATTAGCTCGCTTATCCCCTAAGGGTAATAAAAAAGAGCGCCCTCGATGATCTTTTATCACGACTACAGTCCCTATGAATTATAAACCTTTGTTGAAGTATAAGTATGTGGGTATATCTTTGCTGTTACAATTCTTCTTCAAAAGTTCGTAATTTTCAGGCTCCCAGCGTTTCAAATCGGAAGATTTAATTGAGCTATAAAATATATACAAAGTATACATATAAATTATGTATATTTACACAAAACATATACTAGTAATTATTTATATATATCAATTTTTGCGTCAGTATATGAATATTCAGTGCCAAAGGTGGTAAACAGATTGGTTTTCAATGTAAAAGAATTGTTTCGTTCGTTTGATAAAATATATATGTATAAAATTTATAAAAGCTCACCAGTTTTGCGGGAATAACGCACACGCCGTAGGAACCATAAACGTCAGACTGAAATATTAATGAATATTTTTTTTTCTATGAACGTCCAAACTTTAAACCACTGTAGTCGACTAACAATGTTACAGTGATCTAAAATTTTAAAAATATATGTTTAAAAAATACTTACAAACAACCGACCAACGTAACTTGTATGGGTGCGTGCAAAAATTTGATCTTCTGCATCCAAGTATATTTTTCTAGTCTTTCCATGATGGGTGGTAGAATCACTGAACCATATAAATTTGTGTTTCATTAAGTTAGCATGCGTTTGATCTCGTGCTCTACATTTTATACTTACACATGCCAGGTGCACACATAACAATTCTCGAGATGACTACTTGGCTGATACCTTTAACTGCGGCGAACTGAAATGGATCATGTATTTACTTCTCTTCAGTGGTACACTTTATTCTATAACGAACGTCGAATGCAACCTACTTTTGACTTGGTCAACTTATTGCCATTCTCGTCATTGACGTCGATTCCATTAGTAATTTCGTTCTGCCGCATCAGGGGAATGTTCACGCAATTTGCAGCTGCCACGGCAGCGAACGGCACGTAGCGCTAAATAGTTAAACTTCCAAATATTATACTTAATCAAATAATTAAAAGGATTTCTGACATAAAATCATTTTGAAGCCAATTTGTTAGGAAAGTATTAATTTGAGTTTTCATGAATTACAAATTTTACCGCCATAAGAGTGCTCGCTCGTTTTGCCCAAAAGGACTTGCATCCTATAGCCGTTATCATAGCCGCTGAGGTAGCACTGACGTATGCCAGTCCTAATTGAGACACGGTCGTAGGACTGTTGGCATTTCTGTTCGTATAGTTAACGAACGCGTTGAACGACTGGTTCACCCATTGCCAAAAAACCACAGCTGTGTTTGTTCTGCAACAATTGTTGAGAATGAACAATGTCTTTTTCATAAATGCTTATATAAAATAAATTCTACAAAATCAACAAAATAGTTATATCTTTCAATTGAAAATCAAGGATATTTCTGCTACTTGAAATTAAATCTATTACAAAAAAAGATTAATTAGTATTTTTGTAAAATTAATCTCAAGGGCCATGTTAATACAGAATTCTTCCATATTCCATTGTTTCATTTTTAGAAAATTATCTTTGAAAACAAATTACTATTGAATGAATTTTTTAATTTCTTGCATTTTGAGGATGTTATCTTGTTTACAGTGGCATAGTTTAAGGTGGACAATATGCAAAGAGACAATTTACTTGTAAAACTGTAGCATAGCACCAGTGATAAGCATTCCACCTGGCACTTGAAAGGACATTCTACCGAAGACATTCTGCAGGTCACCGGTGTCGGGATGAAAGGCCGACTCGTAAAGCTTCTTAGCATAGATGATTTGCTCCCGGGTTGTACCAGCTGGCTCCTTCCCAAGTCTAAGGGATAAACAGACTATTGATTTTTCGTAGACTCAAAAACAGCGAGTTACAAGGATGCGTGAAAATTTATGTTAAGAATTCTGATGATAGCTACATGTATAGAAAAATTTGCGAGAAATACAAATGAAGGAATAGTATCACTTTAAACAATTAGATAGAGCGTGTTTAAGGAAAGATTCAGAAAGATGATAGAGAAATTTCTTCAAGTTACAGGAAATATGCACATTCACATGAAGTATCCTTTCTGAAATCTTAATTTAGATTAAAACTATTGAAAATATTTTCCTAACTATGTATTTTCCTACCTAGTATTTCACTTTTAAAACGTCCAAATATTATTTTCTTTTTTGGTACAATTATAAATTTTTTGGATAAATTTTTTGTCTGGAAATCTACAATTTTGTACACAGGCTTGATTTATTGTCTTCTTTTTTCCAAAAAACGATTATTTTACTAGTTTTACAATCGGCTAACGCATTACACAATTGACCAACTGACACTATCGATTCATGAAGAAAAGGAATGTAAAGATGCGTGGAGAATATTTTGCAGTGACCGATAGGTTTTTATTTCTTTTTTTCTTCGATATAATACGTAGAATGTAAATCTTTCGAGGTTAAAATAAAAATCTGATTCGATGCAAGATCCTTATGACTTCCGTTTCCCATAAAATCGTTCTTTCATCCGTGCCATGGTTACTTATATAAGTTACATGTACGGTCAACCACCTGCATCGTAATCCTTCATTAGAGAAATCGAGCAAAACATGCAAAGAAAGATGGTTGAATTGCATCTGAAAAACTATTGTTGCGTTTTATTTCTTACATAGCGTATGTTTTAATTTATTTTATACACCAGAAGTACGATTGAGAAAATTCATGCAATTAAACTGGACTATGAAATAAAATACACACTCGTATATGGGGTTGAAAAAGGCTGTTAGAATTCCATGGAGAGAAAAGGGAATGCGGATGCGTGAAAGGAGTTTCAAGGTCAGCTCTCTATGTTTAAAGTTTAAATAGAACGTTATATTTATAGAATGGCAATCGCTTTTAATTTTTCCAATTATTTTTTTGAATAATTAAATTATAGATTAAAATGACTCTATTTGTTTTTTATAAATATAGTATGAGAATTTAAAATGGATATATTTTAAACATAAAAGATATATAATGAAACATTTTTAATTATAATAACTGTGATTGTTAGTGCGATCTTTATTTATAAGTAACGATTTTGTTAGAACATAATTATGTCGTTTTATCCTTGAAATACTTAACATAGTAAACTGCATTTATCGATAACGCTCGTTATGCAATACTGTTTCTTCGAGCATGATAAAGACGCCATGAAAAGACGCGATTCTTGTATCACATACTTCAAATCACATTCTGTCAATCGTAAAACAAGATTAATGTCAAGAAAATATTTTTTATAAGAGTTCTTACAAAGTAATATCGAATATTTTAATATCTTCTTGTTCGATTGATAACGAGCAAGTAATACAATATAACATAATACGTAGAAACATATTTCGCTATTATTACAACTCACACGCTTTTATTGTTTAATTATTATTACTTTAGAAAAACGTAAATAACATTGAAGTGTCCTTAATTGTCGTATCCTCTTCACCACGCATAATATATTAAAATTTCTGATATATAAATTAAAATGTGTACTAATCTACATAAATGTTTTGCACTTATTCATAACAAATCATTTGTTTTCTATAAGTTTCATGTTTATGTAATAGTCCAATAGATTGGCTAGTGGTCAAGCAAAACTAAACCGATTGCTCATACTCACTTATAGTCCTCGCATAATTTCTTTGCTGCTAACAACTGGGATTCACCAGCGGTACAAGTGCGGAAATCGGTTTGCCAGAGGAAATACTTCCATCTGCCTACGAAGGTGCTAAGATCCCATAGAGGTTGGTCGACGTCCAATCTCTCCTCCCCCATCTTTGAGGGTGATACGATAATCTTTAAAGTTAAACGTGTAATACGATTCATTACACTGACAGTCAAAGCAAATTTTAGCAAACGATATCAAAAAGAAGAATGAACCGATTGAAACGAAGAAGTTGATGAAGTCTGTTAATATAGTATATTGTATATAGTATATAGTATATTGAGACAGGTTTACCAATGATCATAACATTGTATAATATGTAGAAATATTGTTATTATGTATTTACGAAACATTCACGGTGAACTCTAGAATCGTTGTTTATCGAATGGTGTACTTTCAAGTTAACCGTTTCGTGAATAGCTTGTAAATTGTTTGCTTTTGAGAATATGTTAAATTTATGAAACATTCAGTCTAGAGATTAGAAGGCATTTTATCGTCTTACTCTTTCATTGATAAGAATATGCTTTAAATTTCGATTTTGTAAATACATATGTAGTAATTCGTTATGTTGGCAAAAGTAGGTAGAGGAAATTCAAATAAGTTGAAATTATATGTGAAATAATATCGAGTATAATATTACGAATATAATAAAAATGAAAGATATAATTCGTACACAGTGCAATCAATGCATTAATAAGATCACTTTGTCGTTGCTTTATAAATACAAATTTTATCTATAGCGTTATCTAACGAAATAACAAAGACACACAAAAACCACTGAATGTTAATATCGTACCGAGATTGTCACATTAAATGTTTTATGCTTTAATGGTATATGGTGCAAAACGTTCGAAAGATCGTTCGCAAACAGAGAAGGCGTACGTATCGATTATTTGACACTGTGACATCGAACATACCGTTCAATGTACGAGCGAGACTTTAAAAGGCATACGCAGACCACATGAATTATGATAGAAAATTAACAGACAATGCCGAATTCGATCCATCAATCGATATATTATTGTTAAGTATGTAAGACACCCGGTTTCAGTCGGTAAAGTTTGATTGCCGAACCTGCAAACGCGTATCCTTATCTTCGCGGGCCCTGCGTTCACGAAAATACTGTATACGGCATACGGCATAACCTAAACCACTACGTACAGTGTAACGTGCATTGATCATACGTAGTTTCGTATGTAAGTCTAGGGACGTATTTGTTTTGTCTCCCATATTCTGGCTATATTTTATCGTCTTTCATTTGTATGACGTCATAGCAAGATACTTGCGTGTTTGCATTTTCGAATGATCTCGAGCAGGGTATCTCGGTTCTGGTCAATTATCGACCATTCTTGACAAGAGAGGCTGGCGGTTGAAGAACAACCCACTTTCTGTTTAAATACAGGCACATTTTCATTCAAGAACGACGTAGCAAAATAGTCGAATGTTCGTGTGTATTTTCACCTTCGGCCGCACTATGTCAAACTACACGTGCACGACCGCATATTATGTAACGCATATAAGTGGCAAGCAATTTTTTGTCCGCTTACCCGTGAAAACGTATGTCACTTCCAGAGAGCCTGTTCTATTCTGCTGTCTACCGTAACACCGCGCACGCCAGCTGATCGGTACCCTACGCGAGCGCCAGCTACCTTGCTACGCCCCTGTATGTCCCTTCCCAGACATCGCTGTCTTTATTATTGTTATTATCATCGTACCATTCGCTCCGTTTGAATGATTCTTCCTTTTCTTCCTCATGGGTTGTCGTCTGTCTATCTTTATCGAATATTGAAAGGACCGATAATTTCTAACAATTCTTCTTTTTTGTTTTTTGTTGCTTACTTCAATATTAGAATCTACTGTTTTAATACAAGTAACAGGCTACCTTATAAGATCAAATTTTTACATAAAATTTGATTGAGTTGATTTTTGGTATAGACTATGTTCAAATTATTTTGACATTTTTGGATATAATGTGTAAATAAGATTTCATTAATGTATATGTTATATATAATATTAATTAATCTACTTTTCACAAATTATTTAATAACGACGCGATAAATAATTTTATATTAATAACAAGAAATAAGATATTACAATTGAATTCGAAGGTGACGTAATCACCTGCCAATTTATTCCAGGCCGCTTGCCGATATGGCAACAACAATAAAATCGAAGCTTACTTTTTTCAGTTGTTCTGAATGCAATAACTGCATTTCGCAGAATTTAATTTCCGTTGACACACATACAAAAGAGGAGGAACGCTTTATAAATGTATATTATAAATTATAATACATATATGTATGCCCATACAATCGTTCTTGATGTACATATAATTTAAATATTATTACATTCTATACTGTGTCTCTTATGCAAAATGGACATGTTTTCGAAATATTAATATATATTTAAATAAATTTTACGAATTTGCACTTGAATTCACGTGTATATTGAAAGTGTAAAAGTTATGTTATAACTGTGATAGAATTGATGTTATAATTTCGGATAGCATCACTATGTTTCCACATTTATTACGTTAAATAATGATTCGTGAATGTGTATGTTAATTGCAATCGTTTACCTCAATTTAGTCAACTAGCTTTAAATGTTATTTGACTAATTACTTTGCATTTAATATAATGTCTCTTAAAAGCTGTTTCATTATTTCGTTAACTACTTTGTTTTTCTAGTTAGATATATTTTCACAACATGGAAGTTTCAAGATTAATATAAGCTCATAAATGCCAAAATGAAAGAACATGCAGATCCATATCTTTTGTGGGTAGCGTGTTTCTTGTAGACGTAATTAAATTTTGGAATCTACCAGATGTGAAAGAGGTTTCTAGAACACATTGCTCGAAATAGTGTCATCTGCACGATGCTAGCTACGAATATTCAATTAACACATATACACAACTACAATGACATATAAAAGTCCATCCGAAATATCAAAGCCGTTCAAGGGGCGTTATTTGAAGCAACAACTTCCTGCATCGGTTCTACTATCTTTCCCTTGGTATCTCTGTACGGAGACAATGATCGTTGTTCTCGCAAGAACTTATCGGGGTGTAACGCTTCCTAATTCCATATCAGTTTAAAGAACGCCCTAAACGCTCAATATGGAACGCGCAATATTCTGAGTTGCGCAATAATATTGACAGTAGTGGAGAACTAATATCGAAGACGTATACGTAGGTCCGCTTAAATGGACTTGGTCTACATACTACGCCCCGATTCGAACTGTTTACTACATATATTCGATAAAGAATTGCTCGATGTAGATAAAACTTATTAAATTATATTGTTGAGCTTTCGACCTTGTCCTCGTCAATTGCTATTTGTTTCCGATCGTCATTCGTCATTTTCGTCGAAGCAACTTTGGTGTTTTGTTCTTGTTGTATCGGATTGCAAGATCCTTTTGTTAAAGTTACGAGATGGACAGACCAGAGAAAATTTAAACAACGCTCAGTACGGAGGTCAGCGAACAAAATGAAGTTCACGGCCGCTCCTGTCGAATTCCTGAAATGTTCTTGACGCGATTTTCTTTACCGACGAACGGAAGCGAGTGTTAGCTTGTCGTTTCTCTTTCTATCTTTTTCTTTTTCCTTTGTCTTTCTCTTTTTGCCTCCCTTTGTTATGTACGTGTCAGCCTGTTTTTGTCGCTTTTTGCCGTTTTGGCCACTACAACGCGGCCAATGCACGAAAACTTAGAGCACTAGGCCGACTAAGCTGTACACTTCCGTACTCGTGAAAAGTAGAGCTCGACCTCGTTTGTTACGCGTCACCATATTGTAGCTAAAACTGTCACGAATTATTGTTTCGTAATATTCGCGATATAATTTTGGCTTCTAGTTGTTTCTTTGTTTAAATTTTTGCTTGCCTTTCTCTGCCCTCTCCTCCTTGCCCTAGCTACTTCCTATATGAACTCTTTGATTAATGGAATTAAGAAACATAGGCAGCGAAAATGAATTCGAAAGTGAATTAAAGTTGTTTGCCGCATTTGTATCATTTACTTTATCTTCATCAATAAAATTATCACGAGAGAGTCCACAGATTAATGTCCCAGTTGATTTAAAGTCAACTTATTCATAGTACCTCTACAATTTTTCACTATTAAGCTACTATCACATGTAAAATAAAAACTGTACTTTAATCTCAGTTTACTATCTTTTGCAATGCACGGTATATAATTAACGTTTTCAATATTTATAAAAGTCTCTTGATACATTCTTCACTAAAATTATGATCCAACTATGACTCAATTTCCTGTTTCATCAAGCGTTTATGTTCTTTTATCAAAACCGGGTGGAAGAAAATAAATGTTGGATCAAAAAAGTAACTAGAATCACTTCAGGAAGGTACTCTTCTGCTATCATCATTATCTTTTTTTGTGCCAATTTACTATTAGTAAACTTGAATTTTTCTCTTAACTTTATCATGATATGTACGTAGTAAATGTATATATGTATAATTTATTAAATATTAAGGAGGATTATGTGTCACAGCTTAAACTTGGCAACTTAACAACTTATAAGAACAAGATCAATGTTAGTTTAGAAGCATAACGATTAAACTGGAATATAGCCATAAATTCTCATTGAAATATCTAAGAAATATATTCCTCAATTATCATTTCACTCGTACGCCAGGATAATCACATTTATAAATTTTATTCCCATCAGTATGTATAATTGGTCCTCAAACATGGAATATTTTTCTATAGGGAGTAGTGGTTCATTCTTTCAAGTTGTTCCCACCATGCTATGCAGAAAGAATGCTTACGAAAAGTATGTATGTAATAGTGGTGTATCTATACCAGGCATACAATGGGTAAAAGAAAATTCCATTCAAAACCAACTGGCTAAAATTCTGCTGGCTGGACAAGATAAATTACAAGAGGAAACGTATGTTCCATTAATAAATAAGAGATAAAGCTTCCAGAAAAGAAATTTTGGGTCTTAAAACACACTATCCTCTGTATGGGGTTTGTTCACCACAGGAGAAGGGGACCGTGGATGCCTTTTACTGTCCTGAAGCAAAATAGTACAGGGCCGTATGAAGATATATTAGCTACATCCTCGTTTCCCAAATTGATTTCCAACATTTTTAAAAACTATGTTACAATTATTATAAAAATACGGTCTCATTTTTCATTTTTCAACAACTCATTCCAATTTTTTTTAAAAGATTACGAAATTGGAGAAAATTGAAAATTTTATTATAATTTTACATATTTCTATATTGATTATATTACAATGTTAATAAATTAGCAAATTTCCAATACTTCGCCATCTCTATTTTTTATTCTTATTTGAATAAAAAGTAACAATATATATATATATATATATCACATGGTTTAACAGATTAATAAATATTTAAGCAAGCATAATGGTATCGATGTACTCCACTAAATTACTAAGAATAATTATTAATATCTCCGAATATTCAATAAAAAAATAAGTTCAAAGAATATTTCTAATTTGATGAAGAGTGGAAGGTTCGTAGCATGGCGTTACGAGGTTGCGTCGACTTGGTGGGGGTAGCGAGCGGCGCATGCGCAATGGGGAACGGGTGGCCAGCTGTGCACAAACGTGAAATGCGGCGCGGCTGGCGGTGGTGGCTGCTAGGAAAGCAAGCGAGCGAACAAGCGAGCAAGCGAGCAAGCAAGCAGGCCGAGACTGCCCTCCTGTCTCCCCCACCCCAAGCATGCCTCGCAGAGCCCATGGCCTCCGTATACACGGAGGAGAGTGAGGCAGCCCCAGCCGCTCCTCACGTCATCCGCTGAGAGAGAGACGACGGGTCTCGACACGGCGAGGAGCAATAATTCTAACGAGCCAAGATGGCGGCGGACACGGTGGCCCTGTCCGCGCTCACGCTCGCCAGGGGCGACAAGATCCTCGTGACCGTCGAGTCCGCGCTACCGGACATCATCGTCGTGTCCTTCGTTCACGGTGCCAAGTGCTTCCAGGGCGCCTTGCTCGACGCCACCAAGAGGTAAGCGTACCTGCTACGAGAGCTCTCATCGTACACCTCCAGAGCTCTTCTTCCTTCCTTTCTCTAGCTCTCTCTCTTTCTTTCTCTTTATCGCTTACTTTCCATTCTTTCTCTCTTCCCGTGCTTTCATCCTGTACGACGATTCGTTCATTTGAATCTGAGAATCAGCCCCTGTTCTAATCATTCGCACCAACCGATATTGTATCGTGGTGCGAATTTGTTTTGACCGATCGTCGGTCGAAGGAAGCCACTAGCAAGCATGTCATGCTGCCGTTGTTGCTCTCAGCCAACGTCTCGTAGTCATCGCGATATTGTTTGTTATGTGTATATATATATATGTATATATATATATATATATATATATATATATATATATATATATATATATATATATATGTATATCGTGCTCTATTGTGAGACTATGTAACATCGTGTTTGTGTACTTATATGTGTGTTCTTACATGTGTGTGTATATCAGTGCGCGTGGTGAAAACGTATTCGATAAGAACGTATGTAGTGATCACGAAGCGGTACCTATTGACGAAATTAATATTGAAGCTACAATTAAAGGCTACCCGCATTTCTGACCGTCGGCGAGCGACGGACGGAGCATTGGAAACTTGCTTGCTAACCGTCGCTGTTGCACGACAATCACACAACGAAATTTACGTGCCACACAAACGTTGGTTTACCCCTTGCCTTAAAATTTTGAATCGCACTTGTGGCGTGGATTAAACGACCAGATAAACTATACTTGTATCCAAGCTTAATGTTGACTCTAATTTCAATTCCAGACTATGAGACTGGTTTATTGAATGTAGATTTCATACGAGCAGCTGGTCAGGAACCACACTGATCCATTCCATAAATTGAAAAGTAGAGAAAATTAATGATTAAATGGAATTTACAATTGTTTATACCATAAACTTTTACGATAATCAAATTCGGAAGTAAGTCATTTGTTCTTGCAGAAGTTTTGGACACTAATCATGTATCTACACAAGATTGAGCGATTTGAAGGAAATGAAACTGTACAGCCACGAGTAAACGTGTAAAATATAAGATCAGGGGTTAACAATTCGTATCAGACAAATCTTATTACTGAGATCATAGTCTTTTCAACTTGAAGACTCAACTTTATCTAACAAGAATCAAACCGATGTTTACTCTATCTTTCCATTTAATTTTGCGCGTTAGCGATGAACTTGTTCCTCGGAATCATCGAACACGTTTTAAAGTGACTCAGACGCGATTTGCTTATTGAAACGTCGTCACTTCCGGTCGGCCGATGGACTTCTCTGCACGGAAACACGATTACACAGCCACGGGGTTGAAAAAGTAAATTTTCACGATCTTGAAGATTTCTCGACCGTGAAACAGGGGGTAGTAGCCGTTGGTCGTTGCCGGTTACGTGCTCTGCATATCGTAAGTCTTCTTGCAAAGCGGCTTTCATTCCGCAAACGGAAGTAGTTTCACGATGACTCGTGTCTCGTGACGTGACTTACGCCCTCCGCAAAAAGTCGCCGTCGCGTCGCCGTCGCTGGGAAAAGTTTTACGATCACGATGGCATCATCGTTTTATTAAAATTTTATTTATTTCATCGAGATAAGTCGGATTTGTTTTATCTCATCTTTGTTTTCCTCACTGTGCTTCATCGTTGATGGGATTACGATTAAATTGTGTATAGAAGTGTCATATTGCTTGTTCTATAGTACTAATAACATTGCTCAAACTAACTGTATTACGATACTCTGATATTTATATATTATTTTAGGTATAGATAGTGTAATAGGATATTATTTTTTAATTCTTTACCGAAGCTTATTTTGTATAGGGAATTTTCTAGGTATAGCGAGTACAATATAATATCTATTATTTAGTAATGTTGTATTAGCTTTGATCTTCCACAGGGATTTGTGAGAAATTATAAGGCTTTGTTACATATGGGAAGTATAACACAATAGGGAGTGTTTTTTTGCACGTTACTAGTGAGTTAATTAACAAGAAGATAGTAATTGTTCTACTTGCAGCAGTACGGTATATGGTATAGAAAAAGATAGAAACTGGTTTTGTAAAGTTTGTATTATGATTTTACATGTAGAATAGAAACGTTTGGGCTGAAGTTTTGTATCAGATGGCTTTACTATGTTTTACGGTCTTTCATCGTGAATTCTGACGTTCTTACCCCGTTCAGTTGTCTTTGGTATTAAGCAGATTGCAATCACAGTGCTCATGGCAATAGAAAGTTATTAAAGTGGGATAACACTAGGCATGGAGCAGTAATGTTGTAACGTAATGTTGCATTTAACCACAAAAAGTTTTCAATTTAAATCTTGTGTCAGATTATCTTTACGGATATAAAACGAAATCGTGTATTTATGAATTCCTTATATCCTTATCAGTAATTCAAGGGATTATGATTAAACTGTTTGTACTGTGTATGAGTAACAAGTGTTAAAAAGCTGTGTTAAATGAATCTTACAACTTTCACGTGTTTAAATTTATAAATTACTGTATAGCAATAACGAGGTCACATGTGTCACTTCAATCGTCGATCTTCAATTTAATGAAATTCAGTTATTATATACCATTATATTACTTTTATAAAGCGTTAGAAATAAATCAGTATGGAATTTGATAAAAAACTATATTTTACAAATTTATACTAATCATTTAGGTATCTAAGATACGAAAACAAAATTTAAATTTTGTATTTAATTATTTACGCCTCAATAAAAATGCCTGTAACGCTAATTATCTTTAACATAACTTTCTTAAACGCATTCCCCAAATGTAGAATACTGAAATAAATTTCATCCGTTGTCTCAAAGGGACAAGCAAACGTTGATTATAGTCGTTATATATATATTGGTTATAGTCACTATATATTTTAACTTTCTCGAATGCTCGTTTGGTGTTGTACGTGTCACAGTAAACTGCTTTATTTCGTCCACGAGGTTGATATTATTATTGAAAAAGGCTATGAAATCGTGAGTCATACTCGACGAACGCTGCCTTGTTCGTACAGTCATTGCTGATTTCACTCTATGGCGGTGAAAATTCAACTTGACACGAAACCGATTTTAAACTGCTCGAAGGTGTCTTTCGTCCGTCCGTATCGTACCCTATAATCGATACTAAATGTATCATTAATCATTAATTTGTCGTACAATGTCATTTATTTAATTCAATCAACTCGAATTATATATAATTAATATTATAATTTAATAAAGAGCTATGTAAGAAATTGCATGTAACAATATTCATGCTTAGAATAAAAAAGAACTTTGTCCCAAATCTTAATTATCCTGATAATAGCAATCTACGACCAAGTTTCCATTTCTTTTCACGAATTTATTGATCTTCAAGATAATAAGAAAGTTGGCTGTGATTTTGAGATTGTCGCTACTAAATTACGGTGTATTCAATTTTCTCTTTTAGGATTAGAAAATTGCTGGAAAAGATGAGAGTATCGGATGAAGAAAGAATAGCAAGTATGCCGAGACATAGAGATAAAGGAACTTCTTTTTTTACCATTAATTATATCAATATGACCTAAACATGTTATCATCAAGAAATAAAATAATTTTTTATTTTCCTCGCACTTGCCTACTTCGTTCATTATTTTCAATTTTTCGATTTTTGAAACATCGAAGTAAAAAATAAACAACACGCGAGCGGACGAACATCAGTACAATTTCCAATCGATCCGAAACATCGGTCTTTCCCCCTTTGGATTCGCCCAGGCTTGTTACGCGTCCAGTGTTTCTTATTGGAATTTTGGTTCGTCTTTGTTGCGTCTTTTCAAAAAGCTCCTCTCACGGTCGAGAAAATTTACATTTTTCCGGTGAAGTTGCGCGTGTGATCGATGATGACCGCGCATGTATAGCGTATACATTAGCCAGAGCACAGAGCATAATAAAAAGGAACCACGCTGTCCGCGTTCCGACGCTTTTTCCATTACGTAAGTGTATCATCGCGACGCTAATAACATGTTCCATGCCCCGGTCGATGGATCCTGTCACGAAATTCGAAATATCGCATACGCGTCTGCCTGGAAATCAGGCTCGTTTTTAACGCAACAAATTGTATTTAATAAAGCAGTGAGTTGCATCTTTGGTCGGTGACAGTGTGATCTCCGACATTTGAAAAGTTACGTTTTAGTATTACGTATTTTCTTGCGAAATATGTCCAGTGTTGTTAACACGTTGTCCGCTACAGTGGTCATCGGTGATCCGCGTTTACTAAATCTTTTAGAACGATTAAACTAAGATGAATTTCATGGGCTAAAGAATGCTCAACGATGTGAATGACTGGGATAATATTGTCAGAGAAAAGCGAGCAAATACGATATAATATTTTGCGAAAATTAAAAGCATGGGAATATTCCAGCAATTATTTGGAAAAGCTGCTGCAATAAGGAGACGATTCCACTTTCCAATGATTCGAGTAAACCAACAGAAACCAACTCAATATCAATGAGAATCAAATCACTTTTTGCAACGTGAAATAAATTAATGATCAATTAATACTTATAGTAATAACATTTTATATATTTGAATATGAAACATATATCTCTTTTCGCCTCCGATAAATACAATTTAAATTTTTCCTCTTTGCTGAAGCAATCCCTTCAATTTCTGTTTAAAATTGTACTTTGGATAACATTAGTTTCAATGGAAGGAGCGAATGACAATATGAAGTTTTCTGTATTCTTTGGAATTTTCATTACAAAACCACTGTTATGGTTTAGTAATACTTTTACAATTACTTGTTGAATTTGAGGAGTTGTTTTCTTTTTTCTTTGATGTAGATTGCAATCGCAATCGAGTTATCTCTTAACATTTCCTTCTACCTAACATTTCAAGAACAGAGAGTTAATGAGGGGTGCATATAAAGACATTCAGAAATGGAAATTTCTTTCTAGGGAATGTTAGAATTATGTTGGAGGTATGTATATTTTACAGAACGTTTACTACCTTAGGAAAGTTCATTAGGAAAATGGGTTAGTGTAGAAGTACCATTCGAGATTTAGCGTTTTCTTAACAAAAATAGTAATTAACTCGAAATGTGTCTTAAAGTTGTATCATCATTTAGAAAATTATTAAATAAAGCTTGAAGTAAAGAATAAACTATCAAAGAGGGTTGTATATAAAATCGTACAAAACTCTCGTGTACGATTGACTTATTTTGTTGATTTATTTTTTAACGGAGACCAGCTAAATTTAATTTAAAATATGCATTGAAGTCTACGAGTATTTGTATAATATTTTAAAGAGTACAATGCACAGCAAGCATAAAAGTATGATGTAAAGAAAGGAATATGAGCTTAGAAGTTTATAACAACCGAAGAAACATGCAGGTCTTATTCACGTACAAAGGCATCGAGCAGAGTAACAAGAAAACTTTCCACGTTAAAGTATTCCCTGTCCATCGAGTTCCTGTCGTGAATATAAAAATCTACGGAATATCGATCGTGAATGAGGAAATCTTAAAAAATTATCCCCATTCCCTATTCGTTATAAATTACCATCAACTATTCCAATAATTATTCATAAATTCGATCGATCGATCTTCGTTTGCAAAATCAGCGATTACTGCCGAGAGAAGAAATAAATAAGCCATCAGAAGGAAACAAAAAAAAGAAAAAAAAAGAAAAACAGGAAGGGAAAAGAAAAGAAACATGGAAAAAGTTAAAAGTGAAGATCGTATCGAGACATTAAAGGCAAGATAAGCTTGTCTGGAAGGAAAAAAGCAGAGGAAAGAGAATAAATAAAGGAAGCTTGTATAACGCCAACCACTTGGCTTAAATCGAATGCCTTGGACCCGCACCTCTTTTTTTATTTTTATCTTTTCCAACGTTTCGCGTCCATTATCTTCGACGTGGACAAGACTTTAATTAACGCGAAATATTTCGAGGAAACAGCATTGTCTGGGATTACAAAGGTACCTGGTGACGAGGACGTTGTGCAATGCAATTTTCTCCTCGTTCGATCGTGTTGCAATTTTGCATTAGTTTATGAAAATACGCTTCTAGCGTAGGTTACTATTTTCTGGAATGTGGCGGATATTTCAGACGTTACGTCTTCCAAGAGTTAGGACGAGGAGATTTTGAAAGATTCAGGGAGTTCAGGTAGATTTATCCTTCACCGGATGATGATGAAATGTGGTAGAACCTTCAGTATATGAATTAATGGCCAGCGACGAACATTTGGTAGAATTTTCGAATAGCTAAACTCTCGTTTTCTCTCATAGCGATTAGTCTATTTTTACAACATTTAATTGGCGATTTTACATTCTCCTTCGATCGTTATCTGTTCCTTTAGTTCTCGATTTTAAAATCCGGTAAATCTGCCATTGTATCCTTATCTTCGCATCTTATCGTCTCGCGCTCATTATCTGTTATTCGATTAAAATAATAATTTATAACAATCTTTCGTGCAACGATAACGACTAATTGAAAAGCACGCTGCGTTTACTATTTTCCGTTCCATCTTAAACGACCAACATCTTTTGTAATTGTATTTCCTTCGATATTCATGACGTAAGTGTTACGGTTCAAGCTGTTTCGTCATTAAAACACTCGTATCATTTTTTTTTCTTTCTAAATCATAACGAACTTGTTAAAAATTTGTTCGTTATGAAGCTCGTTCCTTTCTTTTATTCTTTTGCATCAATTTTCTATTCTTTTTTCTTTTTTTTTTTAATTTCAGTATTCAGCTTTTAGTAGAACGAAATACGAGATAGCGCGACTAAAAACGTAACACGAGGACTTCATTCCTACAAATTAAAATTACCTCATTTCGCGAAAACCCGAAAATTTTTCGCGCACTCGGAAACGGGAAAGGTGTTACAACCTGTTTGCCGTAACAGCGGCTGCAAGCACAAGAATTGCTTGCGATTTCTCTCGCAATTTTCGCGAATTTCGTTGTTTTCAAACGTTTATACTTCGGCTTATTTCACGTAAAGTTTAACACTTGCTCTTACGTCTTGTCGTCTGTCGATAGTTATCATGCGTGTTTTTCTGCTTTTATACGTTTTTTGTAAGAAGATTAGAATTGTATAGACGATAATGATGTAGAGATTGGAGTAGAATTAATTATAAGTGTTTTTCTAAATCGATATTCTAACTTTACCAGGATAGAACAGATTTATAGATTACATAGATGCGGTTATATAAAATTTATTCGTTCAGAATGAATTAAACATTTACAATCATGTTTATTTATTCAAATTCCCTTTTATTATGAATGTATTAGGCTTTATCCCATTTATCTATTTTGAATGTCGAAACGACTATAATTATCTTTAACGAAGAATCATTGATGTAACTTTATAATATCCTGGATAATTTCCTGAATGATGCAACGTTAAATTATGTCTAATTTGTTTCTCTTAATATTGTATTACTTTCGTATAAAATTAACGGTGGATTTTTAATATTCCATATAATTTTAAACCTCTCTGAGTCTATCGATTTTACAAATTTCCACATTACATCCTCTCGATACGAACACAAACTTCAAAGTTGTCCAAAAATTGCAATGTAACAAAGTTCTCGATGGTTTCATCGATCGTCCTACTGTAGAACTATAGAAGTAAAATCATCCACGATCTCATCTCGTCTCGTAGAATCATCCGCGTTACCGATGGTCGAAATAAAATCGTCGACGTTCACGAAACCGCGTCAGACTACGGCCATTAACATTTAACACCCGCATCGAATCGTCGCCAGATACGAGCCGGCCGTAAATTCGTCGCTTCGATCGATATGTGTCGCGCTGATGTGCTCGAGGGGAAGCTCCGAAATCATCTCCGTGGTTCCTCCGCTCGGTATTCCTCGATTTCGTTATTTCACCGCGAATAACGTGTCAGAATGATTGCGCGTAAATAAACGAAATGAATTGTCATATTGGGAAATTATTCAATTATTTGAAAATTAAATAACTTAGTCTATGATCTGTTGCGTATCTCCGTCTCCGATCCAATATCGACGGACATTGAAACGAAACGTTATTTTCTATGAAATAAATTTATTCGAATATTTGGCGTACGTTAAATGAGTAAATCGCGGATTTTTATGCGTTTCAGGTACACAGGATACGTATAAAACGTGATGAAATATGAAATATCGAAGGTAGAGTACTCGTTATAATACTTCATATATGAAACAGATTTCTGCTTAAATTCCATCTGTTTAATAGTGTTTATAAAAATATTAATTCGTATAAAGGTAGGTAGCAGATTTTCAAGTAAAGCTTTTACAAGTAAAAATAAAAATGCTATCTCTGTGTATTATCATGGCCAGAGAACGAAAAAGGGAATTTTATTTCCCGATGGAGTCGCAAATGGCACCCTATTCCGCAGCCCAGTGACTTTACTTTCTACCACGTTCCAAGTAATAAATATATTTTCTTTTTCGTCGTGCTTTCACGCTGGGTTTTTTCGTTTTCCTTCTTGTTTCCTGTTCGAGCGCTACTTATGGAGTATTTAAGAATGAAAATGAAGCCGGGTCATTAACATAATGTCGGTCTCGATGCATTAATGCGACGACGTTGGAGTTTTGTCTCTCTGTTTTTGTTTAGATCTTTCTTTTTGTGGACCTTTTTATTGGAAGTATCATGATACGTTGATTGCCTTCGTCGTTGAAACGTGGAATTCACGCGAAAAGCTAGATGATTTTAATTCTTGGTTGCTAGCCGAGAGTTTCCGTTGATGAGTTGTACGATCGTTGGATAAAGGTCGAAGGATTTATAGATGGCAGGGGAAGATGATGGTCTTCGAAAATGACACAGTGGAAGGATGATTTATCTAAATTCTAAACGTGCAAACATTAATCATTCTTCGCGCGTTCTTTTCCTTTTGCGGTCTCGTACGTAACCGAGGTTCTAATCGTGTGTGAGCATTTATTTATAGTTGATGTTAACTTAACCTGCTTAATGTTATACACGCAATCGATCTCTATAAATTGGATAAATTGTAATATGTTTAATAAATAAGAATGGCAATGAGAGCATCATTACTGTATTTACTGTAATATATTTAGCAACTGAAATTAAAGTTAATAATGGTTTTGTTACAAACGTGTATACGCGAGATACGCTTTGTAACGTAAATACACGCATTAATTTATATTAATTCAAATAGAAAGAACCAAGTTTTTAGCGGAAAATTTAGATTCAAGTTTAATGTGAAACATAGGACACTAGGAACGATTGTGGTATCAAATAATGAACAGGTCATAGTCGAAGCTTATAAATTTTCATGATATTTCTGTTTCCGGAGTAAATACGCCCGCGATAATTTACGTCGCGATTATTCGTTGCTATTAAAAATTTGAATATTGTTTATGAAGAACTTTTATCAAAGTTTGATAAAATTTTGTTTCGTTTGAATCGTTTTTTGAGGTAAAGAAATATTAAAAATATTTTTTCGAATAAACAATATTACTTTTTTTTAATAAGAAATTTTCTTTCATTATTTTTATTGAGAATCAGAATATCAGCATCGAATTAGGATTAGAAATCTTCCCCCGCCGATATTGTCACAATTGTCGAAGAAAATTTCATTCTCGTCTTTATTATAGCAATTTAGGTTCGATTACATCTTAATTCTAATTAAGTTTAATTTATAGCTTAAAACACGAATGAGAAGCTTTCTGACAATTGCATTTACACGATTCTGATCACAGAAACAGGTCACCAGAGACTAATTGATGTAACAGAGAATTCCGACTACACCACAGGGCCGAATAGCAAGATCCTTGAACGTATAATTCGCCGAAAAAAGACACAAGAGCAACGGTGCTCTTAATTAGCCACGCTTTTGTACGGCTTTTATGCTAGTTCACAAAGTTGCTGTAACAGGGTTCGAACTTGCGAGGTGAAAGTGAAACGGGGCTTAATTACATTATAACGAGCCAAGTACACAGCACGGATTCTTTCACTTTGTCTTCGGCCTGTCGAGCTTAATGGAGTCTTTTCGTGCCTCCCAATCGTAATACATTCTTACCGACTCATCGATTTCGATAAAATTCCGCGATCGTTGCGTTTCTTTTAATCTTTTCACTGTCTATGCTTTCGGAATAGTAATGATTCGAATCTTTGTTGTTTTTCTTCATCGTTCTTTATCTTCGAATTTAGCGAATGAAATTTCAATTTTTATCACTCAATGCATATAGTAGTTGAGATTAGATTAAGTAATTCCAGTAATTTTGATTAGATCACTTCAGGGTATTTAGTATCGTTTCAACATTATGACAATTTTACGCGATAAACATTTTTGTTCGTATATTCAGAAAATAACATTTCGCGATCGTTTTGTATCTTTCTCTATTGATATTTCGGAATAGCGAGAACATTTCATTATCCTCGATCGTTGGCATCGAGGTTCGTGAATAAAGTTATTCGTCAAAATTCTCAAGCCTCGAATAATATTATTAGTTCACGACACATGTTACCTAATATTAGAGTATTTAATGGTTTACATCACGTAACAACAGAATTAAACGAACGTGCATTATCGGGACTCGACGTTGCGATAACAAAATGAAGAAATGGAAAATCTATCGGTACTTTTATCGAATTCTCGTTGCGCAGTATTTTTGTCATAAAATCGCCTCTCGATACGAGAGGTACTCTTTTATCAGTCGAGGTACGGTTTTATTTGTTATATGTCACAGTTTTTAATTTTAAGCCTGAGAAATAATAAAGATTATAATAATATAATAACGATATATGCATATTTATAAAGCGTAGCAGTAATGTTTATTATAAATAACATAGAAAAGGAGTACACCGATCGCAGAATCTTTGTAACGATATATTTTTAGCGTAGCAAGCGTTGGTAAGGCTGTAAAATCGCACATCGCGTTAATAATACCCTATTTTGTCGCTCATTCTATCCATTTGCATAATAATTACCTTGACCCGTCGTGGACCCATAATAAATTCATAAATCAAGATAAACAAGGAAAGCTGGATTCGTTTCGTAGTGAAATTACGAAACGTTTCCCTGATCTTTGTCTCTTTGGTAATATATCGAACCTAGTTGAGAAAGAAAGAAACATGAACGACCTAGAAAAAGGTGTGAACCGAGATGAAGTTATGCTACGGTTACTTTATAATGGATCTGACGCCACTAATTTATTCAACGACTCTTTTTATTCCTTAGGAATACCAGATTATAAAATTTCAGAACAACGTTCAAGGTATCAAGCAAAGATCATAACGAACCTGCTTCGTCGTAATTTCATTCGTTTATCATTAAATTTAAAACTTTTATCGTTGATTTAAAATTTAGTTGTTCTGCTGTTGTTGTGTTTTCTAAAATTTGACAGGGCTTGTGAATTTTCCCATCGATTATACGTAATTGAGAAAATGACGAAGCTTTATTTTTATTGACAATGAACATCGGTATATCTTTGAATTTAATGCCCATCGAGGTGTAGGTGGTAACGTTACTCGCATATTCTAATACGTCTGAGAAAGTGGTTGCTTATGTTTCCTCTGGGAAAAAAATACTGCCTACGTATGTATTGGATATACGTAATAGATATACGAAGTAGACCAAGCTTATTAAATGATGACTAGCCGTAAGTCTAAGAGTATTGAGTTCAGAGAATCGAATTGAATAGGGACGTTATAGAACTAGCAGTCGTGAGAAATGAACTTTGGGATTCACTTGAACTTGAGTAACGTGTACGGAATACGTGAAGCGAGTTTCAGCCTTTACCAACCATAAGTTACACATCCAAAGGAGCAAACGTTGGCACGATCCATTTTAGTTTCTCAACTCGTGTAGCTTCGAGTTTCATTCGAATATGAAAAACATACGTACATATATAGAATGCACGAGGCGATTTAGAAAACCACGTGATAAGGTATGTACTAAGCCGAGGAAATAAAAATCAGATTCTTTTTCGATTTCTTCGTTCGTAAAAGTTGCAAATTTACTCGAACCTGTGCAACTGTTTCCGCAACAATTTTAATTTATGTTTACTTGTAAATGGAGGAATTTTTCACTCGGTTCGTTAAAAAGTTCGACGTATTATAATTGATCCGAAATTGGCGTATAATAAGGAGATTAAACTAAGGTTATTTTATCTTTTTAATTACTGTAACCACTTTTCCAAATGAGAAGTGGTTTATTCTTATTTAAATGGATCGCTCGCTTTTATCAGTAATGATATGAGTAACGATATAGCTGTCCTTTTTTAATGGAAATAATTCCAAATTTTTGAGAACGGCACGGTTTTATGCGTCTCGAAAACTGTTTCATACAGCGAGAACTATTTTACACATTTCTAAGTGGAACAGTTTCTTTTTAAAATACGAACCACATGTGCCAAGCGAAATAGACTTCTCCAAGTAAATGTTTCGCAAGGAACAGTCGTTACATTGAAAAACATTATATTAATAATTGGAAACTTATATTTTCTGAAATAAAGGAAAATGTGCAAAAAATGATAATGAAACGTCAGCTTCTTGCAATGTCGAGCATACAATATCAAACAGGATCGAAGTAAATTCACTTTCGTCGCAAGAAACTCTTGTTTTCTTTCACGAGATCGAAACATAATGATTAATTTACACGCAGAAGCGCAATTTCTCGCTGACCTTGATCACGTCTGCGTTTAACAAATGGGATGGATGAATTTGCATTGTTTCGTGCCATATCGTGGTTCGTGCGGATCGTAGCACCCACCGTTTTGGTGCTTGATTGATGGCCGTCCTAATGACTCCTCTTGCAAATCGTCGTGGAAATCGTCCATCCTAGCAGCTCGCTGGGGAAAAGCAATATACAGTATTGTCACTGGCAGCCGGACGTAGCTTGTGTGCTGCACGGCTCTATCCTGTATATAACGGGTGTACAAACTAGATGTTTCCATAGAATTTCAAAGAATATCTGCCTTGTTTAGCGCGTTTACCTGGTGAAAGGTGGAATTTTGTTTAACCATTTTTGTATTTCCTGTACCACTTGCTTAATTCTCCCGATCCTTAAACGCGAAGGATACGTTTTTATCGAAATACAGAAAAATTAAAGCGAAAACCATATCTCGACGTATTAAAACATAGAATTGAAAGAATATATTTTTCTTAAAAATATAAAAAAATAAAAATATAATATAAATAGCTTTTACACTGTAGATCTGCTTTTATAAAATGCATAATCTTTTATATAACGTTGTCCAAGCAAAGTTTCAACTATTCTGCTCTTGCAGTTATCTCGCAGCGACTTTAAGTTCGTATGAACGTTACTAGGGGGTCTCAGCCTCAGATAACTCCAGGAGTCCCAGCATTTACACAAGTCACCCTAATCCCGTCTATTTTAACACGAGCAGCTTAACATGTCTCCTTAAAATACTTTCAATATACACCGTTGAACGTCGTACGATCGAATTTTCTGAGATTCCTATGGAGATACCTAGACTAAAAGGGATTTTCTTTTATTTGAAATCCTCATCGGGATCGAATAAATGGAGAAAGGTCGAAGTGGCTGGAAATAATTCCCTGATTGAAACGGTAGGAATGAAATTTAAACAAAGGACAAAATTGACCGTGATCGATCGCGCTGGTCCGAAGGCGGCGTTAAAAAGATCAGAGTTAGCTTTCTCGTGGTATTATATTTAAACAGCTCCGATTCAACGGTGGCCTGATTCAATTTGGATCCTATAAATACAATTTCTTTGTACACCATCGTTGTCTAAGTTACTCACGATGTTCTCGTTAGTCTTCACCAAAAACAATTAAAAATTCTTCAGGGAATCCGATCCTCTCGGGTAGATTGTAAACAGTCTACTCTCTTCTACGGTCGTCTTTGTAGCAATCATCGCTGATGAGTTGAAAGTTTGGTTCAGCGTATAGATAGACGCATAAAAGCGAATGAGAAAGAAAATAGAAATTATGAAAATCGCGCAGGAATTTTTCGAATGATTTAGATGCGTCGAAAATTGGAAGAATTCTATATAAAAAGGATTCTGTCAGAAGGATGAAAAAGTTCCTGGACAATATTGGAGTAAATTTTACGTGAAAAGGATTTCGTTTATATTTCAACTTATCTGTCATAACTCGAGTAGTATGTAATACGCTATATCTGTTTTCAAGATCTATTTAATATTCATTTGCATTTCAATTTTATTCTTATTAGTTGGATATTTATGCACATTCGAACACGTGTCATCTTAAACGACCATATACTGAATACGTATCGCAAAAATATCCTATTGTGAATATTTTAGGCATGTTTAATCGTGCATTCTCTACGCTCTAGTTATTAATTTCGTCGATTATCGATTCTCTCAAGAATGACTTGATCAAACTGTTGGATATTTGATACGTGGAGAGAAGTTGGGACGTGAATTAACGAAATCATGAATTTTTATCACGTGCAAAACGGTTCGACCGCCTTTGCGGTTCCGTTGAAAGTTGTCAATGGACGATGTAGCAAATGGATGAAATAAATTTTGCGGCCGTGGCAACTGTACGGGCTAGAAACGCATGTGGCCAAGGCTCTGCTGGAACGTTTTAACGCCTAAGGCAGTCTACATACACAGTGTCTCGTGGAATATCGGGCCATTCCATAAATTCATATGAATTTTTAGCTGTGACAAACAACATAAAATTTTTCATTCTACCTTGATTTATGTAATATTCTATATTACGTCGAAAGTTCGAATACTACTCCGTTACAATACATCAGCTTTATATTTTAGTTTAAATCTTTTCACGCGATCAGAAACAGCGCTGTCTCATTTTCTCAAGTATAAAGTCGTTTTAACGCGAACGAACGCCGAGAGACAAAAATAAAGGACAGATCTTATATAGACTATCGTTATATATGCAATATCTTGTTTATGTAATATTCGGTTACGAAATAAAATTATGCTCGATTGTACACAGCGTGCGTCTGTACGACGTGCGAGGAAAGTTAGCTGATGCATGACTTTTGAAGTACACGGTATACACGGACGATAGTGGTACACGTACACGTAAGGTGTGAATAACGCAATAATGTGCGGTACGGAACGAGTTTAAAATGTTGCCACGGCGGAAAAAAGATATTCCCAACCGTGGGAAACAATTGGACTTTCCTGCGGTCCTTTTGTTACATATATTGAACTTGTAATTTGGAATATCGCGTCTTTGTTCCGAATATACCCGCGATATCGACTGAAAAATAATATTACGAGCTGTTGCATCGAGTTTAATCGTCGATTATACAGTGCGCCCACGCTTTCATCGATATCTTCCGCTGAATTTTTATATTCGCTAATTTCTTGCTTTTGTGTTCCTCGAAAGCAGGAAAATATATTTTAAACGTCGTAATTTTTACACGTTGATAAAAATACCGAAATTAAAATAAAACTGGGATGCATTGTCAGAAATTGAAATAGAATATCGATGAAGGTATCGAAATAAAAAACATAGAATGTCACTGGACGAATTGAAAGAATAGCGTATGTATTATATTTCGTAATATACGTAACGCGATCGCACGTAAGTCAGATTTAAAAAAAGAGAATAAAAGTATATTTATCAGCTTTTTCTCCCGTGATCATATTACATAAATCTAAGATTTATTCTCGGTATTTCCCAACTGTGTCTCGTCCATCCTACGACCGAGTAACACAATTACAAGGCTCGTGCAAAAATTATTCATCCCTTTCGGGTCACAAGGACTTCATTATCATCGTGTACACAATCTGTACGTCGTTTAACATACAATACGTTCCTTTATATCTAGCGCCACGCACTCCAACCTCCTGTTATTAACACGTTTCCTTTCCTTCTCCCCCTTTCTCTACTGTGTTTTACTCTTTCCTCCCCACCCTCCCCTTTTGCATACGGGAATGGCTTATTACCTCGGCGATTCATGTTATTTCGTTGAACTTACATCGCGGACGACGATAAACTTTGAAGAAAACGTTCGGACGGGGTGTATCTTTATCGAAACGTTTTACTCTATTGTTAAAACTTTTCCTTCGCCGGTAGAGAATGGTCGAGTCCCGTCCGTGGAAAAGTTTCTGCAACTTGGTATTACGGCTCGTGTTTTTTCCGCTCTCCAATAACTGTCGTGTGGCCACGTTCGCGAAGTTGGAAAAATGAGAAACTCCATTCGTGGCGAATGAGTCGTGATATTGATTAAACTTATGGTTGTTATACGTTTGAAAATTCTTCAAACCAGGAGAAGACAAAGGAAGAGAGTGAAATAAAAAGTGAAACTCCACTGTGAAAGTTGCCCAATAAACTTATTTACCTTTGGTATTTGGCGAAATTTTTTAAGATTTATTGATTACTTTATCACTTATTAATAGGATGCAAATGTTTTGGCATTTATGGGAAATGTGAAAAATGCGTATAACACACATAATATACAGAAATATATAAAACATCCAAAGTGTAATACGCGTTATAATATTTTATGGTTACAGATACCTTTATGTAGCTTCTATTTCTTTAAATATCTTTCTTAAAATATCCGCTTACTTATTATTATTATTGGACAGGTTACTTATTATCGAACTTCGATTACTTAGTACTTAACGACGTTTTTTAAGTCTCGCTCATTTATTTCTGTATCGTTAATTTAAATATAAAATAATTCTAAATTACTTATTTACATCCGAAACGGTGCGAGACCATAAGCATGTAATATCGTGCGAAGATGACGAGGAAGATGGAAGATCGTATCGATTGCGTAATTTTTCATGAAAGGGCCTATTCGATAGAAGTACAAGCTCGTGCCGGAATTAAAAAAGGAGAAAATTAATCGAACGGCGCGAATAACATCGTCCAAAGGTCTCTGAGAATGTTTACGGGAGCTTGAGCGGCCGGTAGGAATTCTTTTTTTAAAAATAAGTCAAGACTGAACGTTTTCGGCTGAAATATGCGGATAACCGACGCGAATAATTGAACAAGGGAAAGAGGGGATAATCAGCTAATTTTAACGCTGAAAATTTCAAAGCGTTTACGAAAGACTGCCTCATCCACGTAAATCTTTTTTAAATGTCTCGAGTGTCGCGGATGAAAACATCCGAAGCATGGAAATCTTCGACTTTAATGTTTTACATAGAAAGAACATAAAAATTATGCCAGTGTTCTTTTTTCAGATTTAGCATTTTGCACTTTCGTGTCCTATAAATTCAAATGAATTTAAATGAAAAAGAAGAAAAATAGTATTTGCTCGTGCGAGTCTTCCTTAAATGTTTCGATAATTGCAAAAGTCTGAGATGATTTTTTTGAGACGATCTTCGAAATTCTACAAATTCTACGTATAAATCAGAATGAATTTGGACGAAGAAAGCAAAAGAGGAGCTCGGTTGAAGTGTTGCTTTTCAACTAATTCACCAAGCGGTATCAAAATCGGAATATGAAAAACAGAGTCGTCATATTTTTTTTTTGTTCGATCTTCGCTTACTTTCGACTTTCGCCTAACTGAAAGCGTAAGGGAAAGAGTCGGTCGCGACGTCGTTTGCAGAATCGTTCTCTCCAAGTTCTGGAACAGTTGTTTTCTATATTTCCACCACGTCTGCGTGAAGCAATAGCAAAAGCAAGATGGCCAACCATTCTCGCTATACATGCGAAGCATAAGCGGCCGGTGTCCAGGGAGAGAACAAAGAGAGTATCGTCGATGTCTGTGAGAACGACACCAATTGCCAGGCAGAACAGTGAGCCGAGAGGTATTCCAGACGAAGTACAAAGTAGATGGCCACGTAAGCGTCGCCATGGATCGTTAAACTGAAATCTGTTAGAGCAACCCCGTGCGACGCGCTCGGTTCAACGAACCAGTTTTATTTCCTTCGAGTTTTCTCTCTCTCTTTCTCTCTCTCTCTCTCTTTTTCTCTCTACCTATCTATCTATGTATTTCGAAATTCACCTGTTTCGATCGAGTTTGAAATTTGATAAAAAAATGTCGAAAGAAACGAAGTTCAATTCATTTGGTTATTATTAGGTTTTTAGATCGTCGAAAACTTTTAATTCAGTTTAGGTTTCTTTGAATGTAACATTGCAAGAGACTCGCAGTTTCCTCGAGCTTGAAATCCACTTACTTGGATTCAATTTGCAACTTCGCGTGGAATATTAAAGAATTTTGAATTTAAATCCATTTGGGCGCGTTTTTAGATCTTTGCGAACCTTTAATTCGGTTTAGTATCTTCCTCTCCAGCTGAAATCCATCCATCGTGATTAAATTTAGATTTTGGTATAATACGAGTGGTATAACCATAATATCATATGTTGAAAAAATCTACTTATCGTTTATTCAGATTGGTTTTTAAATGTTCGCCAATCTTTGACAGTATTTAATTTCGTTCGAGTTATCTTTCCTGTTGGAAATTATTTGACTTGATTAAATTCGAGCTTTGATATGAAAAACTGCAAGTATCTTGAATCTGCATCAATCTAGATTCATTTTACAATCTTCGTCAATTCTTAATTTAATTTGCTTCTACTCAAACTTCCTTCTTCGTTGAAATCCATCTATCTTTATTAAATTTACAGTTTGATACGAAATATCGAGGGAATATTGCATTTAACTTCGTTTTATTCTTCCGTGAAATTTATGTCCTTTCTCATATCGGACATTTAATGTGGAATATTAAAAATGATCGAGCAAGCGATTTTGTGTACGATGTTTTACGTGTAAAAGATTGATGGATACTCTTTTTAAAACTTTTACTATCTTTATTTCCGACAGATATTTTATATCGGAATGTTCGCAGTAATAAATGATGTGATTAAGGAAACATTTAGGTAAGTTATCTTAAGTTTTATTAAGATATCTCCTAACACTGTCACTATTACTACATTTAAATTGTTGCACATCAGCTGGCGCGATAGTTTTATATAAGCACACGGTTCTATAGCCTCCAACCACGAATCAGATAATGGTATGGACATTGAACACACGTCACCAGGTGTATCGTTAAAACCGGTTAACTCATTATGATTCGTTACTTTAAGGAAAGATAAACAGTCCTTTCTTTTTTAATATCGTACCACGTCGAAATTGCCATGAAGCGGTGACAAATTTTTATACCAGAATTTTCCATTCAAAGAGAGGCACGAGTCAATTAAAATACATTTTCCACAAAAAAGTCTACATTTTTAACAGTAAAAAGACATTTAAAGAGATTGAAAAACGATATTAAAAGATCATCGTCGATATAAAAAACGTATTTTAAAAATTCAGGTATTAACACTAAGAACTAACACTAGAACGCCCACGATTAACAGAAGTTATTTATGCTAATATGTATAGTTCTATAGAAGGTTTTTATTTTAATTGGAAGATAAGTATCTTTCCTCTTCGTTTAAAATAATTGGATTGTTTTTCGGTATAAAATAATCATGGTAATTTTTCTTTTTTTTTTGGAAATTTATTTTAAGATGTAAGAAGAGATATACTTGAGAAAAATTCCAGAAAGCAGAATGTGGTATATTTGACGTTAATGTGCCAAACTCTAATTCGTTTCAAATCGATACATTTCTCTCTATAATATCAGTACAACTTTTAACGCTGAAAATTATGCTTATCAAACGTACATATATATATGTATAGACGCTGGTGTAATCGATAAGTATAATTACATCACTCCGTAAACAGCGGTTGCGTATTAATATCCTCCAAAAAAGCATACATATTTTTCTTGACAACGTCAGACAGTTGTAATAGCGTGCAAAGCTATCGAGTAGAAGCGCGCATCAATATTCACCACCGATAAAAGTCTATCGTTGCACGGCTGTCAGATATTTTTACCAGTATACGCTAATGCATTATAACATTTTTTCCTAAATTTCTTATACGATTTTTTTTTTTATAAAATTTCACATATGAAGCACACGATATATCTCAAGATTTCTATCAATGAGTTTTCTAAACTAAGATGGAAAAAATATTTTGATTGTAAATATAGGCTGCTCTAATCTTCGTAAAAAGCAGGATTGAAGAGGATCCTATGGGGGAGAAATATGATATTTATATCTATGAAATCTGTTTCTGTTGGTTTTCCAAGTTTGGTATCACATAGATATACCTATGATATCGCTGTGCAGGGGATTTTCTTTTTTTATATATTCTCATTAGTCATGATAGAATTATCTACGAGATCAAACATTTTATATCCGATATTCAAATAATATCCAATCTTCTGCCTCTGAAAGATACGTACTTTCTACTACATCGAATGTTCTATTTCGATTAATAATTATGATATTATATATAATGATATATATTTCATTATTTATTAAAATACTATATATACTATATATTAGATATTAATTATATTTAATTTTAATTTTTAATTATATTTAATTATATTTATTAAAATACTATATAGTATATATATATAGTATTTTAATAAATAATATATATAGTATTATATATAGTATTGATGATATAGTATTGATGATATAGTATTGATGATACATAATTATGCTCTTGTTCAACTTTATTCAAGTGAAATGTTCAAGTGGTACTTAATGTTACCAACGTTAGACTACAAATCTTTGCATCTCACACCTTCATTTATACATCAGATATTTCATTACAATAATGCCTAACCTTGTTTGGACGGTATTCGATCCCATCACTAGCCTTAACAACGTTATCCACGATCATTTTCAAGAATTTTCACGCATGATCTATCAGAGCATGGAAAACGAGAGAGATCGCGAAAGATTGGCGCTAGTTGCACCCTACACGTCCCAATTTCCTCCACAGACGGATCACCTATATTTCACCGTGCAATATAAATCACATTACCACGGGATCCGTTCGCATTATTCACCGGTGGAACGCGTTGCAGCCTGAATGCACAAGTTTCTGAAGTTTTTTCCAGTTCCGCGGAAAGCTCGTTCATCACGCGAGATTTCACGATCGGATCGAACAGCGAATGTAGATTTTCCCTCGCTGACGAAGCCTCTCGTAGATCTTTTCGACGTTCATTTAGTTGTATTCGATGAAAATATGGTTTGTATAAAATATTTATTTTTCGGCTGGTTATATATTTTAATTTAATACAAATCTAGCAGTGCGTATAACGGCGGCAGATACATTTGAATTATATTTTGTTGGACTCCAACTACGAAGGTCGGAAATCATTTTTAACGTTTGCGGTTTATGGAAGGAAATGAAATAAAAAATATTGTAATTCGTTATCTCTTGTGCTCGGTTAAAGCGGTTAATAAAATTTAATGGTTCTGAAACAGGGACTTAATAAATTCAACGTGAATAATTTCTGTAAATATAGGATTCTAGAAATATCACTTTGAAAAATATTGGGAAAATTGAAATATTGTATTTGTCGAAGCGATTCTCCAAATATTTAACACGCGCTTAATTTTATTCATTGGAATATTCCTCGAGAGGTAAAGGCACGATTAAAGAAAATTTCCATGAATTAATCCAGCTACTACTCTCGCGAATGTTCCTGGTTGAGATGTATACCTGTGTCATCCACCGGCTGAAACTCATTACTCATTTCGGCTAGTATGTCTCTAATTGTAGCTACCTTAATTACTCACCGAGTCGTGCAACGCTGAAGCCCTGGGAAACGGGGACGTCATAAGACGTTCACGTGTGTATATAAACAATAAACGAATAGCAGAGCCCGTTGGCTCTCGCCTCATTGAAAAATCCCTACGAAACGCGGTCTTTTACCGTGAAAAGGCGAGGAATTTTCGAATCTAGGCCAGGAACGGTAAAAATGAACCACCAGAGAATTCCAAATTAACGAAAGTAATAAATGGTTACAATTAATGGAAATTATAAAAGACGAAGGTACTTTTCTCGCTACTTCAAATTACGTATATTGTCCATTATTATATTCGCAGCTATTCCTCTGTATTATTAAAGCTTTTTCCTCTTCCTTCGTACGTGCACGGTATTTGCACAAAATACCATGTCTCTTAAAAAAACAGATAAAACGCAAACCTACGCGAGTACATAAAAAAGCTCTCCGAACCAAAAATCTCATCCGCGATCTTCAAAATTAAAACATCCAGCACCCAAACATTCGCTGCAACAATACGCACGGTGAAACAAGAAAATAACAAACCATTTCTGGGGAAAAATAATCTCAGAGACAGCGCACACCACCAATCTCAAAATGAACCACATACACACACGCTGTTCAACCTTTATCATCTCTAAACAACAAAAACAAAAACCTAGAGAAGGAAGGAAAAAGAAGGGAAAAAGGAAAATAATATGAAAGTAGCGGGAAGAAAATGAAGAAATCAGAGAGAATACACCGAGCTGGAAGACTCGTTCCTCGTCTTCTTCTTCATCTTGCGTTCTTTTCATTTCGGCCCTCTGGTTGCTGCTGGCTTTCATCTGGAACGCTCATTTTCTAGCGTCCACGAATTTTCGATGGTCGCCCGGTATCGAAAAGCCGGAAAATATTAATGGATACACCGTCAGAACGTCGCTTATTGTCCGTTCCTTTCGAATCAATACCACGGCCACGTTGTTGGCTGCGTTGTGTGTTGTTCCCGTGGCACGAAACAGCCAGGCTTAGGCGAATGCCTGGCTGGTCGCTGTACGTTCAGGCAACCGTTGCCCAATAATCTTTCGACCAGAGGCCTCTGGCCCTGGCTTCCGTGCATCGCACAAATAGTTTTCGACGTTATGAAACCACTGCTCGCGGTCAGTTACAGCGTTTTTACTCCTTCGAACCTAATCTAGCTTCTGCGCTATCCTCGCTCTTTTGCCTATTGCGACTCTGGAAAACTCGTCTTAGGGATTGGTCGTCGGTCGTTTCGTTGCACGGTTGGATGGTTTTGGTTCGACGTTTCTTTACGAAGAAATCGCTGAAATATCGTCCACGAGAAATTCGATTTTTCTTATTTTTATCTGCTGCGATAATAAAAGATCGGAGAATCTTTTTATCAATGGCGTGGACTTTTCGAGAGTGCGTAGGCGAGGTGGATTCTTGGAGGAGGGTGGAGATGATTGGAGGATAGTGGAAGTATTTATCGACGAGACAGGGTTTTTCAGGATGGATGTGTACGTGCATGCACGTTGGCGAGAAAGGATATCGGATTATTAGGTTTTCGTGGAATTGGTATTTTGGAGGGGAGAAATTAAGTACATTTTAGCATCGTGTTGGTATCTTATATTAAAAATATTTGTTGCTTGTAAAAAGTGAAATTCTACGAGTGGACAGACGATATTTGTGTAATGAAAATTCGATATATCGTGACAAAAGAGTCCATTAGATTGTATTTTTATATTGTATTAGATTGTATTATTGTAAGCACGATTTCGAAATTCCCCAATAATGAGTCAGATTGTAGCAATCATCAAATTGTCCGAGTCTCGTGATGTCACAATTTGTAGAATAGATAACATCGCCGACGAGTGAAATTGCGCGGTTGAATAACGTAATTAAAAAGCTCCTCCGCACAAAGTATTATAAAAACATCTGTGCATTTCTGTCTGACGTAAATAAGTCTGTGAAATTAATATGATAATTATTTCGCGGCGGAAAAGCAAGAACAAGAAAATACGACAGTGTTATACAACCAATTTCCTGTAATTCTATCTGAACAAAGATCATCTTTCTTTCTCTGCGATCTTTTAAGAGGAAATTGAACAGGAAGGTGAACAAAGGGAACAAAAATTTCTCTATTTCGTTGCAGTTAATTTTTCCTAGAGTTCGGTCTGTTTCAGTCACGAAACGGCAATCTAGACACAATAGAGCGAAGAACTAAAAGCGAGGAAATACAACTCAGTTTCTAGGAAACATTGCTTACGATTTCAATTTATTTGATCTCTCATCACTGACACTCAGTTTTCTGGATTAAAACGTACTTGGTAATAATACGATTATTATTCACCAGTATTAACTCTATTATTAATTAGACTTTTATTTACGGATTTAACCATCTCTCACTCCGTTATATTAATTTCTATTTACCGTCATAACACGTCGGTATCGAGAAAGAAATTACATTAATTGGAACGAAATTGCCGAGGGTTGAAACAATTTCTCAAAACGAAAGGAAGAGAAAACGTATTCGTTCAATTACGTAAAATGTTACAGAGTATCATGCATGCTCCGTGCATCACTCTGTAAGTAATGATCGAATTACGAGACGGGAAAATTTGCACTCTTTGCAACTTTTTGTTAAAGGATCTGCCGCATCACGCGTGAAACATCCGACGATTTCGTTTCGTCATTTACCGTGCCGGTAAAAATTTTGTTTTACCTCGTTTTATTTATTTTCTAGCAGGACCCTTCGCGAAGCTTAGCCAGAGCCACGGTCACGAAAACGCAATCCAGACACACAATGACTTCACTATGGCCGCTGTCTGTCGGTTAGCTGCTTACGTGTTTCATCGCTAGCCTCGGATGTAGTCTCGGAAGGCTATTATGATAATAGTACTTTCATTACGAAAGGTCTTCATTATCTTACCGCGATTCGATCTACCCGGATCAATATCATTTCCCTCTTACATTTCATTAAACGCGTGTACCCGCGCACTCGCGATTCCACTTTATCTCTCCCCCTCCTACCTCTGTAATTTTACCATAATTTCCATGAAATACGTCATGGATCTTTGATTCTCCTTTTTGTCCGAAGTATACATACGGATGTATGTAATTGTGATATCAAAAACACTTTTAATGCCACATTCAACGTTCTATAGTTTGGCCATTATTATGCTCTCGAGTGTATAGTTTATATTACACGCTCGATTTTACCTGGTACTATATGAGCCTCCAGGAAATCGTTGGTCGTTATATTGTTATCGTACTAAGCGCTATTTTTGATATTAATGTTATAGAGTAAGTCTTAGCGAGATTATTTAATAAATAAATACAAATGCTGAGATGATACAATGGAATATTGATAAAATATTAATGTATACAACAGATACGTAAGAGTGTATATTAATATAGAATTGATGTAGATTATATCTTAAATTATCGAATAAATAAACTGGTACCGATTTATATATTTCACATTCAATTTCGAATAGTCGTGTCTAACGTACAGAAATTGATGTTTGCGTGAAAATATGCTTCGACGGAGTCGAGACAGTTGCTGCTCACTTGCAGCTGCGTTCTTCTTGTTTCATCACGCACTGACGAATATCTTAATGACTCACATTCCGTCGACAAAAAGGGGAAGAATAAGAAACTACGATTCCATGGAATCGTTATAAGGAAAAGTTGAAACACGCTGTTAAAATTAGTCTCTGAGTGTAATCCGTCTTTAAATTACTTCTAGCGTGTCGTAAGACGCGTTGGATGCGAGAAAGTTTCGGTGTTTCCGTGAACCCGTTAATCATTAAATCCCTTTTTCTTAAGATCTTTTATATATTAGTTGATTAGGGTATTCAAAATGGCGAGCTCGTCCAGGTACCAGAATTATGGAGGAGGAATTCGTGGTATAGCTGAGTGGGTCAATACATGAGACGGCTATCTGGCGAGTAAAGAGTTCATTCTACTTGAACACGTGAACATGGACAATACGCTAGAGTTTCTTCTCGTTTTTTTATCATTTCGAATTTTGCAACGATATTGTCAATTAATTGTTAAATAATACCGTTAGTATTTTTAGAAATAGATTCTGCATATTTGAAGATTTTGTAGAATGTAAAAATTTGAAATAATCTGAAATCTTCCCGATTTTCAGGAATAGAATATCCGCTTAATTTTATCTTTGAAAGTGGGATGCTCTATTCATTGACTGTAGATTCGTATATTTTTGAATTTTGTTAAAATATTCGTGCATTTTCTATTCTTACAACACTTCTACACGTTACCACTTTTGGTTATTATTAAATCATTTATCAGATTTTGTACAGTCATTAAAGGTTGTATAGTTCTCGTTGGTTGTCTGTTCGCTTGCTTAAAACGCTAAACATAACGATTTTGAGTATGTATCTAAATATATTGCATAGAGATGATCAAAATTAGAATGGAGCGTGGAAAATAAATTGGCACATATAATCACTCCCCTATTGCGAGAAAGCCGAATATATAATTTTCTAAAAATATCCTCGTGTTTTCAATAACTGTGAAGGAAACTCGAAACCCATCGTATTAATCTTTATTATTTCGAATGTTGAAATTAAAGCAATCAATTAGAAGTCGATTAAAATAACGATAAAACCCGATAAATGGGAACCGGCGAACTCCGTAAAGGGAGGTACGAAGTTGAGAGCTTTCTGCTTGGATGAATAGAGAAATCAAAGAAGAACAACCAGAACTGGAACGAAATACCAAAGGCTGGAGCAAAAAACAGAGAATTATTTATAAGGAAACACATGCTCGTATCATATTATAGCACAGAGGCAAACATATTACAAACACTTTAGCAGATAAGCCTTAGAGTAACGAAACAAAACGAACTGAAAAGAAATGATATATTATAATCTGTATAATAAATTAAGATACATCTAGCTAGAGATGGCAAATTAAGATCTAACTTTAAGAAATAAACTGAGGTAGAAACAAAATATAACAGACGCGTATATACTCGAAAAAGATCGTAACGAGCATAAGCCTGGATTAAATTACGATTAAAGCAATGAAAATCGTAATAAACTTTTCCTACCATTCTTAAGATCGTTAAATGTAGAATAGAGTTTCACGCGTACTTATCTTTCGATCCCTTGCACAATATCGAATTTTTAATCGTGCTCTGTTGGTCGGAAAAAATTATCAATCTATAGTAGGTTTACCAGTTTAGCATAAACAACATGATACATTAAACTGTTAAGCTCGGAAGGAAACACAGTCTATCAATGACCCAGATAATCCAGCAACGTGGCGTTCGAATTCCCAGCTCGCCGACTTACCCAATCGATTCGTCTTCTTCCAATCCGATACCGAATCCTTCTAATGAAAGATTCAAGGAATAAAATGAAATCGTAATCTTCGGGAAGGAAGTAGAGTCCTGGCAGTAAAAGAAACGTTGGAATATTACGACTTGCAGCGGTGCAGCCAATTTCGAATGCATCGTTTTTATAATATAGATTCTTTCGTAATAATAGATAATTAGCATACACCGAGGCTACTTGTCTATTATGCTTCATATTAAGCAAATACACACCGATCGATCGGAATTTAGTTTTCTCTCAATCAAATATTAAAATAAGAAATACCCGTTAATATCGTCCCAACGTAATGCTACGTTACATCAATACATATGAAATTCCTCAAACAAGTTAGTTGTTCGTGACATTAATTTTTACTTTAAACACTCGCTTATCGCGTATCTGCACGTACATTACGTATTTAGAGAGTTAATCTCCTAATTGTCGCACAATCCTTTAATAGTAGCGGAACTAATACAGTATTTACCGCGATTATACGTGTCACTGTGTATGCACAAATTTCCAGCGGCGATCATTTAAAACAGACATAATTTATACATCCATTATAAACGCCTACATCATTCATAAAACAAGTATGCATATAATCCTGTAACGTGTACAAATCTCCGGAATTACTCTCTATTCAAACTGGGTAACATTCAACGACTGATCGACCGATCATTAACAATCATCCATTGTGCACGGTTATTTTCAGAGGCCTACCGTGTGGCGTGCAACCCCCGGAACCTGTACCGGACCCGGATGGCGACAAATTGGCAACGATAGCGGCTCGATTCAGCTACTTTCAAGAGAGAAAGAACTCGCTGACTACCGCGAAAGTCGATCTTCGTAGGAACATCAATCCGCCGGCCAGGTACAAGAATGCACGGCCAACGGTCAGGCTCAGGCCACGCCAGGTGCTCTGTAGCAAGTGTAGATCGATCTGCAACGAGAACAGCGAGAACGTGGACGTCAGCAGAAAACGGAAGCACGACGAGATTCAGCAGGAGCAGCATCAGCCGCAGCAACAGCAGGTAATATTTCCTATTTTCTTCTTCTCTTTTTCTCGTGTGCATGTGTGAGAGGCTGATAAGAGGAGCTTCTCTGTACTGTACTTCTGCTTTAATAACGTGCTCCTGATGTTTATTAATCCATTAATTGGCGAGATTGAATCAACTTGTTGCGTGGATTATCAGGATTTTTCGATTTCAGCTAACGATTTTATTTATTAAAGGTGCTTTTTCAAAATTTATATCAATTTACATTTGTATTTATTTTTCATCAGCTTTTAATTTCAATGGGAACAACCGAATAATCAGGTGCTCTTTTTTATATTTCTCTCAACGATACTTTGCATATCTGGTGAAAATATCGCGCAACCGTATTTTTGGATATCTTTAAATTCATCGAAATTTATACAAAAGCTTTAAATATTAAAGCTTCGAGTCTTTACAAATAGAAATATCTCGTTTTTCATTGCAATCCTTCTACATCTTTCGAATAATAATAGGAAGGTAATAACGGTGAAAGAAACCTAAATCGATTAATCATGTTTAGTCTTCCGTCATTTCGAAATGAACGCGAATCGCGGATTTACGACTTCGTTAACGTTCATCGAGATTTTTTCCTTTTTAAAGAAGTTTATTGTTATGACGCCACGACGGTAAAAACCGTCAAATCTGATGTAGGTTGTGAAAAGTTTCGCGCATCGACGAAGGAAACCCGCGAGTAGGAGCGAAAGAAACGAGTAAATTGTGTTGCAGGAAACTTCGTCGAATGAACACGCCAGAGTAAGGAAGAAAGTCATACGGTTTTGAACTAGAAGACAAGTAACTTAACGCGTTGTCTTCCAAGAGGTGCACTTACATTGTGCGATAGTAGTTTGATTCGGGCATGGCAACTTGCCTCTCGAGTTCTTCTTCGCTTGAGCACAAAGTGTTCTAATGGTACATTTGGTGGGTACTGGCGTTCTCTCGTACAGTACACGTGTTTAGCCTTAAGATAGTTTATTTCGCTGGCTCCGTGTCAGACGGTAGAAGTTTCATCGAAGTACATTATATCGTGATTTATATTTGGAATTTCACCAGTTGTCTTGAAACTTTTTAAAGGAAGAAAATCTACCACTGAACGTTTCATTATTATAAATCTCTGATATATCTTAACAGTATTTGGAAAGTTGTCTGGGAAGCGTATAGAATGATATGGAAATTATTTTAATATGACTAATAGCTTATTTTGAAACTATATCACTTTAGTGATTAGCATTTTAGTTTCTTAAAATATATTTTCAGTGCTGGCTATATGTTATATCAAAAAATTCCATTGAAATATCTTCGCAGCGTAAATCCATTGCAAATCGGGCAGCGAGGAACTGCAAATGGAGTAGTGGTTGTCAGATGAGTTTTACGCATCGGTAAAAACGCATGATTTTTCATCAGGTCACGGGCCATGGATCCACTCGAAGAAGCGATCGACGTTGTGGTCAGCAGCCGCAAAAAGCCTCGAGAATACTGTTCTCCGAGTGTCAGTCCGAGAACATCACGGTGTCATCTCATCAAACAGCGAAGTCCTCGTCGTCTACAGCACTCAGCCCCGATTCGTCGAAGCTTGGATCGTCTCTCATCCCAAAAATTTCGAGACTTCAACCAAACGAAATCAACAATACCATGCAAGCGAATGGTTAATATTTTTCATTTAAAGAAACTTTTTCTCTACCTTCTTCTATTTTAAAATTATTTCAAATGGAAGAAACAGTTGTTATACAATTCTATACATATAAATTTCTTTTTCTTCTTTTCTATAAAGATTTCGTTGCGTTATTGAGTTTTTGCTTTTTGAAGTGCTTAGACGAAGTGCTTCGTATAACACGTGATCTTAATCTTTTAGAAGCTTGCCCTCGGAAAAGGTGCTTAAAGCAACTATCTCAGGCTTCGGTAGTCGAATTACATAAGGTCCATTTGCAGATAATAAGATCGTCCGTGGAATACACGCGTAACACCAATAATTTACGCTTAATTACGACTAGCTGAATGTGCAAGGAGGATAATTAAAATAAAAAGATTCGTGCGATGTAAAAATCGAAGCCGGATGAAACTTACTATTTTTGATAACCGAACGATCAAATTCCTCATTGAGTGAGAAATACGATGATATTTCTAACAAACTAAATAATCTAATTATTTTCGTTATGTTACTCTTCAATTGTAATTATCTATGTTGGATATACATGTGACATATTTAGAACTATTGACGTAAAAATGTCTTCTTATAAGCTGTAACTAGTTATCTTTGACACAAGATTATATCCTTCTATATTTGCAAAACGCTCCAATCGTATACTTATCTGGAACAGTTATAAAAATATATGACGAGTGAAAAGGCTTGAGAAAACGGAAAATTATCTTTGGAAAAAGTACGAGGAGTTGCAACAGATCAAGAAAAATGCTAGATAGAAAGTATTGCATACTTTACAAAACTCCATAGATGATATGATATTTAGACATTCGTATACAGACATACGTATATATGATTTCCTTTTTATAAGGATAAATGTTATATTAAGGATAAATGTAAATGTTATAAGTAAAATACTTTTACTTTAACCAACTAAGAATGTTAGAATAACACTAATACGGAGCCTCGTCATTTATCTGTTTCTCTTTTTCTGCTGCAGAAAAGGTGAAGATTGGCCCATCGTACTGGAACAATCGAGCCGAGGAGGGCGACTCATCGGCGAACGCGATGGAGCCAACAGAGGAACGCATGGAATCGACGGATTGTGATAGCAATCCATCAATGGCGTATTGTGCCACACCCAGAAGACTTAGCAGCTCCTCCGTGGAAAGTGCAAAAATACCAGAAGAAGAGGAGAAAAAAACGTTCGCGGCCGCGGACTCGACAATGAGGCCAAGAACGGGTCGCGTGCCGCGAAAGAAGCGATCCGTCGGATCTATGGAGGATCTATGGGACGAGACGGTGTTCGAAGATCCGACAAGGACAGCTAGAACCACACCGGTGATTAAGATCTCTTTCGGCGCTCAGGGTGAAGGGACTGTCTTGAAAATACCATCCAAGATTCAAGATCCGGAGTACGAGCAGGAAACTGATGAAGCCGAGGAAGTACAGACAGAAACGGAGAGAGATCCGTTGGAATTGCCCAGGAATTTTGATAACGATTATGATTATCGTGAGGATGGAGAGGAAGATGGACAGGAGCAGGTAGACCCTCAGAAACAGGGTGTGAAGGACGCCAGTGCTAAGGCTGCGAAGCGTGCACTGAAGAAAGCTAAGAAAGAGGCCAGGAGGAAAATGCTCGGCGGAGTTTCGCCTGCGAGATCTCCTTGCAATGGATCTCCACGGTAAAATAACCGTTTTAAGATACTAGTTATCGGTGCATCTATATAGTGGTTACAAAAAAAGTATTTGCACATATTCTTATTTTTTAATGAGGCGCTCTTTTATGAGGTTCTACGTTTCATTTTCATAGCACTATGAAAGTACCACCAAATGATACTTATATACTATTTGGACCTAATTAATTAGCGTGTAAACGGTATAATAAATACAATAGCGATCAAATACTTTTCGTAACTACCGTATTTTGGATTTATGCGACAGATATATGTATATGACACTAATTATGGTTTATTTTTCTTACAGTTACAATCCCACGTACGACACATTATCGTATCACCGTCGCAAGCATAAAGTGAAGCATAAAAAGAAGCACAAGGAAGACCGTAAACACAAGAGCCAACAGTCGCAGCATCAGCAGCCTTGTTTGGAATCCGGAAGTACCGAGAATCAGCAGAATTGGAACGTCCTTCCGGGCAGCGAATCGTACACAGCCATAAAGGAGCAGTGCCTGAAGCAAAAACTATCCATATCTCTGAAGAGATTGAATACAAACGCTTACGCTAGATGTGATTATCCTGTGAGTAACTCTTCGTTGGGTTGCAAAAGTCCTGGTGCAAGCAGTGATGAACTAAGTGAACAGGAACCTGAAGTCGACGCCGGCGAAACTGCTCCGGACTTTCCACCGCAGTCTCATCCTTTGATGATGCGTCTTGCTGCGACGCCTGTCGAACATTGCCTCACTGCTAACGGTAGAAGAATGGACGTTGGTGACGTGGTGTGGGGAAAGATTCATGGATTTCCTTGGTGGCCTGGAAAAGTATGCATTATTAGATATTCGTTCATTTTGCTGGATATTCTGTTTAATATGTGTTTTCTAATACGATCATGTGTATTCAGCTTAAATAAATATCGTATTCTAAAATGTGTGCTTGTTCTTCCAGGTTCTCAGCATCACAGTTTCTTGTAAAGAGGATGGTACGTCGTCCGGACCGCAAGCTCACGTCGCCTGGTACGGTTCTTCGACAAGTTCTCTAATGTCGTGCGACCAGTTGAGCCCATTTTTAGAAACGTTCAAGGTAGATATCTTATTCATTCATATACGTATATATATATAATTTAAAAAAGAATAAATTTATTTCATTTAGAAAGATGGCAATTTAGATTCATCGTTGATTCTAACTTCAAGTTGCTGCAGAGTAGCAAAGTAGCAGTATAATAATAGTGAATATCGATCGATGTCTGTTTTAGACGCGGTACAATAAGAAGAAACGAGGTCCGTACAAGGAGGCGATACGACAGGCACAGAACGAAGCCCGAAGTCAAATCACGCCTAACTCGACGAGTAGCGTTTTAAACGTGTGTAGCTCACCGCGCGAGGTCAACGTTCTCTCCTAAGGGAAGGTGCACGGCGTTCGACACCATTCCTTTAACTGCCGGGTATCCGTCGTCGGAGATTCGTTCTAACGGCGGATCGAAATCGTCATGTAATATATAAAGCAAATTTTTGTACATAATTGACCTTAGCATTAATGGAATAGCTCTTGATCGATGTTTTAATTCAGTTGAGTCGCGCTTGCTGTCGTCGTCCACGTTAAATATGGTTAAATTAACGGCGACACCAACGCTGAATGAAGTTTACTGCCACCACTGGCTCGTTCTTTTTATTCTCAGCTTTTTTCGAGCAAACATTTAGCGTGTAAAAAGTATTTAGGTAGGATATAATCTCTAGAGATGACACGTCAGCTCTCGAGGAATAATTTCGTACTATGATAAAGGAATATGTCTATGACTTCTATTTGATAGTTAGATACACCATATACGTTAAAATCACACGGGTGTCATCACTGTACACTAAATGTCTTATTGACTACTAAATCATTATTTAGCGATGCTCGTTTACTTGAATTCTTTATATATGCATATACATAATATATATATATATATACATACATATATATACACATACGCGTATATATCTGTATTAATAATTTTATTGTGATCTTTGTGTCAAGAACATGTGTGTAGCATATATCCAGTGCGGGCAGTGAATCTTCGATACGACCTGTAGACGTTCCTAGGATCGTTTACGACTCTATTCGTCGCTTCTTTATAATTAACATATTTGAGAATATGGACAATACGTTTTCGACAAATCGCAAATACATTCATGACACTTTAATTACTGTTTAGCGAGAAAGAATCGCTGAATGTTTAAAAAGCTTTAACCAAGAATGCTATAACGTTTAATCTCGTAAAACGATATATATTTTACGTACTAAGAGAGTAACGGACAACCGAAATTTTCTGTAGCGCTGCATTCCTTGCATTCTTTATTATCTAAAATCAACTTTCCTTGAAAGTTTCGTTTACGCTTCGTACCAACACTGCCAAGGATTGACATTCGTTTCAGTCTTCTTTCGTCGACGATAATCCTTGACGAGTCGACAGTTGTGAATTCCAAATGTCCAATGCTTCACAACCGGTCGATTATCCAAATTTCCACTTTTATCAATATTTACAGTATCCAATTTTATCTTGGCGATAAAAGAATGATAAAAGCGTGTCTGAGTCTACTACAAACATTTTCTTCTTTCTCTCGAATTTCTTCCATCCTTCTTATCTCTCAAACTCGATGTCTCATTATTAGAATGTTCGGTTATTTTACATTCATCGAGCCATTTTTTTCAGAAATATTTCACCGCGTATTCGTAAATTTTCCTGATTAATTTCTCGACAAATCCATGCTCTATATTTTCTCTTTACGAGACATTATATTTAGGGCCGGCGTGACCTTTTGCGGAACCTGAATACACATACAAATCCTACATTTAAATTTTACAACGAAGAATTATTTATTTACAAATGCTGTTACATATTATATATTTTTTATAAACAGCTTTTTAAACAAATCCAAGTAATATTTGTTCGCATCTATAATTCACTTTCAAGGGCAAAAGTTCAATGAAAGTACAAAATCTGTAATCGTGTACGACTTTTGCAAAAAAATATTGATGTAATTTAATTTCTATAAAAGGTACATTTCCCCAAAAACGCCTGGATTTTTTTTATCTAAAGTAGTTTCCAGGATATGAGGACTTTATGGAGTTACACCGAACTTTGATGATTTTTGTCACTCCTTTAAACCGAATCCTCGTTACTAAAAAGATATCTTGTATCTATTAATGGTATTATCGTTCTGTAAAAAGTTAATCAAAATCGGTATTTTTTAATTGGGTAATTTTGGGGCCGGGTTCCTTGCGCTGGCCCTGATCATATTCCTATGTCTGAACGAACAGAAGTGGAAATGAGAATGAAGGGAAAATTCGATCGACTTCGTTGTAAAATATTTCCCCGGGGAATACGCGTGATTTGAATAGCAGGGAATAAAATAAGGGAGACGAGAGGATCGTTACGCGACGAACACGTTAATATCACGATATCGAATCTTTCGATATCGTGCAGTCACGTGCGAGTCAGCTGGATGTTTGCTCTGTGCTTTAAGAGAGATCTTCGTCAAATCTCCAGACCGTCGTTGGACAGACGTTCTCATCTCCATCTCTTCTTCCTTTTTTATTTTCGTTCCAAGTTTCTTATCTTTTCGGTCGTCGTTCGATCTTCGAATAAAAATGATCTTCAAGCTCGATCCTTTCGAGAACTGTCTAATGAATCCACGATCTTTTCATTTTCGTCGAATCTAAGTACCTTCCTTTCACTTATAGCAAGTCCCATAACTATTCAAAGACATTGTTTCAAGAGAAACGAACTTTCTCCGTATGTTCGCGTTCGCCTTCTGACTTTTTCTCATAAATCCTCGATTCTCGTCGCCGATACGAAGACATTTGTACAAATATCGCGTTTTATCTCGTTTTATAGGAAAAATTCACGAAATGGATTCGATGAAATATTCAGTGAAAGTATGGATCGTAATTTCCGGCGCTTTGTAAAAGCAACATCACGCGCTTGGAAAAATTTCTGTCGAGGGAAGATAGTAATTAAAAAAGAGAAGGTACACAATTCGTTTCAGTGATAACATTGAACGTAGAGGTAGATTTTTGTTGGTCGATAAGCAAGCTTCTGATACGATCGTAGTTCGCGAGTAGACGATTAATGGTTGTTTGATTTCTCGATTATCACCGACCAATTCTTCCGCAGAAAGCGAAGTATAACCCGAGATTCGAGTTGAATTGACCTGGCGATAGTCGGTATAACAATAACAAATAATAATATAAATTTTTATATCGTCATTTTTTAAGCGGAATAGGGGCGCTAGTTTAGAGCTCTTCTTTTAAATTATTATTTAAAATTTTTATATTTTCATACGTGGCGTATCCAAATATATTTTATGGCAAATCTCCTTATGTAGCAAAGTATCCAACGCTGTTACGTTACATTGTTTCTCGTGTCCGGTCGTAGCGCGTAAACAATATCTTTTTAAAAGAATAAATTGTTCGATTGAAAAAGTGATTGGATTGTAACATATGAGACATTTGTCGGCTACTTGGTTTTTGTTTTGTTTGTCTGTTTTGATGAACATTTTGTCAAACAAAGTGTTCATCGTTTGAGTGAAACAATTAATTATAAATAATTACAATGCTTCGTGTTCTACTTACGAAAGACTTGTTTATGAAGTGTTCATGAAGGACTAACGTAAGGTTAGATAGTCTTCGATTATACGAATCTTTCTCGAAACCTATATATTTGTCAGCAGGAAAGTCAGTTTCCTTAAAAAGAATCGTTCAAACGAGGGAAGGAAAGAAAAACTAAAGTAGGACCGCTTGATTTTATTTTCAAAAGCGTTGTCATATATTTTATCGTTTAATTGAACTTGAAATTATCTATTTTTCGCACGTTGTTGATTTTTGTATAGGCTATAAATTCCACGAATCGAATTTTGCTATTTATTACTATTCCATTTCTGCTACAATATCGTTCCTTAGCGAGTTAATACAAGGAGAAAGATACGAGTAACGAGTTAATTCCACTCTAATATTTTCCCTATAGCTTCGCATCTAATGCTCGAGCAATTATTACTCTCTTAATATTCCCATAAATAAACATTTCATGTGTTACAACCCAATTGAGAAAAGAAACTAAATAATAGAAAAGAAAAAGAGATACGATAATTTTCCATTACGAGCATCGACTAATTTCGTAATCGCCGATATATGTATAACCCCCCCCCCTTTTTTTTTTTATTTTATTTTATTTTGGTTATTTTACAATTTGTCCTTGCGGACATTTGGTAAAGTGTTATATCTTGTTGGTGAAGAAAAAAAAAAATATAAATAAAAAATAATATAGCATGTGGGCGGCTACCCCCAGCGGGGTGCCAGCTTCGTTTTTTTCTAAGTTATATCTTTTATGATATAACACACGTGAGGGATATTTAAGCGTCCAGGAAGAAGATATTGACTTTAACCCTCTATAACTGGATTTATCCTCGATCTATCCGGCTAATTACAGATTTGTATTCGAATAAGGTCGAGAAGAGAAATGATCGATTTCTTTCGAAACTTTTATGTATATTCGTCAAGCGATAGAAAAATTAAAACATTGATATGTTTCGTTTTGTAAAACAGGAAAAAAAAAAAAGAAAGATAAAGTAAATAAGAGCCGTAAAAAAATAACCTGTTATTAGGGAGGGTTAATTTACGTGAAAGATCTTTTGTATCGATAGAAACAGCAAAGGACTAAAGTAAGGAAGAAATATTAGACGTACGTGAATAATACATTCGTGAAAATTAGCCGTTAAAACGTTGATCGTGCTTGTTAACGAGGTTTAAAGAGGTAGTTGCGTGCACGGATGAGAAAGAGAAAGAGGAATGATCGAAGAGTAACGAACGTTCGGCCGGATAAAAACTAAATAGATAAGTAATAGGCGAATGTAAAATATGTGTGAATGTGTTTAAGCGTGAATGAATGGCAGGGAAAGGGATAACAAAGCGAGAAGCCAAGATGTTTTTAAGTAACTGTGATTTTTCAGATGTATATTATACATAAATAATGACGAATTAATTTCTACGTGTATTATAATGCAAAACGACGAGTGCTAAATACGATGACGTATCGATGTGTCGCTTGTGTCCGTACGAACGTTGTAGAATATTATTTCGACTAACACATATCGGGTAGAGAAACGTTTGGCGGCGAAATAAATTACCGCTATTAATTAATCGTCATCGATTCATCGTTATTCGATTCGTAATTAATTAATCGAACATTATCATTACGAATATAGGTATGCGCGAGTCGTGGTACGTTGCCTAAAAAAATCTTTACGTATATACAATACTTATACATACACTGGACACGTTCACATTTACATAGAGTTCGATTGTTAATTGCTTGCATAATTGTATAAGAGAGCCACGTGTCATCTATGTAATATCATTGTATTCAGTAATACACACGTATACACACGTACACGCAGACACGAGTACACACACCGTAGATTTATTCTATACTTTTCGTCGCCTCCCGGTCGAAAGAATCGCTGTTCGCTATTTTGCGAATTCCTCTACTTTACTTCTTCTTTCCTTCCCTTTTTTTCCCCTTCTTTTTATTCCCCCTCCTTTTCTTTTTTCTTGCAATCAACCCTTCACGAACTGTTCCTAAAGAAAACGCCACTGTACCACGCTGAACCTATCGTTGAGCAGAAAATAAACTGCGTATATAAGTACGCGTGCAAAGCGAAAACGCATCGTCTTTCGATTCTCGACGATGCTTTCCCTCTCGATTTCTGAGCTAAGCGATTAGCTCTGGATTAGGTACTTAAATAATCGACAATAGGAGATAATGTTATCGTCGTTCAATCCTCGGAGCATAAAAATAAAGTCTCTATCTATTTATTTTTATCGTTAATCGTTTCTAATGGGAAAACAGTGTCTCGTGAATTTTCTTTTAAGCTAATACACAGAGCCTTCTGTAATTGTGCGAGGCTCGATCCTATACTCGTGCGTCTATATATTCCTTAAATTTCATTTTGTTTCTTTAGCACTATGCTGTTATTCTCTGTTACGAGAATCGCATTCGCGAAGAATGCGCATAATATTAGCGGAAGAAGTAACTTTCTAATTAGGCTTCTTCCCTTTAGTAGTGTTTAAAAAACACACACACTTATCTAGCGATAGACAAACTAAAAATCAGGTAAACTAGCTAATTACCTTACCTACACCTTCGATTAGCTAAAAACCTAGTATATGTACATTGTAAAACTCACGAAGAAGTTATTTTCTAAAGTAAAATATTCTCAAAGATATTTCATAGGATTTATAATTCTAGAAAAAATAAAAAAAAAAGAAAGGAATCTCTATTTAGAATTTTGTCCTCGATTCTCGGAAGAATGTGAAAGGCGTAGAGTTTGAAGAATTTCTAAAGCTCCAAGGGTTGGACGTCGAGTAAGAGACGTGTACTAATTGTCGCTATTGTTTTAAATAGCGGCAGCTTGATTTGCATATAGCCTAGTTGACCGCACAGCGAATCGATCCCGGTCCTACGTTTTCCTCGCGATTTTCCGCTGCTCGACGTAGGTGCGGCCCTATCCTGAGAAAAACAAGTGTTCATTTTTCGACGAAAATCCACTATGTGGAGAACGAACCGCGTACGCGCATGCGTGCAAGCGTATGTTTTAAAAGCGCGCGCGCGCGCGCGTAGAGGCGAATGATGAATTTTCGGGGGGTCCCCGAAAAGAGGACGAAAAAGAAAAAAAGAAAAGAAATAAGTATGTTTCTAAACGATATTACACGATTAGTCGAGGGAAATAGATCCGTATAAGTACAAATAAACGAGCCTGAATGAATATTTCGATAGAGGGCAACCCTGTTTTCCTTTTTATAACGAAAAATACGAGGAACCATTTATAAATAGTTTTTTTGAATAAAACGCGGTTAATATAAATAAATATTCTAACAATGATTCAAAGTCTTTTTATGCTCTTTCGTTGCTGTAGCGATGTAGAAGCGAGATTTTTTATCATACGATTTATTTTTGTCGATAAACTAGTATAATTGTTAAGACAGAATGGAAAGGAGTCGAATTTTCTCTATACGATATATGTATATTTAGAAGAAAGATCAAAGTTGAGCTTCAGGTGGCAATTGTGTTCAAAATGTCAGATTTAAGTGGAATTCTTTGTCATAGCTTGTATCTTGATAGTAAGTGTGTAGTATGCATATGAGGAAAGAGGTATAACATGCGGAAAGCTAATTGTAAGTTTCTTTCGAGATCATTTTTCGAGATAGTGGATATATTCGTTGAAACAATACCATGTAATAATCCACGAAAATCAAATTTTCACGCCATATTCTCGTTTGCGTCGTAGGGATTTTGGTGCAATAAGTAAAAAGATGAGAATAAATGAAAAGAAAAGAATCCTCTATTTACTGTATTTTTAAATCGGCATGATTACGTTTCCTTAAGTGTTTTGTCGTAAATAAAATTGGGTGAGATATTCTGAATTCTATTCTTAATATATAAATCGGATACACGAAGATGGATGATTAATAAAAATTTCACTGTATCAAACGCACAATACTTATTCCATTCCAAAAATTCGATTCCTTTCTGCGTATTGTAAAATCGAAACGAGCCTGCACGTTGTAAAGCCAAGAAACGGCAGAAGGAGAAGCAAATGTCCCTTTTAAAAGCTTTAGAAGCCAGAAAGCTCGCCTAAGTCGACCCACGGATACGCATTCGCCGCTGCCGAACCTAGAACTTCCGGTCACGACGTTAAGAAGTGGCCGAACCGAGACGAATCGTTATACCGCGTGCTGGACCTGTGTATTTTTTTAAATAAAAACCAGAAAAACCACCGTCTTCCGATTCTGCCGATCATATTCGACGCATACTCGATAGAAGCTAAGTGTAAACCACAAAACAAAAAAAAAAAGAAAGAAGGAAATAAAACTAGAAAAGAAAACCAGCAACGAGAGTGTGCATGTATGTTTGTTAGGACGAAAGAATGAAAGAAGAAATATGAATGAAGTACGAGAGAGAGAGAGAGAAGTAGATGACTGATGATCATTACAGCGGAGACTATTTCTCGTTGCTGTTACTTTGCATCGATTTAGAGAAAAAAAAAATGCACACACATGCGTTATATGTACGACACGTGGAAACACGTACATCCTCATAATTACTCACACACACGCAGATTTCAGTATCATTCGAGAGCACGATAAAGATCGATGGTCAGTCTGTTGCAGTTGAAGCAAAAGAAACACGTGTCACTTGCAAGGAAGCAAATGAGCAAAACGAGAAAAGAGAAAACGAGAGAAAAAAAGAAGAAGTCAAACGTCAACTCAGAGTCCTGTACATATTATCTTTTTCACTACTGAAAAACGAGCATTTGAACCGTGATCGTTCCCCAGATGAGCGCGCGCGCTTGTCTTCTTCGTTGGATTGAACGAGGCGACGCGAGCGTTCAATGGAACAAAGAGGACATTGTTCTACTTCTTTTTTTCCCTACTACCTCTCTTTCTTCTTCCTTTTTTTTTTCTTTACTTACTTTTTCTTCTCTGGTTCGTTTTTTTACCCTGCGTTTCTTTTTTCCAGTTACTCTTTCCTCTTCCATTCCTTCTTCTACGTTTTTAATTCCGTTGTCTTCGATCGCGTTCACCTTGTTCGATGCTGGCGAAGGAACGCGAGAACCGACGCAGTATGTACAGTGTTTTACGGTAGATCGAGCACACGTATGTCTCTCGAGAATCTTCGTTTCGCTTTTTTAGAATTCTACGAGATTGCACAGCAGGAAACAAAGGAACGACACAGAGAGGAAATTCGTAACGAGCAAGACGGAACGTCTTAAATGGAAATTATTTCTACTCGCCGGTGTTTTCTCAACAACGAACTCTTATCAGGGAAAACAAAGCATTGGAGATTATCATTAATATAATACAATACTAATTTAATTAGCACCGGAAGGCAGAACCGATTCTCGGTTCTTACGCCTCCGTAACGACGTCTTTTCTCTTTTTCTTTAAGAACGATCAACAAACTTTTCGTTTTGGGATTGCACGGTTGCTTTTATCAAGTTGTACATTTCGTTGGATTTCTTCTCGAAAGAAAAACTTTTATACTTTTGCCTGCGGAAGCAGCGATGTTACGTAACATCGTTATTCAAGCTTTCCTGCCGCTTATCCTCGTTCTACATAATTTTCAAACAGACGATAATTAAGAAAGTCTCGATAAAATCTTCGTAGAAAATTTCTAAATAACTTCAACCAGGTATAGATGCAGTTTGCACCGACCAAGGGACCAGAGGCAACGACAAATCTCGAGCAGATAGAGCTATTCGAATAAAAGACATCTTTTCTAAAGCGATGTTTCACTTTTGCAGAATAGAAATCGATCGTATCCTCCACGTGCGACCGACGTAATCGCTATCATCAGTTCTCATCATCGCATTATCTCTGAAAGCGCAGCCTGGCTGCGTTAGAAGTGTGTGCTCATTGCGCATAGCCGCCAGCATCCTCTTAAACGTAAGGTAAAACGACATTCAATTTATTTGATGATTTCGTTGAATCTATCTATCAAAGTTCCTTTGCTCTTCTTGTAATCATAAAAACGCGAAAGGAAAAAGAGGAAAGGAATGAAAAAGAGTAGTCTTTCATTATTTAGATGGGCTCGTTCCCTTGAGTGTTCTAAAACGACGATAGTTCAACTAATGTTTCATAGAAGTCGCAATCTTTTCTTCTTGTTCCTTTTACGATGGCAAATTAATACGTAGGTAACGTTAAAGATGTTCTCGTGAATTATCGTTGGTATAATAAACGCGAGTGGTCGATTTTGTAAGTACGTATTTTACGATTGATTTTTTAATAACGATTAATTAATAATTAAAGGAAGGAATCAAACGAAGAATGGAAGAAATTGATTTTTCTTATTCTTATTACGAGTTATCGCTGTAATAACGTCGCTACGAAGTATAATTATTTTTAATCATCTACGTTACGATTTTCTCACTGTTCTTTTCTTGCTTCTCTCATTTTTCATTTCTAGAAACGATTGCATATCGTGTTATGTAATCAAACATTACCCTGTACATGTTATGTACAGAGAAATTTGCGCCCGCGATAAGACGCATAATCTCGGTAAATACTCGCGTCAATTTCCACTTCTATTAGCGGATTATTCGCCAATTTACAGCTTTATCGATCTAAAGACGTAAATAGCGCACACGTCTACAAACGTCTATTACTCTAAAGCTAAGAATCAATTTGAAAATTCAGAGAACGCTTCATTATGTTCTTGATAATCGAGAAGAAAATAAAACAACGTCTTTCCTTATCTGTTAAACTAAAAATAAAATAAAACAAATTCACACGGTTTGAAGAAGTCGTTCCTTCAAAAGGTCGTTACTAGTACACGTCTGACATTTACACGAACCACTCTATTTGCTTCGACTTACGCGGGTCAAATTATGACCTTAAACTCACTTGGAGTAAAGACATTGCGCTTAAATCAAAATAGCGTGAAAATAATGACACACCAGCGTATCGATTCACTTCGTTCGATGTTCAAAGTTCTGGTCATTTTCATCGACGTATTCGCGTATACTTAACGATCGAATTCCGTTTCTTGTTAATAAACGAGGCAAAAATTCCCAGCTACTGATAATGGCTTGTCTTTGTTGACGAGTAGCAAAAAGGTGCCAGGGACGAGTATCGATACGAATTAATTTTAACAAAGAATCGAGCTGCGAAACGACATTGATATTTTCACTGATTTATCACTGCAAGGTTACAAGAACGTGTCATCTGTCGTAGAACTCGGTTCAATCTTGGCTACGATATTATATTATGCCTTTAAGATAACGTTTACAAATCATATTTATAAGTCAGTTTCTCCTTTTTATTTTTCAATGTTTCAATGTCAACTAAATGTTTGTTATACGCGAGACACCCTGTGCATATTCACAGGTACACCGATGATTCCATATAGTTTTACATATCTCATTTCCTTGTCGTTGTATCCTATTTTATGATCGTTATATTAAAACAACATTAGCCTTACCTTCATTTACTATTATACCGATAACAAGTTCGTTGTTTGCGACGAAAGTGCCATTAGCTTGTCGTTGTTCGTTTCGAATTTTAGTAGAACGTTGTGCTTCTAAAAATGAACAAAGCATAATTGTTTCAGTGTTTCCGAACGTTTCGATATTAGCACATTCGACGTAACAAAAGAAATCTTTCAACCTTCTACAGTGACGTACGTCGTTCGAATAGATATACATTTCGGTATTTTTATCGTTATTTTTTACCATTGTTTTGCATACTTATCATTGCACTAATTTATTTTATCATCTTATCGTTGCACCGCCACCGAGGAAGAAATCCGACCCGCTTCTTATTTATGACAGTTATTACTCCCGGTCTTCCAACGAGGACACAAGATTGTACTGTGATATCAACGGTAAAGCTCTTACAACCTTATTCGATACAATTACTTAATTTATCTCTTACGACAATTTCTGAACTTATGTAACTCATTACTTCAAACGTCATTCGATCTTTCGTTATTTTTACTATTGTTTTTTTTTTTTTTTTACTACTACACGTTCGTGCTCAAAATTAATTACAACGTATACCGTTGGTGTAACATTGAGAGCGTAACATCATCGAAAAGTTTTTTTATTTCGTCACCGATGGCCTCATTGACAGTACGCGCGTTAAACAAATTTATTCAACTTATTTCTGCACGATAATTTTTTTTATGCAGAGGAATAAAAGACTTTTATCGTCCCGATGGATACGTCAGTCAGTTACGAGGAGTATCGAACGTGTTATTCACGAAAGCTCACGAGCAGATAAGCAATCGATCATTGTCCAAAATGAGAGACACGAGCCGGTTTGTCAATATCGGCGGGTTACGCTACTTGCGGCAGACACAGACGCGAAACATCATCGAGAGGAGCACGTGTGGAATATAATCCGCCCGGAGGAACGAAATCGATGGCCGACGTATAAGCTACGTGCGGGCTCCGATTCGATGGTTTCGCGATGATTTCTTATCGCTGCACGTTCGAGATACACGCACGTTCGTAGCACGTTTTCACAATCAGTGGCATTGAGAATGGCCTGGCAGCAGGATGTAACAATTTTATCGCAGTTGGATCGAAGGAAAACGTGTCCTCGAAATGTGGAAATTTAGTCGAACACCGGACGACAAGTTTTCTCCCATCGGCTACTTTCTACGATCTCGCCGACGCAATTTGATTTAAAATTGTTACGGTTAACGTTAAACTTATTTCAAGAAACGATAGAAAGTGAAAGATAGAGACATTTGGTGAGAAACAACGTCTCTCCATGTGTTTAATGTCTCGTCGATCTGACGGTGCGGACGTGACGAAAGAAAATCAAAGATCTTTAACTTCTCTAAAAATTATGCGCGTGTGCCTATTTTGTGATTCAATGGAGTTGCGAGAACTATCCTACTCTGGGTGAATAAAATCAGTGGAAGAAATTTCGTTGTTCGCTACGTGGAAACGGAAGATCAAATTCCAGTGGGAAAATCGATTTGGAGAGTACTTGAAGATATTTGCGAAGTAAGTTCTCAATAGCATTTATCGGTGCATCACGAATATTTGTAAATTGCTAAAGTGGTCATTATTCATGATCATTTACCAGTAAATTTTGTAATATTTGTACAAATTTATTCGCCTGTATTTATGCGATCTTAGAATTGAAGTTGCGCGTCGTTTAATTTCACAATTTGCTCTAAAAGTCTTTACAAAAAGAGGACTAGTACCATCGATGATTTCTTATCGTATCGGAATAGATCTTTAGGAATAATTTTGCTATCGTTTCGATGCTGGGAATTCCTTAGCTTTAATCTATAAAATACATATTTTACGATAATTTTCTACTGGTATTTCCAAGATTTTATTTACTGATAGCTTATCGATAGGTTCAAGGGATTATCACACGAATTATTCGTTTAAACGAAACTCGTATATCAGACGAAATTGAGTAATTTGTTGAAGTAGAATCGATCTACCGATGAAACGTTCAAAATATATAGTTATGTTACATACTATCGATATATAATAATATTCTTTAAGTTTCTGGGAACGTATATGGAAATCTTCAAGCACGTCTACTCGAATCATTTGAATCGTACGTTCAGGTAATTTATTCAATTTATGCGCATACGTTTGATACTATTCACGCAAAGCTAGCCAGACGCCGAACTAATCTGTAGAAACTGATACATGAAATAAATATTAAATTAGTTGGCTTTATGATGAAGCAATATTTGAAAGTCCTTCTTAGTAGAAATTATTCGACGCAACAACGATTTACGGTAGCCAAACGTATAATCGAATCGGTCATTGAAGCGACTCGTTCACACTCTATAAAGTAACAATTACGTTTATCCGTGGATCAGAATTTGTTAGCGACGCTAATTCGAGAAAAGAGAAAATGAATCATTCCGAGACCGCTTAAGTTTCAAGTGCATGCACTTTTATTCGACTGCTCGATCTTATCGCGAAAAATTAATGAAAAATTAAGTCGTGGCTGAGCTGCGATGATTTCCATCGAATTACATTAAATTCTCAAGATTGTACGTTCGTGTCGCGATCGATTTCGAGTATTGCAGTGTCCAAGGATCTCCGCACGCTTGCTCGACTTATTTTCTCGAAAGCATTAATATAAAAACATAAATAGCCCATTGAGCGACGACGATTTCCTTCACAATGAACGAACAAATTTTATTCCACACCCTTGACCTATCTCTACATAAAGAATTACCTTCTCCTGCCGACGTTCGTTTTAGCAAATTTCGCCTCAATTTCTCCACCTTCGACCAATTCTTCCAGGAGAAACGACGTCTCTACCTAAAGTTCCTTTCATCAAATTTTACTACAGTTCTTGCACCTCCTCCTCGCCGATCCTTCCATTTCGTCCAGCAGGAGCGATATTTTCAGCCACACCCTGTATAAACAAACGGCCGAAAATCCAAAATGGAAGATGAGGAAACCTAGCTAACCTCTTGCATGCCCTTCCAGGCTGGAGAACCAACGAGAATCAACCTCTTCGTCCACGTCAAAAACTCCGTTCTACGTCTGTGACAAGCCTGCAAAGTCTCCAGCGACACTGGTTGCGAGCAAGAAGCACGAGTAGAGTAGGAAGAAAGGAGGATTCGGGTGTAGAAGTGCGCGTGTCCAGGGGCGGCGTCGCCACTCGCGTCGGTTGTGACGGGGCGCAGCGGCGACGCCGGGACGCGGTAGTCGCGACGCGAACGCGACCCAGTGCTCGTGTTCACCGGCGACGTGCTGAGCGAAGGATCGGTGCCGGGGAAGATGAGCCTGGAGCGCCGGGAAGTAAGTACTACCAAGGGGTTGGAGGGGGTGTGTGCGGAGCAGGGTGACGTGGCCACGCGTATAACGTCCCCGATTCAACGTCCCGTGGGCGGTGGACGGCGATCGATCCGCCGCCGACACCGGGATGTTCCCGTGGAAAAACACCGTGGAAACTACTCGCGTGTCTGCAACCCTCGTGGACGAGATCCCGGAGTCGCGTGTCTGCGTGCAACGAGCTGGATGGAACCGTTTGATCGAACGTCCAGGACGATGACTGGGCACCGCTATACGGCTGTATGGGTGCTTTTGTAAATATAGGATGCGTATGGGTGCTTTTTGTAAATACAGCCTAGGTGTATGGCTGCTTTTGTGAACGTAGCAGATGTACAGACGTGAGCGAGTACGAAAGATCGCGCGATTGGCGATGCTGGAGCTTGGACAGTTGGTCGAGGACGACGAGGAGGGTGAATTTATGGGAAGCTTGTGAGAGGTGTGAGAGCTTGGATGCTGGTCGAGGAGTCTGTTGATTTAAGACGACGAAGGTGCTGTAGGATCGTCGTATGCGCTCGATGGTGGCGATAGTGGCGAAGTTTGGAAATTTTGGAAAGGGCGATTTTGGGTGGACGGCTTCGTGAGAATGGCGACCTTCGGAAACTTGGTCGTCGAGGACTATGCCTGAGGAGGGAAAACGTATGAATGCTTTCGTACGTGTATATGTTACACATGTACGAAATGGAACGGACGAAGGACGCCGCGGAGATGTACGAGAGAGCTTGATAGATGATGTTTGAGATGTTTCTTGATATAAGACGATGTAGAGTGGAGGTTCGTATGTTTGATGATGGTGGAGTTTAGATAATGTAGGTCAGAAAGGTAGCGACAGCTTGAAAAAAGAGCAGGTTCGAGTAGGTTTGTCGGGGATGGTGTTGAGTTCGCGTTAACGATCTACGACTAGCCTTTTTGTACATGTACATCTTACTATGTAATGTACTTTCTCTCCCGCTTCTATTTCTACATTTTTCTTCTTGTATTTCTTCCTTCTATTTTCCCTCTGTTTTCATCGTTTCGATCATACTGTTCGTCTTGAGTGCAACTCGATATTGTAAAACACAAGGTCTGTTAAAATCAACCACTTCTCTAGGTAAACTCCAATCTCCATTGATCAAACAAAATTTCTCATTCTTTTGTCAACGCGTACCAAGTTTCTAGGAAGTAGAAGATATGTAGGTCACGATGCAGAGACAGATCGAAAGGGAAGTAAAGCAAGATCTCGAAAGAGGTCTTACTACGGGCCACTTTTAACCCTCTAACGCTCAAGTCCGTGTCTCGCGTGGCTAACCTTATACCTTACAATTCTGTGTGCTTTTAGCAGTGATTTGTTTGTTCGATTCGTCAAAACAAACAGCATTATAGGTTCTGGTGATAGCGAGGACTTATGCTTTAAAACTGTCCGCATTCCCCGTTATACAGAATCGAACGGAAATAGTCGATGGTTTTCTAAACGTAACATAGACGTACCAGTTTATACCAATGATGATTTAACGGCGTATTAATAACCTACGAAGGAAACAAATTTATTTCCAACAAAGATTCATCTGGCAAACAAGCGGAAACGTTATACGACCATAGATCGTTCGAAGCTTTATTAAAACGTTACAACGAAAATAAGGAAACGATAGCCTACAAGATCGTCGGATAAGCCTCGTATTGCTAGACTTTCACGAAGAGGAAAATTATATTAAATAAGGACGTAAACGCTAAACTGTGCGATACAAAAAATTGACATTTAGAATTAGAATTAAAAACTTTGACTTCGTAGAGCAACGAATCTGATCTTCTACCGCGATCAGTCTTCCGTGCTCTTTAATGGCTCACGTTGATTCTTGCGTTATACAAACCGAGAGCTTTTTCGTATTCTTCTCCCTTAATACGTACCGAAGAAGCCTAGTTAGGAATTTTGGAACATCCTGTATAGCAAGAAGGGACAAATCCAATCGGAAGAAAAAAATTGATGATTCTGCAACGATCGGATAAAGAGAAAAGGGAAAAGATACGAAACGTTAAGGGGTGAAACACTTCGCGGTTGCCTCGCCGCGCTACTGTGGTGTTTTTCATCGTTGATTCTTATTTCATCGCATCACGCACGCCCCCACCCCTGATCGCTCGCCCTCCGTCTCGTTTTTCAGCCACTTGCAGCTGCGCAAAATCCTACGAGAAGCCGCGGAGCACACCCTCCTGCAGCTGCAGTTGGCAATGCGATCGCGGTTCATCGTGAACGCTTCTCCAATTTCTTCTCCGCCAACGTTCCAACCAAACAACCGATAACATACTTGTTTCTTCCTCGTCTGAGCCACATTAACACGACAAGTCGAGTCAATCGTTACATAAACCCATTCGTCGTTAAGAGAAGATCTTAATTTATTTGGAAAACCGCTGGAACATCAAAAGTCAAATTGCTGGACTCGGCGTGGGAAGGATAGTGCACAGACGTTGCTCGTTGTACGACGATGAACCTTTTGTCCTGTACGAGAAGCGAGCAAGGAGTGGCTAGGACTTTTATCGAATAGAAATTTGCTTTGTTTTTGATTCTCGATGATAGATCGTTTGGTTCTTTTGTTCTTTCACGGAGATACGGCACGTTTGCGTTGTCAGACGAACGCGGTCGTTGACAGCAGGAAGGTGGATGGGTTTCGATAGGCTAGATAAAGTGGAAATGAAGTGAGGAGCGGAGGAAATGGCACACGTGCCGGATATCTTAATATTCGAGAATTCGTTTTCTGCTCTGGCTCGTTGTACCCTCGGGTAAAAATCGTGTACGTTGTATTAATAATAATTTCCGTAGACGTACATACTTAATAGATCGTTCGTAGATGTTCTTTGCAAGAATAATCCGTTTGTTCATTCGTTGGAATAGAAATGAAAAGAGCTGTAGCTACGTACAAGTTCCAGATTCTTTTCTTCTTTACGTTTTTCCATAAGTTGTTCCATCGTACGATAATATCGATGTATGCATGAACTATGAATGAGCTATAGTAACACCGCAGTAACGTTTCTGTAGATTTGGAAGGAAAGTTCGTGCCAGAGCGGTCAGATCGAATCAGATATTAATGGAACGTTTTGTCGGGCGATATCGTTTTACTTTGGTTTATTTATACGCGTTGTTAATAAGCGTCGATGGAGTTAATCAGCTGTTTTCTTATTTACTGCTGGCAAGTTTTTTGCCAACGTAGGGATATAAATTTAGCGTAGTTCCTTTATCTTTTGTTTTCCTCTGCCTTTTGTTTTCTTTCACCTTTTATCTTTTGTTTGTCCCGTGCACGTTCTTCGTACCGCCCGATGCAGTTAACCAGCTTCATTTTTTGTCATTTGCAGGCGAATTATGATACACGTGTCGTCGGAGAACACTCAACGATACGATCGTGTGAAGCGCAAGGGCGCAGTGTTTTTGTCCAACATTTTTAAATCGAAAAAGCTGACGTTAGGTATGAAGATCAACGAGGACGAAGAGATGGAACGTGCCCCGAAAGTCGAGACACCCGGTAAGCCGAGAAAATGTTTCTTTCATAAAGCATATAGATATTTAGATAAGAGGTTTTCTGTTTTATCGCTGTAGAAAATTCACTCGTTCAGAGAATTTGATTAGTCGAGGTTCTTTCATAATAGAAGAGTAAAGTCACCCACGTAAAAAAAAGGAAAAGAAGAAAATTACACATTTTAAATCACTTTCGATCTGCTTCATTTCGTACGTCTCATTCGAACGATTTCATAGTTGTCCGGATAGTGTTTCTAGGTTCGTACCTTAAAATCCCAATTTTTCTAGTTAATAGATATTAACGGCTTTCTAATTAATTGTTAAAATATTGATATCGATATTCGTAAGCTAATGAGCAATTTATCGCAAGACATGCATCGAAAAGGACGACTAAAAAATATCTCCAGCTCCTAAAAGCGAAAGCTACCGAAAAAGCTGGGGTAATCAGCAGCTGAACCTTAAACGTATCAATATTTTTTATCGCTTAATTGCTTTCCCTAGAATTCGCTTGAAAAAGTGTTTTTCAAGCGGTGACACGTGCGAGGAAAACTTTTGCGCATAATATACCCTCTGCTTGTGCACACGTATACGTGCATATACTACGTACACATTAAAGAAGAACACCTTAAAATACGAAGAGGTAAAAAATATTTCTTTTGCCTGGATATATTCAACAATTAATCGGATAATTTCTTCGCAATATAAATTCCACGAAGAACGAATAGGAAAACGCGAATTTATTTTTAATGACGTGAAAAATGAAAAATGAGAAATAAAATGGAATATATTCTATCGTATTTCAGCAAGGTAAAAATGTCGATATATATATATAAATTTAATTGGCAGGTCAACCGTGTTTTTTGCAAGAACGCAATTCTCTTCGCTCGTTTTTCTTTTTTTTTTTTTCTTTTCAAAAGAATATAAATCACGAATGTTGGTGATGAATTTTTCGAAAGCAAAGTGCGTCGTCGAACTATTCGTATTATCGCACTTGTCTTTCCGAATATAAATATATTTTACGCGATTTCCGAATGATAAATAATTACTAGTTCCGGTTGCAGATAAGACCAAACTTTGTCCACCGTGCATACGAATATCGAGCTGTTGCTATCGACCAAACAATTACTTTTTATTTCTCGTTCGAATCTTTGTTACACAACCAGTGACATAAATTCTAGGCTTTTGAACGAGAGAACGGTATAGTTCGTACAGCCCTAAGGGGATTAAGATTTGCGAATTACCAAACGATGGTGAAATCTATATTTCTTAAAACACTAGTCCAAACGTTTGTAACAACTGCGACTAATATTACGGTAAACCAAGTGAAACACGGTACGCAATTGATAACAAATAACAAGTCGGCGATAACAGGAATCAACACGCGTGTTCCAATTACGTAACGACCGTCCAATAAAATCTAAATCGTTTCTCTTCTATTTTATATCGATTCGAGGGAATACTTGAAAAATACTATTATTTGTTCTTCTTCAAGAACGATAATAGAAATTCAATCGATTGAAAAATTGACGATTAAACGTAACGATAGCAGAAAATGAAAAAGAAAAAGTATAGAAAGCGATATTCGTAGACGTTACATCGTCTTCGATGTCGATTATCTCGAAAACGGAGCCTCAGGTGAGAAAACATCCCGTGTTTGCAGTTTGTTTTGTTACGAACCACACCCTTTCATATAGCTATCCCTCGCGGTATATTTTTCTACTAAGAGAAACCATTCTAGATATTGCCAATTCATCAAGATCGACTATAAAACATCCCTAATCTGACAATTAGGAAAATTAACCGGATCGATCGGATATTTTAAGAAGCGTAATATACTTTATCTTTCCTCCACTGCGCTATGAAATGCGGTATGCCCGGTTGATGCATTCTAAACGATAAGTGGAATAACTCGATATTATAATCCTTAAGATTTAAGAGTAATAAAATACTATGATCATTGAAAATTCATATCGATACGTTCTTCCTATTCGAAGAAGCAATTGAGTCGAACAAACGCGATTAGATTTTTATTATTATTCGATCGATAGACGAAAAGTAAAACAGTTCTCCTTGTTTTGATAATTAATTAACGATAATTAATTTTGATAATGTTGAAACGGAATTCGTGTGAGATGGAATTTCACCCGTGAGAGATTCGAATTCGTACGATTATAACAAGATTTTGTCATAAAAGATATAACTTAGAAAACACGAAGTTGGCACCCTGCTGGGGGTAGCCACCCACATGCTATATTTATTTTTATTTTATTTTTTTTATTACCAATGAGATATAACGCTTTACCAAATGTCCTTCAGGACAAATTGTAAAAACCAAAATAAACTATAAAAAAAAAAAAAGATTCTGATTAGTCGGATAATTTCTGTTGCAGCGATCATAACGAACGCCTGCAGGCGCAGCGGCAGCGAAAACGACAACCAGGTATCGAGGATTCCGTCGACCTTGAGCGTGGCAGCCGTCGATGTGGTCGTTGCCTGTCAGCCGTCACCGTCGCATTCCATTCTAACCTTGACACCTGGTAGAACACGAAACATCGATCAGGATATGGAGGCGCTTAGGCTAAGTCGACAGGATAATCCTTTCCTACAGGTTCGAATCGATAAGTCTCTTTGTTGCTCGTTTACAAACAGGCCAACGACAAAGACAGGGAAGAAGGAGAACGATTTCCTCAAGATTCAGCCACTTTTTATCAGCCGAGATAAGGAACGAATGGAAGAACTTTGAAATAATCGAATACCAGTATCTAAAAGTTGCGAGAGCTGTAATTATTTTTTATGGGGAAACAGCTCTTTGGGTTTGATTAATGGCGATTCCGTGATTTCATTGAAAGTCGAACAATTGGTACTGGAAGGCTCTTTCGCGGTTCTCACGATTCGGTTCTCGCTTTTTTCACGATTTAATTAAAACTCAAGCGATCGCAGAATTCTTACGTCGTCGATGCGGTTGAAAATTTGACATAGTTGAAACAACGATATGGCAAATTATGATAATTTTTGGTAGAAAAAAAAGAAGATAATGGACGGTGATTTTCCACGAATCGGCACAGTTCAGTTTGCTCATTCACGGTTTAAAACCAGCCTTCGTTGTTTCATTAAGCAGCCAGCACGCTATACCAGCATAATTCGTTCCTTTCCAGAGTTTACCGCGTATGGTGACTCACAATTTCGTACAAACAAAACTCATACGTTCGTTCATCTAGGTCTTTTGCTCGTCGTGCTAGGAACATGAAAAAACCATACGAATCTATTATTATTATACTATTTTTCGTGATCTAAGAGACGCTATTTACGAGTCTTTGAATGAAAAATAATTCATTTATTCTAAAGAAGATTTTCTTATGCTTTTCATTAGCGAGAGTAGCTAATTAGTAAAAGCGTCTCCTCTCAAAGTAACGGTGTTCTGTTAATTTAAATTTGTATAATTCCAGATCAAATACTAAACCTCCAAACCCCCTACGTTCTCCAAACATTTCTACAATTTCATTTCGCGATTCTCTTACTCTTAACATTTAATCTGCAAATTTAATTCCACGTATAGATCAATGGGAGGTAAATTCTGTAAAATTAATTCATCCAAAGATAAAGCTCATTAACCCATCCAATCACCACGTACCACTTTCTTCTTCTATTTATATCCAAAGGAAAAAAAAAACCTATACCCTCCGTCCCAGTTTTCTACACCACTTCACATCCACCAATACCATTAGTATTCTATTTCAAACGCAATAATTCCAACAATCAGAGTACACTCGCGTTTCCACCAATAGCAAATTCAAAGAACATAGATAACGGATAAGCTCTTTTCACTATGAACAATAACGTCTGTCTGTGTCTATATAAAATTATAACAGTCCAGCTAATTCGATTGAAATACGAAGATGTATTACTTCCTGTCTGTTCCTTCGATCCTTTTTCACATACCATCGTGTATATTTGGACACATATTTAGACGAGAAGGCAAACGAAAGGATCGATTGATCGACGCTAAAGGAGAAATGAGAATAGACCAATGGGAAAGAATTTCACACTGTGATCAGTGAAATTTGTATGTGATCATTTTCCATTTTTAATGTTCCGTTTGTAATATCCGTTGGCTAATATCGTGCAACTTTTCTTATCGTATAAATATGTCTCAGACTGTTTAAAATCTTAGATTCCTTTTTCCTATCGCCTTTCGACATGGACCGCAAAGCGAATGCAGGATTCACTTTTACATATTTCAACGATACGATCGAATAAATTTCTACCGACTACCTCAGTGATAAAAATCCTCCATTATCAGAGATTCGTCAACTCATATTTCCTGTACTTCCAAGCAAACTCTCCGCGTTCATAGATAAAAGATAACTGGATTTCCTCGGTGCGAGTCTCTTCCGCTTGTTCTCCATTACTCAAAGTCACACACGAATAAGTTCACGATTCACGCCATTTCCCGTGTCTTCGAAATTCCTCTGTCTCGATGATCAACGACGTCTTATTTCGCGTATATAGGTACATGAACGATAGTATTCGCATTTTCCAGGTATTGGCGAGTCGCGAGAGCCTGGTCGAGTCTTTGGAAGAGTCTGAGTCCGACGATGCCATTCTGATGTCTCAGGTGAGCAATTTTTTCCGTTCGTTCGCCCTTGTCTACTACGTCCATGGAAGCGTGAAAGAAGCATCGATCGGTTGTCCAGCTTGCATTATTAATGCTAACGTGAACTTGATAACGATGACGAGCGATAGAAAGAGGAAGGGACCCGGCTAAGAGCGATACGTCTTTTCTTCTACACAACTGTCTTTTAGAATAGGTCGCGACTATTTTGGCACGTGTCATGGATGTAGAAAGGACACGGGTTATCGGGGGACTATTTTTATGTATCTGTCTTTTAGACGTCTCAAGGTAGCAGTTCGATTTTCACACGATTCTTGTTATATTTGAACGATAGCGCGCATCTTTCGCGTTATTTCAGAGATGGCTAACTATAAATTTTCGTTTCGTTAAAGGTTTTTATACCTTTGGTGCATTCTGCGGATCTTGTATATCTAAATTCAAAAATACTTCTCTGTATTTTTTTGAAGAATTAGAAATTTCCAGTACCTGTACTAGCGTAAGGTTGAACATCGATGTTCAAAGATTCGAAAATGTTGTTCTTCGGTGACGCAAAAGGTTCTGCCGCTCTCTCACACCGATTTTCATACGCCAGAAACGATAAAAAAGGTATCGCGGGTAAGAAGCGGTTTTGACACGAGAGGAATTTTTAGAAAATTGCTTGCGTGGTACCGTATCGAAGAGATTACGATGCTCTTCTTGGAAGCGCGTGGATTACACCGAGAATCCTGACGTGGTATTATCGGTTATTGCATAAGTTTCTGAAGCACTATAATTGTTCGGATAAATTGTAAAAATTGGAAAATGCTCTCGTAACTATAACTTGAACTACGTATGTTTGAATATACGCGAAAGAATGTATTTTAAAAGGATTATTAGTCCAAAGTATACGTACCGGGGTATATATTGGGTTGTCCGAAAAGTGTCTTTCATTTACAGACAAGTCTATTACAACGATGCATTTTTATGCAAACACGAAACCTAATCTGTCGAACGTTGTGATCTTTATTTTGATAGAACAAAATGGATCCTACGTAATTCGATAAAATAATATAAAACGGAAAATATTGCGCGTCCATTATTTCCTTATAAAACGAAAGAAACTTTTCGGACGACCTAATGTCATCGTTAGGCAATACGCGAGCAACGTGTAATCTCTATAAAAAGCAAAATTCATGCCAGGAAATTATTAACTGTTCCAATAAAATTGAGTCATCAGGATATTATTCGCACGATTCATTCTATGACCGGTATTCTTAGAATAAAACGCGAGAGATCGATTTACCGGTTGTAGAATTAGTCGGTAATTATCGATCATTCATAACAGTTCTCCATTATAAGGGATGGTACGTTCGATCCATTAACCCTGAGCTGACGAGTCACGATTACAATAAGCCTTAGGTATAATGGCTGCTACACGAGACTTGATATATCTGCTCTACCTAGATTCTATTGTCGAGCTTTCGATGAATTTCCATAACTTCGATCGTCGAAGGCGGTAAACTCGATATTCGACATGCAAATTCGCAGAAAATAAAAAAAAGTCGTGAAAGGATGAACATAAATTACGCGATGTTTCTTAAACTTTCGTATATTTCTATACTTTCCACTCGAACTTGCTGGATCATGGATATTGATTTTACACTGTTTAATTGCATCGTGTAACAGCATACGTAAAATTGATTATTTAGCCAGATAAGTACTGTCTATTTTATAGAGATTAAAGTGGAAGCGAATCGCGATAGCGACGTAAATAAATGTCAACTTCGTTTTATCATTTGAAGCAATTCGGGGAAAGTTTTGCATCTTGAAAATTGACATATCTTTCAAGTGGAAAGCAGAGATAATTGAACTTTCAGAGGAACGTCAATTACACCACTTGCGTTATCTGATTATCTCGGGTCACTGCAATTTTTTAATCTACGATATTCCTATCCGAGTAGAGGACCCTCGACATCGAATCGATGTTTAATAGGAAATAAAAGCCAGATCGATCGCTGATCTTACGCGTATCTCGTTAGAATTTGTGATATAATAAGGATGCGATTTAATAGTTAGAATTAACTTTATTAATGGAGCGATGGCGTAACTTCTGAAACCACTATGATGCAAGATATGGAAAGTCGATTATCGAAAGACAATTAGATTACTGCATCTTCGATGCAATATATACCAAAATAATGTACCGCAGTAGCAATAAATTTATCTCTATGCTCAAAGTTAATTTCGGTGCTAACAAGTAAATAGTAATAAAATGTCAAACTACAAATAGACCTAGACCTGGATACGTAACTAGCTACGTAGGTTGCTTATCAATAAAATTTATGGTACTGTGGTACTAATACTAGCGAGCAAAAGTTTCCTGATACTGTGAAACTTTGCCTGATAAATTATGTTAGGAGGTAAGCAAGGCCTGAGAAATTAATATTCCGCGCTGATTCTAAAGAAAGTACAGCCTTTTGAAAACAGTGGAAACGGTCGAACAACGAACTGACAAGAACAATTCGATGTAAAAAACTTGTCGTAGACTCTCGACTTATTCCTTTTCCTACGTAGAATCTTTCGTTTCGCGTTACTATTTCGCGGATGTTTATGCATTTACGAAAATTAACTGGCGTTATGAAAATTTGTATCTTCGGGTCCGCAACTTTATGATTCAATTAGATATCATTTTTCCACGACATAATTACAGTACACTCGTAGAAATTATATAACATGACGCGCGGATATTTTGTTTGAAATAATTGGAATAATACACTGGGTAGAAATTAAAGAAGCCAGATACAATGCATATACAGGGTATTTGCGAAATTATGGTACAAGCGGTCGAGCGGCGATTTTATATACGAAAATAAATCGAAAAAGAGAAGAATAACATTTTCTCGTTCGGAGTTTCCTTTCGCGGAGAAAAGTTTCAAGTTGCTAATTGTAAATTGCAAGGTGTCCGATTTTCAACATCCTCTGTGGTTCCATTTCTTTAATTGGATCCATAAACATACGAATTTGTATCGACATTCCGAATGATCGTTAAAACGTATATTGGATAGAAATTGAATACGCTAGAATATTTCTTCGCTTTGCTCTCGTAGACGATCGTAAGCTGCTCAATTTCTGCGTAGACCCCAATTCCATAAAAATACAAATGTGCGGTCTAACGATTATCGAAAGATCCTCTATAAATAGAAAATCCTCGTTTTCAGGAACTGGGCGACACCGATCCATTAACCTTAGCCCAAGTGCACGAGCACCTGGTACGAAGTCCACCGCCCGCATCGTGGCCTCACACCACGACTTTCCATTTTCCTCATCAAAATCAGAGTTCGTCGGGGAAGAACGACGTGCTGGCTCATTACAAAAGCCCGTCGAAGGCGACCTCGTGCCGTGGCAACGATCACGAGCTGTCCAGAAGCGAGCCATCCACGGATATCAGAGGTGCGAATCCAAACGACTAGACAACTGTACTTTTCTTTTATTGCAACTCCTTTCGTGTTATCTCGTACGCGTGTACGTGTATATATATCGTGTATATGTGTCCGTACAGCTGATAGCTCTTTTTTAATAGGAATCGTTTGCGTGCTTCGCGTACGTAAGCTATGGCAACGTAAATTTGGCGCTTGTCTTTAGCCTTGGGGTCCGATGCTTTCAATAAATATATATCATTTTCTTATAATCGTCCATTCTCATGGTTGTTCGCTATTACCGACGTCAACGAGGATCATGTTCATCGAGTTGGCTCCTTCGATGGTATTTCGGGCTTTTCGAATGAAATTTCGATCGTGGTAATTGATAGATTGCTTTCGGTTATTACTAGAAGAATTAGTAGAAGATGGGGATAGTGGAGAATTTGATTAGTGGTAGATGTTTCGTGCTCCGTTTCAAATTGACTTCATCACTTCCAAGTTATTACGTTGGTAACTTTTACTTTGTTCTCGTTCGCTATTACAGCTATTAAGAACTTATTATGTAATTTATGGCGTTCGTATAAAGTTAGCATCTTAGTTTTTGAGCTGATAAATTAATCTACCAACGTTTTTCTTGTTTCACAATCTTCGCAACGGTCTTATTAAAGTTTTCTCAGGTGATTTGTAATGTATTTAGAAATTAATCATTTTTTTATTTTTTTTTTGTTGTTATCAAGTTAGTAATTTCTCGTTTGTTTCTTTTCTTTCCACGTTCTACGGATTCTCTGATGGATATTGTACAGTTTTTCTACCGTGATCTTCAAACTGGCTGTGTATCAGTTTCCACCCATTTCCAACGTATTTTATCCCATTTTAATAATAATTTCTTTCCATAGAATATCGCTATAAATACCAACGTAACGTGTTATATATGCTAACCATTTTATTTAAAAATATCGTTCTCCAAAGTACCAAAATACTAATATAAAAAGGTATCGTTTGTTCTAGCAATACGAAAATAACAGGGTCCCTTAGACCACGTTGCGGATATTTATGCAAATTATTAGTCAGTCGGTATAGGCGTGTTGTCATATTTTAAGCCCCGAAACGACACACGACACGGACAGTGCATTAAGCGGAACAGGAGTAAAATCGAAGCCACTTGGAAATTAAAATAAATCAAGTGTCTCATTAGAATTTCACACAGGAAGATCGATAGATGCAGGCGTCAAGGCCGCCACCAAGGTCACTCTAAATAGATCCATTTAAATAGAACTTGCATCCTTATTTTAATGCGCAAAGGGTAGATATAAATGTCCCCACGCACAAGTATCTTAATCGAACGATCTCGTACTTGAATATACGTACGATTGATGGAAAGGATATAGCGAGGGCATAAGATCGGGAAAGTGTCGAAGAAGTTCGTTTAATTCACGTTACATCGCCGGCAAACTTTTATTGTTAAATTCTGTTTCTTAATTGATAGATACCGTAATATCAAAGCTAATACGTTATTTATGGAAGACACTAAGTAGAAATTGTAAGATATTTACGAAAGATCGTATATAGGAGTTTCATATAATTTAAGGCAAGTTCTCCAAGTACATAACTTGCTATTTTTCATATCAGAAATTTCAGATATTAATTATTCACAAATATCGATGCAACTTCAAAGTCGTCACCGAAATTGCTTCTACGATAGTAGCAGATCGGTGGTTGCAATTAATAGCCGCTGAATGTTTTTACCGTATAATCCTACGACGTATGTATATCGTTTTCAAGGATCATACGTCTAATCATATTCCCATCTTGCAGAAATCCTTCGATCCGTGAATAAATTAGATGATAATTATGGTTACGTTCTGCCAACAACTCCATATCCATACGAACGAGCGTGAATCCTTGAAAACGCGAAGAGCGCCAGTACCACAGCCGATATAGAGAAATATGGAAATCCCAAACATGGACACGCTTCTTTAGGACATTAGCGAATTCATATATTCGCGATTGACACTTATCTGGCGACCTTGATGCCTGCGGTGCTCACAAACGTACAGACGCGATCGATTTCGCTTTATTTTTAACCCGCATAAATTAATGGTACGTGACACGGTGGGCGTGCCTTGACTTTCGATCGGTTCTTCACCGACTTTCCGCTAGTAGAAAATATTTTCGCCCCTGCGGTGCATTTCCCTTCGGTCAAAGGGAACTTATTCTATTCCAAGACGCGCCTCTTTAAACCTCCCCCGGAATTTTTTTCCAAAGATCCTATACAGCTTTCTTCATTACCGTTCTACGTATGTGTCTATGTACGCTTCAGTAATATTTATAAATTTTCTTGTAAGAAAATAATCAAACCTGTAGACAGTGTGAATTCTGAAGAATGTATTTTCATGGCGTCCGTGGTTTCTGTCCGCTTCTACTTTGAAATAAAAAGATCGGGAAGATTCTTGCTCCGAACGAGCAGCAGGGTTACACACGAGATCAAAATAATGGCGATATTTCGAAAGTTTGACTATCGATCTTCTCACCTTTCGTGCTTTTCACGGATTAAAAGAATTAGGAGAAGAGAGAAGCTACTAATAGGATTATTTAACAATCATATCTATTGCCTCGTTATTACATATCGAGTATTGTTAAATGTCAATTAAGCACGCAATAATAAGGCAGCAAAAATAACATTGAAACACGGGTATTATATATAAATTATAATAAAATCAAGACAAGATAAAAATTGATCGTCTCTCTGACAGGGCAACGCGTGTCGCACGATCGTCACTACTTCCTTTATTCTTTCTTGTTGGTTGATTTACTGTCGTTGGTGAAAACGCGCGTGACTGATTCTAATCGCCCCCAGCTTGTCGCATTGCGCGATTTTTTATGCCGTCCGTTCGTGGCTCATATGCACGCACGTGAGACGTCGTATTTTTTATCTAGGCCAGTAACCCCGGCTCGCTTGCTACGCTTTAATGTTTTAGAAATGTTCTAACAAGCAGAGAATTAATTTGCGAGAATTAACGAGGGACAAGCCAATAAACGTACTTTTTTAGACAGTTTTCACATTCTACGTTCTCAATCAAATTGATAAGAAAAGTCATAACTTAATGACTTTTTATTTTAAGGATTACCGATGCTGTTAAAAAAACTACTAAAACATTGTTAGCGTATAATGGAAATTACATAAATGTTATTTCAGTAATATATTGCCATGTAACATGGGTATTTATAATATTCATTACATAAAAGCGAGAATGTTACTAGCTTCAAAATTTCTGATGCACGAGAAGTGCACCTGCAGCTATGTAATCCGCGATGTATCGTTGCATGCGCCTGCACGTATGCAACCATCGATGTAATGTGCATGCAGCTATGTCACGTCGTATTAATATTCAACTTGTTTAGCATATAGTTTGTATAATTTACAATTCTTCAGCTATTCAACGCTAGAACTACTATAAAATTTGTATCAAAGAAGTTAAAATGAAAGGTATATGAAAAAATATAATCCGAGAAAAAAAAGTGAGCTTTCATAAAAAAATATTCATATCCTCAAAAATGCATTATTGTAAATCTATAAAATTTGTATAAAAGATTACTACGTGATCGTTTTAACCGTTCTGGTAATTCTAGTGTCGAACACTAATATAAAATTTGGAATTAAAACCAACGTCGAAAGATAGAGGAATACCTTATAAAAGATTGAACTATCCGAGACACGAACCTCTTTCTTCTTTTCAAACTTTGAATAAAGTAGAAAGATAGAGAAGCAAACGTTATTATATATTAAATGATACCGTTTTGATGAAATCATTGGATTTCTATTGAAATTTTTCAGATCGCCACTCACACACATTTTCGTTGTTGCACCCAACGCCGATTCGTTCATTGTCGGACGTTCGACGGCTTCACAGATCAGCGGACGACAGTGTGCAATTGATGTCGAGCGAATAAAACGCTAATGCATTCCGGTCCGCGACCGGATCGAGATGACTTCTCGCATTCAGAACACGAACCGTGCTTTGTCGGTGCTAAAACGCCTGCTGAAAGTTCCCGGATTGTTTCGAAGGAGTGTGTCCACAAGGAAAGGGCACTCGGAAGCTCCTTGACGAGTTCACGCATGATCGAGGTTCGCCGAAACGATTCTCGAGTCGCGAGTCTCGAGATGTCAACGATTCTTCGATTCTGTTGAAAGAATCGTATCGAAGTTGACTCACAGGTTCGTTTGATAACGGAAGCGAAAGTTTCAAGTTTAATGTCAGTTTGGTGCGGAAAGAATTTCGAACGTTCTGTACTTCGTGATCTGTGTTTACGGAGAATGTACCAATTGATGAAGATTTGTAGATTGTCTCGTTGTGTCACAGGTTAGGTATGCTCTGTTTCGGATGAAATGAAAAGTGTCTCTATTACGCAATCAAAACATCACGGTGAGAATCGAAATCACAGAGAGAAAGAGAGAGAGAGAGAGAGAGAGAGAGAGAGAGAGAGAGAGAGAGAGAATATTATTGAAATTCTTTTATTCGTTTTGATATGTTGAATGAGATCAGAGCTCAAAGTAAAATGTATGTGACAAACGCACGCGCGCATTTGATAAGTTATCAATGCAGCATAATTTAAAACCCTTGCACGCAATGTGCTCGTATTTAACGACAAAAGATTTAGCTACATGATCTAATGTCAAAGAAAACGATATCTATTTTCGTTCCACGTAAAAGTTTAAAATCTAAATCTAATTTTAGACTCTGAAAGATATTTTCCAAGACAAAAATTAAGTAAAAATATTTATTCGAATTATCAAATCCTCGATGACCCTAACGTAACGCTTTTTTCTGCAAGTTTGCTCGCATATTCCAAGAAATTAGACGAATAAGACTCATTGCTGTGAAGTGAAATTTAATTACACTCGCTCACTGATGTAGGCGGAATTAAGCTATTACTTGTTAAAGTAGTACAAAATAGTGTTATTACTAAAAAAATCAGGGAATTTAGATGCTGCCAAAATTTAGAGATGTTTTTATCCAATATGCAAAATTATAGATGTTTTTAAGTATCAATTTGTAAGACGATATATTTATAAATTACGAGAAAAAGCTTCTAAATTTTTACACTGTCGTTTTCCCGAAATAATTTATTTTTAGCATTATAATGTATTTGCAAGTCGATGAGTGAGTGTAATTCAGAAAATTTTTCTGGAAACCGATCTTTGTTTCAATTATAAATTAGTCTGACATATTTACCGACCGAGCCTAGCGTATTTGAACTAGCGCGCAATTCAATAATCAATCATAACGTAACAACATAAATAGAGAGGCCTATGTTTGATCAAAAACAATTATCTTTATTATCATTCGAATTGAGAAATTGCAACAATGTTTCTGGTTTCTTCCGTGCGCGTGTTTCAAGCCAATTCGTACTTACATATTAATACGTATGTTTGTTTGTAATTAGTTTCAATCACGCAGCCATGAGAAACAGGAATAAAGGTTGCAATAATTGCAATACAGGTCGCAATTAGTTAAGTTAAATGGTAGTATAAAATATTATCCTTGTATCTTGGAATATTCTATCAACAATATTATTTATTTTTCACTCAAAAATTTTGCAAAAAGATAGCAGTGAGATATCAGCATTTACCATGGATAAACGTATAATATTTACAATATCATATATAATTTAAGAAGACATTGACTGTTCCAATTTTTTGTAATCAAATTTGCAAATAGCCGTATTTCTATCTAAAATATTATTTCGTAAAATCATTAAAGAATAATATATTGTTGTTATGTATCATGAATAACTTCTTTTACGATTGCTTTAATTGCATCGAGACGAGTTATCGAGCTTACATTGTTGCTGTTATTGTTAATTAGTCTATATTTATTCTGCACAAATTATTTTTTATCAATAGAACATATACATATTTTCGACGTTATCATAAGATAAAGAAGGTAGCATGTAAACCATGCTTCTTTTAGCATATATTTATTAACATATAACGTGAAAAAAATGCAGAACGTTTCCAGATAAAAAGTTATTTGTAGCGCTGACGATGCGCCAAAAGTATAGGCCTGATCATGAATAATAAACTAACACGTAATCATAGCTTAAGAATCTTTTTTTACGTAAATAAGAATGGAAGAAGTGTTGTCGATATTTCGAACGATTAATGTGCATCGTCTGAAGATGATACACTTTTAAAGTCCAAAATATTTTTTTAACGTTGCGATATCATTTCACATAAGCACAAATACTGACGAGTAGTAGATATGTATGTACTTGTTAAGACTACTTTCGGCTTTCAACGCACATAACCTGTACCTTTTTCACATATTGTTTTAAAGTTGAAACAACAGTCTAAGAATTTCGACGAACAATCCTATTTTATACAGTACACGAACAGTCTCATATTGAAGATAAAATATGTTTCACTTGAAAACTGGTGTAAATCAATTGTTTTAAAAAATTGCAACTACGATTACAGACAGCGAGTAAACAAATAATCCTGCTACGTCTTTTGGGTCGTTTTCCATTTGATCAATTGTATATAAAAAAAAAGGTATGTCTTAAATTTGAAGGAAGGATGAAAAAATCGTTGTTCTTTGTTTATTGAAACAAGAACAAAATTGGAATATAATTCAAAGACTATAGTAAAGTTAAAAGATTAAGATCATAGTGAATAAAATTTTAGCAGGGTTTATACAAAACTTTCAGAACAGTAGCATATAAGAAAAAGGAAAGGATTTAGAAAATTATTGCGATTATTATTGTAACTATAGTGTCCAATTGACTTGGCCATTGAGAATTGAGATTATTTCTATTAATATATGCGATATTAGATACACTATACACGTGTATTAGTGGCTCCAGACAATTTCGTCTTCGTCCGGATGTCAAACAGGTAAAAATATGAAAAACGAAAAAAAAAAAAAAAAAGAAACAGTAGAGAGACTTATATGATATAATCTAGTCGAATATAACATATATACCGAGGACTGTGTTGTCACTTTTAAGCGAATATTAAATGAATACTTGTTCGGGTAATTATTCGAGCGTTGAATAATCAATGACGGCGAGGTTAGGGCGCGAATATTATTACTAAGTGAACTGAGGTTACTTTTATCGGAAAGCGATGTTGAATCTTACAATAGACCCTCGATTTGACGGATTTTTTATTCAAATAAACTTGGAACTTAACTTGCAACTTTATGATCTTTTTTATATTTTCTACATTGACTTAAAATTTCTTCGATTCTTAAATATTTAATAACCGTTGCTCTAATTAATCCTTAAAATCAAGGGTTTACTGTATTTATATAATTAAGCTTCACACACGGTTGTTTTGTTTTATTTTTTAATTTAAGAAGCACTGTTCGCAAAAATGTTACAAATTGTACTCTCGCATCTCACGATTAGTTCAAAACTAAGACATGGATTTAATAAGACGAATTGAAAATAAATTTCAAATTACGCAAAAGATACTAAATATACGTTACTTGTTGATAAAAAAAGGTAATAACTTTATTTTAAGATGATTGTAAAATATTTATTTAAATTTTTCGCCACTGTTGTCATCTGTTAATCGATTTATCAAATTTTATGCTGTGCAAGTATTTACTAGAATGAATCTTTGTTCGTTTGGATTTTTATCGAAATAAAAGTTTGATTCTTTATACGACGGTATTTATATGTAATTTTCTTATCCTTATTCTTAGAATTGAAGTAAAATTTTACTATGAAATTGTGAAGAATACAATTGCCATACGAATACCTCTACAATAGTTGTTCCTCTTAACACAGAATTAATTGCATAATTTAATATATTGTAGACTAAAATTCAAAAACTACAATGATAACTTTTGAAATTTTTGAGCATGATGCTTTATTAAGACAACTACAAGATAAAAATCTCTACACATACAGAAATCATAGGAACAACCTAATAAATGTTTTAAATACATGATGCAATCGCAATCGCATCCAATTAGCTTATATTATTTATTACACAATTCATATTTGTGTCATATAAATGATGCAATTAGTAACTGTATATGAAATAATACTGATTGCCCAAGTCTCGCCGCGTGGAGATTGCTGCGTATGAAGCCTCCCCTATCTACGATCCCATTCATTCCCCTTTTACGCAAAAATTTACTAATTTTATATAAAAATATTTTTAAGCAAGCTCTGTTTTTGACGTAGGGAAGTAGACATCTGTTACGGAGTGACACCGATATACGTTTAATCGCTTCGATTTTCGACACTGAACTGACTGCCAGCGACGAAGTTTGCACAATGAATTTTGGTTAGCGAAAAATTGAATGCCCGCAAGAAAGTCATTTATTTACAAGTCGGAATTGTCAAATTCCTAGAAAATCTATGTTCAAGGATAAATATGTTTTTAATAACGAGAATATCGTCTGACAGTATCGTCATAAAATGATGATTAGTAAGCGATTAAATAAACACGTTCTATTTAAATGAAGCAGATAGAAGTGTAGAAAAATGATGATAAAGAAAGCCGAAATAAAAGTACTGATAATGATGAGTTGACGCGAGGCATTCTTGCTCCACAAATTTCATTAGAGGTAGGGATTTTGTAATATTTTGCGCCAATAGGAACGCTCGATTTTCCTATGTACGAGCGCGCGCAAATTTAACCTGATCAAATGGACAAATTGATAAAATTGATGAGTAAAAAGGATATAATAATATTTAAGATAATGTGCATTAACGATTATGAATAATATTATGATTTTAATGGAAAATCGTTATGTGTTATACGAATATCTACATATTTATTAAATAAAATATAATGAAAAAGATAAGGTACAAATTACTAAAATAAATGAAATGTCACCAACTGTATTGCATCGAATATCATTGCCTCCATTAATTGTCACAATATTACGCCTCTATTCTTTTAGGGTCAGTACAAAACATGACCAAAGACTTAGAATTAATGTATAAAGCTGAACTAAATATGTAAAAATGAAGCACACTCAAATTCTGTCTTCTGTCTTCAGTTTCTGCAATTTTTTTCAAATTTTTACAGAATATAAAATTCTATACCCCATTTACGATTGTAGGATATCCTATTCTATGTATATTTTATTTATAATTTGATAGAAGATTCCAGTTTTAACTCAAATCATTGCTGTATTGAATCGGCAAGTATATTAAATCGCATGTAGCATGCGACACAAAAATAGTAGGGGGATCAGGTGATTCCCAAAACGTAGGACACAAAAGAACATCACGTGTCAGGTGTATTTGTGATAAAACATTTGCACAGGAGTGTTCGAATTATGCGCTAGAACAGACTTCGACTAAGAGACATCTAACGTACAATCGAAAGACACGTAAAGTAGGTAATCAACTTCATCGCTCGTATTTTTATATCGCAAATCTAATTAAACGAGTCTTGTTATAAGTAGTGGCGCACGAACAGTAGTCGAAATGACCAGGCAAGAGTACTGGGAATATTAGACAGTTGTCATTTGAAAATGTTTTTGTCAACCGAATCAGCACGAATGTAAACATTAATGTATTGGCAAATATCGATTGACAGAGTCGTGTAATAACAGAAGTATTTTTGATTAAATTGTAAAATGAAGGGTATTTTGATCTTCGATCATTTAAACGACGTTCTTTTTACAAAATGTAATAAAAAATTCGCGAATCATATACAAAAATTAGCGAAAATTCAAGGACTAATTTTCGAAAACAAGGTAGGTCTCTACCAAATTTTGCAAAATTTTATATAGTAATATAAATATCTCTGTTTTGAAAGTCTTTGAAGTCAAGTATATTTTATACTGTTTCAATTTCAGAAATATTTTTCTGAAAAAATAAAACTATATGCTTCCAGATAAATTGTATAATACTAATATATATTATATTTACAAAGATTTTTATATTATATTATATTTACAAGGACACTACAAATTTATATTTTGTACAGAATGTAGACAATGAGGATTCAAAATTAAATCCAAATGTCTTAATTCAATTATTCGCACCTATTGTCACTTCCCAACATGTAATGGCTTCTCAGTTTGGAAATTCTTACACTTCAATGAAATGTCATGATGGCACAAATATGGTATTTGATGAATTTATGGGATATACATTCATTTACATATCTACAGATGAAGTAGAATTAATGAAAAGAACATTAGGAGTGTGTGTGGCAATTGTGAGGCATGTTTGTGGACCAGATGTTGCAGTGTAAGTTTAAATATCATTTATAAAAAAAATTACTTCAAAAAATGGAAGGGTAATTCTATATAATATTATAATTAATATTAGTTATATTAATATATATAATAATTTAATTCCAGATTAAAGCTAAACAGGCAGAAAGTCTGTTTAGTTTCGTCTCTGTTAGATGCATGGGTGCATTTAAGAAACTCTGAGCAAAGTATGCTTACAGAAGCAATAGAACAGTTATCAATAAACACAGACTTGGGTGTATCAATACTAAAAGTGTTGCACGATGCCAGTGACAAATTAAAGGCACAATCTGAATTTTCCAATGTACACATCTTGATACTAGTGGAGCAAAAATTTCTTTCATTATACTCCAGTAAAAATGCTCATGATTTGTACGCTTCTGATATATTGCTGATGATGCTTATGTGTTGGGTAGTTAATCAGAGAAGGAAAGGGGATAACCAATGTGCAATAAGTGACAACAATGATGATCGCACTGATATTCTTTTACCTGAAAATAGTTCGTCTAAAGAAGAGCAAATATCTTTTGGATCGAAGCTTTCAAATCCTACTTCAGAAGATATTTCAGATTTGTTTAGTACGGTCTTCACTGCTATAAGATGTTTACATAATTTCATTGCTATTATGTACTAATATGTTACTTCGTTATAGGTGGATCAAGAGAATCTTCCATCAATGAAAGTCTTTATTCATTGCTGGATGATGATTTATACAGTAATTTAATTCTACTCGGAACCGAACATGATTATACTACCAACGCAGTTCATATTTTTGAATTAGCAGATGGTATCAATCTTATTATGATGGTAGAAGTAGCTAATCTTGCCATATCATCAGGATTGTACGATAGTTTCCATTATATGAATATTATAAATGGTTTGCAACTTCAAAGAGATATTGACGAATTAAGACCCGCATTTGAAAACTTCGACTTAGCAATGAAAAAAGCTTTGGATGGAATTAAGAAAAATAGAGCTAACGTCAGTAATGATGTTGATATGTGTCAAAGAAGACTGCAAACAAAGTGGGAATTTGTCCGAAAAAAATATATGGATCTATTAAGATTTAGAGACCCAGAATCCATTCTTCAAATTGAATCAAATACATCTGGTTTCATGGATAATTTAAAAGAATTATATCGATTAATGTGTTTCGATAAAAGCTTCTTAAAGCAGGGCGTTGATGTACTTACGACAGTAGGAAAACTCGTTCGTCAAAAGCTGAACGATTTTAGCGATTTTCTTAAAGTAAAAGCACTCAAGAACTTTACTCTTGGATCATATCCTTTCATAATTATATCTTCATATATTTGTATTATCTTTTTATTTTTCCTTATAAGTTGGATAAAAAAAATATACATCCTTAATGCCATATAATCTACGAGAACTTCCCTAACCATCAACAAATATCTAGAAGAGTTTCCAGGCCTTGTGCACTTCATTTACATAGATAGGGTCACCCATAGACTGATTGCTCCAACACTGGATTTCACAAACCCTGAAACTCTTACTCTTACAACAAAAAAGGTAATTTATTAGAAGCTCAAATAAAATTAACGTACATAGAGTAGTTAAGAATTGTTTTTATAGATATGGAACATGGTTAAACAAAGTAGAATTCATTTGCAAGAAGGACATTTATCAGTTATGTGGAAGGATACAACATTTAATTATGCTTACTTCTTGTGGTTCGAAGACAGTTCTGTAAGTATATAATTTTAAGGCAACAAAACATTGCTACCTTAAATATATTGTTATATAATATTTTTCAGGGATCGCCAGTGAAATATAAAGTCTATTTGAATCAGGTGTTGAAAAATTTTCCAGTACCCGGTATATTTTGTGGCGATTATTACAGGTTTGTACTAACGGTACTGAAATATTTGTCTTGTAAATTCTTACTTGACTTATTTTATAACTTCGTAGAAAACTAGCGGAGACGTGTTTCCCTAAACTGTCTCCCAATAAAATCAGAATTTATGAGCTTTATTGTGTTCATCTCGGTTTGGCAACATCGTCGTGTGTATTAGAACATTCAAGAAGACTTGCGGCTACGATATGGGAGGTTACAGGTGTTCCAAATAATCCGGCTGACATACTGTAATAATATTTCTTTAAAATATTTATATACAGATAGAGGTTCTACGCTTATGCGCGTTACATTACAGTTATTATTTAAAAAAAGAGAAATATTTATGGAATTTTTAATTATTTACAAGTACTTAATATATGTATTAATTTGTTATTTATAAAAGATGATGATGCAAAATATTTGTATTTATTTTATACGTTAAATATTTAATGTAATGGCACAATTTAAGAAAATGTACAAAAAAACAACATATGCTGTATACTTTTTTCTCAATTTCACAATTAATTTAAGAGCATAGAGCATTGCAAATATTTGAGATATATTGAATACATTATTAAAATAGAACAAAAAAGTGGTAATGCGAATGAGAATATTTTTTAAATGTAGAACATCCAGAAAAACGCATATTAAAAACTATTCAGTACTTCAGTCTATGATGCCTCTCCACTTTATAATGCACAGATTCGATACTATGAACACGACACAATACCGTTTTACATATCTCTGTAAGATTAAGATTTTCTAGAAATAGACCAGTCTGTGTATAGTACAAACATGGTCGGTTCATATTATATTTATACTTTAAAATATATATTTACATTGCATGTAGCATAAGCGCTCTAAAATCTTGATTGATTTGTTTTTGTAGAAATTGTTTTACAATTAGAGCGTTATAAAGCTTTTGAAGTGAATTAAAAATAAGGAAACGGTTTTTATTCAATGATTATTAGTTGCATCCGATTTACGTACACTATTTGCCTCAGATAATTCTGGGCCTGAAGTCCTTCTAGCTTTTTTCAGTCCTATGTAGTCTTGCAGCAATTTACCTCTGCCTCTTCCAACACCACTTACGTTCGTTTCACCTCTACAGATCGATTCTTTCACGATTTCTGATTCTATATTAGAAAAACGTCTGTTCTTACTTGATACATTTTCTGTGACATTAACTTTTATTTCTGAAACGGAATTTATAGGCGGTGGTTCTTGACTCGGACTGTTCATTATACTTGTGGTCGACCTCCTCGATTTGCCTTGATCGACATTCTGTTCAGTACATGTTGCTGAATTCTGCGGTTTATGAGCAGTCATTGTTTGACTCTGAAACAAAGTAATAGTAAATTTACGAAAATATACAGAAAACAGTTTGGTTGTTACAATACACGTACAGGTGCAGTAGAATGGTCCTTTATTGTCCGAGATTCTTGATAAGTATCATCTAAAGGTTCAATTCTGGATGGAGATGTTTTTCCTGATTTCTGTTTTGCGTCCGTAAATACATCTTTTTCAGACTCGTAGGAATCAGTTACGTTATTTGAATTACCATTAACTTTTGTCTTTTTGATAAGCATGAATTCCTTAACTTGTCTTTCAAGCTCTGCTACTTCAAGATCAGACTTACATAGGTCTGGTATTAATTGACTCAAATGCTCTTCAGCTGCTTTTTGTATAGTAATAGCAGATTCAACAGCAGACGTCTTGGTTAAGTCCAAACTAAAAATAAATAATTTCAAACGACAATGTGGAATATTTTCCTATGATGCAAAAAATCAAAATCATATTTTTATAAGATTATATTCACACTTACTTTAAAGAGTCTATAAACTTAGTAAATACATCTGGCATATCGGATGATTTTTTGGTAGGAGTAGGTTTATAATCTGAACCTTCATGCGCAAATGAATTACTTCCTAAGTTACTTATTCGTAAAGGAACTGGTTCAAATGTCCTATAATAATCAGATCATTTATAAAAACAAAACTCTTAGAAAATAGCATTGTACAAAAATTATTGTAGTTACAAAACATACCATTTCTTTTGTCTTAAAAAGACATGTTTAAATTTGTATGTTCCCTTTTCACTACTCGTTGAGGAACTTAATAAACATGTAACAAAAAATTCTTCTTTGGAACCATTTTCATTGGAAAAATATGACGAGAATTCTTTATGTAATAATCTGTCCCTAAATGTAGGTGTCAATCCTACATCTCTTCTGAAGTGGAACCAACCTATCACTTGTTTACTCTTATCACGTAAAAAGTCCTTTAACTTTTCCTTATTAATTTTGCCAATAGAGTTGTGTAAAGAATCTGGTAATGGACAAGTTACAACAGCCTCAATATCTAAAAATGTTACAATATTTTACTATAGGACAATGAAAAATGTTTACATCATTGAGATAAAACATCTATTGAATATACTTACTACTGTATATTTTCACTGTTTCTACTTGATTGCATAAGTCTGTGTCCGTTTTCCTAACAAATTCAAGTGTTTCTCCTAGCAAAAAGCCCATCTAGAATACGGAGAATTCAATGTTTTCAATTTCCTCGTTCATTAGTTTAGATTATTTTGAGGTTAAGACGCTATATTTCATAATCTAAATGCGAATCATCGTGTTAAACGATAAGGCATTATTGGCGACAAAGTAAAAAAACATTTTTTTACCTGGGTCCCACTGCTGCGAACATTTTCATAAAACAGTAATGATAGAGCGGGACCTGAAATTGTAATGAGAAAATCACTATCCGCCATGTTGACAATTAACTGTTATCCGTTTTACAATTTTGCTTGTACTTTCTATAGTTATGTTTCTTCGTTATGTCGCATAACATGTGTATCTATAATAATAATAATAATTCACGTTATTCGTTTATTGCGATAGCTGATTTATTGAGATATTAGAAATCTAACAAAATTTGATAACGATATATCTTACGATCGTCACTTTGCTCGTTGGTATTAAAATAGTCTTACAATGTTTATATTTACTATGTGTCACTATCAACCCTGTACTGTAATATTTATATAATTATTGTTTATATGCATAAGTAGGAGTGGAATAATTTATAAGTATCTATAAACACGCTGGAGTAAAGCTACAAGTTGGAAATCACGATCGAAACAGCGGATCATTCGATCACGATGAACTAAAGATTGAAACAGATGAATCCTATATTTTAGACCTCAGATGTTTCAATTATCCATACATTCATCTATTTTTATCTCATACCTTTGTCAAAAATTAAATTTACACACGTATATATAACATCATATTTTAACATTTCTACGTTAAAAGTAAAATCTATGCATACAATTATGCATATGCGTCATGCTAATACAATTTGCACGTAACCGGAAATTGCAGGAAGCCTCAGACATAACAGGAAAACGAGAATATCAATTTAGACTTCCAAACTTTGAAATAAAAATATCTTCCTTAGTGATTTTTACCTCTTCAACAAACTATTAATTTCCCTCGAATATACATATAATAAAATGATACGTAATGTTTAACTTCCCTAATGAAATTAGGAAGTTAAAAACCACCATATTGAAAAATAAAATTATTAACAACTATTTAGATAGTGTAATTTTTTAATTGATCTCATTTTATCCGAAAAATAAGTAAAAATAAGTTTTTTTTGTTGAATTTAATAACATTTAACCGCGAATGTAGAAGTATAAAAAGATAATTGTCAGAAGTGGGATTCGAACCCACGCCCACAGAGTGGACTGCGACCTGAACGCAGCGCCTTAGACCGCTCGGCCATCCTGACATTTTTGACAAACTAATTTTAAAATAATATATTATAGAGTGAGAATAATTGTTAAAAATAATTGTCGTTTAAAAATGAAAAATTGACCGATCAAGAACAGTAAATTTATTCGAAGTACTTTTCTTTTATCACGTTTGTGTCTTTATGTCACCAAATACGATATTTTTTTAAAGACGTGATAATTAATGGCGAGACAGGAAACTTTCACGAGGTAAACGTTTATAACTCGAATCTATGTTGACTATATCTTATGTCTGAATATTTAAATTGCCACAACGTTATGCCCTGGGTTTCTTATAAAACTTTATGAATGAACGATTATCTCTATTTTTAAAAATCTTTGCACCTATCTTTTAGTCATTAAGTCGATTAAGTGAACAAGAAATATAAAATCAACTTTGATTATATATTATTACAACGGAGTTGATTATAAAATTATAAAAGAACGATATCTTTATGAATCGAAAAGCACGTGTAATTCACATTTGTAAAATTTTGTCTTGCATTATTAATCGTAAAATTCTTAATTCATCCCTTTTAATAATTCAACTAATTAACATTCTATCGTTCTATCGTGTATCTAATTATTTCTTATATCATATAGACAAACCGAAAGAAATTCTCTTAGTAAATAATTACGATTTAAAGAGCAAAGGGGCATTCGCTGCCCGTCGAAGTATCGGCGCTCGCTCGCGCGTCCCGCCTCTCCCAAAATACACCCGGTTCGCACGCGAGTCGCTTGTATTTCTAGACGCGATGTAGATTTCGATGTAGGGCTCGTGGATCGCGTGATGTAAGTCTTTAGTGATCTCTAAAGAGGCGTCGAGATTGCCTCTCTGTTGACTCGGGCTCTCTCTCTGTTCTCTGTGCCTTTCTTCGACCCATTCTCTTCGAATTTTCCAAGAGGAGGAAACAATTTCTTTTTCTCTCGTCCCATTATCATCGTGATCGTGATCGTAGTCGTCGTTGACTTAGTGACGCCGGATCATGACGGAGAAAAAACCGGATGACCTTAACTGGAGTCAAGAGCAGGTCGATCAGAAGGTGAGCTGATTTTGTTCGACCATCCTGGTTCGTGACCTTGAATCTCTTCCATCGTTGCGTAAGTGACCCAATACTGCGGCGAAAAAGCTCGCTAATTGTACGAATCGACCGGTAACTTGAACCACCATGGAAAATAAATCGAGGGAATGGGACTTGTTAACCTCTTGGAAGAAGCGAGATGAGTTAATTATCCGTAGCCGAAATTTTGCTTCCTTCTGAGCAAACGATATGGGTTACGCGGTCGTATCTTTCTGTAAATATAAAATATAAATAAATACTGATAATTATTTTTTATTTAAATTTTTGCAGGAAAGAATGTATTAGGGCCAGAAGAAAATTAGCTTTTATTTCTTAATTCTATTCTTATTTCGAATAAATTTCATTTGGATTAAGTTGTTTCATAAAAAAAATTCGACGATAACGAGCATTTGTACGATATTGAGAAAATTCGAGCAAATTTGTTTTAAGCGGTTAGGTAATAGCGATTGTCTCAAATTTGACGACATAAATATAAATGTGAATATCAAGTATAAATAAATGCATGTGTACTCGCATACAGGTTCGTAAAGGCGAAAGGGTTAAGAAAACCTTCGTTTTCCGTAAAATAGGACGTGATGACGATTCAATAATTGATCGCGATGTCGAGAATGCCCACGTTTGGAGGCTATCGATTACGAAACAATCGTGTTTTCGCGTCCCTTTTGGCGACCGCGATTATAATCCGTTATTATAATACCAACGGATTATAATATAATTATAATCCATTTGTAAACTAGAAATCAACAAAAACTTCAGTTTCGTTCTAACAAAGAAAAATATCTAACTATGAATTCTTTTCTAAAATTAAATAAAAATAACAAATCTCGTCGGTAGACAAAATTTCCAACTACAATTCCTTTTCTTAAGAAGAGCAGAGATCACAGCTTTCAACTGAATATCATTCGTCATAATGCATTTGGGATGTAAAGTCGTCATCCCTAATTCACCGCGTAGGTAGCCGATGGAAATAACGATGCTATTATATTGGAGACGAGTTCATTGAAAACGATCGTGGCGAGGATGCGGGTCAGTAAGCCGAAATGAAAATTGGCGATGTATCACGCGTGCTCTGTATCGTACATTCTCTAAAAATCACATTCTTAATGATTGCACTAGCGGTGTCACATGTGGTGGCCATCAGAGCCTTCGAAATCGATCATCCGCAATTCTTATGACCTCGTGCCACCGTGTCGAAGAACTCCGGTATTTATTCTCTTCTTCTTACACCGTCATCGTTTGCCGTGTATCTATATGTAACGACGCGACATTTAGAAACACTTATACCTACTCTATACCTTATACTCTATTTTCTTCCATCGGATTTTTCCATAACGACCTTATTTCTTTGCATTTGAAATGAACATAAAATATATTCATAGACGTATATTTGATTATTTTGTTGGATCTGAAATATTGCGACTTCTTTGTTTTAAGAAGATTATGTGGAAAATTTTGTAGGAATATTCTACGAAAATCATATTTCCGAATAAAAGTATTTTTATGAAATAATCGTGCGTAGCCCCTTATGAATGTCGATCTGCCAACTCTCGACCTACGCAACAATTAATCTTCTTCTTAAGAATCTTCATCTTACAACCCTAAGCATCGATCAGAACATATTCTCGATTCTTTCGGCGCTACCCGATTCGTTACTGTAATCATGTTCGAACAGAATTTCTAATTTCATCCGTAGACTTATAATCGATGCATTAATTTATCAGAAAGTAAGATTTATCAGAAAATTCAACGCAATTATTTTTCATTATGTAACAAAGTCTAATCTGTTCAGATCACAATATCTATTCAATAATTTCAAACTTTGCGAAGAAACTTCGCAATACGAATTCTACGAAAATGAAAAATTCCATCATCTTCGTTGGTAGAATCGAAGAAGTTTGCGTGTCGAGGCATTAATCGCAGAAACACAAGGAAATTGCATTATCCTTGCAACGACATAAAACTCGGTGAATAAAATTGAGGGCGAGCATCCGGTATAACGATGACTGTTATTGATCGCTCATCCCCCGTTGAAACGTTCGAATTTCGGATGGTGGTGCGCCTTGACCGTGGAAAACTTCCGCTCACGCGCAATGGAGTCCGCACGCGGCCGCCTTTCTTCGCGGACGAAAGAGCCTGGACTACGGCGTTGATACGTTATCTGACGCGTTTTCCGATTCTATTCATGTGCCGCGGAACAAGGATCGGCCAGCGATCAGTCCAACGTAGCTTGCGTCAGGAGGAACAGGTGTCCAACGAGTTTCATCTTGATCGAGAGATAAAACCGGATCAGTGGGTCAAGGCTGTTGATATGAAGACGAAAAACAGGTCGCTGTTCAGCAGGATGTGCAAGTGCTACGGCAGGAAGTCGGATTCGCGCGCGCGAGTACACCAGACCGAGGACGAGTCGACCGCGGTACCGAAACTGTCCGACGAGGTAACCATTTCTCGTGTTCCGGGATCTGCAGATTTTGAATAACGTGAATTATGTTGTGCAAACGTACGCGGACTAAATATGTACGTATCTGGATTGGTATTTTATTAGTAACTAGAATAGCAATCGAAACATCGAGACCTCTAACGTAGCGTTGGCCTCTGATCGATACATCTGCTGGATATTAGGGCTTGAAGTAGAAAGTTAAATTGGCAAGACCGAAAGTGAAAATGCAGGTGTGCTAATTTCGTTTCATCCTTTGTTCTTTTATCGGAGACGAATCGAGGGAATTGCGATATTCAATATCGTACGTTTTGTCTTTTTCTTTGATCGAATATATAAGGGCTGTTTAAATCAGAAATTGCGATGTTAAGTGTGCAAGTTAACTGCGTGTCTTTGTTTTATTTATGTTCGATTATTAATTATTTATACAAGTAGAGAGGGTGCCGCGCAGCTCAGTGTGCGAACTCTGCCATTGTGTTCAACAAGTAAAAGCAAGACGAAAATATCATGTAACGAAAAGTGCATAAATGTTTCATTAAAACGTTGTAACGAAAGTACGAAAGCTAGATATGCTTATACGTATTTACGTTTTAAGACGCCATCCGCCTTTATCAATACAAAGTTGATATCGCTGTGCCGTCGAATTTATCGTAAACAAAATTTCATGGCGATTTCGTCGCGTTTCTTTTTCGGGCAATCTCGTCTTGTTGAATGACAAGAACAAAAATGAAACGAAAGACCGTGGCGTACGTTTGCCATCGTGCACGACAACAATAAACGTATGTACGACGTATACATCAATATGTCTCATGAACGTTACGTATCCTGTCTTATATTAGACTAAACTACGAAAAGGAATATTGACGTACACATCGCATTTCATATTTTTCTCATAACTTTTTAATGGCGTATTTATGGACTCTTTGCTACATGACATTTTAACGCTACTTTTACCTAGTCAGGACACACTGGCATAGTTTATACGCCAAAGTGCAGGACATCCTGTCCATCTAATTTTCTATAATGTTTTGGTAATTTGAGAAAGAGTTACGTAGATCAAATACAATTATATTACGATGATGTAGCGCGGTTCTTGTTTAGAAATTAATTTACGATGCACTGTATCGAGTATCGCGTCGTGCCAAAACTTCGCTTCGTAATAGGGGAAGAAGTAGTGCGGTGAACCTTGAAACTCTTTATTTAAACAAAATCACATTGGCAGCGGAATCGTAGTGCAATAGTTTTACATTGTAGTTACGTAGTTCAAATCTGATTTATTCTCGTCACAGATAGAGATTTAAGAAGTTCCATGTCAAGTACTGCATTGATATCGACAGTTCATCTATAGACGACAATCTCTCTTTTATTTCAAACGTAAAAGCGACGATGAGTAACAATCGCTGCTTAAATCGAAATCCTTGCAATTGAAAAGGCGTTGAAGTACTTTAACTAGAGATTCAATCTGATTAATTTAATCTATATACGTAATATATTTTCGTGACGTTCTTAATCTACGTTAATATCGTCAGAAAAATTGATCTCATTTAGAAATTCTTACATCTCTGATTCGATATCTTCTGTCAAGTAAAGTGTCTTCAGCTGCGAAGTAGAAAAGACAGCTTCAACGTATTATTAACGCTACTAAACGATCTTTTTCAAGTCTCAACCTATCTATCAACATGTTTGTCCTGAATTTTACAGACTGCGTGATATTAATTAAACTTTGTCCAGAAAAGATAAAAGTCTACAATCAGGACAATCTAAATAAAGTTCGATTAAAAATAACGTAATCCTCGTAACATTCTTATCGCGTCTCGAATAATAAAACGGAAAATTTAGAATTTAACGCCATTATCGCCTGATTATCATCTTTAGAAGTCCTCGCTTTCGAATAAAATTGATTTCATGATATCGCGTCGTTAGGTAAAAGCTTCTACTTCGTTGAAACATAAAATCGTGACTTTAGACTAGACATTGGTATTCGTGTAGTTCTTCTCGATCTCGACGAACTTCAGTTTCTTTCGAAAGTGTCGTTTTATTAAAAATGTCCAATTATTATCATTGGTAAATCGATCGAATTTCTTTTGATACGTTATGGAGCACGGATACGTTCCGGGAGAGAATTTGGTAAACTACAAGATCTTGATTCGAGAAATATTTTTGGGGCGAAAAGTCGATGAGAAAAGATTGATATTACTGTGGGTTTTCAGCCAGTAACCGTGGTCGTTCGCAGACCATGTTGCAAGAAGCACAACGAAGAGGAAATGTGCGTGCCAGCGATCTCTAAAAAGGCAATTAAGTAATTTCAATCCTTCTTTGCAACCAATTTCCAATTTTCGACGTGTTTTTATACTTGCGATTCTATTTTAATTGCTTCGTTGAAATCAAAACAAACAACCAAAAAGGAAAAAATAGAAAAGAGATAGAGACGACGAAAGTTATTAGCGGAGAAATTTTATTTTCGTTTGATTAACGATAGATCAATTTTTTCAGAGACGTTAAATCTGATAGATCAAAGACACTGATTTTGAGGACTTTCATTACTCTGACCTTTTCATCTGAACCTTCTCGATATTACGATTTGAACTTTCTCGCAACTTCATGGCGCTATGATTACGGCGCTTCGTATTTATCTTTCGATGTAACAAATTTTTATTGATTTTCGTGTCAATTTCGCTCAAGATGATATTCATACGGAAAGTTTCTTAGTTATTTTCTTCCACTGCAAAGGAAAATGGCCTGCACTCGTACAACATGCGTTTTGCAAGACCCAACGCTCAAATCTGTGAGTCGCTATTGAAAGCTTCATATTTTTTAAGATAACTAGAGTTAATTTCATCCGAACGTGCTCCCTTTCAAATATAAGCTACCTTTCTTTCAGATTTGATAGATTTATCGATATCGTTTAATTTTATAAATTCGACTTTAATTTCCTCTATGTGCCCTTTTCTAACGGAATACACAGTTTTATTTATAAACTAATTCTTCATAAATCTTTAAGACTGTTTTGACATTATTTAAAAACACACTTGTCTATTATCAGACAAGGTCTATAATTCATACGATAGCGAACACACTGTCAACGACTATGGCAGGATATGCAAATAACTCGGTACGTGACACTGGAAAATGGAGGATCGAATGTTACATAAGCATCGAAATGGTAATGCGGTGGTACGGTCTAGCAAATTATCGGAGGTTTCATAGAAAAAAAAGGAGACTCGAAGGAGGAGGAGAGAAACGGATAGAAACAGAAAAAGAAACGAGAATTTTACTGTAACAGCGAGTTCGTTATCGCAAAAATAAGACCTTCCTGTTCGACGCTAATAATTAGCATTAGGAAGATAAGAGTAATTTTATCGTGTCTCGTAAGCAGATTACAAATTCTATGGTATAAATTATTCTAAATAAGTATAGCTCATTTTTATGCAACAGAAGATTCTATTTATTCGTTCGTTGCGAAATTAATAGTAAAGTGGTGAAGCACATGACGCATGCGATATCTTATTTTTCTGAAAATAATCTTCTGCAAGTAGTTCGTTGTTTGTTATTTAGAATTAGAATAATAAATCTATAGAACGAAACGAAAACAAATTATTTAACGTACTGTTTAGACTGCATACATATAAATCATTTTCCAATACTAGCACAAAGCATATCGTTCTTTTAAGAGCGCTATTAATTTTTAAACTCAACTGAGACTAAACTAAAAACGAACTAGTTTTTTAAACATAAAATATCTTTTTAATCTCATCTTTATCGTTTCGAAGGAACGTCGTTAACAGTGAGCGTAGTTCTTCAAACAGCTAAATTTCAAGGATTAATTGCTCAAACGAAGGTCGAATTGATTTACTCCATTCACATTTTCTAGATCAGGGAACACGTGAATGCCTAATGTTAGTCTTACGATTCAGTAAAAGATGCTAATCTTTCGTTTAATTTACGACCCAAGTTTCATTATTTTCCTATTTCCATTTTCACGTTCTTTCATACGCGACAATAAAATATCGCGATAATTGCTAGTTCGAAAGAGCCTTACACGACTGTTCATCAATATTTTACAAAAAGAGAACACGCTTATTGCGATACATCGGTATTAAGGAAATGACGTTAATTACTTAGAAATGTGATCTCCTCGCCGATTTCGATGTCCTTAAAATACATTGTCAGTATCATGCTTTGAATAACTTTTCCCTGTACAACAAATATTTTCCTATATAACTTCCTCCCAGATAGCTACTAACAATTTCCTAGATGAATAATCATGCGCAGTAGTACGCGATGATACGACAAACTGAATATTTAAATTGTGATCGATGATATTCCATTTGTTATGAATAGACGAAAACATCATCACGAACAAGTCTGGTATTCCCTGTGCACTACTGGGAAAGTTTTCTCGTAAAAAATAAATTCATCGCTGCTTGATCTAATAGTCTAATCTATGAAACCTTGTATCGCGAATCATCTACGATTCTCTTCCTTAATTTGATCGTAAGATTGACAAATTATCCTCTTGCGAGAGAGAATTGCTCGTTTATGCGAAATTTCTCATTAGCTGCGTGTTTTTATATTTTTTATTGTACATTCGTGGTTTTAAAAATTTCACACTATCGGAAAGTCGTTAGATATCCGGAAGAGTAACTTTACAACCATCATTCATCGTTATATACTTATTTTATTGGTGTCATAATTCCGCATAGAGATACCGCACAATATAGATCAAAGTAGATTTAAAGAGAAGAGCTGTTAATCTTAGTGACTTGTTTTGAAACTTATAGCAGTCGTAAATTAACTCTCTTGCCTGTAGATATATTTTTTATGAAGCAAGAAGATGAATATGCGAATGATCGAAGTACCACAATTACGTTTCCTTTTGACACCGTAGTTTCGTAAATAATGTTAAAGATATCTACGTATCGAGGGTTCAACGCTCTTTTGGTATTTAAGAATTTCACCAAGAGAAATGACGAATGGATTTCACGTCCAACTTTCGATTAAGCGTTCACTTCCAAACGCAATTTTCACTGCCGCGTTTTATGTATTTTTAAACACTCGTACGTATTTAATACCAAACTTTGGTCGATCAAAACGTCGTTCTTCTATTTAAACTTTTAATCTACTTGCCGATTCCTTATATATAATATGTTCTCAACGTTATCATTTTAAACAACTTTTCCTTACACGTATATAGGGTGGTCGGTTTTAATTTTCCAGTTATAAGCAAAAGCATGTTTGCTTTCACACGTGTACTGCTATTCTGTTGTACAGTGGAGAAGCGTGTCTTACGCTAACCAAATATGTTTGTAACAAGTACATTTGAACGAATTTATTTGAGTATTTTCCTCCCATTATCAACGTCATTGAATTTAAATCACTCATTTATATCGCTATCCTATCAGTAGCCGAAACCTATCCACTTCTTTTCATTTGGAATTCCGTGAGCGGAATATTCGCTATTTTTTCCATTCCTTACGCGTCACTATGACATACTTCTCTGTATAGCTCGGATATTAAAGCCGACTAGACTACGTATGGCAACCGAACATACTTTTGCGTGTAACTCGAAAATTAAAATCAACCACCCTATATATGTATAAGAAAAAGTTGTTCACAATGATGTCCTTGACAAGATATTTCAAGGGCATCGAAATCGACGAGGTGGCAACTATACGGCAACTCGACCACACCTCTTAATTGCATTGAATTTTAATAAGTCATCCAACAACCTCCACGCAATTTTTAATACAATTTAATCGGAATATCTTTGGGAATAGCATTCAATCGGCTGCTGCGTATGTCTGGTCGAAAAATCTAGTAATTCTAAATATTTGTGTACGCGCGAGGAGACGTCAAAGACAAAGCAACGATGTTTAACCAGCATGGAACAGGATTGACACGCTGTTGCATAATGACGACACAAAACGATACTCGTGTGCAACGCGATACTCGATCCATGTAATACGTCGGCCAGGTTTACGTTTTAGTCGCAACGTATTCTCCCAATTCGTACTACGAACTGCAGTGCATAGCATCTTACTTTGATCTTCTCCTTCTTCTACTCGATTTCACGAGATTGATAAAACCCAAAATAGAAGCAATGAAAACTAATTTAAAAAGATAGGAGACTATTTGGTTAAAACCTAAATTTGGTTTCGAAAAATGAATCGCGATGGAAAGGATAGAGGAATTGTTTCGAGTTGACGAAGTTCGATTCGGACCGAGGAATAACGAATTATGTTAATCTACAGCTAGTCCTATGTTCGTCTATTACGATCGGTGGTTTCCAGTTTATTGGACTTTGATTGACCACAATAACGTTCCATTGGAAATGTGTTCTATCGCATAATTCCTCAGCAAATTGGTCGTTATCTCTTTCTCTGCTGCTTGAAGAATGCCGCATTGGAAATTGTGGAATGTACGTGCGGGTTGCACTCGCAAATATCTGTTTTACGATCGTTATTGTATCGGCAGGTTTGTCCTACCGTTTGCTTCTTAAAAGTACGCGCGATTATAAATAAATGTTATGAAACTCGTTTAGAACGCATGACTAGGAATTTACGTAGATTTAGATCGAGGTACTCGGAATTTACATAGCATAGACAGTAGACACTTGTTTATCGCTGTGCCAGTTTAGTTCATATATTGGAAAGAATCAATTGATCCCATTATACGATGCGCCATCTCAACGTCTGCTAGACGACTGAGTCATCGCTGATGATTCATTTTTCAAAACTAAAATAAAAACATACAGATAGACCGTAGACGTTTACGCAATTTCGCGTTTTTATCGACGTAATCGAACAGCGCTCGTAGAAAACACTGTAAGCGCCAGAATTGAAAGATTTCGATGTTTTATTGGAAAATCGTCTGCATACCGATGAGAATGCTGTGATATGGAATTTAAGTGCCATTTTCCTTTCCAAATATTATTAACGGTGCTAAAAGATGATGTCACGATGTTGCCCCTATGGAAAACAAAATACAAGTACGAACAAACATTAGTTGATCGTTTTCTGGCTTTTGTCTATGCCATGTATCTGAATGAATGGAACATCGAGCTTTCTTTACAACTAACAGGTGGCACGTGCAGGGTTTTCTACGGATATACTTTCGTTTTTCATGGATTTGCACTATATCAATGCATAAATTTTCTCTTCATCCTGAAAAACTTGTTTCTTGGCATTTACGCTGGTGTTTTCTACGAGCACTATTCAATTAACGAAATACACCTATTAAACATTATACTGGGTGGCCTAATTTGGACGTTCTACATATTCTTGTATATTATGTTCGTTCTTCAGATTTTTACGCTTTCAAACTTCCTATAAATATCTAAATATCCACGGTCGATTTGTAACAATAAATAAAATAAGATTATCCCTGTAACTTTAATTTCAATTATTAGTAAATATTAATACAATTTATTATTAAGAAGTATTATGACGAATACTTTCACGAATGATCGTCCAACTAACCGATGTGCAAATTAAATCGCCATGGTCGAGCTACGTTCAAACGTTGCAATCTTCTATTTAAATCTCCGATCGGCATTGTTACGGATCGGTTCCATCTAGAAAGAGTCATACGACACTGAACAATGTTTATTCTTACTATGATTCCGAGATGCAACTTAAGCAGGGGCAACTTGACTCTCGTTAACCCTGTGCAGGCGATAAACGATACGGATATGTACGATACTGTGCAGCAATCTTAACGATAATTTGAAAATTATTATACAAAGAATAATATCACGAAAGGAATAGAACGAGCAAAGGCGGAATTTAGATAATATTAAGAATTAGAAAAGGAGTTGTTGATAAAAGCGTAATCATTGTTACGATAAAATTTAAAAGGCCAGGCTAAAAATAAAAATCGTTATTGGCATCGTCGTCGCCTCGTGGCGTAAACAACGTTTCATTAAAATTAATCCTTCAATTTTTGTTACGGCTTATTAGGAATTAATTCGGTGATTTTAGAGATGTGAGCAGGAAATTTGTATCAAAGTTATTTACATTGGATTACTTCGTAGCACTTTATAGCATATCGGTATATCATTATAAAAGAAAGCTGCGCTATAACGTTATTATATAATGCAGCGAAGTTCTTCACGCCGCATTTGCGCATATAGAACGTTAATCTAATGATTAATGATCTTAAAGTTTAAAAAATAACCTAATAATAACCTAATAAAATTACAAAATAAATTCTCCTTTAATAACGCGAAAAGTCTCATATATAATGAAGATTCTGCCAATTTATTCGCATTCGATGATACATCGGACGAACACGCATCGAATCTAATTAAATTCATTGAACTCGTCAGCTGCACGTCGAACGTCGCATACTTAAGAAACACGCATGCGTCGAGTGTCGTTTATTGAATGAATATATTGGATCGCGAACGTTTCAATTGTACGTCAAACGAATCGTTGGAAATATGAGCTACGGACGACGGTCCGTTCGAACGTCATCTGGATCAGAGACGCGCAACTGGAAATTTTTAATTACTACATCTAATTGCCTGTTTCACTAAGTCGTAGGAGAAGAATTCCTGCACAATTATACACAGATCGTAGACTGCGAACGTACATGCATTTATGGCAAATTGTAATGGTGCAAGATCGTACAGGATCAGAATGCGCGTAGGACGCAGAGATAAATAAAATAAAGTGTATTCATATTACGGAATTATGTAAGAAATGGAACTTCGAATAATTGCTTATTACAGGGGAATAAGTATCAAGTGCTAAAAAAATTCGAGATTTCTTGGAACTTTGAGAACCAAAGATCCATTTATCTTTAAATATTTCTCGAGATTTCCAAGAATTTCAAGTATCAAAATATGTTGGAAGAGATTTGCTTCGCAACTAGACAAAATTATAGTGTAAAACAATGGGGTCTTTGTCCGAAGATGGCAATCAGAAAACCGCTGCTTAAGCGTATTTACGTTCCGCTTGCGAGTAGATTGACAAGCGTTCGCATTATCAGCGATAATATAAGGATATAAATATAAGAACAAAAATGATACTTCTCGCGATCTTGCGGTAAATTTCCATCGAAAGATGGATTTTAAAACGATGAAAGAAAGCGCGAGAATACAATCCATTGGAACAATCCATTGCCGTGTTATTCGGGTAACTAAACCCGAAGGATTGAGAAAAATGGAAGATGGAAGAAATTAAAAATGTAGAACTCGCGTTAAATATTAAAGATGCATCGAATGTTTCTGGAAAGATCAAGAAATTTATCGTAGTGCAGTTGCTCGTTTCCTCGATCGTTTACTAGAAAATCTCCGACCAATTATTTGCATCTAAAATTAAGGGGAACTCGTCAAATATTCTCACGTATAATTGTTTTGTCGACTCGAACTGATTTACGATAAGTGACGAAATATACATATGTGTGATTTATCCAATGTCTAATCACTTGCGATTAGGATAACAATCTGTTTAACGACGAAATATTTTTCTATCGTCTTGTTTTCCTCTCTGGCATAAAATATTTAATTTACGTAAGACGTAATTGAAGCGATTGAATGTTGAACTCGGCTGGTGTAACCGGCAATTACGTAATTTTATTTAATACCGTTCGATTATTTCCTGTTCCAATCTTCGGGCCTCATCTTAATTAATTTTATTAGTCAAAATACCGATGTCTCTTATCAATTTCGCGATTATTGCTAGTAGGAAAATTGTACACGATTCTGAAGAATATTTATCATACGTTTACGTACGTTGTTTCAAGGAAATAAAACGAAAGTATATTTCACATTTTTGTTGGAATATTCGTTGCTTTTTTGAGAAAAAGGTAAATAGTTCTTTTCTAATTTTTTGCCCTTTAACATAGTAAGAAATAAATGTTCATGAATATTCTGTAAGTTTACACATAATGGACGTTCGTTAGTAAAATTCGTTTCTTTTTCTTTTTTTTCTTTTCCTTTTTCACGCGGCAGATAGTTTTATTATTTACGAGGAAGTGAAGAAGCACTAGGGTCGAGGACGTATTTAAAACAAAATTTACTAAGATGTGTACTATTTGCGTGTATTCTTACATAACGCTTCCTACATTTTCTCTGCCTCGAAGATCATCCGATGACAAGTACAAGGAGAATTACAGGGGTCTGCTTCTTAGACATCGCCAAAACAACACGTGACTTCATAATTCTTCAATTTTCATGATTTTATTTCCGATTTATTTATTTTACAAATTTTACGAGTTTCAAGTTTCGTTAAAATTACATAACGACAAAAATTCATTTCTTACATAAAAACATTTTAATTTATATTAAATTTCAAATGAACTTATCCTTTAATTCATCAGTTAATCTCTCGGCAATCAAGTTTTACAATTGTCGATGTATCGAGTTTACAATTAAATTTCACTTTCTAATCTTTTTGAAACACGTTGTATATGATATCATTCACATATGAATCAAAATGCATCTAAAGAGGTAGAAACCTTCGTTTCATGGGTCAGACGTGTTTCAAAAGAGAAAATGCTCACATAGTTCCAAGGAGATGATTACGTGAGCCTGAACACGTACGTATAAAGTTCGAGTCAGGGCCACCGGTAAAATTCGTGCAAATTCTCCACTCGACCTCGCCCCATTCATCTTTCTATTCATTTCCGATATATACATACGATCGTTTAAAAATAAAACAAGCTACCACGGTTTTTACGCCACTAGGCGCCTCTTACTCGCCTTTTTTTATTTTATTAAAATCGTCAAAATATCGATCGAGTTTGTCCTTTATCTAAATATAAAAATTTGCTCAACAATGGACACGCTATTTCACGCGTATTCTTCTTGAAAACGATTAAATTATTCTCTGAATTTCATTTCGTGACCACTGAATCGCTAGCATATTGCTTAAGATACATACCTGGAAAATCGATCTATCCTTATTCATGTACATTACGTTCTTCGTACGGTGACGAACGACTTCTCGTCGATTATTATTATTGACAGTCAAGAACCATGAAATTCCTAAGCAATGTATCGATCGATAAGAGGACGTTAGCGTAGATCCACGAGGTGTTTCTTTAGGCGTGACTATCGCCGCTTCCTCTTTCGCATCGGCGCAACGCGACGATTTCAGCGCTTATCACGCGTGACACGCTGGTTTCCAGATTAATTTTCGTGGAACACCTCGTAGAACGTGAATGAATTGCCACATCGCGGCATTTTTCTGTCGGTGTATTCGTAGCGATTGTAATTATTAAAAAACTCGATGAGAACGCGAACCTTAGAACTTGAAGAACTTCGCCCGCTTAAAGAAGATAAAAAATTAAACGGCGCGTAAAAAACTAGACAAACGTACGAGAATTCGAGAATATACGATATAATTCGTAGGTAGGAAAATTGGAATTTCGAACGGTCTTTGGATAAGAAAAGGATCTTGTAGAGAACTAGCTCAGCGAGTAGTTGAATGCTCACGTATGCAAAGAGAAAACGAAGATGCGTGAGAGCACACACGTTTTAGTTGACCGATCACATTCTTCCGTCGATGACGAAACCTCCATTTATACAATGCACGAATTCCCTGTGGTTTAATTATGGGGAAACTGGTATTCCCGTGTCGGTTGTTATTTGTCAAATTAGCGTCGATAGCGTAGATAATTACGGCAATATCGGGTTGCTACCGGGAAAAATGTATAATTAAGTGATGTGATCGGAAAGGCTTTTGTTTCTATGTTGCTATTATTTTTATTATTTATTTTATTTATTTATTCTTCACCCATAAACCGTATGTGTTTGTGTGTATATATATATATATATATATATATATATATATATATCTAAATCTTATTTCTAACATATAAAACATTACACAACCAGTACTTAAAATATAAACAATGTAGCCATTAAAATGCGTAATTAATTATTTAGATGGCTTGAAAAATAGATCGAAAATTGCAGTGAATACTCAAAAAAAATATTTAAAAAATTACTGTTCGCTATTACCAAGTAGCAAAGAGCTTCGAAAGTATAAAATAATATGAAAATAAGGTAATTATTTAGAAAGCTGCCAGCATCTTGGATTTCGATGATTTTTTAACTTGTTTTTCACGTTACAGTCTTTCGCAAATATCTCGAAATATGCTAAAAGGGTCCGACGATAACACACAAAGGAAAAAATTGTTCGAAATATTGATTTGATACAACGTATTAAAAGATTATGGAAATCCAAGGTGGTGGCAAGTTTCTAAATAATTATGTAAAGTAAATAGGCTAGAAAGGCAAAGAAGATTTGCTGATCCTTTTAATTTACAATTTTTGAAAAGAAATTTTAAGCTGATATAGAAGACAACGTAATTAAATGTGATGTTTGAAAAGTAGATCATAGTTTATTTCGCAATTTCGTTTCTATTTATTTTTAGTCGATAATTAAATTCGAAATTGAACTTAAGTGAAACAGCCAAGGAAAGGTGTGGTTTTGTTTCTTTTGTTTGAGAATAAACTATACCATTGGTTTGTCCTCTGCATTATCGAAGTTATCTTTATTGGTATTGCGTGCAAAGAAGAAATTACGGGTATTACACGAAAGCATCAGAGTTTTATCTCTTTTATCGTAAAAGTTGTTCCTGAACGATTAAAAGCTATGGCAACTTGACGACGTGACTTTTTCGTCTCTCCTGATCGCAATACGATATTTGTAAATCCGTTTCTGGTCATAAATTTAAAGATATCCTTCCCATATCTTTATTCTTTATCCGTGATACAATTGTCGCGAAATTGCGGTTTGCGTTTGGGATAACTTTTTGTCATCGACTAAAGCTGTCTGTTCGTTCCTTTGTTTCAAAGAATCTTCGTAATTAATCTGGAATTTAATCCATTTTTGATTTCACCTGCATCTTTGCTCTGTGCTTGTATGAAAGTTTTTGTCGTGTGTCCTATCTTCATAAAAGATATAACTTAGAAAAAACGAAGCTGGCACCCCGCTGGGGGTAGCCGCCCACATGCTATATTTATTTTTTATTTATATTTTTTTTTTCTTCACCAACAAGATATAACACTTTACCAAATGTCCACAAGGACAAATTGTAAAATAACCAAAATAAAAAAAAAAAAAAAAAAAAAATGTGTCCTATCCATCGACTTGCGGATTATTACAAAAATTTATACGGCGCAGTGAATAATTACAGACTCAAACGCATTTTTCGCATTATTTGTTCAATGTTTCCAAGAAACCGCAGATCATGCTTGGATACGTTAAGTGAAATTGTTTTTGTAAAGTGTAAATTGAACGCTATAGGATATCAGGAGATGTAATTATTACATTTCATAACCGAAATAGAAGATAAAGAACCAAGTTTTCAATAAGACAATGCTCGTATTCATACAGCCACTAAGTATAAAAATGTGGTATCAAGATTTCGGAATGGAATTATTATCATGGCCAGTATTCGGTCCTAATCCGCTTACGATCGAAGAGCTGCGAGGAATTCTAGCAAGAAAAATTTACGATCAAGAGAATCCACTTACGAAGGATATCGTGGAACTCGAAAAAAGGATAAAAAAACGAATAAAATCTGCGAAAACGGATATTGGAAACGAAAGTTTAAATAAATTAGAGAATAGTGTACCTAACAGATTAATAGAAGAAATAAAAAATAAAATCCACTAAACGGTGAATGAAAACTTCACAATATTATATTTTTCTATTTACGTCGTTATATAATTAGTTATAATTAATTAATTATTTCTGTAATTAGTTCGTATTTGTTCACGGCCGAGAACGTAATTTTGGAAGAGAATTTAATTTTTCCTAGACTTCGAAAGAAGATTTTTGTCGTATCTTCAGTTTTATTTCATATTTTAACACATAAAACCTAAAAACAGGGTAGAGTTTATAACTATCCATAGTACTGTATTTTTATGAATACGAATAAAGAAATGGGATTAAAATCAAAATTTCAGCTACTAGAAATCATGACTGTTTTTTTACGTTTTTATGTGCTCTTACATAATTATACGCAGTTTGTACACTTTTGTACCTTTAAATTTCTCTCAAATTGTCGGATCTTTGTCTTTGATCGTCAAATACGAATCGTAGCTTTCTCCTGTCATGACAAACTTTGTTTCTCGTTTTACCTGACACGATACGTTTCCCAACAATTATTTAGTTGTCGTTGGAAATCAATGATTCGCGGAAATCGGAATATATTTAGAAAGCACGTGAAAACGTGGCGGACTGCCATTGAAAAATCTCGTGTACTCACGGAAAGGCACCGTCTTACGCTCCCTAAAAGAAGAATGTCACGTCGATGACGTCAAACAAAAGAGGGATCGACCGTACGAGCCCTCGTAGCCGACCAATGGCACGTTCGTTCCCTCGATGAAACCAGCTGACTGTTGCGTTGCGTCACCCCTTTTAGCCTCAAAGTTTCAGGCTTCAACGAACACACGCGTGACTGTTCCTAAGCGCGCGTGTTTCGATGGAACGTGAGAGACTGCACGATGTTTTTCAGCCGATGGCATAGTTAAACGATTCTCTTACCAATTACGTACAAGTTTTACATATGCAACTGATATTATAAAATTGAATAAAATCCAAAGTTTGTACGTTTCGAGGGTTGAAACAAGTACGTAATTTGAGACTTTTGTGCGTATACTAGCAGCCTTTTAGCTTACAATTCATTCCGTTTCATTGGCAAGAACGCGTGTTAATCTTTAACGAAGGATAATTTTTGATAGGATAATTATCTCCGAGCTCGCTATTAATCTTCTTACTTTCATTTACTCGTCTTAGATTGGAGTCCCCGAATGTATATGCCATGCTCTCAAAATATACCGAGGCCCCTATAACGTTCTATTTTAAAAGATGTTGATGTTCGAACTCTCCCTTTCTTACCGCTCAAATGAATCTATAGCGAGTCTCACCTTTATATTCGTATAAGAAAAATAGGCACGAGATCCTAAAACCGTCCTTAGTAAACTTTATTCGTATTCCCATAAATTATCACGTCCCCACATTTCTGACGATTAATTGGAATTTTCAAAAGTCAATGTTACAGACAGGCGTGATAGGAAATTTAGATATGGAGTCGCGATTTCGGAATTCGACGGTAGAATTGTTCACGACCATTGGCTTTCGCGTTGTTTGCCAACATTGCGCAACTGTATCTCACTAGACCTGGTTCCGTTTATGCGGAAGCCTCTTTTGGCGCGCAATTATTGGAGCAGCGACTTTTTCTCGCTCGAGGGACCAAGAGAACCGGTTTGAATGAAAGGAAACGTTTAAAGAACACGAATCTTCTATGAAAAGATATTCTGGTTAAGAATGAACATTTTGAAAGCATCCTCGCGATTCTCTTCCGGAATAGCGGAACATTATCTGGAATGGTTTGTTTTGGTACTTTGTGTCTCCTTGTGAGAAATTTTATCGAACGAGAAAATGAAAATCAACTTGCAAAAATCGCAGGAATTTTTTGAATAGAACGATAAGATACGTTGAAACGAAATATCGATAAGAATAAGAATTATGTACATAAAAGTTGTGTCGATTCTTCGTTAGATTCATTAATAAGCCACTTTCTACTATGACTTTACTTCGATTAATTACTTTGTGTGTCTGAAAATAATATCATAAATGACAATTATTTCTGAACGAATATTGTTCTTGTACACGTCACTTATTTTAGACAAAAAAAAGATAATATGTTATACGAGGGAGACCATTTACATTTTTATTATATGATAATATTTCACAAACATTACTGGTCTTTTTAAAGAACATTAGAGAAGACCAACGATTTTATATTTATGGAACACGATGTTTTTATACGTTTCATAAAAAAGGGATGTTTATAACATAAAGACGGAGTGTCCGATGAACTAAAAACTCTCATTTACGCCGTTTCTTTGGTAGAAAAGCTTTATCGATCCTAGAATAATCGTCCGACGAAATCCACACGCGCTTTCGATGCTTTGTACTCGTCTGCTCGTCAACTCAAAAGCCAAACCGCGTTTCGAATTTCGTCATACAGCGACGCAGAAAAATGATCAAATTTTCTCTTGTTTTATTTTTGTATTGGACAGCGAAAAACACAGGATCGACATACAAATAAAAGAACTTTGTAAAAAATGCGATAAAACTAACGAAATACAGTATCATTCGTCCTCACGACGCCTGGCAACGAAAATTCAAGAAAGCTGATTTTAAAGCGTCGATTCGAAAATATTTTCCACTTTCATCAAACGGAATCTTCGCTTCGATGTGATAATTAATAACGAGTTTCCATCGAGTCTACGTCGAGAAACTTGCTTATAATCGTGACTCGGAGGAACTTCCTCTGCTTGCACGATTCATCGCCAACAATTTTCAACGCACTGCACCGCCTACTTCTTCGTAGTCAGCATCATCGATCGACCATCGAATACACGTCGACGGTGAGGAACGTTTCTGTCACTATCGTCCCTATCGACCCATATGTTCGTGCTTCGCCAAACACACCTGGAAAGAATATGCGCTACGCCACGAGGAAGCCTTCCTGTGGCATATAAAAGCACAAGATAATGGACAAGGAACGATGGAGAATGCTCGATCGATCGAATGACAACGAGACTGTTACCTTCGTAGGAGGACCATTTGTTCCTTTTCCGTTTTATCAGCTTTCCGATCGGTCGAACATGTTAGAACTAACGACGATGTAACGCAGTTCAATTGTACAATTCACACATATAAAATATGAGAAAACGTATATTTCTTACATAAACATTACATTTTAGCAAGCTTGCTTTACGAACGTTGCACGTTGTCTGCATCCACCTGAACGTGCAATGAACGCAAACATATAGAAATATATTTCATGAAATAGTAATTGAAGGAGAAATACCTCGACTAGAACTTTTGGAAACGTCACTCTTATTCTTTTGTATGTAGACAAATCTCTAATTATAGAGGGTTAAAATAAATATCGGAACATTCAACGTATCGTGCATCCGAGTGCGGATATGACGAACGGAAGTTGCGCATCGCGTGTCCGCTAGAAACACAGTCTCCAGAAGATAAACGCAAGTTGCAGCTCGAGTCGGTGCAATACGCGATGGAAAAGCGGAATGAAATACTCTATTTGTTGCCAGCTATGTGATATCGGTATAATGAAACATAAATTGACTGGAAGATTAAACGAAGTGAATTGCGTCGTTGTTGTTGCAAAGCTGTATCGCGTTACCGCGAAGCAAAAGAACAAGCACGATGGACATAGAACTGTGGGACAATTGTTAAATAGATCGAAGAGAATCAACGACTTTTATTAGGTAGAGCTCAATGCTCAGTACCATGCAGTAATATTACTGAATGAAGCAGTGGACGATCGAGTACTATTGGTTAATGAAAAAGGTAGATTGATCGAAGGTACTCGAGTACGTTTTTGCACTCGACTTTTTATTACAAATATCTTGGAAACGCTGTACGTGTTATCGTATTTGCGTAATCTCGATGCTGGAAAGTTCATAATACAGCGAATAGAAATTGAAATTGATTTAATCGACGTATCGCTGATAGCATCGTTTCGCTCGTTTCTCTATCGATTTTCGTCGAAGAAGGTAAAGGTTTTCCGATAAAACAGCCATGAAAAAATAATATCCAAGTTAAAATATCTGTAAACGGTGTAACTTTTTAGCGAATAAGCTCGACAGCTTATCCGGGTTTTAAGCGACGTTTATCTACTCACAGAATGGTAAGCCGGTAATCATTTTACGACGCTGGTTCGCGACATATTTCATCCGTGTTAAACGATACACTAACAAAGAATATATTGGACGATACGGAAGAAACGAAACTGAATGCAACGAGGGCCGTCAATTAAAAAGACGATAAAAAGTAATCACTCTCGATGTTTCTGTTGCTTCGAAACGAGGAGACGGAGTAGTAATCTTGTTAATTTCACGGATTAACCGTAGACGATATAAAAAGAGAAAAAATTTTATATATAAATTATGCGATGAAATACCGAGTTCAGCTCGTCAGAGAACAACAATGATTTCATATTTTTTCGAAGAAGATAATGCACGTGTTGGACATTAAAGTCGATTATTTTTTAACGTATTTTGCAGTAACATCGTATCATATCTATGAAAAGGTCAAGTCAGACGTTCTATGCCGTAAGGAAATTATTTTCCGAAGGAGTAACGATTAATAGTAATTGGTAGGCGTGGAAAAATCCATCCCAGACGTGGAAGACGCAAATTTGTAAATTTTCGCGTAACGCGGTAACAGAAGCGTCTCAGATTCACGTGATGCAATCGTTGAATTTGTGGGTGCGGAATCGAATGACTTTTTTGCCCTTGAGAGGACGAGCCTCCATCTCGCGCACGGCACATTCACCGATAATGTTGGGTCATAACGGAGTGTGCGAACAAGGGGAAATTCACCCCTCTCTCGCTCCCCCCACTCTTTACATACCCCACCAGAGCGGTTCTTACGCAGCGTCGTATCGTGCGCCACGGAGCCCGCCGCTACAATTGACGCAAGAACCAGCTCCGTTTTCGTAAGAGGTCTCGCTGTTGATCGCAGTTAATAAAAGCCGGAACTGATTCATGGAAGATTATGAAATTAACACGTCGGATTGTTTGCACAAAGATATATTTTAGTCCCGAAAAATGTCATATTCGATAAGGGAATTATCATCGTACAGTATGATAATGCAGTTTTGGAAATTTGCGCGATAATGATATAAACGACTACACCAATGAAGCGATACTTTCGATGGCTTACATCTTATCGGATATAAACATCGATACAAATCATGGGAATTAACCGATCGAAGATACATTATCGATATTAATTTTTTATCGGTTCGTAGGATTTTTTGAAACGAAAAGAAAGGGTATTCCCGGAGGCGATGAAAAATTTGCTTATCCCGGAAGGTAAGGAAAGATTCGATTATCGCCTCTGCATATTAAAGGAATTCTTAACTCGTCGTGTTGATTCGTAAATCTGTTTATAAAGAAACGCGAACATCGTATTCTACTTTGTACTTCGTTATACATCCTTCCAGCTACAGGCTGTTTTCCATTTAAACGAAGCTTACGCGTGAGAGCAACGAAAACGAATTATCGGCAACTGTTAAAACAGATCTGAAATCGTACGATGAGCATTCTAAGCTGCCGCTTGCTACGATTTCCATATACGCATCGATGTTAAAACTAACAACGTTAGACAACATTCGACGATATTCGACAACATTCTCGAAAGCATCGAGTGACATTAACCTTCGGTCGGAAGCAATTTTACGATCATTATGGAATACGATTTGCTTCACAAATACAAACATGCCGAGTGACTATAACTTGCGTGAACATACACAATCTGGATGATGAATGACGTAAAATTAGTATGGCGCGGAATGCGGGTGCAAAAAGTTTTATTAATCGGTAACGAGGAATCCTGGTGCATCCGTCACTGGGCCGTCGGTCTTCTGGATGGCCTCTTTTCTCCCCACCACTAGTTCAGCATGTTCGTCCATGGAAGCGTAGGTACGCGCGTGGAACAGACGTGTTCGTGCCAGTAGTCGCGATATAAAACTCGTGAGATACGCTGGTAAACGACAAATCGTACGTGGCTATCCGAACGAGAACGCAGTTACATCAACGCGCGTGTATGAACTCGTGCGTCTGGAATTCACCGGAACACGGATCGTGTATAACATAGAAGAGAGAACCGGATTCGTGGCAAGTCCTCGAAACGTGTCGTGCGCTCTTGTTCCATCGTGCTTTCTCGCCGGGCCGTGCTTCGAAAACGCGTTAAACACGAAGCTTCTAGAGGGCCGCAGCTCGGGGTGCAGCAGCGAAGGGAGGGCAATGAAAACGTCGACGTTATCCTCCAGTGACATGATCAAACAGGAGGTGAGCCAAGACGAGCATCGTACGCGAAGAAGAATGGCTCGTGTAACGGAAGACGAGGCCGGTTTTCGTGTCGATCGATGGAATTCCTTTAACGTGTATGTTTCTCCTCGTCGCGGCTCGTTTTATGTAAAACATGGATAAAGAAGAAAGAATTGTGTAGAAGAACGCGCTTCGGATCAAGCATTTCGTTTCTTTTTGAAGTCGCTTTATCGTACGTGACTTGTCATCGCTCGTTCCGAAGCTTGTTCCGTAGGAACTACGAATAGGAGTGCCGAGCTTGTACGAGTTGGTTCGCGCGTAAAGGTTAACAGAGATCGGGAGCGTGTTCGACGAACGTGTGATGAATCCAGGAACGGTAGGACGCGACGCGTGACCGTCGCTACGGCGGTTAATCAATTAATCGATTAATGAGCAAACGCGTTGAATTACGTGAAACGCACGACGCATGATTATGGGCATAGTGGCTGATAAAAAAGGAATACGCGCGTTCGATTGTATCGACTGATAAGTAATTGCACGAGTCATATCCGCGAAACTACGAAACGTCCACTCGATCGACAATGCCGACTGTCACACAGCACAGTGCGAAAACGAGTTTGCCGAGAAGTTTACCGCCGCTGGCTATTACCGAATACCATTTCCATAGAGCGCTTCAGGAGCGTGACAATTCGGTGCCCTTGTTGTTATCGATTATAATGATCGTTGACGGGACAGAAAAAGGGAAAGTAGCATGCTCGATGATACCTGTGAGTGCAGCGTGTATATTTAGGATCGATAAACGCACGCGATTCTCGATACCTGTGCCACGTATCGTGTCGGACGATAAACCTTTAAATAATTTATGACCGAAAGAGACGATAAGCAGCTTCGAACTTCGTAGAAGTCCACTTTACTTCTTTCTCCTACGTTTGATGATTTTACGCGGTACATTTGGTGGAAATTCGCCGATGCTCTTCGCCACCCACGATTGTTTATTCAGATAATAGAAGCTCGTGTTCAAGTAGGTAGGATCCAATGGGCTGAAGTTTATTTAATCGGACATTAACTAAAATTTCCTATAATCTGACCGATTATAATTATCGCGAGAGGGGCGGCAATATCTCTTAAAATTTTTCAGCATTTTTAAGTAATTTTAAAGAAATGTTTAGTATCTCTTCTTTCCATCGAGTGGCAGTGAAATACTCGAGACATTTGTTTATTCTACGTACATATGCACACAGATATACAATAGTGAAATGTTATCTCACCGTTGCTATATTAAATCACACAATAAAACGAGCTACTGACATTATGCATTGTGTTCAGCGAAACGATATGCACGATTTTCGAAACACTTGCGATAACGTAACAACAAAATATTTCGTCCGTTTCGAAAATTTCAGCTGCGAATTGCAATACTTAAAATCGTCAAGAAGTACTTCTTTCTGCAAAAAATTAACGTCACCTTGACCTTATCGAATGGCACGACGCTTTCTCGATTTCGGAGTATCGTAGCCGCTGTCAAGAGGAATTCAACGACCTACAATACTATAAACTTCAAAAGACCTTGAGCTCAAAATTCTTGAATTCACTTATCATAGGAAGATGGGAGATTTACGATAGGAAGATTAACGTGTGAAATTCGGTTTAACAGGGCGTTAGATCGGACGTCTATAATAACGTTCGTGACGTTAACCAGTTGCAACAGAAAAAATTAGCAAAGTACGATGTTGGTGCGACTACGTCTCAATGGGTGTCATTTCTTAATGCTTCAATTTATCATCGTGCTATATCGTTTCCACTTAATGAGAAATATTCTCGCAAATGGACACTTGGATACTCCGTTGGGAGTGACCATCCGACTATCTGATGTAACAGCGACTCGGATAGTCGCCTTCAACGCAATGTCCGAGTGTCCACTTGCGAGAAGTACTATCAAATGCTCGACACTAGAGAACGCTCGCTGCTCGAAGTCGGTTCCGACAAGTATCAGCATCAACTGCCACTCAAGGAAATAAAATCTTGATCCGTTAACGTTGTTTCGTAAATCGAGTTGAAACTCAGAGTCGATGGATATATCTAAGTTTAGACAAATAAGCGACAAGTGGGAAAGAGTTTGCGAGAAGCAGCGACTGCAACGAACTTGACATCTTAGGTGAAAGACTGTTCGATAATCGAAACACTTGACCGTGCAACGTGTTGCATCGATGCACGTGTAACGGTTCCGGTTTTGTTCGGTTACCAAGCGCCGGCTTCGCGGAAGAACAAATCGTAAGAGACGACGCCTCTGGAGAGGCATGTCCAGGCCTAACACACAGGCGTGTAACGTGTTCTCGCGAAAGAGGTCGTCGCGCTTTGGATAGATGTTTTCGTTCGGCACGGCGGCCTTGACACCTCGGTTATGCGACGCACGATACGCGACAGAAATAGCCGGTATACGAATCGACTCGATTCGCAACGTGAAATGAAACGTAAAATCCGTTTTTGGTGTATACGTCACGCGAGTTTCGTGACAAATTTCCAGACTTCGTTCGTCGCGTGCTCTTATTTTTCGTAGACGCGAGAAAAAAATAATTCGCGTGGACGCATAAACGAAAAATCGATCAGATTCCGATAACGAGATTGTCAATGCTGTTCGTTTCGAAGAAGTCAGCTTCGATGTCTCGATACGCATGCATTTGCATACGGAAGTATTGCGTAAACATAGCTGTGTAACAAGTATATGGCTCGGTACATCACGGTATGGCTGTACCACGTGCATTTATACGAATCACTGTGCATTGGCCTTTGGACATTCTTCCTGTAGCGCGCATGTGGCCTGTGCATATTACATGTACTATACCATTCATTCATAAACAGTCTTATTGGCTGGCAGGAGGGTGTGTCAGTGACGTCACTGCCAGATCAATGCCATACACGCGGAAAAGGGAAGAGGGAAACGGCGCGCCGTAGGAAATTGGCGGGAATTTCGAACGCGACAAAGTAGAAACTATATGTATTTATGTCACAATTGGGCCAAGTTGTGCGGAAACCTACCAATCCTCTAAATGACAAAGAATTAATCACACGCAGTACGGATTCCATAATTTTGAGATCTTCATTTTGGAAAAAATTACCAATTCGTAGAACGACTGTTACGTTATACAATTATTAAAACTATCGTGCCATAGTTCCATTTTAGGTTCATAATTATTTCGCAGGAAGCTTCCAAATCGCATGTTAATTATGCGTCGTCGTACTGTTAAATAAACCGTTAAAAAACGATGTAAAACAGTGACATAGAAATAAAATATACTCGATAGAAAGGAGGCTACTGTTTTGAAAATATGGAAATCTTCGTACGAGATTTACTCGATTCCAGATCATCGAGGATTGACAGCTTTCTGCGTAATTTAGCCTCATTGAAATTTACATATTTGATATACGTTTTGGAGTTGAACTATTAATTTTCGAGTACATTTATCAAGTAGATACGTACATGGGCTACTTGTGTGATAAACCGGTGATTTATTGCTCTTCTAATCGAGTCCGATAAATATGCGGAATTTCGTGATGCCGTATCTCTCACGAATTAATGATTTGAACCGTATCATTGCTCGCGTGATTAGACGAAAGGTATACGCGATCATATTGCGCTGTAGCGAACATAATAAATTTTCAGTGATATCAATTCAGTGATAACAATCGTAGAGTATCGATTTATAGAATATGCAATAAATAATAAAACGTATAGTTTTTCCACGTAGACTAATTCTCGCCCGTGTTTTACTATCTTTGCAAAGTATGTATGTAGAACGGGAGTCGAGAAGAAAAAAATATCTTCAAACTTTGAATACCTACTTGCTCTTCGTAATGTACAGATCGTTGATACTTGATATTCATGTTGATACTCATTTTTTTTTAATCTTCCTTAGATTTTCGATTTATAAGTAACATGTTCCTTCTTGTTACGTAAAGTGAGTACTCGAGTGTTATGTGACGTAACAGCGTTCAATATCACTAAGATCGTCAGAATTTAACTACCTGTTAGATTCGACACCGTATTAGAATAAATTGCGCAAGCAAGTTTCGTACTTTTTTTTTTTAGATAGTAGTATAGTATAACTTACGTAATATGATTTTCGCTCCAATCGTACCTTTGATTCTATATGATTGATTTGCAACAACATAGCACTTATTATATTTCGCATTCATCGAAAATACTAAAATTCAATATTCCTCTTCTACGATTCACGATCATAAAATTTTCCATAACGATAACGTGGCCATCGTTCGAGTTATTTAAAACTCATTTTCTTTACACTCGTATCGATATCGTTGTGTATTTCAACATTTTTTCTTGCTCCTGCTAACTACCTCGCAAAACATGTCGTAAGATAGCAATTCACACTGGTGTAAGAACTGTTACATTGCACTTGAACTCGACGCGATCGCTAATGTATTTCTGTGATCACAAATGAATAAGCAATGATCGTGAATAGAAATCGTTGTCTGAAAACGTATTAGGAACGTCAATTCTAGAATGATTTCAGCAAATATTGAATTTCGTACTCGAGTGTCAGCTCTGGTGATACATTCCGATAATTACAGACGTATTTCTAAGTATTTGATTAAATTCATGCCGAACAATCGGCAAATGTTGAAACACGACAGGATATTGATAAAATCTTACAAACTCGTACAAATAATCATATTTCTTATCGGTATATTATAATACGATTACGATGTATGACGTATCAGCTAAACGCTTAATACTTTCACTGGCTCAATGACGCTTTCTATATCTGCTAACTAAAGGGTTCGTATCTACTCTATTTTCGATCGATCGTTCATGAACCATTTATGAAGCGGCGTATCATTTAATTGGATTATATATATACAATTCACCAGAGCTCTGTATGCGCGTGTATGTACATATGTATGTGTGTGTATGAAGAAAGAGAGTGTACCTGCGGTAGAACAAGCGACGAATCACGTGGAAAGGCGCTTTAATGACGCCGACGTTCATCCACATTGACGTAAAATCGTCAAGGCCGATCGGAATAAGAAGAGTATGTAGACTTATCATCTATGCGCGTTTGATCTCGCTCGAGATCTCTCACGTGCAAGCTATTTACAAGACGATTATCGAGCGTAAAATCTCTGTCAACGTGTCGTGACCCAACTATTGTAGTTTGTTGCATTTGTCCTTTCATCCGCTTTTTTCTACCGTAACAAACAGGAATTGATGAAAATCGATGATGGGTTAAGATCAGGTTGAATAGAATCGAATTTGGAGATGTATAGTTTTAGCGAATATTTGGAACGTTCAGAATTTTAGATAGAACCCTTGCAACGAACGAGCATCTTTTATACGTGGCAGTTAGTACGAGCTAGATTTTGTAACAGCAATTTGTACGACGATATCTCAACAGTTTTTGCTTCTTGGCTCTTCGTACATCGTAGGTTATCAATCGTAACATAATGAACGTTGATTGATCAATTAATTAAAGAAATACTTGCACGAATAACTTTATCTGTTGCGATTAGATACTTGAAAAATGTCGTGTTATGCAAGTCGGATGTTTATTTCTCTGTTTCTTCGCGGAGGAAATAAAATATAAATCGCGTTGCTTAAAATAGAATAACATTTATCCGGCTGACGTTTCCCGTTGAAAAAAATATTCAACGTATCGCGTTAATGAAAAATTCAATATTAAATGACCGGTATACGTATTAAATGAATTTCAATTGTGTGATAAAATTCGAAATTACATAAATCAATTACAATTTCCACGACAATTTCTACAGAACACAAGGAAATAGTAAAGATAAAATTTCAGACTTTGGCAACGGACTACATTAACTACACGCTTATCTATTTCAAGAAATTGACTATTCTATATAGTGTTTTAGTTCGGATATAGCGATTAGCAAGTGATTTAAAACTTCAAAATTTTGTCTCTGAACCGAAGAACAAAAATACTTAAATAAATTTAAGGTACGAGTTAAAAATTATAGTTAAAGATATCGTAATAAATTATTATAACGAGTTAATATTACTATCCTAACGCTTATGACAAATTAACCGTAATATCTAGAAGCGAAAAAAACTTTCGCATAAAAAGAAGCATGCGAATGTGGTCGTAGGTCGAAGGATGGACTTTTAATCAAAGTTCAAGTCGAATCTTCAAACGATTTCGCAAAGAAACAATCATTTTCCTGAGAAACGAGTATTCCATTGTAGGTAACTAGACTTTCTCTTCGATTTTAAAGACCCAAGTCACAGTATTAGTGGCTAATTTCGTCGTTAGAAAATAGTTTCCAATATATATAAACTTGGTCTCTCTTTAGCTTTAAACATTGATCAAAACCATAAACTTTTAAACTGTCGAAAGATACGATCTTCCAGAGTACCGACAGAAAAGTATAGCGCATAAACAACTTAGACCAGTTATTATTTTCCTACGACCGAGTATGGCAACGTAAATCTCCGACCTATTTTTAAGATTCGAAACACAAGGTTTACGCGAAGTTAGACGCTTCGGAAAGCTAAATTGATCGACAAGCGGAAAGAATAGAAAGAGAAATGTAATCGTACGATTGGAGTCTATCTATTGACCTATATTTAAATTTCTACGCTAGAAACCTTAAACTTTGAGTGGAGTTAAACGCGTCAAGGAATCGGAGCGAAACATATACAGAAATATTTTGGTACTGAAAAGTGACAAACGTTAACAAGATCTTGTCTCTATATTTACAAAGCGACTCGTTTCAATCTTTAAACGCTTATATTTTGCAATCAGTTCTCGATGACACGGTCGAATGCCTAAATATTTTCTGACAGAAGTCTATTAAACAGGTACTTCATTTTCGACTTTGATCCTCTCGTTGTCACATCGTACACTCTCGTCGACACTCTCCTCGATATCCGTCACTCTTCCCATAATCGTCCGCGACTATTGTTCCGGCCTGTGACATCCATATTTTTGTACGCGCATATGGGTGCCCGCGAAGCCATACAAAAGTGCACAGTAAATCCCATCAGCATTCTTTCGACTGGATAGTCGCGAACGCACGCTCGTTCTTCGAAATAAATGCTACTCATAGAATGAAACAGCTTTATTCCGATTTATACGTACGACTGACGATTTGCGTTTCAAGGCACGTTTAATATTCATGATATTTACGAAGTTAATATTAGCCTGATACTGATAAGTACAGCGTTGTCCCACGAACTCTGTCCACCTGAAATATTTTCGATGGAGTATTTTTCAAACGATGCGTGAAAATGTCATTAACGAAAGTTGAAGGATTCAGTGAAACGCATGATATGGAATTATTTAAAATAACGGAGATATTTCAGGTAGGCGGGGTTCCGTGGGACACACTGTAATAGAGAGAAAATAAGGGAAAAATAAATTCGATTTCCGGTGTTATTATGTTAAGGTGTAATTCACAACTAATATTTAGGAAATGTTTTTTTTTTTTTTTTCAAAACGGAGCTTCGTACGAAGAAACGTTATTTTATATCTTCGACTTATTTCGTCGCGTACAATCGCCAATTACAGGTACAGACACCCTGTATATGGAAGACCTATCGAAGGTCAGCTCGTATCAGGGATCTTTGTTAGACGGAAATCGATAATCATTTTCCATTTTCATTTATTACAGATAAGAGATATCTGCAAGGAGCTGATCCTTTCCAACGAACAGCTCCATATGGTTATGCAAAAATTGGACGATGAGATGAACAAAGGTCTATCGAAGGAAACGCACGATCAGGCGGTTGTGAAATGTTTCGCGACCTACGTCCAAGACCTTCCCGATGGCAGTGGTAAGAAGACACGCATATCTCTTATAATCGATAAGAAATCAATCTACCGTAATGAATCAGAATCACTCGAAAGTTCGAAAACGGAGAAAATAGCTACTAATCGTATAACTCGGTTGTTCTGATTCGCGACGATCTAGACTTTGAAGGAAAATTATTAAAAAATTCCCGGTGTCGCTGATTCTCAATGAAAGAGGAAACTTGATATTTCTAATTCCAATACGAAGAAATATTTAGTCAAAATCAATCGATTTACAGAGAAGGGCCACTTTCTGGCCTTGGATCTGGGAGGAACGAATTTCAGGGTGCTCTTGATCACCTTGGATCACCAGAATTTCGACATGAAGAGCAAAATCTACGCCATACCACAGAGTCTCATGTTAGGGACTGGTACACAGCTCTTCGATCATATAGCTCAGTGTTTGGCGTTGTTCGTCAAGGACCTGAACCTTCACAACGAGCGTCTACCTCTCGGTTTTACGTTCAGTTTCCCATTGTCTCAACATGGGCTGACCAAAGGTTACCTCGTCAGGTGGACGAAGGGTTTTGATTGCAGCGGTGTAGTCGGTGAAGACGTGGTTGCTTTGCTCGAAAAGGCAATCGCAAAAAGAAAAGTGAGTGCTTCGTTCTACTTTAAAACAGTTGTTCATCGATGGCAAATATAATATCTTTATGTTTTTTGTAAAATTGCGTATCGTTAATTCGGTAAATTGATTCTATATCTTGAAACATTGCGAGTTAAAATTCTACTTTATAAAGATTCTATTTTCCAAAAACAACGAGCATAAAAATCTCAAACTTGTGAGTTTATTAGTGAGAATATATAGAGTACGTATAAAAAAGCAGAGAAACCATAGGTTCTAAATCGGTCAGTGATTTCATAACAGTCGCGTTAATGAAAAACGAGAGTCGAAAACAACGATAAGGACAATTGTTGCATGAATACATAGCTAGTCGTAGCTGATTGCAAAACCATGCTAATTACGATGTATCGTACAGGACGTGAAAATCGACGTATGCGCCATTCTGAACGACACCACTGGTACCCTGATGTCGTGTGCTTGGAAAAACAGGAATTGCCGTATCGGATTGATCGTCGGTGAGTGACGAATGTTACTTTTCTTTCCATTCTTACCATTCATAAATAGAGAAAAATCTAATGATCGATCTTTTCTCTCTAAATGGAGATATTGAAAATTCCTCTAATGAAGAAATACCGAAATTTGCGGACGTAATATTACCGTGGATGAATTACGAAAGTTTTTCTCCATTAAGATAAAATCTCGTTTCGCTTCAGGAACTGGTACCAACGCCTGTTACGTGGAGAAGACGTCGAACGTACAGTGTGCGATTCCAGGAAACTTCTCGCCACAGAAGCCGTATATGCTGATCAATATCGAATGGGGTGCGTTCGGCGAGGGTGGTGTGCTCGATTTCATTCTAACGGAGTTCGATCGCGCCATCGACGAAAATTCGATCAATCCGACGAAACAGTTGTTTGAGAAGATGATCTCGGGCATGTACATGGGAGAATTGACGAGGTTGGTTCTCGAGAAAGTGGTGAACGCCGGGCTACTGTTTGGTGGAAAGTGTCCCAGCGATCTTAAGAAACGGGGCAAATTCTTCACGAAATACGTTTCAGAAATCGAAAAGTGAGTATCGCGCAGTCGTATCGGATATCTTTTTCTCGCGATAGAGATTCTCCGTATCTCCTATCTCTTCTTTCGTTCATTTTTTCACATTTTGAGACACGACATTTTAGTATTAATTAAATTAATTTCTTTCGTTATTCCAAGCAAATCCTGAATATGACAACGCTAATCTACAATCGCAGGCAAATATAACGAGCCACCTTCGCAACGTTCGACGTTAAATGTTGTTCCTCGTTCGTTTCAGCGATGCTAAAGGGAAATACACAAACTGCCGCGAAGTATTAGCAGAATTAGGATTACGAAACGTAAGTGACCAGGATTGTGAAAACGTTAGGTACGTTTGCTCTGTTGTGTCGAGGAGAGCAGCTCACCTGGCCAGCGCTGGAATCGCCACGTTATTAAACAAAATGGGCGAAGACAGCGTGACAGTCGGAATCGATGGCTCGGTCTACAGATTCCATCCGTACTTCCACGAGCTTATGACCGAGAAGATAAGCCAGTTACAGAATTATAAGGTGAGACCAGTGGGAACACCTTTGTTTCTTAAAGTTTCGACGAATATACTGTTTTAAAGAGACATGTTTTCTTGCACGACGGTTGTTCAACGGTAATTTCAATTAAATCCTATATCTTACCATCACGACGAGTATTAAAATCAATAATTGAAATTTAAATCCAGTCTATTAAAAGATCCGAGAAGATTTGCTTATCAACGTCTCTGCCGTATTATACGACCGTCTTTTAAGTCAAACGTATAAAATTTCATTTGGCAAAATAGAAAGCTCCGAGAAAAGAACTTAGGGATAATTTAGGCTCTAACAATTTACATTGTTTTTCCAGTTCGATTTAATGCTCTCGGAGGATGGCAGCGGTCGTGGTGCGGCGCTGGTCGCCGCAGTGGCTGCAGGACACCGGTGAAGACAACGGCTGTGCCGCGTCTCCTCAAACTTAGATTAAATTAAGTTATATGCAGTAACGATTCAAATTTGACACACCATTAACATATACGTACACAGGAAATGTATGAAGTCACGCGTATGTGCCGAGGAAAAAGTCGAAGAGAGCTAGCTATTAAATAAACTAAAAATGAAAGAAAGGAAGCGAGAGAGGGAGAGATAAGTAAATAAAAGAACGAGTGAGATTCTGTCCGTTAGGAAGAATAGAGAGCAAGATCGAGAATGAATGAGTGTGAAAACGAATGAAAGTGAAAGAGAGAGAGAGAGAGAGAGAGAGAGAGAGAGAGAGAGAGAGAGAGCTGAATGTGCACTTGTACATAGAGCATAAAACGTAGCCTAATCTCTGCGAAAATATCGAAACAACGGTACTTGAAGGAGTACTTACAAATCTACGAGCATATTTACGCTCGTCATTACTAGACCGGAGAAGGAAACAGAACAAATTTATAACGAAGTGTTTTTACGCGAGACGTGGTTGTACACGAGCAAGCTAATAAACGAAACTAGGAGTAATTTGCAACAGAAATCCTATTACTGCCATAAGTGCAGACGAATACGTATACGTAGACATGCCTGGATGGAAGGAATTTGAAAGAATTTCAATCGTTCCTTCGAAGCAAAGGCTACGTGAATTTATCGGCATTACGCGTGTGCGCCTAGCTCGCGATACATCATATATCACGAAATGTCAACGATAAACGGTCGATCTCGATGTTCCTTCTTCACAGAACATGCACAAAGATGCGACTGGTTCGCGATCCTGTGGGTCAGTCTCTTCTGTTTCGCTACTGCTCCGAAATCTTTGCGGAAGAAGATGAAAAAAAGAACGGGCGGATTCTTGGTTCACATAGAGCGATTTATAAATTATTTGTATCGTCGTTTTATCCTACAGTAATCTTATTGTAACGTTTAGACGCGCGTGATTGAGACGATGGTCGCGTAAGTCGAGAAAGAATGAGCGGAACGAGGGTAAAAGAAGTTATGCATGCGTGAAAGAAGTTTGGTATGCAAAACGAGATTATATGTATATTAATATCGAGACGAAAAAGAAAAAAAAAAGAAAGAAACACAAAAACGAAAAGACGAAGAGATAGCGCGAACAAATATTAGAGAAAGTGTGTTTTGCAACAGTTCATTAGAAAAAAAATGTGTAGTATCGTTTTAAGGGATTTAGGCGGTTTGAAGTATTTTTAGATTTATAGGCCACGGTCGCGTTCAACGCGTACGTCTTCTTTGGACGTCGCTCTTACTGTTACGACGACGATGATGACGATCGCCGCGTACATACGGACGATCTTTCAGCATTGTCTCCGGAACGACTCCTCGAAGACGTTCGCATCAATGTCGCGATTTAAATTATACAACGTACATTAAAAAGGATGACAAAAACGGAAAGACAAAAAAATTAAAAAAGAAAAAAGAGAGAGAGGGAGACAAATGTGTGAGTGAACGCGTACATGAACGAACGATTGATTCTGTCGTGACTCTCGATACTGTGTTTTCCCGCCACTCTCTCGTGTCGAGAGGCGAATATTTCTTTGGAGTTCAAAGATCGATGGAGCAGAATAATAAACGACCTGTTTTGAGAGCAAATTGACAGTTATCTCTATTATCGTTTTATTGTCGCGAAATTGTAATAAAAATAAGATACTTAAACTCATACTATTCCAGTACTTTTTCATTTCAATCGTTTTGAAATTAATCACACTTTACGAATAGAATTCTCATTTTTAAACGAACTCGTTACTCGACGAAAGCATCGTTCGATCTAACTATCAAGCATCTTATTCTTTTTACAATTTTCTAATAAATAGGAATTTATCCTCTTTGAACTAAAACACTTTAGAAAAACATCATTGTTGAAGTTACTCGATACTCAAATTCCTTTCTCAATACTTTGTCTGCATATTGGATCATTCTCGTAAGTCGTAAGCAATGCAGGTTTTCCTCAGTACGGTAAGAATCCGTGTAATATACGTTTGGAAACTCATAACTGAGCTTTTATTATCCGAACTACGAAGGATTCGAGAGAAAAATGATACAATTGACGAAGTTTTTAAATTGAAGAAACGTTCGATCGCGTCACATTTTCATAAAGTCTTGGAAATTCGCAACAAAATCCTATAAATTGTAAAATTATAAAATATAACATATAAAACAAATTGCATCGAGGAGACAGGAACACTGAATAGTGTACGGTATAAATTGCACTCATGTTAAAGAAAGAACAGTTGCATCAAATTATGTATCAGCTTACAATGAGACAAAACGTACAAACGTGCTCGACTTTAGTTTTCTGAAAGGGAATAATTAGCGAACAAACTTGTACCACCACAACCATTTCGTTATAATTATCGCAGCTGTTTTATTCCTGGGATAAACAAAATTTTACCATATGTATGTGTATCTAAGTATTACTCTCAATTTCTTACAACTAGTAATTAGTCGATCTAATAGGTTTTCTATTCGGCTACTAGTACAACTTTACAAAATTGACGTCGTATCGAATTCTATTCCATCAAACTCAGCTCTCAGAAGAACCGCGTTACTTATGACATGATATTCTCCTCCTTATGCCATTATATTCTCCTTATATCAATAATGTCGATATTACGGTTCGATAGAACATGGAAATTTATAATTAAATATACAATAATCAGATATTTCTGAAGCCAATCGTGTGGAATTGATCGTGTCGACTTATATAATTTAAAAAAACAGACATTCAGCCCGGTTTGCGGAACTTTATCAGAAATAGTAGAAAATTCGTGGTTTGAACATAAGCAGCACGATAGGGATCGAACAGATCCTAGCTACCTGAAGAAGGAAGAATCACCGCTCCTCTATCTTTACTCCAAAGTTTTCTTTCTATTGTTTCGTACGCGACTCGAAAGCGCGATGAGGATGGCCCCGTACTTTCCGGATCTGGGCTTGATTGTCATTCGGTTCGCGTTCTTGGATTACGAAACAGTGACGGGAAGAAAAGTGTCGGTCAAAAACTTGGCCCGGACGAGGAATTGTTGCTATATATTCTGTATTTATTTTCATCGTCATTTCGATAAGACTTCGCGGTGTGTACCGATAAAATTCGCGTGGATGGTCGATCCGTCGACGAAAAGAGAGAGAGAGAGAAAGAGAATTCTTTCGTGATCGTCGTTTCACGCGAAGATTCCTGCTTCGTTCCGTTCCCTCGAACCGAGCCGAATCGAACGTTCGTCTCCGATCGTTTGCTGGTCTCTCGTCATCGATGTTGCGGCGACTGTTGAGACTAAAGGTGGTGAGTAGCTCTGCCGCGGTATACTTAGCGCGATCACGCGGATCCACGTGAGCCTAGCGTTCGATTTAACGTGCGATGTCGACACGAGCACGAAACGTATCGTCGGGTATTCTACCGATTATTATTGTAAGACACTATGCACACCAACGACGCTATTTCGTTGTGATTTTGTTGATAGTGACGCTGTGTGATTCCGTATCCCGTAGTTTTAGATTGTTGATGATGCATCGGAAATTGGTATTGGAAATTGTCGAAGCATCGGAAAATGGTACTAGAAAATTATTCGAATTGTGGATCGATAAAGGTGTCTGAAAAAGGATAGTACAACTATAGCCAATTGTATAACTAAATAATATATATAAACGAGAAATAAAGTTCTTCCGTTCGAATTGTCAGCTTTAAAGAAAAATAAAATAGTAAAGCGCCACTGGTGCGAAATTCCAACGATATTGTGTCATGCGTCTGCACAGATCTAAAGATAATTAATGTGACAGAAAAAAGGCGACAAAGTACGAGTACAAGTGCGATCACGTTCGGATTCCTACAATGCGGTGAATTCTCGTGGTCGACCATCGAATTACTGTATTCTAGGCTGCGTAAGAAAAATCAGCGGCTTCGTGATCTAACTGTACTGTTCATCGATTTAGATCGCGACAGCGTATTTGTAAAACTGTCGAGCATCCGACAAGAAATTTGGTAGGATGTTTAGTGAGAGACAAAGTTGTTTTCCTTGGTTAATCGTGACTGAATCGATCGATTCGAAGGAGCGAGTAGAATTGAGTCGGGAAAATCGTCGAAGACAGCGAATCGATTATAACGGCGGAGCTTGAACCGCTTTCACGATTTTTTGTCACGACTTTTTTTATATTCACAATCTGGTTAATGTTGTTGAGATGTGTACACGTTAAAGGTGCAAAATAAAAGTCATCGTAAATCCTGTTGCTCACGATCGATGTGCCATTACCATGTCGCGTTTGAAAAGAGTTGAGAACATTTGGTGCTCGATCAATGTTTTTAATATATCGATATATTATATATACATTTAATTTATGTATTTAATAAATAGAATTTAAATATTTTTTTCAGTTTTTATTACGTTAGTATATATCTGATATATTAATATATTGATAAGACCTTTTGATAAGACAGAGTTTGCAGTTCTAAGAAATATTAAAGGTAACGAAAGGTTTCTCTCGTGGGCGGAAGGAGAACAATAAAGATAAGGTGGCTATTTAAAGAGATAGAGTATTTCCAATGATAATTATTGCACGAAGGTTTTGTAGGAAAATTTTGGATATTTTTAAATTGGAATGGTACGAATTTTATTTGATTTCTTGAATGTTTGATCACGATAAACACGAGTAAATATTCTCGATGGTTAGACGTTTTATTAGCATATTTAGACAGGTATCTCAAAATCTTATCAGCGATTATATCGATCAACCTTGATTAGAAAATGAGTGATATATAATAGGAAAAATACTGAAGATAACGGAACAAGTAATTTTAATCGCATTCAACTCTGATATAAATTCGAGTAAATAATCCGCGAAGGGATATTAAGATATTCGGTATAATCTTCCTGTGCCGAAGAAATCACAGTTTAAATTTCAAAATTTGGTTTCGCTTAATTTTTCGACCTTCGGCAAACCTAATTGAAATGTATTGTCTACAACGATATCTTCTCTGCACGCCACTAGAGGGCGAACTACGAACTACGTTTATCTTTACAAATCGATTACTTTTTCCAGCGAAAGTCATTAAAAATATTCATATGAAATTTCTCTTAAAATAAATCTATTATTTGACGAAACTAAGAAATTCAAGTGTACGCGCAGTGTAATCTGTACCGTTCCCCCAATCTCTCTTCTCAATTATCGTGCCTATACGTCATAACAATACGTATATATACGATACATACATGCTTGGCGATAACAACACCACCTGGTGGTAGCTGATAGGAAACAAAACACGTCAAAGCAGTAAAGTTTCGCTGTCGCAGCGACAGTGAGGTATAGCACCGTGATACGGGAACGAACAATGAGAAATTATGCAGAAACGGACGATTACGCGAGAAACGGCCACAAGGCGCGTGCATAGCGAGAAATAATTGTGGACCAGGATCGGACGGTGCGTTAAGATGATTAGTGGCATTCAAATCGCGCTGAAGAATGCCATTGATGTGGTGAGTGATAACCCTGATAAATTCCGCAGTTTCGTCGTCGGTTCTGTTTTCGACCACGCGACTGCGTACAATGTTCTTCATTCATTCGACCGAGAAAAAAAGACACGCACATTTTCATTTATATTTTTGCCTTTGCTCGCAGAGCATTGTAAACGGTGTAAGAGAGATTTTAAGGCAGTATCCATCGATCGTAGTGCGGCATTATATGTTTTACGTAAACGACGATTTCTCTTCGTTCGACCACCGCGCGTCGTTACATGTGCCATTGTATTTATTTACGTTCTGCGTGTATCGATCTGTATGTTGTGCCTTTCGCCATAGTCGATAAGCTACTGTATACTCTTACGAATTTTTTCTTCTCGTCCTTCGTACGCGCCCGGATTGATTTTAAATCGCGCTCGTTTGGCGCCCATAAAAAAATCCAAACAAACACAACGGTGCGGCGTAGCCAACTTTCGGCCGGCCAATACCATGCCGGTAATACGCAAAACCTGCCCATCTCGATCGACACGCGTATTTGCGCGTTGTCTAATCGTTGCAAGATGTACGTCGTTATATTTAGCGGCTTATGTAATTATTTCAAGTTGCACCTACGGGCGAACCAACTGTAGCTCATTAACATGTGCACGTTTAATAATTTACCGTGTTTTGTATCCTACTTGGTTTTCCTCAACAACGACCCGAATGACGTAGTACGATTCCCGGTCGACGTTTTGGTCGTCATCAGTTTTTTTCCTTTAAACGAAGCGCTGTACTTATGAATTTTTATCGTTTGCAGATAGCACCGCCTGCCACGCCGCTGCAAGATTTCACCTACCATTGGAAACAGCTTATGAACTTTTATGTGAATCACCTGACCGATTGCAAGGTGCCCATACAGTCCACGGGCATACCACGACATTTAGACAGATTACTGGAAATACTGTTAGAAGAGGAGAAGGACGAAAACGAGCCAGGACCATGCCTCGAATACCTGTTGCAGCACAAGCTACTCGACCTGCTGGCTACGCTCGCCAGCGCGGAAACTCCACCCGGAATGAGAACCATTTGCCTGTCTTTTTTAAGAAAATTGCTGGGTAGATCTAAGTACCCACTGCTGCACCACACGTCGATTTATGGACCAGTGCAACGACTGATCGCTCTGTGCAATGGAAACCCACCATCGCCTATGGAAGCTGAGGAGGTCCAGTTCCTTCTCACGCTTTGCTTCCTAGTTTGCAAGTACCCTCACGTGACCAACATAATAAACGATGCACCGACTGTTCAGAGGCATAACGCCTCTACGAGAAGGAATTCCGAAAGGGTGGAAGTGGAAAAAGTTACCTACGTCCCAAACAGAAGAAAAAATAACTTTAATCCCTTATTTGAACCACTGGACACTCAGGCGGTCACATTGATAAATCCCAACCTGTTTAGTTCGGAAAATGGTAGGAGACGGTCCGTGGAGACTAACAGACCGTCCAGTAAGAATGGAACGAGGGGATCATCTAGTCAATCGAACAGGTCGATATCTTCCAGGGAAGTGGAGAATGCCTCGCAATCTTCTAGTCCGGTAATCGAGAAACCGATTTGCGATGAGAATTCGGGTGTCACGGTACAATCTTCTGACTCTCAGGACTGCGACATCTCTCAAAAAGGCGAAAACGTCGTTCTGATGAACGAGATAGATACACATTTGCAGAATCTCCAGGATTTACGATTGGACGTTGAGTACGGGGCTGCTTTCGAGGAGTCTAATTGCGCAGAAGGGGATCAGAATCTTCTGAGACTGGACACTCCACAGAAATCAAAATGCCTTCTATTAGATGCCTTGTTGAGTTACATAAATAGCGCGGTAAGCCACGAATTTTAAACAATGAAAGTAAACTATCATAATAGTTCCTTATGTTGTGTTACCCATACTTTGCGGACTAATTTTGCAATTTCAATATTAATAAAAGCTATGGATTAAATATTCCAAATCCTAAAATACAAAGATCAGTCAACCAGACATCAAATTCTTAAACAAAAATGTTTCCTTTTCCAGGATAATACCGTGAGGATAAGAGCCTGCGAAGGAATAATGGTCCTTGCATCCTTGGAGGATCCATCGTTCGCACAAATGGTAGCAAACAGTGACTTAGCAATCCTGATACCAAATAGATTAGAGAACCTGTTCAACGCCATCCCAGCGCATGTCGATCCAGCAGAGATCGACGGCGTGGATGTTACTTGGGGTTTAGATTCACCAATGTGGACGAAGGAGAAAAAATTTTCTGGCTGCAGACAGGTCGCCGCGTTTTTCATGTGGTTTGATTACTGCAATCAACTGATAAGGGAAGCGCATCCAGACGTGGCAAACGCGTTGGCGAAGAACATTAAAGTGAATTTCTTAGAGAAAATCGTGACACCAGCCCTGGCTGAACATCATGTTGTTCTTATCACGGCATTGATTACGAAATGTTTGAAGGAATTAACATCTAGCGCCTTATGTACAGGTTTGTGTATAATTTATGTTAAAATATGGAGAATTAGCAATTTTTTTTTGCTTGGAATTTTTGGAGGATTGATAGAGTTTGTTTACTTTTTCCTCTAAATAGTAAGAGACGAAGAAAAATTGCTCTTTGACCCTTGCCAATATTTCGAAATTAATTCAAACGATATTAATAATTTCTTTCTTTAGAAATAAGTTACTGGCTCGTGGGTCGCGACAGAGGACCAGAGATACCAAACGTATGGACGTCGCCTGTACTACACAGGCTGATAGACAACTGCTTCACGGACAGTGACGACTTAACGCTGGAAACATTGAAGCTGTTCGAGGAGATGATAGAGAAACGAAACGAACATATACTGCACTGTCTCGTATTAGTATATTTATCAACACGAGGCTATTACGACAACACCGCGGCGGATAGTGCAATTGCATCCTGGAGCGACGAGGAGGACGAAAGAGAAAGAGAAAAGAAGAAGGGTTCGCTAGACCTCTCCTACGAGCAAAGTCATAGTCGGACATTAGCACCTAGTAATATTCATAGAATTGTAAATTGGTAAGAATCTTACAGAAACTCTCACCATCGTACATAGAAAAAAAAAAAAAAAAAAAAAGAAAAAAGAAAAAAGAAAAACTTTCATCAAAAGAACGTTTTACGACGGAGACATTCCTTGTCACTCGAATAAATAGAATATGAAAAAAAAGTAATAATTCAATAATGTACACACTTATAGTACTTGACAAGCGTGACACAAAGTGAGAAAGCTTAATCAACAGAAAGTCTCAATCAATCATTTCGATACGTCACCAACTGAATATGTTTTCTCGGCGTATGTACTAAAGAACTTCGAATACTTTCCCTCGCGCAACGATATTTGCATATGCAAATGAAACAGTGTAAAGGTATAAAATTTTTAGCTTCGTATCAACCTCCGTTTCAGTTTCCTGTCCCTGATTCCTCGTTATCTACAAACAGACACGGACGTGAACAATTACGAACGGTATATGGCTGACTTGGAAAGGCAGTATTCTACTGTGCTGACAGACTGCTCGCTGATGGCCTGGCCGCTAGAGGCAGTAACCGTGGATGATTCTGCGAGTTCTGATTCCAGACCGGAAGCAGATCATTGTTCCGTAAGATTTTACATGGGGCCGTTTATGACGATGCTTTTTGAGAAAGTGGCGAGTATTCCAAGGCAAAAGTACGAGGTCAACCTGCAACTGACTGTGGTGATCTCGAGGCTTGCGCTTTTACCTCATCCGTACCTGCATGAATTTTTACTGAATCCGTTGCTACCAGTAGCACCCGGCACGAAGAACTTGTTCACCTGCTTGCAAAAAGTTGTCAAGCAGCTGGTGAACGAGGTACCAAAGACGCCGGATCACAAGCAAATGCTGACGGAGACACGAGAACGATTGCTTGAAGATTGTTCTCACGAAGGGTAAATACGAATAGGAATGATTAATTATATCGTAATTTGGTTCGTTTGGTAATTTCGGAAGATTAAATGTTTCGTGATTTTTAGAGAGAAGGAGAATATCCTGTTCGAAAGCGTGATCGTGACAGAAGAATTTTGCAAGGAACTGGCTGCAATAGCATACGTAAAATATCATCATTCTATGTGATAATTGTTATCAAAGAGAGCGATGTAAATTATAGAATTTAATTACAGTACTATAGCTGAGTAAATTTATTTAATGATCGATCGTCAGTTTAGATACGCTTAAATAGAAAATTGGTTTTTGTGATGAATTTGTAAAATATACGTACATACTTTATCTTAAGTATAGCTACTATTATATTAATGTTAATGTTTACAATCACTTATTTGCACAATTCGACTTGTGACTCTAATAAAGAAACTACTGAAAAGTCACGTTCGTTTTAATTATTTTACTTCAAAAATTGTTACAAATTTTTCTAATTTAGTTGTCTATAATATTTGTAGTTTCAACAACTTCTAATTACCACATATCAATTATAAAACCTATTTAGATTTGAGTATATCATTGCAAATAATTTTAATAATTGAAATAAAAAACGTAAGTTAAGAAAGTTACATGTCTTATAAGTGAAACTAATTTCAGAATCATATATTTCTTATTGGAGCAACTTGTTAAGGTTACTTCACATTGGAGTGACTGGCACATGGAGTCACAAATGGAAAGCACATCACCCATATGCATGCAGTTGCTTATAAATAATATAACGTCATATTTAAGTGGTAATAATTGCAAAAATACCTCAATTGTCAAGGTAAATAATGAAAAGTTAGCAATAAATGGTGAATTATATTTTATACCTAGCCTTAAAGTATGGAAAAACTTGTTGAAAGACACAGATAAATGTGAAGAAAAGTGTACAACAATTTTGCAACATTTTCTATATGTTCGAGGTGGTGGAACAAATAACAACACTGATGCAGACGTTGCGAATCAGGTAAAATATAATAAAAAATATCATCATAAAGGGAAGGAACATAACCTAGCTATAAAACTAAAAGATATCTTTGCAGGTTTTACAGTTGTTAATATCATCGAGTAGTAATTGGTCTATAAAATTACACAAGTATCTTTTAGAGAGAGAAAGAGTCTGTTTATTTTTACAACGTACCCCTCTTATAGAGAGCTCGATCAAAGCAGTTATAGCATCTAAGAATGACTTTGGGAAAACTTTTTCAGTTAACAAGATCTTTAGTTTCATATCGCTTCAAGATAAAGAATCAGAACTCACAACTAGAAGATTACACTTAATACAACATGTCACTGAAAAGATTTTGACTCTGCATGGATCTAAACTATCAGATGAGCACTCCGATCACAGATTTGTATTTACCACTAAGTCACAAGGAAATGTGAGAGAAAATTATGAGAGGTGTATATGTGGTGTGGTAAAAAATACAGAAACAAACTGTAAAGAGACAAAACTAACGTATAAAGAATATATTAACAATAAAATTATAGAATTAAAAGCATTAAATGAACATAAATATTTTGAAGCACGGGAATTTAATGTGGAAACAGAAGAATGTTTCCTTGAAAATCTTGCAAAAGCAGCAGTTACATTTGAATTATTATCTGTAAAACCAAGCCGTCCTGTTTTTATTGGATGCAATGTTGCTACCGATAAAAGTACCACAAACACAAAAGGTTCTTTCATCTCTGAATTTTGCATGAATTTCTTAGAACTTTTAAAGGAACAATTTCTACCATTATTAGTTTTTAGGTGGATGTTTTATATTATATAATACAGCAAGAATAACAGCTATCATTGAAAAGTATAATGATAAAAATTTAAGAGGAGAATATCCTAATTTACCATGTGTTAATGATACAGATTTTTCTTTACTAAATCAAGAGGTATTTTATTCAAAAGATACTGAATTATCAACGTCTCCAATTTATGAAAGAGAACAAACAATGACTCAGAAACTTTATAATTTCTAGGAAGAATGGGAACTTATATATAATTTTGTTATTGGATATCAACAAATGATAAAGGATTGTTTAAGATATGATCCTGTCTTCCAAACAAATACACAATTTATTTGTATATTCTTGTCTAAACTGTGCCAAAAATTTAGCATCTACTATCATAGAATTAGAATATTAACTGTAAGTTTTATTACTGATCAATGTTAATGATTGAATTATAAACCTTATTGCATGATTAATAATTTATTATTTATATATTATTGTTTTATTATAGGAAGCATATGACCATTTGATTCCAACAATGACTGCCAGATTATATATGCTACATGCATTGCAAATTGTGCTTCAAAATGCACTTGCTTTACTAGATATCACTCCTGTATCTCGCATGTAATTTAATCATACAAATTTTTGTAATAAAAATGATACATCTCAATATAATAGAAATCAATTTACAAAATTGTACAAATTATAAAGAATTGTGTATTTTTTAAAGAAATAAATAAAAAATGAATTATCAACTAAGCAAAGTAATATTTTAAATTGTACTTCATAAGTTTCTAAGTTGTTCAACTTAAATATGTTTTAATTTTTGCCTTATAATAAAAGTATGCAAAAATTATGTAATTTTGAAAAATTATTATTTTCAGAGGAAATCTTTATAAATCTATTGTTACTTTTTAATTAGTTGAAAATGTATTGGGTTAAGCAATTATTTACTAAAAAATGTAATAAAGCTATATTTATAATTTGTAGTTCCAATAATATTTTCTAACATTGAATTAATTTGATTTGTCATGTCGCAAATGTATTGATTTTAAATATATCACAATGAAACATACTTACATACGAATATAATTCTTTGTCATAGCACAACAAATGAAAATAACAATTGCACTCGTAAATAACGATGCGTGAAACGACAGAAATTGTTATAATGTATATAATTGAACATCTACGTGTGCATTCTTCCTAATGTCATTCTTCGTTTTTTAAATTAAATACGATCTATATAGAAATTATTGATTTTGTGTAACTTACCAAGAGATCATCACTTTTCTCGAAGAAATTTTTCTAACCTTTGACGATAATCTCAGAAATCGGTAAATTACTGTATTTTATCCTTCCGTCACACATATTTATTGCTATTATAAAGTACAAAACGATCGAATTTTGTTGAATCGAACTATAAATTTATGTATATTCAAATACTATACTGAACGCTATAGATCTCGAGAGACTCAGATCTTCAGAAGTACCAATTTGAAAAAGTATGAGTGACGCTAAATGGGATACAAAAGATGGCGCGATTATATGAATTTTCAAATGCACTTATCTTAAATTTCATAATGTAAGGAAGTAACGAGCGACATTTTAGAGTTGTTATATTTAAATTATATAACAAAAGAATAAAAATTGTTTCTTACAGGAGGATCGAATAGGTTATAACGAAACGAATAAGTGGGATTTGAATTATTATAAAATACATCGTGTATTATAATAAGTTAATTCCCGATGTAATCGGTACCAGCGTGATCGATCAACGCGTTACTTTCTGATATATTATTTCTCAGTTTTAGTATATTCTAGATGAAAAAGGGGAGTGTCTTCCCCACTGGAGGAATATCGTACATGAAAAGTACACGCACGATAGCGTGCAAGAGAGCGAGGCAAGGAACACAGCCAGCTGTTTGTTTTGTTTTCGGGCATGAGATTCACGTGACACGACCGGTGCTGGTGGCGGCTCGTACGGCAGGGTCGTATTGTCAACGTTGATTGGCCGAGGCAGTGCACTGGCGCACCGCTCGGCCAATCAGCGACACCGTAAGAAACGACGCCTGGTGCTTCTACGGTGCAGAGACGTTTGACATCGATAAATGCGTGAGAGTGCTCGCGAAGTGCGGAGGTATCAGGCTGTCGCTCGCTCGTCGTCGGCTTGTCGTAGTCGTCGTCGTCGTCGGGGGCTCGTGGGCTCGTCGTCGTCGGTCAGTTTCGAGCCTCCTTTTCTTTGTCCTGACTAGCCCCCCCACTCTGTACCCGCGAAAACCTGTGCAGTAGAAGTAGTGTTAGGCAGTGCCGATCCACACAGTGACCGTCTTTCTTTACGTCGTCGCTCAGCTGCACCTACTTTCGTGTGTGAGCGAACATATCCGGCGTGCCAAATGTCACTAGGTGGACGATAGGGTCGAAATACATTCGATCCTCAACGTCATACGTACGCACGCGTTTTTGCTGTATGTATACAGGTCGGAGAGGTAGCACATTTGCGTTAGAAATGATCATTGTCAGAAACGAGCCGTTAATGTATCGTCCGATACGCAATATACATTCGCGTGATCCTTAGGCCGGCTCCGTGTATATTGCGTATCGGTTTTATTCGCGCTCTGTATTCGCACACATTTTCTCCACATACCGTGAACGTGTGTATGCACCCATCGTGTTGCCGTTGTTTCTTGTATGGGAACCACACTTATTACGGATCACACATGTACACACGTATTTTCACTCGCATTACGTGCGTGTGCATAGGCATGTTTGTGCGGTGTAACGTGCATGTGTACTAAAAGTCGCTTGCAATCCAGTCGAGAACAGAATCAAGGGAGCGCCTTTCTACGTGCTCATCGTGAGCGGAAAACCAGTACGAGCATTACCGTGATCGGTCGCGTATCATGCGAGTTTCTAGAAGATTTGCCTCTGTGTTTTGCGCGTGACAACGTACGTTTTCTCTGACGAGTAAATTGCGGTTTTATTGGCACACCGCTCGACATTGGTTGCGTGTGTGTACGTGTGTGTCCGTCTGCTACCGCAAACTGCGTATTGCGTGAGTTTCATGGGAATCGTTGACCTCACGACCAAGTTGACCGAGTTACGTGCGTGAATCAAGAAAAACGGCGATAGATTCGTCGTCCGGAACGAACGATTTACTCTTTGCGAAAATTTTGTGGTCCTATATTTCATTTTGAAGTTCTCGAACGTGTTCCTTACATTGTTTCGGTGACCACGATATATATACGAGTACATTGGCGTTATACGTTGGAAATATTGCAACATCTAGATCCATGCTCCCAGGCCACTTGGTGCATGGCTCCCAGTAAGATCTACGCGTTCAAGGTCGCTGCACAAAACAAGTAGCCGGCACGTAAAGTGGTCGCATGCACATGCACGCTGTGCACAGTACGCGATACTCGTTTCCTGACCAAAAATAATAGTTGGTCGAGCGCACACAAGTCGAACCGGCCACTGATCGAGGTCAGGTTCTTTCGCATTCGTTGGTTTGCTCGCTTGGTTGATCGGTCGCTCGCGTCCGCGATAAATTACCGGCGACACGCGTAATCTCGACCCTTTCGACTCGCCTAGTGACTGTACTATAGTGTGCTTCTTTCCAATTGTACCGTTCGCGCTTACTTGCTTGCTCGCGTGAGCAGCTCTCTGTCTGTCTCTTCCGTCTTTGTCGCGTATTCGTAAAACACGATTTGTCGGTTCGCTCGCACGCGACTTCGCGTATGGAAGTGTGGAGCAGCGGTGCGTCGTATTCTCTTGCCTCGCGTATATCCTATCGGTCGTTGATTTTCCTTTTCTTTTCTTTTTTGCCATTTTCACGTGATTTGGTGTGATCGTAGTGAATGTTGTGAAACGAAGGTGAAGAAAGAAGAAGAGAACCGACGAAGTCAGGCAGAAAACATAAAGATAGGAAAAGGAGAATATTATACGAGCTATACGGAGTTAAAGTGAAACGCCACCGAGTAGAAAAGGGGGAGAAAAGAAACGTATAGAACAAGGGAAAAAGGAAACTAGCATTTTAAATAAAAGGGCAAGTGGAATTGGAAGTAAGGTAGACAGACACGGACGAGATAGACTGAAAGTCGTCGAACGGTTGGTGCAAACAGGCTACAAAGGGAAACGTATATCGCGAAATAGTCAACGGAATATATACCGTGGTAGAGAGAGGAAAAAAAAAAAGACAGTTCTTGATGCGTATCGCGGTTGGAAAGGCCTGGCCATCGATTTGCCGTCCGCGAATCTAGTGCGCGTTTGAAATCGGGCTAGTCTCGGTAGTCACGCGCGCGCGCTTGTGTGTTACGTGCACCTAAGCGAACGCAGCCAGCGAGGCGCGCGGACGGACGAGAAAAGGAGGAAGAGGTGGCGGTCGTGGAAGAGGGGGAGGAGAAGGAGCGGCGGTTGAACAGGCGGGCGGAGAGAAAAGTTCGAGAAGCGGCAACACCAGCGCCAGCCAACATCAACATCAACAACAACAACAGATCGGCCGCGCGGTGTATACGGGGCTGGTGCTCGTCGTGTGCGTCTCTAAACGGTTATTGCGTTGTGTGTCGCGCGCGCGGCGGTGATCATCGGTGTGTGTGCCGGGATTACAGGGAAAGAGGTAGTGAACCGAAGTCGCCAAAATTACGCCAAATCGGGGAAATATGAGCATTGCTGCCCTACTACAGGCCGCCGAGTATATTGAACGTAGAGAAAGAGGTGAGTACTGCTCTGCTGCCTAGACTACGCGTACATCTACGCATCTGTGTTCTTTTCCTTTCTTCTTCGCGAGCACCGCGCGCCGGCAAGTTTCATCGTGGTTGCGCCTGTGTGTCTCATGCGTGTGTACCATGTCATTGGCACATGGCAACGAACGCGCGTGTACTTACCGTCGTTGGATCTCAGAACGCGACCTTTATTATTACGCCTATCTTCATCTCTGTTTTTTCGTTCGCGGCACTTTTTTTTATCAATATCGCGATTATCCGATAGAATCGAAGCCGTGGCTTTTTTTTCTTTAGTCCATATTTATCTCTTTCGAATATTTTCTAACTAGTTTCAACACAGTCCGTATCTGTTAATTTTACGTGATTTGCCATCCAGGCCATGTGTAAATTGCGTTTCGTAACTGTTACAAAAATTACATAATCGCGAGGAAACATGCCTAATATATAAAATATTCCAATATACTTCAATAATTGTGACTAGGAAATATTTTAGAATTATCTTACTTTCTACAGTTAGAATATACGAATTGAGATGAAATGGAAGTTTCAGCGTGGGTCATCAGTCATCGATAACTTACGCGGTACAGAATATATTAATCGAATTATGAATAGGTAGGTAGAGATAAGCTTTCCGATATCGAACCGGACTCTGACGAGCTATATCAAGCCTAGATGTATTCGTACTTCGGTAACCGTGAGTTTTGGAGCGCGTGACCTTCACCGGTGTACGCTCTTGTGATGCAACGTGCAGCGTACGCTGTAATCGTGTCGCGGTGCACGTTCGTTTTTCGGCCAACCGGCGGTAAACACTATCAGTAAATATATATAAATATATATATCTGTGTGTGTGTGTGTGTGGGTGGGTGTAGATATACAGATAGATATGTATGTAGATATACACATGTATATATACGTGCCTTGTGTTTTTTTCACAGTGCACTGTGTGTGACTGTCGTTGTGTCGTGTAGGTCGCGTCCGCAGTGTACACGTATGCGTCAGAGTGCGCGAGAAGCGGTAACGATGATCTCATTTTATCATTCCACTTATAATACCGCTGTGACGTATCCGATGCTACGTTTGCTCGCGTGTGTGTGCTGAATTCCCGTGATATCTCCTTCCTTCTCTTTACTCTTGCATTTCACTAACCCACTATCCATTTTATGAAATCTATTCTTTCCAGTTGATATTTTATTTTTCTAATTAAATATTCTACCTATTTGCATTTTTAGAAATGTGACACGTATGCATCGATTATAATTAAATTAGCAGTTAATTAAATCGATACAAAGATCCAAGATCGGAACAAATATCTCATCGTTGCTTTTTCTAGAAATATTCGTCGGTTAATGTCGCTTTAATGGAGAGCGCGTTATCGACGCGAAATTATTAGACACATTTGCATAAATATGTACATATATCTTGTTGAGTACTCTGGTTGTCGATGATTCATAGGGTATACATTTTTCTTCATAAACAAGCCTCAACTTAAGCATTTCGTTCGACTTTTTTTCTCTTTTATCCGTTTCTTTTAAATTCTCCGGGTCACGTGACTCGCAAACGTAACCGATACTAATAGCCATTGCTGCCAACGTTACAGGCTTGTTTTCGCCAGGGCGAAAGCCATGTGTGACGTAAATAACCAAAATACACAGATCACAATAAACGGTTGTCGCCTTGCATTTTTCCGTGACGCTACGTTTCGCTTTCGAATAGTTGGTCGGGATTTACGGTGTCGTAATTCTTTCCTGTTTCTTTTAAGATCCGTGTGGTATGGAGCGCGCGTGACGTACACAGATATACATATACATACACAACGAGCCATGTATAGTCACGTTCACACACGTTCGCGAACACCCCGAAAGAACGGCTTCTTTGTTTCTCTCTTCTCTCTCTGCCCCTGTTGCCGTGCATCGATCTCTCGTGGTTTAAGCTCGCATCACGCGAGCAAGAGAGGGACGTTTTCGTGTGCGCACTACGGCCGTTCACGAGTAGCAGCAGCACACCAGTAGTCGAGCCCCAGAAAGAGCTTTCGGTTTATTGGCCGCGCTCTCGTCAAGCGAGAGAGAAGAACAAGGGGGAATCACGTCGGATCGTCGATCGAGCATTAACTATTATTGCTCGAGGGTACGCGAGATAAGGCTGTTACGTTATTTTAATCGGTCTATTTGGCACGATTTCCCTGAAAAACGTTCGGGTACAACGCGACCGACCGAGAGTTATTGTCGTTACGCTTTGTCCGAAAGTAATTGCGCGCTCAAGGCCGCTTCCATGACCGCGAAATACGTACGTATACCTCATAAGTGACATCTGTATTTCTATACGGGTCGTGACGTTGAAGATTACTCGATATTTACGATACAAGTCGGACTCTTAATACACGGTTTTCATATTACACATTTGTATTTTATATTTTACACTTTACAGGAACGAAGGAGTTTTATAATATTCGAAACATACCAGAAAGAGTCAATAAAATCTTTGTTCGATCATAATCTCCGATCTTCAAATCGAAACGTCACCTAAAGCATAATATTCGTGTAAATTGTAAACGAAGAACTAGAATTTTTTGGAGTAAACTTAAAGTTGCTTCATTTTGATATAATACAGGCTATATAAACTCTGTACTGGGTTCGCTGTCCACGTGCCTTGAGCGGTCGATTAATTTCGCACGGGTCTAGGTTTAACGTAAGCCGCGTGGACCAGTCCATTCTTTCGAGACCACGGCTTATTCCAAATATTCGAGTATTCGGCGAGGTTGTGCTCGGAACTGCCGTTAATCGGCTTCTGTGATTTCCGCGTATTCAACGAGCGTTAAACTAATATCGCGCTCGGTATTAATATATGTATTCCTCTGGTAGAGTTACGCCCTGCGTCAAACGAACGAATGGTAAATTAAATTGTTGCAGATTCGAGAGAGGAATTCCGCTCTCGTCCACGGAATACAGTTTGCGCTGAATCGCTCCGTTGACGATTCCAGCGACGCGTTTCCGATTCTTCTGTCGTTTCTATAAAAAGGAGAAGAAAGGAGACGAGGTATTACAGGTAAAGATGGAGGAAGTAGACGTCGCGAAAAAGATGAGGAGAAATAAAAGGATTGGATTGTGAGCTGATAGAGGTAGGAGGGTTGAGAGGGAGTGGAGAGTCGAGAGAAAGGAGTAGCAAAAGAGAGAAGAACGGGTTAACGAACGAATAAGATAGAGACCGAGAGGAGCGTAGCAGAGTGTAAATTTTTATTTCAACGTCGCATCGCCGATGGCTTTTTTCACTTCCTCGTATGCACAGCCCCATTGTATTTATAGTCCCGGGACAATTGTTACGTTAGCTCCGACTCTGGTAAAAATTACATTACCATTCGAAGATATGAAAGAACATTTCTTAAACGTAACCAGCTCTTGCGAATAACACGTGGGTTTCATTTATAAAAGATTGAAATAACATCAATCACTTGGAACGGATAACATTTAATAAATAATAGGATCGGGAAAGTCGAATATTTTCCGTCGAATCTCGACTATTATTTGTCACAGTCCTTTTTAGAAAAGATATTTGCACCCCATTCTATTTATTGTAGCGTTTACGTACTAATGAATCTCGTATTAATTAATAGTACTTTCGTATGATTTCAAAGATTCGACGTTGATATCGTTTAATGCGATAATTATTGCTGTTTCTTGATCTCATAATTTTTACGATACTGCCAAACTAAAATTTGATTAATCGCACATCTCGTGTCTTAGGATGTTTGCGCGGGACTATACATAGTATTTCTTGGGCGATTCCGTGGTTGAAACGTGGTTTAATAAAGGGACGAGCGGCCGTGTGAAATGTTCGTGACCGCTAACGATGCTCGATGTACACACGCCACAGCATCCAGGATATTCGGTCGTGCACTTTTACTCCCGCGTTTCCATGCCGTTAACACGCGCACCAAAGGGACAGAGAGACGTTTTGTTAATTCATTGCTCGATGTCGACTCTTGTATCGCCAGGGATCGAGCTTGGTCGAAATACCAGAGAACTATAGAATTCCCTTGACTCGCTGAGTTTTGCTTCTTCCCTTCCATGTTTAGTCATGGTAAAACGAGCGAATTTCGCGGGTTTTGGATTCACTGGGTGAAGGATCGCTTTGGGTACAAGGTACTATACTACTAATATACTACAATGGATATGTATGCGGTGTGGAGTAAGGGGAGGTGGAATTTACGTCTGTAAAAGTTACCTTGAAAATGTACATAGATGGATGCAAGTAAAGGTGTACGGCGACTCACGAAAGTTTTTGAACACTCACCTTAAAAACCTCTTATGAATGTATTATGCGTGTTATACGAAACTTTTTGAAACTTCATTAGTCTTCGTTAGAAACTTTATTATCATGGTAATGTTGGTAAAATTTGAAACAAATTCAAAAGGCATTTACTACAAACGAATTATATTTTGTACAGATGACGAATATATTGTATATAGAACGAACCTAGTCGTTTTGAATATACGGATTGTAATGTCTGGAAGAAATTTCTATTACGATCAATAAAAAAATATAATAAATCAAATTCAATGGCAACTTGAACAGCTCTATGGACAGCTTTCAACAGGCACGCTAAGGCAAAACAGCAAACAAAACCCAAAGGGAAAAGAAAAGGAAAAATAAAAAAAAGAAAGAAAATAAAAAACAAAATCTCCTGCCATTCTTTCCGAGAAGCTTTGTTCAAAGGTTCCCACGCAAAATACCAGGATTGTAGTTTTGTTCGAATTTTTGGAAACGAGTGGCTGTTCAACCCTCTCTCTATGAATTGGCAAACTCGTTTCGTAAGGTCCCTTTCTCTCTCTTCTTCTCTCTTCTCTTTTACCCTCTCTCTCTTTCTCTCTCTCTATGAACGCGCGTAACATGCTATTCAGCAGGCGAATTTCTCTTTTGCACGAGCCAGCCTTATGGTCATGGCATGCGAACGAGACGCTTTTCTTCTTTCACGAGGACAGATGGTCGATGTGTCGCGGGTGTACTCGCGCGAGCGCGCGTTCTTTTTCACCAGGCTGCCATTAAGGCTGTTGTACGATGATGATGATGAGGATCGGACCCAGAGACACGGCAGGAAGAGGCGTTTATAATTTACACCAGTCGTTATGGTGACTACACATCTCTAGCGATGGGATCAAGCATATTGTAAGAATCTAACTTCGAAGAAATCAAACAGACTTTTAAGTAGATTCAGACTCGGGTGGGCTCGAATATCGAGAAATACAAGTGACACCTCCGAGTAGAATTTTAATTTCTTGCGACTTATCCGCTTGCGAAAGACGACGATCGTAGTTATTATAATATGGATAAACAAACGAAATAACATTTACAAAACATAGATTGGTAACTTCCAAATCACAAGACATTAGAAGCTTCGTCTCCTGTAAGAATATGTGAAATCTTTATTTACAATGTTGAACTTTACTTACTTACTTTCAACTATCTAATTCCATTAAATTCTAATTCTATCTTGAGTAACACTTAAATTCCACGTGTGTTTGTTCTGGAATTCGAAACCAACTTGTATTACGTCAATACTTCATAAATATAGAATGATGAAAGATACGAGTACCAATCGAATGTCAGCAAATGAAACTTTTCAATTAGAACTGGCTTGAATCCGCGAATAAATACCGAACTTGATCCCATCGCTAGTCGTCACAGTCGTTTCGTCGAGTTTTTGCACATCGCGTCCTTACCTCGCTGTCCTCTTGCTGTCTGACTGTCCCCTTACATAATATCAATTTCTCGACCCGATGAGACCTGTTTGCGCTTAGCTCCCGCCATCCTGAGCGCAATTTTCGTGATAAATTACAGTGCTGGCTATTTTTGAAACGTTGTTTTGTCGCGCGACGAACAAATTTTCTAGAGAGGAATGTTAAAGAACCACCGGGCATGCGAAGTGTCGTGTACGCTTTGTCCGAGTATTCTAGCGTTGATTTCACTTATCTCAACAGACAGCTTTTTACATTCCTCCTACATGTTGAAAATTCTATAAGTTACTGAAAAAATACTGATTTTTGAGAAGGTTTCTTAGATCTATGGATGGTGTGTATCGCAAAGTGCTTTAAAAAGTGGGCCTTCGTTCTTCTTGGCTCTATAGGTTGTAGAGTGGTTCTCGAAGGATTTTAGAAATTTATATTTATAGAGTTTATACGTAGTTTCTTGTTAAGTGTGTTTCCTACGTGCTTATCCTTTTTCAATGAATTTCTCGACCAAACATTTTGTTCTTTTTCGTACGTCACGTCGCTTCCTTCTTCTAAAAATCTCAAAAAAAGGCAAGATTAAGTAAGTTAATTATCGCACTTCCCATTCATCGTTATTTGAAACGATCGGAATAATTTTTAAGACATTGCAATATTTTACGCGTTTATCTCAAACAATCAGCCTTTCTCTTATCCTTTAAAACGCCAGGAAAATACATATAAAAAATTGTCACTCGCACCAGGATTTCCCAATCTCCAAAACCAGAAATCTTCGTAATTAGTTTACACAGCGGTAGAAATAAGTTTTAAAATACTCTGATATCTCACATCTTTCTCTCTCTCTCTCCCACATTGCCTATAACGGAAAAAAGCATGAAAAATTCCCATTTACGATACTACTTTCAATGTCCAAGATCCTTCACCTCTTCACCTACAAACAATCTCCATCGGCCGATTCCCTTGCTCTAAGTCTCCATCGAGGCGATTGGTAACCAGCGATAGCTCGTAAATCGGCTGGTGGCCGGTTCCACGATCGCTCTCGTTCTCGCATTGTTACATTTTCGAATTTATTCGAGGTCAACGGCGTGCGACGTTCGGCGAGACTGGTTCCCTGGAACACGCGGCGTGCGTTAACTGAAATCGTAACATAAATTCCGCGCTTTTCGAGCGCTCCGCGTCTCCAGTCCGGTTTCTCTCTCTTTCTCTTTCTCTCTATTTTTCTCTTTCTCTGCCTTTATAGGTGGAGCAAGAATCGCTCCGTGTCCAGGTGAAGCTTTAATGCCGCAGTAAGTTATGTTGGAAAGAGGGAACGTGACTTTATTCCGGCACGGCCGTGTGTCCGTGCGCTTTAACGAGTCGTGTTTGCCGCGAGCGAGCGCGCGCTTTTTTCCTACGGCCGCGCGGTATCTTTTGGAATTCGCGCGATGCGAACGGATCGGCAGAACTCACCGACCGATTGGTTTGTCATTGCAGAAGCTGAACATGGCTACGCTTCGACGATGCCGATGCCCGATGATATGCGGACGGTCACAAAAAGGCCAAAGACGAAAAAATCCCAAGGCAGCAGGTTGGTATCCTCGCGAACACGTCGACGACGTAGCTTTTCAGTTTTTACTCGTTTCTCAGTCCGGCTTGATGTATCTGACGTTTCTTTTTTATTTTTACTCTTTGCTCCTTTTCTTGTTTTCCCTCTCGGGAGGAAGCGATCTGATTTCGTTGTACGGAATAATAGTAGTCTTCGTTCCGTGATTATTAGACTGCGGATTTTTATGTATTTATGGGAAATATAAACGTGCGAAAATGCAAAGTATAGCACTCGTTACAGTGTTTAATAATTTACAGCAATTTTCTATCCATTTTCTTAAATTCGCGCGAGTATTCACAGTCTAGTGACCACTTGATTGTTAAGAAATTTTCACGAGTTTGAAAGTAGGTCTGACAATTTTAGAAAATTTTGTAAATTCCGAAAACCTGCAAGCGTGGAGAAATTTATTGTTCAATGTAGTCCACGGTATTTCAAGTGGTATACAAAATATCGTTTGTTTTTTCCAAGATGAGTTCAACGATTTATCATGCAAGGTTAATCGGGCAAAATCGTAACACAACATCGCTGAAAATATATCTTATCAGTACGTCGAAGGCCGCTACGTTTGTTCCGAATGGCGTTGATACAGAACGTGTTTTAAAACGGTTTCATCCTACGTTTGAATCTTAAATGATCGCGCGATTAGGCCATTCAACTCGTTTGAAGAGTGGTCGTCGATCAGAAACACAATCGAAATAATAACATATAACAAGATTGGAGCTATTAGAACGTCGAACTTGGAATTCGTTTCAAACATATGCAAATTCTCAAATTTCCAAACATCAAATCCTTGAAATTTTAATGTCATTGAAGATATAGAAATTATATTCCTTTCGTTTTATTTTTGTAGAATTTTATTTACATTGATTTCTTTCAAGGATCAAATCATTTATCGTACAACTATCGCTTACACTATCGTATTAATTGTTATATTCACGAAGCAGTTGTCTTTCTCTCTTTTACTTTACTACATATTTAATTATTTGGTCATATAAATTCGTAATATTCGACAGAATGAAATTGCTTTGAAAAATGTTCATATTATGTTTAGCTTACTAGAAAATGTAACGTCCACGCATAATGGAACGTTTACTTCGTGGAAAATTAAAAATTTCGTTGGTACTTGAAACGCCGACGTTTTCCCTTCCTTCTTTCTTTTTTTTTCTTACTATCGCAAAGCAAACGATTTCACCGCTTTGAAGTCTAACAAGAACGTTCTTTTCCGTTGCAGGACAACTCATAACGAGCTCGAGAAAAATAGGTGAGTACTTCATTTATCTCATTAACTTAATCCTATTCCAACCTCTCGTTTTGTTTTACTCGTATAATGAGAGAGCATAGCCTACCAAGACTGGGCAAACTCGCCACTATTCACCGAGAAGAAACGAAAAAAAAGTAGGTCTTTTACGTTCTATTTAACGCAATCTCTTCGTCTAATTCGATAGGTCCGGTTCAAAGAGATTTCAATTTTCAAAGCATCTTATGTGCCATGTCCGTTGATCTTTAAATCGTCGATTCTTACGACAACGAGCCTAGTTAATTTTATACGTAATTTTCAAGTATCGAAACGATCGCATAAAATTCCATTCATAGTGCTAATACCAAATTAAAAGGAAGTAGTTAATGATTTATGATTGATCCACTAGTCTTCGCACAGTCTCCATTCGAAGATCGCAAGAGATAATTTATTTAAATTTCGTCTCGTCGATTCTAAACCTCGAAAGGCAATTATGGGAATTAATATAACAATATCTTTATTCATCGTGGCGTCAGGAGAAAAAAAAGAAAAGAAGAATTATCGGAGGACGGTGATGAGAGGAGGGTGAACAGTTGGCGATCCCACGACAAATGATCGTCCCTGGTCGTGTGTTAAATTGAAAGCAATTTACGGTTATCTCGCGTCGTTGTTCGCGACGTACAAAGGGCTGGGTCTGTTAATTAACATGCGTGATACGTGCGATTAGATGCGACCCTTTTATATACAGCGGGTCAGGAAAGTTCGAAATGGAGCGGAACAATGGCCGACGAGACGCTTAGTGGAACAGGTTTCCAAGGGTGCTGCCTGCACTAACCCCGATTGTCGACGTGATTTATAAGTCGCGGACCCGTTCTCTCGCTCTTGCTCCTCGTTCTTGCGCCTCTTCCGCGGAATGTATGAAAGCGAAACGGTTCGCTAGATCGTCAGCTCGACGAGTCAGTGGAACTTTTGATTTGTCACTCTCTCATCGACGAGGGTGGTTAGGTAAGAGCATCATAGCGGTTGAACAAATTGTTAGAATTGACTCAATCTCCGTAGTCTACGGCAGCGATTTTCAATCTGTTTCGCTTCATGGCACGCATAAACGAGGTAATTACCGATATTCTGGGCAGCAAAAGGTACATTATATTTGGTTCAAGACAAGACGTTCACACCGGGCGGCTGCTGTTACTCTTATTTGATAATCCGAGGTAAATGAGATTAGTGCTGCCGACTACGTAATCGGGTATTGCACGTTTTAACGCTAGAATCCTATTAAACTTGTCAAAATGACGTTTTCCAGATTTTTTTTATAATTACTAAAAGTACACAGGTATTTCTGTGAAAATGAATATCGGTTTTTAGTTAGACAGAGGCTCGATTGTATCGATTTATTTGTTTTAACAAATATCCGTTGAATTACACTGATTTATACGTGTAGAACATTTAGGTACGTAGCAAAGACCGGTAGTTGTAGCGTTAGAAGCTGTTGCGGCACACCGCATCGATTGAAAATCACAGGTCTAACAGTTAAATCTCAACTGTAAACCAGCGAGATGGATACATTGGATTGTAACGTAAGTAAGTTCGGTTAAACTCAATACATATTTTTCTCTATTTGACCGAACTTATTTATGTTACAACCGACTAGAAGACTCGTCTACGATCTCTTCTATAAATAAACCGTGTAAAACATCCTACGATTTATCCATCGATCGTAACCCAATAATTTGTCAAATCGACGAATTGATTTTTCCACAAGACACAGAATCGGACCATTCGGGCGAGTTCGAAGCTCTTGGGGCAACGCGTGTTTCGTCACTGTGGTGGCTGGGCTGACGGAAGGGCGGAGGGGCGGAAATGTGCATAAACGTAAAAAAACCGAGGGCTTTGTTATTCGCTTGTACACCTTTTTGCCACACGCCAGGAACAGCCAGAGAACTCGGTACACACGGTGTACCGTGTGTACCCGGGCACACACGGGGCGCGCACAACCCGGAGACACAAATGCTAGGGGATGATGGCATATATGCTATATATGGTGGGAAAAAGGAAGACAGAAGTGCAGACAGAGATAGCCAGAGGGAGAGAAAGAATCGTGGGGAGAGAGGCTATCGATTTTTTTTGTCCCCAAGCGACGAAAGCACCACAGGAGGGTGAAGGGGGTAGGTGGTGCGTGGCACAGAAACGGACAATGTAAAAGCCCACACCGCCAACCACCCCGTTACACCACGTAGTTACGTTACATAACGCAACGCAGCCACGAGACATTCATGGAATCCGTGGCACACGAAGCTTTTGGTCTTCCAGCGTCGTTTGATCCACTGGCTCCGTTATTCTTGAATCGTGTCGCGCGAAATACGGTTTTCGTATTCATGATATTAACCCTCAGATTCATCCGATTTCCACGTGAATTGGAATATTTTAAATTTCTCTGGAATATTTTAAGTTAAAGTAGCTGGCCAAAGTATCGCTATACTCGTCCACAATTTTGACGAATATATAACGTCTGCTGTACGAAACATTTCGATATTTCACCGGCATTGTAATAACATCCAACTCGTATCAGAATTATATTCTAAAAATTGTATTCGTTAAACGTCGTATTCGTCACGTTTTAGACAATTTTGAAAATACAAAAGTTTCAAAATATTTATCGCAAGTGTGTGTTTTGCAGAGATCGCAAGAGCAATAATTTTATTCGCAATAGATATCTTGTAACTTGTATTTATATCTTCAGATTGCAATAAAATGTTGTCAATATAATCACGACAGTGCCGTCTTGCGATGGTCATGAAATTTGCCTTTGAAATTTGAAGATGTTTTAAATAACACGCACACGTCAAAGTAAGTAAGTGTACGACGAATACTCTTGCGAGACACCGTACGTGTCGTAAGATCATAAACGTATGACGTTAATCTCGTGCTTTTGCACTTTTCTACTTTCTTTCGTTTGAAGATAGTGGCTGTGAAAGAGGTGCTTGGAGATTGAGAGAAAAATCTAATATTCGCGCGCTGCTATAAACTCGTAAATCGATTCGATTTGAATTAAGGTAATTATAAGGTTGGCCAGGGTGAATTTTATTACAGACAGTTACCATAGAATCTTAGAGCGAATATAATATCCGAATCGTGACTTTTATTCTACGAAATGCGCTACGCTACTTTGGTTCGCCGTGTCCGAATTTGAATAATTTTACTTGGGATTCATCAAATCCCACGGCGTTTGAATTAACATGACAGAATTTCAAAGTAATTTTCACCGAGAATACCAGCGGTAAAAACTTTCTTGAAATTTATATTACATTTACTCTCGAAGAGACGCGGGAATGAGAGAACCGTATGTAACGAGAAACTTGGTAATTGTTATATCTCTTTTACTTCTAATTCGATTCGATACGTACGCTCATTAATTTTTTCACCCTCGGATACTAGCTTCCAAGGAAATATTCGAAACTATACAACTTTCGTGCCAGACATTCCTTTAATAAAAGTAGTATTACTTGTAGAGAGATCGAGACGATTCAGCGCTCCATTACGTATAATATAATTATCTCGTGACTTGTAATATTTCGTGGCAAACCTATGCGAGTCGATAGTTTCAAAAGATTTAAGATCTTTTCGGTCGATCGATATTAATATGTATTTTATTCGTCGATATAAAAAATTGGATTGCAAGGAGATCCTGGCGCTTCACGGAATTACGATGCAAAAACAGGTCGGATAATCATACCCTAGAAAACTGATCCGCATTCACCGCGGCTCTTGATTTACGTTTCTTTAAATCTCAAATAGAAGCAGTCTTTATACTCGATAGAATTACAAGCAAAATGGGTCGAATAATCACGCTCTGGAAAACTGATCCGCATTCACTGCGACTCTCGATACGCGACCGTGTCGCGAGCTATGAAATATTCGACGGCTCCTACTCTCTTCGATTCTCTGTTAACCACAACCACGATCCATTTCGATCAGAGATAACGGTTCCGTTCCACGATCCACGACGTTTCAAGAACCAGATTAATACCGTTTCGAGATTTACAGATTTCATTCCGTTATTGATCACGTTCGTTTCTCCTTCTAAATGCTTGGAAATGTAATAAAAGTAGGATCGGTAATCTATCAAATTATTTTTTATTACAAGAAAAATAACAAATGAAAGAGTAAACAGGTTTCAAATTATATTTATATCGCTTTACTCTTTGTTCGTTAATTAAAAATTATATAAAAATAAGAAAGATTAAAGAGTAAGGTACATAAATTATATATATGGCGCTTAACGCGTTCGCTAAAACAGTTCATAAACGCTACCAGAGACAATGGTTTCGTTGTTCGTTTCAAAAAGCGTGTTTCCAAAGCGTGTCTCGAAAGCATGCTCGGTATTGCCGTACGTGTATGCACGGTAATTTCGAATCGCAATAGTATGTCATCAGAAACACGAACAGAGGGTCTTACCGAGGGTGCATGCAGAGTAACCGAGCGTCGCGGTTCACGCATGGTTTCAGGACTGCGCCAGAACGTATAATGACAGGAATTTTAATTAATTGCTATAATAACTACGCGCCGTGTCCACCACGCGGACAGTGAATTTGCATTTGTTTTCGCCAACGGATCGCCAACGATTCTCTCGTTGCTTTGCGGCGAGCGCGGCGATCTGTCGGCCGGAAGTAGCCGAGAGCTGGAACGAAATGGAAATTTTCCGACGATCCTCCAACGATAAACGATGCTCTCGCGATACCTCTTCAGCCTCTACTCTATTCGCTCTTAATACACCGTTGATTTATCGTTTGATTCTCGCGTCAGTAAATTTATCGCAATACGATATTCGTTTACAGTGATCGATCAGTTTTTAAAAAATTACGCCTGTAATATTACGCGTATTGCGTTATAATAGTTCGAAAGAGTGAAAGTTCGATCTCTTGGGGAAATATTTTGTCGATATAATTTTAATAAAAATTCATTCATCATCAAATTCATTTATATATATTTAAATACGCATTTTTCGAATCTGATATTTTTTAATTGATATTTCCACGATAATCTGTAATAATGTCTAAGGTAAAAAGAATTTCATAATTGAATAATGCGTTTGAAGATATCGAGAGATATCGGTTAGATAAATCGCGATAATTCGTACGATCGCTTGGAAGCGAAGATCGAAGTTCGAGTACCGAGAACGAGTTCTCCATGCAGATATCTCGTTAAGCCAAGACTCGCTTCCGGTGGGAAAGGTTGATACGGAATCGCAACACGATGTCTGCATGTTAACGAAACGATATGAACGGGAATTGTTTGTCGTGTGGCAGTCGAATGAAATTTAAGTAGCTTTATTTTCTCGTTTCTTGAACGATGCGCCGTGTATATTCGCGTCTTGTGTTCCTCCTGTAGCAGAAATCTCTTAAATACGGTAGAGGAACCCGGTTCCTAGATTTAATGGGAGCTTTTTATATCACGGTTAAAAACTTCAAGTTGAAGAGGAAATTCTGCAGCGTAGTTCAAACAGCCAAGAATTCGATTTGTATTTTATACGTGTCCTCGTTAATATATATAGATGAGAGTTCACAATGATGATTTTGATTAAAATTTTGTTACTTATAATCAGTAAATAAATTTAAAATCATTTTCTTTGCTCCATCGCGAATATTCTAATGCACCCAATGCTCTTTTTACTTGTACAATTTTTAAAATAATTATTTTCCTTTGCTACTATTTTAGTAGTTGAACTATATAGTTAATTAAACTATATGATTCTATATATGTAAGATGTAACTGCGTATTCCAAGTCATATCATAACAATCGAATAAAATTTAACGATAGAATTTTCCGACCGAGCCAAATATATTCCACGTAGTATAGGAAAGAGAAAGGGAAGTAAACAGATAAACAATATGAACGAACGAAAAATATCGAAAAACTCCGGAAAAGACCATTATTGTCAAAAGTATTGTCGTTATCGGTCTATTTCGTTTCCTAACGATTTATAATCCTACACAACAGTTCGTTGGAGAGTACGCTTTTCAAGATCGACTATCACGCGTGCGCGCGCGAATTCGCTTCGGCCCGCAGATGTTAATTTCCCAACTGTTGCTATTTACGACGACGCTGAAACCATTTGGACGAGCGTCCGGAACGCAATTCGGAAATGGTGAAATTTTAATGACGCCTGTCCACGGGACGAATCGATATAGCGAAGATGTGACGGCGCGCGAAAAGCACCTCGATTTAAACGCGGTATCAGAGATAAAAAAGAGTTCAGTAACTAAATCAATATTAAATAATTTTAAAATTAATTACAGTAAATTTATAACGGAATGCCCATCATTTAATAAGACGATGATTAATAAGACAATATTAAATCTCGTATTTAAGAAAAACGAGCAAGAAACGTCGTGTCTTAGTTGATACGTTCAACTCTGTCGGTCTCGTTCGTGGAATTTATTTTGATTTTTAAAAAACTTTCAAAAATCAAAAATACATAGGCGAGTGATTAAATATTCCAAAGAGTCGTAAAAGTTATGCGAAGGAACTCTTTATCGGAAAGGGTTTTTCCAGCACAAAGGAGCAATCTTTCGAGCGAATATCGAAAGTCTAATCGTAGTCGAAGCTTTCTTAATTTTCGTCGTGAATTTTCCGAACAACTTAATACGATTCAACGATATAAATCGTGGATTATCGTTGGAAGATTTAGAAATCGTTTTGGCCGTCCTCGTGGCGTGTAGTTCTTTAGAAATCTCGTCAAGAATGATTAATCAAGTGCAACTTGTGCAATTGGCAATGTGTTTTTAATTGGTTAACTCGGAACACGACGTGCGGAGCAATTACACGGTCGTTTGGCTGAATATTTTTATTCTTTGATGAAACTATCGACGTTCCGAAAGATACGAATTTATATGGTTGATAATTTATGAGTTGGAACTTGATTGCTATAATTAACAGCTGTTTAATGATCGTTAAATAAATTAACAATTTTTTATTTATAATAGTACACGTTTCATTTAACTATTAAATTCACGATCATCGGTTTCTCGAAACTAGGTAAGGTTGATTTACTTCGTTTAAATATTTTTGTTAGGGAATAGCGAAAAAAAAAAAAAAAAAAAAGAGAAGGGTTGGCTCGACGGGAAGTCGACAACTTTAGCTAGTTCTAATTAAAAGTTTCACGTACTCTTAACATCGTGAATACATTCCAACGTCATTTCAATATCAAACTGGATGAAATTTTATTCCAATAGTAACAGAGAAACTAATTTATACTCAAACATTTAAACATTTGTTCGTTCCATTACGTAATACACGTAGGAAGCTACCCAACAACGTTCGTGAAGTAGATTGCAAGATGAATTTCATTTTGTTATTTAACACGATAAAAGTAAACGTATAAAATTCATCTATAGTCATTTATTTGCCAAACTTAAAAGTATTCCATACTTTTAGTACAGGGATCAGTTTTTCAACATTTTCAACTTACGTAACTCACTGTTGTAAATACTACACTCCGGAAATATTATGAGAAATCTGCTTCGATAGATACTTGATTTAAAATTAACAGATCCTCCGCAAATTACCTTAAATTATTGGTAAATTATCGCTACTGATTACATTATGCACGCGAGGCAAATTCTGCAAGAGAATAAAGATTCTAAATACTGCACACACTTATATAATCTATTAAACAATGGTCGACTTGTGTGTGAAAATGCTACTGGAGAACTTGTCGACAAGCAGGTGCTATTCCATCGTACAATCGAGAATATACGAGGAAGCGACTAAAATAGATATATACAAGCATTTTTACCAGCGATTCCAGTTAATTTTATGTCTGTGATTTCCATAAGCGTCGAAATATTCGAATCTCTCCAAAGTATCCATCGACTATTTTATTGGTCGATTACCTGTCGTGGACGACACCCATTTCTTGGTCAGTCAGTTGTCATTAGTGACTCATCCTCCCAAATTGTTTCCATCTACCATTCGACCGTGGATTACCTTTCTGTACCAATTACATTCTTAGACTGATGGATATTTTCGTGCAATATATTTCATCGTGACAAAGTTTTGCGACTCGTTGTTAAAAAAGTGGTTTAAAAGTAGATGATTTTTATGTTCACATTTTTCCCAATATTTATTTCTTAAAACTTCTATTTAATTAGTTGTGTCGCTCGAACGATCAAGCACGCGAGCTTCGAGCAATTTAACAACCTCGTTGCACCGCGAAGGTCGGTGCTCGGAAATCACGACGAAGTCGATTGGTTTGCGAAACCGCGCGGATCATCGCGCTATTCTAAGGACGTGCAGCGTTATGTTTTCTTTTCATGTGCGATTGATTTCGCCCGTATGCCGAGGACACCGTGAAAGTGGGCCGTCACAGGTGCATATGTATGCAATACGCGCGGCAATCGTGCAAACGTCGGGGACGATGACACGTTGTCCTAAATCCGCTGCGCTGCAACGCGTCTAAAATAAATCCGCGGTCGAACTTTCCACGGGAACCCAGTGATTTATTAATCGACCGTTCCCATGGACGTTCTCGATCGCCGCGGTTTCTGATCAACCGAAATAAGCGACCATGTCTGTTTTCGGATATCTGGACCTTGCTTCGTTATGGTCGTCTTTACCTTCAACCACCACCATCTTCCATCGAGAATCGTCGTCTAGTATTGCGAGAGTCGTCTTCGAACGTGATTATGCAGCTTGAATTTCGATACGATTTTCATTGATAGTAAAATAAAGACAGAGAGCGAATTGGTTCTGGTGGAAAGAATATCGGACGATAGATACGAAAGATCGATTTGAATAGTACGTTGTTTGCGCGATGGTTGAGTTTGTATAAATACAGCACAGTACGCGGTACTACATATAACGCGAACCCATGTACCTAATCGAAGACCGCATTGTTCACGCAATGACCACGCATCGAAAGGAACAACGGTTGTTAATAAATTTAATGTCTACCTGCTGCGTCGACACGGTGGTTGCATAACGATAAACAGTCACTAACGTTCGTAATTGTAGCTAACCGACACCTAATACTGGCTTATTACCCGTCCGACACAGAAGGATCCTCGTTATCGGTGCATTTCGGTCGTTGATTCACGTGTGTTCCTTTATTACCGCTTCAATCCGTCATTCTCCATCGCGAACATAGCGATTTTATTCTTAAATCACATAATTTCGCAATTTAAAGTTTATAGCACGCGGAGACTAAAATCGATAGACAATTTACAAGAAGTGAAATTTTATTTTCTGCTCTTGGTATGGATCGAAAAATTCATAAAATTTCCAAGTTATCAACGAGTGAAGCAAATTTCCGACAACGTTCAAGAAACTTTGTAAACGATAAAAAATTACAAAAAAAGGAAGGAAAGTTTAAAAAGCAAGAAGAAAAGAAAAAGGGGAAGTATCGATCGAAGTCGATCAGCAAAATCGACGATGGGAGTACGTAAAGTACAGTGGAGTACAGGAAGATTGAAAAACGTCATTGTCGCGCGACGTCTTCTCAACGAAATTCCGTATAAACGAACGAACGATCGTAACGACGAAAACGACAACGATCGTTTCACCTGGTATATTCTTTCGAGATTCGCCGAAAACGAACGTTTAAATTTTCGATGACGAAGGAAAACGATATTCCGGCGAACGCTGAAAGCTTGAAAAAATAGCAGCGCCGGCGAAAATTAAGCCACGAACCGTCCCGCGGGGAACACGGGACGATTCCTGAGCAATTTGAAATGCATTGAATTTTTAAGCGACGCCCTTTGTGCCGTGGTAGCGCGTTAGAAGCAACTTCCGGTTAGGCTCGGCCCATCGACCGCGACGTAATTTCTCGTCGTTGAAAAAGAAAGCCTGCCTGTCGAAGATAACAGCCGTTCCGTCGAAACACGATTATTCCTGGCGCTACGTCTCCCTCTGTGTATGTACATTTTAATCAACCGTCGAAAAGTTGCACCATCTTGCCGAGCGACTCGTTTGAATTGATATCGAAGAAGTGGAAGATTTATCGGGCGGAAACCTTTGCTCCGTGCATCGTGAACACCGATAGAGGAAATTATCGAAGCTCCTTCGCTTATTCGCTCTTAAGACGGGGCTAAAGCGATTTTTCTTTATTCGTTTTTTAACGAAGTAGGAAGCGAGTCCGCCTTAAATGGAATTAGTCGCACCGAAGCGGACCAACTAGCGTGCAAACGGAATAGTTTCCGAGCTTTCGAACACTTGTTCGTTGAAATTGAACACGGAGATCCGATGTTATTGATCTAATTCGAGAAGTTTGTATATTTGCAGGCTTCAGCGTTTGCAGATTTTGAAAGTCGAGAATCGAAATTTTGGAAATTTGACGATTCGAAACTCTAAAAGTTTCATTCAGTAGCTGTGAATAAACTCTGGAAATTAGAAAATATTTAATCTCGAGAAACTCGGATTTATGCCAGTCACGATAACGCGATTCGATTCACAAATTTTTACAACTAATTTCGCCTGTCTGGATGGAAAATGTGACCGATGGAAAAATTAGAAAAGCCTTTTGTTTTTGAAGTGGCTACCTTTTATGTATGTATACCGGTTACTGGACCAAGTTTGCTCATGTTTCTTTCATCGTAGCAGCGGATTTAATTGAATAAACCGCTGCAAACTATGAAGTGCCGCGATAACATACCCGAACGAACAAAGAAAGCGATAATTCATCGCAACACGCTAATTGCCATTGGAACAACTATCATATATATTGAGCTCGCCGTGCGTTATTATATCGTTAGCGTAATTACAATACTTGGAAAATTTGCAACGGTGTTTTGGTCTAGTACCTTGTGTTCAACTTTGCGATAACTTCGCGTTTCGTTTATAGATTCAACAGTTTTCCGCTGTACGATTAATCTTTCTTTCACACCTCCGTTTAAGTGGTGGAAAAAAAAAACTAATAAATTACTTCATAAATAAAGCTGTACGTTATTAGCGATATCTGTAACGTCTATTTACAACCTTTGCAACGTTCGAAATCGGGAACCGTAATAGGTTTTTTCACGATTTTCTGCAGTGTGAAATATCGATGCTGAAAAATGAGAAATTGATCGTTGTAACTTATCGCGTGTAACTTATCACGCGAGAATGTCGAAAATACAAAAACACAGTTGATTCGGAAAACGTGTAACACCGATGGCTCGGTAGTTAAACTTCCTACGCAAAATCAAGAAAATTCTCAGAGGTAAAAATTTCAAACGATTCTGAGAGTTTACCAGCTGAAATAATTCGAACCTTGGAAAATCGCCGATCGAAACCGCGTTTCGAACCATACGAAGCTGCAACTTTGAAAAATTCGAGACTTAACAAGTGTCCTGGGTTTTGTCTTCCATTATTTCGAAGAATAGAAGAAAAGAAAAATAGAGGCCGTCGAGGTGAATCAGGAAGAAAGGTATATAAAGAAAGCGGTGGAAGAGAGGAAAATGGAAAAATGGCGCGAGTCGGTCCGCGCCGCATGTGTACGCGCAGTCAATAAATTTAGATTCGTGGCCGTAGATATAGTTGTATACCGTGTATGCATTAATAGCGAATGCACGCCGCATACGTATATAAGTGCACACATCCTTTAAATCTGATAAATGCATGTACTTAGGTGGAGCGCGCTGATGAAGCAGTGTAAATGCACCGCTTCGGCTATGTAGCATATGGTCAAGAATAAACGATCGATGTTATTTGCGCGATTGGCCCGATGTTAAATTAATTATTTGCCACACGCGATACTTGCGCGCGTACACGCTTGCGTTATCGCGTGCATGCATAAGCGCATGTGCAACAGCGTCGGATATTGCGTTCCGTTTCGTGAAAATTACCAAACGAATATTCAGCTAAGAGACACCGCGTGACGTACGATCAATTCGTCTATGCTAACGTTCTCTCGCCTAGACTTTGTTCTCTTTGCTGTTCGATAAAGCAGAAATTTCGATAAAGTACGAAGGTTCGAATCTTGTTTGAAAAATTTCGACGATAAACAAATTGGCGTATCGAATGGAGAATTCCGGAGAATCTTTGAGCTTCGTAAAATCACGCGCCACAGCTGCATATTTTTGATATTATTTTGACATAGAATTATTTTCGCTGGTTTTAGAGAGGCAACGACGAGACTCGTATATTCATTGAAAATATCTGTCCAACACTTATTCTTTCCATCGTTGGAATAATTACATACAGACAACGAAGCATACATGTAATTAGACAGGAAACGTGTCCTTTATTCAACGAGATGCCGTATCATCTATCTGGAAATGTATAATTAATTCCATACCGAACGGAACAATAACTCCTAGAAACCAACATCTCTAGATTTTTCGTAATTCTGATTAGTTTTAAACATTACTATTGTTTCTTCGATCTTGATTAGACTGGTATTGCTGAGGCATAAGATAGGTATAATTATCACGATTTATATCTCGTTTTAAATATAGCGATAGAAAAGAATCGAAAATGCTAATTGCACGATCTGCGTGAGACGTAGTTTCTGTATATAACGTACTCTCTTCCTTTCATTCTTTTCCTTAGACCTGAGCGTTATTTTTATCATCCAGACACGTGGCTGAATGTTTCTTTTTGTATTGTGTTAAAAGGCTATCAAAAACGTAATCGCGAGTGGTTGTCGGTCGGTAAACAAGCGGCGAAAGTCAATTTCGATCGAATCTTCTCTCTGCCGTTGCGTTATATTCGTACACGATGCACATGCGCTTCTTTATCTAACGTTCTCATATTTTACCGCCTATCTTATCACGCTATTGTTACCCACGTGATCATCACGTTATTGTAAATTCTCGGCGTTCAATAATTCTTTCAAAAACAACATGACGCGTTTAACGTTCATTGTCTCTCGTTTAATCGGTATCTCATTTTCTGACTGCTTTCTCACCTTTCGCTCGCTTATCTCTCTAGCGATTCTTATTTTTCTACAATTTCAAAGCGGCTACAATCTCCTTCGAGTAAGTTTATCGTCTTTCGATCGAGAAACGTTATCGAAAAGCTTAACTTTGTGCAGCGAGGCTTTGTGTCGATAGAGGCAGGAAGGTAAAGGAATACGTACGGTAAAAAATTTCTAGACGGAAACGCATTTCTAGAAGTATCCTTGAGCGTCGTGAAATCTTCCACGCTTGTAAAAAGCAGCGTAGTAATTACGCAAGCTCGATAAAAGCGCTTCTGCATGCAGCCGTAATACAAAAGTAGCCGGATGCTCGTTACTTTCGCAGCGTAATAGTGGGGCCACGTAACCATGCCAAAATAGCCGTGCCGCGTTAAAGAATACGATGCAAGAATTTTGCATAAACCGCGTATCGGACTGCAAATCGATTTCACGGATCGATAAAGATCCTCGGCGGTGGATAAAAAAGTAGCGAACGCGGTGTTCCACGAGTCGTAATTCTAATCTCTTTTCGTCGCTTTAATCAACAAATTTCAATGTCAATCGCAACGAAGTTATTTGATATTGTTATAAATTTATTTAGTTATCGCTGGACTACGAACGTTTCCACGTTCTTGGGAAATCTAAGGCTTCAAATATTTACAAAACGCGGAAAACACGTAAAGATATATAAAACGTGTAAAGTAGAACGGTTCGTAAAATAGTGTTCGTGAGAATGAAAGATCGAAAAGACGATGGCGGTTTGGTCATTAAAAGTAGTCGTAGCTGGAAAAATTCGACAAAGTTGAGAGACACTGCTTTCGATTGTTCATTGATTCCGAAATTGCGGGTGTGTACGTGTGCTGGTGAATTCTGTCGTCGATTATCGTCTGACGCGTACCTCGTGCGTACATGCGTGAGTTTAATCGCGATTGACATTCTCATTTAATTCGTGTTCGAAATACACGGCTGCCAGGCGTTCGCATTTTAACCTATGTTTTCACCTATGACAGAGTGCAGGATTACGCGTGTGTTGGCTGAAGCGTGCAGTTAGACGCCGAGTCTTCTGATCTTTTTTAATTCGATGATCCTCAGTGTTGCATCAAAGTATACAATTCAACAAGTATACAAGTTAGAACACGAATTCCAATGGATATATAAACGTTCGTCTCGATGAGAAATTACGTCGGTAATTCGGATATTGGCGTATTCAAAAATTAGGTACACGAAAAAAATTCTCCGACGACGTTGAAACGTTTCAAATGCACGTTCTGAAACACGATAGTCGGAATTCGCACATTGGTTCGAATTTCGATGTACTTAGGAAGCAAGCATTCTGACAACTCTGTAATCTACCTGCTTAACGAAACTTTCATTGGCTTAAACGGAATTGTACTTTGCTCGAAGTTCCTCTAATATCCAAATTACGGTCTACTGCGACACTTACGGAATTTTCAGTGGTACGACGGAACTTTTGCTCACTCGTAACTCGCGCATTCGGTAGAAACAGTATCATGCATCGGCTAGATACGTGTAGAGAGGCGAGCGAGCAAGTTTAATTCGTTAAAAGCGAAGCGTTTCGATCAGAATCTGATTTTCATCGATAATTCTCGATATTCATTTACGTAAGATTCGTTTCACCGTGTAAAACGTTGATTTACTAATTTTCAAAAATGGAGCGCCTGGATGCGTAACGCGTGATACTTTCACCGCCATTTTGAGGTCAGAGTGCAGGGTTCGTGGCTGCAGCGCCAAGTATCCTTCAGTCTGGAACGTTGTCGGAGGAAAGGAGGCGCAGGGTGCACGTCCCGTCGAATCGTCCTTGACCCTGAAGCCGAGCTGCATCCTGCCTCGTGCATTTCGCGAAGGATACGCTCTGCGCTTGCGTGCTGCCATTTCCTCTCCATCCCTTTCTTTCGTCCTGGTCGCCTTCCGTCTCCCCTTTTACCCGTACTCTCCCTCTCTCCCTCCCTCCTCCCCTCCCTCTCTTTTCTCCCTTTCTCTCTCGTTTTGTTCACTCTCGCCCTCGCTGGCTCGGTTATTCCAATACTCGATCTTTATAATACGGTTTCAGCTGCTCGTGTCTCGCATTGTCTGGCTTGGACGCGTACGATCCCATTCCATCGAATAGTTTCGTTCTCGTTTCGTTGTTTTCCGTCATGCGGTATTTTTCGAGTAGTCGGCGCGTTGCTTTGTTTCGACTGTTTTAGGATAATTCGAGTTGTTGAGCTGTGCGGCAATTTCATCTGTAGAGTCGCGGAGATTCATAGAAATTTAGAAAATGGGCGACAAAAATATTTGCAACAGTTTGAAACGATAGAATACCGCATTTTGTTTCTTCTCTGCAAAAAATATTACAAAAAGACGCTATTATTACTAGTAATCTCGTTCTACCCGGAACGAAAAAGATATTTTTCACAATGTCCAAAAAAACTCGATGCCGAAACAGTCACCGTCATCCATTCTCACCAGTATCACGAGTTTTTCTTTACCTTTACTCTTCTTCTCGCACATATCCTGTATCGTTAACGCTCCAGTCTTCTCCGGAGTCTGTGGTTCGCGGTCGATCCCGCCAAGATCGTAGCCGGACACGCTGTCGAATTTATTTTCCGCCGCGTTGCCAGCCGGTTGTTGCATCGAAATTTATAAGGTCGAACGGTTACGCTATAAATTACAATTTCCTGTGGCACGGCCCTGGAGCAAATTGGCCGCTGTAACTGCAGTTTGAAGGGTCGTCCCGCTGCCGTCTCTACGTCGAGTCGAATTCTAATTTGTTTCTCTATCGGCTCGACCACGGTCGACGAGGCAGCCCCGTTTTTTTTCCACGTTCCGTGGCTGGAACCGTTCCAGAATACCATAGCGAAATCTGCAACCTGTAGATACGAATAAACGAGCAACCGGTGCCCCCTTGGCCTTCCTTTGCGCGTCTTCTGCATTATTTACGGCTTATGCGCTCTCTCGCGAATTTCGCCTTGCGATTCCACAGCAGCAGCGCTCTTTCGCTCGGAAAAAGATAGTTTGCTCGAGTCTTGACGACATCTTCTTTATCGGTATAATTTATTGCTATCGTACACGGTATTCTATATTTATAGGATAGGTAAGTCGTATTCCATTTTTGGTCGCGATTCGAAGAATACGTTCGAGCAAGCGGTTCGAGAAGACGATTATTTTTATTTCGTTGAAATAGAGCCTCTTTTAAAATTGTATCTTTCTTTGAAGACAAATCATAGATTGAAAGCGATACGAGGAATTTGAAAAAAGTGTTCTTAAGGAATAACACGTTGTAATATTCATAAAAGGCGTCTACGAGCGTTCGGATACTCTGACGAGTCTGTACGATACAATCGCTAGAAATCGAAAGATCGAAGAGCAGTAGGATCTGGCCGAATTTCTACGTGACCGCTAAAGATCAAATTCTAACCTGCCATCGAAAGTTCGAGTCTCGAGAAAGCGTTCTACATATTGACTCTTCTAAAAGGAGCAGCCACGTTCCAGCCGAGTCTTATTCTCGAATCGTATTAGTAAATGATATCGCGTTCGTAACGATCGCTTTCAGCGGAACGTGCTCTGGAAACGGTCGACGAAGAGGAAAGAAAGGAAAGAAACGTTTCGATGAAAAGTTTCCGAGAATCCTTGGTCCCGAGAATAAAAATAACATACTTCCTACCGTTCTCTGTCGGTGTTGTTACGATCCACAGAGCACTTTGGAAATCAGCCGGAGACGTTGGCAGTAGCGATTCGTGATAAATTACGTTTATATTTATGGACAGTAACGAATGTTTCAGCATTAAGCAATCGATGGAAACAATCCGTGGCTTACGAGCACAAAGCGCAGGGCATTGTGTCGGGCCTGAAAGAATCCTTGATTCTTCTAGCTGTTTGCTTCCACGGAAGCAAAGCAGAAATAGAAACTGAACGCGACTTTGCCTCGTGTCGCCTTGCCTTTTCCCTCTTCTCTTCTTCTTCTTCTTCTTCTTCCCTTTCCAGTAATTCGTCTTTCACGTTTTATCTCTTTACTCTTAGAATGTTTAAATCCGCCCGTAGCAAGTTCCGTCTGTTCGTCAAAATTTTCCACGATTAGATATCTCAATAAACGTTCCAGTGCAACGTTACGATGCAAATCTCGTTTCTCTTAAAATTCTAGTATCTCTCAGGAAGACATCGATCACACGGGGTATATGCTAATTTATGCTCGATCGCGGACAGTTGTACGATGTTTCGACGAATGCCTCGAACAGAAAGGGAACGAAGAGGCCAACGTCTCTCTTAGATGGTGTTGGTTAAACGCGTCAACAGCTTGTTCGTCGTGATAAACCGTAACGTTAATGGTCACCGATCGGAATCGCGATGCTGCCGTGGTCGTTCGTAATAATTATTTTTATCGAAGACGAACCGGAATGTTGGTCGAGGAGAAGCGAGAAGGAGAACCCACCAAGGCTGTAAACTGTGTTTTAAAGCTTCGATCGGGTGCGTTACGTTATCGCTGGAAGGAAAAGGAAAACATCGACTCGATTCGCGTGCTCGCGGGCGTGAATATTTAAAAATAGATGTCGCCGCACGGGAGAAAAGCGAATAGTTGGTGAAACAGCGAGCTTTTCACGGGCCACGAAGGTCTTGCGATCGATTTTCTTCAACGTTGTTCCCTCGCAGTTTGATCTCGCTGCGCACGGAAATTTATTGCGCGCTTTATTTTTGGAGTTGAAGCGAACTTGTTCACTTCCGCTGATCCTTCCATGACGTGTTCCTGATAATTTTGTAGGAACTTTATTTCTCAGCTCCTTTCCGTATGATCTAAATGTCAGGCTTCCAGACAGTTTTATTGCCACACTTGGATTATTTGAATAAAATATTCCAAGAATAACGTATCGTCCTATCCGTAGCCGTTTTGAAATAATTTACCCCAGTTAGTTTGAACAAGAAAATGATCCTTCGTTGAACGATTCCGTCGTTTTCAACCGTCGGATGAATAAACTTGTTTAAATCTTAAAAACAATCTACTGTTATCCTAAACGAAATATAGGAAAGCGCTTGTCTTCCTATAAAAGTCAAAGATTTACTTAGAATAGTTATATTTTCCAGCAAAAAAATAATACTTATCAACGATTTGCCAAAATAATTCGACCGGTTCTCCTGATATTATGTAGAAGAGGTTTTTAATTTACCAAACGTCGATACTCTGTTTTCCAAATTTCCGAGAAGCTTCTTCGTTCACCGATCGAAAGGTAGTTTGTGTGTATATCTTGCGGATGGAAAATAAATGAAACTGTAGGAATTGTTATAAAGATTATAGAGGATGTATGATTCAACTTTGTCGGATGATATGTTAGATCTTTGATTTTAACGTGTTTTCGGGAAATCGATGCTACTGACGTCGAGAGGAATTTAACGAGTTAAAACAATACGACCTTCGCGCGAGTTTTGATACGAGTATCTCTTTTTTAAATCGATTTCAAGGTCCCTCGAGTGCTCGCTATATATTCAGGGTACGTTCAAGAATGGACTTTGGTCGTTTGTAATACGAGAAATATTTAGGATGATCGTCGTGTTCCTTCGAGTTATCTTTTCCGAGTTTCGGATATAATTTAATATAAAGTCCACCATTTGCACAATTTCTTGCAAAAAAGGAAAAAGAAGAAAATGAAAAGTGTTGCAACGTAATCCAATTTGCGAGCCAATTGTGCGAGGAGATAAGATTAGACGATACGAGTGGATCGTCGATTAGTATACATTTTACAATGGAAAAGATGCAATAGGGATATCTTATCGTTAATTGAAAGCGGTCGAACGTTGATTTTTATTTACCAACATTTTTCTGTTTATTTTGAGCGCTATGCACGTGTTACGTATGTGATTACTACATCGTGACTACTGCGTCATTATCGTGTATATACGAGTTGTTTGCGAGTATTACGCGATTACTACGAGAATTCTACCTACTCGAGAATGTAGAGTACTGGATTATTGCTCGAGTACCGTGCGAATATATCAGAGTACACGACTATTGCCAGAACTTTGTGCGGAATATTATACCTTAAAATCGGATATTTTGTATTTTACGCTCGAGCAAATAATTGACGTAAGAATATCAAGAACCCTTTGCGAAAGATTAATTAACCGTTAGTACCTACTCGAACGGTATTAACAGATAGATATTTTATCAAGCTTACTTTTTATTCTTTATTTGATCATAAGCTGAGAAGTTACACGATCGTTCGGTCTTAATATTTTGCCATTAAATATCTTTTCAAGTTTTCGAACGCGATATTAAAATTTAATATCTGATATGAAACGATCCTGTGAATCTGAATACTCGTCGTTCCATTAAAAATATTTTAACGAGGACGAAGTTAAATGTTTTTCTATGCTCTTGAAAGAATCGACAAATACGATTTTCAGCCGATATCCATTGCGATAAAATAAGCGCAACTTCATTTCTCGCTCGAACATCGAACGCAATTGCTCGAACTATTCCGGAATACGATCGAGAAAATGCTCGAATGGTCATGCGTACTCGCATGGATCCCGACCTGCGTAAACTCGATTTTACGTAAGGCGCGAGTGGAGAAAATAATCCGTGCGCCCAGAGCCTGTTTCCCCTGTGAGTGAGTGTACGCGTGAAACGCGCGAAAAAAGAAGAAGAAGAAAAAGAAGAAGAAAAAAAAAAACAACGACGCTGAGAAGAGAAAAAGAAAAGCGTTGCGAAATCGAAGACGCGGGTTTTGTATTTCTCAACGAACAAAACATATTTTTCGTGTGTTCTTCCGAATGACTGATGGAAAACGACTGACTTACGTAATGTCTCTAGAGATGTGGCTGTTACATGATCCGAGCATTGTTCGAAAGTCGAGGAAAGGTTCTCAGGAGCAGTTGCGAAAATGAGAATCGAAGGTGATCGTTTTGCAACGAATTAAATAAAATGGAATATGCTGACGCGAGTTTTAGACGTTTAGACGATGTAGAATAGTTCTACGACAGCCAAGTATACATTTTACGTTTCGTCGATACTTCGTCGTTCATAATTACGCGAAAGATCTGAGCAAGCATTGTCTTATATTTCGTCCAGGATGAACTACCCAGGATGTACCCAGTGTCGAGAAAGTATCTGCGTATCAAACTACTTGTGTACCAAGCAAAAATTAAATATTTCTATATGTCTCTTCCCACGCTCGTAATACGATATTGTCATCAACAAGTTTCGTCACAATCACCTGCTGACATTTATCCACTTCTCGCAACAGTTCTAACACTCTTAACCCGTCTCTATTGAACAGTCGTATATTAAATAATTTCCATTTCATACTGGACCAACGTCTTTGTACCAGTCGTAAATAAGACGTCTCAATTGCCAAAACTTGCCGTTAGAATTCTAATTCAAATCGGCAGAAACATCCGACAAAGTAAAAATATCAGATATTCTATACTTTGCCAAGTAAATGTGTAAGCACTTCGTTACTTCGTGTTATTCGTATCGGTACAAGTCGAAGGCCACGGTGTGTGGTTTAATGTGCCGAAATATCATAAATATGAAGAAATACGAAGAGCGAAAGCAGAGTTACGCTCCATCGTCGTCCTCCGTCTTGTCCGACTGCGATAGGCTCGCGGTAGGCTCGTTGCAATTCGAGACACCCAGTAGAAAAGGGAACGACCGAACGAAGGGATTGAAACGGGACGAAGACGGAACGAGGCTCTTGTATATCTAGCGTGTGCAACGAAAGCGCAGGCATTAGGGACGTTGGACCCTCGTAGTCTCTCCCTCGTGCTCGCGCAGCTCACCATTGCCACTTTGAATCTCGTTCACCTTGAGCTTCGTCGTCAGTGATTCTCAACTTCTTTGCCTCTCGTTTCTACATAGCCGAGCGTTCCTCCGATTCGCGCGCCCTCGTCGCGTCAGTCGGCGACGAGACGAAGAGAGATTAGCTTTTTACACGGTTTAGACACGGCCAGATAATATCGGGGAGCGCGTAGCGCGCGGCCGCTTACGTAAGACGGTAGCCTAGGTCACGCACGTTGCCAAGCCAAACGGCGTATGCAGAAAGCCCGACCGTCGGACTAATCTCCGTTCCCTTCTCTCATGATCGATGTTTTCACGTGAAAAACATTTATCAATCAACGACAAATTGGTAACGACATTTTGAACCGGCGAGTCACTAGAGACAATGGACAGCGAGCGTTTTCGTAAAATTGGAACTTTGCTCATTCTACTTAGCGGAGAAGGGTCACGTGAAAAGCGTGAGAAAATTCTGGAACAGCGTAGGCTTGTCTTGTATCTACAGCGTTACTCGAGTCAGGAGTTAGTCACGATCGGTAGAGAACGTTTGGGCTGAAGGAGTTACCGCAGTGGACGTCCTTATGCAGTCATCGCCAGAAGTAGAAATATCACCCTGATTGTTCTAATTGTAGCGAAATAATTGTATTATTCAAATTGGAACGCGAACGTACATAAAAACAAAGGAACAGCATAAATTTCTTTGCACATGCGGTGACATTAGAAATTGATTTCTAGAAATGAAAGCGTGCTTTGAATATTTAGTTGGCGATTCTACTTGTGTAAGTAGAAAGCGATGACAATGTCTGACTAGAGCCGCCGGCAGTAGAATTATCCGGTAGGTGGCGGTCTCGTAAGATATTAGCATTTGATGGTTCTCGAATGGCGGCTATATGGATACAACGATTCTTAAATTGCCTGTTACAGAGAGATAAAAATGTTGTACAGATAATTCAAAGATATCTACGGTGCTCGTTTCGTCAGCCTTCCACGACATTTTCTACCATGAAATTCAATGTTTTCGACCGATCTTCTCGCGACTCGTGGTAGCCTGGTAGGAAACCGATATCCTTAATTCCCACAGTGAAAAAAGGAGCGGCGGGAGAAAAGGGGAGGGACACGACGGCGGCGACGGCGACGGTGGAGGTAGGGAGGTGGAGGTGGCGAAGAAATCGGAGAGGAAGAAAAATGGTAATTAAAACGAGAGCGCTCAGCAGGCCTCGGTTCGAGTATCGGCTTTCGGCCGGTCTGAAAACGATACGCGGTGTTCTCCTCTTTTTCCAACGTCCTCCGCCTCCGCCGCTTCTTACCGTGGCCATCCCTCCCCCGCGCCGAAGAACACGTGGCAGACTTTTAAATTCGCTCTACGCCACACCACGACTCGACGTGGTCGCTGCTCTCGCGGTTTTTGCAGTTAACCCGCAGAGGAAACGTGCTCCAGAAGAAACACGCTCATCCGATCCTTCCTTCTGTCTGTTGTTCTTTTCTTCTTCTTGTTTTTTTTTTGTTTCTATTTTTTTTTTCTTCTTTCTTTTAGACGGTTCTAGAGACGTTTTTAACAGCTTCCTATGCGGGCCAGGATGGTTCAGGATGATGTTCGAAACTCCGGGATCGAAGTACTGGCTGATAGGTGACGAATGATGATGGTGGCGGAGGAAACGAGAGTTTTAGATCAAGGTTAGGTTCGACGACTGAGTGGTTTCTTTTCTGCGTTGGTCGTCGAGTATGTGGGTTTTGTTCTTACGTTGCTGCAGAATATATGGCTGTATAGATGGTCGTTGTGGATTTATCGGTTCCTTCGCTTCTCCGTGGCGATTTTAAGCTCGATAACTAATTTGATACTCCGTCTCCTATCACAGATCGCATTAACGTAGCCTGATTCCCCGGATCTTGGAAAACAAGAACATTTAAAAACTAACGGGTCATAGCAGTAGAGAGGCCGCTTCGACAGTTAGATTTTATTTACTGGAAGAGAAAGAAGGGAGTAGCTTTCACAGTCGGAAGTACAGAAGTTCACTACTACCGATATTAGTTAATTATAAAGTTGTAGTATGTTCGTAAGTGAGTTGATATTAATCGATTTTTGCTGGATTGCTCAAATTGTTGGAAAATAGCGCTGCCTTCTCGTTCCAGTCATCCCTTCGAATCCGAAAGATGGTTGAACGATCTTGGAATACAAATTGAATTTATTCCGATAAATACGACGTATAAACATCAAGTACTTAATTTGAAAGAGGATCTGTCGGCCGAAATGGGTTAAGACCAATGGCATTATCAATTCGACGTAGTAACGCAGTAGGACACGGTTTTCGTGGATTGGCTGGCGAAATTGGCTCGACTGGGGCTTTCTCGCCGAGGAAACGAGGATTGACACGAGCACCAAAGCAACAGCCCCCGAGAATTATCATCGTCGAATGAAAGTTTCGGTTTCCGGTGGAGTTTCAACGAGTCACGTGGTCGTCGCGAAGAAGCGTCGTTGTTCGCGTGTTTCCGCGATAATTCGATTATGTAATCCGGATGGGGGATCGGTTAATGCGGCTCGGGACACAAAAAGGGCGGGGGCATCGACTCTGGAAAAGTTTCATCGGTATCAGCCGCGTAACCACTATTTTCGGCACCCCACCTTTCACTTTCGCCTTTACTCGCGGGTTTGCACTGTCGGGCAACGCACCGTTGCGATTACTTTTATTGCGCAGTGAAAAGAGGCGATAGCGACAATAACGATGTTATTGATGCCGCTTATCGGCTCTTTTTTTTTTAACACAAGCTATAATTCCTTCGCTGACGTTTATATTCCGTTCTGTTTCAATCAATAAGAAACGACCGATCGTTGTTTACCTCTTACTCGCCTCTTGAGTTTGTGACGACAGTGTCGTCGCTCGTTCTTAGCGTTATAATATGTAACAGAATGGTAAACGCATTGTTTTCAATGTACAAATTTGCAATTTAAAAAGAGAATCGTGACGAGGCACGTGATACGTGGTTTAAAGATAAACACGACAAGAGTAGAAGGTATGAAACTTTTATTAACAACTATTTCTCTTTCTTTATTTGATTCTTTTTTTGCCTTGTTTTCTACGACATGTTGTCGACTTTTTTGTTATTCGAACGATGAATCGCGTTGACAAGAGTAAAGGAAAGAGTAGACTGGCTAGCTGGTCGTGGCAGCTTGCCATTTGTTCTACATTACAAGAGTGAATTTAATTTTAAATACCTCGTCACCTCGCGGCGCAGATCGCGCGGAATTTCGCGGCCGATCGTCAATGAATCGACGCGACTCTTCGTTCGGGGATATTCGCTGGAAACAATCGATCGTCGACGAATTTCCTCTCGGCTACGAGTAATTCCTTTTACTGCCACTATCTTATTTACAAGCATGGTAAACAAGATAGAAAAGAATTATAGTGGAAATTGTACGAGTGCGAGTCGTCAGCGATGAAACGCATCAACAAGGTACAGTATCTGAACGTACTAAGAAACTCGAGTAAATATCTTTCTCATTTTACAAAAAATCGTTAAAATCAAAGTTACATGATCGAGATTGGTGGCTTAAAAACTTTCACCGTTAAAAACTTGGTAGACTCTTTCAAGACCATTTTTCTTTCAATTCTACTCGGTTGAGCCAAGTATGCGTCATGCAACGCGAGCAAGTCATACGTACGCTGTGTACGCTCTATTTGAAAGAATCGTGAGTCACGATCATAATTCATCCGAGGATCGCGAGGCTCGTAAAACACCCCGTATCACCGATCTCGTCTCGCGATCACGACGAAACAAAACAGCATTTGTCGCGTAACCAAGCTTCCACCTGGCTCGTACGTATTTTTGCGCGCTCTTCTTTCCCTCTCCGGAGGAACAGCCACCGAATAGCAGGAAAAAGAGAGGGAAAGAGAAAGAGAGCTCTTTTGAAAAAGGCCCGTGTGCCACGCGTATCGATCGCTGCTCTCTCGACGACCGCCTACACGTGAACGCATGCGATTCGAGCTTGCACGGAGATCCGCTACAAAGGTTAGTGCCAGTGAGCATGAAATAGAACGAAACAAGCGGACGACGGCTGTGGAAAGAGAGAGAAAGAGAGAAAGGGAGAGAGGGGAAGAGAGAGAGAGAGAGAGTGACAGAGGGGTGGGTCGAGGGGCATGCTCGATGCGGTCTCTAATTGGAGGCTGTTAACGCATAATTAACGTGGCGTTGTTATCCTCCTATTTCGCCCGTTGCCCACCACCCTACAGTGCCGTACCTTTCACCCGCCTCTGTCGCCCCTGGTACGCCACAAACCGATCTCCAATCACCGTCGAAACCGTCGATATAACCCGGCCCTTCGAAAATTACGGGAAACCAGTCAGCCAGTCGAAAATACCGCCTACCTCTGGTCCATCGCTACCCTACGGGTTCTATTGTGTGTACGCTCCCTTCTGGGTCTCTCTGTTTCGGGTTACGCGGCCTCTGCTGCCTTCCTCGTTGGCCTCGGTTGGGTCTGTTTCAACCCTGCACCGGGTTTCTGACGCTTCAACAGGTTAGATCGTATCGGAGCGATGGTTCGCGATCCACGGCTAGGCAAACGGTCTTTTATAACGATGCAAGTTGAATTAACTCTGAACATTCTTCGGCTCGTTCCACGTTGCGTGCGTTTTTTTTTTTTTTTTTTTCTTTGGCCGTTAAGAAGTTTCTCGTAAGGTGGAGCAGAGATACGGAAGAATCGGTGTTACCACGATCTCTTGTTTTAATCTTAACGCGGATAAAAGTTCGCCATGAACATTGTTAGGGAACATAGAAATTCCCTGTGAACGAGCATTTGTAAAACCAAAAATTCCTTCTAATCTGGTTATCTGGATAAAATCTCACCCTCTATCCTAGCGTTTCTCAATAAAGTTAAACGTTACTTTATAAATCGACATATATATATACGAAGCTGCAACGAAGAAAATACATTTTAAAATAATTAAACTTCGCATCAGCCGAGTGACAGAATCGTTCGCTCTAATATATCTCGATAAAGCTAAGGATCGCTTGAAAATCCAGCATGCAGCTAAAACAAAGCCCTTAAGAAGGATATCGATCCGTCTTTTGATCGCCATTTTCGTTTAAGCTGGCGCGTCTCGGTTTCTCCGGTTTCCTGCCCGTTCCCCTTTCATCGCCCATTCATTTATCAACTATCATCCTCCTTTTGCCAAGGTCGGCTCGCGGATTTGCCGACAATTAAAATTAATCGGGAGGTGGGATCGCCTCGCGGGCTCGGCTAATATTCTGCAACCGTGGCAAAAAAGCCAATGGACCGGTTCGTAAGATCGGTAGCAAACAGCGTTGGAACGCGGGAGCAAGAACGCTTCGGTGCATTAATCATAAGGGTGAGAGTGGGCAGACGTTAGATATAAATCTGCTTGGTAGAAGACGTTGCAAGAAGGCTCTTCGGTGTTACCGGAAAACGTTCTTCCTGTAATCGCTCTTAAAACGCTCATCCATTGTGCCCGATGATTTATAGCGAATCGGGTCCTCGTTCGATTTTTCGTTGTGTTTCGCGTGCCGATTCAACGTTGTTTGTTACCCATTTAACGCTAGATTTACTGAAATGGTAAAAAGAGTTTGTAATAGTTCGTGAGAATTTGAATGATCTCTACGACGCATCTCCTTCCTGCATCACGTGGCTCTTTTATTTCCAATTCTTTGACACAAGTTTTATCGAACATTCTAAAACCATCGTTTTACGTATAAATAGAAAAGACGGTCGTCCTTCTCGTTTTTCTTATTAGAAAGAAAGATTGGTTGTCATAATGGGAAGGTACGCGTAACGTATAAACAAATCGTAAACTAATTACGTACGATGGATCGTAGTAATGAAACAGAAATCTAGATTCCTGCCAGAGACAACCGATTTATAGTTGAGAACTAAATTAGAGAGAGAAGGAGGATTTGTGGTAATTGGAACGAAACAGAGAAACGATAGTGATACATGGAGGCACGGTAACATTTGCATTTGAAACAATCGCGATGAAAAGTAGGATCGTAATGTCGTGGAATATTCTCCGCCTAATGCGAACGTATATAACGCGAAAGTATAGCGGTGCATGCAACACGATACGTTAAAATCGCCGAAATTTAGTATCCGTGGCCGTGTCTGCTTTATTTCCTGTAGGAAAATAATTTCACAATGAAACGCGACTCGTGGCCAGCTAAACAATACCATTTAACGCGCTGTGCACTGAAATACGCGTGTAATGCCTGAAATAAAGATAAAAGAATAACAGGTATTCGAAATTTTTGCTGTATTCTGCGTCGCAAGCCGAGGTTACATTAATTCTGGAAAACGTGTTGCCGAAAGATACGTCGTAAATTTTGCAAATATGCACGCGTTAAAACGCGACCGAAGAAACAGACGTGCGACTTTTTTACATATCGTTTCGCCAAACTTTGGTCCGAATTTCGTGAAAGAAGTTCGTAGCTCGATTTTTAGAATACAGATCGGTGAGAAATTTCTGTAAAGCATAGAAGCGTAGAATTAAGTCGAACACCAAGGTGATTCGCAAAGAATTGCCGTTGGAAGTTAATCATTTTTTACTGCCTTAGGTTAGTTAAGTTTTAAAATATGAATAAACTACAATGGTAGGAAAAAATGTTAGAGGAGAATGCAGACTTTTGGAATTTTTTCGCGAGGTTCCTCTGCGTGAGAACAACGGAACACGTATTAAACAAAAGATTATTCAAAAGTTGGCGCGAAACGCGGAAGTTCGTCCGGAATCTTTCACCGGGTTGTTTCGAAACTTCACGAGGAACTAACTTTATCGTTTTAAACTGCCGCTTTTAACAGAGAATTTTCCAGAAAATGTAACGTAGTTGCCTGTGAATGGGAACAAACACCATAGAAAACGTAAACTACGTAGCACCTCGTAAATCGTTTCAGCGAAACAATTTTTAGTCGGCCTGTGTGCCTCAATTTTCAACGCGAAATTGACAAAATTAAAATTCAACTTCCAACTTTGATCACAATTTTATTAGTATGTCGAATGAAATTCTATTTTGCTGTAGCTAACACAGGTAATTGATTGATTTTTCGCGCATTACTTTTGCAAGCACATTTTACACAGACACGTGATGTCGATGTAGTCGAAGAGAATTAGATGACTTTCGGAATTCTAATCAGCCGCGTTATCGCTATCGCAACGATAATTTTCTCTACTTGCATATTTTAAATCGTATTAATGTTAATACCGTCATAGAAACATTCTAACATCTGCTTTATCGATATAAGCATTAGTCGGACATTATCCAACGATTAAACACGAGTTTCGTCGAATTCTGCCAATTTGCAATTTCCAAATTTAGCAATCGTCAGAGCCAAGCATTGGAATCGAATTCTCGAGGATATCGAGAAAAAGGCGAACGCCTCGTCGAACCGAAGATTATTTGTCGATTTTGTCGCGCGAGATGCAGCAATAATCTGGCATTTATCGAGCTCGATCAGATATAGATACGGCTTTGTGTATATAGGTGTACGTGTGTCCGACCACGATTTCAAGGTGGAGGTCGTCGGAGCGTCCCCATCTCGGTTCCGGACTGGTTGCAGACCCTCCTCGGGAGAGAGAGCCAGTTCGATCGACCTCGCTTCCATTTCCATCCGGAAGTGAGGACGCGATGAAGGGAAATCGAACATTCTAGACGTACAGTTCGTTATCCCGTGGCGAGCACCGCGTAAATTCGTCGTGTTCGTTGGAGAATTTCAATTTCTCGATTTGCGAAAAATTTGACGGGAAGACGGAGAGAGAAAGGTGGAGGATGGTATGAGAAAAAAATGAGAGGAATATATGGCGGAGATTGCAGGCGTCGATTGAATTTTTCTCGTTAAAGGATGGAATAGATGCGTCGAAATGGTTTAATTAGAATTACGTTCCCTCTTCCTTTCCTCCTCTCTTTAGTTTTCAATTGTTGCAAATTGCAAGCTACTGTGGGATAATTGCGGTAATTTTCATATTAATTCGCGTCGCTCTTGTCTTTTCTTTTTATATCATATTCTTGCATTTTTCACGTATTATTCTTCGCGTGTATTCCATATATGTATATTGTTTACGATTTTATGTTTTTTTTATAAAATAAATAACGTGGAAGATCGTGGACCTTTCGTGGAAAACGGACACTCAACCGAATGAGTTTGGGATTCAGAAAATTTATTTGGCGATGCAGGCTCGAACTGTGTATATTATGTCGTCAGTTATGTTGCCTGTCAGTCTCGTTAAAATCAAGCTATTCATCATTCTGTAACGAGAGTCGGGACTCCTTTGGCTTTTTTGAAGCGACGTGACGTTCGAATCGAGTTGTCTGTAAAAATGTCAGAATGCTTAATCCCGTTGCAGATAAATTCCTATTTCTCTCTTTTTCCTTTTTCCTTTTTTTTTTTTTGCGATATCCGTGCCTCTTTGTCGAGCCGTTAATAATCATTCGCATTAACAGATTAAAACGAATCTCCCCGGACAGTATAGGAAGCTATTACAGCCAAGATATCAGATAACGTCAAAAACGATGCTTTATTACGAACAAGAGAAGCGAATACGTTGGTAATTAAGTCAAATTGCTCCATCAAATTAGCACTGTATATAAAGAAATGATTAACTTATCTCGGAATACTTCTTGAATAGTTCTATTTTCTGTCAGAAAACGTTTTAGCATTTTATCTTGTTCTTCGTTCTAATTGTTTGCATTATACAAGGAGAAAACTTTCCAACGCTGTAAAAAGATTACTACGAGAGAGATACGAAAAGAACGCGGAGAATTAAAAAACGCTAAGAAACATGGGCTGAATAAGAAATAATTAACGTCAGTTTCAATTGATTATTTGCCAACTCGTACATTCTAAATTTCCTTTATTACATTACCAGAGAGTTAATTATTCTCTCTGAAAGCAAAGAGGAAATGTCTTATTAAGAAGCGACTCGGCTCCTATGAATAAAACAGCCGCTCGAAAAAATCAGGATATTACACATCACGTACCCGAAACATCCGGCAAACTAAATCCAACAGTTCTGCCTCTCCAAACACTGCCGGTTCACCCGGTCGCAAAACCCACCCTAAAAATCCATAAAAAAAAGGAGCGCGAGAGAGGGGGGAGAGAGCGCGTACGAGAGAGAGCGAGAGAGAGCGAGAGAGAGAGAGAGAGAGAGAGAGAGAGAGAGAGAAGGAGGAAGAAAAATAGAGAATACACCGATGGGGAGAAAATGAAAGCTGCCGCGACCCCTTGATGGATCGACCGTAATTAACCTCTGGATTAATTGAAAATTGAACATTTCCCGTCTCTCCGGTGTGTACCAGGCGTCGAGCACACGCACCTACACGCGCTCACACGCGTGGCTGAAAATTAAATGCAGCTGGCCGAGGTAATTGGTCCGTACTGACGTTTATATTACGTCGTACAGAGACGAGAGTTATCGTTATCGCGCTGTCGCTAATTCCTCAGCTGTTCTTATCACTCGTCGCCCATACTCCATCGTTGGGGGTTGCTGGAAGCTCGACGGGGATGGGTCGAGGGTTGAAACGACGCTTCCCTCTCTTTGGTAATCTATACTTGGCGAGTATTTCGCGGCAGTCGACGCAGCTGTGCGCGCAATTTGCGCGCACACGGTCTTTGCAACCTGCCCGCGTTTCGAAATCACCGAAAAAAAAGGAAAAAAATGGGGAAAAAGAGAAGAGAGAAAGTATAGAAAACAGAAGGAGAAAGATATTTTTCTCATTTTTCGTTGGCTCGAAGCAATCCGTCGTAGGTATTCGGTACACGCGTACCATCTAAAAATAACTGATATGGTTTTCCACGTTGTAACCATCCGGCTACACCATCCACCCCTTTGTTCTCGTTATTTTCTCTCATTTTTCTGACTCTAGCCTCCGACGGAGATGTTATTCCTTTCCTTTCTCGTTTGTTTGATGGTTTGTTTAAGGGGCTGCACCGCCCTCAGGCTCCTAACAATAGCTAGTTCTCGGGATATTCTTTCATCGGTAATTATGCAGCAAAAAGTGGAGATTTTTCGTTGTATGAAAAAATATGTTAAAAGTAACTTGGCCGAAACTAAGCGGAAAGTTGGTTATATTAAACGATATATTAAATTTTGAAATCCTGCCATAACAGAGGGGAAATATAGCTTATCCGGTTTTTCACCTGCAGCCTTCGTACGTGCACGCGGTATTTAATAAGCTCTGTATTGAATTCTTTGCCGCTTTATCAAAATTTTCGTGAGTCTCTTTACTCGATTCGAAACGGGTTAAAAGAGCGAATGAATTTCATTCGAGCGAATTTTCATCCCCCGATAAAATTGCGTACCTTTGTTCCCGCTTTTGCAGTTCATTTCTGAATATCGGAATTTGAATTTCCTCTAATTTGTTCACGCTCGCAGTCGCTGTCGGTGTAAACGTTTTGTTCCATGGATTTTTTAATCCTACGCTGCTATTTTTCTGCTTTTATACGGACAATTGTAAATTCGACGGGCATTTCGATAATATTGTTATCGCAAATATTATTTCCGTTTATGCAGCATTGGACTCAGGGACCTGCAAAGTCTATTTGACTCCGCATTCGCAATTTTTTTCCACTCCATTTATACTCTTCGATATTGTGTTTTAACAGCTATAATAAATTAAAACGATGCGAAGATCGGTTGAACCTATAAAGATTTTCGTCGTTTGCTATTTTATATTTACTAGCTCTTAACAGTTTAATAAATACCCGCACTTAACAGTTTAATAAATACCCTCCGTTAAAAATAAGACATCGAAATCAGGGAAAATAAAACAAAATTGAACAACAACAACCGAAGAAAATAATTAGAAAGCAGAGGGTTAGAGCTCGTTGAACGAATGACGAATAGCTCGATGGAAAAAGAAGCTTCGGAACCATATCCAATCCCTGCACCATTAAAAAACAGTTCATCACCCAAGAAATAACCACCGACGCGAAACCAATCATCCAGAAAATTCCGGGAAGAACCACGTAATCCCAGCACCCTCCAGCCACCATACCTACCATCCGAAAAAGCCACCCCCGTCGACCGGTTGCCGTTTCCATAACCCTCGAATTTAAAGCAATATCCCGGCATCCCGTGGTGCGCGCGTGTCAGCCGGAAAACATTTTTTTTTTTCCACGGGAAAATCAATAACTCCTCTGGACCGGTTCACCCGCAAGATGCTAGCGGACCATAGCTGTACGTGGGTATAACGAGCGAGCTATGTACTTCGACCATGACGACTAGAGCGCGATATCAGCAGAGTACGAGCTGCGCTATAGTCTGCAACACGAGATGGTGGACGTCGTGCGTTTGTCTTTTGTCTTTGTATAAAACTTTGGATAAATGGAATGTATATTTAGAAAACGAATAACAGGATTCGTCTATTATTTTCCGTCACGCTACTTCTTCCTTCAGTCACGTTTTATGCAGCTTTTTCCAAATCTCTGTGCCCAGACTCTCATCTTTGCTTCGCGATTTTTTAGTTCCCGTTTCAGCATACGTCTCACGGAATCGTGATTATTACGAATTGCCAAGGATGCGCCTTCGTGTAACGAGTTCGTGTGTAACGCGGATTCCTATAACGTCACACTCGTGTTTCATGTATGAGCCGTTTAATGCAAAGCTGCTGCAAGTCAATTTTTTCGCATATTTGGTTGAACAGCACATCTCGAAAGCGTAAGCTTCGTTTCGCGTTCCTGCGCGCGTGATCGTGCAAGTACGTCTTTGTTAGTTCCTCGCTGGATAACGGGATAAGTGAGAATCGCCCACTCGACTCATTCTAGACTTTTTATTTCATTTCTCGTTATCCGGTGTAATCGACTTGTTTGACTTACAGTAGTCCTGTGTTAAACGGCTCGTATAATACACGTGGTCCGTACAACGCTGTTTCCTGTATCGCAGAATGCACTAATGTACTTATTTCATTCGTCGATCAACAAAGAACAATATTCTGGGAAAAATTCCCGGAATAGCTCGGCCAATCTTCAAAATTTTTCTAACAGAAAACGAACGACAGAGTCGTTCTCTGATAGCCTTCGTTTGTATAAACATCTCGATGCAGAGATAATTAATATTCGCGAAAATATCGCGTTCTCGGAGCTACTTCCACGGACCATCGTATACGTGCGGTCGTTAAGGAAGTCAGAGGCTCGGAGAAACTGAGAATCAGAGGGGGAATCCCCGAAGTGCAGCAGCAGCTCTAAATCCTCCGGGTCCCCTTTTCCCACTCCGTTGGAATTAGGAGAAGCTGGTCGTTCCTCGCGCGGACGGATACTCGAAGAGGCCACGAAAGAGAGGAGGGTTTCCTTCCTGAAGGTCCAATTCCTTTCACCGATCGGAGAATACCCCAGAGGACACAAGGTGGATGGTTCGTCCTCGGCGGAAAGTCGGATCAGGGCAGACTGTGCCAGAATACGACGAAGATATCGAAGAGCGAGCGAGTGCGAGAAGGATGAAGAGGAGAGAGGAAGGAAGCAAGTTGGATGATAAGGACTAGATGGTGGATAAGTCGCGGGATGAAGGAGAAGGAAAGGGAAGAGGGATGCGGGAGAAAGTGGCGGCGGTGGCTGGTTATAGGGAAGAAGCATCGGTCCAATAGCCTCGGACCCGAATGTCCCTAACGAGCACAATAGGTCAGGTATTGCGCAAGCTTTCGCTGACTCGGCCCGATCGACGCGCAGGCTAGTCGAATTGGCGTGAGCCGGCCTGCTCGCCTGGTAAAAAACCAGAGCCAGGCCAGCGTGCGCGCGATTCGATCGCTCCTCAGCCCCGGATATTCTCGGGCATATCCACTTACCGTCGAATTGGCTGCTGACCTGTGAAAGAGATTCGATCTTTCCTCTCGTTCGCGACCGGATACGTTAATACCCGGCCGCCCTGGCCCGTCCTTTCTCCCAACCCTAAAGCCTCAGCGTCTCCTGAGAGTTTTATTAGCGGACGAGGGATGAAGCGTTAACGGGCACCGAATCGTCGCGTCGCTCATAATCCACCCTCTCTGACTAGCAGATTCCACCGGATTCCTAGTACGCCTCTGGATTTTAGAGGTTCTCGGGCAGAGTTCTTGGAATCTTGGTTCAGGGTGAGGTCGTTTGGCTGTTTTAGGTGGGATTTTGCGACTTAGTCGCTCGTGCGACTAGCAGAAATAGAGAAATAGTCGGAGATGCGGGCGTGTCCTTTCATTTCGTACGTTGTCAAAGCGTTTGGAACGTCGGTAATGGGAAATACGTATATACTGGAATCCGTGGTTGTAATTTTTGGAAAGTAGCGTACAGTGACAACGTTGTACTCGATTTGCGTTCCAATATATCTTTCGTATCGTTTGATAATATTTTCCTGTGATTGAACAAACTTGACACTATGAAATAGAAGCGTAGACTCGGCTAAAAAACGCTTCTCGAGAAATAAGAAGTGTACAGATGCTTCTTGTTGCGTGTCATACAGAATTACCGTTAATTATTTCTTTGCTCGAATCTCAAGAGGTTGAAGAGTCGAGTCTTAAGGCTTCAACCTTAAAACTTTGAACAACCTTTTGAAAGATTCAGCTCCGTATAATGTTAGTAGGAAAACAGTCTTCCAGGCAGAGCTCTAAAACTTGGACGACTCGAGTTTCATACATTGCTAATTTAATAGACGCAGATCCGTAATCCGACGCGACGATTAATCGTTGATCTAATCTGAAACGACTGATAACGTTTCTCAAGGATATCTACACGACCATTGCGCGCACGCGCGTGTATGTGTGTGACATACTTTTCGTTTGTCATTTAAATGTTATTTCGACGAGTTATCTCGGTTGGCGAACAAGATTCCAGCTGTCGAAATTACATCGAGCCGCATAAGATCAGCGAGAGTTTGTCGCCACTGTGCGGATGTTGGTATAATATCTCATGGAAACGAAATTCCTTCATATTTTTTACGTAGACCGCTTTTTTATAGGATCATAATCCCGACCCTCGACCATGAAGGATTATACGACCGTCATAGCGGTTCGCCTGTACTCAACTTCGTTATTCTCTGAAACAAACTTGCACGTGTTTCAATTTTAAGAGGCTTAAGAGGCTTCTGATCTGAAATTCCAAGTATCGTCTTCGATTCTTAACTTCTTTCGTTTTCTTCTTCTTCTTCTTCTTCTTTTTCAACGTAGTCGGACGTAGCTGTGATATTTTCATTTTTCACTTTAACCTCTTAAACCACGTATTTTCTGCCCATCCAACCGATAAACAAGCTTCGAAACCGATCAAAGCAGAAATATTTCTTGCGATCGATCGCAAAATTACTTCGTTTCGAGAATAGCAGCTATTTACTTTTAGCTCGTTCGGACAAATCACTTTGGAAGAAAAGATAGAATCGCGAATTTTGCAACGAGTTAATTGCAATTTTGCAAGCGCTTGCAGAACGTTGAGTTCATCAAATATTCATCGAGTATCTCTCGAGTCCCTTACGAAACGTAAGAAACGTAACGTTATTTTCATAGTAATATGTCGATAACTTACTGTATGTTTGTTTCGAGATCTTCGTCTTCCTTAATTTCAGCGATTGCTCAACTTTTTAAATGCCTCCTTCAAAATGTTTTTCAATGTTTATGTGCGTCATTCTTATCGTCAAGAGCGATACAAAGATCTCTTTCCCAGTCATGCGTCGCGTCCAAATAGATACTAAAAATATACTCGTATAAAAATGTTGCGTTTGAAAAAAAATATCAAAGATGTTTTTAATATAGATAAAGTGCGGAGATAATTCTTTTTTCTTTTTTGAGTCTCCGGGGTGTGCGATGATATGCAGATAGCAAACAGTCACGCCTATGATAGATACACATGTCGATGTAACAGAAAAGTTACTAATGAGAAGATAAATCGGTGTCAATATTGAAGGTGTTTTCATTTACGATACGACAGAGTCATTCATTGACACAGTGAGTCGATATTTGCCAAATATACGATAAAGCACCATTGACATTCGTCGTAGTAATTTCTTCATTACCTTCCAAACATAGGGTACTATGTAAAATCCTTAAAACACGCGTGTTTTACTAATTTTCTCCCGATATTCTCTTCTCTGAAATTATATAATTTTTTACGCTTCTATGCTTTATTATTATTATTATTAATAATAATAATAATAATAGAGATCTATAATAAGAGATAAGAAAATGCTGGTTTCCTTTCTAATTCTCAGGATTCATGGAACATTCGATTACAAACGTTCCATCTGTATAGCTTACGTTGTAATTTAACGGAAATAATATTTTGTAAGAAGAAACAACGAATTTACACGGTCATCGATTAAATTTGAAGTCAAGTCGTAGAAGCATAATATGTCCAAGTAGAAAAGAACGACATAAGAAGGCTAAAGGTTGTGGTGGGAGGTACCAGCTGGAGGAAGCTCGAGGCGAGCCTAATTTCGCACCAGCTATATTCAAGGTATCGGGACGGAAAGTCACCTAAGCTCGGTCGATCTCTCCTCGAGATCGGCGCCAGATAGCTCTCGTGCTATTATCGACGTAGTTCGCTTCGAAAATCAATATTTGCTAGGCCGTCGTCATAAGTAACGGTCAATTAGACAAAGCAAACAATTAAAAGGGCGGAAGCGCCGCAAACGAGATTTCGCAGGACCAAACGAAAGTTCGCGATCGTCGACCGAAAAGAAATTGACGATTCCACAAGATTCGTCGCTCGTGAGTTTTCCGAAAATTGATTTCCTCTTCGCTTTATGATTATCGACGTTCTCGTATCACGTTTAAAAAGGAAAAGGAAGAAAGAAAGAAGAGAGGTGGAAGAAGTGCAACGACATTTATTAAAAGCCACGTTCAGCGTGGTTTATGTTTAATAACAGTAGTCTCGACCGCTACACGCGTATAGTGGCTAAAGTCCGCTTGCACGATGCTATCGTTCTACCGTTGAGATAACAAGTTTTATAAAAGTAACAGCTCGTTGTACAAGCATAGTGCCCAGTGTGGTTTTTTTAAGACACAATGTTATTACATTTTTTGCCAGAGAATTTTACAAATGTATATGTACATACAATTCAAAATGGAATAAAATTACAGAGCTTGGTCTGACATTTTCTCTTAATTATTGCATTCCTTCGCAATTATATTTCTAAACCATACGATGTTCTAGAGCGAATATAGAGAACTCTGGAAAATTATCTAGAACATCATTTCCCACATAACATTTTTTCGAGAAAGAACAGAATCGTATTTTTAACGGAGCTTAAAATATCGTCAAAATATTGCAAACTTTCGAGAAGATTCTCGAAAATCCAAACCAAAAGACACCGAAACAGGCACGACAGGGATTTTTCGAAGGTTTCGTAGAATCTCTACCGTTTAAATCGCTCGAGATAGCGGAAAGAAAAAGGCGAAGACCGTGGAAGGAAGAGAAGGCTAGAAACGTCACGAACGTCGCGCGATCTGCTTTCTTCTCTTCCTGGTCGACAGGGACGAGGAACACGTCGACGACGACGTTTCTGCTCGGGTACCAGTTGGCACGACCTATCGAACGTAACCTTTCGCCGGATACGAACGGTGCTACACGTATATACGAAGAAAATGGAAGAAACTAAGAAATGAGACTGGCTGGCACCTTCTTGAATGCCGACGATCCACTTGGAAACGATTTACGAAAGCACCTAAAGGACCACGACCTTTTCCATTCCGTGTGCCCTATCTGTATTGTTTCGTTTTTACCACCGATATACTCTGAGTTTCTCTTTCTCTTTTATTTATTCAGCAGTCTTTCACGGACAAAAAGATTCTCCTTGGTTTTTCGTCGAATTCTTTCGGATCGAGTTTTTCTTCCGCGATAGTTTTCCATGGGATAAATCGGGAGAAACGAGGGAAGTTTTTCGGCTGATGAAGGATGCGATTGATAATCGATGATGGAACAAGGGTCGATTATCGCGACGCGGGAAACGTATCGTTAATATTTCATTTTTCTTCTCCGAGAGATTATTCCTTATCATCGATGGATTCTTTGGATGATACTATCGTAGCTAACGAATGCATCGGTTGGGATCGAGAATTCTAGATAAAATGCAAAATATTTTGTCCGTTTTACGTTCGTACGTCGTGATCGTCGTTATCTTCTTGGAAAATCCTCTTTTATCTACCAATCCCAAATTCCTTTGCTTATTACATTTGGTGTTCAGCCAGGAATCGTATTCGTCTCTTCGAGTTCTACGGTTCTCTCTTTCCTCGTATAAAGATTTACAAAACGTACAAAATTAACAACAACATCGAACCGACGATCGAGAGCCTCATCTGTGAAAATGAGCGTCGCGAAACGCACTGAAAATATCAACGGCGAGACGAACAAGACCAAACACGAAAGACAGAAAAAACAAAGCAGAAAGAAGAGAAGAAGAGAAAAAGGAACGTAATATACCTGAATCGTCATATATCATACACAACGCTCGACACGTTATACCATTCTTCACGAGCAACGCCCATCACAAAGCCACCGCAAGCCCCAGCGGCCGGAACTGCCGACCACCGTCTATCAAGGAGCCAGCTCTTCAACAAGTAGTCCGCCGGAGAACAAACGGCCCCGTCGATTATCGCGTGTATCCATCTCTAGCATCCCCCCTTTCTATCGGTTTATCTTTGTTTTCATCAATCCGTATCAGCGAAGGGTGGCGATAGGGGAAGGAGGGAAAAGGATAGGAGCGAAGACACGGGGAAGAGGACAAAGCGGATAGGAGTTAGAGATCGCAATTTCGAGGCGATGTTCGCGAAAATCGTGAATCTGCTGGTCGGTGCACACACGTGCATTGGCACGGTGCCATTTTATTTTGGTAGCCGTTTCTCTCTCTCTCACTCACTCACATATACACAGACATACTCTCTATCTGTATCTCTGTCTTTCTCTGTCTGTATAGCCGAGCGAGAGACGAGCAGTCAGGAATGCCTTTCTGCCTCTGCCTCTGCTCGCCTCTCACCCACTATCTCTCCCCTATCGTTGGTATCCCCGTTTCAACGCGCCGTTTCTATTCGTGGCTGTAGATGGCATCTCTTGCCAGCTTGAACTTGACCTTTCGAACCCGTATGTGATTGCGCCCAGGCCGCTTTTCTTCTTCTTTCCACGCCTCGTTCCACCAGACCCCTTCCAACTCTTCCTTTTGTCCCGTTTCAGAATTCTTAGATCCCGACGCGAGGCGCCTACCGACACGCTTCTAGCTGTTTTCGGCTCAGTTCTACGGTCGAAGTATACACGCGAGCTGCGACGATCCGATTCCGCGTATTTATCCAAATTCCTGTCTTCATACGCGCGGTTGGAGAAGCGAGATCCGAGCACAGATTTCTTTCATCTGACGGCTTTTCTTACGAATAGTATCGTCAATTGCTTGTCAATTTTAGAAATTTTATATATATATGTTTCTGCGTATCACGCATGCCCATTTGACCATTTTCAAATTCCCCATAAATGCATAAAAGTTTAAGGTTTATCATAGCGATAGACGCGTCCTATAACGTTTATGATCAAGCTGGAATATTCGGACGGAAGTTAAGGTGCAGCTCTGGAACGTTATACGTCTATAGCGTAGTAAATGAAAATTTTAACCGTGAAACCTACATGCAGAAGTAGAATTTATTACACGGTCGGAGTTTGCGTCTGCGACGGTAACCAAATACGCGGACTCGTCGAAGCGTTTTTGAAATACCTCGTTCCATCACCGTAATCACCCGTTTATTGTCCTGAATCTCGGTCCGCCACGTTCTTCCTCTGGTTTTCTTCTCTCCGTAACCCTCTTCCCCCGATTAACGACCGAGCGGTTGCCTCTTCTCGCACCAAACGACCCGCATTCAACGACAACCGAATCTCTACACGCTTATTTTTCCACTGTCTAATGACGTGGAAGCGTATCTCCGGTTCGTACGTGAAATTACCGCGTCCGTTACGTAAACAAGCGTTCCTTCTTCTCACCAAGTCGCAGTAGAATAGGTGTATGCATTTTTCATGTTGATTTTATCGTTTGTTTATGGCGCTATCGCGCACTGATTGCCCAGAAAACGAGATTGCCACGTTTTCTACGTGCTCACAATGGAGACGATTCGCCTATTCCAGTGTTTTCTCCGTTTACACAGGCCGATTCGACGAACCTTGTCGTTTTATGATCGGCAACTGGATATTTTAAGCCGAGCAAGGGTTGTTACCACCGTGATAAGCGCTTCCGCTCTTATTACGAATTGCTTGCTGCTGAATATAGCTAGGTCGAATTATGTTCTGTAATTTCATTTGCCGACTGATTCGCTCTTCTAATTTCTCGGTCGTAAAAAATCAATAAAAAGGCGAGTTAATCAGTTTCGCGTTCGCGAGACTCGTGTCTGGTAATATTGAAATTGCCTGTTGGCCATATGTTGGCTGTAAAAATATAAAATTCGATTTTCTTGTGTAACAATTCCGCGAAGGATCATCGGCGAAGAATTAAGTATAAAAATCGTAATTAATCCGTTTTAATATTTCAACGTAAAATATATCTCCCATATATATCTCCCGTAAAAGAGATCTCCCATAGTCGAACGTCGGAGTACTTTTTATTTCCAGAGCCATCAACTTGTGCCTTCAATTCTTCGCAGAGTTTTGCCAACTAACTTATACTTTAATGCCGAAAGTACCAGAGTTTTCACTTAGCCTTCCTAGTTATACCTTTCCATAATTCTAAAGAAATTACGAAAATCCAGTCTCTCCATTCTCCTAAGCAAAAATTCACCGAATGGCGTGAGATGAAAATACGATTCGATATAGTAATAAATACAATCGTACCGTAGAATTTTGATTAATTTACGTTCGAAGGTTTCCGCTGGTGATTCTCGCAAACTCTTCCAAACACCTGACAATTTTTGATTAACGTCGTAACACCTGAGAACGAGGATTAACAACTTCGAAAGACGGTAATTCACCTTATATTAACCAAGTTTCCAACGATACGCGCTTCTTCGCTTCGTCGTAAAATCTTTCGCGCGGTTTTAACCAACGCGCGAGATGTATCGAGCGAGTCGTTGTAAATAACGTCGTCGGTAGTTTCCGTGAATTCTGTGAATTCGCGTCGTCCGCGGATCCGTTCGACGTCCACCGGCATCCATGTGCACTTTCTAAATCGAGAAAGGACGCGGCCATTGGCGCCCGAACCGTTTCGATTTTTCGTCACGGGAAGATAAACCGTGCGCGTCTCGTAAAGCTTCGAGTCTCCTTGGTATAGAAGCAGTCATAAGTATCCGTACGTATCCGCTCGACATGCTTCCTGATAAAACTTTCAACGCGCTTTAAAGTCTCGTTTACGAATGGGTCATCGAAGCAACGACGAGCCGGAAAAATCCTTCCGACCACGCAGTTCAAACGAGAAACGTATCCGTTGTATTAAGACCAGTCGGTCGAGCGTCGTTTAACGACGGAATTTCGACAAGCGTGTGTTCGTGTCGATGAGCCGCGCGCCATCGTCCACCGTTTCCGGTCTAACGATCTCGATAGCCTCCCAGTCCTCCGTTCGATGGGATTTCGCGATTCTTCGCGAAAATAAAGGAATTCCAGGTATGGCGGATGTCGTTTCCAGCGTTCTCTTCTAGGTTTTTTAACAGTTTCTTTTGTCCAGATGTTTGAAAGTATTTGTGGGATTTAGGATAACCGAGTCCGGTCAGAGATCACATCGAATGACCACAATTGCTCGCGAAAATATTCGTACGCTTTTAGGAACTTTTAACGTACGTGTATATTACTACGCCTATCGCTGTTCTATCGACAAAAATTACAAAATATTCATTGGAACAGTTCATTATTTACTATATTAATAAGCTACGATGTGCAGCGAGTCATGTTTGCCACTAATTGTACTGTTTGATGAAAATCAGTGGTCGAACGAGAGTACGTTGGAGCGTTTGAGTAGACGCGAATAAATTCGTAGATGAATTTAGAGGCTGCTTCGTAGCGTTTCGTCTCGCCACAAAGTGCAAGATGAGGGTACTTTTTAACGATTAGTATCGTTCAGCAGGGGAAGAATTATAAAGCTTTTTGCCGAATAATGCTCTTTACGTTTGGGTGCAGAATGTTTATTAGTCTCCGGTAGCGTTTCGCTCGATCAAAGTGAGAAGGAGAGCTTTATGACTACAAATGATTCTAATTTTATCTACGACTACCAGCACTAAGCGCCGGGCCACTATTTTCTCCAGGAATTTCTCGCCATTGATTTTTATTTTTGCTCCGAGAAGAGTTCCATATGGCCTAATAAAACCACCGTCTAACGCATCTCCTCGTTCCTCTAATTCTCGAAAAAACACATTCCCTTCTGGTTTCTCTAATTTGTTTCATTCTAAAGAACGATCCTTTCCTCCTTCGTCTAATTCTCCAGATTAGATTCCCCTTTTTCTCCTGGTTTCCGGTGACACTTCCGTTGGCTCGTCCGATTTTTTACGCTCCTGAAAAAACAGTTCCTCCTTATTTTCTTAATCCTCTGGTGCAATTATTTTCCTTTCTGCGACTTTTACGGTAACCGTGTTTAATCTTGAAATAATTTCTGTAATTCCAAGATATGGCCTCTTTCTTTCTCTTAAAGCTTCTTTGGAACTTTTTCCTCCGCTTAAAATTTTTGAAACACACACACCGTGATATTCTCTTAATATTTTCGTTCGTTTTTCATAACTTGTCCTTCTTTTTGTTTTTTTTTTTTTTTTACAGTTCAAATAGCGTTTCAAATTCAGAGAATTTGATTTCGTCCCGTCATTACGCAAATGTAAATTTTTGTATCCAGCTGGATGGTCGTATTCGCGACTGTACTTTTACTTGCGCGTTAATTATGCAAAAAGTGTGATGAAATGGGGAATGAAAACTGAAACACAGAATGCGCGCCGTAGGAAACGATATCGTAGATTCTCTGGTAAAAAATTCTCTGACGCGATTCTTTTTCGGTTTCATTCGTGAAACGAAAAATAGATAAATCGTAATCGACACAGAAAGCTTTCTGAAACGATGAATCGATACATGAATATTCAAAACCGCGATATAATCAAACGGAATTTTCCTTTCCCAACTAACAACCACGACCAGTAGCGAATCTCGCGAAAAAAGAAAGAGCGAAGCTTTATCTCGGCGATAGTGCTACGCTCGATTCACGTTATATCTGCCTTATCTTCGAGATAAGGCAGAAAATGGCAGAGAAAGTGCAGTCTCTTCGCTGCCGATGCTCAAAATATAAGAGAAAACTGATCTCTATGTTTGCAGCGAAGTTAAGCCTGTCAGCGTAACGTGGAATAAAGTTGGAATCCGACTCATTAAATCTTCCATCGAACCGAATCGTTCGGTGACCGGCTGAACAATTGGCCGCTTTGAAGGTCCTGATCCCACGGAAATCGATTCGATAGCGCTTTGAGAGGGCGGTCAAAGGGTGAGCTTCTTGCGGTCTTCCTTCGACGGAGCTTCAACGACGTTATAATTTATCGTGTCTGGTTTCGTTCCACGGCGAGAACGTGACGTCGAACCACTTGTGCCGTCTTTACTGTTAGAATTTAATCTTAAACTTAAGATTAATAATCCGTGGAAGACACAATGTTTATGTTAAAATGTTCAAAGTATGCAGGTAAAGAATTTATGAATTGTTGACAGTTGGTCAGTTACTCTCAGACTAGACTCAGGTAGGTGACCCATGGTCCCTTTAATATTTTGAACCCCACTCCCTATACAGTAACGAGTATGACCCGTGTAAGTGTCCTGTTCAAATGCCTGTGTGGGTGTCTGTGTAAGAGTATTTGTGCCTGTGCGTGTAATATCGTATTCTAACATCTACAGATGAACTTTCTAATTCTAACGATATTAGATTTACGCGTATGAAACGTCGTTTCTCCAAAGTTTCAACTAGACCAATATCATCCAGTAAATTATCTTCTGACAACTATCAAATCACGTTGAAGAAGAAGAAACTCGTTATAAATGACGCGAGTTGAATTTTTAATATATAAATAGCTGCATCATGCAACATAAACGAGACGGTTGTGGGTGGTTTCTCGTCGACGCTGGATTTGATCTTTCTTTTTCATTTTTTAATTGCAACAGGGTGATGTTTATAATGGTAGAGTTAATAACGATAGAATTTTGGTTGGTTTATTTACTTATAATTCTCAGTGAGAATTGATTGTAAAATTCGTCCAAATAAAAAAAAGAAAAAAGAGGAATTTTGGTTTTATCTGTATAATGGCAATCGAAGATCAGTGGCTTTGATCTTTGTGGTAGTCCCTTCTTCGTCGATGTGCTTCCTCTGACGTTATATTTCACATTTTCTTTGCAACTTTGGAATAGAAATTACTCGCAGTTTCGAAATATTCGGGTAGCCGACAGATCGTAGATCGATGTGGAACGCGTGAGAATACTTGCGTACTTTTTTTAGTTGTATCGACGATGGGATGGCTGAACGTGAGAGTGTGTAGGAAGTTTGTAAAACAGATTATATTATAGACAACCCTCGACTATGTAACTACACGAACGTGTCCGATTCGTTATTCAAAAGCAAGCTGAAAGTGTGTTATAAAGTTTCTTTGTTTCTTGTCTAACATAATTATAGATGCGACGAAGAGGAGTACGAAGAATCTAATTGTAAGTCGTGTCACGACTTACTTTCGTCCACCTGAGCTTTCTATACCGTATTTTATAAATTCTCAGTAACATAAAAAAGAAAGTTTATATTTTATCGTTGCATTGTCTCTCCTACTGTGACCGATGCAAGATTCAATTGAAAGCGTGCAAATTGTTCGGAAAGGCCGTCATCCGTGCGAATTTTACGGCGAATTTAATGTAGCAAGAGTTTCTCAAAATTTCAAAATATACGTCGATAATTATTCTTTGCTCTTTGCATCGTTGCCGATCTGAAAATCGATCTGAAGCGTGTAAAATCCACCGTTTCGTCTTAACGTCGCTGAAAATTGGAAAGTCCGTGGCAAGTGGTCGAAGCTAAACACGAGCGTGTAGCGGATAACAGATCCAGCCGTATCGTCTAACGGTGACGGCACGGCACAGGGTTTCGATCTATTTCCCGCGATAACGAGAACGCGTGGCACTCGACGAGGCACGATCACCGGTTCGAGCGGCTCCGTTATTACAACCGGCTCACCGTACCCTGTTCAACGAAATAGCCCGGGATCACGCGAAAAATCGGCTTCACGCTTCCGTCCACGAAGCGAGCTTCGAGAATAGCGGGCGGACACGTAATAGGAAATATCGAATCAATTTCTTTATTACGTACAGCCACGCTGCGCGATATATTTCGTAACGGGCCGATGATGTCAACGTCAGCCGTCTCTCCATCAACGCGTTCGCACATTCAAATGGCTCCAATTCTCTGTCTCTCTGTATCTCGTTGAAGATTTCGTATCGACTAGTCGCGAGTCTCGTTTGGAATAGATTTTTTTTCACCGAGAATCAACGAGAATCGGTGGAATCCTGTTAAGGCGTGTTTCCATTGATGTTTGCGAATAGCTTCGAAAGGTTTATAGCGAAGCTCGTAAAAAACGTAAACACGGCGTAACAGGAATATAAATTATTTTAGCGAATTTCACGTACTCTTCGAAGAAATGTCAGCGAGTTTCGTTGCGAGCAATATTCGCAAGAAAATCGTTGAACGTTTGCGAGTATCTGCGAACATCGCTCGCGAACATGTTCCTCGGTGACTAATACGCGTACACGCCTTACAGTTACACGAACCATTTGTCCCCTTATAGATACAGACAAATGGAATTCTACCGTGTAACCTTGACTCGTGTGCGTATGTCTTTCGAAAGTTCGTATTTCAGCGTTGGCGTACATTTGCGTGTGTCGTGGCTAGTTTTAGCTCACGGTCAAGGCCGCTGTTTATTTGCACGAATCAATCAATTAAGGAGAAATCGTTAATCCGTCCGATATAGAAGGTTCTTTGGCTAAGAACGCTTTGCCGGTGCTTTCGTGGGATTCGTTTCAGGGATTTTGGCCAACTCGATTGGTTACAGGCAGGTTCTCGTGTTTGATGTACCTACGTGTGAAATTGCTTGGGGCGATCATTGGATTCGAATCTTGCTCGTGATTAGTATTCGAGGCTTGGTCGGAGTGTTAATTTCAATTTTGCTTTCTGGGAATTAAAGAAAGAAATTGGAGCGTGATTTCTTAAAAAAGAGGTTGAAATGTTTAAAAAAAAAAAAAAAAAAAAAAAAAAAAAAAAAAAAAAAAAAAAGAGAAAAGAAGAGGAAGGCTGAATCATAATATACGCATAGGATGAATCTTAATTTCAATATGAAACTTCGTGTTACTTTAAAAGTAAAAAGTTGTATTTTCTACGGAGTGCGGCTGTATAAATGAATCTTGTAAGTAATTAATCGAGTTCAGATTTGCCAAATTATTTGATTTCAAATTATAACAACGTTTCAATTAAAATAACCTAACTTGCATCAATTATAAATTATCACTTCTGAAACATCAAACGAATTGCAGATTGCTGGAATATTTGCATAATACATAATATTTCCAATTTTCAGTATTTCAATGATAAAAACAAAATTCCCATCATCGATGTTGGAAACATCCCAGCACATGAATTCTGTGAAATATCAGAATATCGAAATGTCGCATTAAATCGGCACGAAATCCGTTTGTATTTACAATCGTCCGAATCCGAACCGATATGACTGACCTGCGTTTTATAACGTCGACGGTTGTTACTACGATTATTACGGTGATCATCGACGTGTCGGCGTCCTCGTGGTTCTATTACAGTCGTAAAATTTCAATATTTCAAGTACGAATCCGCGCGTGAACGTTTTCAACTCACCGCCATTTCCTGGCTACGTTTCACGTCTCCTTTTTACGACGATTTGCCTCATTTTTTCGATCGATTCGGACCCAACGGTCTTCCAATGCCCGTAAGATTTTAAACCATAGCTGTAAAGTTAACGCACTGTCAAGCGGATTTTGCGAGAAACTTTAAAAACAAAAAATAGCGATCTATTGTACGCAAATAACGCAAAAATCTTGGTACGCCTCGTACTTTTATTTAAACGCATCTTTATACAAATCTGTCGAACGTTGTGATCTTTATTTTGATAGAATAAAATGGATCATACGTAAGTAGATAAAATAATATAAAACGAAAAATGTGCGTCCATTATTTCCTTATGAAACGAAAGAAACTTTTCGGACGACCTAATACAACTCGAGCTATACATAGCTATACTAAACAATTATTTTCCATCATTTTTATCTAAGTAACTCGTGTCTTACGTTGGTATATCATTATCATCTAAACGCGACTCGTACCTTTACGATGTAGATAATATTCGAAAATGTTAAACGCGAATCACGATATATTAAAACTGTAACAGTAAATTATAGCGGAGAAAATTGGCTCTGGGTATAGGGAACTTATAGAAGATTAAACGAGGAAATAAATCTTTGATATTATAAAGATTAAAGGAACAATCGTAATTAATACATTTAAAACGAAGTTACAGGAGATTAGCTTTACATAATTTCGAAAGAAAATTTTTATTGTAAAAATCTTCGTGTTGTTATCCTTTAGTCTCAACCTCGTGTCTTTTACGATAATTTAGCCCTTATTCTTTCACGATGTTTACACTAGAAACACCCTCGGTCTTATCACACACTATCATCACAATCTAAATTGTTATTATTCTCATTAACGTCTGCTGCGTTTAAAATACTCGGATCTTTACATAACCGCGTGTTCTTTTTCTGTTTCAGGTGAGTGTGTTTCATTCAACTTTTCACGATCGAGAAACTGATAAAGAACCCCTGGATCGAGGTATGGTTTCTTTATTCCCTCATATTTTCTCCCATCGATAACCGTTCCGGTACGTCGATGAATATTAATTTCGCCACTCGGTTCGGATCGAACGAGAAAGTTTGATATACTTGTCGTCGAGTCGATCGCGCAAATATTTCATTAATCAAAGCTTATCGAAGTGGCTACGAATGGGAAGTAGCTCTCGAATTTTTTGCGCGAAATACGTCGTTTAGATCTATAAATCTGGTAACTTATTTGTTTTAAACAAATATCGGTCAGAGGAGAACCGGAGGAAAAATATTTTCCTGGTGTTTTAACACGTATTAATCGACTGGTACGATGGTCATCGGTAACTCGCGTTTTTCTATTTCAGAACAGTTAAACGAAGATAAACTTCTTGAACCGATTGGAATTTACGACGATGAATTTAGATAACATTGTCAGAAAAACCTGTACAAATACGACGTAATATTAACGAAGAACTTTCAACGACGCGAATGATTTAAAGAGTATCGTTCGAAAAAATTGCAGAAACACGATATTATAGTTCTAAAAATGAAAGCTTATGGCGTAGCAACGTTTCAATTTTGTAGCGATCCTTCCACCACAAAATCTACGAAATTGGCGCGATAGTGAGCGTGCTGAGATTCAAACAAACGACATCTGCTCTAAGTAATAACGCAAACTTCTTGTAAAACGAAAATTCTTGCGAGCAACTTGCGCATCTAATTCGAAGCTAAGAAATTTTCATTTTCCGGAGCTTCATCCATAAAACCAGCATTCTCTTCTTGCGACTCAGCATCGAACGTTGCATCCGTTCGTCAAACATCACCGTGCATTCATCCAGCGTGTTTCTCAAAACGGATTTCCTTCGGAACCATGTCGGTGTATGGACGAAGAGGAAACCGAGCTTTTTGGTCCCTGTAAAAATCGCTGTTCGAATTCGTCAGTCGCGACTTTCCTTCAGAAAACGATTCTTCTCTTGCCCGACGACGTTACGGTTACACTTTCTTCTCCTTCTTTCCCTTTTCGCTCGTCCCTCGATCGTTTTAACAAGACGAAAGATCCTCTCCGCGCGCAAATCCAGCCGGATTTCTCGGCGGACGACGATGTTCGCCCGCGAGGATATTGGAATTTTGAAAATCCCCACTGACGGTGGTCGGTGACGTCTTTGCATTCGAAAGAAATCCCTCGAAACTGCGGCCAGTATAACATTCGTCCTTCCCCTCTACCTCGCTTTGATTTTACCTTACTTTTACGTTTCGCGAACCATCGCGTATTTTCCTTTGTATTTTCATCAATGGGATTACGCGTGCATTCTGACGATTCCGAGATGGAAGATTATTATTTTCTGAAAATTTCTCTTCTTCGAATCGGCGCTTTCTTATTCTATGAAATTTTTAATATAACGGAGTAGCAGCTCTAGTATCTTCTTTGCCGCGAAGCTTCTGGAAACTTAAATTTTAGCTTTCCGCAACAGCAAAGTTTACGAACATTTAGAAATTTATTTTGCAACGACTACTCCTCCTGCTTCTTCTATTTATACGAACGAAGGAAAATCGTATAGCAATTTGCACATTGCGAATGTCGTCAAAGCAGCGGGAAGAAGCGTAAAAGATTGGAATTACAACGTTAAAAGTATCAGCCTATTTAGAAGCCTTGTTAGTCGTTTAAACACGATTTTCTCAATTTTTATTTCCTCCGTTCCCAAACAATTTTTCGTTCGTCGCTTTCACGATCAATTAACTACAAGTTTGCACAAAGGTTGGATCTACTATCGAAAAGAAGGTTTATAAAGAGCGAATAATGCACTATTAAAATTTCGCCAAGGTCGTATCGTACCAAAATGTTCCTACATCGTGAAACTTGCCAACAAAAATCATCGCGTAAATACCTACCAACCCCATCGGCAAGTTTCTCGAAACATTTTTCCATCCTTCGTCTCTTCTTGCGATTTCCCTAGTCGGCTCATAAAATTTTTTTCGCGTTTGCCCATCGGGGAAATCGCGTCGTCTCGCTGGTTCGTTGTCTTTGGAAAGATTCTTTGGATTTCTGCCGGCCGTGAGGGGAAGCCCCGGCCGGTTTTCTTCGCGTTTTCTTTCCTCCAGAACGATGCGACGCGGTCGACAATCAGCGACGACGCCTCGGGCTAACCAGTCAGACATCGTCCTCCACCTTCTCCTTTCCTCCCGCTTTTTTTTCGCTTTTTCACCTTTATCACGACAGAAATACCGATCCTCGAGTGGCCGACGTCGCCAGTCTACGCTTTTACCGATCTTGCGACAGTCATTTTCGAAGCCACGTTGGTTACGAATCGATTATTATTATCGGCAATTCCTCGTGTAACGATATTAATTAAAGAGAACAGTCGCTTCTTTTGTAATATTTTGTGTATCAGGTAGCCATTATTGATGGATTTCTACCGTTTTATTTTCCGTGGCAAGAAATTTCTGACTTGGTCGAGTATTAGCATAGTTGAATGTTAATGCCTGGGCCGATTCTCGATTGAATCTGGCGAATGATCATCATTTTCTATCAGCGACGGCTCGTTAATTCACCGCGTAACGAAGGCAAATGTTGCGAGCCGCGTTATTTGCACGGTATATCCCGGTTTGCGTTCAATTAAATGGTACGATCCGTGGAACGGTCTCGCGAAAGCGGCGTTTCGACGTTCCCCGACTTAATTCGACAAATATTTCCGCGTTATCCGTAAACGTTCGTGCAGATCGATCGCTTGCCATCGAGTGAAACGTTGATAAATAAACGTAATAAGTGGCATTTGGAGATACAGATGGGAACGTGATACCGTAAATTAATTATAGATCTTCTACGAAATCTTCTTTTAGACAAATAGTCTGTCCTTTTTTTGTCCGATTTCAAGTTTGCTTTTCAGGTCGTCAACCTGCAAAGTATTTTTGATCGAGTTTGATTTCCAGCTTTAAAGGCTTTCAGAGTTAAGTTTACGGATTTCCACAAAGAAATTCATCTACGAAAAACCAGTTTCACTTCTCCTGTACGTGTTTCCGAACAATTCCAGCTATCCGCTATCTTCAAAAAATACGCGTACAACTCGATCTACCGGAGATCGTTCCTCTTCCTATAGAAGCAAGCGATTATTCGAATAAAAATTCAACGTATCGTTCGTCTACGCTTTAATTCCACTTGTAGATTCGCGTCACAAGAGTAGACAGTAGGAATTTTAATATCAATATATTTCTTTCTTTCTGTACGCTTCTTATTCGTATTTTCCTCCTCTCGTTTCATCGTAACTCCGCGAATAGGCCATATACTTTACGCAACGCGATTCGTCGAACTCTTCCAAGACAAGAGGAGTCGCGTCGAGCTCGAGTTTTCTACTCGTTTTAAAGGTGTCACTTGGTAGTAGGGACGAAGCGTGTTAATACCATCCTGTAAGGCTTCTATCACGTATCGGCCGACTCTGTACGGTTTCGGCGAATTACGTTTACTTAATCCAAACTTGCTGAACATGCGAACACTCGCTCGTTATCGCTGCTCCGCTTGTTTCCGCGTCGCGTATATACACACCGCTTACGTTTCATCTTCGCCCTTATTTGCATGCGCGCGACTTAATCGCCGCCCTGACACACGGATTATAACCGATCTCCATGAAATTTTATATTTTAACGAGATAAGGAATTTTTCCAAATTTTCAACCGCAAAGGTTGATCAAGTGGAGTATATTTAGTCATAATTAACTCGCGTTTGATTTTGCCATTTCTTAACGACGAATTCTTCCGGTATAGTTCGTTTTAAGATTTGTAGAAGATGTTTCTATGAAATGTATATTTTTAAGTCATCCTCGAGAAATGTTGAACACGATAACAAGCAATTTTCAGTATAATAAGATGTTGAAATTTTGTTCTTTGCTCTGGTAACCATTAAATGTATCGACTGTTTTAAACGACAAGTAGACAGAAGTCCATCGAAACGCTATTACAGTAAGTCGTATTTAAAAGTACAGTGTCGCGAATAATTATAATCCCAACCGTATTTTTAGACTTTTCGCGGTATTGAAACAAAGATCGGCAAAGTCGTTTGTATAATTTCATGCGGTAACGCGAAACAAAACTGAGGATACAGCGAGCAAAGATTCTCTTCTTTCGAAGTCCGAAAAAATTACATTTTCTCTTAAAATCGTGTTTTCGCTGTGAAAACGTTAATTTTGTTATCTGTTTTTCTGTTAATCTGCTAGATACACTAACCATCAAATTATCTAAAATTTCGTTTATTCATTTTCCAAACAGTACGATATTTTCTATAGACAACATCTCCTTGTCATCTAAATTTTCTTATTAAAATTCCTCACAGGTTCTCGACCAGGTTCAGATCAGGACTCGATGTTGGCTATGCTAATAATTCTATTCCAAAATCTCGAAACTAGTTTTTTAAAGCGGTGGTCGTACGAATAGGATCATCGTCTTGCTGAAAAATCATCTTTTTGTCTTCTGTTTCGGCTATGAAAGGCAATAGTTGACCACGTAACGCTTCCTCGTATTCTACGGAGTTCGACGTAGCAAAAACAATTTCTCTTAACATATTCAGGCACGATCAGTGTCTTTTGGAAAATGTTAAAGAAATAATACAGAAAATGTGTTTGAGTTTGTAATTATTCGCAGCGTTTTATGTTAGGGGACGACTCACAGTTTATGAAAGCTCATTACGTTAAAATGGAATTTACTTCGTTTCACTTGGCTTTTTACTTCACGAAAACCAACGCAAGTAGCAGAAACGAAATCTAGCGACCGCAGGAAAGATTCATTCGGTGAAACGAAAGTTTCGTTCGAAGTTGCTACAGCGTTTCAGAGATTCATGCGAACGCCGATTTACTTTTACGATTACGCGGAAGCTCGACTCTCCGTTTCTTCTTTGGTTCTTCCTCGAACGTTGGTTCCGCCGCTTCTACACAAAAAATGACCCTGGACGATCGGTGGACGGTTCCAACGAACGAAAATATACGTAGCCGTAATTTCGGTTGGTTCGTTGCCGCTCGGATCGATGGAACTTGACGCGGAAAACTTGCATCCTTCCTGAGGAACTCGCAGCAATAACCGGTTCGCTCGATTATTCTTCTCCGTCGAATCGACGGAGGATAGCGTGATACATTTTCATGGTATGTTATAGAATGATTCTATGATCGAGAGAAACCCAATTATTACATCGCTGATTTCTGAGAAATCTAAAGGCGTAGAAACGCGTATGAGACTCGTCGTAATATTCTATTCCTTTAATCGCGTGTGCAAATTCGCTGGTTTAATGATTACGTACCTCATTCTTAACCTACCAATTTCATGTTAGAAACTTGGTAACATCGGCTTACAAACTTTAGCAAGAACAACGAAATTAATTAATTAAGTTTAGGTGTATTGTACCTTCTTTACAGAAATCAGTCTCCGCGATTCATCTACAGTTCGCTCTCCAAACGATTGGCTCAAAATCACTGAAATTCCAAAGAGCAAACTTTTAAAAATTACACGAATAACTACGAAATGTTAATTTCGCGTACGCTGATAGCTGCAGCGTTAATAACAGATCGTGCGATATCTGTCGGAACACCAAAGGAAACGCGATCAAAGACGATGGAACGGACGAACTAGCATCTAGTGGACTACTCGATGCTTGGGACGATTCGTGATTCGTGATCGTGAGCATTCCAGATGAAACTCTTCGTTTATCGACTCTTACCGGTACGGAGAGTTTACATTGTAGCTCCATTTCAATGCAGTGTTTTAGATGGAGCAGCCACGGTATTCACGAATAAAAGCGTGTCCTTTGTGAAGTGAATATTGGAGCAAGGTTTAGTGAAGCCCGCGTAACAATATTTTGTCTTGGCGCAGCGTCCTCAAAGGAAGAGAGTTCCATTGAAAATCAAAGAGCCTTTAAGCTCGTCGAGCGCCGTTGCAACTCGAGGAAGGGATCGAGAGAAACACGCACGTTCGCCAGCGTTTGTTCCTTTCTTTTCACAGGGGTTGCCGCTTTCTATTTCTGGCTAGCTTTCGAATTTTTCTGTTCCCGCCTTATTTTTCATTTCTTTTCTTCCCTTGTTTCCACCAGAAAACCGTAGAGTTTTTAGCAAAAATTTAAGGACTCGACTTTCCGTAGAATTTTCACTCGGAGTCTGTAAATCGATCTATCGCGAGTTTTGATCACAAGCTTCTATAATCATGGAATTAGAAGTTAAGGAAAATTAAATCAACTTTCGTTACATTCTTTCGCTCATAACGTACGTACCGATCTTCCTCTCGCTACGAGGTTAATACATTTCCTTTTGATATGGTTAAGTCGTATCAGAAACATCGCTATGTCGTCCCAGGAATCACGCATTTTTCTTTACCAGAAATATTTTCGTTTCAAGCGCTATGTTCGTCCCAATACATTATGCATTGCGTTCTCGGCTTTCTTCCAAGTTACTTTTTCCAGACACGCCGAAGCAAAATCGCAACGTCTGTTACAACAATCTCGTTACGATGTTGACCAAGTTTCAAAATGTTTCATACAAAACACACAGCGTGTAATATATTCGTAAAAGGTTCCTGCGAATGTTTGAATAATTCCGTCAGCACCTGTATTTGACTTACTTTTTCGCCTAGATCCCCATTCTCCAAAGAGGCCATGGTACTTTCGGTTATAGAACACCCCGTAGGTACATATTCGTTTTAGCTCGCTCCACATCCCGAAAGTAAACTCTCTTCCGGATTTGGGCGGCGCGGCGGCGGAAGATCGTTTCCGGCGCGCTCGCGCCAAACAATAATTTGCATCTTTGTTTGAGCGCAGACGGCTCGCCGAGACGCGCGAATTCTTCTCCCGAGCTCCTCCCTCGTCTTCCCCGGCAATATGTAAAATCGAGAAACGCCGCCTCCCGGCTGGTTCACCGGAATCCCGGCTATATTTCTTCCGTGTATTTTCGATTCGCCCGGCTGCGGTTCACGCGGCAATCTTCCCTCCCAGTCCCACCCCGTGAATTTCATTATGTATATTACGTATATCGAGACGCAAGCCCACTTTTGCTTTCTTCCTCGTCTTCGTTCGATAAATCGAAAACGCGACGGAATATTATGCGTCGCGGAAGCAGACTTTTCTGCAAATTACCACGAACAGAAACTTTTGAAATCCTTGGGGTAGGACTTGGATTCGTACGAGGATACGTCGAGCTGCATCTGGTCGGACTTGCTTTTCTCCAGCTGTTGGGTCAATGTTCTCTGAGCGTGCTTTAATTATTAGACTGGGAATTTTACGCATTCGTGGGAGATCTAAGGATACACGGAATGCGCTTGGTACGCGAAAATGTGGAAAGTTTGCAAAGTATTTTAGTTAGTGAAAGTGGTCTATTAATTATACGTATTACGATCACACGCTAGAGTTTTTCATTTTAACGTAATCGACGTTTGTGAATGATAGAGAACGAAATTGTTGCGTAGAGGAAACGAAGCGAACTTTTGGGAGAGATCGAAAGGTAGTGTAGAGAAAGAAGCGCGCCATGTTTCGCTGTCGTCTTTTTCTAGCATCGTCAATTTGCCACGCGAATATTTAGCAACTTGGTAAGAACTATCGCGAAGCAATCGAAGCGATGGAACGTTGCTTGCGCCAGAGCAATAATTTTCCAGCTTTAACAACAGACTCGCCCTTTCGAAAGATCGATCTGCCCTTTTTACGGCAGAGGGAGTTTGCTGGGAAGCTAAAAAACAGCAATTTTGCTCGCGAAGTAACGCAAACATTCGCTTGTTAACGACAACATTCCTCTGCGCAAAAAGATAACACCTTTTCCATATAAAAAAGAGATTCCAAATAAACACTTCCTTGCCTGAAAAAAAAGATAACAAAAATTTCTCTCGTTTTAACAATAGATCCATGCTTCCAAAAAGATAATTCCTCTTTTGACGATAAAATAAAAAGAGCAAGTTCCTGAAACAT